>NW_022681473.1:119211671-120604171 GCF_009764315.1 Trachypithecus francoisi | reverse complement strand
TGGATAGTGCTTCTGAGCCTCTGGGATTCCCAGGTCAGTGACACCAGGGTCAAGGACATGGCTGGAGTGAGTTTGGGAGTCTGCTCTGCTCTTATTACCTCCTGCACGTGGGAGGTACAGGCCACAGTGCAGACCTCCAGGCAGCTTCAGCAGCAGCTCTCAGCTCTTCTCATCTGGAGGAGCCCTCCTTCTTTCTTTCCTTTTGTGATAAACTATATTTGGTGTTATAAAGGATATCTTGTGCTGAATTCTCTAGCTGATAGATTTCTGAAAATTAATTGGCACTGAAGTTTTTTCTAAGAAACATAAATTTGTTTGAAAAGTCAGATAGACCTGTCATTTAAAACATGCCTTCTATCGAGCATCGGCTGTGGGTCATCCAGTTCACAGGTTTCTACCCCTATTCCGACCACTAATTTGTAAGGTAGGTTTCATTATCCCAGGAGACTAGATGAGAAAATGGGGGGTGTCTCAGTCAACTCAGGATGCTATAATGAACTGCCACAGACAGATGGTCTATTAACAACACACATTTATTTCTTACAGTGCCAGGCACTAGAAATCCAAAATCAGGGTGCTAGTGTAGTTGAGGTGTCTTGAGGACACCCTTCCAGGTTGCAGACGACCATCTTCTCATTGTAACCTCACATGACGGAAAGCAGAGAGCGAAAGCAAGCTGCCCTGTCTCTTCTTTAAAAAGCACTAATCCCTTTCATGAGGACTCCAGCACAATGCCTCCCAGTGCCGTTACACTGGGGGCTAGGATTTCAACCTATCAATTTAGGGGGTGTACAAACATTCAGTCCATGACAAGGGGTTGGTATAGATGCATACATTGTTCAAGGTCACCGAATTGGCAGTAGCAGAGCTGAGGATAAAACCCAAATTTCCCCAGTTTCAGAATCTGTATTCTTGACACTGAAGAACACTGTCAATTTGTGGACAGCTCATGGGCAGAAATTGTGCATTACTTATCTGTATATCTGTAGCATTTAATACGACGCTTGGTACTTAGTAGATGCTTAATAAGTCTGTGTTGCACAGATTAGTAAGTGAGTGAGCCAGTTAAACTATTCCCAGTGAAAAGCCAGCGCTGAGCTAGACTCTGTCTTGCTATTTTGTGACAAATGATACTTGGGAGAGAGGGAGGAAGGGGGTCAAATAAGAATGAGGAGTCGTGGAGTCACAGTTCCTGCTGAGGACTGAGGTGATCTGTCTGCGAGCTGCCTGCCCTCCTCTGCCCACGAGCAGGGAAGATGGCAGAGACCCCATTAAGTGTCACTAGGACTGGAGCAGGGATTGAAACCTCTGCCTTTCCCATTTTCCCTCCCTGGAGCCCTCCCTTCCTCTGCACTGTGAGCTGTTTTCTGCTCCATTTCCTCTCCAAGCCCTCGGATCACCCTCAGAGCTCTCTGTTATCTTCCACATCGTCCTAGCTGGAATAAAATATAACTGTGTCTGAAAAGTACAGAAATCAAAGCTCCGCTTGGGGACTTTTTTCCGTATCACCTGTCGAACGGAAATCCGGTGTGTCCTTGAAAAGATAGGTCTTTCCAGCCACAGGGGTGCTAATTTGCAAGGCCCATTACTCAAATAAAACATTAAAAGAGTCTTCGATAAGCCAGTCCTCTCGGCCTGTTTCCACTCTGGCACCAACATAACCAACTACAGGTTTCCTGTCAAGCTTCAGAGCCCAAAGTCAAGATGTATCAATGATATTTTTGACTTTAACTTTTACACTTTCATTCTGACGCTGCATTGCGTACTCTGCCATCGCTCTCCAGCTTCTTGCAGGTTCCTCACTCCGTCCTTGAACTACTGTAGAAGAAGATGTGCTTTTGAAGCATCTTCCGGGGTTTTAAGCGTGAACATTCTACTCTGTGACTCACACATTATCTCCATGAGATTGAAAACACATATTTACAGGCAGACCACCTTTCAGACAGATGTGATATACAGTGCCATTACAGTATGTCCAATATTATGGATAGACTTGCATTGCTTTTTATTCAGATTTTTAAAAATTTCAAATGTTTTTATTTGACATGTCTTAACATCTTAAGAAAAGGATAGTAGGCAGAAAGAGGAGTCTTCAGTGACAGTACCAGCTAGAGAGGCAGAGAGTATTTTGCTGGATATTCTTTCAGTCTTGTTTTGCATTTTTATAGGGTCTACATTATACTATATTTATCCTTTCACACTATAACTTAAATATTCACGTGCAATTTAAACTTTTCATAAACATTTTCAAATGTTTATGTAATAATATCCTGTCCTGGGCATATAACATAAGTTAATTAATCCATCCTCTATTACTGTTTACTTAGGTTGTTTTCATTGCAATGAATAACACTTTAATGGTAATTTTTATCTATTACACCTTTGTGAGGGAAATACGAAAGGGGATCATTTTCATAGGAGACCTTTCCTGGTGTGGAAATACCATGTCAACAGTTATGAATGCTTTAGACTCTCAATAGCTGCTAACAGGCAGATTCCCACAGGTGGAGAACACACACAAAATGGCACCTGGATAACTCTTTTTCCTGGCTGATGTTCATGTTCATGACTCGTAGACTTAAGTATTGACCCTGAATGCTAAAGAAATGGAATGGAAACCAGATCTCTGGCCAACTCCAGATTTCTGGCCAAATCCATTTTAGGTACGAGGGAGGAGAATTAAATACATCAATGAACATATCTTTGTTTTGGGATAGGAGATTTAAGGTGTAGGATAGGAAATTAAAAACTTAGGTTTGAAGATTTTTATAAGATCCTTTTTTGCCATTGTAAAATAGGAAATGAATGCTGTACTTGAGGTCACAGGTAAGTCGCTTATATTTATAATGATATAATGTTCATTTCTGTAAAGATGTTAGAGTTTCTTACAGTATACTAGTTAAGATATTCACCTTATTGATAAACAGAATGATTCCTTACCAAACCCTTCCTGGAAATCAGGAAAGGTAATTGTAATTTACAGCAATTACCACAAACTGTTGCACCTGTAGGATTAGAGGCCATTATCCTGGAATCTTGGATGGATTAATTAATGAATTGGCAAATAAAGCACGTGATGAATTACAAAGCGTCGTGTCATTATAATTTCATGATAAAGTGTCTTGTTCTGGATGACATTACATTTTCAGATTGAAATAATAACTGGCTCCCTCCAAATTTTAAAGGAACTCCCAAGCTCTTTCAGACTGAAGAGAGGATACAAAGGGGATAGGGATCTACAAGGAGGAAAAAGCAGGTGCCTGTGTTGGGGTGTGAAAAGCACCCTCAGAACCCACCCTGGCTAGCAGAGGTCAAATTTGTTTAAATGCTGCACACTGCTACAGAGGCGTGAGCATCACCTACTCCAGTGATGAAGAGCAATGAGACTTAAGCTGATGTGGGCCAGCAAAATGTTAACATTTACTTTATAATTTTATTACCTTTCTTTCTTTGTAAACTGCATGTCATTTCCCCTCTCCTTCCCTGACCACCAGGCTGCCCCATGCCAGAGCTCTGCATCAAAACTGGAAACCCTGCAAGAAGCGAGAGCTGAAATTGCTTTTTGGTGGGTCCGATTTCATGCTGAGTGGGAAGCGGCAGCTCAGAGATGAATTGAAGGCCACGCTTGTCAGCGAATGAAATGTGATGAACCTCAGAGTTTTATTGACATGCAGCGCGGAGCTGGCAATAGCAGCCGGCACTGCGTCTTCTTAATCCCATGTTCTTGGGGTGGGAGTTTGACCCAGTACTTTCTGTTAGAAATGATACATATTTATTAGACTATACAGCTAAAAAGAAAGAAACAGTGTGCCCGGTGTCAGACACTATCGCAACCAAACCTTTCTTTTATTAAAATAAATACAGACAATTCCGCTGTGACAGCTCCTCCACCAAGAGGGAGGTTTATTAAGTGGCGACCTTCATTCTCTCCATAGAGACAGGCAAGCTCGCATCAGACCACTTGTTGGGGAGGAGGGATGTGGGGGAGGGTGGGGGCACCTGTGGAGCATTTTATGGGTTTTGAGAAAACCAGGTTGAAGTCCTGAGTAGCCTGCAGTTCCACTAATTATATTCATCCTCTCATTCGCCTCTACAAAATCAATTGCCAACAACATCCAATCTCATTTTCTGCAGTACATTTCTGTGAGATATAGCCGTACTACCAACCCTTTCCTCCTCTCTGGGAATAGCTTCCTGCCACCACCCTATGGGACAGGGGCTTTAGAGGGTGAGGGAATATGAAAGGTAGACACTTTGTAAACAATAGAAGCTTTCCAGGTTCTTTCAGGCAGGCTCTGCCAATTGTGAGAGCCAGGGGAATCGTATGAATTTAAGGCAAACTGTTGTTGCTATTTAGTTGAATATTTGCTCCCTAAGTTAATCCTTGTGTATACCATTATCGTATGCGTGTTGTATTAGTTTAAGGAAGAAGTACATTGGAAGGAATAGGGAAGAGAAGGGAGGATCTCTGTGCTTGTGTACACACATATAGCATATGTAAGGTATACACATACATATATATACATATGCACCATATATGTGTGTGTACACTGTATATCCATGTGTATACATGTACATACACACATACTAAATATGTGTGTATATGTGTACACACACACATACTAAAATCTCATGCACACACATATACAAACATACACACTCACACAATGGTTCTACGTGGTTTGATAATTCACACTGAATGTTACCTCAGAATACCTCACTGGCAGCTGTTAGCCGTGTTGGCCTGGAAAAGACGCTAATATTCTCTCAGCCTAAGTTTCCTCAAAGGCAAGTGGACATGCAATAACTAGTTCAAGGGGCAAGTGTGAGAATCAAAATCAGGCAACTCATGTTAAATTCGTGTCAAGTTCTGGAAAACATTCCAATCCTCAAATGCACGATTCAATCCCTGTGATATATTTTGGACAGTTTTATCTGTTCTTTAACTGCACTTGCCTGCATTTGCCCTATGGAATGTCATTCTTTTGGGTTCTTTCCATTTGTTCCATTTCCCAAGATCATTTTAGTCTTCACATCAGTTCATCACTGATATTAATTGAGTGTCCTCGCTTGCAGAGAACCGTATGAAGTTTCGTCAAAAGATAAAAGCAGTAAGAGAAGGGTTTGCTTTTAAAATATTCCTGTCATTAGGCTACTCCTCTGATGTTCCTTTGTTTTACCCACATTAAGGTCAGATGGTTTTTGGGGGCTTTTGCTGTCCTCCTAAGCAGGTCTCATTCACCCACCATGTCTCTGTTCCTGGAGTTGGTCTCTTGCATTCAGCCTGGAGCCTTTGACTCAGGCCCTTGGTTCTTCCTAAACTTCGGTCCCCTCTTCATCCTCTACAGCATGCAAAGTCCATCTTCCACTGTGTGTTCCCCATGAAACCTCTCCAGACTCCTTACCCTCTCTCATCTCTCCTTTCTTGATTCTTCACTTTTGTTTTCTTTATCTTTCCTCTTCTTCTTCTCCTTCTTCTTCTTCCTCTTCTTCTTCTTCTTCTTCTTTTTTTTTTTTTTTTTTTTTGAGATGGAGTCTCTCTCTGTCATCCAGGCTGGAGTGCAGTGGCACGATCTCAGCTTACTGCAACCTCCACCTCCCAGGTTCAAGCAATTGTCATACCTCAGCCTCCCAAGTAGCTGAAACTACAGGCACACGCCACAATACCTGGCTAATTTTTTTTTTTTTTTTGTATTTTTTAGTCGATACATGTTGGCTAGGCTGGTCCCAAACTCCTGGCCTCAAATGATCCACCTGCCTTGGCCTCCCAAAGTACTGGGATTACAGGCATGAGCCACCGTGCCCAGACTTCACTTACTTTTAAAGTCAATACCAAACTCACCATTTGGCAACTAATAGGCAATTATTCAACTAATTGTTTTCATCTTTCTAACCAAATAATGAGCAACTTTGGGCAGAATCATGTCTTACATATCATCGTTTCTCCTTTATAGTGGATGCCACTATGCTTATTGTATTATAGGTACTTTACTTATTGATTATTTGAGAGATGGGATGACTCCAACTTTCAAGAAGCTTCTATCCCAATAAATACCATAAACCCTAAAGTAGACATACTATGCTATTTTATATTCTATCATTGATTTTTTTTAACTGAGAAAAATACTGAATTCTTCCTGATAGACAACTGTTTCTCACACTTTGGTTTACATCAGATTCTAGTCCACTTAGATATGCTCTACGTCAAATACATGTTCCGCTGAAATATTTGTGGCCCAGGTCTTTGCCTTTTTCAGAAGCTCCACGTATGATCCAGTGCGCACCAGAGTTGGAGAACCACTACGATCTACTTGTATGCTTAGGTTATAAATGGGGAATATTTATTAGATAACCAGCGGCATTACAGACATTTAGTACATCCTAGACATTTGTTTCTTTACTGAGCTAATATTAAATGTATTATCGATGTATCCCATGAAAGTAAACTTTTGTTTAAAATGATAGTGCTAGAGGCAAGATGCACTGACCAATGGTCAAATTAGTGGGCAAAACATCAAAGAGAAACAGGATATTCGCATGGCCTTAGCAGATCCGCTCTGATGTTTATTGATCATTGTGTTGGTTTTAACAAATCATAAAGCCTTGGTGCCCCTCTCTCCTGGAGGTGGAGCTTAATCTCCCTCCCTCAGAGTGTGGGCTGTAGTTAGTGGCTGTCATCTCTTGAATAGAGTGTGGAAAGGGCAAAATTGTAACTTTATGGTGGAGAATCCTGGCCGACAACACCTTAACCAAGTGATCCAAAACCAGGAGGGCATGCTACAGAATACCTGGTCACTCCTCTTCAAAGTCAAAGTCATGAAGGACTAGGAAAGTCCAAGACACTGCTACAGATTGGAGGAGACTTAGGAAAAAGGACAACTGAATGCACTGTGAGATGGTGGATGGAGTCCTGGAAATCAGTGGAAAAACTAAGGAAATCTAAATAATGAAGTTCGCAGTTTAGCTACTAATATTGTACCAGTGTTCATATCTTAGTTTTGATTATTGTACCATGGTGTTTTTAAGATGTTAAGTGAAAGCTATCCAGGAGCACTCTGTATTATCTTTGCAACTCTTCTATAAATCTAAAATATTTCAAAATAAAAAGTTGGGCATTTTTTTAAGAACATGAAAAAAATGCCTGCTTGAAAGACTGCACTTTGATCACAAACCACGCAGGATGCTGACATGTTTCCATTAGGTAAGTGAAAGGTGTTCCACAAATGTAGGTGGAAGAACCGGGTTATCTGCTATGCATTATTGATGAATATCACCACAGGAGGTGAGAGCACAGCTTGTCAGAAAATTCCAGAGACGAGAAATGACAACTGGTGAAATTCCCTTTAAGTTTATTAAATACCTGCCTTTATTCTTTTAAGGAAAGTGAAACTCTATGACCCATGAGGCTTAAAAAAAAAAAAAAAAAAAGAAAAAAAAAAACTTGAGACAAGGGACTGAGGGATGGCCATTCCATTTAAATATGCTCAGTATGAAAGGAGCATTCTTTAACAAGAAATCATTTTGTTTAAGTGCTAAGCCTTTTTCATTATCTTTTAATATCTGGTGACACTGGTAGCCATAATGTATGTGTAAAGAAAAGATTTTACTGTTCGTGTCTGATTTTTAGAGCTATCTGCAACCGCTTTATTCTGATTCACTGAGAAAATTTCTTAGCTTCACTCCATTCTCCAATTAATGAACTTCCAATATTTCTCGAGGAGCAGAGATCATATTAACCTCTCTGATCCTTTCTATCAGAGTCTGAGTAAATCACTTATGCTCTAATGATGCCAATAGGGTAAGAAGGATCCAGTGGCATTTTACCTGTGCTACCTACTCTGTCTGATGATTAGTTCTTTTGTTAATATAGAAGCCCTTTGATTATAGCTGAGTATAAAGTAATAATAAGGATTGTGCTTCCATCCCAAATCGCATCCTAACTAGAAAGAACTCCACATGACATTTGAGAGCTTCTTTCCATTACTCATGACACTCCTGTGCAAATAGGATACTCCCTTACATTTGGGGTATTACAAAGAGAAGAAAGAAGGTGTATGTTGGGAAAAAAAGAAAATGTTAGTTCCTCTAGGCAAACTCATTAGCCCTGTGATTGTGAGGACTGTAGGCCATAGAGTTATAGTTATATAACTATCCAATACAAGGAGCTAGAGTTTTTCAGTCTATCCATTCAGTATAGGAATCATTTTCT
This sequence comes from Trachypithecus francoisi, assembly GCF_009764315.1. Lineage (NCBI taxonomy): Eukaryota > Metazoa > Chordata > Mammalia > Primates > Cercopithecidae > Trachypithecus > Trachypithecus francoisi. The sequence goes on along the minus strand of NW_022681473.1, from coordinate 120,595,962 downwards.
AGTACTTCTTACACAAATACTCATTTAGCACTCACTTTAAATAATCACCATAGCAGAAGCACACTATAAATATTACCTTAAAACATGAGGCATATTCCATCATGACACAACTCAACAGTTGAATTTCGGTGAAATATAAAATTGTAGTTTTTATCATTCTGGAAATTCTACCTATTGATTTTACTCATTTCCACTGAGTAATTCTTCTTTTGCTTTTATGTGACACCCCTTTTTCCATTTAAGAGAACTGTCATGTATGTCCCAAATGAACTGTTTTCAGGCTCAATGGTTATAGTTTCTTCATAATTTCTTCTATAACATGTTTACCGTAAATATGCTTGTTCATTAACATTATTCTTAAAGAGAACTGAACTGAACTGAACCCAGAACTGAACACAATCTGAGTCTTCATCAGTTACTGAGCAATATGTTTGTACATTTCCAAGTTGAAAGACGCACAGACACTTAGAGAATATGTAAGTAAAATACTCATAAGGCCTGCTAGTGATGGCTGTATTAGGGTAGTTTATCTCATTTTATGAACTAATTCTGCACGTTGGTTAAAACAATACCCCTCTGAACCATTACTCAGCCATTTTCCCGAATAATGTAATAATGTGGCTATACTAGAAGTCCTCATCTGTATGCCCTATTTTCGTTCTCATTGTCAGTGGGCAGATGTCATTTGGTATATTCTCATATAACTGAAATATGTTCCATAGGATCCTGGACCAAAAGTGCCTAGCAGAGTGCTGGCAGATACTAGGTATTCCATAACAATTAGCTGCTTTCTTTCTCTTTAGTGTTTCTCCTTAGAGCAATAATATCATTTACTCCTGGATCTCCTGTGGTCTGCTGGAGCTGATGAAAGGCCGGAGCATATGTGTTTGTTGCTGCCTGGTCCTGGCATTCCACTGGGCCTTGGCTCTGAAGCTCACTGATACAGTTCCATATATTGCTCTGCCTAACTTCTCTCTCATACAATGCATCATCTGTTTTATTAGCTCTGTCAATTTTCCAAAGCCCTTTCTTCCTCAAAACCCCCTTGATCCTTTTACCTGTGGAAACAGTATCTGACTATTTTATCATCTGGCTATTTCAATTAAATTACATTTTTAAAAAGCATACAGTGAGGTTAAAAATGATCACTATATCACTCCAACTTTCTTCCATCCCCAGAAGGTTAATTGAAAGGCGGCCATCTTGGCGACGTTTAGACAAATGAGGATAATTATGTGTTCTCCAGCTCTTTGAGAGGTTAATTGCTTAGATGTACGAAGCCTTGAAGAACAAAGAAGGAATAAATCAGAAACAGGACTATCATCTGATAATGTAATTTGGTATATTCATGTACAACTCAAACAAATAAACCCCTAATTAGATGAACTCATTCAGTTATGTGGACACACTACCAGTTTACCAGGGTCAGACACCTCAAATCTACTTAACTTCATTCAGAGGCCTCTGAGAGGGTGGGGGAGTGCTAACCTATGCAGAGGTAAAATGGGGGCTCTTAGGGGCATGGTGTAGTAGGGGGTTAGAGGAGAGGCTTGCATAATGGAATTTTACTACATTGTGTAAACACATCTAAGTAGGTTTAGACCTTTTACCTCTTAATCAGAGGGTTGACTTTTGCACTTCTCCTCAAACACATCTTTCCTTCAGGCAACATCATTTCGACATCTAGGAAGAAGGCAAGGAAGTAGCATTAAAAAATCTCTACAAGAACCTGGGAAGGGCAGTTGTGCCTGGTAGGGGAATCAGAGCTGACAGTCATGGAACCCTGTATTCTTATCCTCTGCTAGTTTTTCACCAGCTTTTGTTGGGGTGGCAGAAAATAACTTCTTCAGAAAAATAGGAGAGACAGAAATGATCTGAGTCCTTGTCTACACAATCGATCCATTTTTTTTTGGCCCTTTTAATTGCATATAGTAATTTAGTTTTAGGTCCCTGTAGACACAAGCACTTGGAGTCTGGATAGGCATCATAGTGATTGACTCTAGCCAAGTATCTGCAATGCATTCAGCTTTGCTCCCCTTGTATTGGGTCATTCTTGCATTGCTGTAAAGAAATACCTGATGGCCGGTCACCGTGGTCACACCTGTAATCCCAGCACTTTGGGAGGCTGAGGCGGGTGGATCATGATGAGGTCAGGAGTTTGAGACCAGCCTCACCAATATGGTGAACTCTGTCTTTACTAAAGATACAAAAATTAGCTGGGCATGGTGGTGCATGCCTATAATCCCAGCTACTCAGGAGGCTAAGACAGGATGAACACTTGAACCTGGGAGGCGGAGGTTGCAGTGGGCCGAGATTGTGCCACTGCGCTCCATCCTGGGTGACAGAGCAAGACTCTGTCCCCACCTCCAAGAAAAAAAAAGAAAAGAAAAGGAAAGAAAAAAAGAAATACCTGAGACTGGGTAATTTATTAAAAAAGATTTAATAGGTTCACAGTTCTGCAGGCTTTAGAAGAAGTATAGCACCAACAGCTCCTTCTAGAGATGCCTCTGGAAACTTACAGTCATGGTGAAAGGTCAAGTGGGAGCTTGCATGTCACGTGGCGAAAGCAGGAGCAAGGGCGCGGGGGATTGCCACACCATTTTTATTTTTATTTTTTATTTTTTTCTGCGACTGGGTCTGGCTCTATTGCTCAGGCTGGAGTGCAGTGGCATATCTGGGCTCACTGCACCCTCTGCCTCCTAGGCGCAAGTGATCCTCCCATCTCAGCCTCCCCAGTAGCTGGGACTACAGGCACATGACACCACACCTGGCTAATTTTGTTATTTTTCTGTAGCCATGGGGTTTTGCCATGTTGCCCAGACTGGTCTTGAACTCCTGAGCTCAAGTGATCTGCCTGCCTCAGCCTCCCAAAGTGCCCAAACTACAGGTGTAAGCCACAGCGCCCAGCCAGTGGCACACTTTTAAACAACCAGAACTCTTGAGAACTCACTCACTATCACAAGAACAGCATCAAGGGGATGGGGCGGCAACATCCATGAGAAATCCACTCCCATGATCCAATCAGCTGCCAACAGGCCCTACCTTCAACACCGGGGATTACATTTCAATAGATATTTGGGTGGGGACACATATCCAAACTATATCACCCCTTTTAATCAAAGTACTACCTGCACAAAATAAAATAAATAAATGCACACTCGCTAGTTCTGTATGATTAACTTTCAGCCAGATCTGTTTACTCAACATTTACAAAATGGAACTCAGCACTGAGCCAGCCCTGTTTGCATACTTCAGTCTTCCATTTCCCAACCTCCAATGGTTAAACATTAACTTCCACTGACGTTAACCTTCCGTTTTGTAACCATGTTTTACTTTATTATTCAGTCTGTAAGTCAATTCTAAAGGCTTAAAGCCAATAAAAAGCATTTACATTACAACTTTGTAAATGGCATTTTCTGTAGAATGACTATTTCTCAATGGCTTAGGGTGACAGTTTCTTGGATACTTGAATTAAAAACAGTCTTACCATCTAGATGATATGAATTCTTTCTTCCTACTGTTCATCCATTGCTCGAACTTATTCCAAATTTCAGTTTGCTCCATATTTTGACCTTACTTTTGTTTACTTTTTGTTTATCTTAGAGTTTTTAAACAACTTTCTTTTTTCTTGCTGAGACAGTAAATACATATATTTTCATATAACTCTAATATCTTTCATTTATTTACATATTCCATTCCAATGCTGGAATCAATGTATTCTTCTCAAAGGCATTTCTGGGGGGTGCCCAGTGAGTGGCTTCTAGTTCTCATCTAAACTACTTGCTTTCTAGACCTGCCATACTGTTATTGGCTTTAAATTTATTTACAAACTGGTTTAATCCCATAATTTATTTTATCCAATATCATCCTCTTTGTTTTCCCCCTTATTTAAATGTAGGTAGAATTTATTTGTTTTAACTCTAATTTTTCTTTGGTACATTCTCAAGTAACTTCTTCAGAAAAAATATGAGAGAGAGAAATGTTCTGAATCCTTGCTTGCACATTTGATCCTTTTTTTTTTTTTTTTTGGTCCTTTTAATTGCATATAGTAATTTAGTTTTAGGTTCTTGTAGACACAAGCACTAAGCTGGCTCCTGTGGACTCAGGCTCTAGGTTTTCTCCAGTACTACACTAGTCCATGTGGCTTCAAACTCCAACAGACACAGGGCACAGGCCTTTCCAAGTAGACTGCCAAAAAACCCCCAGGTCCCAGGTCTACTCCAGCAAATAGAGGTTCCAAGTCATCCACCATGGTCTCAGCCACCAGGTCTACTTCCATGGACCCCGGTACCAAATCACCTTCATAGAATCAGAATGAGGCCCATCCTTGCAAATCCAAATGCCAGGCCTGCCCTGTGGACTTAGGCTGAGGCCTGCCCTAACACCAGGACAGCCCCCAAAGACCCAGGCTTTAGGCCGACTCCTGTGGACCCATAGTTCAGGCCTACTCGCATGAACCCAAGTTCCAGTCCTGCCCTCAGTGGACACAGGCTCCAGGTATGCCCTCTGCAGACCCAGGTGCCAGGTCAGTCTCTCTATATCCAGGCACTAGGCCTGCTTGCTCACTGACATATGCACCAGATCATTCCACCCAAGAACTCTAACAGCAAACCTACTGGTAGACCCTACCATCCAGCCCACCAGAATCTCTGGACAGACAGAGTGAGAAATGACTTCCCCGGCAAAGACAGTCTATACAAACTGGAAGAGATGTGTACTTCTTACACAGACACCAATACAAGGCAACAAGGATTGCAAATATCAGGGAAGCATGATGCCACCAAAGCCGGAAAATAAAGTACCAGTATAGTCATACCCTGGACAGCAACATTTTGGTCAATCGTGGCCCATATATACAAAGGTGGTCCCACAAGATTATAATACCATATTTTGACTGTAGCTTTTTAATGTTTAAATATATTTAGATACATGAATACTTACCCTTGTGTTACAATTGCCTACAGTATACAGAAGAGCAATATGCCTATAGCCTAGGAGCAATAGACTAGACCATATAGCTCAGTTGTATAGTAGTCTATACTACCTAGGCTTGTGTGAGTATACTCTATAATGTTTGCACAACAAAATCACCTAACAACACACTTCTCAGGACATATCTTTGTTGTCAAGCAATGCATGAGTGTAACCTAGCCTAAAGAAATAGAAATATATGAACTTCCTGAAAAAATTTAAAATAATTGCTTTAAAGAGCTCAGTTAGCTATAAGACAAAACAGACAGAGAACCAAAAAAAATTAGGAAAACACTACATGAACAAAATTACAAGTTTAACAAAAAGATGAGAGCCGTTAAAGAAAAAACCAAAGAGAAATCCTGGATCTGCAGAAGACAATGACTGAAATGAAAAATTTCATATAAAGCATCAACAGTAGACTCAATCAACCAGAAGAAATAATCAGCAAGATTAAAGTCATGTCATTTGAAGAAGAGGAAGAAAAAGAAAAAAAAAAAGGGTGAAAAAGCCTACGGGACTTATGGGACACCATCAAGTGAACCAATATACACTATCAAGTGAACCAGCATCCTAGGTGTTTCAGAAGGAGCAAAGAAAGAGAAAGGGGACATAAACTTATTTAAGGGAAAAATAACAAAAAGATTCCCAAATCTGGAGAGGAAAATGAATATCCATATCCATGAAGATGAAAGAACTCCAAATAGACTAAATATAAGAGATCTTCACTTTGACACATTATCATCAAATTCTCAAAAGTCAAAGACAAAGAAAGAAAGAATGTTAAATGCAGCAAGAGAAAAGTAACTGGTCACATACAGTGGAAATCCTCCCCCGACTCCCATAAAACTATCAGCAGATTTCTAAGCAGATTTGCAGCCAGGAAAGAATGGAGGGATATAGTCAAAGTGCTGGGGGAAAGAAGTGTTAAACAAGAATATTATACCAGAAAAATTGTCTTTCAGAAATGAAGGAGACTTTTCTAGACAAACAAAAAACTGAGGGAGTTCATCACTACTAGACCTGCCTTACAATAAATGCCAAATGGAGTTTTTCAAGTTGGAATGAGAGAACACTAACTTACAGCAAGAAAATATGTGCAAGTATAAAAGTCACTCTAAAGGTAAGAACATATTCAAATTCAGGATACTGTAATACAGGAAGAGTGGTGTGTAAATCACTTTTAAGTCTATTATAATAGTTCAGAGACAAGATTATTATAAATAATTATAGCCATAATAATTTCCTGATGAACACAAACTATAAAATATGTAAATTGTGATATCAACAACACAAAATGTAGGGGAGAAGTTAAAGTGTAGAATTCCGTACGTGGTTAAAGTTAAGATTTATCAGCTTAAAGTAGATGGTTATAATCATAAGATGCTTTGATGTAAGCCCTATGCTAATCACAAAGAAACCTATAGTAGATACACAAAAGATAAAAAAAAAAAAAAAGGAAAGCACAGGACCACCACCACCATCATCACACACACCCCCTCCTCCATCCACACACACACACACACACACACACAATCATCAAATTGCAAAGAAAGGCAGCAAGGAAGGAAGAAAGGAACAAAGAAACTACAAAGCCGTTGGAAAACAAAATGACACTAGAAAATTATGCATTATAAATAAGTACATTAAATTTAAATGGTTTAAATTCCCCAATCAAAAGACATAGAGTGCACACACACAAAAAACTGGTCCAACTATTTGCTGTCTACAAGGACCTCACTTTAGATTAAAGACAAATATAGGCTGAAAGTGAAAGGATAGGTGAAGATATTTTGTGCAAATGGGAACCAAAAGGAAGCAGGGGTGGCTATACTTTAATCAACAGCAATAGACTTTAAGCAAAAGCCTATCATAAGAGACAAAAATGGTCATTGATATTATTTGGCTTTGCCTCCACTCAAATCTCACCTTGAATTGCAACAATTCCCATGTGTCAAGGATGGGGCCAGGCAGAGATAATCGAATCATGGGGCAGTTTCCCCCATACTGTTCTTGTGGTGAATAAGTCTCATGAGAGCTGATGGTTTTATAAATGGCAGTTCCCCTGCACTAGCTCTCTTGCCTGCCACAAGAAAGATGTGCTTTTGCTTCTCCTTTGCCTTCCACCATCAGTGTAAGTCTTCCCCAGCCATGCTGAACTGTGAGCCCATTAAAGTGCTTTCCTTTATAAATTACCCAGTCTTGGGTAGGTCTTTATTAGCAGTGTGAGAACAGACTAATACAAAAATGGTCACTACATAATGATGATGAAGTGGTCAGTTCATCAAGAAGATATAACAATTGTAAATATATAGGCACCTGATATAGGAGAACCTAAATATGTAAAGCAAACATTAGCGGAATGAAAGAGCAAAATCGATAACAATACAGTAATAGTAAGGGACTTCAATACATTATTTTCAACAATAGGTAGATCATCCAGACAGAATTTCAATAAGGAAATACGTACTTTAACAACACTGTACACCAAAATAGACCTAACAGACACATACAGAACATTCCATCCATCAACAACAGAACACACAGTCTTTCCAAGCACACATGGAATATTCCCCACTATAGATTACATGTTCAACCACAAAATAAGTCTTAACACATTTAAGAAGTTTAAAAGTATATCAAGTACCGCTTCTGACCACAATGGTGCAAAACTAGAGATCAATAATAGGAAGAATATTGGAAAACTCACAAATATTTGGAAATGTTACAACACATTACTGAACCACGAGGGGTCAAAGAAGAAATCAAAAGGATATTTTAAAAAAATCTGAGACAAACAAAAATGGAACCACAACATACCAAAACTTAAGGGATGCAGCAAAAAACAGCTTCAAGGGGAGATATTATAGCAAAGAACACCTATATTAGAAGGAAAAACAACCTCAGATAAGCACCTAACTTTACACCTATAGCTACTAGAAAAAAAAGACCAAACAAAGCCTCAAATTAGCAGAAGAAAGTAATTAATGAGGATTAGAACAGAAATAAATAAAGACTGAAAACAATAAAAGATTTAAAACACTGAGTTGTTTTTTGAAAGGACAACCAAAAGTGACTAACCTTTAGCTAGCCTAAGGAAAAAAAGGAGAAGACTGAAATAAAAAAATTTATAAATGAAAGAGGACACAATACAGTTTACACTACAGAAACACAAAAGATCGTAAGAGACTACTATGAACAATTATACACCAAAGAATTGAATAACCAAGAACAATTTAGCAAGAATGAATCATGAAGAAATAGAAAATCTGAATAGACCAATTACAAGTAAAGAGATTGAATGAGAAATTAACTCCCCAAAAAGAAAAGCCCGAGATCTGATGACCTCACTGGTGAATTATACTAAATGTCTAAATAATTAATGTCAATCCTCAAATTTTCCTTAAAGAGTTGAAAAGAAGGGAATAATTCCAAACTAGTTTTATGAGACCAGTATTCCCCAGATAGCAAAGCCAGACAAGGATACTACAAGAAAAGAAAAAGGTAAGCCAATATTCCTGATAAATATAAATGCATAAATCCTTAACAATATATTACCCAACTGAATTCAGTAGCACATTAAAAGAGTCACACACCATAACTTAAGTGGGATTTATTCCTAACATGCAAGGATAGTTCAACATATGCAAATTAATAATTATGGTGCACTATGTTAACAGAATGAAAAATAAAAGTTATACGATCATATCAACAGATTCAGAAAAAAGTTGACAAAATTCAACGTTGTTTTATGATAAACCCTCTGAGCAAGCTATGTATAGAAGGAATGTGCCTCAATATTATAAAGTCCATATATGACAAGTCTGCAGCTAACATCATATCCTGTAGTGAAGAGATGAAAGCTTTTCTTCTAAGAAAAAGAAAAAGACAAAGATGTCCATCTATCTCTTTTATCTAATAAAGTGTTGAAAGTCTTAGCCTGAATAATTAGACAAGAAAAGAAATAAAAGAGTTTCAAATTGGAAAGGAAGAAGTAAAATTTTCTCTGTTTGCAGATGACATAATCTTAAATATAGAAAATGCCAAAGCCTCCACCAACAGACTGCTAGAACTAATAAATTCAGTAGTTACTGGATACAAAATCAACATAAAAATATCAGTTGCATTTTCATACACTAATAACAACCTATCAAAAAGAAGTTGAAACAACGGTCCCATTTATAATAGCATAAAAAAAATCCTTAGGAATAAATTTAACCAAGGAGGTAAAAGACTTGTACTCTGAAAACTATAAGAGATTGATGACAAAAATTAAAGATGACAAAAATAAATGGAAAGATATTTCACGTTCCTGAATTGGAAGAATTAATATTGTTAAAATGTCTGCAATACCCAAAATGATTTACAATTTCAATGCAATCTTTATCAAAATATCAATGGCATTTTTTTCAGAGAAATATAAAGAACAATTCTAAAAATTTATCAAAAAAATTGGATATTTACATGCAGAAGAATGAATTTGGAACCAACCATATATGAAAATCATCTAAAAGTTGATTAAAGACTTAAACATAAGACCTGAAACTGTAAAACTGTAAGAAGAAAACTGTCAGAAAGATTCTTGAAATTGGTCTGGGCAATGATTTTTGGATATGATCCCAAAAGTATAAGCAATAAAAACAAAAATGAACCAATGGAACTGCACCAAACTAAAAGACTTTTATATACAGCAAATAAAATAATCAACAGAGTGAAGAGACAGCCTAAAGAATGGGAGAAAATATTTGCAAACCATATATCTGAGAAGGTATTAATATCCAAAATATATAAAAACTCAACTGAATGACAGGAAAATAAAACCTTATTAAAAATGGGCAAAGGACCTGAACAGACATTTTTCAAAATAAGACATACAGTTGACCAACAGATATATTAAAAAAAAAAAAACAAAACTCAACAGCACTAATCATCATGGAAATACAAATCAAAACCACAAAGATACATAATCTCACACCTGTTAGAATGCCAGTTGTCAACATGACAAAAAAAATCAGTGTTAGGATTTGGAGAAAAGGGAACCCTCGTACACTGTTGGTGGAAATTTGAATTGGTATAGTCATTATGGAAACAGTATGGAAGTTCCTCAAAAAATGAAAAAGAGAACTATCAAATAATCCAGCAATCTTACTTCTGGGTATATGCCCCCTCAAAAATTGAAATCAGGGCTGGGTGTGGTAGCCCACATCTGTAATCCCAGCACTTCAGGAGGCTGAGACAGAAGGATTGCTTGAGCCCAGGGCAACAAAAAGAGACCCCATCTCCACAGTAAATAAATAAATAAAATACAAAATAAAATAAAAAATTAACCTGGTGTGGTAATGCGTGCCTGTGGTCCCTGCTATTCAAGGAGGCTAAGGTGAGAGGATTGCTTCAGCCTGGGAGGACAAGGCTGCAGTAAGCCATGATCACACCATTGCACTCCAGCCTGGGCAACAGAGAGTGGCCTTGTCTCAAGAAAAAAACACAATGAAGTCAGTATTGTGAAGAGGTATATGCACTGCTATGTTCACTGCAACACTATGCACAATAGCCAAGATGTGGAATCAACCTAAGCATCCACTGATGGGTGAATGGATAAAGATCGTGTGCTATACAAAAATATACAGTGGAATATTATTCAGCCATAGTAAAGGCTGTGATAACATGGATGGACCTGGAGGGCATTCTTCCAAGTAAAACAAAACAGGCACAGGAAGCCAAAATTCTGCATGATCTTACTTATCTGTAGAATCTAAAAAAAAATCAAATTCACAGAAAGAGAGTGTCGAATGGTGATTGTCAGGGACGGGAAGATGAGGGAAGCAGGGAGATGTTTGTCAAATGATACATTTTGGTTATGCAGGATGAATAAGTTTTGTAAACCGAATGTACAGCATTGTGACTATAATTAATAATAGTGTATTGCATACTTGAAATTTGCTAGGAGATGGGATCTCTTAAATGCTCTTCCCATATACAGAAAAAAAGAAGGTAATTACGTGAGGTGATGGATATGTTAATTAACATGACTGTGGCAATCATTTCATAATGTATACATATAGCAAAACATCATGTTGTGCATCTTATTTCTTTGTCAATTATACCTCAATTTTTCTTTGTCAATTATACCTCAGTGAAACTGGGGGAAATCTTTCATTTGAAAACAGTTTTGCCACATTTTGCTTTTTTCATCCAGGATTCAAAAATAAGACAACTGCTGTCAGTCCTGATAACTAATCCTTTATACAGGATCTATACAAATAAGCATGGAAATATATTTATTTTTGTTTAGAAGCATGAAGTTGCTTTATTCTTAGTGTTTGCAACTTTGACAGTGATGTATCTGTATATGAATCATTTTCCATTAATCCTGTTTGGTATTCAACCTGTAATTTGTTGGTAACATTTTCTTCTACTATTTCCTACGTAATTTCTTCTCTACTTTCTCCATTCTCTAATTCTGCAACTTTTATGGGTCAGCATTGGACTTTTTGGGTTGACTACATCTTCATGTGTGTCTGTGTGTGTGTGTGTGTGTCTCGGCATAAGTTTTGTTGTATGTTATATAACAGTTTCTATCTGACAGGAATAGTGTTTCCTCAAACATACTTTCCATCATGGTCCTCTTGCTCCAGGTCAGAGAGATTTCCTCTGCTTTATCAGGTAGCCTACTAATTTTATTTTAATACAACAATATTATTTTTAATTCCATGGGCTTGTTATTTTTCCCTGATGATTACTTTTACATAGTATCTTTTTATTTATCTTATTGGTATAGTATCATCTTAAGTCTCTGAGAATACCAATTCGAAGTGCTTAAAAAATATGCCCTCCTGTTCCCTGTTTCTTCTGAGACCAGTTTTCTTTGCTTATCTCAGCCTTCTAAAAAATTTATTAGTTTTATTTTGTGATTGTCCTATATATTTGTGAGGCACTGGGATAGAATTTCATCATAGCTAGGGTGGGCTTTCTGTGATGCTGTAAATGTAGATCCTTCTTCCCACTCAGTTTCTCCTATGAACGCCAAAGCATCTAGGTGCTGAATGTGATTAAGCTTATTTACGAGCAGGTGGCACATTTCTTAACACAGACATGGAAATAAACTTTAGGGTCAGGCATTCTCAAATACGAAACCAGGGCAAACTCCTTGGAAGCTTGCTTATTTATTTATTTATTTATTTATTTTTAAGAGAAGCCATTTGTTCTATTTGCCTGGGTTAGTAGTGGGCTGTCTGCGTTCTGTGTGCAAAGAGATGTGCAGGAAGGGCTGGAGGAAGAATGACTTGTGGGTGAAGCTGCCATTTCATCCTCTGTTGTTGGCCCCACTGCTCACTTCTGCCCTCCATACCTCTGCCCTCAATTCCAAGCCACTCCGAATTCTGTCTGACAAGTTCCCATTTGTGCTAGAGCACTCTCCTGAGGAGTGGCTTCCTTGTGTCTTGTTCATCTTTCTCCATACTTCTAGGATTTCCTTGAAAGTCCTCGTCTGCTGATTCTCCCTCACCTGTGCTCTTTGATGTTATGTGATGATTCCTTTTATTTTCCCCTTTACTATCATTTTATCAGGTGTCAGGAAGAAGAAATCATTAATAGATGTGCCTAGTGAGATCTCCTAGTTCAGATCCTGCTGGCTGCCCTTATCTTTTGTGTCATGACATAAATATACAGTGCGCACAGGTCTACTAAGCTTGTTTTTCACATATCAACTAAGCCTGGCACGGGCTAGTGAAGTTATTCAGCCTGGTCATGAAACCCCTCAGCATCTGTCTCCTTTGAAGATGGATCGTTAAGCTCCTTAATGTGTTATATAAGCTCTCATGCTCAGCTCTTCACCTCCTTGCCCATGGCTCACTTTGAATTGCACATTCCCATAATACTGCTCCTGCCTCCCGCACTTCCATGGCTTCCATTGTGCTTTTATTTGGCCTAGAATACGCCATACCATCACTCCCTTTCCCCCCAGACTAAGAGTACCCATCAATCAAGGATTATGCAGCATACGATATTTCAGGAACATTTACTTGACTCCAACTCCCAAAACGGACAGGCGAAGTTCTAAGGGGCTGTGCTTCCAACGAACAACCTCTCACTCTCTCTCCATATTTTTCATAACCTTCACCACATTTCCTTTTAATTAATCTGCATATGTGCCTATAATCCCCCTAAATGTCTCAAGGGCATGGAAACATTGCATCAGCTGAGGTTGTATTTGGCTGCAAGTGCAAACACAAATGCTGTGTTTGAACCAAAGGAGTTCATTTTTCTCAACAAAGATCTTTGAAGGCATGCATTTCAGAGCTAGGCAATAATTTTTTATGCCATTAATGTTGCAGGTATCATCTTTCCTTTCTCTGTGTCACATGTAGTCTATAGTTTCTATTCTAAGTCTTCTCATTTCCTGGTCTCAAAATGCTTGCTCCTTCCTTTGTCACCACAGACCAGAACAAAACTAAGGAAGGAAGGGGAAAATTGCAGCATAAGTATCTGGAAAGTCCAAATTCCCGGGATCCTTGGGCAGATATCCATCTTCTTCTTATTGGGCAGAATAGAGTCATGTGGTCACCTCTGGCTCCAAGAAAGTCTAGAAAGATGTGTTTTATCTATCCAGTCACCATCTTGAACAGCACTGGGATTCTCTTAGTAAGAAAGAAGGGGAGCATGGAGATTAGGAAGCAACTGGCAGCATGTAGCACAAAGTTGTTGGTCATTTTTTACATCTTCTTTACTGTGCACAATAGCTGGCACATAGTAAGCACTCATCAAGTATTTATAGAAAAAGACATTGATTTGGCCGGGCACGGTGGCTCACGCCTGTAATCCCAGCATTTTGGGAGGCCGAAGTGGGCAGATCACGAAGTCAGGAAATCAAGAGCATGCTGGCCAACATGGTGAAACCCCATCTCTACTAAAACACAAAAAATTAGCCAGGCGTGGTGGCATGTGCCAGTAGTCCCAGCTACTTGGGAGGCTGAGGCAGGGGAATTGCTTGAACCTGGAAGGGGGAGATTGTAGTGAGCTGAGATCACGCCACTGCACTCCAGCCTGGTGACAGAGCAAGACTCCGTCACACACACACACACACACACACACACACGACATTGATTTCACAGAAGGAAACTCATTTTCTAGGAGAAGAAAGTTGAGCTCTGAAGAGTTTAAATGACTTCACCAAGATTCATAGCTAGATATGGCAGAACTGTGAGAGGTTTTAGGAAGAAAATCAAATCTGAGCCTCTCTCATTCATCCTGCAAGGAGTTTGGTTTGTATTCCAATTTCTGGAACCAATGTGGTATAATAAACTAAAAAATGTGTCACGTGTTTCTTTGTCATTTGAGTTTAAGTTTCTTACTACTGGGTCACAATTTCCAGCCAGACTCACCTAACTCCTATTTTCATGCTGAAACCAAATCACTCAGGGACTAGTGTTCAGATGTGTCTGGATCTCTCCGTGGTGGTCCTTGATTATTTCTAGCCCAATAAAAGGGAAAGGAATTTCAATTTCTAAAGGGAAATGAAAACAAATTATAGCAAACCTTTACAAGAAGGAGAAGGTGGTGGCCTATACCACTCCACTCCTTCAAATGGGTTATTTGATTTTGCTTAATTGTTGGTAAAATTTTCTCAAATTGGCAATTATAATCCAGAGCTGATTGCTTACCCAGGTAATTTACAGATTTCTCATTTGGCAAGAATGCTTCAGAGCACTTACCATGAAGTATGGCTTCATCATCCTTCAGCTGAATTTTCCTTTTTTAATATATTCTTCATTTGGAAGATGTTATTACCTTTGCCCACAGGAAGTTTAGGTGCTAATTCTGTTAGCTGCATGTTTCTGATGAAATCAAGGGGTTGTTTGTACAATTTGTTTTAAATCATTTAGGGTCCCAGTGGAACTGATTAGGTGTTTCCCAAAGCAAATGAAATAATCAGGCTAAGGTAGACGTTCATCAAAGTTAGCTGCAAGGTATTAACAATAGGTCATACTTTTTGGTCCTGAAGGGGGGTTTCATGAGGTAACAACTATGCTGTCTCCTCTACCTTCAATCTTAGAGCACAGTCTTCCACTCACTCCCCTTGTCAGTCTCGTCTGAAATCAAAGTTTAATTATCCTTATTTGCTCTTCTACTGTGCATTAAGATAGAGTTTATCCAGTAGTCCAGCTGTTTTGAAGATAATTAGTAGAGAATTCAACCTGCTATAAAATAATCCTTCTGGGCAAAGGGCCAGGAACTGAGGACATATTCTCCAATGATACCAAGTTCTCCATTACTTGTAAGTCACAGATTTTCTATCTCAAGTCAAATACTGTACATTGTACTATGAAGTTAGGAGTTTGAATTGCAAAGCATAATTTCCGTTCTTAATAAGTGTCAGCTTTAGGAAAATTGTGCTATTTCCATTTAGAGTAATGTTTAAAGCCAGTGGGAAAAGGTGGTTCATGATCAATTTCAATACAAGGGCCAATGGACATTTTAATTTTTATTTTGGCATGAACTTGAGTGGTAGGGAACATCTTTGCACATAAATGTTGGTGATGTTTGCTTTGTTTAATTATTATTCAGTAAACATTCATGGAGCACCTATTATAACCAGACACGATTCTAACCACGTGGGATGAAATTGTGAACAGGATTTACTAGTTTCTGCTTCCGGAAGCTCAACATTTTGAAGGGAAAATGTTTCTGTGGTTTATTTTCTATTGCAGTGAAAGCACCTCCCTTGGGTGATTTATTAATTTTCCAGCAAGTGATTGATTTATCAATTTTCCACCAAAGTGGCAAGCTGGCTTTGGATCTAAGACTGAATATGGAGCAATATAGTCAGATTCTCCATAATGCAGCTTACTAGTGTCATCTGTCCTCTCTGTTCAGTGCTGTAGCTTAGAGGGAAACTGCCAAGTCCCAAAAGATGCCTGATCCTATAGATGCATGAGCTGCATGGCAACGAGTGTTAATTACCAGCGCCTAATTACAGCACTCATTTTAAATGGAGTAAATTTAGTGCTGGACACACCAACCTTCTCCCACTTTCTTTGCGAACAACAGCTCATTTTTTTTTTTTTCCCGTAGCATCGCCAATGACAGGAAGAGAAGCAAAAGGCAAACCTGATCTTCCTATTGAACTTCAGGTTCTTGAATTTTCAGGTCTGCTAACATTGCTTACAATAAATGATGCTTTTCTTCTGCTGCTTTTGATTGAAGAACACTAGAAATCAGTCGGGGAGCAGGTGCTGCATTGTGTTAGATTAACGCTGATTGAATTCTTACACAGCCAGCTGATTGAAGCACGTGTTCTGCAAGCTTATGATTCTACAAACACTAGGTTGCAACCAGGAGGGTATTTTGCCATATCGTGTCCCTTAATCAACACCCTCAAATCTGTCGATCCTGTCAACTGGAGCTTAGACTTCCTCACTCCCCTCTGTGAAATAGTACCCTAAGCTGGTCACAAGCATAAAAATGGATTTCTGGAAAAGAAGAGATATGGTTTCAAATGCTGTTTCCTTCTCATGCTGAATAGATGAACATTTAAATCATGACAATAATCAGATGTTCATCAGACTTGGTAATGAAACTGGATGGACATAGGCCTTTTTGTTCTCCATTTAATAGCATCCAATTTGCTAACAGGATGAAAAAAATTTGAGTTGTTGGCACAGAATGCTTGAAACTACCCGTGGGAATACACCAGGTGCTGTCACTGGATGGTCCAGGCCAACACTCCACATGTAACTGACACTCAGTAACTTTTATCCTACATTTTAAAAATGCATGACATATAAGCCCTATGACACTGCAGAGGCTACCCTACTGAAGAAAATGGAGTAAGTTGGTAGGAGAAATAACACAGAAGTTGACACAATTGCATATAAGGACTTGGACAATCTTGTGAAAACCAAGATACCATTATTTTCCTGCAACGGCTTTAACCTAGTCTTCACCTAGTTCAGAGAGCTGTCAGTAGGCTCACTAGCTGTTTTGATCATGAATAGCCATGCAATGGGAGGTCAGGAGGTATCAACAGTGAGCAAAAATATCTTCCCACCATTGAATGCATCCATTCACTCACAATTCACATAGTCAAATGTTTTTCAAGTATACAATATCTATTATATAAAGCAATCTTAAGAGCAAAGGAGAAATTATCTGTGGCTCTGTTTCCTCATATTTAAGTGGGGTCTATGTTAGCACCTACTTCACAGGGTTGTCATGGGGCTAAAATGACTAATGTGTGTAGAACAGTATCTTCCACCTAGTGAGCCTTCTATGCAAGAGCAAGAGCAATGTTAGGTCTTATTAGTGCTCTGATGAGAGAATGAGTCAACCTGAAAGGTTTTGTAGAGGCTATTTTGCATGCTTTTCTTTATACAAATGCACTTTTCTATATGGAATATCTTATTTTTTTTTTTTTTTTTTTTTGAGATGGAGTCTCACTCTGTTGCCCAGGCTGGAGTGCAGTGGCGTGATCTCGACTCACTGCAACCTCCACCTCCCGGGTTCATGCCATTCTTTTGCCTCAGCCTCCCAAGTAGCTGGGACTATAGGTGCCCACCACCACACCTGGCTATTTTTTTTGTATTTTTAGTAGAGATGCGGTTTCACTGCATTAGCCAGGATGGTCTTGATCTCCTGACCTTGTGATCCGCTCACCTCAACCTCCCAAGAATCTCTTAATTTCTTATGATATTTCCTTTTAAACTGAAAGCTGCTTTCCAGCTAACACATGTAGAATAGTCCAAAATCATGCTGGGTAAGGCTTGAGGTGAGCAATGAGTTCCTGCCTCTTTCTTAGCCTTTATTAGCCCCAATGCTATGGCCTTGGTCTCCCTCCTTTTATGTCGTAACCCAGAATCTACTATTCTGCCTGTGCAGGCACACACGCATGAGCACACACACGTACACACTCAGACATCCCATGCACACGTCATATTTGAGTGAATGACTGAATTGATGTATGCATAACCAATGGAAGGAAAAAAGAATGGTTTGGTAGACTAACCGTTCCATTTCTCTTCCTCTGTCTCAAGACTGGTACTCAGAGATAAAGAAATATGCCAGTCACTTCATGCAGTGAGCTCTCTTAGCTTTCTTTTAACACACTCCAATAGTGATTTTATTATACAAATAGGCACTGGGAGATGATAATGCATTGTGGTCTTCCAAGTGTGCTCACCCTACCAGCAGCATAAGCATTATCTAATCTTGTTAGAGATGTACTTTCTAACTCTGGCCCCACTTCAGCTATACTGATTCAGAAGCTCTAGAAGTGAAACGCAGTAATCTTGTTTTAATAGGTCTTCCAGATGATCCAGATGCATATTAAGTTTAAGAACCTGGCTTGGCCAGGCATGGTGATGGGCTCCTGTAGCCCCAGCTCTTTGGGAGACTGAGATGAGAGGATCACTTGAACCCAGGAGTTTGAGGCCAACCTGGGCAACGTAGTAAGATGCTGCCAAACAAGAAAAGAAAAAGACAAAGAACCTGTCCTAGTGAAATCTAAACCTGTATTTTGATTAATGTTCTTAGCCTTGGGCCAGTGTGATCCAGTACTGTCACATAGAAGGTCCAGGAAACTTGTGTAGAATGTTGCTTCTGTTTACATACCTAAAGTAAGTCATTTTCTCTCAGAATCAGGTCTGAGCACTCCCATAGTTTTTTTCACATAAATGATTACTTACGGTCCAAGGTAAATTTTAATTCTGTGTTAACTTCTTTATAAAGAAGGTATAAAGGTATATTTAGTGTGGCAAAATGCATCTGCCCCGTTCTTTCCATTGATATATTTTACAAAGCTTATTTCATGAGATAAAGATTCTCTTAAGGTTCAGCCACTTGCATAAGATCTTGCAGGTAAGTAAATGGCAGGGCTGAGTTGGAATGCCAGTATTTTGACTCCACAGACTATGCTATCAAATTCTGTGCAATACTGCTCTTCATGCCTCATGACAGCTCGTCTCTACCCTCCAGAGATGTTAAATATCAATTTATGACATTGAACCATCTCAGTCAAAAATACAGCTATACGAATGTTTTTCTAAGCTATCTGTGACACAGTCTACTTTTGAACCAATGGATAAGGTTGCAGGCATTTTTCTCTTCTAATACCCTTAGCTAGGAATGGGATTGGTGTGGCTTCTAGCATCACAATTTTATCAATACACAGAGAGAGTCTTTGCCCTATTCCTCAGAACAAAACCATTACTCTTTACTGCAAAATCTGAACTGTCAGTCATCCAAACAATTTTTGCTCTTTATAAACTTGTCATTTTAAATCAATGAGAAAACAAAGAAGGGCCTTATTCCAAGTGAGGAAATCTCACCACATAATCCAGTGAAAATCCCGATGTAACAATCTAATTGCCCTTCACAATTTAGATGACATTATTGAATGTTTTCTTTGTACATTCTGAAAACAAGCCTAGAAATGTATTAAAAATAATTATGGAGCCCTGCCTCACAGACTGAAACAGAATTCCCAGGATTTGTTACATGTTGCGCATAATCCTCGGGGCAGCTCAGGGGCCCAAAGAGCACAGTCAGCTCATTTTACTAACAATTTATTTCTCAAATACACAAAAAGGAGCTTTTCTATTTTTACATTTTGTATCTATTAGATAATATGCTCTCTTGCTGAAAATGCACCCTGGTTCTACTTAATGTAAGGTTATCCAGTACTAATTCCATCAGAAACAGTGATACCATCATTATTTCCAGGCTGCATTGAATATACTATCATTCCTTGAAAAAGGTTAAAAAAGACAATCTCTAAATTATAGCCTCTAATTGGAAAGGTCTTGGCAACCATCACATCCAATATCCTGGATTTCAGATTGGGTAACTGAGGCCCAGGAAAACTCTCTGATTTCCCAAGGTCACACTCAATGTCTCAAGCTAGTGTCAGTCAGGACTAGATTATGGGGACCAGTTTAGTGCTCTTGTTTCTCCTCATGTTTATCATTTACTGCTGGTTCAGAGAGCATGAGTGATGAAAAATATGCTCATCCATTCAACTTCTTTTTGTTTGCAAAGGATATGTTGTGTTTTGACTACATAGGGGAATGTGGGTTTTTTGTTTGTTTGTTTTTAAGTTTAATTTTCAGCAAGAATCATGAAAAAATGCATGATTCCTAAACAGAAAAGCAGGAATTACTGTTAATGTACATGTTTTTGTTATCCACAAAGGGCTTTTTTAGGAATCCTAGCAAATGTCCCTTCTGCTAAAGAAATAGGTGATAGAATCGTCATTTCCCAGGTAGAAGAAGCAAAATTCAAAATGATTAAGTGCCTTTGTGTGAATGGCAAAGCAAGTCATCCCTCGATTTTTTTAGTCTCCTGGAGTGCATTCTATAGTGAATCACAGAGAGCCCGATTTGCAAAGCAAATTAGTGGACTATCTGTTTTATATCAAACATTTAGCTCTAAAATGTCTACCCCTCTGCTTTTCAGTGAGTATGGAAGCAGTTGCAGAAAGAAAGTAAAGTGACTGATGCAAATTAGACTGGAGATATTACAAGAATCAAATCACTTTCTAAATACTTGTTACTTAGAACTTCAATTTGGAAGTTGATTTTGTGACAAACAGGAGAGTTGCTTTCAGATGGAAAACGCTATGATATGACCTCAAATGGTGAGATTAAGATGGAAGAAGCTGATTTAAATACGAGTTCTGCTTTTAATTCTCTGAATATTTGAGAGATTAAAAAGAAAAGAATATAATAGAAAGATATTTTAGAAAATAATTTTCTATGCTGACGAAAGGCTGTGTTTTAAGTTTTGCAGAAGAACATCGGATTTATGTTAAGGATCTTAAATTGCAAATCAATGCTACAGCACTTCTTGCTATACAGATTTAAAAATATATATATATATATATGTAGCTTAAGGCAGAGCAGTTTATAAGAACTCCATAGATTGAGAAATAGAAGCCCAAGTCTTGAGCAGAGCATTCAAATCAACAGAATATATCAACATATGCAAATCAACATAATATGGCAAAACTGACCTTAATGGGATAAAGCTAACTCAAGAAAAATTTGGTCCCCTGGTGAGGGGAAAAATTCCTAACAGTAATACATATGAGGCAGTAACACGATTTCCTGAGGGAATTGTCTTTCTTCCTGTTATTATTCAGTGTTTGTCAAGTGCCTACATTTACAGTAGATCTTATTTAAAATAGAATTAGTTATAGTCTCTGCCAAATGACCCTACAATATTTGGGTGACTTCAGCTAGCTAGAAATATCTCAGGGGGCAGCCGAGTAGCGTAAACATATCTCTGATGTCCAGAAGGGGTGTCTATCTTCTCGCACAGCAGCCAGACATTCTGCTTACAGGTCTGGTGTTCTGTGTCACAGCCTTTTCTCTTTGATACCTGTCAAGAAGGAGTGTTTCCCCTGAAAATAGGGTGTGAGTGGGGAAAAAACACTCCTGGGGGGCCTGTGGGTGATGTATCCAGAAGAGGGCATTCTAAACCTCACTGTGGGAGAATAGAATACATGGCAAAACAAATATAAAGCTTTAACGGTCCTAGAAACCTACCGTCAATGGACAGCTTAAGGGACCTTCTCAGGACACTGGGGAAGGGGAATAGGAGATGCTCCTGTAGAAGTGTTTTGAGCAGTAGAGAAATTGGACTAATGAGAGGTCATTTATACTTTGGTTCCAGAGAACTCATGTTCTGGCCATAAACTGAAACTATTTGCATAAGAGGTATGATGTTTTGGAATGACTTGACATGTGGAGAAGGGGTTTGAAGAGTAGAAAAGAATTTCTTCAGTTGAATCCTTCACATTCCATTATTTGCAAGTTAATATAAAGACAGTTTCTGTAGACTGCAGTGAGTTCTCCATCTACCTTGGTAGTTCTTGAGGAGAAGACAGATCAGACCTTTGTGGATTTAGCCAATTATGACTGAGAAAGCCTAGAAGATTATTGTTAAAACTCCATTTTCCAAGGCAAGGCACTGTAGTTTCTATCTTCATTTTCAGTGTTGTTGTATTTGGAATTGTCATGTCCCCCAAAGGCAAGTTGCACAGTCTGAGTTAGAACTGATGATCTGCACACATCTGCTTCGGGGAACTTGGGGCCAGTACCTGAAGGACAGCCTGATGCTGATCAACCGGAAATAGACCAGAAGGTTTGGAGAGAGATCACAGATGGACTAGAATTAAGGAATGGACAGCTCTATAGGTGAGGCAGACAATGCAATGACAGCAGGCGGGAGCAGGCATTAAGTGAACATGGCTCATGCCCCACAACTCAAAATAAATGCCAACCAGAACAATAATAGAGGCCCAAAGGACGTCGTTGTTCCTTTTGGGATCCCTTGTATTAAACCCAAAGTGACACACTGCAGATGCCATTGAACTGGGGGCTAATTTAGTGATTTACATTGTTGAGAAAGGATTAGTGAAACCTCCCATTTCGATGGCCTGTTCCTAATTTGCATCTTTAACGAGGTGGGATCCAAGCCAGGTTCTGCTCCTTTGTGTTTACTTCTCAGGAACTGTGTTTATTTCTGATAATTACAAATAAATCTTTCTTCCTTTTCTCAAACTGACTGAATAAAAGAAGGGGGGAGTGTGTTAACTCCATAGCTCGAATAACTATCAAAAAAAGGGAGACATAAAATCCAATTATAACTCCTTCAAAAATGTAATTAATGTTTCCTTCCCAAAGAGGACGATTGCTACATTTCATTTTAAAACATGTGTCTTCTTCTTTGTAGTTTTTTGCAGCTTGTCTAAGGGAAACTTTCACCACAGGAAGTGGTGGCTCCAGACTGGGATGTCATGACCCGGTGTGTCATGAAAAATGATAGCACCAAGGAAAATGTAGGCTACAGAATTCAAAATTTGATAAAGAAGTGTTCTGATTAATTTCCAAAGAACTCAGGAAACCAGAGCAAATCTCTCAAAATTTACTACTTTTTAGGTCTCTTGAAGAAGCAAGGGGGAAATGTCATATGTATTCTGAACTCAACTAAGACTGACATCATACAGACATATTGAAAAGCTATTCCAATGACCACAAAAACAGAAAGGGAAAATCCATCGCTTATCTACTGCAATAGACTATTGGCATGGAGATGACAGGGCAAGAAAAAGCTTGATTAGGAGTGTTTTTTAGAGCAAATCTAATCCAAAGATATAGTCATTTAAAAGTTACGTTGACAATATGTAATTTAATCAGGTTTGGGCATCCGTCCTGATATCAAATTTAAAATCAACTCTACATAAATACAATTATTCTGCAAGTGGTTTATTATTTAGGTGAAGGTGGATTAATGAAAGAGCTTTTAGTGCATGCAGAAGAGCTGCTGACTCTTAAATATCTACTAGCTGTACCAATATTGAGCCCAAACTGGTTTTTTAAAATACAGTTTTAAGACAAATAGGAAATTTAAGTGAAGAAAAGCAACCCAGAAGAGACACTGATCATCTTACAACAGTGACCACAAAGTTATTTATTTGTCTGTCTGTTGGTTGGTTTTTGAGCAAGTGCATATAGAAAGCAAAGCTCCACAAGAACAAAGATTTTTGTCCATTTTTCACTGCTGATTAATACTTTGTGTATAGATGATATTCAGCACATACTGGGCACTCTAGAAATATTTGTTAAGCTAATGAATCCATTGGTTTTATAATTATAATCTTTATTTTCGTAACAGGATTAGGGACCTTTTTGTCCTACTGAGGTAGAAAAACATATATTAAACTCCACAAAATGCAACAAAGGAATTTAATTTAGATTTAGTATCTGTGTCCTCTATGGAAATGGCTTAATACTCTAATGTGTCAATTAATATATTCTGCTTTATATTAGAGTCATATGATGTAATGTGAATTAGGGGTAAAGCATGAGTTTTATAGCCAAACTAGCTCTCCCACTTACTGTATTTGCTGGGACACACACATGACCTTTCTGAGGCTCAATTTACTAATCTATAGAATGGAAATAAACTTGCCTATCTCCAAGATGTTGAGAGAATTCATATAAAGAATCTGAATACAGTGTCTGGCATATGTATTTATAATAGCCACTACTATAGCAGGAGTTAACTTTATTATTGTTATTGGCATTAAACATTATAAATGAATTAAGGAGAGGTACGTCAAGTTATTTAGTTTTAATCTTTCAAATTATTTAGTTTTAATCTTTCAGTTCATCAACAATTATTGTGTAGCCTAGAACTGCTCAACACATATTTATTTACAAAAGGGATTTTTTAATGTAGAGATAAACAATATTGTATTATTTGGTATGTAACAAATGTCTGTGATAATACTAAAAGGGTCAATACAAGTATAAAGTTGGAGACAAATATTCAGAAAGAGACAACTCGGGGAGGCAAAATTATGACATACCTGTTCATAGTAGCTAGAGTTATAGAATATTAAAACTGAAAGGGAGCTTCGATATGATGCAATGCAATCCCATCATGTCACAGAGGGCAGAACTCACTCAGAGCCACTTTCCCAAGGTCCCTTGCCCAAGGTCCCTCTGAGACCTGCTTTGTATGTGCGCAGGGATGGCTGGCCAACCTGACCCATGACTCAGCATCGTATCACTCTGAATGACAGCGCATTCCACTTTCTAAAGATGGAGTGAGAATAACTGGAATACTGGGCTGTAGTAATAAGCAAATTGAATTCATGAGTTATGGTTTGCCAACGTCTTTTACAAACTCCTCATTTTATTCTCACAGTCCGAGATGGTGTCATCCCAACTTTAAAAATGAGAAAATTGAGGTTCAGAGAAGTTATTTAAGTTACAAAAAGTCATACATTTGATAAGTAGCAGGATTTGGTCTTGATGTTAGGTTTTGTGACCCTAAATAATCTACTTTTTCCAGTATGAGGAGCATATCAACCAGGTTTCTCCTTAAGAAAGTAGTGCACCTATCAACTTTTGCTTTTTTTTTTTTTTTTTTTTTTTTTTTGAGACAGAGTCTCACTCTCTCACCCAGGCTGGAGTGCAGTGGCACAGCCATGGCTCAGACAGTCCTCCTACCTCAGCCTTGTAGGTAACTGGGACTACAGGCATGCGCCACTATGCCTGATTAATTTTTTGAATTTTATGTAGTGACAGAGTCTCTCTATGTTGCTCAGGCTGGTCTCCAACTCTTCCAGCCTCAGCTTCCCAAATTAGTGGGATTACGGGTGTGAGCCACCACACCCGGTCTTGCTTTTATATTTTTTTACAAGTCTTTTAATACTCTGTTAGAGCATAATGTAAATAAAAATTCCTTCGACCACTTAGATCTAAGCTGTATGCTAAACTGATAAGAACATCAAAATCCAGAATGAGAATGTTGTAAATGAGTTTGAGGCTTAATTCTTCGGACTGGCCTTGAACACGTTATTTTGCCTCTACTCCCCAGTTTGAACCGTGGGAAACCCTTGCGAAGAAGGCACCTGCTGGTGACAAGTGAAAGCGTGAAAGACCTTCCACAGGCAGGGGAACAATACCTTTGGGTCACAGTGTGAGAGAGGGCCACACGTTGTAAAGGCTGGTAGAATAGAAATTAGCATCTATATAGTGGGAGAAAAATCTTGTTGAGGAGAGATCAACTTTTACTCACGGCTGAGATAGGTCCTTTACACAGGTCTTGGTCCTCCATTCTCTCCCTAGTTGCTCCATCCTCTCCCTGGTTGCTGTCTAGAGGAGAGGTTAATTGCCTCCTTATCACCTCTTTATTGCTGTGTGAGCACAAACTGCTCTGAGTTTGCCATAGGCAGACCTTGGTTCTAAACAGGCTTTCTCATGTGTGGGTGCTTAATTCATGTCCCCAAGATGATTGTTCTCTCTTAAACCCTCAAACCCTTCCTTTTGCAAGGATTTGAAAGAGGCTGGCCCCCTTTTACCATCTTAACAGTTAAAAACAAAGAGAAGGAAAAGAGTTTTTTTTAAAGATGGTATGTTATAAAACATGAATGAGATAGGGAATTTTCTTCATGCCTCCTTCCTCTAAGAAACATAAATTCTTGTGGTCTGTGCTGCCTTTTATTAGTGATTCTGTCAGTTTAGGTTGGAAACACTATTGAAACAGGAAATTTTCCTTGACCCCTTCCCAGGCCTCATGACAAGGTTGCCTTGCTTACCAGCCCACAGCTCTCATCCCCTTGTGGGAGAGGGAGCACTCAGGTGAGAGGGTACAGGAGCTTGGGTGAGCGCTTTTGAGTGCTGGCAGGAGCAAAACTCCATGCAGCTACGCAGCAGCATCTGGGGGGATGCCTGTGTCCCCTGAAGCCCCAGAGGGCATGTGTTACAGTGCTCTTTTAGCTTTGCCACCATCCACAGATGGCTTAACTGTTAAAACAGCTCAGTGGAGCATCAGTGTGACTTTTTTTTTTTTTTTTTTGAGTCGGAGTCTTGCTCTGTCACCCAGGCTAGAGTGCAATGGCTCGCTGCAACCTCTGCCTCCCGGGTTCAAGCCATTCTCCTGCCTCAGCCTCTAAGTAGCTGGAACTACAGGCGCCCGCCACCACGGCCGACTAATTTTTTGTATTTTTAGTAGAGATGGGGTTTCACCGTGTTAACCAGGATGGTCTCGATCTCTTGACCTTGTGATCCACCCGCCTCAGCCTCCCAAAGTGCTGGGATTATAGGCATGGGCCACCACGCCTGGCCGCATCAGTGTGATCTTTTGCACCCACACCTGAGTTCTTGTCCAGCATCCAGCAGGAATGAGGTTGCAGGAACAAATTGAAGGGTGGTGAAAAGCAGAGGATTTTATTGCCGATGAAAGACACTCTCAGTGGGAAGAGGAGCTGGAGAGGAGATGGAGCGGGAAGGTCATCTTCCCCTAGAGTCCAGCTGCTCCTGGCTGGACTCCTTTCTGAAAAAACGCCATTAAGCTGTCCCCCATGAAGCCAAGCTGCTTCTTGCTGAGGTCAAACTGCAGTCTCCGACATCCAGCTGCTTCTCCTCTTCTCCCCTTCTCTGCTCTCTCTTCTCCCCTTCTCTGCTCTCTGCCAGTCAAGTTAGTGGATTTTATGGGTACAGGACAGAGGGCAGGTCAGGCCAGAGATGGTTTTGGAAAAGGCAACATTTGAGTGGGGGATGTAAAGTTCTTACTTTGGGCTGTAGTTCTCGGCTTGAGAGTAGGGCCTTTGCCAAGGACCCCACCCTTTTCTGCCTAGAATTTTCCTGCCTCCTCTCCCTATCACTATCAGAAAATGAGATTTTGGAGACAAGTTTTGCAGTGTCAAAACAGGAGGACAGCCACTCTCCTCGGGTTGCCTTGTCTTTCAGGCTTAGGAAGGCAACCCCACCTGCCAGCCATTCTTGGCTGGAGGGGTTCTACTAGTTTGGAAGATTACTCAGCAGCTTCATGACCCTTTACCATCACCAACACCACGCTGCACAATGCTTGCCTGAGAAAAGATGCAATGGGTTTGGAGCAGGAGAAAGCTGACTGGGGCATGAGGGCAACAGGTGTCTTCTGCTGCTGAATTCTTCACATGCAGGAGCGGCTTGTCAGTATCATTAATGAAGGCAGCATGCAACCGCCAGAGTGATCCAAGTGAGGGCCTGGCTAATAGGCCTCCAGAGAGGACACTGACCAGTTTCTCTGCCCGAATATAAAGAGCTTATCCACAGTGTTATCTGTATCGTTGACTTTAAGTAAAATAATTCCTTGGAAAACTTCAAAATTAGCATTTAAGAATGAAGAATCATCACAATTACAGCTGAGGGAGCTGAGCCGCAGCCGCCCCAGCTCCCTCTTCCACACATCTTCTTACTTGACTGCACTTGCAGCCAGGACCTTTTCCTCTTGAAGGTTCTGAAGCTGAACTTTTTACTCTTCAGCCCTGAGGAAAGTGCATCAGATCTGTCTTCACGTGGGCAAAGGGAACAACTGCCTATGTGGTGGATGTTTTAGCACTTCTTCAAAGGGTGGGTTTCTCTCCCAATCTGGGAGACATTTCCCGCCCATTAGTGTCACTTCTTTATCCTTGGTAATGCTGATGATTACTCAGAGAAGACCACTACTGAAATACGCAGGTTACCCGAGGGGGTGTGAGTTGATGAGAGGGGCCCATGATAAAGTGGGCATTGTCCTGAATTGGGGTTATTAAAGCAGAGGTCCAACCCTGAGGGGTTGGGTGAGAGGCAGGTCCATTGCACAATGACTTGATCATGGCCGCTCAGCTCCAGTAATAAAGCAGAAAGGTTCACAGCACGTGGATTTGCCACAGCGACATGGGAAATTGCACTCTGTAGACCTGAGCACACATTCTGGAATACATGTGGGCTGATAAAACATCTTGTATTCACAAAAGAAAAGTTGAAGAATAAGTTGAGATAAAACCTTCTCTACTCTTGCATCTCCTAAAAAGTCTTTCTTTGAGAATGCATGTCACCTACCACGCCATCTGTCTCCACCAAACAGTTCCTTAGGATAACCATCAAATCACACTCACATGTCCATAATCATAGCATTAATTTTGATCACCCAAAGACCAAATATATCTCTTTTAACATCCTCCTTCATGGATTAGGCAGACCCCTCCCTTTTTATAATAGTGTTGTTGTGATATAATTTATATGCCACATACTTTACTCATTTAAAGTGTACACCTTATTTGTTTTTTGTATATTTGCAGAGTTGTACAACTATCTACACAATCAATTTTAGAACAATTCCATCGTCCCCCAAGTTAATCCCATACCTATTAATAGTCACTCCCCACTTCCTGCTCATTTTTCCTTCGCAATCCTAGGCAACCAATCAACTATTTTCTGTCTTTTTAGATTTGCCTGTTCTGAACAGTTCATATCAATGGAATCATACAATAGGTGATCTTTTGTTGCTGTCTTATTTCACTTAGAGTGTTTTCAAGGTTGATCCATGTTGGAGAATATATCACTACTTTATTCTTTATTTGTGGCTAAATATATTTCACCATATGGATATACCACATTTTATTCATCCATTCATCAGTTAGCATTTGGGCTATTTTTCCTTTTTGTCTATAATGAATAATACTTTTATGAACATTTGTGTATAAGTTTTTGTGTGGACATGTGTTCATTTCTCTTGTGCATGTATCTAGGAATAGAATTACTGAGTCATATAGTATCTTATGATCAACTTCTGAGAAACTGACACAGTTTTCCACCACAGCTGCCTCATTTTGCATTCCTACAAGCAGTCCATGAGGATTCCCATCTTTTCACATCCTGGCCAATAATTATTTCATTAATATTTTATTTTTTATTGTCAAATATTTTACTATCTGCCTTAATAGAATTTATTTTTAGAGCAGTTTTAGGTTCACAGTAAAATCGAGACAAAGGTACAGAGTCCCCACCCATGCCCTGCTCTCCCCTAGAGCCTCCCCATCATCACCACCCCCATCGGAGTGGGGCATTGCCACCGTTGAGGAGCCTACAGTGACACATCATCACTGGAAGACTGTATAGTTCACAATACGGTTCACTCTTGGTTTTGCACATTTCATGGTTTTAGTCAAATGTGTAATGAGACAGAGCCACCATTCTAGTATTACACAGAGTAGTTCAGCTCTCCTGTAAGCCCTATTGCTCTGCCCGTTCACCTCTCCCTCACCCAAACCCTAATAGCCACTGATGTTTTTTCTGTTTCCATAGTTTTTCCGTTTCTAGAATGTCATATACCTGGAATCATACAATATCTAGCCTTTTCAAATTTATATTTTACTTAGTAATATGCATTTAAGTTACCAACATATCTTTTTGTGGCTCATTTCTTTTTACTACTGAATAGTATTCCGTTGTCTAGATGTAACACAGTTTATCCACTCACCTACTGAAAAACCTCTTGGTTGCTTCCTAGTTTAGGTAGTTATGAATAAAGTTGCTGTAAACATCTGTGTGCAGGTTTTTGCATGGTCACAAACCTTCAACTCCTTTGGAAAAATAGTAAAAAAGGGCAATTGTTGGATTATATGGTAACACATTTACTTTTGTACAAAACTGTCAACCTATCTTTCAAATTGTCTGGATCACTTTGCATTCCTACCAGCAATGAAGGAGAGTTCCTGTTGCTCCATGTCCTTGTCAGCATTTGTTGTTGTCAGTGTTCTGGATTTTGGCCAGGTGAATAGGTGTGTAGTGGTATCTCCTTGTTGTTGTAATTTGCATTTCCCTGATAATATATGATGTGGAGCACCTTTTCAGATGCTTACTTGCCATCTGTATGTCTTCTTTGGTGAAGTGTCTATTAAGGTCTTTATAACATCTTTTATAAATGAATTGTTTTCATATTGTTGAATTTTAGGAGTTCTTTGTACATTTTGGATGACAGCCCTTTAACTGAGATGTCTGTTGCAAATATTTTTTCCAGTCTGTGGCTTCTTTTAAATTATTTTGACAGTGTCCTTTATAAAGCAGAATGTTTTAATTTTAATGAAATTCAGCTTATCAATTCTTTCTTTCATGAATTGTGCCTTTGTTGTTTTATATAAAAAGTCATTGCCAAACCTAAGTTTATCTAGATTTTCTCCTGTTTTTATCCAGGAGAGTTAGAATTTTTTGTTTTATCTGTTTTCCAGTTTGAGTTAATTTTTTAACAAGTGTAAGGTCTGTGTTTAGATTCTTTTTCTTTTTTTCTTTTTCATGTGGACATCAAGTTGTACCAGTTGCATTTGTTGAAAAGACTATCTTAATTATATTGTCTTTGCTCCTTTGTAAAAGATAGTAGACTCTCTGTAGATGGATCTATTTGGAAGCTCTCTATTGTGTCCCATTTATTTATTGTCTATTCTTTGGCCAATAATACATAATGTCTTGATTAGTGTAGCTTTATAGTAATTCTTGAAGCCAGGTACTGTCAGTTCTCCAACTTTATTATTTTACTCCAATATTGTGTTGGCTATTCTGGGTCTTTTTCCTGTCCACATAAACTTTAGAATCAGTGTCTCAATATGCACAAAATAATTTTCATAGCTTTCAGGGATTTTAATTGGAATTCCATTGAATCTAGAGATCAAGTTCAGAAGAACTGAAATCTTGACAACATTGAGTCTTCCTGTTTGTGAACATAGAATACCTCTTCATGGCCGGGCGCGGTGGCTCACGCCTGTAATCCCAGCACTTTGGGAGGCCAAGGCGGATGGATCACGAGGTCAGCAGATCGATACCATCCTGGCTAACACGGTGAAACCCCGTCTCTACTAAAAATACAAAAAATTAGCCGGGCGAGGTGGCGGGCACCTGTAGTCCCAGCTACTCGGGAGGCTGAGGCAGGAGAATGGCGGGAACCCGGGAGGCGGAGCTTGCAGTGAGCTGAGATCCGGCCACTGCACTCCAGCCTGGGCCACAGAGCCAGACTCCGTCTCAAAAAAAAAAAAAAAAAAAAGATTACCTCTTCATTTACTTGGTTCATCTTTCATTTTGTTCATCAGTTTTATAGATTTTCTTATATTAATCTTGTATATACTTTGTTAGATTTATACCTAAGTATTTCATTTTGGGAGTGCCAATATCAATGGTGCTGTGTTTTTAATTTAAGTTTCCACTTATTTCTTGGGGGCATATTATGGAAGTGATTGACTTTTATATATTAACTTTGTATCCTGCAACCTTGCTATAACTACTTATTAGTCCAGGAAGGATTTTTTGGTCATTTATTTCATATTTTCTTTCTTTCTTTTTTTTTTTTTGAGACGGAGTCTCGCTCTGTCGCCCAGGCTGGAGTGCAGTGGCCGGATCTCAGCTCACTGCAAGCTCCGCCTCCTGGGTTCCCGCCATTCTCCTGCCTCAGCCTCCCGAGTAGCTGGGACTACAGGCGCCGCCACCTCGCCCGGCTAGTTTTTGTATTTTTAGTAGAGACGGGGTTTCACTGTGTTAGCCAGGGTGGTCTCGATCTCCTGACCTCGTGATCCGCCCGTCTCGGCCTCCCAAAGTTATTTCATATTTTCTACATAGATGATTATATCAAATGTGATAGGTGAACAAAGACAGTTTTGTTTCTTTCTTCTCAATCAGTTTCCTTTTTTTCTTGTGTTACTGCCTTATTCAGGCTGTTTAGTACAGTGTTGAAAAGTAGTGGTACAAAGAGACATCCTTGCCTTGCTCCCTAGTTATTTTCTTTTTTCTCTTTCTTTCTTTTTTTCTTTTTCTTGTCTGTTTTCTTCCTTTTTTTTTCTTATAGCCGCTCTAATGGGCATAAAATGGTATTTTATCATAGCTTTGATTTATGTATCATTAATGATTAATAATATTAGCTTATTTCCATGTGCTTATTGGCCATTTATATATCTTTGAGAAATATCTATTCAGATACTTTTGTTTGAAATTGGGTTGTCTGGATTTTTTTGTTGTTCTTGAATTTTAAGTGTAAGTTATATATTCAAGAAACAAGTCACTTATCAGATATATAATTTGCAAATATTTTATCTCATTCTATAGATTTTCTTTTTACTTTCTCACTGGTGCTCTTTGAAATACAAAAGTTGTTAATTTTTATGAAATCCAATTTATCAATTTTTTTATTTGTTGCTTATACTTTTGGTGTTATAGATAAGAAACCATTGCGTAATCCAAGGTCCCAAAGACTATGTCTGTGTTTTCTTCTAAGAGATTTGTAACTTTTACCTTTAGGGTTTGATACATATTGAGTTAATTTTTGTATGTGATATGAGACAGCGGTCCGGCTGTATTCAACTGTGTGTGGATATCCAGGTGTCCCCGCACCGTTTCTTTAAAATACTCTTATTTCCCCTATTCGACGGCCTTGGCACTATTGTTAAAAATCAACCAACTCTAAATGTGAGAGTTTATTTCTGAATTCTCAATTCTATTCCATTGATCTATATGTCTATCTTTATGCCAGTGCTACACTGTCTTAATTGCTGTAGCTTTTTAGTAAGCTTTAACACTGGGAAGTGTGATTCCTCCAACTTTTTTATCCTTTTACAAGATTGTGTGGCTGTTCTGAGTCCCTTGAGTTTCTACATAAATTTTATAATCAGCTTGTCAGTTTCTGCAAAGAAGCCAGCTGAAATGTTGATAAAGACTACACTGACTCTGTAGAACAATTTGGGAAATATTACCATCTTCACAAAATTAAATTATCCGATTCATGGGCATTGGTTATTTTCCATTTATTAATACTTAGGTTTTTAAATTTATTTCCACATTTTTGTTTTTAGAGCATAAGCTTTGTAATTCTTTTTTAAAAAGTAGTTTAAAATATTTTGGTTCATTTTGATTGTATTGTAAATGAAATTGATTTCTCAATTTCATTTTCAGATTTTTCATTGCTAATGTATAGAAACACACTTAATTTTTATATATTGATCTTGTGTTCTGCAACCTTGCTGAATTTATTTATTTATTCTACTTGTTTTTTTTTTTTATTTTGGTGGATTGCTTATGATTTTCTATATATAAGATATTTCATTTGCAGAGACATATTTTTAATTGTTTCTTTCCAAACTGGATGCCTTTTATATCAATTTCTTACTTAATTACTCATATTACAACCTTAAATACAATTTTGAATAGAAATGTTTGTGTTCCTGGATAAGAAAGGGGAGGTGAGGGTGTAATTAAGAGCTATACATTGTGTCATTGTGTGCGAGGGGTTGTGTCTCCAAGATTTTTGTAAATAAAAGTGAAATCTTTTATATGCGCAGATAAGTTTGTTTTTATATAAATTCACAATGAAAGTTGGAGTAAAAAAAAAATATATATATATATATATATACACACACACACACATATATACACATACACACATATATACACACACACACACACACATATACACATGTATATGGGCTGTCATACTTCTAGGCATGGCAAAATCCGATCCACTGAATTGCACCTTCTGGTTACTTCCTAACGTGACTCACCTGTCTAGATGGCCTCTCTTTCTGTAGAATATTCTGTTTAATGACACAGGGAAATTTACTCATGTGAACAAGGAACATATGAATAGTAGCTGATTTGAAAATGGTAAGTGGAAAAGCTTATTCACAAAATGACATAACTTAGAGTGGATAATATCGTTTTCTTCATCTTCACGAAGGACTGCCATGAAGCAGCAGCACTGGATTTATTTCTGCTACAAAGAAGAACAGGGAACCAGTGGATGTGCTTTAGAGAGGGAGATTGCAACTCAGCAACGAGAAGGTCTTTCAAATACCCTACCCAACCATCTCTGTATTGGTTTCATATACTCCTTTTCATAAGCTTCCTGAATCACTTATATAATGTGAAAAATTGTACTCAGAAGTATTATGATCTTAAGAATTTAATAAACTTTAATTAAAAAGCGGCCATTATCACACCTCAAAGTCACCAAAAGTTGCCTTTGAATTAATTTAATTTTATAAGACAAGTGCCACCCCACCTCGGGTCTCTTGGAGTGTACACATAGACTTTGGGTGACATTTTCTTTTGTCAAGAGATCAAGTCAAACTTTCCACTTAAAAAATACAACACAAAATAAATCTGATTATTCACTGAGGCTGTTCACCCTGCCAAAAAGTTCAGCCTTCAATGGTGAGGCCAGGCTTCCTCTCCTGCCATCTGTTGAGCTTGGCTTAGCTTCCTGCAGATTTAAATGCTTCCTGTTTCAGAGGCTTTGAATTTCCTTTCCCTAGATGCCCCTTCCACCCACAGCAAAACTGCAAGCCTCTCTAGTTCTCTCTGCTTCAACTACTCTTCTTTGCTGTGATGCTAACTTTTCTTTTCTGGATTTATAGTAAAATTTCTTCTGAGGTGAACGCAGTGCCTAGAGGAGAATGTTAGTGTATGTTTGCTTTGTTCTTAATTAGCTGCCTTCAAGGAAAAACCTCCTGGCCTGGTTTATTAGCTAGCTTTGTCAGAGCTTGTCTACTTTATCTAAACACTTTGAAGACCCTCTTCAAACTTACACTGCCTATATGCTTTCAATATACATTTTCATAGTACTGGTCAGTTGGAAAAAGGTAGAACCAGGGTAGCACAGATGTAGGAAGGCCTCAGGGTAAATTGCTAATAGTGGGTTAGGAGAGAAAAGGCAAGGAAGGGATGGGATAGAGTGGAGCTTCACGGAGTAGCAGAGACCACTACCCTTTGGATTCATGCTGTCTAGTTGCTATTCAGTTTTTGGCCCCAATTCTGCTCCTGGGAAAATTTATGATTGCTGTTTTGACAAGTCATCATAAGGTGAGAAAAATGGGTGGAAAAATTCTCCCTGTGGAGTTCTAAATGGTTACAGATATGTGTTTCTTCCTGTCAGAAGTGTAGTTTCCAATACCCAATGACCAAAACAGAAAGTGCTTTCTCCCCGAAACTCTGAGGAGCCACTGACGCCTCTCAAAATAGGGCTTTTTTCCACCTCCCAACCCTGCCCCAACCCTATCAGAGCATAAATACAGCTAATCAACCTGGGTGCAGTTGATGAGCTCAGTACTGCCTCTTGGTCATCAGTGACAGCATCAAAAACACTTGCTTAGCTTCTTGATTCTCACTCCTGAAAATAGTCCTCTCACTTTGCTTCTCCCTTGGGTTTTGAGGACAGTCGTAGAGACATTTTCCTCATATCTGATGTCCTGATGGCCTGCCCACCTCCATCTCTCTTTGATCTATTTTTCTCTGTTTGCATGACCATCATGATCATCATGATCATCATCATCATCATGCATTTTATATTTGGTTTGGTTTTGCTCATGAACGTCAGCTCTGATCTTCACCCATGTGTTCTAAGGACAAGACCAAGTCATGGGTGGACATTCACTGTGCTGTGTCAGGAAGGACGATACCACTCATCAGAGAATGGTGCCAGACCTCATTTAGGGCAAGTATCTTGTGCAAACTGTACCAAATAAGGTGCGTAGCATTAACCTTGTTGGAAATATGGGTTGATGACTTAGAAGTATCAACAGGGCAAATGGCGTCAGGATTTCTTTTTTTAAGCTTGCAAAGTGAAGGCCTAAGAAGAGCAAAGTCTCTTATTTCTTAGAGGAGCAAAAGCTGAAGCCCCAAAATATTTCATTCCTCATATTCGTTTACCCTGGAATGAAGGTGGTATTACAACAATCAGTGATGGTTTTCAAAACATCTCGATATGTTGGCCCCTAAGCATGAACAAATGGCAATACAATGAAATCAAGTAGGAAGCAGTGAAGAATCAAGCTGAATACGTTGTCTCCTACAGGAATCAATGGATCTCCTGTTAATAGAGAGGGGTTGGGGCTGGGTGAATATGGGGATGATGAGGGTCCTGGAAGATCTTTATTGGTTTGGAAACAATTCTCACTCTCTTAATTATCTCCTGATGATGGCTGCAGACAGCAAAGTGGCGGCCCTGCTGAGACTTTCAGGTTGCTTTTGGAGCTACACGAAAATAACAAATATGTTATAAATAGCATCAGCTTTACAGGGAGCCACACACAGAGAGCAAGGAGGGAGATGGAAGTGTTTGATTTAAATCTTCCTTCCAAGATCTCCAACTACTTCAGTGCTTAATGAAGGTAGGAGATGGTCTTTGAGAATGCTTTAGATTGAGTACTTTAGGACCCCAAATTCACCCGTTGTCTCCCTTATGTATGACTGCCCTGATTCTTTGGTGCACAAGATAAATAATTTACTAAAAAGCACATGTAAGTATTTCTTTATTATTCATTATAATGAACTGAGACAAGAGTAATTCTCCACTCTGCTGGAATCCCCAAGGGCTTAACCAGGCTGTGCTTTGCTTTCCCACAGTCAATTTGAGTAGAAGGGGACCCTTCTCTTTGTATCTGTGGCCTAAGTAGGACTTGTGCTAGTCGAGGTGTGAGCAGGAAAAGGAGAAGGAGACACCCAGGGTGGACTGATGGCAAGGGCAATGTGAGGCGAAGTTATAAGAGCACAGACAGCAGATCTCTTGAGTGCCAAGTAGGGAAGTGTTACAAAAGAATCATTACAGAATACCAGGAATCTGTAGTCAGTGTGCTGAGGAACTGCATAATCATTCAGTAGTCACCTGAGTAGAACCAATTAAGGTGGTGTATTGGCTGTAAAGTATAGAGTAAATTATGCATTTTCTACATATGCATTTCTAAAGATTTCTTCTCTTTTTCTTTTTTTCTTCCTTTTCTCTCCCCTCTTCTATCTTTCTTTCTCAACTTATTTATTTAAAATCCATGATAAGGAAACTCAACTTTCCCTACTTATGATGAAAATTTGGGTTTTCATGCCAGAGCTTCTTTGTACCATTATATTTCTATGATTGTTTTTAATGCACAGATGTTACTTTAGCACCACAAAGACTGTTGATGGAATAAACAGGCTGACTTTAATCTCTCTGAGCAATGCCAGAGCTTCTTAAACCCTCTCAGTTACAAGTTTCTATGGAAGGATCCTCCTCTATAGAGAACCCCACAAGCTCAGTCTTTCTTAGTGTTTTGCCCACATATTGAGTGCTGTTTCATACATATGAGTAAAATGGAGAAGGCTGGAGAAATTCAGGTTACCTTCGGGTCAGACTTCCTGTTCTTTTGGTTGCCTCAGAGCAATTCAGAGAGTCCCAGCAGCTAAGAATACCCTCTTCCTCCCTTATGAGCAATCTGGTGGTGCCGAATTCTAGGTGACACAAATTAAAAGCAGCAACTCTTGGGACCTGAACTGGAAACATTTGCAAAAGTTAACCCTGTGGCTTTATTGCCTCCAGGGAATATCTCTCTGGGCTTTTCAGGGCCCAAGGAAAGAGTTTTGCCTGCCTTCTATTTTATTTTTTAAGAGAGACAGTTCGCATCATCTATATAAAATAAGCAACTATTCTGGAAAAGATGATTGGCTTATTAAAAATATATAGCATATATTTTTAAACAGGCAGAGTTGACATTCTACAGGAGCAATGCTGTAGGAACGGTGAAGACTTCACCTCCCATCCCTCCTCCGCCATCTGTCTCTGCCCATCTGTCTGTTTCATGAGAGTTTTATTTTTAAAAACTCAAATAAGGTTTTGTTCAGATGTGTAATCTGCAGGATGGCACAGGACGAATCAAGCAAAGTTACTGGCCTACTAGTTGGCCATTAAGCCACAATCACCTGAACACAAGCAATTTCTGTTTTCTAAACTTGAGGCAGCACAGTCTATGGGTTGTGATTGGAAGAGATGGATGTCTTACTTAATTTTCCAAACTGTGTAACTGCTGTGTGTGTAGATGGAGAGATGAACACTAGGAAATGTTAAAATCATTGTAATGTGGGGGCTATCATTACTCTTGAGTTGTAAGTAATTGTGTAAATATAATAGCAAACATTTATTGACTATTGACTATGCTCTAGAACTGTGGCAACAGTGCTAAAAAAGAATAATTTCTTTGCATATTCACTACAATCGATAGTAGTTGTTCATTTGTGTGTGTGTTTTTTTACAAATATTATTTCCAAGTGAGAAAACTGATACTCACAGAGGATCGGGAGTTTAGTAAATTACAGACCTGTGACTGGAACTCATATACTTCTTATTAAAATATTTATTATCTTACCCCATATGCTACACAGAAATTTTATGGACAGAATAAAAGCAAATCAATTCTCAGTATATTTTTTGGTTTCATAAATAAATCAGTCCTTTAGCAGTTCTGGGTGAATTTCATTTGAACCAAAAAGGGAGGAGGTTTGTTTATGCACAATTCTGGAGAAAGAAGAATGGCCTTTGAGGTTTTGCCCGTCTTTGGGATTCTGTGATCCCGTACATTATATGTAGGAAGATATTTGTAGGGAAATCTGTGGGCTGTAATTTCTGCAGTGCCAAAGTCTTTGCTCCCACGATACTTGTGCAGGAGCCTGTGGCTGACTTGCGCCATTCTTCAAAAAGATATCAAGCTCCCCAGACTCTCTGCTTTTAATTTAAAATTTTAATTTATACTTTTCCATGGATGATACTGAGACAGACATGGTCGTGAGTAAATATGTCAGGATAATCTATTGAATGGAATTAAAATGGTGTGTGCTTGGGAAACATTTTAATTTCATCTTGCTCACTTCTTTGCCAAGTATAATGAACAAACTGGGAGGCTGAATTTTAAAGCTGTTCAGGATGTGGAGGACGGGAGGGCAGAGTCAGAGCCAGATGACAAATAAATAACAAGAATTGTTCTGGGTGACTTCTTAAGGCATCCCTGACTAATCAGTGGGCAGCTCCCTAAAAGGCTGTATGTAACAAGCAGGCAGGGGTGAGTGCTATGCCTTCATCGCCTTTTACAACTTCCCATGGAATTCCAAACCATTGGTGATGACCAGAGGGGCTGGATATCGGGAAAGAAGGAAAATGGGGCTGGATAGTGGGAAAGAAGAGACTTTTCATCATTCTTGCCTTAAAAGACACTTTTCTTCTATACCCAAAAGCTCATTGCTTCTGAAATGGCTTTGCCTTGTACTGTACTGTAGACTAACACAATTTAAGTTAGTCATGATGGAAGAAGGTGAACATAAAGGTGTCCCAAAGCCAGACTGTGACTCTAAAAGAAGAGATGAAAATACTCTAGCAGCTTGCTTAGTGCATTTTTCTGTGGAGACACCAGTTGCTAAAATCTGTGCTTACTCATCTATCCTAAGGTGCAACCCCATTCCTGACTCTAAGAAACTGCCTCACTAGCTAATGGTGTCACCTCGGGTTGGGAGTAAGACTCTTGGAATAATTTTCTCCTTTCCATGATGCCTGGCAGTATCTGTGCAGCGAACGTCTCCTTAGGGAACTGAGTGTGTTTCTCTGAAGCTCCTTAACCCATTCACCTGTGATCTATTTCCAATCACTCCATTTCCCTCATCTCCTTCAGTGCTGACATGGTTTGCATCTGACTTCAGGAGTACCTCAATCTGCTTGCGAATGGTTCTTCTAGAGGGAGTGATGTCCTGTTTATACACTGGAGCTGTCCATGACAAGGACACTGGTGCCTAAGCTGTTGGGGCCTGTGGACCAACTGAATTCTGTTTCAGGTGTGCACAATTGTGTTGATTGATCTCCCAATTATGTATTTTTAGAAATACAGCATTTCACCAACCACAGGACATCAATCTAGAAACCAGCCCATCAACCACTGTGTCAACACACTGTGAAAAAGGCCTCATCAAAATAAAAAGTGAAAGTTGTCTCAGTGGCTATAGCTGAGAAAATAAACCGCAGAGGGAAATGAAATCCCACTGCAGAATTCTACATAGGTTGAGTATACAGCATTTCTGGAGAGTAAGAAAGTTTTGAGAAAACAGAAAATGTTACTAGAAGTGCAAGAATCTATAGGTAGACTGGAATGGCCCTAGATGGATTAGCTAGTAATGCTAAACATGTAAATTT
Organism: Trachypithecus francoisi; assembly: GCF_009764315.1. NCBI lineage: Eukaryota > Metazoa > Chordata > Mammalia > Primates > Cercopithecidae > Trachypithecus > Trachypithecus francoisi. Next base: position 120,555,726 of record NW_022681473.1, on the reverse strand, counting down.
CGTGTTATTTCTGATTAACACCACATCAACATCTATTTTTATAGATTTGAAAATACAGAAGGAGAAGGTATCAGAACTCCTTGGAAAAGGATATGTGAACAGATTCAGTATCACTTGGTTAAACTCACATGGACTCTCAGATCATAGAGCTTGAATTATATTTGTCCAGAGGAGGCAATAGAGCTCGTAGTAATAGAGCAGGCACTATCTACCTGGTATAATTCCTATTCTCAACACACATCACTTTCTTCAGTCCTCATAATAGTGTTGTGTAATGCCATGAGGAAAATAACATACATCCCACTTCACAGATGCACAAATGAAGATTCTGAGAGGTTAAACAAAATGCTTGTCTCAGTGCCCTCTGTTAGTAAGTGTCAGAACCCACGTCTGTCCGATGACAGGCCTTCTCCTGAACAGCACATTATATATAATTATCTCTACAATGCTCAGTTTATACATTTCACAAAGGCTCATAAAGAACTCTCAACTCTCATCATCATTCTTGATATTGTCACTGTGAACTTAGAAGACCCAACTGGCCTCTAAGTTAGTTCACACCCCCCATCATTAACAAGGGTGACTATTGCTCATTAAACACTTATTTCAACTTTTCATCATGTACAATTTCTTTCATTCCAGCTGATTTGCTCAAGGACTTTATTAAGACTTCTAATGCATTGAGTCTACCACATTCTCTGTATCCATCAGCCCCTCCTATCTTCATTCTTCTTATTTAATATTTTTTAATTCCTGTAATCCTTTGCTTCCTTCCTGTTGCTCACCCAGCGTACTCCAACATGGGATGAACCCATCATCTACATTCTCTGTTCCTGAACCTGGGCATTTGCTGGAGAATATCCTCAAAGCTAGCAGAATATTGTCACTACAAATTCTTGACCACCAACTACAAATGGGACCTCAACACAGCCTATAAATCCCACTATAGTTCCCTAGTAATTTTGATGTCATTTTCTCCAATAGTTATTTCACTTTTTTGCATCCTTCATCCCCTTTCTTCTGTTCTCCCACTTACCTTCAACTGATAACTTGGTCTTCTACTTTGGAGAAAAGAGAAACCGTCACTCGATTGCCTCCTGGCTTTTCCATAGCTGAATCCACAAAGCTACCCAGGTTTCTCTTAATTTTTCTTCTCTTATGATAGAACAGATGGAGGATCTTTCCTTCATGTGCTTTATATCTAATGTTTTCTCACTTTCCCTGTAACTTTTCTCTGACAGTTATCCTCTTTCTCCTGCATTAGCACTTGCTCCCATTGATAAGATCATTCTCGTTAGTATATACTTACATACTGCAGTGTAAGAAGGCCTCGTCCTTGTCTCATGCAGTTTTGTTTCTACTGCCTAAAATCAGGCTACTCAAAGTGCATTAAGTCCTCAGCACGTGGGCTTGTTGGAAATGCAGACTATGGTCCCACTGAGATTTAGTGAATTAAGATGCACAGGTGATATGCAGGCTAGCAAAAGATTGAAACATCCCAGCACCCAATAGGTATTCAGTAAATATTTGCCAAATGAATTAATTAGTTCCCAAGTGTTCCTACCCTTAAAACAAATAAGCAACAAGAAAAAAAGCAAAACAAAAACCCTTTGAAGAACCTAATTCCCTCTACCTCTGTGTCTTTGCCCCACTCCACTTCGCCATCAAAGTTTGTTAAAGTGTTGGCTGCAAACATTTCATCAACATCTCACGCCTGATTCTCTGGTGACTACTTGCTTCACTCTAGCTCCCTCAAGCTCTTCCTTAAGCTGCAGACCCTCTCGTCATGTGACTGTACTCTCACGTCTATAGCGAGGCAATAGTCCCTTCACTATTCTTTCTGCCTCTGGCCCTGCCACAATCTATTCTCCAAAAGAAGTCCAGCCTATTCTCGTGAAACACATGCCTCCACTTAAACCTATGCAGACTTTTTACCATAGAGATATCCACCTCCGCAGCCCCGTGGAACACACCCATGTCCTCATTTATCTTGCTTGGACTACTCTGGCTTCCAGTCCATTCCTTGCCTGAGTCAACCTCAATCCCAGACCCCACATGCCTGCCCCGCCTTCTATCTAAGATGCTATCTGTACCCAACACTTGTACCCAGTTTTTCTTCTGAGTTATCAGCTTTAGATATTTGTCTGTTAATCTAACAATTATGTTACTTCTTCAGAGTGGCCTAGTCTCTTGCCTGCATGTGTGAGTAAGGACTTGCCTGTGCCACCCCACTACATGGCCATCTGATATGGTGTGGACGTGTATTCTCTCCAAACCTCATCTAGAAATGTGAACCCCAAGATTGGAGTGGGGCTTGGTGGGAGGTGTTCAGGTCATGGGGGTGGATTCCTCATGAATGGTATGGTGCCCTACCAGCAGTAATGAGTGAGGAATGATTTCTGGCTCTGTTAGTTCACAGGAGAGCTAGTCATTTAAAAGAGCCTGGCATCTCCTCCCTGTCTTTCTTGCTCCCTCTCTTGTCATGTGATGCCAGTTCTTTCCCTTCTGCTATGATTGGAAGCTTCCTGAGGCCCTCACCAGAAGCAGATGGTGGCACCATGCTTCCTCTGCAGTCTGCAGAACTGTGAGCCACATAGACCTCTTTTCTTTATAAATTGCCAGCCTTATGGTAATGGAAATGGACTAAGATACCATCCTAATTCAGCTTGTCCTCGTGTATCAGTGTTCTGTGACTTTGTTTATTGCATATTGGTACCTCAAAGCTGCAAGCTTCGCAAGGGTAGAGACGGGGTGTTTCTCCTAAATGTTCTGTTTATAAGGTCTGACACAGTGTCTGGTCCTTAGCAGGTGATTACTAAATATTTGTTAAACAAATGGCCAGATACATACTTTTTATTGTATCCATGAATGTAATAGGGTGCCTTTGTAATACTCTTGGGTCCTATCATTTGTCTGAGCTCATAAGGACCTTGAAAGCAGGTATTATCTTTTTAGATGTTTTTTGTTGTTATTTTTATTTCAACCTTGCCTACCTCTTCTTGGGAAACTAATAATGTGATCTCAACATACCCTGTGGATTTATAGAGTGACTTGGAGCCTGGGAAGAAACCATCTCAATCATTCATTATTTTGTTCAGAGAGCTTTCTCTGGCCTTTCTGCCCACCCTTACTTTTTGTAATTACGTTTCACTACCCTACGCTTTACTTCTGTTACCAAGATAGGAATTCTCCTCCTCTCTCCTCCCACAGCCAAGCAGTTTAACCCCTCTTTTGTAGTTGTAAGCAATTTCTGCCTCTTTGTGGAGCCATCTTTCCATACAAATCATGCCTTTCATTTTCCTTCCCTGCATCAGATACTCTGTTCTGAGCTGCCGTCAGCACACTGGCCTCACTTGCATGGTGTGGGAAATTGCTCTCTGCATTCAGGTAGAGTCCTCACTGTGCTTGTGGGGACCAGGGGTTCCCCTTGCTTGCGTCAGGACCCAATGAGCAATTTCTGATGGACTCGTCTGTCGTCAGACATGGCTGAAATTGCAGCACATTTTCATCCAGCGGTTGATTTTCTGCCTCCGGTGATGCCGTTTTCAGGAAAGCCCTCAGCCTCCCTTGGTTGTGTTTCCACGACTCTGTCTTCATGTTGCAGGCCCTCATGTTGAAGGCCTTAGTGTCTTTTCTCTGCATAACCTCCCCTCCCCCTCCACGCACACATACACGTGCACACACGCGTGGGCATGCACCCTTCCTATGTATTAACGTGACATCTCCCTGCCGGCTGGTGTTAGTGTGACCCTGTGTTCCGATTTTCCAGCGAGCTGCAGATGTCATATTATGGCAGACTTCAAAGTCAACCCCTTGCACTACTGAAATATTTTTGTGCTGTACTCTCCATAAGTAGCTCTTATCCCTCACCATTTTTTCTGCAGAGGCTTTCAGATACATTCTCAGCCAATACCTTATCAGCAAATATTAGCTCTAGCAGAGTTATTACTCTCGTTGCATTTCTGACTATCTGAATCGTAAAGTTTTCCCCTACATAATTTAGGGTCCTTGTTGATGCTCTGAAGTTGGCTCTATTTGTAACTCAGGAAATAACTGAGTAGTTAAAGCCTTCTGGGAAAACAGCTTTTGCAATTTAGAATACCTTGGGAGTTGATCGAAATATATTTCATTTTGGTCTGCCTGTTCTTTTTCCTTTAAAAAAATTATTTATCATTGGTTTATGAGTTTATTAAAGCAAGGTCTTCCTCCCGGTTTTCGGACTGGCATTATTAATATATTTTGATACATAGTAAGGTTTTTCTTAGCAAAAATTCAATTAACTCTCAATTTATGAAAAAGGAAAACCAAAAATTACAAGATAATATGGGGGAATGTATTTAAAAAGTAAATTCAGAGAAATGCATTTCGGCTTTAAAATTCCACCCAGCATTTCTTCAATTGAGTACTCTATAGGAGACCACTTTGAAAGCAGGGGTCAAGGATGGGAAGAGAGACAAGATTTTCATCAATTTCCAGTGGTAACTATTAAAAAATCTTTATATATGTGCAATCATAAAACTAGGTATAAATGCCTTAAGCTTACATTCTGATATGACTGTAACTTCTGAAATTATAAGTTATGCACATATATAGCCACTAAAATTTAAACTTGGAACACTAACTTAATGGAACAGATGATGTTTTATTAAAATTAAATCCACTTTGGGAGGCTGAGGTGGGCAGATCACAAGGTCAGGAGATCGAGGCCATCCTGGCTAACACAGTGAAACTCCGTCTCTACTAAAAATATGAAAAATTAGCCAGGCGAGGTGGCGGGCACCTGTAGTCCCAGTTACTCCGGAGGCTGAGGCAGGAGAATGGCATGAACCAGGTAGGTGGAGCTTGCAGTGAGCCGAGATCATGCCACTGCACTCCAGCCTGGGTGACAGTGCGAGACTCCGTCTCAAAAAATAAATAAATAAATAAATAAAATTAAACCCCAAGTTGCAGTGTGGATGTGGCACTGACTGCTGTAAGGCCTTCCCTTCTGAGTTCCACCCGCATCCTGTGATAATGAAGTTCTCCTTCCACAGTGGCTCATTCCAGTGCTTGGGAACCTTCATTACTACAGTTGAGTCCGTATCATCCAGCTTTTGCTGGTAGGAAGGCATCACTAACAAAGCCAGTCACCTCTGTATTTTGTCATTAGCCTGAGACAGTGCAAGGACTTCTCAATATGCCAATGTGGTGAACACAGATGCAAACCTGAATGTTTACATTTAATTGGTGTGCATGGGCTTATATTATACATCTCCCAATTATAATAGAAAAGAAAACACTAAATTGAAAAATATACATAAAGAGCCCATGGACTCTGTGTGTGTCTATGTGTGGGTAGATACAGATAAAGGTATAGATTCAGATATCCTGCAGTTCTTACAACTATGCCTGGTTCTGTACAAGCAATATGTAATATCAGAGGTTACTTGTGATGTAGTTGTAATGAGTTCTGTTTTATCAAGGATCAGTAGGTAGGGTTAGCTTGGAATGTAAGAATTTAAAATAGCTGCAGAAAGACACATGTATGTCCCCACATATATGTCTCCTTAAGTGCGTTCTTTTGATGCCCATTTGAGAAACATTGTCTTACACCTTTTATCATTATAAATATGTATTGATGACCTACTAGCTGCTGGGTAGAGGCTGGGAGGTGCTGGTGATACTGAATGTGGTTACTATCCATGTGACATAGTTTAACACATGAGAATATAAATAATTAAATTCAGAGATGTAAGCTCTGTGAAGAGTCTAGAATCTTTGGTATTATCCGTATATTACAAAGAGAATGGAGGTTTAGGATGATGAGCCTGAATTACAGATTTAACTACATTTGCCTTTGTCTACTAATTAAAACACAAGGGTATGCACCCTGTTTTAGGTATTATCACCGTAACAAAGGAGGAACTGTAAAGGCATTTTCTAGTTAACGCTCAGTTTTTCAAAATATCAATTATCAATTCTTCGAACATATACAAAGTCATCAATATATGAGGACACCATTGCTGAAGCTGGTTTAAAAGACTTGCTCTCCAACTACCCAGATCACTTAAATGTTCCTGCAGCTATCTGTGCATGTGTGTGAGATGAGAATTTCATTTTAAAGTTAGACATAACTTTCGGACATGCATGTTATGGCACACAAGTTTAGAGTTATAAACATTCAGCCATTCCACATCTGGCATGTAGGCCATGGAAGGGCATTTCCTGAGAATTCTGTTCCAAATATGTTCACCGTTCCCATGATACACTCTCCATTCCTTCCCTTGTTTTATTTCTCTCCAGGTATCATTCTGAAACACATATATCTAGACATATATGTTTTCTTTGTCTCTCACTAGGTGTAGTGTCATGGGGCAGGGACTTTGTTGGCCTGTTCCTACTGAGTTCTCAGCTCCTAGGAAGTTATCTCGTGTACCTTAGGCTGCACCTTAGGCACTCATTCAATATCTGTTGAATGAATTGTGGCACTTTTTTTTTTTTTGCATTTTCAAAGACAAAATATAAAAACAAAAGTAAAGAACACAAAAAAGTTAAAGCCAACTGATTTTACTTTTCCGTGATTATTTTGATTAAAATTCCAGCCCGTCACTTGCCTGGTTTCTTTAAGTCAGTGAGCGGTTCTCCAAGAGGAGTCCCCAGAGCCGCAGTATCAACATCCACTGGGAACCTGTTGAAAATGCACATTCTTGGTCCCTCCAGGCCCATGAACCAAAGGCTCTTTGACGGCTGGCTTCAGCAATCTGTTTTTGATGCACAGTAAAGGTTGAAAACCACCGCTTTAAGGCATGGATTTCCCTAACTGCACCTCTTCCTCTGAAAATAAAACAGAACAACCCTGGATCTTAACCCCACGGCACATATTCAGAAAGATCTCTGCCTTCTGATGTCTGTCAGGTGTTTCTTTGCTCTTCCAGACTCTCATTTACACCTTCTTTCCTCACACATGGCTAGAGGTACAAGTGTCTTCCAGATAGCTTTCCTTTTTTTCCTGTCTGTACCTCAGGTTCCTCATTTGTAAAATGTGGATATAATATTAACAGAACACACCTCAAAGGGTAGTTATGAGGATAGAATGATTTGATATATTGAAAGTTCTTACAACTATGCCTGGTTCTGTACAAGCAATATATAATATTAGAGGTTACTTGTGATGTAGTTGTAATGAGTTCTGTTTTATCAAGGATCAGTAGGTAGGGTTAGCTTGGAATGTAAGAATTTAAAATATCTGAAATAATTTCCAAGAGATCAGAAAGTTGTCATTAACCTTCCTCAACGTGCCTCTTGGCTCCCCCTTATTTAACATCAAAAGTGTTCCCCTCTGTGCTTCTTGTTAATGAGGGTCCAGGACATGGCCACAGACAGCAGGGAAGGAGCCTGAGTTTAGAAGAGCACTCAAGCCAACTTTTTAAGTCCTTCCCTGCGTTCTCTTTCCTGCTGTTCAGGGGACCATGGAAGAGTCCTCAGGTGATGGAAGAAAGCATGAAGCCATGAAACTACATTTTCTTTTGAAGCACAGCAACATCGTGAGGAAAATAACTTTCCTCAACTGACTTCATTGTTTCACTCAGTCTCTCTGTTGTTAGGTTCTGAGAACCATATATACTTGTGAACCATCTTTGCCCATTCAGAGAGATGGCTTTTCCTCAGTTACTCTTTTCTGCTTGCACTCCATGCCCATAAGGAGGCCCAGGTCCAAGAGCAAGTACACCGGATCATGGCCGCTCACCTGACGCAGGATTAACCAAGGAAAACACAGGCTTTCCAAGGGCTGTGTGACCAGGGCACTGAGAGTGTGTTCTGGCCCAGAGAGCAGTTTTGGATTGACCTGTTTCAAAGTCCACCCTTACTCAAGCCTGTGGCCGTTTGCACTGGTTCTATGCACCCTCAACCTGTAGTGGTTGGTCCTATACAAGGACAATGATAAGATTCAGGAAATGCACTTCAAAGATCTCAAATTACCTAAAGTTGATCTGCTTGAGTAAGTCCCTGAGGTTGCAATGTAATTCTGCATCTCCCTTCTGACAGCTTCCACTTCACACATCATCCAGGAGACAACCTTCTTTCGCTTTCTTTGTCACCTCCATCACCCGACTATCATGGAGCGGGGTATCAGTCTTGAAGGAGACCCCCACAGAAGCAAAGCAGAGCACTAAAGGCAATGATACCTGATTGCATCAGGTATAGATTCATGGCCAAGCTAGTGCATTCTCCATTTTGAATTAGAACTTGGAGATGAGACATGTTCTAACAGAGGGCACTGTGATTTAGCATATTAAAATAAACAGTATTTGTATTTTCCCAACATTTCTGAGTGTATTGGGTTAAACAAGGCACTTCCAGTAAAATAATAACATCTTTTAATAGTCATTTGACAAGGCCTAGTAAAATGGTGTCATATGCTTTCCAGATACTGAGAAATTGAATGAATTTAATACTGGCTTATAAACCCCTTTGCAAGTCAGGTATTTGCCAATTCATTGCGTTAAAAGAAATTGAAAGAGGAATTAATTGATTTGTCAGCTGCAAGATCATTAAAATTATCTTTGAAGCTATATTACTATGTGATTTTTGGCATATATCTTGGAAAGCATTCAAATAATTGAGTGGCATTGCTATGCACAATTTTCATTTCCATGTTCTTATGTGAACAAGGTTTTTCTAAAAGCAAAAGTGGGAATAGAATTGATCCTGAACTCCATCTCATTCTAGCAGTGAGTGATATTTATCTATGGCATTTAAAAAAGGGGCTTATCCATCTATTTAAAAGCTGTATTTCTAGTAAGTTTACTTTTTCATGTTTAATTATTACTTAATGAAATGTGCTATATATTTATGTTCTATCAATTTTATATTTGTAATGACCATTCATTTAAGAAATATATTATTGCTTAAAGTTTTATGGTCATAAGACATAAAAGAAATTTAAATTTCAATCTCTATATATTTTTGGTTGCAAATAAATATGGTAGGCGATCAATAAAAGACCTTCAAGCATGAAATACATTTTTCTGCAGAAGATATATAATGGGAAAACAAGTTCCAGTTTAAAAAGGAACAATGCACATGTTATGACTTTTAGAAAAAGAATTCCTGAATTTTGAAAGCAGATAATCATGAGGATTAATCACTATGATATTTAAATTCTACTGAACAAATACACACACACACACATAGGAATTTTGTGACTAAAAAAGTGTGAATATTTTCTAAAGACCAAAAAATTCATCCTTTTCCATTGTAGCTTACACGATTTTTTATGGCAACTTAAAAATGTGCAAGGGGTTACATAACTGAGCAAAATTAAAGCAAGATTATTTGTTTTCACTTAGTCACTTGGGTTGTGTGGTGACTCGAAGACCACACAACTAGAAGGGACTGGAACATCACGCCCTTCACTCTGTCTCAATTTAGCATCTACTTCCAGGCATTTTTGGAATTCTACTATTCGAACTTTCTTTAGGAGGAACTCTTCAAACAGGGATTTCTCCTTTATGAAAATTCACCTATCCTTAGGAAATGTTTGCCCTTATCAGTCATTTGCAGTTGAGAATGAATACATTTATCCTATTTTTTCCCTAAGAAAAGCCTTTGAAAGTGGGAGCAGGAAGGATCCATTAGGGTTTAAGATCCATTAGGGGCATCATAAGGGAAATAGAAAAATGCTATGGAAGCAAGAAAACAACAGGAAAAGAAGTGAGATGCCTCACCATGTGGAGGAGATAACATGACTTCAATTTTTCTCTATACCAATGACATTTCTATAATGATGGGAAAGAATCATTCAATGGTACCTAAATTATCAGGTCCTACTGGTGGATGCAGTTGGGCCCTGGAAACTCGCTTACCTAGAAAGCTTGCAGATTGAGGTCTGTAACTGCTGGTGTGCAAGGGATGCCTGTGGTCAAATAAAAAAAAATAGTTTCATTGGAATATTAGAGTGTGATTCTATTTCAGGTGAAAACAAATCAACACAAGCTTCACACAAGTTCATGCATGTGTATAAGGAGTAAGATGTAGACTGAGATATAACAAGTTGCTACCAAATCACCAGTGGGTGCTGGGCATTGGTGAGGAGTGAATGGTTAGCTGGACCTGTATCATCTTGGTGTTATTTACATGTATTATTCACGTTGTATTGTTCACATGCTTATTTAGAAAAGAACAATCTCTTCCTACAATATTGTGAGAGTGCCTAATACCCTCTCTACCCAACTTCTCAGCGGCTGAAGGGCAGATGGGCCAGTTCATAAAAAGGCCTGGGTTACTGGAAGCTGGTATTACTTTTATTCTTCCTGCCAACCAGGGAGAGGACCACCCTAGATCCGGTGTTTTCCCCATTCTAGAGGGCTGTGGTTCTGGTACTTGGAGACCCTGAGCCACTCAGGCCAGGTGATACTGGCCACTTGGCCAGATCCTGACCTCTCTACTGCGGCCAGTGTCTCTGGGGTCCTTCTGTCTCCTGAGACCTGCCTGAAGGATCACTGCTGCCACCCAAGTGTTAGGTCAGATCCAGTGAGGGAAGGCCATGCCTATTCCCCGTGTTCTCCTCACCTGCAGGTGTTGGACTCCCGTCCCTCCTCTCTCTGCCAGGACATTGGCAAGGCTGGTTGTCATTGTGCCTTCCTATGTGCAGCATGGAGTGATGGGTGTGCACCCACATTTAGAAAGCATTCTGTTTCCTCATGCTTCCATTCCCACGTCCTCAGTTCCTGGGCACATGCACAGACGTCCAGCACATTCAGTCGTGTGTCAGGCCTGACAACCCGCAGGTCATCCACACCGACACACGGGCCTCGTTTGTGTTCATAGCTTCGAATTGTTAAGGAGAGTAGCTGGGAGGTGGAGCACAGCTCCCTGATTTGATAGTAGCCTTGTTCTCTCTCCCAATGGGAAAGAGAGTGTCTGAGGAACAGGGACTCTGCTGATAATTTTCTTCTTTCCTCTCCTGATGTCCTAAGATGCAGTTTTGACTCCCTCAAAAAGTGTTGGCTTTCTAAGGTGAATTTTACCAACCCATGTTATAAATCGTAGTTTGCAGGCTTTGGGCTGCTTAGGGGTATAAGGAGATTATCAACACCAGGGAGGTCTGGAGGTAAATATGTTCAATTTTTGATTAACTATAAGTTAAGTATTTGCTTTGTGGATTATCTGTGACCTATTTGAAATACTGATCCACTCTCTCTCCCATGTGCCCCTGGGCCACTTCTTCCTCAAGGTGGTAAATGTGCTCAAGAAACATAAACTAATTTTCATATAAGCCTATGGGAAAAAAATAACAGGGAAAGCAAATGGATGGCAAAGATATTCACATAATATGTCTCGAAATCAGATAGAAGTGATTTTGTGTTGTTAGTTCTTCAAGATGATTTTGGTCACTCTTAGTTTATATTTAGGAAGTTTCATCAGTAATTGTTTCCTCTTAGTACTGTGTTATGTTGTTTCAATTACTCCTCAGAATGCAACATCATATCTACCGCATTATATAATCTCTCCACTCTCTTTCCCTTCTTCCTCCCTCCACCATTCCCGGCCTCACTGCAGGTGCACCATAGATGACCGGGTAACCCGGGTGGCCTGGTTAAACCGCAGCACCATCCTCTACGCTGGGAATGACAAGTGGTCCATAGACCCTCGTGTGATCATCCTGGTCAATACACCAACCCAGTACAGCATCATGATCCAAAACGTGGATGTGTATGACGAAGGTCCGTACACCTGCTCTGTGCAGACAGACAACCATCCCAAAACATCCCGGGTTCACCTCATAGTGCAAGGTAAGTCCCAACTGGATCTGGGGTTGCCATTCCCGTCAGTGATGGAAGGGAAGAACCATGTTGGTGTTCTTCTACTTGTGTGTGAAGACACAAAAGTCATCTTCCTCTATTGAATCCAGAGTTTCAGTATATGTCTTGGAATTTTTCCCATCGAACGGGTACTTAACTAAGTACTGAATATCTTCTCAAAGTTTGTAAATGTTATCTTTAGCCCTTCTGTTCTCATCAGTAAGTTGTATAACATGCATTGGTTGAGCTCTCGTAAGTTACTTAGCACTCTGGAGCTGGGGTGAGATACATTCAAACATAGATAAATACGGTACTAATCTCAGTGCCCTTTAATTCTCTTATAGGCTTATTTCATAAAAAAGACTAATAAGCTGATGAGAAACCCTGTGACGTGACTGCTTTTGCACAGTTGCTGGTCACGCGTGCTCTGGAGGGTTCTCTGAGTGCTGTTTAGGCAGGTCCTGCCTGGCAAGGCTGCTGTGTTTCAACACTCTCTCATAGCTGACAATGGAGCCCACATCCAAGAGGGATGTTAGTCAGCATGATAGCTGCAGGTCAATGTTGGTAATAAATTCAGACAATTTTAAAAGGGGGGAAGGAGGAAGGAAGACTTAGCAACTTCTTCCACTCTCCTTTAAGAATGTGAATCAGGATGGCCCAAGAATGGTATCACATGTGCATTTTAAAATAGCTTTTAATTTAAATTTCATATTACACCTCAAAAATGGGGCTGAAGAAATGTCAGAATCTCAGATATTAAATATTGAGAATTAAAAACACATGCAGATAGCAGTTCCGAGAATTTGAGAACCATTTTAAAGCAAGGCAGCAATCCAAGTGAACTTATTTTGAACTTGACCCCAACTATCATCACCATGTAAAGCAATTTCTGTCAGGTGTTGGCTCATGGCAGGAATGAAGTTCTAAGCACATTAGTTCCGTCACCCAGTGACACATCCTTCCTCCACCAAATGAAAGGTTCAGGTGGACTTCTTTCAGAGCCTCCTTTGCAGATGTCCTGAGGAAACACAGTGAGCTCTCAGAAAGGGTCCCTATGTGTGATTTAGTCTTTAGCATCTGCCTTTTTATCAGATCCCATCTGTCATAAATTCAACAGATTTTTTTTTTTTTTTTTTTTTTTTTTTTAGTTTGTGAAACGTGTATGGCATCTTTGCTTAGCTAAGATAGATTCCTCATCTCTGATTAAAAAAAAAAAAAAGACCATGATGTTGCTCATTTCAGTTGGTTTCCTAGAGAGAGGTTGCATGGGGGCTGTCTATTCATGCTTCAGTCACTTGTACAATTCAGGTTGCCCATTCTTTCCTTTTGGCGCAAGCAGCCAGGCCTGCCTCTGTAGCCATTTGTAATGGCATGTGTGGGGCCAGAGAGCTGTCTGCTGCCACTGCTGTTCCCCAGCAGTCCCTGGCTCTGCCATGCTGCCTGAAGCTTTGCTCCTGCCCAGCCTCCAAGCCCTGCTCTCCTCCTCACGTGCTTTCAGGCGTTCACACGCGCCTGCCATCCGACAGACGTCTACAGACGCTGCGGGTTTCCACTCTCCATACACGTCCACCCACGACTCTGGAGCGACAAGACTGCCTGCCATCTGGAGATCAAGACAACTGTCACATCTGATACTTCTCCTCAGAGGACGACAGAGGCACTTGGTGAGATCAGTCATCGGAGATGAGCTGGGCTATCTGTTGAAAGTTTCTGAGGGTGTAGAAAACAAGAGACTGTGAGCTCTCACTACCCCACCTGCCTGCACCTGGGCTTGGTTCCAGAGGAGCTGACATTCTCAGCATCCGAAGTGACACCTCAGTGCCACCTCTGTGGCCTTGACAGCAAAGTTATCTTCAAATTCAGGAAATGTGGCACTGAAATAAAAAAGAACTGTCAGGCACTGTAGAGAAACAGACTCAAACCGAGCAAGCCTGTCCCTTTTCAAGAACTAAGACAGATGATGTAAGCACATCAAAGTAAATGCACAATAATGGGCTGGGGGCCCAGCGACAGAGAAGGATGTTCTCCATAACACATGCTAAGCGATCCTTTGGGTGGGATGTGGCAGCCTATGAAGTGTCCCTGTGGACCTCCAAGCTTCAGGTCAGAAAAAGTCTGAGGACAGCATGGCTTCTATTCCAGAGGTCAGCTCCTCAGTCTCCACATTCCAGGCCAATTGACTCTCTGGCTACAGCCCTCTGAGGTGGCCTGGGAAGTCCAGAGGAAGTCAGGATGGGTAGGGGTGGGAGGGGAGGATGTTCTTTTGGGGAGGAGCTTCTCTTAGGGAAGAGCTTTTCTTGGGGATGATGTTCTCTTGGTGAGGACCTTCTCTTGGCAAGGACCTTCTCTTGGGGAGGAGCTTCTCTTGGGGATGATGATCTCTTGGGGAGGACCTTCTCTTGGGGAGGATCTTCTCTTGGGGAGGATCTTCTCTCGGGGAGGATGTTCTTTTGGGGAGGAGCTTCTCTTGGGGAAGAGCTTCACTTGGGGAGGATCTTCTCTTGGGGTGGACCTTGTCTTGGGGAGGACCTACTCTTGGGGAGGATCTTCTCGGGGAGGACCTTCTCTTGGGGAAGAGCTTCTCTTGGGGAAAAGCTAGTCTTGGGGAGGATGTTCTCTTGGGGAGGACCTTCTCTTGGGGAGGAGCTTCTCTTGGGGAAGAGCGTCTCTTGGGGATGATGTTCTCTTGGGGAGGACCTTCTTTTTGGGGAGGAGCCTCTCTTGGGGAGGACCTTGTCTTGGGGAGGACCTACTCTTGGGGAGGATCTTCTCTTGGGGAGGACCTTCTCTTGGGGAAGAGCTTCTCTTGGGGAAAAGCTAGTCTTGGGGAGGATGTTCTCTTGGGGAGGAGCTTCTCTTGGGGAGGAGCTTCTCTTGGGGAGGGTCTTCTCTTGGGGAGGACCTTCTCTTGGGGAGGAGCTTCTCTTGGGGATCATGTTCTCTTGAGGAGGACCTTCTCTTGGGGAGGAGCTTCTCTTGGGGATGATGTTCTCTTGAGGAGGACCTTCTCTTGGGGAGGAGCTTCTCTTGGGGAGGAGCTTCTCTTGGGGAAAAGCTTCTCTTGGGGATGATGTTCTCTTGGGGAGGAGCTTCTCTTGGGGAAGATCTTCTTTTGGGGATGACATTCCTTTGGGGAGGACATTTTCTTGGGGAGGATCTTCTCTTGGGGAGGAGTTTCTCTTGATGATGACGTTCTTTTGGGGATGACGTTCTCTTGGGGAGAAGCTTCTCTGGGAAGATCTCTTGAGGAGGACATTCTCTTGGGATCATTGGCAGGCTGGTTTGTAGCTTTACTGAGTGACTGCAGAGAAGGAGGTCGGAAAGCTGAATTCTTTCCCCTTGCTTAGTGATGCAGTGACTTCCTCTTTCTTTGGAAGGCAGTTGAATTACCGGAGGGTTGATATAGAGACCCCACTACTCAATTAGAAAGAAGCCCCAGAGTTATTCTCCCAGCAGCCAGCAGCTTTTGTCCAGTCTATAGATTAATTTTTCAGACATAGTGTTAGTTCAGGTTAGATAAAGATAATGAAAGTTTCCTAATCCTCTTAAAGAAAATTTATCTGACCGAGTAGAAAGCTTTTGGAAGACAATAAGGCATGTATAAAACTGAGGCCTAATCTCACCTTTAATTTCAAACTGCTGATGGGTATTGATTTTGCAATGAGAAAAACAGAAAAATTTCCAAGCTGCCACTTGTCTGTTTATAAAAACAGAAAGGTGTTTATGCATCTTCTGTCCATTTGAGAAGGTGGGTATCTCATTCCTTTTGCCAACCAGATGCCATCAGCAGAAGGGAGTGCACACCTACGGGGCCCAGCTTTTTCCCTCCTGCCATGGGAGTGCCTGAGGGATACTCTGCCACCAACCTCCCTGCCTGTCCTTTCTTGTTGTAGAAGGTGGCCTTTGCCACATATCTGATGGAACTAATTTCCAAATCCTTCTCATTGAGAACAGAAGCTGCCTTCATTAAAATCGTGTCACTGATACCCGAGGTACATCTCAGCCACTGAGGGGATCAGCGCAGGCACTGTGTGAGCACGTGATGATGTGATCTAGGCACTGTGTGAGCACGTGATGATGTGATCTAGGCACTGTGTGAGCACGTGATGGTGTGATCTAGGCACTGTGTGAGCACGTGATGGTGTGATCTAGGCACTGTGTGAGCACGTGATGGTGTGATCTAGGCACTGTGTGATCTTGGCACTGTGTGAGCACGTGATGGTGCGATCTAGGCACTGTGTGAGCACGTGATGGTGCGATCTAGGCACTGTGTGAGCACGTGATGGTGCGATCTAGGCACTGTGTGAGCACGTGATGGTGCGATCTAGGCACTGTGTGAGCACGTGATGGTGCGATCTAGGCACTGTGTGAGCACGTGATGGTGCGATCTAGGCACTGTGTGAGCACGTGATGGTGTGATCTAGGCACTGTGTGAGCACGTGATGATGTGGTTTAGGCTGCATACCTCGGTGTGGAGGAAATCCGGGGCAAGGGGGAGGCACCGCTGTGGGGTCGGATTAGTTGGGGGGAAAATCAGCCTGGCAGCCCTGCAGATCAGGAGCTAAAGTGGGAGAAGCTGGAGGCACAAGCACAAGCAGGAATGGCTCCCATCCCCGCTAAGCAGTGCAGCCAGGGTGACCGTGGGCCTACCTGCAAAGAGCCAGATGTGCCTGAGAGGCACTTTCTACAGGAAACTGAGAGCATTCATCCTCATACCTGGAAAGAGGAAGAATTAAAATGATGTCACCCAGATTTTTTAGTTTGGAGAAATGCTAGTGATTGGGAAGATACGATCCTATGCCTCCTGGAAAGAACAGCTTTGGGCTTCCGAGGTCTAGGGATAAACAACACACAAACATTACATAGATGTTGCAGAACTAGGGAACAGGTGTAACCTAACACCAGAAAGGGTATATTTGAGATTCAGCATGAATTTCCTGGCTGGAGAGTAGGTAAATGTTCTGAGGTTAACTATTCCTAGAGAACAGTAAGAATCGTAATTTATTTATATCTAACCTCAGCACTTAGCACACCATCTGAGGCATAGTAGGCACTTTGGCAAATGTTTGTATAATGAGCAGAAGCAGATTGATATGGCTACTGGAGTGGCATAGGAACACAGTGATCATAAAGCATCTTCCCACAGATATGGGTGGCAGGGGAGTCAGACTATGTCCAGATGACTAGGAGAGGACAGTCATGGAGGAAAGATCCCTGAAGGCGAGAGGGTCCTCAATGTGACAAACTGAGAGAATGTTCTAAAAGGATACCACAAATTCCCTACATTTATCTAGTACTTTACAGAGATGGCACAGTGTTTGTCACCTTTGACCCACACAACAAACCCTGGGAGACTGTAATGCAGCGACTGTTATCTCCATTTGCAAATTAGGTAACTGCAGCTCATGGAGGTTGAGCCTGAGTCCCCAGTGAGTAAGTAGCAGAGGTGGGTCTTGAACCATGGCCACAGGACTTTGAGAGTAGTGTCTTTTAAGCATACTGCAGTCCCTCCAATGCCAACGACATCCAAAGTTAGTTCTTTGCTCTAGATCAATGGAACATTTTCAGAATTTTTCTCTCTCTCTCTCTCTCTCTGTATGTATGTGTGCGTGTGTGTGTGTGTGTGTTTGTCATATTTCCTTCTACTGATATTGCATTGCATTGCATTGTAGCAATAGAACTTGAGGACAAAGCTCAAGAAGGAAAATTAGTGGTGGGTGTGGGATACCAAAGCTACAATAAATGATGTAGAGAGGCTGTGAGGGGGGCGAAGAGAGGATAATTAATTTTCTAGTAGCTCATCCCTCGAGGGATGTGCATTTTAAATGTTACCACTTTATCCTACGTAAGTAGTGAAAACCCTGGCCCCTCTGCGGATCCGGAATCTCATTGTCATTATAACTGTCATGAGCTCTTCAGCATTCTGAAAGAACGCAAAGATCCACGTGTACCAGTGGTATGTCATTGTCGTTGTTGTTGGAGATAGATGGAGTAAGAAGACCCGTCTATAGTTGCTTCTTAGATGTTGGTATTCTCTGCCTACTCTCCTGCCTTGTTTGGAAATCTCTTCACTACAGGGTACTTCCTTTTATGGAATGAACTCCTCTTGCTAAGCCCAATTTTATGCAGAGGGCTAGAAATGATGAATTTTATTAAATTCTTACATAGGAGGCTCCACAGCAAGCTTATGCAATTTCTATGTAAACAAAAGACTCTGCATCTCTTAGCCTGGTGTCAGTTCGGGTGAAATTGGTTGGTATCTGAAGTTGAGTTTGGCGTGTAAAGACAATGGGTTCCCAGTCCTGCCAGTCCTAGATATTGCTAATCACTAACCAACCTCAGCATTGGGCGTGCTACGTATAAACGTTATCTTAGCCATTCCTTACATCTATCCACTCGACAAAATATACACCCTAGTCATGTTTACAAATAAGGAAACGGAGGCTTAGAAAGATGAACACCTTATCCCACGCTGATGCAGCTGCCACATGCTTTAAATCCCTTTCACTAGACTTATTCGCGGAGGTTAAGCTTTTCTCATGAAAAAAAAAGGTATCAAAATACAAATAGTTAACAAGGCACTTTACATGCATTATCTCTTTTGATTATGCTTCCCAAAAGCCCAAGATGACAGAATAGAAAGCACAACTTTCCGAGACCAGCAAGTGAGATTCAGAGACTTGGAAGGGATTTATCCAAGTGAACACTAGCGAGGAATCGTCAAAGCCACACCCCAGGCCAGTGTCCTCACTCTGTAGCTGGCAGAGTGTTCAACACACACTGACTCAGAGTGAAGTACGTAGACAGGCACTTGTTCTTAGGTGAGAAACATGTCAGCCTTCAGAGGTGCTCCAGAAAAGGGTGGGCCCTGAGGAGAGAATTCTGGGTTGGGGGCAGCAGGTGGATCCTGGGATTGCACCAAGGAGCGGTTGCAGCAGGCCCAGGGAGGCAGGGCCCTAGGTCACAATGTTGCCAGGGATTTACCTACTTTCAACTCTTTCTTTGTAAGCAAGCTCTTTTTTTAGGCGATTTTCTCCTCTTTTCCTAAGTATTACCCAAACATTTAAACGAACATGTGTGCTCATAGACTTAAAGAAAAGCAGGCAGTTAACCTGAAATACATTTAGTATATTCAACCTCTATTTAAAACTGTAATCACATTTACTCTTCACAAAGGCACGGTAGAAGAGTGGGAAACAACAGAACTGGCCAGCGAAACGCTCACTCCTCAGACTGCGCTCGGCTCCTAACAGCGCAGGCCTGCATCTCCAAGACGTTCCTCTCCCGGTTTCTTATCATGGGGTGAAGAGTAGAATTCAGAGTAATTTCTTTATGTGCACATATGCATACTTTAATCCCATGTGTGATTGTGTGTGCGTGTGTGTGTGTGTTGTGTGTGTGTGTGTATGTCAATGGGAAATAAGATTCTGAGAAGGGGTCTCTAAGCTGCAAATTCTGTGTATTTGTGCAGATAAAGCACACAGCCAAAATTAGGTTAAGGACTTTACTGAGCGTCATTTCCTTGACTTTGCAATGGAAAGGTTGACCTGATGGTATGAAAGTCCTTTCTAGTTATTCTGTTACGATTTTTCAGTGTAATTTATCTGAGAATTTGTGTGCGACCAGGAGTCTCTGCACTCTGTGTTTCTCCTACTTTCACCCGCCGATGGGACAATTATTAGGTTGGTGTGAAAGTAATTGCAGTCTTTTGTCATTGTTCTTACTATTTCTTATTTGTATTTTTCTCCAGAGGCTTTAGGATTTAGGGTCCCTTGCTAACACTGCTAGTTAGGGGTGACTGTAAACCTTGTTGACACGTTTTTGGTTAGAGAAGGTGGAAGAGAAAGATACCATTTGCTTCCCCGTTCTTCTTTGACATTTGTAACCTCCACAACCCACGTCAAGTGGACACATATTTAATGGACGGTGGGGTGGAATTCCAGAGGCCACAGAGGAAATAGCCATAAAACCTATAAAGACTGTGTGAGTGACCGGGCGCAGTGGCTCACACCTGTAATCCCAGCACTTAGGGAGGCCGAGGCAGGCAGATCACAAGGTCAGGAGATTGAGACCATCCTGGCTAACACGGCGAAACCCCATCTCTACTAAAAATAGAAAACATTAGCCGGGCGTGGCGGTGGGCGCCTGTAGTCCCAGCTACTCCGGAGGCTGAGGCAGGAGAATGGTGTGAACCTGGAGGGCGGAGCTTGCAGTGAGCAGAGATCCTGCCATTGCACTCCAGCCTGGGTGAGAGCCACACTCCGTCTCAAAACAAAAACAAAAACAAACAAACAAAAACTGTGAGTGTGTGCATGTTACTGCAGAAGAAACAGACATGAAAGCTGAGTGTGTGTAAGAGTGTGTGTATGTGTGAGGGCATTTGTGAGTGAGTGTGAGTGGGTACGTAGTACCTCTGTGTGTCTTGGTTCCTAAGCAGAGCAGAACAAGCAACATATCTCTTCTCACAATGGGAGAAGAGACCTGATATATGGAGAAATCATCAAACATCAAGCATATATATGTATATGTGCATATAAAGATACACATATATATGCTTGGATATACACATATATATGTTCGATGTTTGAGATGTATATATGTATATGTGTATATATACACTGGCTTTATGGAAAGGTTAGGGTAACTAAGAAGGCAGCTGCAACATAGAAGGAATCAAGAATGAAGTTACTGTCAAGAATACCCTCTACAGCACATAAAGAAAGGGATCTCAAGTCTCCCTTCACTGGGAGGGTGTCCCCACACTGCCTTCTGCACCTGCCCTCCCCCCTGCCCTCAGGGTTAGAACAAGGCCACACTCACCCCACCATGCAGTGGCCCTATCCCCGCTCTCAGACTACGGTGTTTCTCAGATATTACCTGAATCTGACACCTCATGTTGACCTTCACTGCGTCTCCTAGGTTGTGACCTTTCATGACATTGTGTGTAGTTGGTGACAACACAGTTCACAACACAGTTTGTAAAAAAAGAAAAAAAAAAGATTTCTCCTTGTATCAGGCCTTTTCTCCCATTGCTGTGAGGATAAATATGGGGCTTTGTTCTGTTCTGCATTGCAACTGAGACACACACAGGCACCGCATACACATACACAGACATACGCACTCACACCTACACACACTCTTACATACACACAGTTTTCATGGGTTTTGTCTGTTTCTTCTGTAGTCACACACACACTTCACACAGTTTTTATAGGTTTTATGGCTGTTTTCTCCATGGCCTCTGGAATTCCATCCCATCACCCATCAAATATGTAGGCTGAGCCTCTGTCTAGGGGAGGAGAGGGGGAAGGACACACTCAATTTCTCCTCGGAAACTTATAGTCCATGAATTATAAAAATAGGAGGAGTTGGTATTTTCCAAGGTGAGTGAGAGCAAAACCAAATGTGACTCTGGATGAACACACCATCAGAACAAAGCCCGGGTGGACCCTGCAAGAGGCAGCACTGGATAAACACACCGTCAGAACAAAGCCCGGGTGGACCCCGCGAGAGGCAGCACTGGACGAACACACCGTCAGAACAAAACCCTGGTGGACCCCCAAGAGGCAGCACTGGATGAACACCGTCAGAACAAAGCGCGGGCAGACCCGCAAGAGGGAGCACTTCCACTTCAGAGGCCTGGCTGGGAAAAAGGCAGAGAGACGCATTGACATGATCCAAGAAAAGGCTGCCAGTCCTGGCACCTGGTTTGATGATGATTTTTACAGTAGCCAGAAAAAATTAGCTGGGCCTGGTGGCATGCGCCTGTAGTCCCTGCTACTGGGGAGGCTGAAGCAGGGAGGCGGAGGTTGCAGTGAGCCAAGATCACACCACTGCACTCCAGCCTGGGCGACAGAGTGAGACTCCATCTTAAAAAAAGAGAGAGAGCCATCCCCATCAAGCTACCGATGAGTTTCTTCACAGAATTGGAAAAAACTGCTTTAAAGTTCATATGGAACCAAAAAAGAGCCCGCATTGCTAAGACAATCCTAAGTAAAAAGGACAAAGCTGGAGGCGTCATGCTACCTGACTTCAAACTATACTACAAGGCTACAGTAACCAAAACAGCATGGTACTGGTACCACAACAGAGATATAGACCAATGGAACAGAACAGAGTCCTCAGAAATAATACCACACATCTACAACCATCTGATCTTTGACAAACCTGAGAGAAACAAGAAATGGGGAAAGGATTCCCTATTTCATAAATGGTGCTGCGAAAATTGGCTAGCCATAAGTAGAAAGCTGAAACTGGATCCTTTCCTTACCCCTTATACGAAAATTAATTCAAGATGGATTAGAGACTTAAATGTTAGACCTAATACCATAAAAACCCTAGAAGAAAATCTAGGTAGTACCATTCAGGACATAGGCATGGGCAAGGACTTCATGTCTAAAACACCAAAAGCAACAGCAGCAAAAGCAAAAATTGACAAATGGGATCTAATTAAACTAAAGAGCTTCTGCACAGCTAAAGAAACTACCATCAGAGTGAACAGGCAACCCACAGAATGGGAGAAAATTTTTGCAACCTACTCATCTGACAAAGGGCTAATATCCAGAATCTACAAAGAACTCAAACAAATATACAAGAAAAAAACAAACAACCCCATCAAAAAGTGGGGAAAGGATATGAACAGACATTTCTCAAAAGAAGACATCCATACAGCCAACAGACACATGAAAAAATGCTCATCATCACTCGCCATCAGAGAAATGCAAATCAAAACCACAATGAGATACCATCTCACACCAGTTAGAATGGCAATCATTAAGAAGTCAGGAAACAACAGGTGTTGGAGAGGATGTGGAGAAATAGGAACACTTTTACACTGTTGGTGGGATTGTAAACTAGTTCAACCATTATGGAAAACAGTATGGCAATTCCTCAAGGATCTAGAACTAGATGTACCATATGACCCAGCCATCCCACTACTGGGTATATACCCAAAGGATTATAAATTACTCTACTACAAAGACACATGCACACGTATGTTTATTGCGGCACTATTCACAATAGCAAAGACTTGGAATCAACCCAAATGTCCATCTGTGACAGACTGGATTAAGAAAATGTGGCACATATACACCATGGAATACTATGCAGCCATCAAAAAGGATGAGTTTGTGTCCTTTGTAGGGACATGGATGCAGCTGGAAACCATCATTCTTAGCAAACTATCACAGGAACAGAAAACCAAACACCGCATGTTCTCACTCATAGGTGGGAACTGAACAATGAGATCACTTGGACTCGGGAAGGGGAACATCACACACTGGGGCCTATCATGGGGAGGGGGGAGGAGGGAGGGATTGCATTGGGGAGTTATACATGATATAAACGTTATGCACATGTACCCTAGAACTTAAAGTATAATAATAAAAATAAAAATAAAATAAAATAAAAAAAAGAGAGAGAGAGAGAGAAGTGTCAGGGCCTGGAGCTGTCATCTGCCTTGTTTGCAATAGAATTAAACAAACAGAACAGTCATAATGCCTGTTCTCAAAATCATCACTGATATGGAGATGGAGGGAAAATGAAATGCCTGTTATGTTCTGCTCAATTTGCATGGTGATCTCAGCTTATTTCCTAAGAGGCCTGTCTGCCAATAGCTCCAGTAAATAGATCTTTTCCCTCACATTCCTGCTGCTGTGAGTAGGGGAGCAATCACACCTCAAAAGAAGGACAAATTAGTAAATGTTCATAAACTCTCCTGATAGATTAGTATCCACCATGACCCTCATATAGTCAGGATCTTACATAAGGTTTCAAGCCTCACCACCCAGGAGATTAGTTAGTCACTGTTTGGCATCCAAGTAAACTGCGAATTCCAAATAGTGATGTCTTTCTACACATCGCAGGTGTACACGGATTTGGAGAGTCTCACTTGCATTCCTGAACCTGGTTTTGAGCTCCTAGTTAACAAGTTTTACCCTCAAACACAGTGCCTTGACAATAGTAACTGTTGTCCCTGTTCTTATTCTGGCTTCTCAAAATGTCTTTGTTTGTTCACTAAAATTCTCCTCTGTAGGGATAGAAATTGAAGAGCAATAGAAGTGAAGCAAAATAATCACAAGGAAAACAGTCAATAATCTTTTTTAGTAATTATAAGCAATGGTTATCATCCATTGAGTACTGTTGACCCTTAAACCATATGAGTCTGAACCATACAGGTCCACTTATATGTGAATTTTCTTCCATCCCTGCCACTCCTGAGACCGCAAGACCTACCCCTCCTCTTCCTCCTCCTCCTCAGCCTACTCAGCGTTGAGACAATGAGGATGAAGACCTTTATGATGATCCACTTCCACTTAATGAACAGTAAATGTATTTTCTCTTCCTTATGATTTACTTAGTCTAATTTTCTTTTTCCAGTTTACTTTATTATATGGATGCAGTATATAATATATATATACAAAATATGCATTCATCTACTGTTTTGTATTATCAGTAAGGCTTCTGGTGAACAGTAGGCTCTTAGTAGTTAAATTTGGAGGGAGTGAAAAGTTATATGCAGATTTTCAACTGTGTGGTGGTCATCACCCCAGCCTCTATATTGTTCAAGGGTTAACTAAGTGGGGTGGCAGTCATAAACATTATCTGATTCTATTTTCCAATTAACCCCAGAGGGCAGGATTCATGTTCCTATTTTTTTGAATGAGAAAACTAAGGCTCAGAGAAGCTAAGGGCCCCGCTGATAAGTACAAGGTTTTACTTTAAACTCACTTCCGTTGACAATGGAATTCTCCACTCTGCTTCTAGTTTAACTTCCTTTCAATTCCATAGCTTTTAAATAAGTAGGTCAGACAAACACGCTGGGTCATTTACAATACACATGCTTTCTTTGACAGGTTGCCTCTGCTTGAGGCGTTGTAATCTAATCTCTGTGGAGTCAGGATCTGTCCTTCTTAATCTTTTTTCTCTCCTTCTGTATTGTTTATCTTATCTTAATAATTATGACCTTTTTCTTGGAGTTAATATCAGCTCTATATCATTGACTCCTAAATGTAAATTTCCAGTTTTTAGTTCTTTGCTAATTCCATTCTCTAATGTATGATTATCTTCTTAGTTCCTCAACTTGGGTATCCCTCAGAAATCTTAACTGTTCCACCCACAACTTATCTTCTTTTCTCCAAAATCTGTTCCTCTTCTTATAATTCACATTTCTATTCATGGAAACATCATTGTGTGTAAAACCTTGGCTTCAGCTTTGACTCTTTTTCTCTTTTGCTTCCCTATCAAAGCAGATGTCATGTCCAATAACGTCATTCTCTCCCTTTCTGTTCCCACAACCACTACCTTCAAAGTGTGGAATCTTACTCTCTACTGACTTTTACCTGTCACATCCTAATTGATACCTAATCGTCGTCTCTCCCTCCCTATTACTCATTTTAACAGTGTTGTCTGAGTATTTCTGATGCACACGCTGATCATGTCACTTACCCCACTTGTATTTTAATGGCTCCCCATTGACAATGAAGTCAAGTCAAAACCTCTTAGATCATCTTTCCAAGTGCTGAGCAATCCAGGGCCAAACGTACTTTTCCACTCTTATTTCTTCTCTTCTTTATTTCTTTTTTTTACTTTTTTGTAGGAGGAATGTTTCTTTCTTTTTAAATTTTTTTGTTCCCATAGGCTTTGGGGGAACAGGTGGTATTTGGTTACAGGAATAAGTTGTTTAGTGGTGATTTGTGAGATTTTGGCACACCCATCCCCTGAGCAGTATAGCCTGAGCCCAATTTGTATTCTTTTATCCCTCACCCCTCTTCCACCCTTTCCACTCTTATTTATTATTTCTCCACGTTTACATCCTACACACAACCTAGTCAAGTTTGTCCTTGTGTAATCCCCATTGCCCAGGGTCCTGCATTCTTCTTCGTTTCTCATAGAATTCATCTGCCTTTAATGTTCTTCTCCCTGGATATCCAAATCCTACAGAAAGCTGTACTGTCCAATAGACCTTTCTGTGATGATGGAAATGCTCTGTATTTACACTCTCCAACATGGTAGCCATTAGTCACAAGTGTCTGTTGATAACTTGAGTTTTGACCCGTATGACTGAAAAGCCAAGTTATTAATCCATACAAATAATAGCAAAATGTCATGAATATGCTTTTAAGATTTTATGAAAGATTGAGGGAAAATGTCAATTGTTCTTAGGAATGAATAAGCATCTCAAAGGGCGGCTTAGTGGGTATTGGCAGCTACACCATGAAAAGCCACGTCCAACATGGATTTATTCCCTTCAAGTCCCTTCCCTTGGGACGGATTGCTGTACACTGTAGCATTGAAAACATGCCTGTTGAATAAAGAAGTTCTTAGTGAAACCTTAAAAAGAATTCCTGAACTTAGGACTTCTGGGGAAAATTTCTAACACAGTCAGTTTTCTTTAGTGGTATTGAAAATCACCCCTAAACAAGGTGCCCTGATGGTTGCCCTGGCAGGCAGAGCTGGAAGTTCAGGGACCCAGCCTGCTGCAATCAATTTAATGGGAAGGATTATGTGCTCTGATTGGCCAGTAAGCAGACATTAATGACCAGTTAGCAACTGTGTTCAGGTCAATTAATTTATATTTGTATTTTGCAAACTAAAAGTTGCTCTGTTAGATTATTGATTCTTTGTCCCTGTATTCAATTTGTTTTTAATTGCACCGTTGCTGGGCCAAGCCCTCCCTCCTGGCAAGCTGGCAATAAATCTGCCACCATCTCAACAATCAACAATAAATGTGTCTCTTCATGTCATTATTAATATGTCTCTTGGATTGGTTCATTACCATGGTTAACAGTTTATAAGGGTCCGTGGCACACTGCCAGGAGGATTCCTTTTCCCAGGGGCTAATTTGTCGTCATAGGACTAATGTTTTCAGGCCTGTGTGTATCTGGGAAAGGGATCTTAGATTTGATTTAATTTAATATAGCTGGAATACAAGCTACCAAATCCTCTTTTTATCATAAACAGCTTTAGAAGATGATATTGTTGTAATAGATATTTGTACCCTCTCTTTCAATTCTTTCTTCTCATCTTTTTTTTTTCCTTTTTAATTTGTTCTTAATTTCTGTTCAGATAGATTATTTCCCCTCAGACACAACATAACAGCTCCCTGGGTAATCTAAAATTCACAGGTAAGTGAGCCATGTGTCCCCTGGGAGTTGGAGTTTTAGTACTGGGCTTTTGGTAGTTAAAAGCAGAGAAGGAGTTCCCTCTGACTGACGGATGAAGGGTGATTCACAGAGCTGTAGAAATACTGCTCCCAGAATGCCACCTAAATTGTGATGGTGCCTACCACCACACTCAGCTATTTTTGTATTTTTAGTAGAGATAGGGTAGAAAAAAAAAAAAGCCCTATCTTTTAATAGAAATAATAATTAATTATAGCATTGTTATTGGTTATTTTAGTTATTATGATTTTTCAGGGGAAAGCACAGATTTTAAATGAATTTATGGGTTGGCAGAAGAGATTCCTCTGTGGAATCTCTTGGCAGAAATGCCAAGCAATAAATTTAAATAGAACTTAGAGTGTTTTGTAAAATTCCCGCAGTGATCTGGGATCAGATGACCATGAGGAGTGTTTGTCATTTCCAAGGTACAGGTTGCTCAAGAACGAAAAGTTTTGTCTCTTTCAGACACAAAATTTGCAGTCAATTTTTTGATTCAGGATATAGATTTTACATGTAATTTACAATTAGCAAAACACGCACACTTCTAGGCACATGGCTTTCTAACACGGACCAAACTGAGCTTGTTGAATGAGAGAGGCATAGGAGAGTTTGACACTGGATGTTCCCCTTAATAAGAGTCTGAGGAGCCCAGGTAAGTGGAGGGCTGGAGAGGCGGAGCTCCTGCCTGGGAGATCTGGGAGAGTAAAAGGAGACAAGGGAAAAAGATGGAAGAAGAACTTGAAGTTGCCTGCAAAGAGCCGCAGAGGTACAAATGGAGGATGTGAATGAAAACAAAGGAAGCGGAGGAAGGTAGAGAGTCAAGAGAAAGAATGAAGAGACAGAGGAGCCTCGCCAGTGGCTTGGTGTTCTGAGGTCGCCTCCCTGGTTGGAGGTAGGGAAACCAAAGAGCAGAGCCAGCCTCACTGAGGCTCTGCATGCAACCTTCGCGATGCAAGCCCAATCTGTGCTTTGTTCCAGGACACCCTGCGGTTCTCTGGGCAAATGGCATACTCCCCAGAGAGGGTCTCTGCTCTCCTACCACTCTGCCTGAGCTCCTTCAGCAAGAGGCAACCGCAGGAGCGAGCTTTTCTTCTTTTGAGATGGAGTCTAACGCTGTCACCCAGGCTGGAGTGCAGTGGCATGGCCTCTGCTCACTGCAACCTCTGCTTCCTGCGTTCAAGTGATTCTCATGCCTCAGCCTCCTGAGAAGCTGGGATTACAGGCTCATGCCACCACACCTGGTCAAGTTTTGTATTTTCAGTAGAGACAGGGTAGGAATGAGCCTTTTAAAATAGTCCCATGTGGGGCACAGCAGGAGCGGGCCAGGTGTCTGCCTCTCACCCTCTCCCACCCTCCTTCCTTTCCACACCACTACTGAGAACTAATCACATTGCTGGCCACTGAGAGTTGGGCTTGCGTTTTCCAAGTGCTCTAATTTTGAGGTATATTCAACAGAAAAGGCAATACTAATGGTAGCTAAAGCCTTAATTCATACACATGGAAAAGAGTCTCACTGAGCTGCTTCTAGGAGGAAGGTATGTAAAATTTAACTCCTGGTTTGACCACTTGCTCTGTGACCTGAAATGAGTTACTCAACTCTGCTATGTTTCAGAATCTTCATCTGTCAACTGTGGGAAAGAAAGCCTGCCCCACCTTCTTCATGAGGTTGTGCATTAAGGTGCAACCCTCTATAGTTTATTAAAATTATTTGTGTTCTGCTGCTAGGTTAATTCCTGAAAATGCCTCTGAGACTGCATGACAAATATTATGCCAGGGTGGTTCAGCAATTTTTAGAACTGTCCCTTTGCCTATCTTAATATGATTTTATCACATAAAAGCCTTGGCGTCATATGTTTTGATAAATTATGTTAGATTTTGTGGATAACGCTGGAATAACTGTGCCTCCTTTGGAATACATGTGAACATGTGTGTGTGTGTGTGTGTGTGTGTGTGTGTGTTTATGTGTGATACCTCTGTCCTCAATATCTTATAACATTCTTGCTATTTTAAAATATTCTTCTCGTAACTAGTTTTGATATTGTCATAATTTTATAATCTCATGTTCAAGATGTACTTCTGAAAAACAAACACACACACACAATTGCACTCATTGAGAGAGAATGAAGAATGAAGCAGATAACTTTGAAACAAAAGAGAAATAATATCAGCAAGGCATCATCAAAGCTTTCATCAAAGGTTTTGCTTTCCTTAAGAGCCTTCCATCCCAGCATCGATATTCCTTGTGCTAGGAAATAGAAAATGTGGAGACCTTCCTAAGACTGCATCTTTCAGGGGCCACAACTGCATACCCAGTGGAATCTCTTCATTGACAATGAATTTCCCTTGTCTGTAATCCCATCCACAATAAGATAAAATAATATACAATTAAATATAAACCTATTCTCTAGTTTCAAAAGAAAAAAAGTCTGTAGCTGTGGTGCAGACATCTCCATCACCTCCTTTCAAACACCCTGCTGATGTGAGCGCTGAAAGATGCCCTGTGGGCACTGGCCACGGCTAATCCAAAGTACCAACAACTAATCACAGAATCGGAGAAGGCAAAATAGCTACTTGAGGAGTAAAGCTTCCCAGTCCTTGGTTCTGCAACAGCAGGGTGGAAAGTGAGGGGACAGGAAAATCAAAGTTCCTTTAAAAAAATGTATCACACATAGAGGCAAAATGTCCCCACAGCGGGAAAGCAAGTGCAAAACACACCAAATCAATCACCTTCAAAATAAGGCTTAAAATCTTCTACTGCATAAGATGTAGGTGGGAAGGGAAGAATGGGCCCAGCAGTTTGAAAATGTTTTATTAAACTGCATGCTGACTGCCACAGTGCATACAGGAAAATGCAATTAAGGCCAGGCCATTAAAAAGACGCCCAAGGATAGCTCTGAGAGAGACCAGGGGCAATCAGCAGGCGTCCAGGCAATGTTCAAAGGAAACTCACTTTGAAAAAGTGCCAGGCAGGTGCTGGGAGCATCTCAAACAGGACAGGCCTGACCTGGGATCTCTTGCACCTGCCTTAAGAGGTGAAAGTGGCAGCTCTGGGCAAGGAGAGCAGGTGGAGGTGTGCATGGAAGGGCCTCTCAGTGCCTTTCCTCAAGCTGAACTGGAATGGATTTTAACCAGCATTGAGGTCCTTAAGGAACATACGTGTTTGGGAGGTGGTGGCATGTCAAATACAAAGCCACTTTACCATCATGATGAGCCCCCAGTTTCCTGAGTAAGGTGAGCCTTGGTGCCTCTGAGATAGAGGCCTCACACAGCTTCTCCACCAGATCCTATCCAGGTGATGCCTGCTGCCTAGACTTGCAGGTGTAGGTCCCTGGTGTGTGTACATGCCACCTGCTCAGCGGGAGAGACCAGAGGATAATGGAACAATCCTTTAATTGAGAGCTTGCTTCTGATGAGAAGGTCCACAACACATGATGCTTAACATGCCACGTGCTCAGCGGGAGAGACCACAGGATAATGGAACAATCCTTTAATTGAGAGCTTGCTTCTGATGAGAAGGTCCACAACACATGATGCTTATGCCAGGCAGAAGTTGTCCTATTCAGGGCCTTCCCAGGAGGTGCAGTGTGCCCTGATGGTCATGGCATGGTATGGCCGGGGCGACCCCCACCCTCTCCCTGCCCTTCAGTGCACCCTGCAGTGCCCTACTTCTGCCTGCTCAGTTCAGGGCTCTCTCTGCTAAATACCTGAAGGTCATTTGAGCTCAGGCCTTCCCAATTCCCAAACCCCTGGGTATGGCTCTGTCACACCGTGCTGGAACTACTGCGTTACACATTAGACCGTCTTCACCACCCAAATGTATGCACTCTGAGGATGGGAACAGTCTTCCCCTCTATATGAACGGAAATGTTTATCCCTGAGGCAGAGAACGCACATAGATTAGATGCTCAAAAATGCTTATTGAATGTGTCTGGCATGTAATGAGTAATCAATAAGTATTTCATGATAAAAGAAATGACAATATTTGGTTGGAGAGAACTAAAACAAATTTATTTAGGCATATGTGTGGGTGAACAAATGAACTACAACTCCCATATTTTATAGGCGTGGGTAACTGCGGGGTGTGGCTAATGTTAATGACCAATCCTTTCTCCCTCGGCTCTAAGTAAATTCTTGATTTAGGAGACATGAAGACTCCCCTCTTGGGCTTATCCCGGGGTTCCTGATTCTTGCTTCCATCCTGCCAAGCCGCACGCTGCTGTCTGTAGTCCCACCCACACTGCACATTGCCTTTCGCTAGAGACCATGTGCTAATTGTTGTGGGTTTCCCGTGTGTTTTCGATGCCTAGGCTCCAGGATACGCATCCTACCTTGCTCTTTCTCCTCCCATTTCTTGCTGTGGAAGTCTGTGGAATGCTGGCAGGGCAACTCTGCCAGTGTGAGCAGGTTCTCCTGAGGTTTCTAGGTGAAACGTCAGCAACAAAGTACCTATTATGGCTGTACCAAGAGCGGTTTTATAGACCTCTCTAACTTTAGGAAGGGGAAAACAATTTCTGGGCCTCATACAATTTAGAAGATGCTCACCTTTGCCTCAGAAACTATTGCCTTGCAGTGGTTTTCTGTCTCTGTGTGTAAATGCTCCCCAGGCCCAGCTACTGTGGATGACAGCCATCCCAGTGCTACCTTAGCAGAGCTTTGCTTTCTAGCTGTGACTTGCTTATTTGTAGGAAGGTTATGCTTACGTCTTCTTTCCCCACTGTATTACTTTCTAAAGTTATCTGCTGTCCCCTCTCTTCTTCTACCAGCTCCTTAATCCTTCTCCCTCTAAGCAGGCAATGCTCAACTTTTGCAGCAGGAAAGGTCTCTTTGGAAGGCCTGAGGGCCAGCCCAACTTGCCAGTACATTTGCATATATTTACATTTAGTTGGCCTGCAAACATGAGGATTATGCAAAGTGCGAGTCTTAGCAGTGAAAGGATTCTGTTCGGATTCAGGAACTTTAGGTTCCATAGAACACAAGGAGGTGGGAGGGGCTGTAATGATTGCTGTTCCAGGGAGAAGCAGAAGTGTGATTTATGGGAATGAGTGATGGACCCAGGGGTCCGGGCCAGCTTAAATCTACAGCCATCCAGCAGGGCTCCTGCCTTGTCCTGCTCACATCTCCCCAAGTGTCACCTTGCACATAGTTAGGCGAAGAGTTGAGATGCTGCCTCTCACATTTTGAGAGCATGCCTCTGGCAAGCTGCTGGAACTTTCTCCTCGGTAAGCCTGTTTTCTAGGGGCCTCAGCTTCTCTCATTTAGTAAATTCTGCACATCTCTCTGCTGAAAGGAGCTTTCAGACCACAAGCCTGCTCTTTCTTTGTGTGTTAAAAGTTGTACTGGGTCCCGACCAGTTTTGTTTTTTCTAATCAAGGTAGGGTCCATAGGTAATGACATGTTGCCAACATCTTTTGAATGCAAGGGTCTAGAGCTCTCTTTGTAGAAAATAATCATCACTTTGCTGTAAGAAAGCAGTGTGGTGAGTCACAAGATCTAGAAAACTACTCTAGTATCTCTAGTCACCCAACGAATTCTTCCTACCCCCTGCGCAGAGTGGGTAGGAAGTTCACTGAGACACAGAGTGGGTAGGAAGTTCACAGTTCACTGAGACTGTGCCAATGCAGTAGATAAACAGTTTAATTGACGTGAGGCTGGCCACAGCAGAGAACTGGAGTTATTACTCAAATCAATCTTCCTAAAGGCCTGGAGGTTAGGGATTTTTCCCTAGGCAGGGGGCTAGGGAATGGGAGTGTTGGTTGGGAATGAAATCATAGAGGATGTGGAAAATGGTCCTCGTGCACCCAGTCTGCCTATGGTTGTGGTCGCAGGGCCTGTTGCATCACAAGCAGCAGATCTGGATGGAGTCAGCAATTTAAAAGTCTGAAAAGACATCTCAAAAGGCCAATCAGAGGTTCCACAATAGTGGTGTTATGTATAAGAGTAATTGGGGAAGTTACATATCTTGTGACCTCCAAAACAAGGGTTGATTATCTTTTAACCACGCCCGTATCTTAGCAGAATTCAAGCCCCTGTAGTAACCCTAACTTTGTGGACCTTCATTAGTTTTACAAATGTGGTTTAGTTTTGGGAAAGGCTATTGTCATCCTTGCTTTAAGGTTAAACTATAAACTAAATTCTTCCCAAAGTTAGTTTGGTTCACCCCAGTAATGATAAAGGACATCTTGGATGTTAGAAGCAAGATGGAGTCAGCTACTTCAGATTTCTCTTACTGTCATAATTTTGCAAAGGCAGTTTCATATCTATTACCTGTGCTAACTTAGGGATATGTATTAACCTTCTAGGATCTGTTTCTTAATGCATAAAATAAAAGAGTAGAAGATGGTCTCTGAAATCAATTTCTGCTCTAATGTTCTAGACGTTTGTTCCTGGGAGTATACAATTTTAACACTTCTAAAAATTTTTTCACAGATGATTTTATATTATAGTCTATCAATTGTTTCATTTGCTCATTCACCAAATATTCATTAATAGCTCCCATGTGAAAGAATATTCAATGAGAATTTATTGAGCACCATCTCTGAATTAGGCACTTTGCTATACACAGAGGATAAATTAATGTAAATCATAACTATCTGTCTTTCATAGGATTATTTCTGCAACTCTCAGACTATATTTTAAGCACTTGGAGGACACATTGGTTGTGTCAACTTGAACACCTAAAATGTGCAATGTGGATGTTTGCTCAATGGAATCAAATTGAATCCCACTTTAATTCTTTTGCCCATATTTTAATATTTTTAATGATGAACAGAGACATTGACAAAGGAGACAGTAGCCATATTTATGGAGTTTTCTTATCTTTCATTAGAAGTATACGTTGGGAAATGTTGCAGCAGATCAATGGCTGAAGTAGTGTAGTCCTACTCTAAATATTCTAAGATACTCTGAATCATTCCATGCCTTCTGGCTACCAAACCACCACTTCTTAAGAAATCAGTAAAATGACTTATTGATTTCTTGAATGTCAATTATATTTATGATATGTTAGAAACTATTGGGGAGGGGGTTGAGAAAAATCCAAGGACATTTTTATTTTGGAGGAGAGACAGAACATACATTCACAAAACAACTCGAGGAAATTATTTCAAATGAGCAAGAGTTAAACTACATTATAATATGGCCAGTGAGAGTCTATTTACTCTCCACATAGACTGAATTGACATTTTCTTTTGAATGTCTTAGGGACACTTCGAAGTCAACATGTCCAGAAAGGAACTCAAACCTGGCCTATGTCTAGTGTCCCTCTCTCAGTGATCGGCACCTCCATGCACTTAGGTCCATGAGCTTTAAACATCACCAGTCATAGACATTGACTTCACTTTCTGTAGCCAATGATACTGTCTCAATCTTCTCAGGCTGCCAGAACAAAATACCACAGGCTGAATGCCTTGAACAACAGAAATTTATTTTCTTGTAGCCCTGGGCGCTGGGAGTCTGAGATGAAGTTGGCATCAAGGTTGGTATGTGGTGAGAGCTCTCTCCTCTTGTAGACAGTGCCTCCTTGCTGCTGTGTCTTCACATGGCCTTTTCTCTGTGCTTACACACAGAAAGATCACTGACGTCATTCCTCTTCTCATAAGGACAGCAGTTCCATCAGATTGAGGCCCTAACCTTATGAACCCATTTAACCCTCATTACCAAGACAAAGGCCTTGTCTCCCAAAACCATCAAATTGGGGGTTATGGCTTCAATGTATAAATTTTGGGTGAACCTAATTCAGTCTATAACAGGTACCAAGTAAGATAACTCCAGCTTATTGCAGCCGCAGTGTTACAGTGACTTAACACAATGAAACTCTACTGCTTGTTCCTATATTCCACTTGTCGGGGAGGTGGGAGAGGGCAAAGGGCTAGGTTACACGCAGTTACTCAGGATTAAAAGTTGATGGAAGTGCTCCCATCTTCAAAGCATGATGACAGCACCAACTTTGGTCACAGATATCTAGCAGGCAGACTGGACACAAGGGTAAGGACTGAGTGTTAATAAAAAGTTTGTTTTTTATTTTGGAGGGAGCTGTTTGTTTTTGTTTGTTGAATAGCTAGCTTGTCTGTGTCATACCAAATTTTTTTCAATGTTCTTCAAAAATACTGGCCAACATGGTGAAACCCCGTCTCTACTAAACATACAAAAATTAGCCAGATGTGGTGGTACACCTGTAATCTCAGCTACTCAAGAGGCTCTGGCACGAGACTCGCTTGAACCCGGGAGGTGGAGGTTGCAGTGAGCCGAGAGGGCACCATTGCACTCCAGCCTGGGTGACAGAGCAAGACTCTGTCTCAAAAAACAAAAATACTTCTCAAATCTACCCACTTCTTTTCACCTTCACTACCCAACAATCTAGTTCAGAATACCATTGTCACCTGCCTGAATTACCCCAAAACCTACCAACTTCTTTACTCACATATATCTTGTAATTGATTTTATTTTAGTAAAATATACATAATATAAAATTTACTATTTTAACCATTTTAAAGTGTACAATTTTGTGGCATTAATTACATTTAAAACATTGTGCAACCATCACCACTCTTTATCTCCAGAACTTTCCCATCATTCCAACCTCATTTAATGCACTCATTAAACAATAACTTTCCATTAATTCCTCCCCTGCTCCTTGTAACCTGCTCTTTACCAACTCCAATTACCCTTGCAGCCAGAATAATCTCCTAAAAAGTCTACTCATTTAATCATTGTACACATACAAGCACACACACACACACACACACACACACACACCGTGTTTAGAATTTCAAATGTTTCCCTATGGTTTCAAAGGAAACCATGGAAGCCACTGCGATGTCTGGCACCCTCTGAAGCTCTCACCCATAGCTATCACTTTAACCTAAGCTAAAGACACCCTCCCCTCTAGGTTTTGTACTCCAGCCAGCCAAAATGGTCCTTCAGAGCTTCGCGTTCCTCAAGCTCTGTCACTTCCTCAGCAAAGTCATTTCGCATCTTCCGATGCCAGGCCTGCCCACTACAGAGTCTCATAGCACTCCCTACATCTTTCAGAATATGTATTGCGTTACTACATATATCTTCCTAATTCTGTAATAGAATCTCTCTGCCTATTGGACCTCAGATTTCACAAAGGCAGAGACTGCACTGTTTATGTTCACTATTTTATTTCTAGTACCAAACATAGTGCCTAGTGTATGGTAGGCACCTGATGAATAAGTTATGAATGAACAGCTGAATGCTAGTGGCATCAGCAAGGTTGAAATCAGAGTTACACAGAAAATGACTTGGAATAAAGGAGCATGAAAGCATTGGTAAAATTGGCCTAAAACGGCCAGGTGCGGTGGCTTATGCTTGTAATCCCAGCACTTTGGGAGGCCAAGGCAGACGGATCATGAGGTCAGAGATCAAGACCATTCTTGCTAACATGGTGAAACCCCATCTCTACTGAAAATACCAAAAAGGAAAAAAAAAAAGGAAGAAGAAAAAAATGAGCCGGGCATGATGTCAGGTGCCTGTGGTCCCAGCTACTCGGGAGGCTGAGGCAGAAGAATGGCGGGAACCCGGGAGGCGGAGCTTGCAGTGAGCTGAGCTCTCGCTACTGCACTCCAGTCTGGGCAACAGAGCGAGACTATATCTCAAAAAAAAAAAAGGGAAGAAAAAATTGGCCTAAAACAATGGGAAAATATTCCCTATTGAATGAAACAGCACAATTAATTAATTTGCTATTTTATTATTATTCATTTGACATTAAATCTATTTAGCATATCACCTTAAAAAATCTCAGTGATAATGGTATGATGGTCAGAATCCTATTGAAAAATAAGAGTTTTTCTTAAGCCTGTAATCCCAGCACTTTGGGAGGCCGAGACGGGCGGATCACGAGGTCAGGAGATCGAGACCATCCTGGCGAACACTGTGAAACCCCGTCTCTACTAAAAATACAAAAACTAGCCGGGCGACGTGGCGGGCGCCTGTAGTCCCAGCTACTCAGGAGGCTGAGGCGAGAGAATGGCGGGAACCCGGGAGGCGGAGCTTGCAGTGAGCTGAGATCCGGCCACTGCATTCCAGCCTGGGCGACAGAGCGAGACTCCGCCTCAAAAAAAAAAAAAAGAGTTTTTCTTAATTTTAGAGCATGCCTGTCTTTGAAGGAAAGGAGAAGAAAAATCAATACTGTTGAATAGTAACCACTGTGTAAGCAATTTCACATGAGATCATATTTGATATTAAAGTTCTCTTAAAAGAATATCTATTACATTTCTACTGCATCTTTGAAAGCTCTAACAAAGGGTGAACCCGAGTCATAGCTGTAGACTAATGCATTGAAACTCACAGATACAGAAGACAAGACTAGAACTTGGTCATTCAAGCTGTCAGATGAGTTGTTTCTTTCTCTCTTGGCCTGGTATCCCAGTCACACACTCACATTTCAGCTCTTGAGAAATTGGATGGATTGGCAATATTGATAAAGTCTAGTTAACATGTGAAGGAATTTTTCTTCAAACTATCTTACTGCTGTGTCCCTAGAAAACAGACCTGGAGGAAGTGATGAAATGCCAATACCTTATTTTTGTGGTGAAATCACAGGGCAGAGAGATGGAAGGCTAAGGGAAATCAGGAAGGGAAGAACAGGAGGCAGCTCAAGGTGGTGCTTTGCCAACACTGGCTGCATAACAACAATGAACAGGGGAGAGAAAGGGCTGGTGACTGGGTAAGTGTTTCTGCTCAGCCATGCCGGAGGTCTACAGGGGACCCTGGAGAGAGTGTACGCCTTGGAATCATTGGTTCTCAGAAAGAACAGATAGTGAATGCGTTGACCTGGCTCCCCCTCATCTCACATCCTGTCTTCCTTTGGTGTAAGTTTGCTTCACAGGGAGTGAACACCTTGGATGTCTGGATTGCCTTCCATGTCCCCTGCAGCAATCACTAGAGAAACCAGATCCCATGCCCTGAAGAATCACATTTCATATGAGGTTGGATGCAGCAGAGGAGCCAGAGATTTTGGAGGTTCAGCTGGTCAGCTTCAACAGGTGGAACTGCAAGGTCGTGCCAGCTGCAATGGCTGGGGTGTCTGAGCAAACAAACAAAGGTTTGGGAGTCAAGGAAGCCGAAAGAATCTGAGGATCCAAGTAGGACACGTGTGCTACACAAGGCTTTTGAAGGATTGGCGCATTTAATGTGGTTAGCTTGTAAATTCTAACCTCCTCTCATAGCTACCAGATGGCTAAAATTTTAAAAGACTGATAATACTGTCTTGCTGAGGATGCATCTTAAGTGAGACGTTCAAATAGTGCTGCAGGGAGTTGGCTCAACTGTGTTAGAAAACTGCTTGGTAATTTCTATTAAATCTGAACATGCATCACTTTATGCCCCCAAATTCAACTTCTAGGTATTTTCCCAATAAAAATCAGTGGTTGTACATTCAAAGGACATGAATAAAAATGTTCGGAGCAGTTTTATTCAAAATGAATAAATGATAAAAACCAACCAGTGTTTATCATAAGAGAATGAATAAATAGATTATGGAATCTGTAAATGGAAAACTACTCAGCAATTTCAAAAATGAACTATTAAAACATACACAGCATGGAAGGATATCACAGATATTGTGTTGAGTGAAGGAAGCTACACACAAATGAGTACCTCCTGGATGAATCCATTTATATGAAGCTGAAGAGTCACACTAGTGGTGATCTTTGGTTAGGGATTAAATGCGAAAGGGCGTGATTAGAGCTTCTGGAACACTGGAATGTGTTATATGTTGACCTGCATAGTGTTGTATGGGTGATTACACATATGTAAGTTCTCCTTGCTGTACATATAAAATCTCTGTCCTTTTTTGCATGTAGCATATGCCTCAGTTACACACACACACTCCAAACCACTGTCTTCCTGAGGTTTCATGGAGTAAGTTTGCCATGAAAGCATGGATAAGAGCACAAAAACCCATAGCTTTTGGATGTGTCCATTAAAACCCTTTGTGTAGGAGACATGGAATACATTTTCCCTCCGTGGAATTTGTCGACACTACAAGAAAAGAACTGGTTTCCAATTATTGAAATAGAGATCAGCCATCATCTCTTTCTGCCTCTACAGCCCAGACAGCTACAATTAAAGTAATTGATTATAAAAGAGAGAACAAACATTTAGGCCAAGAAAAGCCATCAAATGAATTACACAGACTGCTAAAAAATATTTGCTTTCTGTTCCAAGAAGAATGATGAGAATGAAAAAAAACAAAAAAGTTGACTCACAAAGAAAACAGAAGGATGACAAAGCTTTAGTCCAGCAGTAAAGATCAAAATTCAAGTCCGTCAAGTGACAAGAGAAAAAATCTCAGGGAGAATAACAATGAATAGAGGGGAAAGGCATCCTAAAAAGAAGAGTCAAACAACAAAGACAATTGAAGAAAGGGGGCCACTTACAAAAGAGCAAACATGAAAAGAGGAGAGGGAAGCGTGGAAACCTGTAAAAAGGCCACTGAAGAAGCCAAGAGCACAAAAAAAGGACTTGAGATGAAAAATGAAAGTGGAAAAGATTAAAAGGAAGAGGTGAAATGGCCGAGAGAGAGGGACTAACCAATTGCTCTGTGGAAAAACATGGCTGTGCTCGGAAATTGATGTTTCCACGCCAATGGGGGCCGAGCCTGGTGTGGGTCAGGAGGCTGCTTCATCTGTTCTGCTGGCTTCAGCTGGCTGGCCCTGGAAGTCCAGTCCGGCCAGGACCTCCGTGGAGGAGAACTCTCAGGACCAGGAGACACTGGCAGTGCTTCTCATGTCCCATGGTGCTAGGATGGAACCATGGGGTGCTGGCAAGAGAGTACCACATGCTGCTTTGGAGGCTCTAGTGCCCTTGTCTTGTGTCGATCCTGGTTGCAAGCATTTATCGTATCCCATTGGTGTTGGGGAAGCAGCTCCATGCAGTAGTCAGGAAAAGAATTTGGAATCAGAAATCTGGGTTTGATATTTAGTTCTCTGCTTACTGTACAGCCTCAGGCAGCTCATTGTATCTCTTTGACCCTCAACTTCCTTAACTCTAAATGGCAGTCATTTAAACGAGATAATGCAGAAGAAAGAATTTCATCCAACAGAAAGTACCTTATAAATTTTAGGAATTTTATTTTCAGTTTGGGTTATTCGGAGGATGTTGGAAGCCTCAGGTCATTTGCTAATAAGGTCAAAGGGGAAAAACACACACATTCTGAATGGATGTCTTGGCTTCATGTTTGCTCCACAAAGGAAAATGCTGGCATCTGTTTCTGAGCGGTAAAACCCCTGAGACAGAGCACATAAACCCAAGTTTATTAAGAAGTGTGACTACCTATCAAACATGAAACAGCCTGGGCTCTGAGCTTCACTCCGCCTGAAAATTTTAAATGGCTCCTTCATCGCCCACAGTTGCACCTACCTAGTGTGTTTTGAAGAACTGAGACGTTAAAAATAACAACAACGAAACAGAGCTGATTAATGACTGCAAAAGCTGTTTTGGGGGAAAAAAGAGAAAAGTTGTTGTCCTATTATATCTCTGAAAAAAAAATGAGCATTTTATTGCTTCTACAAATTGCTCCCTGGAAAGTACTTTCATTTTCTAATTGTTCATAAATTTACTGACAGGTGGTTACACAGTAGGTATAACATCGTTATTTTCATTTTATTATATACACTGTTTTAACGAGAAAATCTGGAAGGGCTGAGTATCATATATCATCCGATATATCCTGAAAATGTGTGGGTGGGCAGGCATGGCCCAAGGCTGCTACTTCCCCTAGCATGCCTAGGTCTGATTCCCCTGGCACAGGGTCAATTTGGACAGCTGTGACTGCTTGAAATACATTAAGATGATGACAGTAGCAATACACTGCTTTTCTATGCTTACTCTTTTGCTTAAAAAATAATATTAAAGAATAGTCTCCACTTTCACTGAAAGAACTGTCACAAGTTTTCATTACTAGGAGCAAGAGAAATTTGGGAGTTTATACGTACACGAAACACTTGATATTTGATGACCATTAGTGGTGTTGGATAGACTGCTCTTTTTAATTTAACATATTGGTGCTCCTACTTCCAATTCTTGACTCTGTGAAGCTAAGAATTGTTTCAATGCTGCTAAGCATATCTGCAACATCTAACGTATTGGTGAGATCATAAGCAAAAGCAAAAATTGACAAATGGGATCTAATTAAACTAAAGAGCTTCTGCACAGCTAAAGAAACTACCATCAGAGTGAACAGGCAACCCACAGAATGGGAGAAAATTTTTGCAACCTACTCATCTGACAAAGGGCTAATATCCAGAATCTACAAAGAACTCAAACAAATATACAAGAAAAAAACAAACAACCCCATCAAAAAGTGGGGAAAGGATATGAACAGACATTTCTCAAAAGAAGACATCCATACAGCCAACAGACACATGAAAAAATGCTCATCATCACTCGCCATCAGAGAAATGCAAATCAAAACCACAATGAGATACCATCTCACACCAGTTAGAATGGCAATCATTAAGAAGTCAGGAAACAACAGGTGTTGGAGAGGATGTGGAGAAATAGGAACACTTTTACACTGTTGGTGGGATTGTAAACTAGTTCAACCATTATGGAAAACAGTATGGCAATTCCTCAAGGATCTAGAACTAGATGTACCATATGACCCAGCCATCCCACTACTGGGTATATACCCAAAGGATTATAAATTACTCTACTACAAAGACACATGCACACGTATGTTTATTGCGGCACTATTCACAATAGCAAAGACTTGGAATCAACCCAAATGTCCATCTGTGACAGAGTGGATTAAGAAAATGTGGCACATATACACCATGGAATACTATGCAGCCATAAAAAAGGATGAGTTTGTGTCCTTTGTAGGGACATGGATGCAGCTGGAAACCATCATTCTTAGCAAACTATCACAAGAAGAGAAAACCAAACACCACATGTTCTCACTCATAGGTGGGAACTGAACAATGAGATCACTTGGACTCGGGAAGGGGAACATCACACACTGGGGCCTATCATGGGGAGGGGGGAGGAGGGAGGGATTGCATTGGGGAGTTATACATGATATAAACGTCATGCACATGTACCCTAGAACTTAAAGTATAATAAATAAAAAAAAAAAAGAACTTAATAAATATTTGCCATTTACTGTTCCAACTGTTA
The DNA here is from genome assembly GCF_009764315.1 of Trachypithecus francoisi. Classification (NCBI taxonomy): domain Eukaryota; kingdom Metazoa; phylum Chordata; class Mammalia; order Primates; family Cercopithecidae; genus Trachypithecus; species Trachypithecus francoisi. The sequence continues at coordinate 120,513,641 of NW_022681473.1, read as the reverse complement.
TGCAACATTTATCTGTAGGGATTCATATATTGATTAATAAAACTATCCTCTCATGGAAATAATAACCTTGTGATTTAAATAAAGGCAACTGTAGGCAAATGCGTTCAGCAAATAGGCTCAAGTGTTTATGAGAACTGAAGAGGCAGAACAAGTTTGTATAGTTGGCTTCCCACCACACCCTTACTGAAACTGCTTGTATCACTAGCATAGTGTGATCACAAGGTTACCATTAACATCCAAATAGCTGGCTTTTTTTTCCTTTCATATTTCTCAACAGATTTTGAAGCCGTTGGCCACTTTTTACTTGTAGACACATTCTTTTCTTGTTTTTGTGATATCACGCACCTCATACTATCTTTATGCCTCTACCAACTCCTTCCATTTTCTTTCAGGAGTGCCTTGTCGTCTATGTAATCTCGGATCACTGGGCTCCAATGATTCCATCACAGCCCTTCTCTGCTTGCTCTACCCCCTACACCATGTTGGTCTCATTGATCCAAGTTTCCAGTCATAACTCCACTCACTCTACCCATTGCTCCATGTTGGTCTCATTGATCAGAGTTTCCAGTCATAACTCCACAGTCTCTTCAGCAGCTAAGTCCTTATCTACCAGGAGACACAAACATCTCAGTTCCTACAGGTTACCTCATGCTTAATGTGTCCAAAACAAATCCCCATACTCACTCCTTCTGCTCTTTCTTTTCTTTTTTCTGTTATCAAACATGTCACATATTAGGGTTGCTGGATTTAGCAAGCACAGCAACAGGACATCCAGTTAAATTGGAATTTCAGATCAGCAGCAAATCATTTTTTATTCAAATTTAACTGGGTATCCTGTATTTTTCTGGTAACTCTTCCCGCAGTCAGTTGCCAAAGCCTAAAACAAAAGACCCAACTTTGACACTTCCCTATCTCTTGTTCCCCCCAAAATAATACGTTTAAACCTACTTTTCTGTTATTTTGAGTTAATGGAATACTTTTATTTATGTTCAAAATCAACATTGTTATATAAGGTCCTGTCGCTTCTCACTTGGATTCTCTCAAGTGCCTCCTGTCTGTTCATTGTTTTTTGCTTTTTCTCCTGCCTCACCTCCCTCCACTCTGCAGCCTACAACACCATCTTGCTAATCTTTGTCGATCAGGTTAAGTTACGTGAACAGTGACCAGAAAAAGAGCAGCAATGTAGGTTTCTACAGAGAGGAGTGTTGTGAGGAGGTGTATATTTTAGAAGCTGTCCATGATCTGAGTGGGGCTTGTTGATTTCTATCATCTCAGATGTTTCTTCCTCCCTCTATCAGCACTAATATCTGCCATGTTATACAGCCTCTAAGTCACCACCATAATCTCCAGCATCTCTGAGCTGTGGCAGTTACTTATGCCTCTGCCAGAAACAGCTCTGTTCATCCCTTCAGAATGCAGATCAGAGGGCATCTCTTCAGGAGAGAAGAGTTTCACATTTCCCAAATGTGAAACTGAAATAAGATGCTTTCCTATGTGCTAACACGTGACACACATATACTAGTGTTGTAGGAGTTTGTGTCTGCTTGTATTTCTGTCTTCAAAACCATACCATGAGCTGTTTGTAAACAGATAGGAAGTCTTTTATTTCTGCATACCCAGCACCTAGCACAGTGCCTGGCATCAGTGAGCTCTCAACAGGTATATGTGATGTGAGGAAGAACAGCCATACCTGCAAATATCTTTCACAGTTCCTAATTGTAATGGGTCCCGGGAGTCCTCACTGATGCTGGCCGTTTTGAAACACCTCTGATAGCGCTGTTGGAACTATAGGCTCTCTTTTCTATGCATATTGGCCACATCTCTATGGTAGCACTTGTTATATTGTTTTATTCGTATGTTTAAATACCTGTCTCCATTTACTTTTCCAAGAAACATTCATTGAACTCCTCCTACGAGATAGGCACCAGGCCATATGTAGTCCCTTTCCTCAAGGAGCTTGCAACATTTGGTATAAATAAAACAAGTAAGGACATTAATAGATAAAGCATCTCAGGCACTATACTAGATGCATGAACAGGGTACAATGGGGCTTAGAGGAGGAAATGGTAACTCCTCCTGGGGCATGGCTGGAACATTTTACAGAAGGACGGACACTAAACAGAGTCTGAAGGATGATCAGGAGTACCACCTGACAAGGGAGTACAGTTGTTGCAGGCATGGACCTGAGCAACTCTCAGCCTATTCAAGGCATTCCAAGTTGCTGTGGAGGCTGGGGCATAGGGGGAAGATAAAGCTGGACAAAAAAGAAAAAGTAAGGTACTATGAGGGATAAATGCAAAGATAGGGAATTTGGAAACCACAGAAGGATTTTAAGTTGGAAAGAAATAAGATTAATATGATGAGATTTTGATGTTAAAAATGTATGTATGTTATGAATTCAGATAAGGTGTGTATAGAAGATAGGGAAAAGGCTTATAAAAATGAAAAATTAGCTAATCTATATGAATGAATTTTTCTCCAATAAGGGCCTCGTGACATGGCTCAAAGCCATCTTTGTAGAAGTGGGTTTAGGATTAGAACAAACTGCTTCATTGTTATTTGGTATGAGCCTTTAAAAAAACACATGCATTTACTAATCAAACTGCCCTGAGTTTTGGATTATATACGCTTTCAAATTTGTTCTTTTCTGAAAATATCTCTGGTGTACAGAACAGTTTTAAAGGAAGATTCTCTGTGTGTGTGTCTATATATATATAGACACACATACATATACATATATATCTTATATATATAACATATATAAAACTTTATATATAGCTTTAAAAAAACAGTTTTCCTAATATATTCAAATGATGAAATGCATCACACCTGCCAACGCTAAAAAGCTATAAATAGAGAACGAAGTATAAATCTAGAAAGAAAAATAAGCAGATCCATTCTATATCTATTGCAATTAGGGGAGTATTTTGGTAGCAAACGAAAGGGAAATGATTACTGAATTGCTTACAACACTTAGGAAAAGGAGATATAAGATATTTGATGGCCAGAAAAACTATGTATCTATTGAAAGAATCATTATGAAAGTGTTATGAATTATCTAATAACTCCAACATCCCAAATGAATTGATTAGATTCATTAACCTATAGGTGAAATGTCAAACATCCTCTTTAAAAAAGAAAAAAGAATAGTTCAACCCAAATATTGCAGCCATCTTTATATCAGGAATATTGAGGGTGGGTGTTGTAGCCATAATTCCTAATATTAAGTATCAATGCTTCAGAGATACTGAGCATTTTCTATATATTGCACAGCCTATCAGGATATAGAGATGCAATGACATGTAGGTATGATCTCTCCCCTTGCACAGTTTACACCATGATGGTGGAGACAGAGAAGTAAATTATTGTGATCATATGCTGAGACACAGTTGTGTTCAAACAAAACATTATGAATTTGTGGAGGAGGAAGTGAACTGTCTGGAGTGGTCATGGAGTCTTTAATGAGCTGAGTTTCAGATGATCGACATGTAGATGATTTCCAGCTAAATAAGTCATGAAGCAACATTGCCTGTAGAGAGAACCCAACAGCATACAAAATGGCAATAGTGATTAAGTTCTGTCCTAGCCTAGTAGTAAGTGAAAATAACAGACTTGCCCTCAAGGAACATCCAAGTTAAAGAGAAAGCTGATGCATGTAATATAGACAATAATAAAGCAAATTGGAGCTCATTTCCATAACTTTGGGAAGAAGAGTTTGGTAAGGCTAGGGTAGTGTTTTGAAATGGAGGTGGAGCTTGAACTGGGCCTTGTATAATGTGTAATATTTGGAAAGGTGATAGTAGTGAAGAAAAAGGGAGTGTAGAGAAAGCGTATCTAAATCTAGGCTGAAAATTTTTTGATTTGACATGAAATAAAATAAAAAATAAGGGGATATTTACAGATTTGCAAGCAGGTAAGAAAAAGCAGTGTTTAAATATTAGACTGCCCAAGGTAGGCAGAAGAGCTGAGAGAGGAGAGAAGACAGGAGCCAAGAAGGCGAGATGGGAGGGCATGGTGTTACCTTGGCATAAGTAATGAGGGGATGAAAGAGAGCTGTGAACAGAGCAGGAGTGAGCCTGAGCAATATGGCTCACATTACCAAGGGAAAAATGAGGGAATTGAAGATGGTTTGGATAAAGAGGTTAGAAGAAATGTATAAGTGTAATGTTTGGAAAATATGTGAAAAAAAAAAGCATTTTTCAAATTTTACTGACAACATAAAAAATTTGAGAATTGTTTCTGTTGACATGTGTGTGATTCCTGTCTTTATTTTCTTTATTCCAATGCTTTGGCATTTGGGGTCTTGCTGACCTTGGAAGGCCTGCCCCTCCCAGGATTAGCCAGTTTTCAGAAATAGGAAAGGACTCACCTGTAAGTGAATACACCTTCTATATGCAAACAAACCAATCTAGAGGCCACACCTTCAATCTTCTCCTTTCCTCAGGCTCTCCCACTCTGGGCCACTATCCCCTGCCCTGATTACCCTAGGGCCAGGTACCAGATAATTACACCCTTATACCACCTGTATCCCCATCCACATCTCATCTTGAACTGTAGTTCCCATAATCCCCACGTGTCGTGGGAGGGACCCAGTGGGAGGTAATTGAATGATGGGAGCAGTTACCCTCATGCTGTTCTCGTGATAGTGAGTGACGTCTCCCAAGATCTGCTGGTCTTATAAGCAGCTTTTCCTTCTTTGCTTGGCACTTCTTGCTGCTGCCATGTGAAGGATGTGTTCGCTTCCCCTTCCACCATGATTGTAAGTTTCCTGAAGCCTCCCCAACTATGCTGAATTAAACCTCTTTGCTTTATAAATGACCCTGTCTCGGGTATGTCTTTATTAGCAGGATGAGGATGGATTACTACACACCTTCACTTTCACCCCAGAGCCCACTGAAATTCTTCAGGCCAGCCCATCCTAAGCCTGCTTGCCCTTCCCTGCTCTTTCCTTTCCATGGAAAGCACAAAAACGCTTTCCTCACACTTCTTCTGCTTCCCAACCCACCCTGGTGCTTCCTGGCTTGGTCCTGCGTCATACGCTGTGCCGCTGTTTCCAGGAATCTGTGAATATAATGAACTTCTACCTTGTGACAGTCATCTCCATGTCTGCATGTGCTACCGTATCTAATTAAAGCAAATCCCAGGTATCTGATTAAAACAACTTACTGAGTACAGTAGATAACGCTTGACTTGCTTATGCAACCTAGCTGATCAGAGGAGAAATGAGCATTATATACAACAAAATTATTGTCTTTAATTTCTACTTGGACCACACAGACATGACCTTAACTATGATCGACTAATTTATGTATAATCTTCAGTGAGGTTTTTTCTGGATTGATGATGTCCTTATTGCATATAAAAGGGGGTAACTCAAGAAACTTTCAGAAATTAGTGCCAAAATACTGTTACATAACCACTGTCTTTTATTATGCCAATACTATCCTCTTTTAGAATGTCAGAAACGTCTAAAAATTATTTTTTGCTTTTTTTTTTTTTCTACTTGGCCCCAGGTGCAGCATTGAGTTCATCATATTCTTTAGTTTATGACACTTTGTCATCTTTGGTTTGTGGAAGGTTGTTCTACTTAAAACAAAATCAAGCAGTTAAAGAAAACTGGAAAAAACATTAACTAGAAACATGTCAGAATTAATATTATTCTGTAGATTGGCTGTAATAATTGATATAAAGAAAACAAAAGGTACTAATAAGTTAAAATATATATATATTTGGAAACCTAGATGTAAACATTGTTAACCTAAGTATGTTCATAAAATAATCTAATTCACTTATGAAGAAATTGTACATTAAAATGTCATTTTTCAATTACTATACTGGCATTTAAAAAAATTAAAGCACTTAATAGTGAGAAAGTCATGGTTAACAAGGGCACTGTTATAAATTTTTGGTGAGGTCTAAGTTATTTTACAAAGCAATCCACAATATGTATCTCAGCCCTTTAAAATGTTCTTGTCCCTTAAGCCAGTGATTATACACCAATTAATTCTTACTAAAGAATAACAAACATCAAATGTCAATGTATAAAGATGTATAAAGATGTTCATCACATTGTTATTTATGACAATAAAGAAAAGCTATTTGGAGTCGTAAAGAAATGGTAGGGCCGGGCACGATGGCTCACGCCTGTAATCTCAGCACTTTGGGAGGCTGAGGCGGGTGGGTCACAAGGTCAAAAGATCGAGACCATCAAAGCAGGTAGCTGACATTTAAATAATATTATGATTTAAAAGGTTCCTTTGCATTCATTCCTTAACTCATTATACCTTCACAACTCTAACACAAGAAGAGCAGGTGACACTATTTCCATGTTAAAAATGGGAACACTGATATTCAGAAAGATGAAGTCATTTTTGTAAGGTCAGATATCTTTTAAGTGATGGAGCAGGGACTTCAAGTGAGGTCTGTCTCTCTCCGGTGGCTCTGTGATTCTCAGGATATCATCCTGTCTCCACGCAACACAATGTCGTCACAGAGGAGTCGTTTCCTGAGTGGTTCCATGATAGCCAGCCTGGTGTATCTACTCCTTTCGGTCTTTTTCTGCTTCCCCATCTTCAGCAAGGCAAGGTAGTCACTCTCTTCTTGGTATGTGAGATATGTATCTATTCTGTCATATCCACCTCTCAGTTGTCACATAGCCAAACTATGCAAATGCGGCCATCTCCACATCTCTGTTCAGCATGGCTGCTGCTCCACTCTGGACTCCTTCCAACTGTTCAGATGGGCAGGGAGGAGTTTCATCATCAGAGATGATAAAGAAACATGACTATTCAGCCTTTGTCATACATCTGCCAAATACCTAACTAATGATGTTCTCACCATATTGAAAAAAAAAAAAAATCCAGAATGACGAATTTATTCCCTGAGTGCCTCATGACAAGTGAGTCAGCTCTCAGCCACCAGAATTACAAGTGGACTGAGCTGGGTGATGGCGGAGCCTAAGGAAGTGCAGCCTGTCCTGACTATAAAGGTGGTCCTAGGCTAATCGAAAATCTGCGCCAACAACACACGATAAAGTGTCTAATGCTGTGAGTAACAGAGCACCCAACTGTTGGTGTCTGAGGGGGGCAATCGGTAGCTCTCTCTTTTTTTTTGAGAGAGAGAGTCTCACTCTGTTGCCCAAGCTGGAGTTCAGTGGTGCAACCTCGGCTCACTGCAACCTCTACCTCCTGGGTTCAAGCGATTCTCCTGCCTCAGCCTCCCGAGTAGCTGGGACTACAGGCACTGGTAGCTCTTTTCCCTGCCTAAGTTCAGAACAACTTGAGAGACAAACAAGGAGAAAATAGATGGAGATAAAAATAGCCCTTCATTTCTGATAGAAATTAAAAGCCGGGAATGTGGTTTATATCTTTACATAATCAAATGGGCGTCCCAATCCTGAGCCTCAGGATTAGACCCCGCTCCCCCAGTCATAGGAAGTGCGAGGAGGCGCCAGCCGTGGGTCTGAGCCTGGCCTCTTCCACTGCACGACACAGGACATCTGCTGGAAGGTCAGTTTCCAAGACAAAATAAAGAGCTGGTATCTTCTGATTTATTCTCCCACAAACCTGATCAGATTGAGCCATCTCTCCTCCCTGGTGGTGAGGGATGTGTATAGGTGTGGGGTGGGGACAGCGGGAGGGAAGTAAGGGAGGGTGCCAGGAAAGGCACAGAGTGGTACGTGGCAGAGTTTCTTTTGGGTAAAAGAGGCATCAGTAGTGTTTTCTTCCAACACCAACTAAAAAGGGTTTCAACAAGAAAGACGTTTATTACCTCATGTAAGAAATCAGGGCTGAGGGGGCTGGAATAGAAGTCAGGGCTACAACTGAGAGCCTCAAGGCCCAGGTTCTTCCTGTCTTCTCCAGTGTGTGACTTGGACTATCACAATCCCAAGATGGGGGTAGCAGTTGCAGGCAAGCATGTGGACACAGCAATATTTAGCAGAAGCAAAAAGGGAAAGGGATTTTCCTTGCATGTCACCTTTTGTTAAGGAAGGAAAGCTGCTCCAGATAGCTGCTCTCGGACTTTCCCCTGGATCCTGCTAATTAAGATTTGATGGCCTGGCTATGCCCAGCCTAGCTTCCAGGGAGTCTCAGAAAATGAGTTTATGGTATTCGAGCTTCTTTAGAGGAAAGCAGCTTCTCTCATAAAGAAAGCAGGTTGTTGGTGTTAAGGACCGTGGAAATAGCTATTGCATATGTAAGCAACAGTGTCTGCCATGATTACACCTACAAGTTCCACAAGGAACATCTGCACATGTGGAAAATTTCTGCAGGTTGGATTACATATGACAGTCCCTAATAACTCAATATACTTTTGAGTTCTCATTCCCAATCCAAAATAAAATGAGGCAAAGGGAGACTGAAATGTAAATATTCTGTCCTGTCTGAGCCCATGCCTCAGTAGTTACATGCTTCAAGGGAAGGGTCGTAGAGTGGACAGATCAACAGATGATTAGATCTGCACCTTGAGGATTTTGTAGTGCTGCTCCCTCATCTCTAAAGATGGCTTGTCCTCACAGGAAGAGATGAGGAAGCAGCACTTTCTTAAAACTTCTAACATTTTTTTCCGTTCACTCCACCCTACTGCCCTTGGAAGCCAAAAGAAGGTTGTAAGGCATTCATAATCATACGTTATCACTTAGAATCCAGTGGCAGGAAGTTGACCTTCAGTAGATCCCAGAGTGAAGTCACATTTTTTCCACTATCACCCAACTTGTTAGGGAGGATTAACTGGGCCGATACACTCAGGACGAGAACACAAGATTCTAACTCAACCTTGCATGCAAGGTAAGAATATAACGCCCTCTTACTGTGATGTAAGACCAGCTGCAGAGGAGCTCGTGTTCCAAGAGGAACATTCTCTTGGCGATTTTAGTAGTTTTAAGATTTGCGCAATTGTGTTTGGAAACGCAATGTCATTTTTAACTGTGAGACAGAAACACTGCCTGTGAGTATTACAGTGTGGAGTAGTTCTTCCGGAACAACTTTTGGGTATAGAATTGTGATGGCCAATTATTTAGACATCTTTCTCCCCTTAAAAATCTGCAAAAATTGTGGAAATCCAAATTCCCCTATCTAAAACTATGGGGTATGCTTATTTTTAAAATATAATAGAATCCCCCCATTGCAAAATAAAAACTGGTATAGTTTAAGAAGTCCTAAAGAACACTTAAATTATTTCCAGTTCTATTCCTCCCATCCCTTGTTCTTGAAAGGAAACAATAACAAAAACAAAAACTTTAGTCAAATGTTGTTAAGGCTCAGGAATGATCAATGGCTTATATGAAAATCTCTCATCAAAGCCTATGATTTAGAAAAGAGACTCATTTTTCCCCAATATACCTTGTCATGATTTTTTCCTTTCTGAAATGGAGTTTTTTTCAAGGAAAAAAAAAAAAAAAAAAGCAAGACTTCATGATGTATGTCTTGCCTACCAGAGAAATTTGACAAAAAAAAAAAAAATTGTTGCCCAAACTCTAGCTGGCAGACATACTTAATCTATTCTCTCAATAAAATCAACTTCAAGGAAGATCTCAGATTGTGCTGTCATCAAAATTGATTTTATCAAACAAGATAATATTCGCTGTCAACAAGCAGCACTTTCTTAAAACTCTTAAGATTTCTTCTATTCACTCCACCCTACTGCCCTTGGAAGTCCAAAGACGTTTCCAAGGTAATCATGATCATAAGTCATCACTTAGAATCTCCCCAAACAAAAGCGGCAGGAGGTTGAACTTCAGCAAGCAGCTTTCAGACTACATTCATGTTTAAGAAAAAGAAAGCTGAAATAGTGAATTTAGAAAGCTACGGGTTGAAAATCACCACCCCCCACGCCCCCAGGATACGGGATGTCCATTGTTTGAAGCAATAAAGTGCAAATGAAACCCGTCTTTACATGCACAATTGGGCATGTGCTTCCATAAATGCCTGATTGTGTATGCAAATGAGCGTTTTGCTCACTCAGTTACCTGTTTGCTATATTCATATTTTTAGGGTCGATGTAAGTGCTTTTATTATTTTTTTTAATAAAATTGTTCTAAATTGTCTGTGGATGAATAATGCTTTAGAAAATTGTTATTTCCCTAAAATCCAGTTTAAACAAGTCTCTCTGAAACTTTGCAATGAATAGATATGTGTTAGTAAAATCACGTGCAGAATTAAAGCAATTATCTGGGTGCTTCAAGGAAAACATACTACTGTGTATACATTTGTCACATAATTCTGTTATTTTAGGTAGAAGAAAGGGCCTAGTTTGTCCAGGTCAGGTAGCTTTGCACTATATTTAACTAGGTTAGTCACATCACAGGGCCTAGACCATAAGGCAGTCTCAGCCTCCTCTTAGAATACATGCTGGCATAGGGAAGTGAATCCATTGCACCACAGTGATCATATGTCCAAGCAAATAAGCTTTCCATTTAATGCCTCCTGACTTGCGTTTATTCTGGCTTTTCTCGGAAAAGAAATAGCGAATATGAAGATACACTAAATTAAGGTTACAGAACTGTGAGTGGAGAGGAAAAATCTCTGAATAATTTTCTTGACACTTCATTCAACCCCTTCAGGACCCATGGTGATAAAGCAGTGAAGATTTATTTTAATGTGTAAAAACCCTGCTCTGTTCCCCTGGGAGATGCTAAAGAAGACTCTGGGAGGCTCGGGGATAGTTTATATTTATCAGGTGAAGTACTGTCTACTCACTAATAAGCTTCATAAATATTTTTGCCTTCTCTTGAACTTAAAAAAAGATCCAGTTTTTGCAATCTAAAAAAAGAAAAAAAGAAACAAATTTCAAAGATTCTAATACGTTAGTAGAAAAATGTATCTGCTTTACTAGCTGCTTTGTTGGCAAGGCTGTTTGAATATCATTTATGTAATCCTGACTTCATTGACACGCCATCAACTAGCCAAGCATGTAATCACTAAGACAGATGACTAGGTCAGGCGCATACTACCTATTTGTATATTTTTTACTTCTGTAGTTGTTAAACCTAGGAAAGGAATTAGATTTTTTTTTTTTTTTAACTGAATTTGAAGCTGAATTCTTCTGGTGAGTCTTTCTGGGTGGAAATCTCAGTCCACGAGATGTGACATCACAGTCCCTTACTGATGAGTTCTCCTTATTTCCACTTTTTTTTTTTTCCAATCCTGTCTGATCGGACCTTCTTAAGCCTCATCGTTGGGACTAGACCACCCCTACATTTTAGGCCTGATTCTCCCAAAGTAGGGACGGACCTGGAATCATATGCTAGCCTTTCTCTGAGCCTGCTGATGAGGCAGTTCGAGGCTTGGAAACCTCCATCTTTCAGTGGCCACAGTTACTACTCTTGAGTCACAGCTTCGAAATAATTTAGCCCGTAGTCTAAGTTGCCCTTGTTCAGCAGGTGTGTGTCCCTGACATTTGCTACCAGCTGTCTTTGATGCTGAATTTATTGTTTTGGCCTTCTAGTACTTCTAGGCTGGCATCCTCGAGTTTGGTCTTTGCTTGGACTTTTGATTATGTATCTAAGTTCTATTTTGAATATTAAAGTTCTTAAATATTAGTTTGTATATTTACTTCCTCCTATTCCCACAGGCATTCATTAAGTGACTAATATGTTCCAGGCAGATATTAGACCCTAGCAGTGCTCAGGACACACAGACATTGTCCATATGGAACTTTCTTGTGTCTAGATTCATTCACACTGATCGATCACGTGCCTGTGTTTAGAGACAGGCCCTTCTGGGACCCAGAGGTCACCTGCTCTTCCACGTCCCCCTCAGGATAGTCTCTGCCTTTGGGAGACTTCTCATTTGGATTGGAAGGTTGGGAAAGCCCTGCTTATTGGAGCAGCCACTTCTGTCCTATCCACTTCATGGGCCATGAAGTTGCAGAAGGACTTAGGAACTAATATCATATTCTAAAGGGAAGTGTGGCATAGAAAACATGAACTTCTGCATTTGTTTTCTCTAAGAGGCACTACATGGAGAAGCATAGTATTAGATGTCAACTGCGATCACTTTTCTTCAGAAAGCTAAAGAGCATGTATACGGACTCTCTCTCTCTCTCTCTATATATATATAGAGAGAGAGAGCATATATACAGACTATATATATAATATATATATCCAGCTTGATGTAATTCATATATTAATATAGATCTTGTAACTCCTGTGTTCAGACCCCTGTATTTAATAGATATAATAGAAATCACTATAGCTGGTAACAGAAAGAAAAGTCATGTTCTGTGGCTTTGTGTCAAGAGAGAATTAAATTTCAATAATGCCAACTGTAAATTTTCCTAACAATGTGTGCATTAGTTTAACCAGTATGCATGTGTAAAAATCTTGTCAACTGTATAACAAGTAGGTGAGTTTCCTTTTGCTGCTCCAGGTCTTCTGTTAACAAAAAATGTTCATATCTCATTTAAAACACACTGAAAGCCATGTCTCCAAAGATGAAGATGGAATTAGATAGTAAGTACAAAAAAACATTTTTATTGAGCATAGGTAGAATTATTCTAGGTTGATCAATGCCCCAGAAAAAATATCCTGAGGTATCTATTTTTGCCCAAATAGGTGTTGGGAAAACCAGGTAGTCATAAACAGACCTGCTTCTTCAAGTATAGCCTAGATTCATTGGCTCTCCTTCCTTTCACTTTACTTTTATGCATCTTGCAATTGTGGCTTTGACCCTGGCCAATTTGCTGTTGTTTCCCTCTTGGTTACTCACCTTCTGTTTGTTCCTAAAACATATACTTTGCCTATGATTCTTCTTCTCTACAGGTTCTTTTCCTGAAACTAATAATAGCTTACATTCATTGAGTTCCTGCTATAAGCTTTACTAAGTACTTTGCATGTATTACAGTCATTTCTCGGTATCAGTGGGGCACTGGATCCAGGACCCCAACAGATACCAAAATCAGCAGATGCTCAAATCCCTTGTATAAAATGGCATAGCACTTGCATTTAACCTATGAACTTCCTCTCATATAAATCATTTCTAGATTACTTATAATACCTAATACAATGTAAATGCTACATAAACAGTTGTTATGCTGTAGTTTCATATTTTTGCTATTTGTATTGTTATGTGGTTATTTTTATTGCTTTATTTATGTGGTTGGTTAAATCTGCCAACATGGAACCTGCTGATAAAGAGAGCCAACTCTACTTCATTCAACCCTCACATCAATGCCTGGAGGAAAATACCATTATTAATCCTATGTTGTAGATGAAAACCAAGGCTTAGAGACAAGAAGCAGTTTTCCCAAGATTCCACTACTAATGAAGGGCAGAGCAAAAACTTCTGCAAGTTTTGACAGACCTTATAACTTGTGCCTTTTCCCCTGTACTGTAAGAATTCACTCAGAGACCACAAATATCCATTTCCTATATTATTGGCAATAACCAGTAGTCCTCTTACTCTTTTAAAATTGTTATTTTTGAGCTATCTCCTCTGCTGTATCCCATGTTATAAGCACATCTTTGAAAAAATTAATAAATAAAAAGGCAAGCTCCTTGAAGCTCAAAGACTGTTTTTCTCATTTTTAATCCTTTGTAGAGTATAGATAGAATAAAATACATCTGCATTATTTATATGCGCAATAAATGTGTCACATTTTAATTGGACTTGAACACTCCAGCTAATCAGTGAACTGGCAATAAAAACTGTCAAGCAGTATAGTGGCAAAAGTTAGAAAGTGCTTGTTAAAGTCATCAGGTTTAAAACAGTCAGTGACAAAACTGTAAATCTCAGTATGTTACTGGACTTTCCAGCTTATGAAAGTAAGCAAATTGTTTCTGTATGTCTGAATTCTCTTAGATACAACCTCTTTTAAGATCACTTTGGGAAATGCCTATCCCATCATCAATGCCATTCCGAAAATTCTACCTGTGAATGTAGATTGAATTCGAGAGAAAGATTTGTTTTTCTCTCCTCATTTCAACTAGAGAGAATTATCATGTGTTAGGTATTTCCCTATGTTTTCAAGATTCAACATTTCGGGTAGACCTTGTCCTACAGAAGCAGCTCGTTCGTGGGGAGAGAAGGGACTGTGGTGAAGAAAGTAAGACAGGCACACAGGCGGTATAACATGAAGACACATTGGTGCAGAGGCCCGCAGAGGGACGGAAGAGGAAGGTGCCACTGCCACTCAGTGCTGTGGAGCCTCAAGCAAGCCCTATTTTTTTGGGCTTCAGTCTCAAAGGTTATTAAATGAAGAGTTGGCTAGGGGTCACTCAGAATTCTTTGAACTTAAAAACAGTATGATTTTCATGGTGACAGGGCTTCATCAAGGAGGTGAAATTCAGGCTCAGGAAAATCTGATGGGGGAAGCAGGGAGAAGATGGGTGTTCTAGGGAAGGGAAAAACAGACCAAGTCCAGCAGGTAACAAAGCACAGGGCCTGTCTGGGCAGCACCAGCAGCAGACTGAACCGGAACCGGGAGTTCTTTGAAGAAGGCAGCAGGCCTAAGGCATGGGAAAGTTGGCTGGGTCATATTCTGGATGGCTTGAATGCCTTTTTCTACTTGGTCAACGTCATGGAATACAACCTCTACTTTTATCCCATGTATTTATTTGGTTAACATGGATTGACTTTGTTGACTGGTCATCTGATTACTACACAGAAAATAGGTGTTTGGTAACACACTTCATATCTGAAAATAAGCACTTGAGAACTCAACAAATACAGCAGTGCACCCCCAGAAGAGGTTTCAAAAGACTACTCTTGTTCATTCCATGCAAGCATACCCACGTACAATGTGCTCCTAGAAATTTCACCAGCAACCCTAATTTCGCTTCCCAGATTTCTTCTTTCTTCAGCCATTCTGCATGCCTTGATAATACTATTTCTACTTTTCTCAAGTAAAAAAATATGTCTATTCTCTAAATTCAATGCAAGGTGTTATGTGCTGCCCTCTCCATCCTGCTAAAAGGCCATTATATTATTTCATCTTTCAGCATTTGTAGTTACCCCTAAGATTCGTCGTACAAGGAACAGGGAAGAACAACTGGGATTCCAATATCTATTTCCTTGGTTTTCTTTGAAGTGTTTCTTGGGACAGTTCCAGTGGTTTGGCAGATAGGAACCCCATGGAATTCTCCTAAAGGTGAATGCTTAGGTATATAAAATCAATTAGCTGGCTTTGTTTTGTTCCGTATGCATTTTTAGAGTTTATGCAGTTCTTGCAATAGACTGAAAATATAGCTGTCTTTGAGGTTTTCTTGAATTGATTTAAAGCTCAGGGAGGATGTCCTGATTTAGATTCCTGAACAATGAGCTCCTCTTTTTGTAAAAGGGCATGTATCCTGTTGTACACCGGCAAAGGTTTACCCAAGGTGTAGCTTTTTTGTTAGAGAGAACAGGATTACAATGCTCTGCTTTTCTCCAGGATAATGGCCATTGGCCTTGTCTTGGGAGGCTCTCCAGGAGGCCTGGATGAGCAGAAAGTGTGACATCCCTGCCAGCAGCTCATCCCATGCCACTTCCTCTGCAAGATGAAGAGATTATTTTTTTCCAGTTTCTTTTCATCCGTTCTGCCCCTATCTAATTTTAAATCACAGTTAAGGGAATGTGACATCGTCCAGGAATACGTTTCTAAATGTATTACTTAGTCACAGATTTCCTCTAACCATCCTCTGATTGGTTGTCTAGAATGAATTGAGGCTGTGCCTTGAATCTGATGAGAAGCCACTTAGGGAGCATTTATGGCTCTCTGGGGCAGAATTTCCCACAAACAGAATAGCAGAAAATAGGAGACTGGACTGCAGAGCCCAACCATCTACCAAGGCTGCACTAGGCCCTGCGCTCACACGTGTGTTCTGGCTGTGACTGAGGCACTTCTCTCAGCTTCATGCCAACCTCATTTCCTGTAGCCCCTCAGCCCTGCAGGGGATCATTTGTTTCTGGTTAACCTGCTTTGGCTTCTCAAGCTTCTGCTTAGGCTGTGACCACTTATTCCCAGTTTGGCCCATTTTCTCTTGCTAGCATTTGTCTTCTGTCCTTGCCCTGCTATTAACTCCCAGCTTCCAGCCTCTGTGATATTTCCCCTTCCCACACCTTCCTAGTTCCTGATGAATGGAGTATGACTGAATCAGCACGTTGAGGAGATGCTCAAGATAAAACAGGTCTCACAGTCTGCTATTCATGTGAAGCTTGAGAAAAATAATGTGAGCTAGAATTGGCTCATTTTGCCAGTTAGTCTACAAAATTGAAAGCTGTATTAATTTTAATATCTATAATATCAATTATTTATATTACAAACTAATGCTTCATAAGTGCATGTTCATTATTGCATACACAATAAATTAATGTAAAAAGTTAATACCTCCAGAGCTGTTTTGTTCCAAGGGAAAAAGGTTTTGGATGTGGACAACACTTGTTTTTTCTTCTAGGTAACTTAATGTGAGAAAGCTCTTCCTGAGATCCAGCCTACATTCTTCTTGATGAAATAGAAATCAGTCCAAATCATTTCTTATTGAACCTTCAGTAAACATTAAAAACCTGGTTACCATACTCTTAATAGTTATAGAAAAACTTGAAGGAAATTATTATACCATTTTTTGGCAGCATATATAATCAAACACCAAGGTCAGAACCCTTCCCTGGCTGTGGCAGGCTGTTTCTCCTGTGGAACATCTCCTCCTGTCGCTACTGTTAATGAGTCTCGGTCTTGAGTGGGATGACCACCTCATCAAGGTTTGCCTGGGACTGTCCTATTTTTTCCCATCCTGAAAAACCCTTCAGTCCTGGGCAGATTAGAACAGCTGTTACTCCAGCCTTGAGTTATTACTGCTGCCTCCAATTAAATTACCGACTTTCTCTCATTGGAATTCGTCGAGACCCTGGTTTCCATCTCCTAATAGTGACATCATTTTTCTGCTTCAAATTGTATTCCTCCCCCATTCTTCTCACACACATCTGCTATAATATAAATAATTTGAAGAAATTTGTCCTTTGATTCATATAACATGTTTGTTTTCAGTGCCTCATGCATGCTAGTCTCTGGAGAAATACAAAATTCATAAGATAAAAACCTTGTCCTCAAATAACTTAAAGTCTACCTGAGGAGAAAAGAAAAAAGCAATAACTATATATCATGGTTATTAAATATCCAGGTGATGAGAATTTTCCAGATAAAAAGCTATGGGAAATCTAAGGAGGAAGGGTGGGATTATTTTTAGTTACAGGTGTCACGGGAAGCTGTGTGGTGAAATGGGGATTGGAACTGAACCATAGTGGACTGGGATTAGGGAAATGGGCCGTGCTGGGGGTGCACTCCACGTGTAGAGACCAGCGGAGCTGCAGCAAGCAAAGATTTCCCCTTACTCATTTTTGTGTCCTCTCTGTATCTAAATCTAGGGACCCAGTTACTCATTTATATCTGTCAAAATGAACATACAACATCGTTAGAAACGGCAACCACCCCCGTTAAAACCGGGGCCAGCTTCAAACTCTGTACGTGAAAACCAAACAAGTTAGGTCTTCAAAGAATCCCGGAGAAATGTCATGGAGTTCTCCTAATTAAAATCAGAAGTTAATTTTCAGGTGATTTCTTAGCTGTGCAGCTAGAACTAAAGTAAATCTCGAGTCCCTGGAATGAGCGTAGCGGGAAGAGAGAGAAGCCATTGCTCACCATGGGACTCTAACTGGGAGCTCTCCCCTGAGGTATAGATGAGATCAGAGAACAAAGCCATAGGGAAGACAGAACAATCATTTTGAATACAAAGTGATCAAACCACTGTAATTGTCTATGGAAAATGTTTTTCTTTCCAGCGACTCAAGGAGGTTGAGGTTGATAGCTTCTTACACGACAGATCACACATTTGCAGTCATCCTTTGCATTTGAGAAGTAATTAAACATTTGTAAAATGACAGTTTTCAAATGAAATGTCTGGCCAGAGTCTCCTTCAGAAATAATGATGTGGTTTCTTTGGCTGCAAGTAATGACAAAGACCATCGAGCCTCCCCCACCCACTCCCCGGGTTCCAAGCGCCAGTCTTCAGCGCAGCTATTGCAAAAGCTGCTGTCACCGAGTTCATTTTCCCTCAGTGCTCTCTGGTAGCCAACTATCCCGTGAGATAATGCAATACAAATACCTGCACTTTGCCATGGTTTCAGCCCCTTCCTCTTAGTGTGCTTTGTCATACATGATGACATCAAAGAGGATGGGAAGCTTAGATTTGTGCTGCTGCAGGGTCATAGATCATTTCATTTGGGGAACACTTTAGTTAAAAGTAACTGGCAAGAGATTTACAGCCAGATATTTATATTTTAGAAGTTTGTGACTTCTCCAGCGGTTTTGGCAGAGTTGCCTAACTAACCTCAAAAAACAGCTGAGTAATCCCCCTAGATGTAAGCACTCTTGTTATATTACGGAGAGGAGGGGCTGGAGATGCAGCCATGGGTGTTCCTAAGCTAGCTTATAAATTAGCCAGGTGCCAGTAGGAATGTTATTTTATAAAACTGGATATAGAGTAATTGATTCTCATGCACAAGCATGGTTGCTTGATTTACACAGAGCTGATTTAGCATTTTCCTTGCTAAATTTATTTGAAAAATGTTAACTCAACGTAACCTGAATTTACAAGGAGAAAAAGTGTTTGTTTGTGTGTGTGATGGTTACCAGAGAGACAGACAAATGTCAGTGCAAGGAAAAGAGTAATTTCTGGGATTGATATTTTATTTTTCATTTATTCTTATTCACGAAAGTAGATGTCAGCACCTTCCATGCTCCCTATACTGTGCCAGGCACTAGAGATACAGATATGGATCAGACAGCTCCCAGGCATTGAAGAGAGGTGGGGAGGTGATATGTAAACCCATGCAACGATAATGCAGCATTAACACAGAGGTATACGAATGGGAAGGGTGATGGCTATTTTCAAGTAACACAAAGGAAGGAACAACACATTTTGCCCAAGGAATCGAGGAAGCTTTCCTGGATGGGTGGCATTTCAACTGACTCTTTAAAGGAAGAGCAGGGATTGAACCACAGAGGAAGAGAAAGTGTGGTGGGAATGGTGTGCTAAGCATACAGCAACTCTGTGCAAAGGCTTGCAGCCTGAATATTTGCATGCTGTGGGTAAATGTGGGTTGTTTGGTGTGGCTCCTCCAAGCAGAGCCTGAGGGTAGGCAGAGAAACAACTGTGGCTGGAAATGTTAACTGGACCCTGCCAGGAGTAGCTTGTGAATGAGGCAGTGAGGCCTGGTGGAAAGAACATGGTCTTGGAAGTTAGACCCTATGCGGTCAAGCATTCACACCAAGACTTTTGACAAGGTACCAAAATGGTCTGATTCTCATTTTCTTTAAACCGGATATGAGAATAATAATAAAACTTATCTTGGTATGTCGTTGGGGTGAATTCCTGGCAGAATAGGCAGACCTACATGCCAGTTCCTTTTGAGACCCCTTTCCCTTGCGTGCCACACACAGAAGGGTTTGGCATTGATTCTGCATGTGCTGAGAAGCTTATGAGAAACACGAGTTAAAGAAGTGATGGGTCAGTTCTTGGTGTATTAAAAAAGTCACTCTCACACTAGTAAGAAAGAAGGCCTGCATCATAGTAAGACAAGGGAAGCAGAGAAACCAGTTGGAAGCCTGTTGTACTATTTCAGAAAGGAACTAAGGGCTGGACCAAGGTCAAAGTGGGGGCAATGGCAAGAAAGAAAAATATCTCAGACATATTGGAATTCACGACACACTGGAGATACACAGTGGAGCAGGAGGAAGCAAGGATGATGTGGTGATCAGATTCTCTGGTGAGCAAAGGAACTCCCGGGAGTAATTGCACACATTTATTTGGAATACCTGTGTACGTACTGAATGCCAGGCAGCCCTTAGGAAGGCCCAGGAGGGACTGGTTTGCTGGAGTATGCCCATTGGCAAGGGTTAGTTTACTCCCCAGAGGCTCCAGTCCTATCTTATTACCATTGATTATTCCTGCTGCAGGTCATATTTGCAAAGAGCGACATAATCATTTTTTATTAATTCTCTTCCACAACAAGATGCCAAGCTAGATTGCCCAGCATCTTCAGCAAAGCTGGGACTGACACCCTGGAGTCTGGGTTCAACCAACTAACCTCCTCTCTATTACTTGGGCTTTACTGAAGCAAGTACCGTAAAGCCTTACTTAATTAAAATCAAGAAAACACGCTGCGCTGGCAGGGTTTGAACAGCCTCTAGTGTTAGAAAGAAATAAAAATAGCAGTCCGTCTTCCCTGGACTGGTCAGAATGATGAAACGGAGACACAGTATTGTGTCTTGAGCAGAGTGCGGATCTGAAGATGCAAGGAGCTGGCTGCTGACTAGAAGTATACAGGGATCCATAATGGCTTACAGCAGTCAAGCATATAGAATTCACTTGAGCATGTGCTTTCTGTGAGAACTGTGGTTTATGTCTTATATACATTGGTTTATTGAACCCTTCCAATAATTTGTTTATCTTATTTTTATTTATATATAAACAGATGCACATATTTTGGGGTACATGTGATGATCTAATACATTTATATAATTCGTAAAGATCAAATCAGCATAACTGGGATAGCCATCACCTTAAATATTTGTCTCTTCTTTCTTCTAGAACATTCAAATTATTTTCTTCTAGATGTTTTGAACTATGCAATAGATTATTGTATACTACAGTCACCCTGCTGATCTAGCAAACACTTGCTCTTATTTCCTCTACTGAACTGTATGTTTGTACCTACGACTCAACCTCCCTTTCTTCCCCCCTCCCTCCTACTCTTCTCTGCCTCTGGTAACCACCAAACTAATTCCTGTCTTCATGAGACCCACATATGAGTAAGAACAAATAAGTCTTTGTTTACCCCTTCTGGTAGTGCTATCAATAGTGTTGATTCATAGAAAATGAAACTGAAACTTAGATGAGACAAATTACCTAAAATTACACAGCTAATAAACTCACAGAGCTGAAGCTGGAACCCAAGTCTGACTCTAGAACCATGCCCTAACCACTGTGTGATATGTCCTCAGTATAGAAAAGCAGGTGGTTTAAGGCTAGGTCTCTATTCTTTGTGTGATTCAAATATACACTGTGGGCTTCTATCACTGGTTCCAGAACACCAGGATGCAGGAACCACAGACCCGACCCAACTCAATGTAGCCCCGTCAGTAGTTATTGAGTTCCTCCTAATGTGTTCAAGGCAGTGTTTGGCCCTTCAGAGACAAAAGCTCGGTAAGAAATATTCTGGCCTCCATACTTTGTGTTTAAACAACCTACAGTCTTGTTATAGATTATCCCTAGAGACCCCACCCAACTTCATGATGCTATACAAAAGGCTGGGGGCTCCAAATGCACAGTGAGCATCCTCCTCCCTGGCAGTAATGACAAGAAGCTAAGGGGTCCAGTTGACTTTTAAGATATTCCACTGTTCACAGTAACAGTAACAGTAACAGCAACAACAACAACAACAGAATATTAGTAATTATAATAGTAATTAGTCCAAGCCCTATCATTTGTTGGGCACCTACAGGTGACTCAAGAACCTTGCTGGTGCTGGTCACTTTACTCGCTTACTTAATTAGTGATGTGATTGAAAAGTCTGCCTGAAAACAAAATTCCACCAGAAGCCAAAATACAACCCTTTTTCTCTAAGTTATGTCACACATACTCATGGAACTGAAACCGAACAGACAGAAACCCCTGGGAAGCAATTTCTACACACTGTCTCTCCAAATTGGCTCTAACAGAAATAATAAGAAGAACTGGGGTGATGGGTGTGGGGGGAGACACTGCTCATTTACTTATCAATTCCAGCCCTAAGTCCATGGGATTTTTTCTTATTTCACTTGCAGATTTTTCTTCGTTCTAGTTCTTAATGTATCTTTGTCTTCTTTTTCTCTGTCTCCTAACTTCAGGAACATGCCCTAATTGGCTCCTGGGTGCAATCACAGTCCCATTGGCCCAGAACTGGGAAAAGGGGAGAGGCTCGGAGGCTGGTGTGAGGGTCCTTGCAGGGTGGCTTTACTTGATGTAGAGACAGAAGGTGGAGGTGGGAGATGGGGGTGGTGGCAGCCCTCCTGGGTCAGCTCTTCCTGAAAAGATCTCTGACTCTGTGCCTTTTCCCTCAAATTACAAAGCAAACCCCACAGACAGCATCCTGTGAAAGGAGATGCTTTGACAAATGCAGGGGAATCAAGCAGCGGAGGTCTAAGATGAGCAGGGCAGAGGTCAAGGAAGTCAGAGTCTGTCTGGGAGTTCTGGACAGCTGCCATCGTGGGACAGGATGAGCGTCTCCCCAGCAGGCAGTTCCTGGGGCTGCTAATTGCTCATTTCTCTATATATATCCGGCTTAAGCAAGGGCAATTGTGTCCAGAGAGAAAGCCAAAGAGCTGAAGATGGATTTAGGAAGGCACAATAGATCCATAAAAGTAGATGAATAAATAAAGGCATTAACTTTTAATGTAAATAGGACTGAAGCATTCTTACTACCTTTTCTCTTGAAGATACAAGAGGAAATTCCTTCAGCCAATTTGAACAGCTTTAAAGTGTACTTGAGGACACTCAGAAAGAAGAAAAAGGGCCCAAGTACCAGATAATATCTGCTTACAGGTGCCAAGGGTAACTCAAAAGTGTTCACAGAACTGGAGAAGTATGCTGCTGCTCAAATAGCTGGAAACCTAACTAGAGCTGAAAGGAAGCTGCTGGTCACTGGGAAACCATGGACTTTGCTCTTCTCATTCAATTGTTCATGTATTCGTTCATTTATTCAGTCAATGCATATCGAGTTCTTCCTATGTGTTGGGTGCCTACTATACTATGTAGATTGGACATGGACAAATCTGTGTTCTCAAGGAGGTTGTGGTCTGAATTTAGGATAGGAGACATTCTTTATGGTGTTGATGAAGCCTGAGTGTGTCTAAAAACAATCTCAATATTCCTTGAGACTAGACTAAGTTGTAGCTGGGGCTCAGGGCCAGGGGAGCCTAAAAATGAAAGAAGTCCCCTGGTTAGTGGTGTCCTTTTTATTTATTTTTACTTATTTCTTTTTTTGACACGGAGTCTCTCTCTCTGTAACCAGGCTGGAGTACAGTGGCATGATCTTGGCTCACTGCATCCTCCACCTCCCAGGTTCAAGCTATTCTCCTGCCTCAGCCTCCTGAGTAGCTGGGACTACAGGCGTGTGCCATCACGATCAACTAACTTTTTTTTTTTTTTTTTTTGTATTTTTAGTAGAGATGATATTTCACCATGTTGGCCAGGATGGTCTCGATCTCCTGACCTCAAGATCCACCCGCCTCAGCCTCCCAAAGTGCTGGGATTACAGGTGTGAGCCACCGTGCCCAGCTGTGGTGTCATTCTTAAAGCCATGACAACAAGTTATTTTATGCTGCAAATGTGCTGACACTATTAAAGGCACATTTGCATGCATTATCTTTAGCGCATGCAATGCTCATGTGATCAGTATTATTGCATTTATTTTCTAGAGAGGACACTTAAGCTCAGAGAAACTTAATGCCTCACCAAGTCACACAGCTGGCGTGTGACTGGACTATGATTCGTAGTATTTTAACTTTAAATACTCCCTTTCCATCATTCTAAACCCTCTGCATGCCAGGGTCAGATTAATTTTTACTAAAACTTGTTTCTTATAATAGGTATACTCACCACCTTCAAACTGTCCTTTTGAATGGATTCCAAGTTCCTTAGCTCAGATTTAAGCCTCCACAGCATCTGATTGTATGCTTACATTTTGGTCTTACAGGCCATCAATGCTTCAATATACCCTCCACATCAATTAAACCAAACTATTTGTCATTTCTGAAAACTTTGTTACCCCACATTCATATTAATTAAAAAAGCTGCTGTTCCTGATTAAATGTGGGAGGCAGAGAAGAAGAAGATGACAAAGTCGATTCTGCATTTTTCAGGGCTGAGTGATTAAGAATGTTGCCGTCTTCAAACAAAACAAGAAAGTCATGGGAAGAGGTGGCTTGGGGGAAGAAGATAAATCTTATTTTAAAGTCTTGTTTGAGCTGGTGGTAGAATATTCAGGAGAACAGCAGCCTGGCCTCCACTTAGGAAAAGCCCCAAAGTTCATAAGGCCATCAGAGCAGGAGCTGATGATTTTGGAAACTTCTGCAAGGAAGTGAGAGCTGCAGCTGCAGGAATGAAGGATGTGAGCCAGGAGAAGGGACTGGAATGAGAAGGAAGAACTCCACACTGAATCTTAGGAAAAGCTCAAGGGCCTGTTATGGTTGAGGGTAGGCAAATAGATGTAAGGGAAATTAGAGGAAAACAAAAGCAAGGCACAGATTCCTCCCTATATTTTTTAAAGGAAAATAAACACAAAGAAGCAAGGGATAATTTGGTTCCCAAACCAAGACTCCTCAACTAGCTCCATGACTTTGAGGGGCTTTCTTTAACTGTTGAGGACAGAGGCATGGAGCCCAACAGAGGACACACATGAGCTCCTGCTCATCTTTATGCTGCGGCTCTTGCTTTCCAAATAAATATTTAGAACCATTTGCTAACAAATGTGGAGCACCAACGAGTATTCCAGGCACAGAGCATGAAATGACAAGTGAGATAAAGGCCCTGACCTGGTGGAGTTGACTTTCTTGTGAATTACATCCCCTTGCAAGTTCATTGATAGAGCTAGCGTAAAGTATCTTTAAAGTATCATGGGTGCTGGGGGACTCCATCAGGGAGGAATTGGAAGCTGGATCTTATGAGATACAAAGTCATTGCTCAATCTAGGATATAAGATGTAAATGAGTTAATTAGGAAGATATAATGCAATTAAAGGGTTAGAAAGCAAGATTTGTGAGAGCACCTTCAAGTAGTTTAGTATTCCTGGAGTACAATCAGGTAGGAATACAGTTTTTGGCAAGCATGAGATTAGATAGAAAAGCAGGGGCCATTTATACACTATGATAACTTTTGATGTTATCCTTCAGATGATAAGAAACCACTGAAAGGTTTTTAAGCTGGGCAATTATATAGTTCAGATTATTTTTAGAAAGACCACTCTGACAGAGGGAGGATGAATTGGAGAACGGGGAAACAGGGAGATAGTTTAGGAAGCTGCTATAGTTATCCAGGCAAGTGATGATAAGGATTTGGATAAGATGAGTGATGGCAGAGATACAGAAGAATGTATGGATTTAAGAACTCTTTTGGAGATGAAATTGCTTGAACTAGTGATGAACTGAATGTGGAGGATGAAAGCAAGGGGCTGCAGAAGATATATACGGGCCTGCCTTTGGTGACCGAGGAGATTATAGCACAAGATACAAGCACAGGAGTAGGTACTGACTTAAAGTAAAAAGGTATTAAGGTCGGTTTTGGGTATGTTGAATTTGAGATTCCTATGATGGATCAGTAGGAGATCACTGGCAGACTTGTGAATATACAAATGCAAGTCTTGGACAGTCTAGGCTGGACATATAGATTTAGGAAGAAGAGGGTTAATTCCTGGAGAACACCAACATTTCTCAGGCACCCAGATAAAGAGCAAACTAGGATGGAAATAGGGAAACTCTCAGAAAAAGGCTAAATTTTGTACAAGTTTTGTAGAAATGAGGAGAACGCAGAAGCCTAAGAAGGAGAGGACACTGATCTCAAGTAGAGCAGAGGTGTCCATTAAGAAGAGAACTGGGACTAAGCAGTCAAAACACCAGGTGGACCCTCATGATGCATGCAACTCACTACTCTCCATGACCTGAGCACTAAGCTGTCGGTTTAGGGAAAGTGAACAACAGCGTGATGCAGAGGCAAACTTTGGCCACATGTGGTTTCCACGATTCCTTTTACTGCGTTGCTGGACCTCAAGGGACGCTAAGGTGGTTCTACATCTCCTCATGGACTGGGATTTAATTTAGGTGGTGCAAATCATCCTTACTTAAGAGATAGCGATGAGTCCACAGACAATGCCAAGGTCTTCACAGGCAAAACTGATTTCCCTGAAACTTTAAGGGAGTGGAGAAATGCTTTTAAAATGCAGCACTGGGGACCCCACACAAAGGAGTAGGAAGGTGTCGCCAAGGCTCTCTTGGACAACTCCTGATCATGGTTACTCAGTATGTGTGAGAGAACCAAACTCTTGCTTTATAGGACTCAGAAACAAACAGATTTTTTTGTAACTGTAAAATCCAGGCTGGTAGAACACTTGCTGCCTATATTAACCTACAAAACCAAGCTATTTTTAGAATTTTAAAAGAGAAAAATTAAATGTCTTTCATGGGAGGTGTCGTATAACCATCTATAGGTTTGGGAAGGTTTTTCTCTTACATTTCCTTGAAAATAACACATCTTGTAGGTGAGAATATATGGTGTCGATGGTAATTGCCTTTTTGCTGGAGCTACGTTTTCATTCTCCTCCCTTTCTCCTCCAATATTCATTATCAGGACTAAAAATAGTCCATTGTGAGATCTTTGTGCCTCTGGGAGGCTTCTGTGGAAATCTGACATCTGTGCAGGAGGCGCTGCTGCGATGTGTGTCTCTGTGAAGCCGTCTCCTGTTTGTGAATTCAGTAAACACTTGCATAGTGAATGCTGAAGTGTCTGTCTCCCACGACGGCTGTGAGTGGCAGCCTGTGAGAACAGTGTCTTTTTGAGCAGACATGACTCATAGTGCCTGGAGGGAATAGAGAATGCATGGAATAGTTATGATTAAGAGCATTAGTAACAATAGGAAAATATTGATACAAGAACATGCCGCAGTGTAACTGTAGTATGCAACCAAACTGCCGTGGCCTCTTACAGTTTTCCTTTTAGTGTGTACCTACAAACCGATGTACCCCTCACCCTGACTCCATGTGGAGAAAAATAGTATAAAGAAACTTTTAAAATAGAAAAATTGTGAGTTGTTTGTATCCATGATCAGTTTAGGTGGAGTTAGGTGGGTGCTAGGAAGGTCTTCAAGGACCAATATGTAGCTGCTGGAATCAGAGACTCATGGATCTATACTAAGCCTCTTCCTAAAAAAACAGCTGTCACAGCTGGTCAAGTCATTCTACACTTGATGAGATTTCATTTCACCAGATATTCTTTAATTATCTTCTTGGACTGAATGTTAGTTCTGATGGGATGCAAGGTGAGGGGGAAAATGGAGGATTATGTGGTAGCGTGGATATAATATCCATGCCTTCTAATCCAGACACATGTTTTAACAAATGAGTGCATTTCTAGGGAAAGCAAGACTGATTACTTTAAAACTGGGCTGTTCTAGAGAATCTGAGATACACGGTTATGTAACCATGGGGGATTGGTGTGTTAAGTAATCCTAGGTGGAGCTTCAAAGAGGGGAGCTCTATACAGTCATGGAGCAGAATAAGAACTCTGGGAGGCAGGGATAGGTCTAGGAGGAGGCTGAGGGCTAGACCAGGGAGGAGGGCATTCTGAGCAGGAGGATAAACCATTTCACAACTATGCCCACGTGGGGGTAGTTTACAGAGAGTGGTCGGTGCTACAGAATTTTTCGTTTTAATTTTTCACCCCAAATAGTCATTTTACAGTCAGCTCTTCTCTTCACCTTGACAGTTATTATTTAATTCCCTCAAATTATTTAATTTGTGTATACATTATACACTAGCAATCGAAAAACAAGTTTTATTAATGTTAACTATTTAAGCCAGGTACGGCGGCTCATGCCTGTAATCCCATAATCCCAGCTACTCAGGAGGCTGAGGTGGGAGGATCTCTTGAGCCCAGGAGTTCCAGGAGTTCAAGTCCAGCCTAAGCAATATAGAGACTGTATCTCTACAAAAAAAAAAAAGTTAACTATTTGATTCAACAGATATTTACTATCTCCTAAGTATAAGAAAGTTACAAGTCACTAAGAATTATGAAATATGATATACATTTAAGGGTTGAGAAATTTACCTGTTATAAAAAATAACCTGGGTATTTATCTACTCTTATAGTTTCCATTTAACATTATATAAAGTACTCATTTTGAATTAAGAGTAGATTTTGGTCCCCAATTATTTTCTTGTTGTCACACATCGTACATCAGAGTTGCAGACTAGTCAGTCGGTGTACATAGGAGTTGATAATGTACTTTTCTTTTTAGCCTAAGAAAAACATAATTTGGAAGACAAATTTGTTGCAATAAAAATCTTCTTACAGCCCCTCTCATACAAAATAAACTACAGCCACTTGTCATCTCAAATAACAAGCAAGGAAACTCCACATGGAGAGGCTGGGAAGACTCACGCTGGCCTTTGGTCCCTCCACATTTAGGCCTGTGTGAAGACTATTTCCAGAGTGTTGTCACTTACAGAATCTTCGTCTTTGTAAAGATGAAGGCTGGCCAAAAATATTTGGTTAAACATATCCACCCGAGTGAGGGCCTTTCTGATCTCTTGACCAGCTGGTCTGGTATCTTTACCTCTTAGAACAGAGCACCATTAAGCTTTTTGTCCTAGTTCTTTGAGTTTTCCAGATTATGGCATGGGAGCGCCAGGATTCAGTCAAGATGCCTAGAGTTTCCTGTAGGAGCACATGGGACCTAGCAGTTCAGAAAGACACCCCACAACTGTGCTGTCGGCTCCAGATCCTGCCCATACCTCTTCCCTTAAACTGATCTTTGACTAGAGCAAATCTTCTTTTATTGATTGCATTGTATTCTGGAGAACTCTGTAGCATTTCATTTAAAGGCAAAATAATGATTGTTCAGTTACATAAGTTTGAAAAACATTGACTGAGATTATCCAAAAGCATCCCAGAGAATAACCTGATTTTCTCCTGAAAGGGAATGTTTTGAGTATGCTATGGCTCAGTTTCACTGTGAATATTATGCTGCAGATAAAAAGAATGAAATAGCCCTGTATGCTGTTAAATAGGAATATATAGTAATAGTGTTAAGTTTTAAAAGACAAATGACAAAACAATATGTACAGTATGATTCCATTCATGTAAAAAATATGCAAATCAAAACTATAGACTCCTGTATGTACAACTAGGTGTACGCACTCGGGACTTCTTCTATATTGACCTTTTGGTAATGCCACCAATGCCTACCAGAAAAAGAGAAATGTGAGGTGCGAGCCTGCCATTTACGGGATTGTATTTTTGTTTCAGAGACCTTCGGTTTGTGCTTGGCTTAGGTTTTCTCTCTTTTTCTTCTTCTTTTTCTTCCTCTTCCTCTTCCTCTTCTTCTTCTCCTCCTCCTCCTTCTCCTCCTTCTTCTCCTTCTTCTCCTTCTCTTTCTTCTCCTCCCCTTCTCCTTTTCCTTCTTCTCCTTCTTCTCTTTTTTCTCCTTCTCCTCCTCCTCCTTCTCCTCCTTTTTCTCCTCCTCTTCCTCCTTCTCCTCCTCCTCCTCCTTCTCCTCCTTCTCCTTCCTCTCCTTCTTCTTCTCCTTTCTCCCTCCTCCTTCCTCCCTCCTCCTCCTCTTCCTCCTCTTTCTTCTTCTTCTTTTTCTTCCTCCATAGTTTTTATTTTTGAGTTAGAGACTTGGTCTGTCACCCAGGCTGAGTGCAGTGGTGCAATCTCGGCCCACTGCAACCTCCACTTCCTGGATTCAAGTGATTCTCCTGCAACAGAATCTTCGCTCCGGAGCAGCTGGAATTATAGGCACATGCCAGCACGCCTGGCGAATTTTTGTATTTGTAGTAGAGATGGGGTTTCACCATGTTGGCCGGGCTGGTCTCAAACTCCTGGCCTCAAGTGATCCACCCACCTTGGCTTCCCAAAGTGCTGGGATTACAGTCGTGAGCCACTGCACCTGGCCATGCTTGGCTTATGTTTTCTGTCTGTTGAATAGTGATAAAATTGATCATGGAACTAGTAAAGCCTTTTCCTCAAAACTCAGGACTAAGCTAAAGGAGAGAGAACGACCTCACAAATAAAAGCCAAGTTATATTGAAGATATATTTTTTTAAAAGGTTAGCTTTAGTATTCAGCAGAGAAATTAAAAAAAACACATAAACTAGAAGATGCTCACAAATATTGACCCAACCATGGGAGAAAAACTATTAAGTGACTCAAATTTAAATGTATAAAGGATGATCAATCAGGGAGTTATTTGTATTAAATTCAGAGGCAGATCATTCTCATTGTACTTCTCTCCATGGCCTCTCTAAGAAACAAATTATAGTGCAAATCTATTTTTTGACACACCAAACATTATGTACTAACTTATTCCGATTAATATTACAAACTGTTGATGAAATTTTCTAGGCAGTGCCAAGAACTAAAATGATAGTTTTTTTCTTAAATAGAATGTGTTGATACTTGTTTTCATGGTGACTATTAGTTGCATATTTAATTTACAGAAATGGCGTGCTTTGGAAATTATTGCAATAGTTTGAGATACTGAGTATCTGCATGTCTCCCATGCCTCGACTTAAAAGAAAATTCATTGAGTGCCTACTATGTTCCAGGTAGCCTGCAAGGGGTCACAGTGCAAAGATAATTTTTAATGGTTACTAACATTATGAAATGAATGGTAGATGAAACAGACACATACCAAAAATAGCAATACAAGGCAATATATGTTAGAAAAGAGGTTGGCGATTGCTAATATGAGGATGGAAAAGAACTAGACTGCCAATTCCAGGTGGGCAAAGACTGGGTTGCGTCTCTTTTTCTCTGTATCATCAAGCCCCTACCACAATGCCTGATACTTGGTATATGTTTAATAACTATTGGTAGAATGGGAGAAAGAGTGGAACTATGAATGGAGTGAGAGTTGTTGGAGAGAGCCTCGTGGAAGCTATGACCTTTCAACTGGGTCTTGAAAAAAAAAGAAACAAGTAAAGTGGGAAAGAAACAAGAGGGCATTCCAAGTAGACGCTTGAGCACATTAAGGAAAACTCATGTCAAACATGTGGAATAAAAGGAAACTATGCCACATTAAAATGCATATAGTTAATGTGTTAAATCACATGCATGCATACATACACAGATAAAGGATATTTTGGTTATGTGTGTTTTATCCTTGTATATTTTATCCAAATATTGGGTATCCTATATGCACAAATTTAAAAATTCTGCAGCTGTGAAGCCATCTGCTCTAGAGGATCAGCCGTGGTCAAGCCCTGCCTTCCCTGTTATACCCTGATAACAGCATTTGCTATCACAATTGTCACTCATGTGTTCTATGTAAACCTCGTGCTTTTCAGGCCTCATGTTAATCAATCAGTAGTCACTGTCAATAATTACCACAAAACCTTTGAGGAGATCAAAGCCCTGACTGAAATGTGATCTTTCCTTTCATTTGTCTTGCATCTGATAAAGCTTGGGGCTATTCCAAAGCTTGTTAGCAGAAAAGAGTCAAGAATAAGAGGCCAGTAAGATCGTCAGAATCATCTCAGGCAAGCAGATATATGCCAGCCATATGTTAAAAGCCTTTAGAGACAGGTTAAACAGTCTCTTCCAAATGCCTTTGTGTTATCCTATTTCATTTCAGCTTTATTCATCATATTCAACAATGAGAGAATATGTCTTCATTATTTAATACCTTTGCACATAGCATGTTGTGAAATGGAGTAGTAATAAAGCCTAAATCAAGCTGTTTTTAAGCTGAGGTAGCTGCAGAAAGTTCCTAGAAGAATAGAAAGATAACACTTTAGAGTTCACAAAGAAAGTGGCACATTGGTTCTTTCTCTTTCTTTGATTTTTAAATGTTATCAAACTCTATGAGTAGACATGTCTTGTGTTCTATATTTAGCCAAAAGGATGATTTCTCAATAAATGTTATTTGCTGTCTACATAGATTCTATATGAGAGAAGAAGCAGGGTGGGGGTGAGGGTGGTGATATAGCTGCTAGAAATTCAAGTGCTTCAAGGAGGTATGCTGTAGATATCTGTGTAAGCAAAAATACCCGCTGTAGCTCAGCTACCTGGAAGGAAGGATTACGCCCTCTAGGATGCTCTTAAACAATCTAGTCAATTTATGGCATACCCATTTCAATGGGAAGTCAATTCCTGTGCTCCATTTTTCTATGCTTTTTCAACCAAAGGTCATTTTTACATACTTTGGGAAAGACAGATATGGTGCTTAGGAATTAAGAGTAGAGAAGAGAGTTTTCCCCAAGACTAGGAGCCCTGTTCGGTTTAGGTAACAAGTCTGCTGATCACAGAAGCAGATTACCCCTCCTCCTCCCCACCTCCTAGATCTGTTGTCTACAAACTGTTTCACATAAACACAACACAACCCTCAGCAGAGCAGGTCCTCAGAGGTTTTCGCTGTAGTCCTTGCGGTCTAGCGGTGGGTGTGTATGCAAACTCCTCTGTCTGTCATTTTCTCCCTTTCTATGTTTCTTTCCTTACTGGCCCCAACAAAAAAATTAAGAGATATTTTGTCTTCATAGAATAAATGTTCAGAAACAAAGCTGTAAGGCAGAACTCCAACTGGCAGTTTTTGTTAAACAAACAAACAAAAATAAATAAAAGAAAAAGAAGAAAAGAGGGAGACACATAAAAATAAAAATGTAGATAGGACAGACATATGTCTGTTCAAAACCATCTGGCCTCTTAGGCATTTTTGCAACTGATGCTTTGTCCAGGCATCATAACGACAATAATAATAGTAGCCAAATTTTATTGATTATTTAACTCTGTGTCAGGCATTATCATAAGCACTTTACCTTTATTTTCTCATTCAGTCTGCACAAAGCCACTATGGGCATGACATGATTCTGTCATGTATGTGAAAATCTAGGCTCTGGGAGGTTGAATTGCTTGCTCACTGTCACACAGCCAAGTGGTTAAGTCCGCACAGTGTCCAGATCTAACTGATTCCAAAGCTACTTCTTTTAACTAAAACAATGTGTCACTTACTCATTGAAATTTGTAGCCAAATACAATAGAGGGTAAGTACCTGTTAGAAAAAGCTAGTTCGATTTACAACCAAATCAAATTTAGGCATATGCTGTCCATGGCTCTTAGCTGATCCAGCGCTTGTCATCCCAGAGATAAGCAACATAAACACAGATTTGACATAGCCCAAGAAAGTAAGCCAATTAAAAACTTCTATGACTGATGCCTCTGCCACGCCCTACTGATGTCCTGAGCTTTAACAGCTTAAGTGCTGGTGTTGATTTCCTCCAAGACCTTTAAATGTCATGGACGAAAATTGCTATTTTGTTCTGAATGCACAGGTCCTAATTCTGGGGCTCAGAGAGTTCTGTGGAGTCTGTGAAATCAGCACGTGCCCCATCTCACCCAAATGCCTTTACCTTTCCAGTACTGTAGTTGATTGTCTACAGGCAGCTCCCGGGGCTGAAATAGGTTTCAGACTCTTCAGAGTTTTCATTAATGGAAACTTGCAATTCAGCAAAAGGGAAAAAAAGAAAGTAAAAGTGTTGTGGTACAGACAGGTGTTAGAGAGGACCATCTGCTTGTTAATAACTTACCCACAGATTTTCATGCAGCAGGACAGGGACACATTTATTATGTGATGCTGGGCCCATTCCATTCCACTATCATTTCTGTACAAATATTATTACTTGCCCAACGTGCTATATTTTTAAATTTACTTCTTAAAATTCTCCTCTCCCTGGATCATGTTCTCAATATGCCTTTTGCCTACCTCCCCCACCTCCTCCTCCCCTTTCCTGATGGACCACCCTTTTCTCAGCTCTCTCACAAACCGCAGCACAGCCTCAGACAGAAGCCATCATCACTAGCAAAAACAGGCTCTCAGTTCACAGAGAGACAAAATTCACTGAGAGACAGAACTCTGATGGCATACATTGAAAATAATATTTTCCAATAGAGGTCAAAATGTAGCCCAACAACTCAATGATGATTTTAAAATTTTGATTTAATTTTGTATTACACACATGCCTTGAAATAGAGCATATCTGCCTTGAACTTGGGGTTGGGTAATCTGAGTAATAAGAAACATCATGTGTAATTCTGGCTCTGCCGTTAACTAGTAGTGTGGACTTAAGTTTTATGTATAAAATAAGTGCATTGGACTCAATCGATGGATTGATTCATTCATTCATGAAGATCAGACCATTTGTTATTTTCCCCAGACTTGACCAGCTTAGATGTTCATACCTGTTTTGGAAATGGTGATATAATTGGATATTCATCCTTAGCCAACAGACTCTCTTGAGTTAAAACCAGCCCATCCCTTTGAAAACTTATGCTTTTTTCTCCCTGTACCTAGCTATGTGGTATGTATTGCATTCTGAAATGAATATGGTATTCATAATTTGACCCAAAATTATTTTTGAATTAGAAATGTATAGATATAAAAATTATTACAAAAGGGTTGAATGTAAATGGTAATTTTAAAATTATAAAAGCATATATCTCAATATATTTTAAATATACACACATTATTACTCAATTATCTCATTGTTATAGCTGTTGCTATATTCTTCTCAATCTTTTCTCATGCATATATTTTAAGAAATTTAGTGATTTATTGAAAGCATCGGATAGCAATATCTCCATATCTGCTCCAGGACAGGATGTTATTATTTAAATATTATTTAAGTATTAATGATATTTAAATAATATTATAATTTAAATATTTAAATATTATTTAAGTATTAATATTATTTAAGTATTAAATGATATTTTAATAATATTTAAATATTTAAATTATAGTATTTAATTAAATAATATTATTTAAATATTATTTAAAAATATTGTTGGCAAATCTGTAAGTGAAAAATGTCATTTCAATATTATTTAACATTATTATCTACTTCAGCACTTATGACCTTATGTATTTTCTTTTTAACGTGCCTTTTTGTCTCAAGGGTAAAGAATCTTCATCTCAGGTAGGTTGGCATTTACTCCCAGCCCCTTCGGATGTTGCTTTGTAGGCTTATAGATGGTGAAGCAGAACAAAATCATAGCTAAGAACACAAACAGATGGGGGCACACATCCCTGTTTTTCTCTTTATTATTTGTGTGGCATTAATCAAATTTGTTAATCTTTCTAAGCTTGCAGTGACATACAACTTTCTTCATTACTGTTATGATAAAATTGAATGAGACAATATGTTTACATACTTGATGCACTGCACTCTTTAGCACCAACAAATCCTCTTAAAATGATAATCATTATGATCATCATTTTTTCCTTTAATCCATTAAATAATTCTTTCTCCTAGAATTGATTTTTCATGGTTACAGGACAAGTATCACTAATTAATTAATTAGTTGTTGTAACCGTTAATTGATTGATTTATTCTTTGTTCAACTAATCCTAGGAGTCATCTTTATTCTCTTACCCAAGCCACAGGTGGTTCTGTTAGCTGTACCTCTAAGCGTCATCTCAATTCTCACCATTTCTCTCCCATGTCTAGTGTTCCAATGATCTCAGTGATCTCTCCTGATCTGCTCAGTCTGCTGGCTGGCCTCTTTTTCTCTGTCACTTTTTCTGCCCGGCTTCCACCTCTATCCATTTTCAACACTGCAAGCAGACCTCTTCTTTAAATATGAACGAGGCTACATATTTAATTATTTCACAATTAAATTCTTGAATGTGGTCTAATTGTGTTTGGAATACAGTGCAGACTCCTTGCCATGGTCTACAGGAAACTGAGTGAGCTGCCCCTGCCTGCTTCCACCACTTCACCGTCCACTGCTCTCCTCCACAGCTGCCTCTCCCAGCCACACCGATATCCTTGCTGATCCTTGAATTCACTAAGCTGTTTTCCTCTGGGGGGCTGTTGCACTTGCTCTTCAGTCTGCCTGGAATGTTCTCCTCCCAGACCTTCACACAGGCTCCTGCCCAGTGCCACGTTTTCCTGCACGCCTGCCCTGACTTTCTTGCCCAGACTTCAGATACCTCATATTCCTTTATAGTCTTTTACTTTCTTAATTACCCCCATCACTGTCTAAAATTATTGTCATTTCTATTTATGTCTTCCAGTGCTTTTTTTCCATTTCTCACTCTCCAGAACTTCATGAACATGCTCTCTCCTTGAAGAGAAAGGCAGTATGTTCTATGTATTGCCGTATGCCTGACACCTACAACAGAATGGAAAATCAGTAACTATTAGATGAATAAATGAGCAATTATTTGGGGGGCTTACCTACATTCCAGGCACAGTGAATTACTAGGTTTTAGACCAAGAAGTTGGTCATCAATCTTTTGTGATTTTGGTGGGTCTTCCTTTGATCTTTGTACATTCTAGACCACTCCTTTCTTTGGGGAAACATACAATGAATGCAGGCCTATGTAACCAAGAATGTGCTCTGGTCTACAAATCCTGGCTGTGTTCAGAAAGCTTAAACCAAGCATGTCCAGGAGGTCCTGCACTGCAGGTCTCTTGCTATAGGCATGCTTGCTCACTGGAGGACCCAGTCACCCACCCAGCAAGGTAAAGCACTAGTTTATATGCATCAGACAGCTCAAAGTCTTGGCAAAGCCTAGGCCTGGACAGTCACCAGTATTCCAGCAGTTGAGGTCCCCCGCCCTTTGCTGTCTCTCACATATTAAGTTAACTTGGATCCCCATATTCTCCATCTTTTTTCCAGATACCAGCCAGGTACCCTGGCTTATCCTGGGCTAGGTTTTTAATTTTTCCCCACAGATCTCGTCCCCCATACACCCCTTCCTCAGGCCCCAAGGTACAGCAATGAACTGGTCCATCTCTCACAATGCCTCCACTGGCCCATGCGTGTGCCAATACGCCCACAAAAAATGCACACTTTGAAAGGTAGCTTGTGGCCCCCTAGACCTTCGGAAAATATTCCTCACTTAGACAAAGCGTAGAGAGAGGCTTCTGTCTCACTTTGACTTGATGAGTTGATATTGCTCCTCGTATAGCTTTCTATTTGGAAACAACTCTGTTTATATCACGCACATTTTCTGTATTTCTACTGTCTCATTTTTCACTATTAAGGACACTTGCCTAGAAACAGAATCTGTGCTTTTTTTCCCCAGTGTTCATCTCCTCTCGCTGCCTGTTCTTCACCTGAGTATATCACGTTTGATTGCTACACTGCAAAGCGGGGCACAGCTTTATCCCCACTATATAGTATCAATCTGTTTACCCATCCATCTTTCTTCCTATCTTTATACACACAGGAGCACATAAATGTCTCTAGTGAAATGTGTATGTGCTAACATTTCTCAGAGATGCAGGGACGATGTTTCCTTTTATTTCTCCCATAAACCACAAAATAATACTGCACTTAGCATCTACGTAACATTTCATTTATTTTAAGTAATTAATCCTCATAGGTGCCTGTGGAAACACAATCCTTACTGTTCCCATTTTAAAGATGAGGAGACTGAGACAGAGAGATGAACTTGCTTGTTCAAGGCGATGTGAAAATTTCTCAGCACAGTGGGGTATTAAAATTCAGAGTGACAAACTCCCTAATCTTGTGATTAGATCATCAGATCCTGGTGCCATGTATCCAACCTCTTAGAACTTGGAGAATCAGGTACTTAATATTGCTAAAGGAAATTGATGGAAAGGTCAAACATAAAACGTACAAAGAGCAGCTCCTCTTTTACTCTACAAGTAATGAAGCAGATTTCTTAGTGTTTAATTTAAGAACCACTTGGTATATGAAATACATTTCTTGAGAGAGAGAGAAAATGGCTTCGTGTCTAGACTCCCAGTGTTTGGGATTAAGAGCACCTGCCTGGTCCAAGGATCTGCATTTCTCCAAAGTGCTCTCCTCACGCCCGTCCCTGTCTGTGGCGCCATAATCATTTCCACAGCAACTCCAAAAGGCGTGATGATTGTAGCATCACATGTAGGAGATTATATAGCCTCAGGCCCGGGATAACTAACAGAAGGAGAGAGATTCTTATTGAACAACAATCTTGGTTTGTGCAAATCTGAGCAGGAAAGAAGAGGGAAGGGAGGAGAAATACAGGCAATCTAAGATCTAGGGGAAATTGGTTTTAAATAGGTTGTTTTTCAAAGATTTCTGGAAGATATTGGTTCTTCTAGAGAATTATGGAAAGTGCTGAGATAATTACCTTAGCCTTATAAACTTAAAAAATATACATTTATTAAAAAGTGTGTTTAGTGTTCGGCAAGCTGTCAGATAAATTTTCAAGGAAACCAGAATCTCCAGGAGGAAAGAGCTCCCGGCAGGCAGAGCACACAAAGGGATGTTAATGTGTTGGACAGTGGCCCACATTGGGACCCTGGTCACCGCTTAACTGCTCTATTGTTTATGCTGGTGTCATGCATGTGTGCCATTTGTTTAATTCACGTAGAGGCATGGTTAAGAGCAGAGACTTTGGAGTCACAAAAACCTGCGTTCCACGAAAGTGCTAAGTAAGCTTTCTAAGCTGTTTTACTTTATCTGTAACACATGAATTTTACCTACCTCATGGGAATCTTGAGAATTTTAAATAAAACAGTCCATGTAAAGCATTCATAACATGGCCTTATAAACCACAGATGCTGAAAAATAGTGATTTCTCTGGTTCTTGTTATTGATATTACCAACATGAAAGCTATGGCTGATGATTAAACGATCTGCTTCAGATATCCATTTTCCTCATTTCTGTGAAATGAACTCTGTACTGCACACTGTAGATGTGGTCTTCTACTACACACTGTGTAGATGTGGTCTTGTACTACACACTGTGTAGATGTGGTCTTGTACTACACACTGTAGATGTGGTCTTGTACTACACACTGTGTAGATGTGGTCTTGTACTACACACTGTGTAGATGTGGTCTTGTACTACACACTGTAGATGTGGTCTTGTACTACACACTGTGTAGATGTGGTCTTGTACCACACACTGTGTAGATGTGGTCTTGTACTACACACTGTAGATGTGGTCTTGTACTACACACTGTGTAGATGTGGTCTTGTATTACACACTGTAGATGTGGTCTTGTACTGCACACTGTAGATGTGGTCTTGTACTACATACTGTGTAGATGTGGTCTTGTACTACACACTGTGTAGATGTGGTCTTGTACTACACACTGTAGATGTGGTCTTGTACTACACACTGTGTAGAAGTGGTCTTGTACTACACACTGTAGATGTGGTCTTGTATTACACACTGTAGATGTGGTCTTGTACTACACACTGTGTAGAAGTGGTCTTGTACTACACACTGTAGATGTGGTCTTGTATTACACACTGTAGATGTGGTCTTGTACTACACACTGTGTAGATGTGGTCTTGTACTACACACTGTAGATGTGGTCTTGTACTACACACTGTAGATGTGGTCTTGTACTACACACTGTGTAGATGTGGTCTTGTACTACACACTGTGTAGATGTGGTCTTGTACTACACACTGTAGATGTGGTCTTGTACTACACACTGTGTAGATGTGGTCTTGTACTACACACTGTAGATGGGGTCTTGTACTACACACTGTGTAGAAGTGGTCTTGTACTACACACTGTAGATGTGGTCTTGTATTACACACTGTAGATGTGGTCTTGTACTACACACTGTGTAGAAGTGGTCTTGTACTACACACTGTAGATGTGGTCTTGTATTACACACTGTAGATGTGGTCTTGTACTACACACTGTGTAGATGTGGTCTTGTACTACACACTGTAGATGTGGTCTTGTACTACACACTGTGTAGATGTGCTCTTGTACTACACACTGTAGATGTGGTCTTGTATTACACACTGTAGATGTGGTCTTGTACTACACACTGTGTAGATGTGGTCTTGTACTACACACTGTGTAGATGTGCTCTTGTACTACACACTGTAGATGTGGTCTTGTACTACACACTGTAGATGTGGTCTTGTACTACACACTGTGTAGATGTGGTCTTGTACTACACACTGTGTAGATGTTGTCTTGTACTGCACACTGTAGATGTGGTCTTGTACTACACACTGTAGATGTGGTCTTCTACTACACACTGTGTGAATGTGGTCTTGGAGGAGGCACTTGGTTTTAGCCTTAGATTTGTTCATTCTTCCATTCATTTACCCATGTTCATTTTATTCAGAAAATATTTGAAGTAGGTTACAGAACCTACAGAAAGACATAAAATAAATTTTAAATCCAGACCTCTTTATTATGTATATAATATATATGAAGAAATAAAATTTGAATTTTAAGAATATGCAGTTTATGTATTCAAATAAATGTTATGAAGCCCTGCAGAACTAATAAGATAGGAGTTCAGCTGTGAGTTTCCTGATTCCTGAGGCAAAGAGGGAAAGAAGGTCGTTAAAAGATTTACATTGCCCATAAATAGAAACACACCAATCTCACTTAGGTGAGGGTTCAGCAAACCAAGCCCAGCTGGCCAAATCCAGCCCGCTGCCCGTGAGCCAAGGAGAGTTTTACATTTTCAAGTGTTGTTTAAAAACATGAAGAAGAATAAGCTACAGAAACAGCATATGATGCTCAGACTGTACTATTTACTCTCTCTTGCCCTTAACAGAAAAAAATTAACAACTTCCTAGCAAAAATATCTAAGGAAAATTTCTCCTCCGTGAAAGAGACTTCCTTTCGAATGCATCTTGCTCCACTTTTCTTCTTCTTAACTGTGCTCCAGCCACTCTGCCCATTCTCCTATTCTCTCCTTCTGGTTTAAGCTTACAAATGAGAAGTCCCTCTCCACTGTGTCCTAGTGGCCTAGAACACCCAGCCTTTGCCTGGTGCTTCAAGTGGTCCTTCAAACCTGCATTTAAATGTTACCTCCTCAGAGAGCCTTCTCTGATCACCTAGTCCAAAATATGTTATCTTGTGTCTTGAATAGCAACCTGTTACTTTCCACTGTAGCAATTTTCAGAATCTGAAAGTTTCTATTCACTCACTTACTTGTTTGTTTGATTCTCCATGAGGATAGGGATCATGATTCAGCTAATCTCAGCTAGATAATTCTAGTTCTCAGTATGTAGTACAAAATAAACAGTAAATAAACATTTGTTGAATGAAAAAATAACAGTAGAAATGTTCAATGGGCTACTTTTATATATATATGTATGTGTGTGTGTGTGTATATGTATATATATAGAGAGAGAGCATCCACATGGAAACTGCAGGCAAGTACCAAAGTGTTCTTTATTAAGGTGGTGTTGGGTGAGGGTTTAAAAAGTGTAGAGGAGGTTGGGAGTTTTGGTGTAAAACAATGGTTTCTATGCATTTTTGTCTGGTTGATTCTAAAATCTATGATACTCAGACTATTAGATGGATTACATATTCTTCAGACTATCTTTGTACCAAATTTTCATAACTGATGGAGGTTATATTCACTTTCAAGTATCCACAGACATTATTTATTTTGTCTGAAATGCAAACCAAGATAGGCTATATCATGCTGATAAACAATCCCAGAATTTTAGAGACTCAACATAATGAAGGTTTATTTCTCAGTGTTGCATTGTAGTTATATGCAAGTTTGGGCAGATTATGTTAGATTGCATTGCTTGGAAACAGAATCTGAGATAGAGTTGCTTGCAGAGAGTCTATTGGGAAGTACTTCTGGGAGATACATCTGTACAGAAGTGAAAAAGGCAGAACTGGACAGAGAGAGAAGCTGACCCAGAACCTGGCTACAAGTGAAGCTGTGGCCAGTCCCTGGTGAGACGTTCATTTTCCTCAATCAGTTAGACATTGGCCATGGATTCTCTCCTGAGGGGACCCAGCCTTACACATGGAAGTCCTACCTGCAAAAGCCATTCCCATAGAGAAATTCAGTTCTGAGTTACTGTCAGTGGGTATTCCTGGCAGCCAAGGGACAGTACATCATCCCTAAAGAAGGGGCTGGAGCAGAGCTGCTCACATCTGCTTGCTTCTTAGAGGAATTTCAGTCATCTAGGAACAGCTGTTAAAAGTTTTGGAATGGTCTTGTTTCCTGGGTTAGAGGGATGGACTGTGGAATCCATTGCTGTAGTAATACAAGACTGTGATTGATCATTTTTATTTTCTTCCACTAACACCTGTTCTAGACTCTCCCCATCTCAGCCAGCATCTCTGCTGGTCTAGACACTTGGCCTTGTGGGTCGACCAAGAACCTCATTTCTGTGGGGTCTGAAGCCTGGTTTCTTTGATTTGCTCAGGATGTGGCTACTGTATTTGTCCATTTACTATTAAAACTGGACATGGAATATCAAAAGCTGCCCCAGGGAACCAGCAGATCCCAGATATGGTCGTACCTGATGCCCTGATGATGTGAAGGCAGCCCTACCACCAGGATTCTGACCCTGGTGATCAGAATCAGTTGTCACTATCAGTGTGGTGACTTCTTTTCTGATTTTCTGATCTCATGGCATGAGGAGCTTTAAGTGACCTGCTGGCAACTATAATGTAAAGTCTGGTGGGACTCATTTTGTGTCCCCAAGAGGAGGCCCTGCACCTCTGGGAACCATAACCTCTACACCCATATCCTGAAGTTACAAGAACAGAAAGAGCAGATTTCCCCAGTGAATCACTGGGGTAAATGGTAATCAGGGTTGTTCCTACTTCCACCCTTTGGTTTCTGTACTGATGCATTTCACCTCTTGAGAAACCAGCCCCATAAAACGGAATCCTTACAGGGTACTGCCACCAAGTTGACACCTCAGCTGCAATGTGAAGAAGCCACTCACAATTCCATGAGGGGAGGAGCTTTAGAAAAGCTTAGAATGTGGTAGAATCATGGAATTCTCATGCCCTATGTTCATGGCTGTACCCCCTTAGTTGTAAAATGCGTGCTCTAGCTCAAGGCAATATT
The DNA here is from genome assembly GCF_009764315.1 of Trachypithecus francoisi. Classification (NCBI taxonomy): domain Eukaryota; kingdom Metazoa; phylum Chordata; class Mammalia; order Primates; family Cercopithecidae; genus Trachypithecus; species Trachypithecus francoisi. Next base: position 120,471,092 of record NW_022681473.1, on the reverse strand, counting down.
GTGAAGCATGCCCTATTACTGAAGAACATACTCAGACTCACCCATGAATAGAGCAAGTCCTTTGTCCTCCTCCAACACCTGGTCACATCCTCAGCTTCACTGGTGTGGGCTGCGGGAGAGGCACTTTTGCAGTCATGATGGACAGCTTGTACATGTGCTAACTGATTGTGCAGCCTCCTGTGTCCTCGGACCACGGCTTTGCCTAATCCTCTGACGGTTTGCTGTTGGGCTGCCCAGTCTTATGACCTGATGTGTCTGAGAATCAAGACCATGACGGACAGCTCTGATTACACGGTCATTTGATGTCTTGTAAGCAGATAGTTTGTCTCTTCCTGAACCACCTAATATTATTGATGTTGCTTTGTGAATGATGTATAGTTCTCTGTCGGAGACGTGATGTCCTTTTCCAAACCCCTCAAAGTCTTTGTGGAGATTCTTCTCTTAGTGCTTGCTCTAAGCTTCACTCTGTGTCTTTCCCCATGCTAGTTAACTCCAGTATCATTGAGTCTGTTGGTCATTTGGCCTATGCATCAGGAATGCTTGCACTGTAGCGTGGACTGGCTGCAGAGCAGCTTTCTATTCTGGATCTCAGTCAACAAAGGCTCCCAACTTCTATGTCACCCAGTAAACAAATCGTATTAGTATGTCCGAATGCATAATATTCTGCCTCCAGAGCCTGCAGAGGGCTCCCAAGCCTTGTGCTTCTTTATTAGTGTTGGGAAGCATGAAATGCAATCATTTGTTCTTTATTTTTGAGAGGCTATCTTAGAATGTTGTAGACTACTGAATCCCTAAAAATTTCATGGTATTGTACACCTCTGAGTCTTTGCAGGGTTCATTCCTTCTCTGTGGAGTAAATACATCTTGCCAGAGCCTCCAATGCACTTGCTACTCCTCGCTCATCTGTTCTATTTAGCACAGTGTCATCAATATAGTAGATTAATGTCATATTCCACCAAGTGTCCAGGCAGTCTGTGTCCCTTTGGAATATGTCAGAAAGCTGGAGAGTCGTCATAGCCCTGGGACAAATCATAAATGCACATTGTTGTTCATCCCAGGAGTATACAAAATGCTTCTGATTTTCCCTTCTGATAGGAAAGGAAAAGGATGCATTCAGTGTATCACTGACCACATAACAAGCCCCACAGTCTGTTTTAATCTGCTCTGGCAGAGATACCACATCTGGCACAGCAGGGGGAATGTGAGTTACTACTTGGTTAAGTTTGTGACAGTCCACTGTAATCACCCATGACCTATCTGACTTGAGTAGGAGAAAGAAAAATTTCAGAGGTACATGGGGATATAACGGGGAAATATCACATTTCTTTAAGTCTCAGAAATTGAGAATTTCAGTTGCAGTTTCATTTTTTTTTTTAATTGCTAGTTTGGTTAGGGATGGGGTAGAGGCATGTACAAAGATTTCCACTTGGCCTTCCCCACTATGGTAGCTGTTAATAGGCAAATGAAAAAATGTGGGAGCAGTGTTCATCCTAGTGTACATTTAGGAACTGAGATGTTCCTCCTGTGGGATCCTCCTGTGGGTCTGTGGACTCAGCGTCCCCACCCTCGCAAGGTATGGGAAAGGAAGCCATCTGTCTCCCCTACACCTCCCTTCTAGAAAGCAGGTGTGATGATACTTTGAATCCTCAGTAACAATGTCAATTCAGATTCTACATCCAACAACTTACCCCTTTCCAAATGTGTGAATGTTTGAGAGAATGGCTTTCAGTCCCTTTAGGAAGGAATGAAGGAATTTCTATTGAATATCTTTGCCAACTCTCTTTCCTGCAATTGATTCTGAGTCTTAAAACTATTTAAGATCCAGAAACTGGACAAGAGATAGTAAGTTTTGATTGTGGTAACTATCCTCAGACTCCTGATAAACTGTCCCTGATTTCTTTAGATTGTACAAATTAAGCAGAACTCATCTCTCTTGGCTCTAAGTACATCATGTTTGAGTCCCATAGGTCTTGAAAAATTTGACCCATCCTTAGTGACATTTAAATATTGTCACTCATTGTGACAATTGCCCCATCTTGATTTTGATGACTTATCACGGTGTTAAACAAAATTATCAGGGCTATTGTTTTGGACTGAGCTTATGCACTAGGCCATGACAGGCCAGACAAAGCCAAAATGGAGTCATTCATGCTAAATGTCAAGTAATCAAACTGAAATGTTAAGGAAGCAGATAAATCCCAAAAGAGACCAGGTTTTTTTTTCTTTTTTGTTCTTCTGAAAACAAGAAATTCTAACATAAGGAAGTCCCTCTTCTTTGACCTTTCCAAAACGTAACCTTAAGTAACCCAATATTAACCTATCAGTATTTTTTTTCTGTTTTCTGTTTCCTTGCTCCCATCTTACAAAACCCTCTGTTCTGCTACTTCCCAGTAGAGTTTGAGGCAAAGTAGTCCATTTATGAATGAGACAGAGTGACATCAATGCCTAAAGTTTTGGCCAGCCTCTCAAAATTGAGAGGTTGACCAAAAGTGGAGAACTGTTAAATTAAATTTAACCCAAAGCTGCCTCCTTACATAATTTAGGTTTGACCTAAAGATGTCTCCATACACAGTGAACCATAAGTCAACTGGATGTGTAGACAGACTGTAACCTACTCTCATAACAAGTCAGTCAATTACAGCCTATGATGGCTGGGCCAGTCATAGGCAGCCAACTGTTCAAATAAGGCAAACACTTAGGTGTCACCAGTCCAGCTGTTTCCATACCTCATTTTAGTTTTCTGTATGCCACTTTCTGTTTTCTGTCGATAAATTTTATCTAACCATGTGACAGGCACAGAGGCACGCTGAACTTATTTTGGCTCTGGGGGCTTGCCAATTTGCAAGTCATTCTTTGCCCAGTTAAATTCTGTTAGATTTAATTTGTCTAAAGTTTTTATTTTACAACTGTTACCTGGCCTGTATTATTTGGGAATCCTGTAATCTATTAACTATTATTTTGGAATCTGATCATCCTCACTCTTCTCAGGGAGCCCAGTTCTGTCAGCACATTTCACGCAGTCGTCTCTGTCTACAGAGAGCAGTACACACACATAAACAGAATCCAGCTAACTAGCTAGCTCTATAGATTAATAGATTATTATGCTTTATGAAATTAAAATCATATTTTATGTTTAATAAAAGTATTAATGCATTGATCACTTAAATTTATCAAAAGAAAAAAGAAATTTAAGTGCAAATGAAGGAATAATTGACCTTCAAATAAACATATTAGGTCTTAAAATATCCCCCTGCTATTAAGAGGATAGGATTGTGAAAATCATTAATAGATTGGCTTCCCTGTATCTAGGTCTCCTTTTTAATAAAAAAAAGCTTTAAATTTAAGTAGCATCAATTGATTGACTCCAATGAAGATGACGACACTATTATATTTGCATTTTACCCTATCTTTGCTCCTAACTCTACTTGATATCTGTTAATTTTATGTGTATATATTCAGGTATCTAAACTCCTTATTTTGTTCTTTAGCCACAAGTTCCCATAATTTTTTAATGGCCCTAACTTAACCATCTGTTTTTTTTTTTTTTTAAATCTTGTCTTCTATATTGTCAAGTTACTTATTTTGATTTTTGAATTAATACACTAAATTTTGTAATTATGTAGGGTTTTATTCTTAGATGCCGCATTTCCTAAGTTCTTTCTTGTTTGAAAACGCTTACACAATACTGTACTGGTGAACTATAAAAAAATCAGCCTATAGGCCGGGCACGGTGGCTCATGCCTGTAATCCCAGCACTTTGGGAGGCCGAGGTGGGCGGATCACCTGAGGTCAAGAGTTTGAGACCAGCCTTATCAACGTGGGGAAACCCCGTCTCTACTAAAAATACAAAAAGTAGCTGGACGTGATGGTGCGTGCCTGTAATCCCAGCTACTCGGGAGGCTGGGGCAAGAGAATCTCTTGAACCCGGGAAGAGGAGGTTGCAGTGAGCTGAGATCACGCCATTGCACTCCAGCCTGGGCAACAAGAGCAAAACTCTGTTTCAATAAATAAATAAATAAATAAATAAATAATCAGCCTATGGCTGGGCTCAGTGACTCATAACTGTAATCCCAGCACTTTGAGAAGCGAAGGTGAGAGGATTGATTGAGTCAGGAGTTTAAGACTTTGTTGCATAAGCAACAAAGCAAGACCCACAATTCCATAAAAAATAAAAAATTAACCTGGCACAGTGGCATGTGCCTGTAGTCCCAGTTTCTCAGGAGGCTGAGATGAGAGGATCACTTGGACTCAAAAGTTCGAGGCTGCAATAAGCCGTGATCACACCACTGCACTCCAGTCTGGGCAACAGAATAAGGCCTCATGTCAAACAAACAAACAAACAAACAAACAAAAAATAGCCTAAGTACAATAGTCTTGGATCAAACAAACTTTCTTTTAAAACTGTAATTTAAAAAAATTAGCCAGGTGTGGTGGCACACACCTGTCGTCCCAGATACTTGGGAGGCTGATGTGGGAGAGGTGGGAGGATGGCACAAGCCCAGGAGGTCAAGACTGCAGAGTTGTGATCCTGTCACTGCACTCCAGCCTGAGCGACAGGGGGAGACCCAGGCTCAAAACTAAACAAAACAAAACAAAATAAAAAAATCCCAAAAATACAGAGACATTTTCCTATTGATTTTGCATCACAGTGATGTGCACATGTAGTCTCAGCTACTCAGGAGGCTGAAGTAGGAGAATGCATTAAGCCTGGGAGTTTGAAGCTGCAGTGAGCTATCATCACATCATTGTTCTGCAGCCTGGGTAATAGCAAGTCCCTATCTAAAAAAAAAAAAAAAAAGATGAAACAAAAAAACAACTCTGAAGACACTCCGATTATTTTCCTCTTGCAGATGATTTGTTTTGCTGCCTGCATGACTGAACAATTACCTCTTTATCTTTGAAATTAAGTGGCTTCAATGGAAAGCATATCTCTATATTGACTACTCTATATCAAAATGTCCTGGAACCTTTTGTAACTTTCCAATTTTAAGAGTCAGTTCTTCCTTCATTTTGGTGAAAATTTTCTTGTATCTTATCTTTGAAAACATCTTTTATTACATTTGTTTAGTTGAATATTCCAGGAGTTCAATTAGCCTTACTAAAGATTATCATTGACTGCCTTCTGTTTGTAGTAGTGGCTTCTGAAATACATAGTCTACACACTTTCATCTAGCTATTTTTATTATTGTTGCTGTTGTTTGCATCACTGGGATTATTTAAACTTTTTTGCTATGTGGGCATTTTGATTTTTTAGCAGTGTCTATTCTATTTCTTGATAGTTCTTATGTATTTCCTCCAAGTTTATTGTTTGGCCTTCAACTTGTTTACTTAGGTTTATGATCTTTCTTTCAATGTTCTTTCATTGGTATAAGTTTCTATTTTATTGAATAAACTGTTTTTAGGTTGTTCTATATTAGAAATTATCATAAAATTGTTCTCTTTCCCAGTTGTACATGGGATCCTTTGTCTTTTGCAGGCAATCTCTCTTTCCCTTACACACACACACACATACACACAAAAAGTATGTGTGAATAGTTGTCCCACCATTTCTTTCTGTTATTGCTCACGCTGAGATAACTCTGTCTGGGCCCTGAGATATAGATGATTTATTAGTCATTTGAGCCCAGTTTGTTTCACTGGGGATTGCAGTTCTTGGGTTGACTGTTGACGACTCTAGCCATGTTTCTGGGATTGAGACAAGTCATTCCTTGTCATGGGCAGGCGTCTGTCTTCATAAGAATACCTGGAACGCCTTGGAATTCCCTCCCCTTGAAATAATACACTGGGGCTTGCGCGTATCCACCAGTGCCAGGAGCAACCCGAGACCTCATGGCAGTCAAGCAGAAGCAGCCCAGTTTCTCCCAGTAGACATTGCCTCTAATCGTTAGTCCAAAAAGAAAAAGTTTTCTCTACGTAAAAGTATGTGTCTGTTACGGTTATTCATATGAAATACGTGGACTTTCTTAAGTCCACGTTCAGGTTTAAGATGTAGGGAGGTGGGACAGGATTCAGAGCTGAGCTCTCTTCTCTGCTTTAGTTTTCTGTCTCATCCCTATTGCTTAGCCATCAGAGGTCAGCAAAACAATGTACTTTTCAAAACAGATTTTGTTACCTATGTATGAACAAAGTAGGTGAAATACCGTTCTTCCTTCCCTGGGAGACGCCCATCCAGTTGGATGTGACTTTATACATAATCACAAATAAACCAAAGCATAGGAGAGCAGTTAGCCTGGCACCTATAGAACCTAACTAGGTCCTTTGCATTCGTTTGGACTGAAAGCACATGTACACACAGGGGACAGGACGTGGTTGATTGGTTTAGTGGTATTGAAGCTTGGCTGTTTTTGAAGTTAAAATAGAGCTGGAAACACACAATTAAATCATTAAATCACTGTAACCCACGTAACTGGGAGAGTGTTGCTTCACCTTCATGATGCTCTCTAGGAAGCATCGTATAATTATTGGTGTGGGGAACAGCATTGACCTGAATTGGGGCAAGTCACACTTCGTTGTCTCTAGCTACTTTAATTCTATCACATTAAAGACCTTTTCCTATTAAAGACTGAAAGTGCTGTTACTCCAGATGTGTAGTCCTCTAGACCCTCTTCCAACGTACATAAGACACGGTCTGGACTGGACGCAAATCCCTCCCCCGGACCCCAAGCTGCTAGAATCATTTAATCAAATCTTACCCTCCTGTTAAATCTCTTTTAGAGCATTATTTGAAGCAAAAAGAAAACAAAATAAAAAGAATGATGGAAAGGTACCCTATAGAACGAATTCTTCTGCCAGACCAGTGCACAGTGATTTGGTTAAATGAATTTTCTATTAGACAAGGACCACGTTTAATTCTTACGCCACCGATAAGTGAGTAAAGGAAGGTAGAAAGGATGGAACCATAGGTGTAAGAAATAAAGCACCTTCTGTCTCCAGGTATACTTTGACTGTAGCTTTGGGAGAAAATTAAATGTGTGTGCTGAAAGTATTAGTATTAGATAATTACTAAGCAAGAAAGGCAAAAGGTGTTAATAAATTAAGTTAGCTCCTATTTCCTATGGTTTATTAAAAATATATGCCTTAAGAATATAATGTTACAACATTGTTAAATGAATTTGAAAATGAAAAAAACCCTGCATAATCTCTTTCTTCTAACATAACTAGTTTCATCTGCACATATTACTTTCCAGTCCTGACTGCTGTGAATCCATGGCTTCACATCTATTCTGACAGCGCTGTAGTCTACATTTGCATTGAGCATTAAATCATAAATACTTCTCATGTTTCTTTCCATTTAATTTTTATAATGATCATTTAAACAGATTCATCATATTTCTCCAGTGGACATTCTGTAATTTACCAAAATGTCTCCCTATTATTGGATAATTAAGTTGTTGGGTTTTTTCCCCCCTGTGGATTCATACAGAAATGTGCTCCAAGCTGCTATGGTGGCACAAAGACATAAGGGAAAACACAGCATTAGAAAGATAGAGGCTGCATTGTCCCATTGGACCAAATAAAAACTTATTTGCTGGTTCCCCTTCTCTCAGGCTGCAAAGATGCCAAAGTTGCTAAGAGCCAGGGTAAGGAGATGTGGATGTTATGGGGTGTGTGGTCTCCAGGAGGGACTGGAGCCTGCCCTTGATGAGAACTCAAACCAGGGAAGGCGTAAAGCTCTGTACTTCAGCTCTCAGTGTTAACTACATTTTTCACAAGTCACCAGTGCACACTTTTCATTTTTGGATTGCTGGTTTCCCCTTAAGGACTAAGACAATCTCCCTTTGATATAACAGACTGTACTTCTATATTAATGTGTCAAGTTGCTGTGAAATTTACTGCCTCACTGGGCCCATTAGACTGCTGAGATTCAACTCTGTTTTCAGCGTGTCTCAGTGTATCAGAGCTCGATCGTCTTTCTCAGAACAACTTGTCCCCATGTGCCACTGTACTGAGCAAAAGCTCTTAATGGGAAGAGTGAAAATGAATTCTTCAGGTCCTGGGAACTTGGGGGGGCAGGAGGATGCTCTCTCCCTGAAACCATGAGCAGGAGAAACCTCTGATTTCCAAAGGGCATTCAATCAAGGGTTTTCCTGGGCATTTCTGCACACCCCCAGTTACATTGCCACTTGCCCATAAGCTGTTATCACCACCATGGCTGAAAATCATGCCTGATGTGCAACTACTCTCATTATCCTCAGCCTCCTTCATCACACACACACATATTCATTCTAACTTCCCTGTCTCCTTTGTTTGACAGGCCTGTCTCCTTGACAAAGGCCACCCAAGTCACTGATGTGTGTGAATTTGCAATTGGTGAGGAAAACACTCTTCTCAAGAGAAAACAAACTTCTAGTCACCTTGTAGAAAGTGCCCAGGAGTTCTTGATTGGAGGAAGTGAGCAATGTAGACAGACAACCTGGAGACTTTGCTAGCACCCGTGATGCCCTGATGCGTACTCTGTGTTACCACATTTGTTTGATTAATAGAGGCCTCCCCCCAGGTTGATCATTACTGTCTGCCCTAGAAAAATGGCAGAGATAAAGTCAGGGTGCATTTTCAGTTTGTTTCTATCCTTTTAGAAATAAATAGCTAATTTTATTTCTTAAAATTTTGCTTTTTTTTTTCTTTCCAATATAGTGGGGAAGGGGCAGGGGCGGGAGACTTGTTGATTCAGGGAGAAGCACAAATTAAGCCTGCAGAGTGATCTCCAGAGGGTAAAACCCATGTGTGACTTTGCTATCATATTATTTTCCAGCCATGCGTCAATTGTTGTCAGTTCTTGAATATGTAATATTGCATATGATAATGCTCCCTAATGGGTGTTCAAGATAGAGTCAGAATATTGTACAGCAGCGTGTGTCATTGGGTGTTGTTAGCAAGCTCAGATGAACACTGTTGTTTTCTTTATTCAAAAATCATTTGTACTGCTTTGGCACAAAGACGGGCTGAGCTACTGGTACAATTTTATTTTTAACATTCTGAACCATTGTAAGCCTAGTGAACTGTTTAATATGTTACATTCAACAAGGATGGCTTATACATTACCAAGGCTTTGGAACTGTCATACGTTAAAATGAATGCAAGTTGTGGACAAAAGCTCTTTGTTATAAAGCTCCACAAATGCAGACCAGTTAGCATTAGGACTTAAGAAGGAACCAAGAGTTATTTTTTATTTTTCAATTTTTTGCTTAGTGATGGATATAGAACATCCTCTTCTGTCTGTAGCAGAATTTATGGCTATTGTTTTCTTTCAGGCATTGGCTACAATGAATTTGTTTTCTTGGAATATGATTTGCAAACTCAAAGCATTGGTTGAAGACTGTACTTTCAACTCAGCAAACTCAATTTGGAAAATAAGATTCTCTAATTGCACTTGTAAACAGACACAGGAGACATCACAGTAAAAGCTAAGTGGGCTGGACATTTGTATGCAGAAGCCAGTGCTATAAATTCATTGTTGAAAGCCCGGAAATTCAAGCTGAAGGGGCATTCATGCATACATAACTTAGACACCAGGTAAAGTCTGCTTTTATAAGACAGGACAAAATACCAATAATGAGTTGCATATTCATTTTTTTCTATGTATCTTGTATATGTGCATCTACATATACAGTAGTCTGTTGGGCTGTAAGGGGATGTTACCTGTTTGATCACCTGTTATGTACTGGTATCAGTATAACCATGAGCATGGCTGATGAACTGAAGGATGTCCCTTTCTAAACATTAAGATAGGGATCAAATAGTTAAGAGTTAAACTCCAAGACTTTAGAGGAGAAAAGAATTGAAAGGAACCAGTCATGGGTTGATTATAGACAAGGTTACTGAGCAGATAATATTGTCACTTGTATTACTAATTACTGTCTGAAAAGAGGAGGTGGTGTTTACTAAGAACTCGCCAAAGGACTAGGCAGTCATCTAGCTAGAGAAGGTTTCATTTCCGGTTCTTCTCCTTGCCATCATCACATTATTTGCAAAGAAAATAAAATGACTCATAGTTTACCATTCTTAATATTTTTGCTAACTTTCAGTAGGATATTCATTGCTGTGGTTGTATTTTACATACTAGGGATGTGGAAGCGTTGCTATTAAAGTTTGATATACATGTTTCCAATCTCCTATGTATATGTTTGTGAAGGTGTGGGCATGTAAATATAGCTGAATTGCAATCACACTATTAAATAACAGTTTTTAAAGCCTTATTTTATTTTTTAAAATTAAAAATTACATACAATTAAAGATAATATTTTTAAAAAATCCTTCAATTCTCATGGCTAGAATTGACAATCGTTGATATTTTGCTTAGTCTTTTCCTAACATAAGCAACCAAAGGAGTAATATCAGCAAGATAGAGGACTAGGAAGCCCTGGACCACCCTTTTCCTGACAAACTCCCCAGTTCAGCAACAATTCACGGACAATTTCCCTTTGTGAGAAATCTAGAAGTTAAGTGAAAATCTTTCCCAATCCAGACAACTGCAAAACCAGACTAACTAAAGCTCTAAGGGGGATTCAGGATACTCTCTCAATGGAGTCCCTGTCCCTGACACAGGGCCTTACAATCAAGGGAGAAAAGGGGATGGCTTGTGCATCCAGCACCCAAGCATTCCTGAATGGGTCAGACTCTGATCTCAGTCCTTCCAGTCTTGGAGCTTGGATGGGTCAGCAGCCTGGGAGAGAATGGAGGTGGCAGCTTGGATTGGCAGACACTATAGCGCCCTTTCCTGGCTCAACTCACAGAGCAAGCAGACAGAAACACAGCGGTCTACTTTTCCCTAGGGAGGGAAAGAGTTGGTAGAATTTCTAGCTAGGCTGATTGGTAGGAGTCATTTCCTCTATAAAAGAAGTCAGTGAAGACCAGGATAGATGATCAATCTAATATGCAGACACCAACATAAAGAGTCAAGGAAAATGAAGAATCTGGCAAAGATAGCCCAAATAAAGGAACAAAATAAATCTCTAAGAGTTATTTAATTTACCTAAGAGAGAATTCAAAAGAGCTATCATAGAGGCTTACCAAGGTCCATATAATAATGGATGAACAAGGTGACAATTTCAACAAAGATTTATAAATATTTTGTAAATGCCAACAAATTTAGGAAGCTAAAGAGTGCAAAAATTGAATTGAAAAATTCACTAGAGGAGTTCAACAGCAGACTAGATCAAGCAGAAAAAAAAGGATTTGCAAATGCTAAGACAGATCATTGGAAATGACTCAATTGGAGAACAAAAAGATAAGAGAATGTGAAGAAGTTAAAAAAAAACTGAAAGGACTTATATGTATTATGGGTGTTAAAGAAGAAGAGAGAAAGAAAGGACCAGAAAGTGATTCAAAGAAACAGTAACTGAAAACTTTCCAAACCTGGAGAAGGAAATGGACATCTAGATCCAAGGTACCAAAAAGTAACAAGTAAAATGAACTCCTAAAATTCCGGCACCAATAAACATTAAAATCAAATTGCCAAAAGTCAAAGGCAATAATTTTGAAAGTATCAAGAGAAAAACAACTGGTTCCATACAGGGGAATTCCCATACAGGTATGAGTGGATTTTTAGCAGAAAGCTTACAGGCCATAAGGGAATGGAAGAGGGAAAAATAAATAAATAAAACTACCAATCAAGATTACTCTACCTGGAAAAACTGTTATTTAAAAAATAGAAGGCAAAATGATGTTTTCAGACAAAAATAAAGCACAGTGTATTTAGTTCACCACCACTAAACCTGTCACGTAAGAAATTTTCAAGGAGTTCTTCAAGTTGAAATAAAAGGACACTAAATAGCAATACAATACGATACAAAATAGCACATGAAATTATGAAGCTCATCAGTAAAGGTAAGTATATAAACATACAGAATACCGTATTACTGTAATGGTGGTGAGTAAGTCACCTTTAATTCAAAAATAAAACTTGAAAGACAAATTATTACAAATAAATATAAGTAAATATATGTTTAAAATATAGAATATAAACAAATAGAAATTATGACAATAACATTAAGTGTGGGGGAGAAGTTAAAGTGCAGAGTTTTTACATATGATTAAACTTAAGTTGTTATCAGCTTAAATTAGGCTCTTATGTCTATATTTTGTGTAAGCTCCAAGGTAAACACAACAAATAAAATTATAGAACTTACACAAAAGAAAAACAGAAACAAATCAAAGAATATCAGTACAAAAATAAATACTAAAACCCAAAGGAAAACAGTTAAGAGAAGAAAATGCAGTCAAAAGAACTACAGTACTAAAATAAAACAACTAACAAACTAGCAACAGTAAACCCTTCACTATCAATACTTAGCTTAATCAAAAGACATTGAGTGACTGAGTGGATTTTTAAAAAATGAACAGAGAAAAACATGACCTCAACTCAAGTGAGGGGAAAATCATTTGAGATTTAAGGGCACACATAAGCTTAAAATTAATGAATGGAGAAAAACAGTTCATGCAAATGGTAACCAAAAGAAAGCAGGAGTGGTTATACTTACATGAGATAACACTGACTTTAACTCAAAAACTGTCAAAAGAGACCAAGAAGCACATTACGTAATGATTAGAGGAATAATCCATATGTTTACATAATAATATATATGATCTACCTAATATTAGAGCACATAATAGGTAAAGCACACCTTGACAGAACTGAGAGGAGACATAGACAACAGTACAATAACAGTAAGAGATTTCAATTCTCCACTTTTGATGCTGGACAGAACTCTACGCAGAAGATTAATAAGGAAACCAAGGACTTAACACCACAGGTAAAATGAGTCTAACAGACATATAGAAAACATTCCATCCAACAACAGTAGATACATATGCTTCCCAAATACACACAGATATTTCTCCAAGATAGATCATACGTCAGATTTACAAACCAAGTCTCAGCAAAATTAAGAAAACTGAAATTATACTAAATATATTTTCAGACCACAAAGAGATGAAACTGGAAACTAATATTAGGAGAAAAATTAAAAACTTCATAAAAACATAAAAATTACACAAAACATTCTTGAACAACAATATGTCAAAAGAAGATTTTTTTTAAAAAAAATTATGTAATACTGCAAGGCAGATGAAAACAACGATACAATATACAAAAACTTATGGGATGCAGCAATAGTAATACTAAGAGGAAAGTACATAGTGATAAATGCATACATTAAAAACAAGAAGGAAGATTACAAATAAACAACTTAACTTTACACCTGTAGGAGTTAGAAAAAGAAGAACAAATCAAGCCCAAGTTTAGCTAGGCAAGCAAAAAAAAGGAAGAAAAAAAGAACATAACAAAGATTAGAGCAGAAATAAACAAAACAGAAAAATAATAGAAAGAAACTAATGAAACTAAGAATTGCCTTTTTTAAAAACAGATAACCAAAATTAATAAATTCTTAACTAGACTACTTAAGGGAAAACAATAGCAAGACTCAAATATATAAAATCATAATTGAAAGAAGAGGGTTTACAACTGATACCATTTAAAATAAAAAAGAACATGAAAGACTACTATGAACAATTAAGTGCCAATAAATTGGATAAGCTAGAGGAAATTCATACATTTCTAGGAACATACAAACTACCAAAACTAAACCATGAAGAAATAGCCTAAACAGACCCATAACTAATATGAAGATTGAACCAGTAATCAAAAATCTCCCAACCAAGAAAAGCCCAGGTCCAGATGGCTTCACAGGTAAATTCTACCAAACATGGAAATAATTAAGGCCAATCTTTCTCAAACTCTTCTAAAAAATTAAAAGGAGGAAACACTTCTAAACGATTTTTATGAGGCCAGCATTACCCTGATACTAAAGCAGACAAATAAACACCACAGGAAAAGAAAACTATCGGCCAATATTCCTGATCAATATAGATGCAAAAACCCTCAACAAAATGTTAGCAAACAAAATTGAACAGCATATTCAAAGCATCATACGCCAAAACCAAGTGGAATTTAGTATGTGAAAATAAATTAATATGATACACCAAATCAATGGAATAAAGGATAAAAATCACATGATTATCTCAATAGATGCCGAGAATGTGTTGGACAAAATGTAATGCCCTTCATGATACTCTCAACACAGTATTCCTTCTAAGAAAAGAAGGAAAATATATCAACATGAAAAAAGTCATACATGAAAAGCCTACAGCTAACATCATATATAATGGTGAAAAACTAAAAGTGTTTTTCTCTAAATTCAGTAACAAGTCAGAGATAGCTATTCTCACTCCTTCTATTTAAAGTAGTCCTGGAGGTTGTATAACAGCAAGAGAAATTAGACAAGAAAAAAATTTTAAAAAGTATCCACATTGGAAAGGAAGACACAAAATTATAACTGTTTGGAGACTATGTGATCTTGTATACAGGAAATACCAAAGATTCCTTAAATAAATTAATAAACAAATTCTGTAAAGTTGCAGGATGAAAAACCAACATACAAAATTTAGTTGTGGTTGTATATACTAACAATAAACTATCTTAACAAGAAATTAGAAAATCAATCTCATTTACAATAACATCAAAAAATTGAAATACTTGGGAATAAACTTAACTATAGGGGTGAAAAATTTTTACATTAAAAACTACAAAAGATTGATAAATGAAATTCAGTAAGACCCAAACAAATAGAAAAACACCGCATTCTTGTGGATTGGAAGGCAATGTTGTTAAAATGTCCATACTACCCAAAATAATCTACAGCTTTAATGCAGTACCTATCAAAATCTCAAAGACTTTTTTACAGAAATAGAAAAAGAAAACAATTCTACAATTCATGTAGAACCACAAAATACTAGAAATAGACCAATCAATCCTGAGAAACAATAAAGCTGGAGGTATCACACTTCTTGATTTCAAAATATTTTGTGAAGCCATAGTAATCAAAACAGTATGGTTCTAGCATTTAAAAAGGCATACAGACCAATGGAACAGAATAGAGAACCCAGAAATAAATTCACATACATAGTCAACTGATCTTCAACAAGGGTGCCAAGAATATACAATGGATAGCAGACACTCTTATCTGTCAGTGCTGTTGGGAAAAGTGGATATCCACATATAGAAGAATGAAATTGGACCCTTATTTTATACCATAAACCAAACCAGCTCAAAATGGTTTAAAGACTTAAACAGAAGACCTGAGACTGTAAAACTTCTAGGAAAAAAAAAAATAGGAAAAAATCTTCATGAGAGTGATCTTGGCAATAATTTCATGGACGTGACACCAAAAGCACAGGCAACAGGTGGGGGCTATATCCAACCAAAAAGCAAAGCAAAGGAATCTATCAACTGCACAAACAGGCAACCTAGGGAGTGGGAGAAAATATTTGCAAACCATATGTCCAATAAGGGTCAATCTCTAAAAATATTAATATGTAAGGAACTCGTACAACTCCTCAATACCAAAAGAAATAATAACATGATTTCAAAATGGGCGAAAGACTTGAATAGCCATTTCTCCAAAGAAGGCGTACAAATAGCCAACAGATATATGAAAAAAGGTTCATCAGCACTAATCACCAGGGAAATGCAAATTTAAACCACAATGAGATATCACCTCACATACCAGAAATCGGTATTACACAGTTTTTAAAAAAATAAATACTTGTGAGGATGTGGGGGATTTGGAACCCTTGCTTACTACTGGTAGGAATGCAAAATGGTACAGCTGCTATGAAAAACAATATGGAGTTTCCTCAAAAAATAAGAAATGGAACTACTACATGATCCATAATCTCATTTCTGAGCATATATTCAGAAGAATTGAAGTCTGGATGTCAAAGAGATATAAGCACTTCCTTGTTCACTGCAGCACTATTCACAATAGCCAAGACGTGAAAACAACCTGAACACCCACTGACGGATGAGTGGCTAAAGACAACGTGGTGTGTGTGTATGACAGAATACTACTCGGAGTTACAAAAAGGAAGCTCTGCAATATGCGACAGGGTGGATGGACCTTGAGGACTTTATGCTGAATAAAATAAGCTAGACACAGAAAGACAAATACTGCATGATCCCACTTACATGAGGTATCTGAGTAGTCAAATTCATCAAAGCAAACGCTGGTGGTTTACACTGGTCTAATAACACTAGACGGGTCTAGTAACTGGTGGCTACTAGAAGCTAAGGTATGTTAGTCGGGTAATATACAAGTCAGGTAAGGTATATTAGTCAGGGTTCTCCAGAGGGACAAAAGTAATAGGATATATGTGTACATGAAAGGGAGTTTATTAGGGAGAATTGGCTCACGCGATCAAAGTCCCATGATAGGCCGTCTGAAAGCTGAAGAAGAAAGAAGGCAGTAGGGTCTCAGTTCAAAAGCCTCAAAAGCATGGAAGCCTCCAGTCTGTGGCTGAAGGCCTGAGACCCAACTCCCTCACCAGCAAACCACTGGTGGAAGTCCCAGAGTCCAAAGGCCAGCGAACCTGAAGTCTGATGTCCACAGGCAGGAAGCATCCAGCATGGGAGAACGATGAAAGCCGGGAGACTCAGCAAGGCAGCTTTTCCCACCTTCTTCCACCTACTTTGTTCTAGCCAGGCTGGCAGCCGAATGGATGGTGCCCACCCACATTGAAGATGCATCTTCCTCTCCCTTTTCACGGACTCAAATGTCGGTCTTCTCTGGCAACGCCCTCACAGACACAAAGAGAAGCAGTACTTTACCAGCTCTCTGGTTATCCTTTATTCCAATCCAGTAGACACCTAATATTAACCATCACATAAGAGAAGGGAAAATGGGGAGTTATTTATCAACATGCATAAAGTGTATATTCTCTCTCTTTCTATATATATGTGTGTGTGTGTGTGTGTGTGTGTGTGTGTGTGTGTGTGTATTCTCTCTTTACTGCCTATTCCCTTCCCCTCCATTCTTTCAGTATGTTTAAATAATTTTCATGCACACATATCCATAAAACATATTATTACATGTTTTTTATTTACTATTATTTCCCCTGCTCCTTTTTGAGACTGTTTGTTAATTTATAAAACTTTCAACCTGTAATTATTTTTCTATTTACTTGAATTTACTAGTTTAAAGATAATGCATTTTATTCCCATTATTTTAAGGGCTACCTTTAAGATTTTAGTCTGCATGTACAGTTACATTCCTGGTGTTTAATAATTGCATTAAAGAAAATCAGCATATCCTGCCTGCTTCTGAAGATGAGGACCTTAGTAAAGCCTCATGTGCTCACAAACTTTCCCCTCAAAACATCCTCTCCTAGCGTCTCTTTGAATATTGTCATGTCATTGTGATCTAGAGCAGGGGTCAGCAATGTTCCTGTAAAGGGCCAAATGAAAACATTTTGGCATGTGACTTCTCTTCCAGCTATTCAACACTGCTGTGGAAACATGAAAATAGCCATAAACAATTGTAAAATGTATGAATGTGACTGTATTTCAATGAAACTTTATTTAGGAAAACAAAGAAAAGCCAGATTTGGCCTGTGGCATACAGTTTATGGAACCCCTTACTTATGAATTTTGATTCAGGTATTTTTAATGTGAAAATAATAATTATGTTTATGATTATAATACATTTTTAGAATTGCCTTTATTTTACTGATTTCTTTTTTCACCTGGATTCATTAGCTTTTTTTTTTTTCACTGAATGCATCATTTAGGATCAAGGGCTCTGGGTGGTAAAAATCTATCATTTCTTTATGATTTAAAATGTTTATATTTTATCCTCCCTCTTAATTGATATGAAAGCTGGGTATAGAATTATAAGCTGGTTGTTTTCATTGCAATAGACCAGTATATTAGGGTATCTATTGCTGCTGCTAAGAAATCTGCTCAGTGTCGTTTCTTTGCAGGTAATCTAACTTTTCTCTCTGATAGTTTTAAAGATTTTCTTTTTTTTTTTTTTTTTTTTTTTTTTGAGGCGGAGTCTCGCTCTGTCGCCCAGGCTGGAGTGCAGTGGCGCAATCTCGGCTCACTGCAAGCTCCGCCTCCCGGGTTCATGCCATTCTCCTGCCTCAGCCTCCCGAGTAGCTGGGACTACAGGCGCCGCCACCTCGCCCGGCTAGTTTTTTGTATTTTTAGTAGAGACGGGGTTTCACCATGCTAGCCAGGATGGTCTCCATCTCCTGACCTTGTGATCCGCCCGTCTCGGCCTCCCAAAGTGCTGGGATTACAGGCTTGAGCCACCGCGCCCGGCCAGTTTTAAAGATTTTCTATGACAGCCTGCAAATTTCCTCATTCTCATTACATCTAGGACTATACTGTAGTTTATTAATTTTTATACTTTACCTCTCTTGTTCAGCATTCAATGAGGCTACCCCCCACCGCCACATTATGAAAATGGATGTTTTTCCTTAATTCTGAAAAATTCTTAGCCATTATCTCCTGAAATATTTTTTCTCTCCCATTTTCTGTATGTCTTTCCTCAAGGATGCCTCTCTGTTGTGTAAGTGACACTCACATGTGTATGAATTGTCTAGGCCTGCCACAGCCTGGCTAGCTTAAACAACAAATATTTATTTTCTCACAGTTCTAGAGGCTGCAAGTCTGAGATTAAGGTGTCAGCAGAGTTGGTTTCTTCTGAAGCCTTTCTCCTTGGCTTGTTGATGGCCATCTTCTCCCTGTGCCTCATGGAAATCTGTGTCCTAATTTCCTCTTCTTACGAGAACACTGAGCATATTGAACTAGGGCATTTCCTAATGGCCTCATTTTAACTTTGATTACCTCTTTATAGATGTGATCTTCAAATACAGCCACTTTCTGAGGTACTGGGGGTTAGGACTTAAATTTACAAATTTGAGGTGGGGAGCATGCCTGGACATAGTCAGCCCTGACCGCAGGCAAGTGCCGAACCTGCCCTGCCGCCTGCCCCGCCGCCTGCCCCATGCCTTTCCCACTGCACGGATTTCATCTATATTTGCACATTTACCATTGGCGGTCCATAATGGCTTTCCTCCTGCTTTTCAGCATAGCTATATATTTTTAGTATTAAAGATATTTTCGTATGTCACAACATATTTCTTTATTCACTCTGCTCTGAATTAAAATCTATGATTTTATTTTTTCAATGAACATACAATTTTTGTATCTAATTCATTACTTTTTTAATAAATGGATTTTAATGGTGGCTGCATTTGTTTCACAGGGCTACCATCCTACACCACTACAAATTGGGTGGCTTAAAATAACAGAAATGTATTCTCTCACAATTGTCAAGGCTAGAAGTCTAAAATCCAGGTGTTGGCAGGACCATTCTGTCTCTGAAGTTCTAGGAAGAAATATTTCCTCGCCTCTTACCAGTTTCTGCGGCTGCGGCAGTCCTTATCATCCTTCGGGTCACAGCTGCGTCGCTGCAGTCTCTGCCTCTGTCATCGCTCAGCATTCTTTCCTGTGCGTGAGTCGGTATTCAAATCTCTCTCTTCTTATAAGGACACCAGTTACTGGATTAGGACCTACCCTAATCCAGTATGAGTATGTCTACAAAGACCCTGTTTCCAAATAAAATCACGTACTGAGTTTCTGAGGTAGATGAATTTTGAGGAAATACTTTTCAACCCAATGCAGCTCTCCAGCATTCTCTACAATGGGGATGATTCATTTAATTGATTCATAAACGCTGGAAATACGGGTTTCTTCTAGATTTTTTCCTTCTATTAATAACATGACAATAAACAACCTTGTATAAGGGACTTTGTGTATGTTACTGATTATTTCCTTAGGATAAACTTCTGGTGGTGAAATTACTTGATTAATGCTGTTACTTTTAGATTTTGTATCCATCTGTATCTCTTGGCATTTGCACACCCATGACATACTTTTTTGGTGCTAAATAGAAAAGTTTTTTTTTTCACCTTGACTAAATCAAAACACACACACACACACACACACACACACACACACAGAGAGAGAGAGAGAGAGAGAGAGAGAGAGAAAGAGAGAGAGAGAGAAAATGTCTATTCAGTCCAGAGATCCATTTCTATTTTCACACACACACACACAGAGAGAGAGAGGAGAGAGAGAGAGAGAGAGAGAGAGAGAGAGAGAAAGAGAGAGAGAGAGAAAATGTCTATTCAGTCCAGAGATCCATTTCTATTTTCAACATTAGCTGCTGAATTACTCTCACACCCACACTTCGTAATTATGTTGCCATTTTTCCAGGCTTCTGTCTGTGAATGGCACCTACATGACCAAAGTCAAGCAAATATGCAGCGAGTGCTCTGTGCAACAGGAGGCCCACTCCTAGACTCAGTTACCAGGACTGTCACCTCAGACCTAAGCTTTTCAACTGCCTACAATCCAACCTCTGAATGACAAGAGTGATCTTTCTAAAGAATAGATCAGATAGAATCTACCTCTGAATATTAAAATAAATAAAAGTAACACATTACCCAATTCCCTCTCCCACTCCAAATGATTTTTCCTTGTCCTTAAGATAAAAATCCATTTTATTAAACATAACTTTCAAGGCCTTTTATGACCTTGCCTCCCCCTGCCTGAGCAAAATAATAGCTTTATGATATGAGCCATAACCATTTTTGACTACTTACATTTCCCTGTTGTGGAGACCGATCTAGTTGTCCCTGGAGCTCACTGTGTTTTCCACTTTCATAACAAATTCACCATCCCTCCGTCTCACTCCCGGATCCCCCGAACTTGTGACATGGTGACAAAAGGAGCAATAGGAGAACCATGTTTGTTCAATATGTCTTTTATTCTCTAGCACAGTTTAGAGGATCACAGGTACCTCCTGATCTGGGTTAGGCCAATGACCTCATTTCGAAGAATCTGAAATCGGCTGATTGCGATGATGAGCATGGCAACTCAGTTACTGTTGGCATTGGTTAATTTTTCACCATGAGAACTGGGAAGTGATAAAAGCTTTTTCTCACTAGAGAGAAAAAGAAGGATGCAGTGAGGAGTAGAGGCAAGAGGTGGTGAGCAGGAGGACTGTCTGTATCCCTGCTGTACTCATTTCCCTGCTCCCAATGCATGACTGAGGCCACTCTGTTTCTGCCCGTAGAATCTATACTGTCGTCCTATATCCTTATTTTAAAATTCTCCTTTTTGTGTAAACTTATTCCAGTAGTCATTCTGCAGGAAAACAAAAAACAACCCAGCTAACTGATGTTGTTGCCGTATGCACCACGTTCTCTTTCTCCTTGGGTTCTGTGCATGCTGGTCTCTGTGCCTGGGATTCTGTCTTCATCCAATATCCTTCATCACTATCCCAGTTTCACTCCTGTGCTACCTACTTATTTTTGCATCTCAACTTAGACATGGCTTTATTTTAGATCTTTTCTTGACATTTTAAGATTGGTTAGGTTTCTCTCCACTGTGTTTTTATAGCACTTGTTTTCATCGTCTGTGAAGACACCTCGCAGTGATAAACAGAAAATGCAGCATGATGTACTGCCCAGCAACACAAAAGCTCTTGGTGGGGTTGTTTCACCCAAAATTGTCACAATACCTGGAACAAAGTGGTCTCCCAACAAAAATTATTGATGCAAATTGAATAACTCATTCGAGAAAGCTCACACATTTCCAAGCGACTGTATCTTAGATCTCATAATAATTTGGAACATTTTAACCCAGTAAGTTAGTCTGTTAGTAAGTAGCATTTTCTAGCTGTCCACATCTCTAGATGTACTGTTGGGGTGATTCAGGGTAAAACACCTATGAAAAGAGCTGTGCTGAAAGAGTAGAGCTGACAAGTAAGTATCCAGATGCTTTCCTTCTCTATGTTGTGCTTGTAAAGCCAAACAAATTCAAACTTCAAGCCTTGCATTAGCCATCTCTAGCTTCCTTAATTATACATATACAATGGTATGGTTTGAACTGGGACCAAAGATTTCATAAAAGATTAAACAGAAGAAAAAGAAAAGGTTTTTAGTTTCTTGCTCCAAATTCCTCACAATATTCTGTCTTTATGTTTCTCCTCTACCAGATATCACCTGCAGCACCCAACACCAAATTCTTGACATTATTCTATCTTTATATTTCTCCTCTACCAGATATCACCTGCAGCGCCTAATGCCAAATTCTTCATAATATTCTATCTTTATATTTCTCCTCTACCAGATATCACCTGCAGCGCCTAACACCATGCTTTGTAAATACTAGGGCCTTAATAGATGTTAATCTCAGAGACAAATGGGAGTTCTTATAATTTTGTTTCGTTTTTGAGACGGAGTCTCGCTCTGTCACCCAGGCTGGAGTGCAGTGATGCTATCTCTGCTCACTGCAACCTCCGCCTCCTGGGTTCAAGCCATTCTCCTGCCACAGCCTCTCGAGTAGCTGGGACTACAGGTGCCCGCCACCATGCTTGGCTAATATTTTGTATTTTTAGGAGAGACAGGGTTTCACCATGTTGGCCAGGCTGGTCTCGAACTCCTGACCTCAAGTGATCTGCTTGCCCCAGCCTCCCAAAATGCTGGGATTACAGGCTTGAGCCACCGTGCCCAGCCAGATGCTTAAAAATTGGAGTCGCTAAACAGGTCTAGGTAATACGATCAAAGAAGTAAAAGCAGAAGATACATTGGTTTTCTATATATCTATAGAACTAAATGCAAAGAGAGCTTCTTGTAAGCATTGGGAACTGTCAGTTGCAGACTGGAGTGGTTTGAAGGCCACCGGAGAATTCTATTTAGCTGTAGTCAATGTCAAGCCTGATACATGGTTGAGTCCACATGAGGGTCTGAGCAGGAAAGCCGCTAAGGCAGGAGTCTAGGAGTGGGCTTTGGAGATGCTGGTCCCTGTGGATCCATTCATGCAGTGGAGTCATGTGAAAGCTAACGGTTGGGAGAAGGTCAAATCTGAATACGCATGATTCCCAAATTCACATTCAAGTTCAATTAGTAGCCAGAACTTGGTCCAGGTGTGGGAATTTCTGTGAAGTCACCAGCAGATTTGAAAGGCACACACTGGGCAAACGGCCCAAGTTGAGAAGCTGAGCGTGAGCGTAGGTGTTTGGAAATATTGACCGTATTGTAAAAGGGATCCATGGGTTAGAGTAGGATCTGGAAAGAAAAGGAGATGATAACCTAGAGAGGCTCCCAGAGGCGGAAACATTTTGTGGGAGAGGCCTACGTGATGCTTCCTATTTTTGATTTTTAAGGGTGCAAGTCTGACAGATTGTAGAGATGCCGTTATGATTATTTAATAACAGAAGACTTGTACAGTTCTTAAAGCCCTTTCGCTTATCGCTTCTTGTTGGACTGTCACCACAACGGAACAAGGTGAGATTTGCCGTTGTTGTTCCCTTTTCGCAGATGGGGAAAGAGAAGTTCCACAATGATGAATGGCTTTCCAGGACCCTATTAATAAGATGAGGAGGCAAGAGTAGAATGTGTCTTTTGACTCTGATTTACGTGTTTTCTGTCCACCATACCCTGTTGACTTTGTCCAGTCTCCAGGACTGTGAAACCTACTGCGCTGTCCTAGCATGTTTAACACAGCATATAAAACACACCCACAGAGACCAGAATTGCTGCTTTTTTTTTTTTTTTTTTTTTTTTTAACACTGTGGAATGCATAATGCATGCACACAGGGGAGCACTCCCTTAGGAGCAGTGCAAATGAATGCCTTCACATCACATCATTTTGGAAGCCTACTTTCTAATCGCCTGTCACACTCATTAGAGACCCTTAGGGGGTACAGTAGGATTTACTTCCTCAGTATAATCAGTTTATGCAGAGCTCCTGAAATGGCAACCTCCACTGGTCAGTTAGTGAACAGTATTTACTGAGCCCTTCTTGCATAAGAAAACCTATGGAGAGATTCAGAAGAAATAAGAGACGTGTTCTCTGATTGCTGAGAACTGACCATCTGGGAAGAATCACCAGAACATGCCCCTCTTGTAGCGTGGTGTTAAAGTGTGCTGTGACGGAAGGAAGGGGTTGGTCTCCCGGCGTGGCTCCAGGAGTCTCTGGACACTCTCAAGTGCCACCTCGGCAGGAGCTGTGTCTCTCACGAGTTTCATTTCATAAGATAATTGAGTAACAGAAGGAGAGTATCTTGGCTTTTGGAGACTTTATTGCTTAAAAACCAAGGGCCACAATGGCCACAGGGTGACCAGGCCAAGAGAGCCCCACACGCATGATCAGTCGGGGAGCAGGCGTCACTGAACCAGAACGTCATCAACGTTCCATGTGATTTTTGTCAGATGGCTTCAGCCTCACTTTTCTCACCCATAAAAGGGACCAGTGGGTTGATGTTCTTCAGGGATGCAACGCTGAGAGTCCCTGTCTTCACATGGCAGTGGTTGACCAGTGTGTCGCCCAGGGCATAGCTATCCGGAAGCAGCAGCATTCTGGGGCAAAATCAGCATTTTGGAGGTAAATCTTGCAACGTCTCCTCCACCTCCACCAAAAAAGTTTCCCTGATTTAAAAAATGCTCTCTGAATTTTTTCTGGGTTTTTTTTTGTTTGTTTTTCTTTCTTTTTATAATACAAAAGGGGATAATAATACATAAGTGTTTTCAAAGAACCTTGTAAAAATGGCTTCTGCAGATCCCCTTCATAGAGGGTATGTGGACACTGAAAGGAAGTTTCTTCAGTCAAGTGAGTCTAATTATGGCAGGAAAAGGTGAAATTAAAAATAGTTGAGGCAAAATTTGTATAACATAAAATTAACCAAGTAAAAATGAACACTTAATATAGTTACATTTAGTACATTCACAGTGTGTGGCAACGACCACCTCTATCTAGTTGCAAAACATTTCCACCAGCCAGTGCAAAAACCCATTCCCATGAAGGAGCTTCTCCCCAAAGAGAAGGTGAATTGTGCAAGAGTCAACAGCAACAAACCCGGAGACATTCGGGGAGAGGTAAGACACCCAAATACAGAAACATACACACACCTCTCCCTCACTCACACTT
Source organism: Trachypithecus francoisi (assembly GCF_009764315.1). NCBI lineage: Eukaryota > Metazoa > Chordata > Mammalia > Primates > Cercopithecidae > Trachypithecus > Trachypithecus francoisi. The sequence goes on along the minus strand of NW_022681473.1, from coordinate 120,446,254 downwards.
ATAGATGCAGATTTAACACGGAGTCTTTATGCTCTAAGTATCACAGCATTGTCTTGTCCCACAGCATAACAGAGTGCTAATAAGCACGCACTCTGAGATCAAACTCCCTGGCTACAGATCCTAAGGCCAGTATTGACTGGCTGCATAAGGCTCATCTCTAGCGTGAGGGTAATAACATATATCTCAGGGGTGTTAATGATGGCTTAAAGTAATAATGTGCATAAGCATTTATCTTAATGAACAAAAACAAAATTAGCTATGACCAACAAAAGGTGGACTGTGTGCCACTGAAGAGGAGAGGTAGGTGTTTTCTCTATATTACTGAAAAGCAGCAAAGTGAATACAGCACATAACAAGGTTTATGGAGTGACATTGCCTGTTAATGTCTCACTGCCCTCTATCTACACTTGTGGAGCTCAGTGTATGTTCAGAGACTCTAGAGGAATTTTCGGTATATACATCAGTATACATCACTGGTGGCATTTGAGCTTTGCCTGTTTTCTATTTTAATGTTAGCCAATTTGTTTAAATTTGCTCAGCCTGAGTCAAGTTATGAGCCCTCTGATGAAATGCACCCCACAACCCAAAGGTGTCCCAGATAGCATCGTTCTGCTTGGATAACTTCCTGCCAGGACCCACCCACATCAAAAGTTCCTGCTGTGTAGATCATGGTTTCCTTCCTCTCAGTCCTCTTTATTTCTCCCGTATATGTCCTCAGGCACACTGGGGTATTAAACAGACAAGATAATCTTGAGATGTAACCTATATATAAATCAGAAATAGTATGGGCATATAGTTCTGGCTCTGCCATCAATTGCAGTTCTGCTTTTTAATTCTAACTCAGAGCTTGTTTTCAGTTGTTCTGGACTAGTAGAAAAGACATTTCTTCAGTTTGGTTCACAGATTCCCTCTTAGTCATAAAAATGTCAAGAGCCACTCTATTTGAAGCTACCCGAATGCCAACAAATGACTCCTCTGGGTTATACCCCTGATTTTTTCATACTAGACTTTTTTTTTTTTCCTGAGATCCCTGCTATCCAAATAGTGCTTTACAGGAGACCTGTGTGCCTCTACTTTTTGAATCTATCATTTTTCTTGAGGCTTTAAGTAATTACAGATCTTGCTCTGAAAACATCAATTTCTAGTGCTTCAGTTCTTTAATTTGACGGGACCTGTGTTGCCAGGCCCTCGTTTTGGAGTGCTAATCATCTGTTCTCAAACAAGAACACATATTACAACTCAAATACATGCCTCTCTGACTCTGCTCAGTCAGTGCTTTCAACTTGTGCATGACTAGGGAGAAAGGAAATCTATTGCAAACTCCTTCAAGAATTCTCTTTAACCCTGGAAGCCTTCGGTTTGGTCTGATACAAGTATGACCCTTTTGTTACTCTCCTTCTGTCAAAGAATTGCTGAGAATGTGGCTGTATGGACACTAGGCTAGAGGCTCCACAGCCTAGAAAGTTCAACTGGAAAGGTAAATCTGCTGCAAACTGGATCATAATTTGGTTTAAACATTAATGTCAACACATTTATTTGGCTACTCACAGGCCTGCTCTCCTGTGCTGCCATTGTCCACTGAGTTACACATGGTGTTTAACAGTTATGTCTCTTTCTAAGTGAGCTCATGATTCAGAATTTAAATTCACAGAAATGATTAAGCACGACATGAATTCCTTTTACAGTGAAGCCCTAAACTTGAGTGATTTTCACAGTGGATTGGAGCACCAGCCATGTGGTCCACCAGCATTGTGTGCTAATGAATCTCAGCTACTGGCCAGCAACAGGCATTTATTGAGGGCCTCTTGTCCCAGGCACTGGCCCAGGCCCTGAAAAGACCACACCCTCAAGGAGCCCACACCGAGTGGGGATGGCAGACAAATATGACATCAGGGGCACATGGAAGAGCAGAGCAGCTGATGAGTCAGTGGAGACAGGCAGGGACCAACTGGAAAGAGTTTTATCATACTAAAGAGCATATGGAGGAGATGAGGACCCAGTGAAGGATTTTAAGAAGCACAACTTAATAGTGGCTTATAAATAATGCTTTCTCATCCATGGGGAAGATGGAGTAGAGGCATCTTGAGGCAGCAAGCCAGGTAGGAGGTAGTTGGGGTTAGTTCACTGAAGATGGGGTAAGAGCCCCAATGACGATCATCATAGTGAAGATGAAGTGGAAAGGGGACGCACACGTCATTTCAGATAATGAATGTTGTTAAGAAGTAGTGACCTTTTGAGTGTTGATATTAAGTCAGAAGAAGTCTAAATTGACTTCCAAGTTTCAGATTTCAGTGAGAAGGGCCTGGAACCACAAAAATTCTAGGAGATAATGTCAGAAAAACTCTTCTAGACACTGGCTTATGCAAAGTCTTCATGACCGAGAACCCAAAGGCAAATGCAAGAAAAACAAAGATAAATAGATAGAACTTGATTAAATGAAACAGCTTCTGCACAGCAAAAGAAATAATCAGCAGAGTTAACAGACAACCCACAGAGTGGGAGAAAATCTTCACAATGTATACATCTGACAAACAACTAATATTCTGAATGTACAAAGAACTCAAACAAATCAGCAAGGAAAAAACAATCCCATCAAAAAGTGGGCTAAGAACTTGAATAGACATTTCTCAAAGGAAGATATACAAATGGCCAACAAGCATATGGAAAAATGCTCCACATCACTAATGATCAGGGAAATGCAAATCAAAACCACAATGTGATACCACCTTACTCCTGCAAGAATGGCCATAATCAAAAAATCCTATGTTCTTACTCATAAATGGGAGCTAAGCTATGAGAACGCAAAGACGTATGAATGATGCAATGGACTTTGGGGACTTGTGGGAAAGTGTGGGGGCCAGGTGAGGGATAAAAGAGTACACACTGGGTACTGTGTATACTGCTTGGGTGACGGATGCACCAAAATCTCAGAAATCATCACTAAAGGACTTGTTCATATAACCAAATACCACCTGTTACCCAAAAATGTATCAAAATAAAAAATAAGTTTCAAAAATAAGTAATTAGATATTGGGGTGGGTGGAAAACAGTATTAGATTTTGATTTTTGATATTACTAAGAATTTGATATAACTGTGAGACCTATAACTTTATAGACACATGGAAAAAGATAACCAAGTCCTGAAAGTTGCATGTGTGGAGTCACAATTATTGACCCCAAGTCATGGTAGAGATTTCTATTACCTAGGGAATGGCAAAAAGGGAAGATCTGAGAACAATGGTAATATTGGCATTGACATTTTAGTCTTTCCCACAGTAGGCACATACAAAGCATCAATTGATTAAAATCTATATTTTATACAGGTATATTTTTGGGAAATGGCACTAACTTCACATAAATTTTTTACTCACATAGAGTGAGGCTATAGGTAAATCATAGCTTTTATATAAAGTGAGGGATACTTGTAAAACATTCTTTCCTGAAGCTTCAGCGCCTCTTAAATGGCTCCAATCAAAGGTCACAGTCTGGTTTTAAAACCAGGAGGCATATGCTGTCTTCTGTGGGTTTTAGCACAAACTTCAGAGCTGCAGCCAAGGATGAGAGTGGCACTAGGAGAAACAGGACATTTATCCCTCCAGGTGGTCATATATTGTTGTTTTCATTTTGTCTTCTCTTCTTGAAATAATCTCTTCTCTCTTTACAAGTTGACACATGGGGTGAAGTTTCCCTCATGTGTTAATAGAATCTCGGAAGGAGTAGAGTTCCCTTTCATTCCGTTTTTATTAATTTGTTTCTCATAATTCCAGTGATGTGTTTGGGGTGGAAAAAAATTGAAGAGAGAAAAGAAAAAGAAGTACTAATAAAAAGCAGAATGCCCCCCAGCGGCAAGCTGGTGGCGTCCAGAGGTTGCAGATAATGGATTAGCTTTTACCTATTTCCATAGCAACAGCTTAGCTGCTCTTAAACACTTCTTTAAAAGCTTCTGATAAATGTATCCTGTGACCCTGAAAACTTTTCCATCTCCCTCCTGACTTTTTTCATCTTCCACCCCTCCTTTTCCCTTTTGCCCCACGAAAACATCAATTATTACCCATAACTTTGTAGCATTTGCCTGGTTTTCTCCAGACCTGCTTCCTTTAAGGGCCCAAGATAGATTTGGCAGTGGGAGACCGAGAACACTGCATGCTCTCCTTCCTCCCTTTGGCTCCCCTCTCTCTCTTTCCCCTCCCCTTCTTGCTTCTCTCTCCCTCTCACTCTTTTCTTCTTTGTCCTTTTTCTCTCTCCCCTTGCCTCTTTCTTATTGTTTTTAGTTTGTTCTTTCTCCCATTTCTCAAACTAAATAGACATGGAAGTCATCATTCTATGGATCACTGATTGGAACTGAATTGACGATTCCCAATCAAATAGTTGAAAATATTAACTGAGCACTTGCTGGTGGTCAGCGATGAGCTGTGCTCTGGTTGGGATAGGGGGGCACGTGAATGGAAGAACATCAAGAGTCTAAAAGAGTGCCCTTGCCCATATCACCCACATAGAAATCAAGATTCTGGCTGAAAAAATTGAACACTCAACAATTATGCAATCATCAACATGATCAGGGTAAAGAATAGGTTAGGGTTGTAAAGACAGGACTTTTGTTCCTGGCAGTCACTACTATGGCATTTAGAATGATCACTTATGGTTAGATCAGCTGTGTTTACATTTTAATCTATTAAATGAGGAGAATACAATAATTAAAAAGGTAATATGAGAATACAAAACTCAAACAGGATCGTTCATATAGATGAACTTGTGTTCCACAGAGGTCAACTTGCTGTTCTTGTTATTGGCTTAATATCCACAAGAAGATGAAGATGAAGAAGAAGAAGAAAGAAGAAGAGGAGGAGGAGGGGAAGAGGTGGTGGGGAGGAGGAGGAGGAGGGGAAGAGGAGGAGGAGGAGGGGAGGAGGAGAGGAGGAGGGGAAGAGGAGGAGGAGGAGGGGAGGAGGAGGAGGGAGGAGGAGGGGAAGAGGAGGAGGAGGAGGGGAGGAGGAGGGGAGGAGGAGGAGGGGAAGAGGAGGAGGAGGGGGGAAGAGGAGGGAAGAGGAGGAGGAGGAGGAGGAGGGGAGGAGGAGGGGGAGGAGAGGAGGGAAGAGGAGGAGGAGGAAGGGAGGAGGAGGGGAGGAGGGAGGAGGGGAAGAGGAGGCGGAAGGGAGAGGAGGAGGGGAGGGGAAGAGGAGGAGGGGGAAGAGAGGAGGGGAGAGGAGGAGGGGAGAGGAGGAGGAGGGGGGAGGAGGAGGAGGGGAGGAGGGAGGAGGGGAGGAGGAGGAGGGGAAGAGGAGGAGGGGAGGAGGAGGAGGGGAGAGGAGGCGGAGGGAAGAGGAGGAGAGGAGGGGAAGAGGAGGCGGAGGGAAGAGGAGGAGGAGGAGGGGAGGAGGAGGAGGGGAGGAGGAGGGAGGAGGAGGAAGAGGGGAGGAGGAGAGGAGGAGGAGGAGGGGAAGAGGAGGCGGAAGGAAGAGGAGAGGAGGAGGGGAAGAGGAGGAGGGGAGAGGAGGAGGAGGAGGGGAGGAGGAGGGGAAGGGAAGAGGAGGAGAGGAAGAGGAGGAGGGGAAGAGGAGGAGGAGGGGAGGAGGAGGAGGAGGGGAAGAGGAGGCGGAGGGGGGGAAAAGGAGGAGGAGGGGAAGAGGAGGAGGAGGGGAGGAGGAGGAGGGGAGGAGGAGAGGGGAAGAGGAGGTGGAAGGGAAGAGGAGGAGGAGAGAAGAGGAGGAGGGGAGGAGGAGGAGGGGAAGGAGGAGGAGGAGGGGAGGAGGAGGAGGAGGGGGGAAGAGGAGGAGGAGAGGGGAGAGGAGGAGAGGAAGAGGAGGAGGAGGAGGGGAGGAGGAGGAGGAGGGGAAGGAGGCGGAGGGGAAAAGGAGGAGGAGGAGGGGAGAGGAGGAGGAGGGGAGGAGGAGGAGGGGAAGGAGGAGGAGGGGGGAGGGGAGGAGGAGGAGGAGGGGAAGAGGGGAGGAGGGGGAAGAGAGGAGGAGGGGAAGAGGAGGAGGAGGGGAGGAGGAGGGGAAAAGGAGGAGGAGGGGAGAGGAGGAGGAGGGGAGGAGGAGGAGGGGAAGAGGAGGAGGAGGGGAGGAGGAGGAGGAGGGGAAGAGGAGGCAGAGGGGAAAAGGAGGAGGAGGGGAAGAGGAGGAGGAGGGGAGGAGGAGGGGAAGAGGAGAAGGTGAAGGCTAAGAAGAGGAGGAGGAGGAGGAGGAATAGGAAGAAGGAGAAGGAGAAGAATAAAAAGAAGAAGAAGAGGAGGAGGAGGAGGAAGAAGAAGAAGAGGAGGAGAAAGAAAATCAGGATCCTCACAAAAGTTTTTATGGGCCGGGCGCGGTGGCTCATGCCTGTAATTCCAGCACTTTGGGAGGCCGAGGCAGGCGGATCACGAGGTCAGGAGATCGAGACCATCCTGGTTAACACAGTGAAACCCCGTCTCTACTAAAAATACACAAAAGTAGCCGGGTGCTGCGGCGGGTGCCCGTAGACACAGCTACTCAGGAGGCTGAGGCAGGACAATGGTGTGAACCAGCGAGGCGGAGCTTGCAGCGAGCCGGGATCACATCATTGCAGTCCTGCCTGGGCCAAAGAGCGAGACTCGTCTCAAAAGAAAAAAGAAAAAAAAAAAAAAGAAAGTTTTTATGGAGAAGGGGAAAACTGAAGCTGAGTATGAAGCGATGAAGGTCTAAATACGGGAAAGGGAGAAAGAACTCGCCTCTCAGGGAAGCAGAAAGAGGCCGGTACCCATTCTTCACTGCATCTCCTCTAACTACTCACATGCCCTACACATAGTAGGGACTAAGTAACACTGCGTGTGGATGTGTGAGCATGTGTGTTTTCCTTTTTGTCTCATTTGTTCCACCAGATAGAAGACACTGCTTTTTCAAAAGACGAGTAAGTGGAGATTTTAAAATAAATTAAAGTACATTATCTGTAAATATCTCTAAATGACCACAATATTGCGTCTTCTGCGGAGGTTTTTCTGACTCCCCTGGTGCCCGTCCACCCCTGTTAGTTTGCCCATCACCCTGGGTGTACTTATCACCTTCTCGTGCAAATAGTGCAACTCAGTGCGGGTGTTGAACCCTATTCGTCTTCATTACTTCAGTGCCTGGCAAAGTGCCTAGAATACAGGGGGGTGCTCAGTGAGTGCTTTTTGAAGAAAGACACAATTTAATGAGTGTCATGAATCAGGCAATGTTAACTAAGAAAGCTTTCTTGAAGAGGTGAACTTTGGAATGGATTGTTAACAAAGGAAAGGATGGGATTCAAATAGGCATGGGAGCCATGTCCCTTCATTGGACAGCCCACCAAAGATGTCATGGTAGCCTGGGCATCCTCGAGCATCCCATTTCCCAGAGCAGGGGTGTTGGACGCCAGGGATGGCATCCTGTGACAAGACTTCACCGACAGAGTGAGGCTTCTCTCTTTCCAACCGCAGGCTTAATCAAGGAAGAAAGAAAACCAAGTCATAATATCCTAATTCTCAACTGAGTGTACAGAAATGCCTCTTTCACTTAAATCTAAGGGATGTGATACCTCTGCCTCCCTCTGTGACTGAGGAGAAAGGACCTTGGAATCCACCGCTGCCAGTCGGCTCTGGGTACAAAATCTAAATTGGTTTCCGGCTCCCACGGACATCATCTGGCACTTTCCCTGAGCACTGTATTTAATAACAACAGTTGCAAAGGCAATAACAGAGGTAAAAAATGGTATTGTTAGTTTATTATTATTTTGTCTCCATTCTTTTCATAGATACCCAGTCAACTCCAGTAAGAATAAGTTTTTTTTTGTAATATCCTGCTCCATAAAATCAGTTTCACACATAAAATCAGAAACTCATTTTCAGCCATGAACACAGGCCTACGTACACATATATTTTGTGAGAAGGAGTCAGAACTCTCTTCCTTGTGGGTTTCAAGATGGTAAAATTCCAGGTTCAGGGTAGTTTAGAAGACAAAGTGGAGTTTAATATCCACCTAGGAGGTCCAACTAGAGTCACAGTTCTCTTTTCCTGCAGTACTTGTTGCAGGTAAGTGTAATATCAGGAGTAGGTTTGGAGAGGAAGTGGAGGCTATAACAGCCATCATATAGCAGAGATTACAGTGTGCACCAGGCCAACCGACGGTGGGTTTTCTGGAAGGAGAAAGTGGCAGCCTCTCTGACCTCCTCTTAATGCAGTGGGAAATGTATGCTGTTAACTTTACGTCTGTTTGCATGAATTGGAAGACCTGTTTCACTCCCATGTTCCTAGGAAGTTTCTGTAAGCTGCCAGAAGCTACTTGATGAGCTGAGATCGCACACACACTCCTGTTTGTGTGACCTTGGGAAAGTGTCTTCTCTCCGGACCCCAATTTCCTCATTTGTAGGATGAGGAGGTTGTGTCATGAGGCAAATTCTAATGTCTCTTGTAGCTCTAAAATTTTATGATTCCATAATTAGAAGCAAACCTCCTGAATGTTTTGAAGATCTTTGGGTAGGCTTGCCATTCCAGCAGAAAAAAATCAAGTAAGATAGACTCTTGTTTCTTATAAATGATCTTAAGTCCGTTTTAGAATTAATATATTCTGGTTCCCTTACTATAAAGAACACCAATTTTTGGTTGGGCACAGTGGCTCACACTTGTGATCCCAACACTTTGGGAGGCCAAGGCAGGAGGATTGCTTGAGCCCAGAAGTTTGAGACCAGCCTGGGCAACATAGCAATATCCTGTCTCTACATATTTTTTTTTCTAAATTATCTGGGTGTGTTCATGCACACCTGTAGACCCAGCTATTTCAGAGGCTGAGGCAGGAGGATTACTTGAGCCCAGGAGGTCAAGGCTGCAGTGGACTGTGATCACACCACTTCACTCCAGCCTAGGTGACAGCAAGAGACCCAGTCTCAAAAAAAAAAAAAAAAAAAAAAAAAAAAATCCAAAATATTTATTAAAACAAGAAATATTTTGATACAATCCTCTGAAGTTCTTTATACTCTCTTTGTAAAGAGATCATCCTTTGTTGATCTCACTTCACAAGTGCTCTGTGACACACAGGTGCAGAGTTCATGTTAAGATCACAAAAGCCATTATTTTTTCAGACCAGTGCTGCATGGGCCCAGACTTCTGATTAATAGTGAGCAAAATGGATGAGGGGGGCATGGTTGCTCACTCTTTCATCCTCAGAAGTCTATGTGCCTTCATTCTTACCCTCCTTTCTTCAGGCTTGAGGGTTTGTCAAGCCATTCCAGAGACTGAAAAATCTCTGAAAATAAATCTAAATTAATTTAACTTGGCTGGTTCCCCTTTGATATGGTTTGGCTATGACCCCACCCAAATCTCATCTTGAATTGCAGCTCCCATAACTCCCACGTCTTGTGGGAGGGACCTGGTGGGAGATAATTGAATTATGGTAGCAGTTTCTCCCATATTGTTCTTGTGGTAGTGAATAAGTCTCATGGGATCTGATGGTTTTATAAGGAGAAACCCCTTTCACTTGGTTCTCATTCTCTCTCATCTGCTGCCATGTAAGACGTGCCTTTTGCCTTCTGCCGTGATTGCAAGGCCTCCCCAGCCATGTGGAACTGAGTCCATTAAACCTCTTTTTCTTTATAGATCACCCAGGCTTGAGTCTGTCTTTATCAACAGCATGAAAACAGACTAATACACCCTTAATCAAAAGCATTCATGTTTCTCTCTGAGAAATCTAACAGACTTAGCAGACATGATTTTCCCTTGTGGTTGCAGCATCCTTCCCCTACTCTCTCAGAGGGAATCACGCTGTTCTTCATCATGCAGTGGTCCTGCCGTTTTCCCATGGATCACTTGACATTATGGACTCTCTAAGTGTGCATCCTAAGGACTTTTTAGGAAAGTATTCTCATCAGAGAAAACGCCCCAGACAGAAACTTTCAGAAACTCTAAGTCTCAGATCTAGGTCTGTCTAACCATAGAGTTATTTAAAACAAAACAAAACAAAACAAAGACAAAACAAACAAAAAAGACAACAACACAAACAAAACCAACCAAACAAAAAAACTTTACCCCATACCCATGGCTTTTATTTACTTCTTATTTTCCGTGGATGCTATTTGCAATGAAAGAAAAGCTCTGTGAGTTAATAACATAAACACATAGAAAGAGCCTTCATAGGGTCCTCCTTTGTATTAGGCAAAGTCCTAAGCTAAGGCTCAGAACATTGGAAAGCCTAGTGAATTGCAAACCTCAATGTGAGAGTGAAAGCTCTGGCCTGGTAGACTGGAGACAGGACACCACAAGCTGAGGCGCCCCAGTAGGTGGGGTGGTACCTGCAGAGCTGAGAGCGTCCCCACTGTCCTCAGCAAAGCTCATCCAGGCCAATTTTGTTTGTGATCAGTCGCGGCTCTTCTGACAAAGGGAGGCTTTACAGGGGTGCTCAGGAGCTAGCTGGCTTCTGAACGCTTTGGCAAAAACTTGTTGGAAATGGTTTCATTTGCTCCTGCCCTGAGACCCATTCTGCCCCTGACAGACTTTGACTTGACACAGTGTGGAAGGGTAAATACCAGGCTTGTGCCAGGGGCTGAGGCCTTTAGGGTGACATGGGAGCCAACTAAAGATTTTGTAGTTTTGGCCTAGAGTCTGCACTCAAATTAAAACCAGATAAACTTTATAAACACAGTTTGATGACTGTGGAACAGCAGACTGACATGGGGTGAAGGAAATCGGAATTTGCCTGATAATTTCTCAGTCAGAATGGAAGAGGGGAGCAGTTTCATCCTCACGTTTCATAATCTAAATCTCAGGTCTCAGCGTGTTCTCCTTTGTTCTAACCTCTGCAGGCCCCAGGAATTTCCAGGTGGGCAGAGTATTTCCCAGAAAGGTCCCTGGCAGGCGGGCTTTCACTGACCAGCTCCCCATCATCCTGGGGCTCAGCAAAGATAATAAGGGTACAACACTGGGAGAGAACGGAAGGAGGCTTTGACTCATGGTTTCCAAATTAATATCTTTTCTCTTCTTATTTTGCATTCAAAACCAAACACAGTAGATCCAATTCAGCTTCAGGCACTTTCATCTGTGAAGTCAGATTGGCAGAGTTTGGGAAGGGAGAATATGGGGGAATCCGGGGAAAATGTACAGGGATGCATTATTCATTCTGCATTATCAGATAATGAGATGTCCCAAATGAGTGAATCTTTTAGATAACTGAATCTTCCTTTCTAAACATTCAAACTTCCTCTATATTTTAGAATATATTTATGTATTTTGTTAAAAGTGCGTTATAAGCATCTCTGCCTAGAATACCTGATTATAATTAACCATATCTTGCCTACTTATCCTGTTTTAAAGAGAAATTAATTTTATTTCTCTGCCTCACAGAGGTGCACTCAGCCATGCCCTTCCGTGGCCTGGCAGTTCCAAGCTCTTTCTCCTGGTGTGCGTGCACTCTTCTTTTTTTTTTTTTTTTTTTTTTTTTGAGACGGAGTCTCGCTCTGTCGCCCGGACTGGAGTGCAGTGGCCGGATCTCAGCTCACTGCAAGCTCCGCCTCCCGAGTTCACGCCATTCTCCTGCCTCAGCCTCCCGAGTAGCTGGGACTACAGGCACCCGCCACCTCGCCCGGCTAGTTTTTTTTTTTTTTGTATTTTTTAGTAGAGACGGGGTTTCACCGTGTAGGCCAGGATGGTCTCGATCTCCTGACCTCGGGATCCGCCCGCTTCGGCCTCCCAAAGTGCTGGGATTACAGGCTTGAGCCACCGCGCCCGGCCCGCGTGCACACTCTTCTTTGTGGGGGTCACTTGTCGGTACACTGGGGCTGATAGCGTGCTCTCCCTTTCTTTTTCTAATCTTTAGAACACATGACTTAGGAATAAATGGCTGTTTCCAGGGAAAGGCAAATAGCCATGCCTATTAAATCAGCAACGTTATTTCCTACATGATTCTAAGTCCAGATCCATAGGCCACGATTCTCCGTCTGTTGAGTGAGGATGCTGCGCTGGGTACCCGGGGTGATAAAAAGTGCCCTTGAGTCTTGTCCCCCGTTATGGGATGACTGATGCTTGCCATTTATCAGGGCTGTCACTTGGGTAAAGACCGTAAGTTGAATTCATTGTGTGAAGCGCATCAATAGAGGAAACACAGGGTGGAGAATAAGAACAGTGTTTAATGGGGCCGGGCGCGGTGGCTCACGCCTGTAATCCCAGCACTTTAGGAGGCCGAGATGGGCGGATCACGAGGTCAGGATATCGAGACCATCCGGCTAACACAGTGAAACCCCGTCTCTACTAAAAATACAAAAAACTAGCCGGGCGAGGTGGTGGGCGCCTGTAGTCCCAGCTACTGGGAGGCTGAGGCAGGAGAATGGCGTAAACCCGGGAGGCAGAGCTTGCAGTGAGCGGAGATCGCGCTGCTGCACTCCAGCCTGGGTGACAGAGTGAGACTCCATCTCAAAATAAAATAAAATAAAATAAAAAGAATAGTGTTTAATTCAGTTTGACTAGAGAGGGTTCAGGAGGCTTTAGATAGGAAATGATACCTAAAAGGGGTTTAACAGGATGAATAGGAGTTTTCTAAGTGGAAAGAAAGAAGATAAATATGTTCTAGACACAGGGGATAATAGCTATGTCCATAAGTTTAAGAATGCTAAAGGTTATCCCCATATGTCTCTGAGAAATAAACACATGGGTTGGGTGATGGTATTATTTGTTGCATTCAAAAAACTTCAAACAAAAGAAACAAACAACAGCAACAAAACTTCTTGTTTTGTGAAAATAAAAGCAAGTGACTGAAGTTGCTACTCAGTACCAACCTACACATAAATATGGGGAACACTGGAGAAGGAAAGAGGGATCAACTCCGTAAAGGAAGAACATTTTCACTTTTCAGTGTCCTGTTTCCTTCTCTGGTGGCAAAGTCTGTCGCATGAATGGAAGAGAGGTCTTGTGTAATGTCTCACCAGTCTTAACAAGGGTGCACCATGCTGCTCGTTTTATTGATTGATTTATTTTAATGAAGTGGTTTTCAAAAGGTAGTTCCCAAAACGGCAGCATCAGCATTACTTGGGAACATAGAAATGGAAATAACCTCATTGTTCAATTCTCACCTATGAGTGAGAACATGCGGTGTTTGGTTTTCTGTTCTTGCGATAGTTTGCTGAGAATGATGGCTTCCAGCTGCATCCATGTCCCTACAAAGGACACAAACTCATCCTTTTTTATGGATGCATAGTATTGCATGGTGTATATGTGCCACATTTTCTTAATCCAGTCTGTCACTGATGGACATTTGGGTTGATTCCAAGTCTTTGCTATTGTGAATAGTGTCACAATAAACATATGTGTACATGTGTCTTTATAGCAGCATGACTTATAATCCTTTGGGTATATCCCCAGTAATGGGATGGCTGGGTCAAATGGTATTTCTAGTTCTAGATCCTTGAGATCACTTGGACACAGGAAAGGGAACATCACACAACGGGTCCTATTGTGGGGAGGGGGAACGTGGGAGGGATGGCATTAGGAGATATACCTAATGTAAATGACAAGTTGATGGGTGCAGCACACCAACATAGCACATGTATGCATATGTAACAGACCTGCACGTTGTGCACATGTACCCTGGAACTTAAAGTATAATAAAAAAAAAGAAAGAAAGAAAAGAAATGGAAATAACCAGGCCCCACTAAAAACCTACTAAAGTTAGAAACTGGGGCAGGGCCTTGTCATCTGTTTTTACAGCTCTTCTGGTGACTGAGATGCTCACTCACATTTGCGAACCAGTGCTCTGACAACATAGAGAACGGGACCCAGACTCAGATGGAAACCCTGAGAAATCAAAATCGGAATTGAGGAGAGCACAGACAAAGATATTTGTTGCCACTCTGTAACTGCCCAGTGGGTTCACCCTGCCCACTGCCTAGACAGAGCCAATTTATCAAGACAGGGGAATTGCAATAGAGAAAGAGTAATTCACACAGAGCTGGCCGTGCAGGAAATCAGAGTTTTATTATTACTCAAATCGGTCTCCTCAGGCATTCGGGGATGAGAGTTTTTAAGGATAATTTGGCGGGTGGGAGAAGGCCAGTGAGTTGAGTGCTGATAAGTTGGGTCAAAGATGAAATCATAGGGAATTAAAACTGTCTTTTTGTGCTGAGTCATTCCTGGGTGGAAGGGCCACAAGATCAGATGAGCCAGCTAATCAGTCTGGGTGGTGCCAGCTGATCCATCAAATGCAGGGTCTGCAAAATATCTAAAGCACTGATCTTAAGAGCAATTTAGGGAGGGTCAGAATCTTGTAGCCTCCAGCTGTAAGACTCATAAACCATAATTTCTAATCTTGTGGCTAATTTGTTAGTACTACAAAGGCAGTCTAGTCCCCAGGCAAGAAGGGGATTTGCCCTGGGAAAGGCCTGTTATCATCTTTGTTTTCAACTATAAATTATCAACTAAGCCCCTCCCCAAGTTAGTTCAGCCTATACCTAGGCATGAACAAGGACACTTGGAGGTTAGAAGCCAGATGGAGTTGCTTAGGTTAGATCTCTTTCACTGTCTCAATTACAATTTTGCAATGGTGGTTTCAACTCCACCTTATTTCCTAATTCTAGCCTACATGGCCTGGCTGACCAACCACAGCGGGGCACAGACAGCTTCTTAGGTAGACCTCATGTTGCTGGGGTGGCCTTGGTTCTGAAAGTTCAAGACACGGGAATTGCAATAGAGAGAAAGTAACTCACACAGAACTTTATTTTGTGCTTCACTGAGAAAGGGTCCATCTCTCTGGAAGGCTCAGGGTAAGGCGCTTCCAGGAAACAGATGTGGAAATTCAGTGGTGCTTTACTGATTTGTAAATGAGCTAGATTCACTGCATGATAGCCCAGGAGTTCCTCCATTGGTCCATCTCCTTCCCATCCAAAGTCTAAATCAAAAAATAAATTTTAATTAGAAAGTAGCAGAATTCAGGCAAAGGGGACATCATGGTCCTGTTCAAATGTTTCCTAGCATGCACATATTATGGCATAATCCACCCAGTTTACAAATATTCTTTTAGTCATAGAAACCAGGCAGATGGAGTGTAGAGTTGGGGACTTGGGTTCCTGTGGCAGTAGTGGGTGAAAACCATTCCTTCCTCTTCTCAGACACATGCTCTGTGCTTCCAGATAGATTCCCTACTAATAGACGGGAGGCAGGCTTTATTAGAGATGCCCTCTCAGGCCATTCCTGTGTTGCTATAAAGAAATGCCCGAGACTTGGTAATTTATAGAGAAAAGAAGTTTAATTGGTTGATGGTTCTGCAGGCTGTACAGGGAGTATGGCACTGACATTGCTTGCTTTTTGGGGAGATCTCAGAGAGCTTTTACTCATGGTGGAAGGCAAAGCCAGAGCACTTCACACGGCCAGAGGAGGAGCAAGAGAGAGACAGAGAGGTGTCACTCACTTTTGAACAACCAGATCTTGTGAGAACTCACTCACTACCATGAGGACATCACCGAGGGGATGGTGCTAAACCATTCATGAGAAATCCACCCCCATGATCCAGTCACCGCCCACCAGGCCCCACCTCCAACACTGGGGATTACAATTCAACATGCGATTTGGGCAGGGACAAATATATACACTATTTTCACCCCCTTAATGTCACAGATTACATTAGTTTCGGATCTTAATTGTCCCTGGGATCCATTTGTATGTATAAGGTGAGTTTGTGTTTATATGATCTCAGCAGTCATGTTACTAGAAAGAGCTCCTAATCCAAACCCCAAGGGAGGGTTCTCGGACCTCATGCCAGTAAGAATTCAGGGCAAGTACACAGAGTAACATGAAAGTGAAGCAGCTATGTTGTCTGGGGTATATACCATGGGGTTCGTTATTGAGCACCAGGAAAATTTAGGACACAGACACACAGGAGGCATTTAGGAGAAAGGGGTCTCTGAGGAGAAAGGACCGGCAGGTGGCAAATGCGCCAAATTTTATAGTCAGGTTGGAGGATGTGGGGTCTGGTTTACATAGGGCTCACAGACTGGTTCCATCATGTATGATGTTTATGTAGCACATGGGGAAGGCTGGTCACCACACCCTAACCTTATTATGCAAATAGTTTTTCTAGTTAATTGGCGCCATCTTGTCTGCTTCTTACAGTACACGCGGCTGACCAAAGAGAAGGGAAGATGGAGCCGCCACCTTGAAAGTGTGTAGTCTAGTTCCTGCCCCATTCACTCGTGCAAGCTCCCAGCTTGCTTGTCTGTGTCTGAAGCTCGACTTTACAGGCTACTCTTTGTTAGAAAATGATTTGGGGCTGCTTTTCATGAAAAAGAAAAGCCTTCCCAAGAACTCCCATACCCTTGCTATCTGCCTGAGTAATTTCTTCTTAACTCCTGTATCAAAAGTAAGTGTATTACGAATGTAAAAGAATAAAAGAGTGGCCACTCCATTGGCAGAGCAGCAGCATGGGATGCTCGACTGAATATACTTATAGTTATTTCTTGATTATACGCTAAACAAGGGGTGGATTATTCGTGAGTTTTCTTAAAAAGTGGTGAGGATTTCCTGGAACTGAGGGTTTCTTCCCCTTTTAGACCACATAGGGTAACTTCCTGACATTGCCATAGTATTTGTAAATTACCGAGGCGCTGGCCAGAGTGTCTTGTAGCATGCTAATGCATTATAATTAGTGTATAATGAGCAGTGAGGATGACCAGAGGTCACTTTCATCACCATCTTGGTTTTGGTGAGTTTTGGCCGGCTTCTTTACCACATCCTGTTTTATCGCTGGGGTCTTTTTGAACTGCATCTTAGGACCTCTTATCTCATCCTGTGACTAAGAATGCCTAACCTCCTGGGAATGCAGCCCAGCAGGTCTCCACCACATTTTACCCAGCCCATCTTCAAGATGGAGTCACTCTGGTTCCAATCCTCTGACAATCCTGGGTGGCATTTATTGATCAAGTTCATGGGAGTGAGGATAATATTGTCGCTTTGTACACAATTTACATATATTTTATAATATGTCTGTGTTCCAGTTACTTTAGCCATTACATGAAGGAGAGGGTTGAAGATGGAGAGAGGAAAAGGAAAGAAAAGGAGAAAGTGGCATGGTTACAGATAGGTCAAGGAGGCACCTATCTGTCACCGTGAGAGCTGCTTATAAGCTTTAGCTTGAATTTAACTTGAGTCTAGCCTTCAAGTAGTTCACTTGTTTTTTGGGAGTTAGGTGTCTCTCCCAAACTGGGAGATCCTCTGCTGTCTCTTCACTCTTTAAAACATTTTAAGGGAATGGGGTAGAGGAGAGTTTATTCCTCACTGGCTCTGCTTTGTTGTCATTGTGCTAATAATATTGTTACTTTATATGAGAGTATTAACATTTGCTTGTTGTCTTATCTTTTAAATGCCACTTAATTGAGAGGGAAATGAGCAGATGAATGGAAGTGAGCTGTGGTGGAGAAGAGTAACACCCCTGCCCTAGGCCCATCCTCCCAGGGCCAGGAGGGTCCCCATTATTTCCATTCTCTTTTGTACTGGGGCAGGTGCCAGGGAGAACAGGAATTCTGTACACATTTCTAAGCTAGGGCAAATTCTTCGAAATTTCCACTTTCCTTTCCGCCCTGCTTCCAGTACAGCCTACTTTCCTCTAGTCTTTTTAGTCCCATTATCCTTTTACTCT
Source organism: Trachypithecus francoisi (assembly GCF_009764315.1). NCBI lineage: Eukaryota > Metazoa > Chordata > Mammalia > Primates > Cercopithecidae > Trachypithecus > Trachypithecus francoisi. The sequence goes on along the minus strand of NW_022681473.1, from coordinate 120,428,678 downwards.
CTGCACCCAGCCCACCAAGCTCCTATGCCCAGGTAAGCTTGCTGGCTCGTAAGTCTTGATCAGTGTAGGAGAGGAAAGGATGAGATAACCGTTCTGAGTCTCCACAGACACACACAGCCCATTTAGAATCTCAACTCTTTGCTTTGAATCCTCCCAAATGCTGTTTCTGCTTCAGGCACTCTCTGTAGTACAGTGTCTAACTATAAAGAGTTTTCATCACCTTGAGAAGGACCACAGCAGGTACCAGGTCTAAGCTCTCATTTTTACACCCTTAGGAGAAGTGAAATCCATTGGGAATTAATCTTGCATTGTTGGAGAGCTCCTTTGGGTCTCCCTCCTTCACTTTCCACCAATGCACGCTGCTTGACACTGTCACCAGTAATACATGTGCTCAAGGCTAAACATGGTGTCACGCTTCAGAGAGGTGGCAAGTGGCAGACAACATTCTTGATGGAGACTTTTTTCCCCTCCACCCCCTTGATGGAGATTTTAACCCACTTCAAAAAAGTTAGGAGATACCTAATTTAAGGATTAAAAGAAAAAAAAATCTTCCAAGAAAGTGGGTTGTAGGCTAGCACACTGACCTTCTTCAAAGATACTAAATCTGATGTGGACCTTGCCGGTATTCTTAGAGTGAGATTTGTACATTCTCTAGAAGTAGCACATTACTGTCTATTGGATTTGGAACCTGACTGTTCGCTTTCCCAGACTCCCTGCCTCTGCCCTTTCTAAGAATCTAGTCATAACCTTCTTCTCCTCCTACTTTAACTTGCCTAAATCTCTACCAAGGGTTTTCAGCATAGGACTGCTCTTCCCTTTCTCCAAGATGCCTGCAGGCCATTTACTCTTGACTCACCCACCCTCTTTGTCTTAGGGATAGACAAATGAATAGTTAGAGAACAGTGAGTGCCTATGCTTCAAGGTCAGCTTTCTCACCCCACTTTTCTGCCTTTACTTATGGCATCTCCCCCGGTAAAAATTGTAGAATTTCCTAGCACTTTCCGAAGAGGGCAGAAGGTATTTCATCAATTTTAATTCAAATAAAGTGAGTGCCTGCTGCCTGCCCCAGTGAGTATGTGCCAAGCATGGTTTTTGCCCTTGTCATCTTACTATGTCCCAAGAGCCTTTGACATTTTCTCTGGTGACATATTTTTTAAGTGGCTTTTACGTTTGCACCCAAGTTTATGAGAAGTGCCAGTCCACAGATGTGTTTGCAGAGACTAATTATTAGGCTGATTCTTTTGAAATGACTGTTCTCTGTCTACAGCCATGGAAGGTAGGACCACACAGGCTTTCCTTTCCCTAATGTGTCCCATCTGTGAGGGAGCAGAGAGCACCTGGGGAAATATGCGATGTCAGTGTGTGAGAACAGTCATATTTGAGCACTATCCACCAGCCACCCGGCCCTGGTACTGTGCTTACTGCTTTATATGTACTGACTTATTTAATCCTCACAACAATCCTACTTTGTAGGTACTCATTATATGCCTATGTTATAGATGGAAAAAAAATAACATACGAATAGCTTAAGAAACTCTCCAAAGTCACACAGCTGGTAAATAAATGGTAGAGCCAGGAAACAGACCTGGCCCTCTCTCTCCAGAGGCCAAACTCTAAACAATACAGTCAATGAACCTTAATTGACATATGTGGAAAGGTGATTTACTGAAAAGGATATTGGATCATGCATTCTCACTCATAAGTGGGAGCTAAGCTATGAGGACACAAAGGCATAAGAATGATACAATGGACTTGGGGGACACAGGGGGAAAAAGGACTGGAAAAGGGTGAAGGATAAAAGACGACACATGCGGTGCAGTGTATACTACTTGGGTGATGGGTACACCAGCATCTCAGAAGTCACTAAAGAACTTATTCATGGAACTAAACACCACCTGTTCCCCCCAAAACCTATGGAGATTAAAAAATAAAAATAAATAAATAAATAAATAAACCCTTTTAAAAAGGATGTTGGGAAGCCTGGCAAGCCCAGCAACTTCTCACTGGGAAGTCCCTGGGCAAAAGACATACACAGAGTTCACAGAAGACAGTAGAAATCACCCTCCCAACGATGACATGATGTAATCAAAACCATGCAGAAATACCATTTCTCATTTATTGAATTGGAAAACGTTTAAAAGTTTAGTTATATAAGCTTCTGACAAGACTTCTGGGAAAACAGGTTGTCTCATAGGTTTTTAGTGGATGGGAACGATGGTAAGACCCTCGTGAAAAGAAATCTATCAGCAATCACCAAAATACAGATAGATGCATTTACATTTTAAGCCAGTACTTATTCTATGTTTCTATACCAAATACACAGTTTACAAATCTTGTGGGAAATTGTAATAGCAAAATGTTGACAATTGAAATCGACTCACATTCTGTGCATGGGGTACTAGTTAGATAAACTATGATACATTTATGCCAAGGAATACTACACAGCTCTGAACAATGTATAAGGTATATTTCTATAAATATGGGAACAACAGTACATATGCTCTGCTACCTTTGTCTTAGGAAGGATGATGATACTATATTTTCTTATTTGCTTGTTTACATAAGTACACATTGGATGGATAAACAAAATACAAAGTTGTACAAATCTGTAGAAATAAAGGGATGGAAATGATAAAGGTAGGAGTAAAATATTTCTGTATATACTTTTAAAAGTAGATTGGTGTTTGAATCATGTTAATGTATCAACTTTTGAAAAGATATTAAATAATTTGAAAACAAGATATCATGTAGCTTGCAGAATTGTGGGGAAGGCTGAGTAACTGGTTGTAGCAAGTCTCCTATTTACACGGAAAGAGAAAAATATTTCTCTATGCAAAAATAAATATTCTCCATCAAACCTGTCACCATGTGCCCCAGACACTCTGATACCAGGCTATGAAAGTAAACTTAGTTATTGTTCCTTCCTCATAATAATGAATGAAGAAAAAATATTCTTTCCAAATCTCCCCACTTCACAGCTTCATAATCAAGTTCAAACGTAGTGACATTACTGCTATATACCTCCTTGATGTATCCTGGAGCTGCAAGACTAGTACATAGTGGGTATTTGGCTCCTGTGAAATTATCAAAAGCAATTGTTCCCCTCCCCCAGTCATATATATGTGACAATTACCTGCAAAGAGAGGTACATAAAAATAGACAATGTTTAATGAAACAATTAAAAGTATTATTTGAAGATGAATCAAATTAAGATGATTTAAAATCTGCAAGACTCTGGAATGTATGATGAGTATGCCATGGGCTCATTGGGATTGTGATTTGGAGAATTCCTATAAAACTGGAATGGGGCAGTCCTTTCCTTCTCAAGGCCATGCTCCTATCAGCTTCCCTGAGTACAGTGAGAAATGTTAAGTGTGTGGCTCCTTCCTCACCTTCCTGGAGCTGGGATGGTGTGTGCAATGCAGAGGATACTGATTTATACAAGTGGGAAGTGACGACCCAGCTTGTCCTCCTTTACTGACCCTGGAGGCCCAGGGAAGGCCAGCGAAGAGGTTTTTCAGCAAAAGTGGCCTTCTTTTGTAGCTGAAAGCACTGAACTGGAGGCCACTGTCATAAATATCAATGGCTTTTTACCTGGCATGCCGGTGAACCTTACTAACCTGAAATCTTTTCTGGGCTGGTGACACTGGAGCCCCTAGTGACTTTTTAGTCGGCTGCCTCTGTATTTAATGTGTTTTAAACGTTTTTGGCAGAACTGCTTTCCAAAAAGATTTGCCCAGTAATTTCAGTCTAAGCTGTCTAAAATATTATAGAACACTTGTTGCTGGGAATAATATTTCCCTGATAAAATCCCTGCAGCATTGTGACGTGTTAAACATTTTAAAGATAATTTTGTATATGTCTCACCTTTCAAGGGAATGGGAACCTCAGTTCCTGGTGGGCAGGTGGTGAGTAAGGAGATCTGACCCCTCCTCAGTAAATGGTGTGAATAACTCCACTGGAAGCATCCAGTCATGTCATGGTCTGGAGTACTGGGAAGCCATTTTTTTTTTTAACGTGCTTTAATTGCTTTTTGCTGGGGCCAGGGATATTTATGGGTTAGGAGATTGCCAAGTTATTTATTAGATGGAGTATCTAGGGATAGACTAATATAAATCACTTAGGCCAGTATTGAATATACCAGACACTCAGTAATTTAAAAAGCTTTAATAAAAATGCTAAAATATGAGACTTGTCTTTGGCTGTAATGAGACTCAGTTATCATGTTTTTATCAGCAATATTCAGTCACAGACCCCCCTGCCTTTTTCAAGAGTAAGAAAATGTGGATATAATCCGCATTTCCATACTCTCTAGGTTTGTTGGAATTGAGGAAGGTTTTTAAAATTTGAAAAAAAGGCTTATATAATAATTATTTGGGAAGCTAATTGCTGACTGAATTCCTCATTCTTAGAAATTCAAGAATAATAAGTAATGTTTTTTTGTGGATCCAGCATGATAGTGAGTGGGGAAAAAAACATGGGGGTATGTATGGCTAAACTTGGCTTATGTGTTGTACTTTCTATATTATAAAGAACTATTACTGTGTATGCTACACTCAAGCCCTAGTCTACAGAGAACAGAGTCAAAACTCATTGTGGGCCGGGCGCAGTGGCTCACGCCTGTAATCCCAGCACTCTGGGAGGCTGAGGTGGGTGGATCACGAGGTCAGGAGATCAAGACCACCCTGGCTAACACGGTGAAACCCTGTCTCTACTAAAAACACAAAAAAATTAGCCAGGCGTGGTGGCGGGCACCTGTAGTCCCAGCTACTGGGGAGGCTGAGGCAGGAGAATGGCGTGAACCCAGGAGGTGGAGCTTGCAGTGAGCCGAGACTACGCCGCTGCACTCCAGCCTGGGTGACAGAGCGAGACTCCATCTCAAAAAAAAAAAAAAAAAAAAAAAAACCTCATTATGTTTAGAACCAATGGAAACCCTGAGAACTCAAAATGTAGTTGTTCACTTTTTTTACTGGAAATACTAAATTATGGGTCTATTCTATACGATTTTTTTGTTTTTGTTTTTATTTAAATCTTTTTCTTTTTTAGAGACACTTGGAGACACTGTACTCCCAGTGCCACAATCACACCTAACCATAGCCTTGAACTCTTGGGCTCAAGCAGTCCTCCCACCTCAGCCTCCCGAGTAGTCAGGACTATAAGCGCATGCCACCATGCCTGGCTGTGTGTATGTGTGCATTTTAAAGAGACAGGGACTTGCTGTATTGCCCAGGCTGGTCTAAAACTCCTGGTCTCAAGCAAACCTTCCACCGTAGCCTCTGAAAGTGTTGGGATTACAGGTGTGAGCCACCGCTCCTGGCTCTATACCATTTTATAGTTTAAAAATCATATTTACTTTTATCATGTCATTTATTCACAGCTAGAACCTTTTGAAGATAGCTCTATCATCCGCATGCCACCAAATACTGTTTATTTTAATAAAATTACCCAATGGAAGAATGATCCCTGAGCTCGGACCCTTTCCCTTCTCTTCCTACAGTAGACAAGATGATGGACAAGTGCCCATTTCTTAAACATTTTCCAAATCCCATCTTCCTCCCAAGATAAAGAGTTTCTGTATCTGTTCCCAGACAATTTTCTTCTTCAATTCTGTCGTAGACTTGAACACACAATGACAACTTGGGTGCAGGGGTGAGGCACAGTGATCTAATCTTGGCAGCACAAAGCAGGTGGGAGAAGAGAAGAGGGGTAGGTGTTCAGTCACAGGCAGGAAATTTACTAGGAAGTGTACCTAGGCTGATTCCAGATAGATGGCCTAAAGGTGAGGCTGCATCCCAAGGAGCAGCCAACTCTGTTGAGACAGCCCCTGGCCCCCAACATTGCTACTCAGGTGAGCAAAACACAACAGAGACCTGCAGCCCATTCATCATTGGAAAGCTCGGGGTGTGGGCAGGAGTCTGTCAATACTCCCATGTCGCCAGGTGCCAGGCTGCAATATGGAGCAAGCTAGCGAGGCTCAGAGAGGTTGGGTGAATCTGTCCTGCTGATGTGGCTTGCAGAAGCTGTGCTCCAGACCCAGATGGAGACTGGGTCCTATGCAGGGTTCTAGAATAAACTTAGAAAAAGGGTTGGGGAAGAAACCACATTTCCCCTCAAAAATTTAGGATGGGGGACAAGATGGACACACAAAAGTCGTTTCAGAAAGCAATGGCAGACAGATCTGCTGGACAGTGACAAAATCAGGAAGGCCAGGAGCTGATGGAGACCAGGAGGGGCATGAAATCCTAGGTGTGGACACATCTGGCCTAATTCTCAGCCCAGGCATCGTTCCACATCTACCTTCCCTAGCCGAGAGTAGCTTAAAATGTGACAGGACCGAGGCAGAAGACTGGAGGCATCAAGCACTGTTGGCGAGAAGCTGAGGAATACAGGCTGGTTGACCTGGAGGCATCAAGCACAGTTGGTGAGACGCTGAGGAATACAGGCTGGTTGATCTGGGCCAGGAATGCCCCTGTTCACACTCCTCACTGGTCATCTGTAACCGAGGATCACTAAATGACAGGTCCAGGAATTAAAGCAGAGAGTGAGAAGATGCTGGACTTCCCCTGCTTTGCCTCATTTGGTTTTCTCCCTACTCAGTGCAGCAGGTGCTTTTCCTATGACCTACTTTTCAGATCATTGAAGTGGGGGCCACTTCTGTTCCAAACCTTGCAAGACTTCCCTTTTATCCATCTCATTGTGTCCAAACTAAAAGCCCTGCCAGCAAGAGTGGAGAGACCCTGGCCTTTGAAGCCAGGCACATTGGATCACCTCAAGCTGTAGCCTGGCTGTAGCTGAGACCTTGGGTTCTGCAGTCAGTCAACGGGAGACACATCTTAGCCTCTCCTTTTCCAGGCTGTGTGACATTTAGCAAGTTATTTAACCCCTCTCTGCGTCTATTACCTAATCCTTAATATGTAAAGTAGTAGTAAAACTGCCATGTTGGGTTTTCATAAGATGAAATAAGTGATGTGCAGCAAACTTTGCACAGTGCCACTTGACACTTATTAAGTTCTCAATAAATGAGAGTTGCTGGCAAAAAAATCTGGATGTAGAACAAAGAGCCCATAACATTGTCATTTACTATGTGCCAGGCACTGTGACAAAACCCTTTTATATTCATTTACCATTTATTCCTCACAGTGACCCTATAAGTTACCTATGATCACTATGCTGTTCTGCAGTTTGAGAAACTGAGATTAGAGAAGTCACACAACTTGCTCAAGGTCACACTGTGAATAAGAGGGAGGGAGCTCGGGTTGTAGTAACAAGAGACTGCCATGACCATGTTAAAGAAGAGGGTAGCGAAGGAGAGAGGTCTGAAACTCGCTCCAGGGAGGCCGGAAATACTCAGGGGCCTTCCTGCGAGAGAGAGACCTGGGTTGACAGAGGTCATGGGCTTGGCCACCACCTCACAGCAAATGCTTGACAGAACTGGGACTGGAACCAAAGTACTTCCTCATGGGCAAAATGGGAAGTTAGAGCGAGTGGCATCCCTAACGTCTATTTTGACTTGAAAAATCTATGATGTAAATTAAACCCTGTGATCCTAAGTGTGTGTGTGGCCAGAAGAACTCTCCAGGGAGCCTACAAGTCGGGGGGGAAGGGAACAAAAGGAGCCTCCCAGAGGGAGGGCACCTCCATGCCCCAGAAAGAAGAGAACTCAACAAGAAAGACTCTTTTGCTGTATTCAGTTCCTCTGATCATGGTCACTTGTCTGAATTGTGCAAATTAAAAATAGGAAGTGTGTGTCTGAGTCTATAAATAACTTCTGTAAGAGACACTGTGGAGACAACCGTCACAAATGAACTTAGCAGAGCCTCAGAGGTTTGTGATGTCACCCAGTCCCTGGCATGTATTCATGTATGTGTTATTCAGAACCATTTGTTCTCATTCCCTATCATTTCTCTCATCAAAATAGAGCCAAGAGGAGAAAAGCAATCAGAATGGAGTGGGTCTATTCTGCAGCACAAAATAAAACCATATCACACCAGAACATGGTGGGAGTCTGACTCACACTCAGAGTATATAAGACCAAATAACGTGGATCTGGCCCTGCCTCAAAGAATAGGATGTGACTTCATGCAATTAACCTAGTTCCAATTTGCTGGTTGCCCCCCGGATCCTAAGAGGTTGTATTTTTCTGAAAATCTCCTGGCATTAGCAGTTACATTTAGCACACATTGATTGAGCACCTACCAGATACCAGGCATTGTACTGAGAGGCACCTGGAATACTGAGATGAACAAATGACAGTCCTTAATTATAAGGATCCCCAGTCGAGTGAGTGAGAGAGACATAGAAAACAATAGAGCAGTGTGAAAAGTGCTGTGCCACTAACCACATATCCTGCCATTAACCAAGCTCTATTTATTTTACTCCCAAATGTCACTCAAATCTCTCCCTTTTGGCTCATCTCTCCTGCTACTGCACTTGTCTAACCTTCTACCATTTCCCTTTTGGACAACTCCCTAGCCAGTTTCATTTTCACTTGCTCAACTTCAGTCTATTCTCCACACTGCAGCCAGGAGTGACCAATTCCCAGTGGAAATCTGTCATGCCTGCATCACTTGTCATTATCATCATTATTATCATCATCATCATCACTACCACAGTCATCACCACCGACATCACCACTATCATCATCACCATAATTACCATCACTATCTTCACCACCCTTATCACCCTCAACATCACCATCACCATCACCATCTATTACCATCATCATTACCATCATCACCTTCATCATCATCATCTCCATTATCATCACCATCACCATCATTATTACCATCATCATCACCATAACCATTATCATCAACATCACCATTATCATCATCACCATAATCACCATGACTATCTTCACCATCTTTGTCATCATAATCACCGTTATTATCACTATCACTATCATCATCTATCACCATCACTATCTTCATCACCACCTTTATCATCAGTACCATGATTTTCATCATAATAATAATCAGCAGCAGCAGCAGCATCACGCCTTTAAATATTTTAATGTATCACTCAACTGCTGTTACAAAAGATTGAAAATTTTAGTGTTTATTCAAAGAATCTGTAAGTTCCAGGGTCTACCTGCTCTTTCAGCCTCAGTTTCTGAGATTCACTATGTTCACTTCATCCACAGTCACTGAAGCTCATCGTGCTCTCTGTTTTGTGGGTCCTTTGCACAGGCTGATCCATCTGCCCAGCTCTGCCCACAACAAACCCTTCACCAAACTCACCAGCCAGTCAAAAGTCCCCAGTATGGGCTATCATAGAGCTTTGAACCACTTCGTAGCATAGCCAGAGTGAAATCACGCTTAGATTCTCATGATGACTGACCAGCGTCAGTGTTCTCCTGTATACACTAAGCTCCATAATTTATATGAGAAAAGGACCTTGTCTATTTGTCATTCTACCTCCAATGTAATGCCTAGTTCATACTGGGAACTCAAAAAATGTTTTCAATGAATATATTACATCATTACACATAGTTTGTCATGGAACACAGACATACATTTATCTGTAGAATGTGGGGACTGATGGAGAGAAAGTATTCTATCTCAATACCAGTTTTCAAGTATGAGTAAGAGTTGAGCATGTGGATGGATGGGGAAGATGGCTTATGGGCAGAAGGAACAGCACATGCAAAAGTGTGGATTCATGAATTAACATGAGGTATTTGGAGCATTGCCAAATGGGCTGATGTGACTAGGACTGTGAGTTGTCTTGGAAAGAGAAGGGGAAACAGTGGGCAAGTAATGAGAAATGGGGAGTTAAGCAGACATTATGCAGTATTATTCAAAGAATTATCAATAAATGAAAAGAATATTTTCTGAGAACTCGTGTGTGTTGAGTTGTCGTCTCTCCTTGTAGTACAAGACCTCATAAGAGATGATTGGCCATGATTGATGTTTTTATAAAACTTTTATGAAGATACAATTCACATACTATAAAATTAGTCCTTTATTAAGAGAACAGTTCAGAGCTTTTAGAATATGCACAAGTTGTACACTAGTCACCACCATCTAATTCTAGAATATCTTTATAATTCCAATAGGAAGCTCCACCTCCATCAACAGTCACTTCTCATTTGTCTCTCTCCCTAGCTCCTGGCAATCACCAATGCATTTTTTATCTTTATGGATTTTACTATTCTGGATATTCTATGTGAATGGAATCAGACAGTATGTGGTCTTTTGTGTTTGGCTTCTTTCACTTAATATTTACATGGTTCATGCACGTTGGGTCACGTATCAGTACTTTGTTTCTTTGTATAGTTATATAATATTCCATTGTATAGGTATATCACATTTTGTTTATCCATTCATCTCTTGATAGATATTTGACTTGTTTTAAAATTTTGTCTGTTAGGACTAATGCATGAGCTGTTGTGTGGATATATGCCTTCGTTTCTCATAGGTATATAGCTAGAGTAGAATTGCTAACCCATATGATAGCTTATATTTAGCCTTTTGAAGAACTTACAGACTGTCCTCCAAGGTGGCTGCACTGTTTTACATTCCCACCAACTGTATTAGTCTACTAATTCTCCACATCCTTGCCAAAGCTTGTTATTGTCCCTCTTTTTGATTAAAGTCATCATAGTGGATGTGAAGTGATATCTCATAGTGGTTTTCATATACATTTTTTTCTGGTAAATAATGGTGCTAAACATCTTCTCATGTGCATATTGGCCATTAGTATATCTTCTTTGGAGAATTATTTATGCAACTCCTTTGTTCATTTTTTAATTGGATTATTTGACATTTTATTGCTTTTACTTATTTTGACAGTAGTCCCTTGTTAGATATATGATTTTCAAATACTTTCTCTTATTTTGTGGATTTTCTTTTCACTTGCCTGACGGTGTCTTTTTGAAGCACAAACACTTTTAATTTGAATGAAGTCCAGTTTATCTATGTTTTCTGCTGTTGCTTGTGCTTCTTGTGGTATATCTAAGAATTCATCACCTAATCAAAGGCTACGTAGTTTTTCTTGTGTTTTCTTCTAAGTTTTAGCCCTTACATTTAGGTCTTTGATCTATTAATGTTTTGAGTTGATTTTTGTATGTGGTATGAAGTAGGGGTCTAACTTCACTCTCTTGCAAGGGGATAGCCATTGGTCTCAGTACCATTCATTGAAAACACTATTCATTCCTCATTGAATTGACTTGGCACCTTGTTGGAAATGAACTGACCATAAAATGTGGATATATTTTTGGATTCTCCATTCTATTCCATTGATGTATATGCTTATCCTTATGCTGATTTTTAATGGTGCATATTTCCTAAGAATGTGTTGGGAATTAAAGAAAGCAATGTGTATAACAGCACTTGATGCTAGGCTTCAAGAAATAAACATAAACGATTTTGTTGTTGCTGCTGGTGGTGGTATTACTCTGTTCCCAGGAGGAGCTCACTGATAGACCCAACTTGTTCCTGAAAGATCATCAGCTCCCAGGGTTTTAGACCAGAACAGACCTGGGGATTTGAAATCCAATGCCTCCATTCTAAAACTAACCAAAACAAATTAACAACAATGCACACACACAAACATGCAAGCACACAAGTGCACATACAGCTCTAGCAAGATACATTAAATGATTAGCAAAAGGTCACAGAGCTACAGAAGGAAAATGTTCAGAATCTGCTCCTTCTTACACTTCATGCAGTGCTTTTTGCAAAATAGTATACTATTTGAGTATACAGATTATCACACAACCTAGCCCAGATAAATGCCATAATTCCCAATTTGACTCTGGTTTAAGAAATAAACATTTCTATTAAAATGCAAAAAGGTAACCCCATAAGGATAAAACATTAGATCTTTAAAAGTCTTTTTCTGTATTTTTTTTTTTTTTTTTTTTTTGAGACGGAGTCTTGCTCTTTCGCCCGGGCTGGAGTGCAGTGGCCGGATCTCAGCTCACTGCAAGCTCCGCCTCCCGGGTTTACGCCATTCTCCTGCCTCAGCCTCCGGAGTAGCTGGGACTACAGACGCCCGCCACCTCGCCCGGCTAGTTTTTTGTATTTTTAGTAGAGACGGGGTTTCACCCTGTTAGCCAGGATGGTCTCGATCTCCTGACCTCGTGATCCGCCCGTCTCGGCCTCCCAAAGTGCTGGGATTACAGGCTTGAGCCACCGCGCCCGGCCTTCTGTATTATTTTTATAAATTAGCCTTGAGTGTTTAAAATGGTAATGAAAAGTATTTCACATTTATATTAGCTTTTACATGGTCTTTTAATATTTTGTTATTCCCTGATAATAACAACAACAATGAAGTAAAAACAATAATAATAGCTATTTACGCCATTTTGAAATAATTATCACTAATCTAATCTCCATATCTCTGTGATGCAAATATCTTTATGCCCATTTCACAGTAGAGGAAGCTGAAACTTAATGGCTTAGGTAATTTTTTAAAAAAATCACATAGAAAATATTTGGAAAAAAAATTGTATTCAAACCTTAGCCCCTATGACTCCAAATCCCAAGATTTCTTTTTCTAACTCTGACATACAGTCTTAAATAAAACAATTAAGACTAGACAACTAATTATTGTGACTGGACAGAGACAGGGCAGAGTTGAGATGGAGGGAAAGGCTGCCTTTGCAGTTACCTTGTGGAGCCATCTCTAATGGACAGCAGGCCCTGGAAGGACAGGATGCTGAGGGATGTCATGGAAGCTGGGCAGCTCTGGGTGACTGGGAGGGGACCAGACAGAAGGGATGCCCCTTGCAGGGGTGTAGCAATGACTCCTAATCTTGGCTGCATGCCAAATTCACAGTGAGGACTTTCTGACACTGTTGCTCCCTGTTCTGATTCAGATCTAATAATCTGCAATTTTAAAAAATCCCCGGAGAGTTCTTGACAATGTGGGAGTTCTTGACAATGTGGACAGAATGAGGAAGCAGCCTTCAATACGCACCTGCTTTTGGCCAAGGATTGAGCTCAGAGTTTTACCCATACCTTCACCCCACCCATAAGCAGGTGTCATGAGCACTCCTCCTGGGAGAGGAAACTGGCAAGATTCAGAACTCACCTGCACTCAGGCATCCAGTTGAAGTAAGGCCACGACCAGAGTCTGAAGCTATGTGACCCCAAGGCCAGTGCTGTCCTGGTGACCTGAGCCCCTCTCAGTGGGTCTGGCCCTGAGGGTGAAGACTGTGTCCCAGCATCCTGCCTTATGGACACTCTTCAGTTCCTTTATCTTGTCCTGTCTACCTCCAAGCTGTTGTCAAGACCAAATTAGATAGTAAAGCCCCAAATACCCATCACATATGAGGTATCATGACTTATTGCATTGCTGAGGGTGTGGGCAAGGCTGAGGTAGGGAGCAGCAGCAGACACCTGTGCATCTGGTCCCAGGTCCACTTTGCTTCTGCCTCTCAGCTGAGATGAGGTCTGGGTCCTGGCTGAGCAGGACATGGTGCTGAGGTCCTGTACCCTGTTCCTTCTAGAAACAGACACCCCTTAAAAGAAAATATTTTAAAAGCCAAGCAATTTCTTTATACACATGTGAGATTTGCCATATGCGCTTGCTTAGGCCCAATAGCTCAGTTTAAGAGGAGGAAATTGATGGTTAGTCATTGAATATGCACGTTTTACTCTGATAGCTAGAGTGCTTATGCACATATATACTCTACATATACTCTATGTACATGTGAAATATATAGCAATGTTATACTATAGTATTAAATATAGTATACAATCTATTATACTATATTATTATATATAACATATCATACAATGTATTTAAATATATATATGTGTGTGTGTGTGTATCTCCAAGGTAAGCTTCATTTAGTTATAAGTCCCAACTTAAAGTTGGAAACTAAGATTTAGAAAATGAGCAATTAGGCACAGATTAAGCCATTCCTCTGATTCTAAATGGCGTGAACAATATCAATGATGAGTGGATACAAAGGCTAACAACAGCTAACATTTACAGATACTTCCTTATTTCCAGGCAGTGTGCTCCTGTGTTCAATACATTTATATTTAGTTCTTGCAACAACCGGAAGAGACAAGGTTTTCATCCCCATGGTACAGATGAGGAGCCATGGGCTTAGGCTCAGGAAATAAGAGTTGTCCAATGACAAGCAGGTCTATTGGACTTCAGAACCAGAGGCATATGCCCTGGCCTCTCACTGCCGTTTCGCCCACATCATATCAACTGTATGCAGGGTAGAGCTGATATGTGCAAAATCCCACATTTCAATCCCAACTAACTTTACAGAAAGACATGTTTCATCTTTGGGAAAGCCTTTTCCAGCTCAAGTGTTCTCTCTCACAAGTACACAATCATTTGAATAAAACAGTATACAGAGTAGCCATTTATTTAGCAAGTTTTTATTAAGCATCTATTAAATATTGTGTGGCAAGCGTAGTTCTAATTACTGGGAGTGTAGTGGTTTATAAAGTAGATAGTTTAGTGGGCCAGAGAGATGTTAAACAAATAGTCATATACATGGATATAAAAGCACAAAACTTTGTATGTATTATACAAGAAAATGTAAAGGTTGAGGAGAGATTGTAACAAGAGGACATGAATTAGATATTGGGGGCAGGGGACTGGGATCCTTAGCAAAGACTTCTCCAAGGAAGTAACATTAAAACTGAGCCCAGAAAAAAAGTTACACACGTGAAGAATAGGATGGTGAGGATTTCAGGGAGAGGATAGAGCAAGTGTCAGTCTCTAGGATGGGAAACACTTGACACATTATCAGATACTGAATTTAGAAACCCATGCACTCATATATTATGTTTTTATAGGAATAAAGAAGATGTTACTGCATGTCAGTCATTGTGTGTATAATAGGAACACGAGGGTACCCAGCACAGATCCTGTCCATGGGATAGCTCAGTTGCAAAGATAAATGGTATGATAAAGGCATAAACAAGAATGTCTTGGGGAGAGAAAGGGTGACTCAGGCATCACAAATAAGCTCTGAATGTGAGTTAAGAACTGGAGAGTGGGTGGATCAGATGGCATAGGTGTGGGAATGGGTTTTCAAAGCAGAGGGAATTGTTTGTATAAAGGTACAAAGTTGAGAGGGTGATGGAGCTCTGGAGAGAGGCTTTAGAGAAGGACCTAGAAGTTATGTTTTGGACAGACTGCAAAACAAATGGTTTTGTAAATCCTGTTAAGAAGTTTTAGGCCTTCCATCTTTATCAAGGGGCACATGTGGGATGTTTTAGGCAGAAGCAAGATATTTAAAAGATAACTATGGAATTTCTATCTCCGTCTATCTGTCATCTATCTGTTTATCTATCTGTCCGTCTATCTATCTATCTATCTATCTATCTATCTATCATCTATCTATCTATCTATCTATCTATCAATCATCTCTTTCTGTCTACCCACATACTTACCCAACTTCTGTCAATATATCATCTGTCTCTCTATATTTCTATCTATATTGATCTTTCTCCTGCCTAGCTATTACCCATCTATCATCTATCCAAAATGACCACATTTTGAAGTTACTGTAGTTCTGCATTTAACCCTCTGCACAATCTATGCAAAGGCCCTATTGTAAAACACCACCATCAGTGAAAGGATAAGCAGATACCTATGGCACCAGCAGGGGAGGCTCAATAGTGTCTGCAGAGATGACACATGTACTATTTATTATCTTAGTTAAACTCTGTGGGTCCTACCATTTCCTTTGAGTAATTTGGGCATTTCAGGTAAGGTTATTATTCATTTCTTTATGTTTATATGTATATTTACAAGCAGTAGCAATATGTATAGATTCATTTGCTACAGATACTCGTCTAAAAATTAAACAAAGATCACCTGCCAAAATATGGAGAAGCATTTAAAAGCTATTCCCAAGTGTTCCTTTCTTCACAAAATCATCATGGAAACAAGGGTAGAGTTGTAGTGATATTGCTGAATTCAACTCAGATTTGAATTTACATTAAAAGTATTGAATACCGGCCGGGCACGGTGGCTCAAGCCTGTAATCCCAGCACTTTGGGAAGCCGAGGCGGGTGGATCACGAGGTCAGGAGATCAAGACCATCCTGGCTAACACGGTGAAACCCCGTCTCTACTAAAAATACAAAAAACTAGCCGGGCGTGGTGGCGGCGCCTGTGGTCCCAGCTACTCCGGAGGCTGAGGCAGGAGAATGGCGGGAACCCGGGAGGCGGAGCTTGCAGTGAGCTGAGATCCGGCCACTGCACTCCAGCCTGGGCGACAGAGCGAGACTCCGTCTCAAAAAAAAAAAAAGTATTGAATACCTTCCTTGGCAAGCGGCATGCATGGCCCTGGGGAAACAAGGACAGTGAAAACAGGCTCCTCCTGTTGTGGCCTGCAGTGTGCAGGGAGCGCTGACTTGAATGGGATGGTTTTGTTCATCATGGCAGGTGCTGTGAGGGAAGATGCTCTGGGAAGACATTTGAAGCAGAGTACACAAACACGTGAAGGCTTGTGGATGGAAATATTGTTTGGGGAATTGGTCAACAATAAACAAAGAGGAATCATAATACAGTGAGAGGAACTCTTGTTTACTGACCCTATAATTTTGATCCATTTATCTCCTCATGCCTCAGTTTCTTCAATATTAATGGTGAGAATATTTATTTGATTTATCTCACCATCTGTAAGGAGCTTGTTTATCTCAATAAACAAGGAATTTGAAAACAACAAAGTTGCTTATTAATGTTCGTTTCTAAGGATATTGTAATTCAGAGGAGAAAGAACTTCCCTTTCTGCCAGTTCATCCTCCGCACTTCCTTTTCTGTTAGCGATCCACACCGTACAACTGTACTGACCTTTCCTCCTTGGAGACAATGACAGAGAACATGACGGAGCTACAGAGGATGGCACACAACACTCCCTGGGCTTAGCAGGAATGTCTCGGTTAGCCTTTGCGATCCTGCTTCAGGAAGCTCTTTCCTCATGGGTAACATAGACTGAGCACCTGAACAATGAGGATGACATGCTAAGCATCCATGGAGTTTTACATATCTCTTAATCCAGCATCCTTCACACTATCGAATGAGGTACGATGTCTGTGGAAAGACCAGTTCTGAGTTGGTGGCTGTGCTGAGTTCTATCCTGAGGCATCATAGCTGCCTCCATTCAGTGAATGTGCTTTCCCCAGCTGTGTGTAACTTACTATTAGGGAGCCTTTAGGGTCTGCAAAAAAAATTAAGACAAAAAACTTCAGATGACCTAACAGTTCCAGCTGAAGCAGACGTTATTTTGAGAATATTTTGGAAGTTGCACTCGAGTTGTTGCTTTACAGAAGTGAAAAAAGTATTGACATTTCTAAGCCCAGAACTATTTTTTAACAAGCTAGAAAATATAGGAAAAAAAAGAAAAAAACAGATAGAACATTTTTCTCAAGAGAATGCAGTGTAGCTAAAATGTACACTCTTTTTCCCCAGCATGTATTTGGGTAAAATACGTGCACTGAAATTTCAGGCCAAATCCTAATGCAGAAATAATCCCAAATATGGCAGATTTGTAAGATAGGCAATTTTTATTTATTTGCTAATGTAGATTAAGAGCTCAAATGTTCTACTTGTTACTCATGGCTTCTCCTTGAAAAGACTTACCTGTGAGGTCTCAGCAGCATAAAACTCCAAGCTGCAAAGTCGTCTGGATTCAGCATTTGCCATAATTCTCCTTTGCCATCAGCTCAGCTCAGGTTTGTTTGGAATTGACTTGCCCTGTACCTGTTTGGTAACTAATAATTCACAATTAAATTGGCAGTACAAGTAAATCAGCATGTCTGCAGGATTGGAGCCTCCACTCTGTGTTATCTTCCTTTTATCTGAGGATCTGAAAGAAAATTGGAAAGGAAGGTTTGAGTATCTAAAATCTTCCATTCAAAGCTTTATCTCCCTTAGTTTTGGGATTTCTTTTCAATCTGTTTTGGATCTTTCTTTCAAAGAGAAATTAAGCATGTACCGTTGTTAGACTCTGTGATTTACACTGAGGAGTAGAGATGTGTCTGGTTCCACACTTGCCCTCCAGCTCTTCATTCTCTAGGTGCAGAGACAGTCAGAAGACAATCAACTGCCATACATAGAGCATGTTCAAAGCCCTCCCTGGGACAGGTCTAAACAAAATGCAGCAGAAGAGATGCCTGCTTCTGCTTTGAGGATGTGGGGAGAGGTTGGGGCCAATGGCAGAGGAGAGAGGATGTTGGGGTGCCCTTTGAAAGATGAGTCATATCTGTTGGTAGGGAATCAAGAAAAGACAGTCAAGGAAAAGAAAAGTTATGGGAGGGCTGATGCTTTTAAAACATTCAGGAGAAGATAAGGGGCCAGTGTGTGCCATGTGCTTAGTTAGAGGAAACGGGGCCTGAGATGAGGTTTGTTGGTGGGTTTGGGGGTTCGACTCCAGAGAGCTCAGGTCATGCAGAAGGGTTTGTTTGTTAAACGTGGTAGGCCAGTCTGGGGTAAAGGAGTAAGGAGGAGAGCAGTTTGATTCCATGATTACTTGGAAAAATTGCTCTGGCTCTGTGTAGGGAATAGATTGGTGGGACCCCAAAATGGAAAGAGGTCAGGTGGAAGGTTCCTGGTGGGAGGCTACTGCAATTATCTCTGTGAAAATTGGTGAGAAACAACCAGGACAGTGGTGGTGATAAATAAGAGGTGAGAAGGAATCTAGGCGTTTTCCAATACTGACCTTTGAGTTGAAGAGAATCAAGGCCTGGAGGTGAGAGAGTAAGACCAGGTGTCATTTTAGGCTTTGTAGTGCTATGGGTACATGGGCATGGTCCTGGCTCATGAAAGGAAAACTGTTGTTTGTGAAATATGTTTTTCCTGACATCATGATGATCGCCGTCATCGTCATCTTAGGAGCTAACATTTATTGAGTGCTTACTTTATATCAGTCACTCTGCTAAGCCATTATTTCACCTAAACTCACTGTGTTGTGAGTTTAGCTACTACTAGCATCCACATTTCATGAGTGAGAAAAATAAAGCTCAAAGGGACAAAGGCAGGTCACCTTGCTAACGGTCATGTAGCAGGTGAAGAATTAAGCTGATTGAAATATTGGTCTATCTGAATCCAGAACCCTGCTCCTAACCACTAGGCTATGATGCCACTTAAAAAATACAATTTGGAGTACAATCTCATGGTTGCAGTACCAGTAAGGACACACATGCATTGCTGGTTGGATCCAGGATTTTCTAACTCTATCAAAAGAGTCAGAGAATTACACTGAGTTTTAAAGGATGTGTTTTAAGGGATGGTGAGGGATTTTCAGGTTAAAATAAGTGAGAAACAAAATAATTCCAGGATGGAACAACCTGTTCAAGGTCAAAGATTTTAAAAGGGTCTGCAATGCTCAGAAAATAGTAACTAACTCAGCCTTATCAGCATTTTGAGTGCAGCATTGGGGAAGGCTTGAGGCTGAGGACAGTGGTCCCTCATGGTTATCAGCTTACGCCACTGATTCCACTAAACACAATAAACATGGGATAAACAGGAGCTCTTGGAAGTCTTTGTGAATATTTTTGATTTCACCTTTTAATCAACAGTCACACCCTCTCTCAGGTCCTCTGCTTCCCACCAGTGTTCCCACATCTGCCTCCTGCTATCGCCAAGGTATAATATAGAGCTCCTTCTACCATAAGTACAAGGCAAACGTTTATGGCCCTATCTTTGGCGAATCAAGCAACTTGAAATTTATTATTGTGAACAATATTTATTATAAAAACATGCTATACAAAATTTGTAGGCTAACACCTCCTTTTAAGTGCAAAGAATTATTCTCAGGTATTTCTTCTATCCTGTTTCCTTCCAGTTCCTCCTCAGATCATGAATATCTCCTCAGACATCACTGTGAACGAGGGAAGTAGCGTGACCCTGCTGTGTCTTGCTATTGGCAGACCAGAGCCAACTGTGACATGGAGACACCTGTCAGTCAAGGGTAAGACGCTGACCTGGAGGACGTTTTCAGAGGTAGTGTGTTAAAGTCTTGGCTCTTATGCACAACAGAGCTTCAGGAATGAGAAGACATTTTGTAGTCCAGTCATATAAAATCAAGCAGGCAATATGCACCAATTGCTGGCTTTTTCATTTCAAAAGAAGGATTCATGAGGAAATTTGCTAAATTATGGTCTCAGTCATTTTTATGGCCTTAGATGGCTTCTGTTTTCCAAACCATGAAGAACAAAGCATGTAAGAATAACTTCCAATGAAGATGTGAATTTCTGAAAGTAGAGGTAGGTCAGTTGGTGGTTTGTTCTTCCTGGAAGTAGAGCACAAGGGTATTAGTGTGGCCATGGAGAAGTTTGGCATTGTGGTGTGTCCAGGAGAAAAAGGCTCTCCTTGCTTCAGCACTTTTAGGACATTTATCCAGAGCCACACATGTCTGACCTGTCCATAAATAGTTCACCTTGAGTGGAAGAAGGATGATGGAAATGGTTAAGTGCATTTGGGCATGACTGTGCTGAGCAGTCAATAATTGGTATGAAAACATCGGTTAAAACCATTTCCCACTTAATAGCAAAGGAACCAGAAGGACAGTGGGGCTTGTCCTTTTGGAAATAAAACTTGCCCCAAGCCAAACTTGAAGAGATGGGCACAGAGCCACTTGAAATATTTACACTGCTACTAAAAGCTGTGATTAATTCTAGGAATTATACAAGAAGCAAGAGCTTCCTCAGGTGTTAAAAATGCAAACTTGAAACCAAGTAAATAGGAAAAATGTGTGGAGTATGCCTACGTAACATTCAAAAGTATTATGGATCTACAAGAAAGTGTAAGAGTAAATCTTAGTAATATTGAGAAAGACAAAGATTTGCCAGGACAAGAAAAGCCCTAACCATGACAGAACAAAAGTGATAAATTCATGTTAATACCGAAATACCCAAAATTGTGTGATTTAAATAACAGAAATGTATTTCCTCACATTTCTGAGATCAAGGCATCAGCAGGGTTGGTTCCTTTCAAGAGCTTGAGGGAGAATTCATTCCATGTCCTTCCCCTAGATGCTGATAGTTTGCTGGTAATCACTGGCGTTGCTTGACTTGTAAATCTATTACCCTGATCTCTGCCTTCATCTTCATATGGCCTTCTTCCTAGATGCATCTGTGTCCAAGTTGTTCCTTTTAAGGATATAAGCCAAAATATATCAGGGTCCACACCAGTAACTTCATTTTAACTTGATTACCTCTATAAAGACCCTATTTCTAAATAAGGTCACATTCTGAGGTATCAGGGGTTAGGAATTCAAGGTATCATTTTTATAGGGTTGTAACTTAACTCATCACAGCCTTCATCAAAATTAAAAACCTTCAGTGGAGTCACATACTGGATAAAAACATTTACTGTGCATATATTTGACAAAAAAATTTACATCTAGTGTATATGAAGAATTCTTCCAACACAATTCTGACACTCCACCTCAAAGTGAACAAAAAATTTGGACAATTCCAAAAGAAGATATAGTATGTGAATGGCAAATAAGTACACAAAAATATGACTAACATCTTAATCGTATAAATAAAAATTAAACCAAAATGAGATACCATTGTATAATCCCTAGGAAGACTAAAATTTAAAAGGCTGATAATATCGAGTGTTGGTGAGGATGTGGATCAGCTGAAGCTTTATATATTAACTCTGCAACTGTAAAAACATATAAGCACAATGGGAAACAGTTTCACATTTTTTGTTTTAAAGTTAAACATACACTTAGCATACGCACCAGCAATTCCACTCCTAGGCATTTATTCGAGATAAATGAAAGCATATGCTCACAAATGCATATTGTACACAAATGTTTTTAGCAGTTTCATTAATAATAGCTGTAAACTATGAATAACCCAAATAACCATTGACAGGCAAATAGATTAATTGTGGAATATTCTAACAACAGATTGCTACTGAGCAATTAAAAGGAACAGACCACTGATGCACATAACAAAATGGATGTATCTCAAAAATGGCGTGCTGAGGAAGATAAGCTAAAAATTAAAAAACACATGCTGTATGAATTTGTTTGCATGAAATCCTATAATAGGCAAAACTAATCTGGAATGGCAGAAGTCAAGTCAGTGGTTACTTAGGGTAGGGATTTGGGGAGAAGTGACTGCAAAGGGCCACAAGAAATTTTGGGGGATGTTGGAAAAGTTCTGTATCTTGAAGGTTATGTTGGTGTCAAAATTAGTCAAAACTAATAAAACTGTAAAAAAAAGTGTATTTTATTGTTGGTAATTAGATTTCAATTAAATTTGAAATATAAATATACAGAAATGTAGACAATAATGATCTGAATTTTTTTCCTAATTTGAAACATTAATTATGCCATTGCACTTATCAAATAAGAGACTGGATCTTCTACTAGGAGTATCATTCAAGCTTTTGCTGCTTTTCTCTTTGTGGACTGAGAACACATATTTTTGCTCCTGCCTTGTTATAGGGAACGATAATGCTAATAAATTAGCCTAATACTCTTGGTATAAAGACCTCAGCTATTAAAACCTAGAATGTCTCTATATCGTAAAGTAAAATTAATGAGAGTATTAAAGTATATGTAAGGGATATCGCAAAACTCAAACTTAATATAAACACAGCAATAATGTCCCCAAAGACATGGGTTCCATGATAATTTTGCCTAAAGTCAGAGATAATTTTGGATTTATATTATATACAAAACTGTGTCTAACCATCAGATCAACTTGTATATATGTGGTAAAATCAAATGTCTTATATAAATGCTTGAAATCCCAGAATGTAGTTATTTGATCCTAAACACACAGTTCTCTAAGCTTGGAAATCATTTAAAAGGCATTTTGACTTTATGTAAATGTTCTGAAGCAATTCTTTATAATGGTACACTGGTAAGATTTCCCTTTTAAAATAAGGGGGATTCATTCATATTCGCGATCGTTTGTAGAATGTAATAGCTGCAATTTAGCCTCACTGGAAAATCCTAAATTTAAGTGACCCCTCTCTTCTTTAAATCTCACAGGCCGTGCTCTACTTGGAAGTTGCCTTTGTTTTCTCATAGGCTTGGCCTTAACTTTGCTGTCTTTCATTTTCACTGTTGTCTTTCCGCTTCCCTCTCTCAATGATATTTAAGCATTTGAACTCCCAAAAACTGTTTCCCGGTTTGAAAAGCACAGGGGCCATGCTAATCTTCTCTGTAGCACTTCAATTTTATACCTAATGTAGGTGACAGGTTGATGGGTGCAGCACACCACCATAGCACGTGTATACCTGTGTAACAAAACCGCACGTTCTGCACATGTTCCCCAGAACTTACAGTATAATAAAAAAAAAAAAAAAAGAAAAGCTCTGGAATATGAAGTATTTGTAAGTTTAAAATTTGCATCTGCAGGGTGGCTACCAATATTTATTTTTAGAATGATGCTCCCTCTGACTTGCAATCAGGGAGTTGTTTTAAAAGATTAGAAGTACATTCAATAAAACTGGAACATCAAACAGCATTTTTAAGAAAAATTTGTTGATTGATTTAGCATGGAAGAATAAGAAATAAAGGTTGCAATGATATTTTCTTTGAAATTCCAGTAGGATTGTGGTGGAGGAGTTAGCTAATGCAATATTTGAAATATATGATTTAAATCTGGGGATCTATAAACAGGGATGAGTAAATCAGCCTTCATTAATAAGCAGATTATTAAAATTAAAAATAGTAACAATCACACTTACAGTTTAAGATGGCAATATGAGTACACGCTGCTGACCCCTTACAATTGTAGAAAAGAGGTAAAAATAAATGAATAAATAAATCCATTATCGCATTAGAGAAAAATAATAATAAGCTTTGATGGATCCGAAGCTATGAGGAATCTCTGAAATATAAAAAGTAGACAGATATAATGAAGGAAAAAATACAGCTCAAAATACAGAAATGCAATCTCTACCTAAGATGATAATGGTTGAAGAGTGGAGGTTTCAGGTAGTGAAACTGCACTGGTAAGTGATGAAAGTGATTGGAGTGGGAGGAGGCAAGGGAGTGGGAGGAGCCTGGGTAACCTTTGCTCATGTTGCTGGTGTAAATATTCCCATCACTGACGTTTCTGGGGAGCCCCTTTGAAGTAACTTTGCAGGTGTATTTGTTTCACAAAAACAAACAAACCAAAGACATATCCTTCTTACCGAAGTAGGGTAAAAGTTTTGAAACACCCCCAAGTTTCCAAAGGTGGGTCTGAAGACTTCCCAGCTTTTCTACTCTCTAGACTGAGTAAGCTGCGGGAGCCCTGTCGACCTCTCGTCTCCTTGGCAGTGTTGAACGTGTACCAGATTTCCAGAACCTGGGCATTTTCTGAGGACACGTGCCTCACTTTTGAGGAAAGCTGGATGTTACCAGGATCATGAATAAATGTTGTGAACATAATGGAAAACACTATGCAAACGTCCCTTTGGGGTTTTGCTGTTTCTGTGCAAACTGCTGAGCTTTTGACTGTGTATTCATTCTTAATCTTTAGATATAAAAATCTATACTTAATTTTTTCAATAGCAGGCAATGGCTTACTAAAAATATTTATATAGATCTGCTAGAGGGTATGGCACTTGTATAGCAGCCTTTACATTTATGGAAATCTGTACTTAGTCACCCATGGCCCAAGAAGTAGAATAATGTTGGAATTATTATTCTGTATAACACAGGCTGCTACCTCAAAAATTTTCCAAAGGAAAAAGTCAGGTCCCAAAACAGGTAAGCAAAGTGGATTGGAATACACTGTGAATCAGCTGGGCTTCAAGAATTATTTCCTTTCCCATTCCTGAAGGACAAGAGAAGGGAAGCTGGGCCAGCATCACTGGCAGGCTCTTCTAGGCACATGAGTAATGTGAAAAAGTTGCAGGGATGGGAGTGGCAGAAGAAGACTGTAGAGCCTGTTGTGTTCTAAGGAGAGTAGTCATCCCCTCTTGCAATGCCATAGTAATCCACTGCGATGCCTCGCACACCTGGCTCCGCTGCCATGACATATTTGGAAAGGCCAGATGTTTGGGAAAAAATAACAAAGTCTTCCTTCCTGTCTCCCCTCCCCTGAGATTTTAAGATGACAACACTTCACCCATGAGTGAGTTGCTCATACAGTCTACTCAGATACAGTAATATCTCAGGGAGCAAGTTATTTCATATAAGTGAGTTTTCCAGGTAACCAAAGCGGACTCTTTTATGCATTTACTCAAGTTATTTGTACTGAAAGCATTTAAAACATGAATTATGTTCTATTCTGTTTATTTTTGTCTTGTGAATTCCATTTAGCTTCATCTTTATATTGTAACATCAAGATTATACGTATAGATTGTTTGTATCTTGGCATTTGAGGACTGCGATGACTAGGAATACGACCCTTAAATACCATCAGTACTGTTTAAAATCTTGTGTCTTTTAAAAATAGTTCCTGTAGTTTTTCTTTCTTCCTTTCAATCAGACTTGTCAGTTCTTCCTAAAGTCAGTGCACCTGCCTTTTAGCAGCCACGTTTCTTCTGATGATCTGCTTCTAATTTGTCTTGAGCAAGAATCTATACAACTAAGTTGATTAGTCCTAAATAAGACATAGTGGTGGGAAAGGGCCTTCTCTGAGTGAAAGGCATTAGCTTTTAGGACTGTGATCAATGGCACTGATGACTTCTGTCTGGGGGAAATAATGTTTGGCTTTGTTCTAGATATCTCTTGAACCCAGGAGGCGGAAATTGCAGTCAGCTGAGATTGGGCCATTGAACTGCAACCTGGGTGACAAGAGCAAAACTCTGTCTAAGAAAAAAAAAAGTACTGATTCACGACTGTTTCTGCTACAGCGTTCATTTTTCATGCTAGAAATTCCTAAAGAGAAAGTCTTAGAAGAAATCACCAAGTTCTTAGCACTCGAAATAAAAGATGCATTGACCCACACTTGAGTATAGGTATTGGATAGGCTGTTGGATGGTGGTGTTAGCCCATTGGATAGGCTGTTGGATGGTGGTGTTAGCCCATTGGCAGAACATGGGCTAACACCCATGTTTAGCATGGGACCGGGGCTGAGTTGTTAATACACGGAGTGACTTAACGAATGTTTATTTATCTCACTGATCCTCAAAACCCTTTACTGCAAAATCGGAACGACTTTATCAGTTTATTTTGGGTATCAAAAAAGAAAATGAATGGAAAGCAGGTAATAGTGTTGAACACTAAGTCAACAGTTATTTCTAAACTGTAGTTGTGCCATATTTGCATTTGAATGCATTCTTTGAATCCATGTAGCATACAGATAGCCTGGGTGCTGGTTATGATGGTGTTATGATGAGTGCATACTGTATGCCCAGCCCCGTTTTGTGCATTTTTTGTGTTTTAACTCGTTGAATGTGCGAGCAGCCTTGGGAGAAAAGTGATAATTTTTACTATTTTATTACCTCTTGTCTTTGTCTCTTATTCCTTGACAGTTCTGAGGTCTTTGATTCATTTCTTTGGCCTGAGTGTAGATTGGGAATGATACAGCAGTTTTATTTGTGGTAGGCAAAAAGCCAAATGTCCTTCATTGGGTATATGGTTAAACTGTGGTACAATCTCACCATGAAATACTACACAGCAAAACAAAGGAATGAACTATTGTTCCATTTGACAACTTGGATGGACCTGAAAGACATTGTGATGAATAAAAAGAGTTGGTCTCAAAAGTTTGCATATTGTATGATTCCACTTTTATAACATTCTTGAGCTGTCAAAATTATAAATATGCACAACAGGCCAGCAGTTGCCAGTGGTGAGAGTAGCAAAAGGACAGGGAAGCAGAAGGGAGTTGCCTCGGGTTGATGGAGCTGTACTGTATCTTGATTGTTATGGTACCTATATGACTCTGTATGTGTGACTGAATGTTGTCGGACTATACACAAAGACATAAAAATAAGTACATGCAAAAACTAGTGAAATCCAAGTAAACTCCACAGTGCAATTATTCATAACTTTATTTTTAAATTTAATTTTTATTTTACTTTAAGTTCTTGAATACATGTGCAGGATGTGCAGGTTTGTTATATAGGTATACATGTGCCATGGTGGTTTGCTGCAGCTATCAACCCATTATCTAGGTTTTAAGCCCAGCATGCATTAGGTATCTGCCCTAATGCTCTCCCTCCCCTTCCCCGCCACACCCCGACAGGCCCCAGTGTGTGTTGTTCTCCTCCCTGTGTCCAGAGAACATGCGGTGTTTGGTTTTCTGTTCCTGTGTTAGTTTGCTGAGAATGATGGCTTCCAGCTTCATCCATGTTCTGGCAAAGGACATGATCTCATTCTTTCTTATGACTGCATGGTATTCCGTGGTGTACTAAAACACCAAAAGCAATTGCAACAAAAGCCAGAATTGACAAATGGGATCTAATTAAACTAAAGAGCTTCTGCACAGCAAAATAAACCAGCATCAGAGTGAACAGGCAACCTACAGAATGGGAGAAAATATTTGCAATCTACCCATCTGACAAAAATCAAGTATCCAGAATCTACAAGGAACTTAAACAAATTAGTTTTATAAAATAACAACTCACAAATAACTTACAAATAAACAAATAGATTACAAAATAAAAAACAAACAGTCCTATCAAAAAATGGGCAAAGGATATGAACAGACACTTCTGAAAAGAAGACATTTATGTGGCCAACAAACATGAAAAAAAGTTCATCATTACAGATCATTAGAGAAATGCAAATCAAAACCACAATGAGATACCATCTCATGCCAGTCAGAATGGCAATTATTAAAAATTCAGGAAACAATGAATGGTTGTGGAGAAATAGGAACGCTTTTACACTATTGGTGGGAGTGTAAATTAGTTCAACCATTGTTGAAGATTATGGTGATTCCTCAAGGATCTAGAACCAGGAATACCATTTGACCCAGCAATCTCATTACTGGGTAATGGTATTTGTTATATACCCAAAGGATTATAAGTCATTCTGCTATAAAGACACATCCACATGTATGTTTATTGCAGCACTATTTACAATAGCAAAGACTTGGAACCAACCCAAATGCCCATCAATGATAGACTGGATAAAGAAAGTGTGTCACATACAACTTTATAAATAAAACTGTATATATAATACTATATGCACACACACACACATATATATTTAGTTACATAAGATGCCACCATTGGGGGAGCTGGGTGATAGTGCTGGGTACCTATCTCTACCATTTTGTAGCTTCCTGTGAATCGACAGTTATTTCAAATGAAACAATCAAAAAATAGAAATACAAGGAAAATGAGTCTCTAGTATTCCATTAACAACCTATTCCTATGTACACTTATATAAGAATTTGTTGTTTCTAAAATATTTTCACATGAATCATCTCAAGTGAGTTTATAGCAGTTCCCTAAAATAGGACAGAGAAAGAATAGTTTGCCTATTTCACAGGGAGGGAAACAGATGGAAAGGTTAAGTAATGACAAATGAGTCACAGCTAACTAAAATAGTAGCTTTATGAAAAGAACCTAGTTCCTGATTTTCAAGTCTGGAGCTCTTTATATTATACAAAGATGGCTTCCATAGCTTGAGGTTGGAACAGGTATAATGTAAAATGATATTTTGAATCAAATTCTGCTTGTTTTCTGGGGCACCCAAGGGTGCTCACTAGCTTTGAGCATCACCCATACTCTTGCCTTGCCTTTCCTATGTCCACGACCTACCTTCCTATGTCTAGTGGCTTTCTAGCTTCCACCCAGTATTGTTCTAACAAAAGCACAGCCTCCAAATCAAAACCACATTCATGCCATTGTCTGCTGTAGGTCCCTGTTTTTCCTCTGCTTCAATTAAAATAAACCTGCTGAGACCTACCAACCTCATTTCTCTTCTAAGCCATCCCAGGTAACAGTTCTAGCCACTAATAGGAATTGCCTATTAGTTGACCTGCTGCATCATCCAGTCTTGCTACTACTTCTTTGTCTCTCTCCAAGGCAGATAGGAGCCTTGTTTCTAATCTGAAGTCATGTTTAGAGCCTAATTAATCCCTAGAGTGAGAGAAAGAGGTGTCTGAGATGAGAAATCAAGGTTATACATATCTTGCTCAGTGGAACAGTTATGGGCAAACAAGCTGTTCCTCTCACATTTTTGCAAAGCAAGTTTATGTTCACTAACTTTGGTTCTTGTTGTAAATGAGAAGTGTGTGAAGGTCTAGCAATGCGCTTTTCGCCATATGGGTACCCATATGTTTTCCCCCTTTGCTTGCGTACATTTTTGCTTTGGCATGCACATATGTCTGTATTTTTGCAACTTAACAATATTAAAACTAATCTCATTTATGCTCCTTTTGGGTGAGTTGATTGAGTCATAAATTCCTGAGAATCTCTTCCTTGGGAGGCTGAAGTTCTTTTGTGCAAGCAGGAGGAGGGCAGAGCAAACTATCCTAGCAGAGGGATGCCTTCAGCAAGCATCACTGTGAAGCTGATGGCCCTGACCCAGACTCCAGAGTGCTAACCTAACCCTGGAAGACTCAGAAATATAGATTCATAATACTTCACAATGACCTCCACCTTCCCTCCCCAAGGTGGAAAACCCTCACTAAGAAATAAGTAGTAATTCCCTGGGGTTTGCTTTCTAAAGTCCCAGATGAAATAACACGTCTTACAACAAACAATTATGATGTCTTTAAGCTGTGGTTCTTGATAGGTGACCATACTTTCTACTTAATACTCCTCACACTGAATTGAGAAACTATGCATGTCAGAAATAGGACAGCTGGAAATTAGGCTTGTATGGAAATGATGCTTAGCTTCTTCACTGGGCATTTTAGGGAATAAATATGAGAATGGATATTACTTATATCATATCAAGTGAAAAACCCAACTAAAATGTAAAATTGGAACTGGAAATGCTGCCTACCATCTGTTGTAAAGCCATGTCGAGGGCGCGCCCAAGATGGCCAAATAGGAACAGCTCCAGCCTCCAGCTCCCAGCATGAGCAACACAGGAGATGGGCGATTTCTGCATTTTCAACTGAGGTACCGGGTTCATCTCACTGGGGCATGTTGGACAGTTGGCGCTGGCCCGCGGGTGCAGCCTGACCAGTGAGAGCTGAAGCAGGGCGAGGCATCGCCTCACCTGGGAAGCAAAAGGGAGAAGGGAATTCCTTTTCCTAGCCAAAGGAAATTGAGACACACAACACCTGGAAAATTGGGCAACTCCCACCCTAATACTGTGCTTTACCAAGGGTCTTAGCAAACAACACACCAGGAGATTATATCCCACACCTAGCCCAGAGGGTCCCATACCCACAGAGCCTCCCTCATTGCTAGCACAGCAGTCTGAGATCTAACTGCAAGGAGGCAATGAGGCTGAGGGAGGGGTGCCCGCCATTGCTGAGTCTTAAGTAGGTAAACAAAGCCACCGGGAAGCTTGAAATGGGTGGAGCCCACCACAGCTCAAGGAGGCCTGCCTGCCTCTGTAGACTCCTCCTGTGGGGACAGGGCATAGCTAAACAAAAAGCAGCAGAAATCTCGGCAGAGGTAAATGCCCCTGTCTGACAGCTTTGAAGAGAGCAGTGGATCTCCCAGCACAGAGGTTGAGATCTGAGAAAGGACAGACTGCCTGCTCAAGTTGGTCCCCGACCCCTGAGTAGCCTAACTGGGAGACATCCCCCACTAGGTGCAGACCAACACCTCACACCTCACACAGCGGGGTACACCCCTGAGACGAAGCTTCCAGAGCAAGAATCAGACAGCAACACTTGCTGTTCAGCAATATTCTATCTTCTGCAGCCTCCACTGCTGATACCCAGGCAAACAGGGTCGGGAGTAGACTTCAAGCAAACTCCAACAGACCTACAGCTGAGGGTCCGACTGTTAGAAGGAAAACTAACAAACAGAAAGGACACCCACACCAAAACCCCATCAGTACATCACCACCATCAAAGACCAAAGGCAGATAAAACCACAAAGATGGGAAAACAGCAGTGCAGAAAAGCTGGAGATTCAAAAAATCAGAGCGCATCTCTCCCTCCAAAGGAACGCAGCTCATCGCCAGCAATGGAACAAAGCTGGATGGAGAATGACTTTGACGAGTCGAGAGAAGAAGGCTTCAGTCAATCAAACTTCTCAGAGCTAAAGGAGGAACTATGTCACCAGCGCAAAGAAATTAAAAACCTTGAAAAAAGATTTGACAAATGGTTAACTAGAATAACCAAGGTAGAGAAGTCCTTAAAAGAACTGATAGAGATGAAAACCATAACACGAGAACTATGTGACAAATGCACAAGCTTCAGTAACTGACTTGGTCAACTGGAAGAAAGAGTATCAGTGATTGAAGATCAAATGAATGAAATGAAGTGAGAAGAGAAGTGTAGAGAAAAAAGAGTAAAAAGAAATGAACAAAGCCTCCAAGAAATATGGGATTATGTGAAAAGACCAAATCTACATCTGATTGGTGTGCCTGAAAGTGAGCGGAAAATGGAACCAAGTTGGAAAACACTCTACAGTATATCATCCAGGAGAACTTTCCCAACCTAGTAAGGCAGGCCAACATTCAAATTCAGGAAATACAGAGAACGCCACAAAGATACTCCTCGAGAAGAGCAACTCCAAGACACATAATTGTCAGATTCGCCAAAGTTGAAATGAAGGAAAAAATGTTAAGGGCAGCCAGAGAGAAAAGTCAGGTTACACACAAAGGGAAGGCTATCAGACTAACAGCAGATCTCTCGGCGGAAACTCTCCAAGCCAGAAGAGAGTGGAGGCCAATATTCAACATTCTTAAAGAAAATAATTTTCAACCCAGAATTTCATATCCAGCCGAACTAAGTTTCATAAGTGAAGGAGAAATAAAATCCTTTACAGACAAGCAAATGCTTAGAGATTTTGTCACCACCAGGCCTGCCCTACAAGAGATCCTGAAGGAAGCACTAAACATGGAAAGGAACAACAGGTACCAGCCACTGCAAAAACATGTCAAAATGTAGAGTCCATTGATGCTAGGAAGAAACTGCATCAACTAGCAAGCAAAATAACCAGCTAATTTCATAATGACAGGATCAAGTTCACCCATAACAATATTAACCTTAAATGTAAATGAACTAAATGGTCCAATTAAAAGATACAGACTGGCAAACTGGATAAAGAGTCAAGACCCATCAGTCTGCTGTATTCAGGAGACCCATCTCACATGCAGAGACACACATAGGCTCAAAATAAAGGGATGGAGGAAGATCTACCAAGCAAATGGAGAACAACAAAAAAGCAGGGGTTGCAATCATAGTCTCTGATAAAACAGACTTTAAACCATCAAAGATCAAAAGAGACAAAGAAGGCCATTACATAATGGTAAAGGGATCAATTCATCAGGAAGAGCTAACTCTCCTAAATATATATGCACCCAATACAGGAGCACCCAGATTCATAAAGCAAGTCCTTAGAGACTTACAAAGAGACTTAGACTCCCATACAATAATAATGGGAGACTTTAACACCCCACTGTCAACATTAGACAGATCAAAGAGACAGAAAGTTAACAAGGATATCCAGGAATTGAACTCAACTCTGCACCAAGTGCAGCTAATAGACATCTACAGATCTCTCCACCCCAAAGCAACAGAATATACATTCTTCTCAGCACCACATCACACTTATTCCAAAATTGACCACATAGTTGGAAGTAAATTACTCCTCAGCAAATGTAAAAGAACAGAAATTATAACAAACTGTCTCTCAGACCACAGTGCAATCAAACTAGGACTCAGGACTAAGAAACTCAATCAAAACCACTCAACTACATGGAAACTGAACAAACTGCTCCTGAATGACTACTGGGTACATAACGAAATGAAGGCAGAAATAAAGATGATCTTTGAAACCAATGAGAGCAAAGATATAACGTACCAGAATCTCTGGGACACATTTAAAGCAGTGTGTAGAGGGAAATTTATAGCACTAAATGCCCACAAGAGAAAGCAGGAAAGATCTAAAATTGACACCATAACATCACAATTAAAAGAACTAGAGAAGCAAGAGCAAACACATTCAAAAGCTAGCAGAAGGTAAGAAATAACTAAGATCAGAGCAGAACTGAAGGAGAAGAGACACAAGAAACCCTCTAAAAAATCAATGAATCCAGGAGTTGGTTTTTTGAAAAGATCAACAAAATTAATAGACTGCTAGCAAGACTAATAAAGAAGAAAAGAGAGAAGAATCAAATAGACGCAATAAAAAATGATAAAGGGGATATCTCCACCGACCCCACAGAAATACAAACTACCATCAGAGAATGCTATAAACACCTCTATGCAAATAAACTAGAAAACCTAGAAGAAATGGATAATTTCCTGGACACTTACACTCTCCCAAGATTAAACCAGGAAGAAGTTGAATCCCTGAATAGACCAATAGCAGGCTCTGAAATTGAGGTAATAATTAATAGCCTACCAACCAAAAAAAGTCCAGGACCAGACAGATTCACAGCCGAATTCTTCCAGAGGTACAAGGAGGAGTTGGTACCATTCCTTCTGAAACTATTCCAACCAATAGAAAAAGAGGAAATCCTCCCTAACTCATTTTACGAGGCCAACATCATGCCGATACCAAAGCCTGACAGAGATACAACAAAAAAAGAGAATTTTAGACCAATATCCCTGATGAACATCGATGCAAAAATCCTCAATAAAATACTGGCAAACCGAATCCAGCATCACATCAAAAAGCTTATCCACCATGATCAAGTGGGCTTCATCCCTGGGATGCAAGGCTGGTTCAACATATGCAAATCAATAAACGTAATCCAGCATATTAACAGAACCAAAGACAAAAACCACATGATTATCTCAATAGATGCAGAAAAGGCCTTTGACAAAATTCAACAGCCCTTCATGCCAGAAGCTCTCAATAAATTCAGTATTGATGGAACGTATCTCAAAATAATAAGAGCTATTTATGACAAACCCACAGACAATATCATACTGAATGGGCAAAAACTGGAAACATTCCCTTTGAAAACTGGCACAAGACAGGGATGCCCTCTCTCACCACTCCTATTCAACATAGTGTTGGAAGTTCTGGCCAGGTCAATCAGGCAAGAGAAAGAAATAAAGGGTATTCAGTTAGGAAAAGAAGAAGTCAAATTGTTCCTGTTTGAAGATGACATGATTGTGTGTTTAACCCCATCGTCTCAGCCCAAAATCTCCTTAAGCTGATAAGCAACTTCAGCAAAGTCTCAGGATACAAAATCAATGTGCGAAAATCACAAGCATTCTTATACACCAGTAACAGACAAACAGAGAGCCAAATCATGAATGAACTCCCATTCACAATAGCTTCAAAGAGAATAAAATACCTAGGAATCCAACTTACAAGGGATGTAAAGGACCTCTTCAAGGAGAACTACAAACCACTGCTCAGTGAAATAAAAGAGGACACAAACAAATGGAAGAACATACTATGCTCATGGATAGGAATAATCAATACTGTGAAAATGGCCATACTGCCCAAAGTAATTTATAGATCCAATGCCATCCCCAATAAGCTACCAATGACTTTCTTCACAGAATTGGAAAAAACTACTTTAAAGTTCATATGGAACTAAAAAAGACCCCGCATTGCCAAGACAATCCTAAGCTAAAAGAACAAAGCTGGAGGCATCACGCCACCTGACTTCAAACTACACTACAAGGCTACAGTAGCCAAAACAGAATGGTACTGGTACCAAAACCAAGATATAGACCAATGGAACAGAACAGAGTCCTCAGAAATAATACTACACATCTGCAGCCATCTGATCTTTGACAAACCTGACAAAAACAAGAAATATGGAAAGGATTCCCTATTTAATAAATGGTGCTGGGAAAATTGGCTAGCTGTAAGTAGAAAGCTGAAACTGGATCCTTTCCTTACTGCTTATATGAAAATTAATTCAAGATGGATTAGACAAATGGGATCTAATTAAACTAAAGAGCTTCTGCACAGCAAAAGAAACTACCGTCAGAGTGAACAGGCAACCTACAGAATGGGAGAAAAGTTTTTCAATCTACTCATCTGACACAGGGCTAATATCCAGAACCTATAAAGAACTCAATCAAATTTACAAAAAAAAAAAAAAAAAAAAACCCATCAAATGTAGGCAAAGGATATGAACAGACATTTCTCAAAAGAAGACATTCATACAGCCAACAGACCCATGAAAAAATGCTCATCATCACTCACCACCAGAGAAATGCAAATCAAAAGCACAATGAGATACCATCTCACACCAGTTAGAATGGCGATCATTAAAATATCAGGAAACAACAGGTGCTGGAGAGGATATGGAGAAATAGGAACACTTTTACACTGTTGGTGGGATGTAAACTAGTTCAACCATTGTGGAAAACAGTGTGGTTATTCCTCAAGGATCTAGAATTAGAAATACCATTTGACCCAGCCATCCCATTACTGGGGATATACCCAAAGGATTATAAGTCATGCTGCTATAAAGACACACGCACACGTTTGTTTATTGTGGCACTATTCACAATAGCAAAGACTTGGAATCAACCCAAATGTCCATCAGTGACAGACTGGATTAAGAAAATGTGGTACATATACACCATGGAATACTATGCAGCCATATGCATAGGTGTCCTTTGTAGGGACACCATACTGGCAAGTTGGAAACCATCATTCTCAGCAAACTATGGCAAGAACAGAAAACCAAATACTGCATGTTCTCACTCATTGGTGGGAATTGAACAATGAGATCACTTCGACACAGGAAGGGGAACATCACACACTGGGTCCTATTGTGGGGAGGGGGGAGGGATAACATTAGGAGATATACCTAATGTAAATGACGAGTTAATGAGTGCAGCACACCAACATGGTACATGTATACCTATGTAACAAACCTGCACATTGTGCACCTGTACCCTAGAACTTAAAGTATATATATGTATATATATATATATATATATATATATATATATAAAGCCGTGTCTATCTTTGTCTCTTATGCCCTCATTCATTCACTCATTTAATGCATTAAGACTATTTGCTTTCCCTTTAGCAACAATGATGTGTAAGATAGACACTGTTCCTGCCGGTATGGAGCCTATGGTCTAGTGGGGGAGACAGGTATTTATCAGGTGATCAAGGCCATGGCATCTCAAAGTGTGGTAGTTGCTGTGAGGATGGGAAAAAGGGAGGTATGATTCAGCCTAGGGTAAGTTTTCCCTGAGATGCTGACATTTGAACTGACATCTGAAGATTAACAGAAGTCAGGGAGGAGAGGGACTGGGATGAGTTCATGTATTGAGGCTGGGCTGAATAGAAGCCTTCCAGGCAGGGAACAGCACATCCAAATGTCCTGAGGTGTGCTGGGCTGGCTCTTCAAGGAAAGAAGAGCTGTGTCTTGAATGCATAGAAAGCAGGCGAGACAATGGCCTGAGATGGGATAGTCATAGACCAGATTACCTACAGCCCTTTAAAGAGTTTGGTCCTTTGCAGGTACATGGATGATGCTGGAAGCCATCATTCTCAGCAAGCTAACACAGGAACAGAAAACCAAACACTGCATGTTCTTACTCATAAGTGGGTGTTGAACAATGAGAACACATGGACACAATGAGGAGAACAACACACACTGGGGCCTGTCGAGGGTGGAGGCAAGGGGAGGGAGAGCATCAAGATAAATAGCTAATGCATGCGGGGCTTAAAAGCTAGGTGATGGGTTGATAGGTGCAGCAAACAACCGTGGCATATGTATACCTATCTAACAAGCCTGCACGTTCTGCAAATATGTCCTGGAACTTAAAGTAAAGAAAATAATTTTTTTTAAAGTTTTGTGTTTATTCTGATAGCACTTGGAACTAGCAAAAGAGTTTCAAGTAAGAGGGCTTGGAAGTAATATGTTCATTGTCTGGATTTAACTAAGAACATCTCATTTCTGATCTACTCATTCTCTATGTAAATCTGCAATGGACTAAACCTGTCTCTATTTCCCCACCTAGAAAGCAGAAACTAATTAGTAATAATATGCTTTACATATGAAGGAATGGAGGATGGACTCTGATAGTATCTATTCTGAATACTTTCTAGATTATAATATGAGAATGATTATTAACATGTATCCTAGCAAACGAAAAGCTCAACTAACTCAAAAGTAAAATTACAATTGGAAAGACACCCATTACTCCCTGCTGTATGTTGTAAAGCCTTCTCTATGCAATTGCTATATCAAATTATGCTATTGAAATCGGTCAGACACTGATAAAATTGAGACAGGCTTTACAAGTACTGTAGATCTAGTTGGCCTCAGCAGTGGGTCCGCAGTGACTCTTGCGGCTGAACAGAAAATGTGGGCTTCAGTGGAAAATAATAAGCAGCCTGGTTCCACCCTAACATGCTGCAGCCACCTCTGGAGGTAATGCACCTTAATTTAGACACTGAGCTCCTTCCTCTGGCCAGAGGTTGAAGAAACCTCAGAAAGGTTTGTTTCCTCCTTCCCCCGGATGAGAACCCTTGATAGCAGATTTAAAAGCCTTCAGGGTCCAGATCCGTGCACCTGGCACCCTTGGTGTTACCTTTATAAAACCATTTATACTTCTTTCTAAAACTCTCTACATCCCTAGGGTAAAATTCCTATAAGTCACCTTTTCTTGCTTAAGCCATTTTAAATTAGGTTTCCATCACTTAGAGCCAAAGTAGCTCTGATTAAATTCACATGCCATGTGGAGGGCAGTATCTAACTGAGCCAAATAGAACATAATCCCTGCTCTAAACTGAGAGCCGGGTAGGAAGGGGAGACACGTACATTCTACCACAAGGTGATTGGGGCCTAACCAGCTCTGAAAAGACCTATTTCATATATAAAAGAGAGAGGTGGTTGTCTGGAGTAATTGATTAACTTTTCAAGACCACTGTCTCCACCTTGGGTTGAAGACCTTGTGGCTTGATTTAGAGCTCTGGGTGGGTTGCAAAACAGTTTCCACATCTCAATCAGCTAGAATCAGACTGAGAAAGATACCTTGGCTCTGGATATGAGTCATGGAGTAATTCACAGCAGGGGTCATCACCAACTGAGTGCACCAAGCGCACAATGTTTATTTAATGCACTCAGCCTACCATGAGAAAGGTGTTGAGGACACCACCTTGAGTGACTGAAACTCAGCCTCTGTCATGATCAACCTCTCATTACTCTGGAAAAACTTTATGAAGAGCAATTAGTTTGTTTCGATCAATTGATTCACTAACCTTTCCTTGGGATGATGTGCTCCACCATAGCCAGAAATTATCCCTTGCATCTCTCTATTCTTAGGTTATTTGAGAGCAGGTGTGGTACCTGGGGCTGACATATTCAGAAGAACACAAATGACTTGCATTTCGATGGTGATCAAAAAGTGACTATTGAATGGATGCACACATATGTATCCATTGTATATCGATCCTGTAGCATGCCAGAGAAAAAATGGGGAAGACAGTGGAGATATACACAGACAAGCTCCCAGATGCAGGAAAGCACTCTATCTGTACAGTGAAGGGGAAATCTGATGTACAGAGTGAAGGATGTTTGGAGAAGGCACTTCAAGTCCTATCTGTATTAAGAGCCCGCAGGAAGTTGCAGACTTATCTTTCAAGCATTCTGCTTCCATTTCCCCCACTACCACTACTAGCCCTGGATGCCAAGTGAGCTTACTGCTGAGGTTTTATTTGTATTAAGTTTTTTTTTTTTTGAGACGGAGTCTCGCTCTGTCGCCCGGGCTGGAGTGCAGTGGCCGCATCTCAGCTCACTGCAAGCTCCACTTCTGGGTTTTTAACCAAATAGTGAGGATCTCACTAGTCTAGGCTTCTAGACATGGTGATCTGTGATCTGGAAGATATTTTTCAATTCTTGTCCAATCACTTTTTTTTTTTTAATTGGAAACCTATGACTTGTGCTGGAAAACTCATTACCTTTACCAAGAAGTTGCATAACAAGAGTTGGGATGACATACCTCAACAGATACAATTTGACTTTGACAAACTGGTGAGTGATCTTACCATCTTACACCATCCATTTCTCTGTGTGACACGAGAATTTTGATCTTCCCTGTCTCTGCAGGCTCTTTTCTTCCTGATTTCTTCCAAGAGCACCTGAAATCATAAACTTCAACTATGCTGGGTCTTAGCTCCCACATGCCCGAGGTTGAAGAATGACTGTAGAAATGGTGGTAGTGTGAAGAAGATCATTCCTCCCCAGTTTAAAGGGAGTAATCATGGTTAATAAGCTGCTTCTCTGTATGAGATTCAGAAGGAGGAAAAGGGGAAGAAAACCAAGTAACATTGCGTAGAGGATTTTAACTGGAGTGGGCTCTCCAGTCTTACAAATGTTCCAGCCTTGGAGAGGGAACCTCCACTAGAGATGAATAGGGTCAAGAGGAGGTGATCTCATGAAGCAAAAGCAGTTGATTGTCACTTTGAACCTGGGCTTTGCAGCTGAAGGCTGTGATTGACTCACAATAACAAGGACTGGAGTTGAGTGAGGAGGTGAGGGAATTTGATCTCTCACAGAACACCTAAAGTATAGCCCCACTCTCCCCACCCCATTTCTCTACTTGTAGCTGGCAAAGTGAGAAGTCTCCTTAATCAAAGAAGGTGATCAGTGAAGTCCTTTCTGCCTGTCTTTTGTTTTTCCTTCCCTGTTCCCTTCCTTGTGTTATTTTTCTTATGCTATCAAATTTTCCCACTCCAGAATCCCTTAATGGTGAGAGTAATCCTCCTGGCGTGCTGAAAATAGTTTGTTTTTAATGATACCTTGGACGATGTTGCTTCCTACAAGAAAGGCTTAGTAACGTCATTGATATGAACAGAGCCACTGGTCCCCTGCTATTCCAATTCTCTTCCTTTTCCAAACAAGCTCTGCTCAGCTCACCTATGCTCTTCACACCATTGCAGTCTAAATGCTTTCATGCTGGGCCTCTCCAGATCTCCTCCTGCTCCACTGAGCCCATGCTTATTTGTCCCTGCACAACTGGAGCCTGGTGCAGTAATTACGGCTGCAGTGAAAAGGTTTGTCTCCCTTGGGCACTCGGGATATTGCCAGTGCTGCCGGTGAAGAACTCAGCCACTTTTGTAGGGCATCATAGGACCGTGGTGCTCTGGGATGTCAGACAGCAAGATGTTTGGAACCCTACCCACTCCTCTTTCTCTCCCATTCCCTGCACCCTTCTTCTTTTTACTCCTGACCCAGCCCCAAACTTCCTACCACACTTTTGTATCTTTTTGGCAGAATTTTCTGTCCCAGAAGGCATGAAAGCAGTTGGAACAAAGGCAGTTTGGCAAAAACATATTGAGTCATATTTTAAGAATCTCCTGATATTCCTGCACCTCTGGTTCTACCTAAGGGGTAAAGAAGCTTCAGAGGCTGCGTCTAGCTGGAATTACATTCCTGAGGGCCCAGGCCCTCCAGCACCCAGCAGGAACCCACAAAGAAAAGCAGACTCTGCGGAAGCATAGGGTTTAACTGTATATCCTTATCCCCTAGGGTTGCTGTCTCACATCACCTCATCCTGATTCTCCTTCTCTCCTACCTGCCTTCATTCTTAAGAACTACTGATCCTTCAAGCTGTGTCGCACTGGCCTTTGTCCATTGCTGTTTCTGGTTGTGGGTGCCTTTCGAGCCTTCCATGCTTGCTGGACTGTCTCAACTTCTGATTTTTTGAATGCTTTGACTATAAGTCAATATAAGAGTCAATATCATAAAACCATGACATGGTATGTCCTCATTGTCATCATCATTATAACCAAAATCATCCTTTAAATTTATTGATATGCCACTTTGACTTCCTCTTGGTTATCACAAAGGTCTTCTGTCAAAAGGCAGACAAAAATAAACAAGCAAGTAGTTAAAAATAACATATAGACAGAGACTTCCATACACACTTTACACAGAAGGAAATGGAGACTTTGGCTAAATGGATTGCATCTGGAAACAACATTCCTTCAATTATTTATTTATTCATGCACTTGTTCAGTCATTCGAGAATGAATTAGTGGGTGCCTGCTGCCTGTTAGGTACTGTGCCTGAAACAGAAGAATAAATAACATTGTAGTTTTCCCCAGGAAGCTCAAAGTTTAGCGAAAGACTCAGACATGATAGCATACAATTATAGTACAATAAAAGTGAGTGCATTAGTAATATGTTCATCATGTTGTAGGTTCACAGGAGAGGATCATTTAACTCCAGTTGTTAAATGTGAAAGAATCAGGGATGGAGTCCTGGAAGAGGTGACTACTAATCTGACTGTAAACATTGATTCAGAGTTATTCAAAAGAAAGGAAATGAAATGGGTGAGGTAGAGGCAAAGAGAAATATTCTAGGCAATGGAGATAAGAGAAAAGACGTGAAAATGAGAAATTGCATGGTGCACTTGGAAAGATACAATTCATTTTTTATTATTGAAGCATAAAGTATGAAGTTGTTGTAATCCAAATAAAGTTGGATTCACTTGTCGATGGTCCCATTATGATGTTGTTTTCCATGGAAACAAGTTTGATCACACCCACCAAGAAAGCAAACAAAAAAAATTTAATGTAAGCAAAATCTGTACTCACATCTTCAAAGTGGTCCCCAAATGACAAATATTTCCATAACAGGGAGTAAAATAGTCAAATGTTGCTTTTTGGCCAGTCTTTCTTTGTCACTCACAGTATGGCAATCTTTTCTCCTTCCCTTCCACATTCCATGAGAATTCTATGCTACCCAGATCTCTACTTTCTTCCCTTATCTGCTTTCCTTTTTCCATAATTTCTCAGATTTCTAACATAAACCAAACAGACTTCTTCTCTTAATTTCTTCATTAAGCAGCACTACTCATTGTTCTGCTTAACATTAGGACTGGTTGGGCATGTGGCTCACGCCTGCAATCCCAGCACTTTGGGAGGCTGAGGCAGGCGGATCACGAGGTCAGGAGATCAAGACCATCCTGGCTAACAGGGTGAAACCCCATCTCTACTAAAAATACGAAAAATAAAAAAATAAATAAAAATAAAAATTAGCCAGGCGTGGTGGAAGGCGCCTGTATTCCCAGCTACTTGGGAGGCTAAGGCGGGAGAATGGCGTGAACCTGGGAGGAGGAGCTTGCAGTGAGCCAAGATCGCAACACTGCCCTCCAGCCTGGGCAACAGAGCGAGACTCCGAAAATATCTATAGCTTGATATGTAATGAGGTTTGAGAAGTATATGAAGAGCGAATCATGAGTGGCTAAACAGACAGTGAACATAAGGGAAGAACATGGGCTTTTTATTTTAAAAAGTCTTACAGTCATAATTTAAATTACTGCAGCTTTTGGTGAGTTTTGATAAATTTATGTATCTATATAATCACTATCCCAATCAAGATATGGAGTATTACTATTACCTCAAAAGCTTCCCTTTTTCTTATTCTTCTTCCCAAAACTTATCCCCACTTTCAACTTGAGGCAAACACTGATATGTTTTCTGCTGTTATGTATTAGACTTTTTAAGAGTTTAATATATATATTTTTACATGTATATATTTAGCAAAATATGTGTATGCATACTATATGTATATATAGTCTATATAACACAAATATATATTTAGAAACATGTGTATATGAACTACATATTGCACCCTACACACATATCTACACTCTGGAAAAAATGTAAAATCTTGTGTAATTTTAGAATATATACCCTTGTTTCTGAATTCTTTCACTCAGCTTTTGAGTTTTATTCATGTTGCGTGTGGTCTTTATTGCTAAGGAGCATCCTATTATATAGCTGTACCACTGTTTGTTTACTCATTTGCCAGTTGGGTGGACATTTGGTTGTTTCTACTTTTTGGGTATTATGAGTAAAGCTACTACAAACATGTATGTACAGGACTTTTCCTAGACATATATTTACAATTTTCTTGAGTAAATACTTAGGAGCAGAATTGGTAAGTCACACAGTAAGTTTATACTTAACTTTATAGAAAGCCACCGAACTCTTTTCCAAAAT
The DNA here is from genome assembly GCF_009764315.1 of Trachypithecus francoisi. NCBI lineage: Eukaryota > Metazoa > Chordata > Mammalia > Primates > Cercopithecidae > Trachypithecus > Trachypithecus francoisi. The sequence goes on along the minus strand of NW_022681473.1, from coordinate 120,385,806 downwards.
GGTTGTACTAATTTGTATTCCTGTAAGCACTATAGCTGTTCCACATGCTTGTTGACATATGGTATCCTGTCTTTTAAATATTATCTATTATAATAACTGTGTAGGCCAAAACATACTTGGTTTTGAGTTGCTTTTCTCTGAGGATTAATGAGTTTGGGCATATTTTTCATATGCTCATTGGCCATTGTTAGATCTCATTTTGTGAAGTTGTGGTTGAAATCTTCTGGCTATTTCTTTTTTTTTTTTTTTTTTGAGACGGAGTCTCGCTCTGTCGCCCAGGCTGGAGTGCAGTGGCCGGATCTCAGCTCACTGCAAGCTTTGCCTCCCGGGTTCACGCCATTCTCCTGCCTCAGCCTCCCAAGTAGCTGGGACTACAGGCGCCCACCACCTCGCCCGGCTAGTTGTTTTGTATTTTTTAGTAGAGACGGGGTTTCACCGTGTTAGTCAGGATGGTCTCGATCTCCTGACCTCGTGATCCGCCCGTCTCGGCCTCCCAAAGTGCTGGGATTACAGGCTTGAGCCACCGCGCCCGGCCGAAATCTTCTGGCTATTTCTAATTGAGCTGTTTATCTTCTATTATTTGTTATTTGTTTCTTATTTCTTATATTGTTATTTGTATATATTATTTCTAATATATATACAATAAGTATATATATTTCTAATAAGTATATAGAAATATATACTTATTTCTATATATTGTTATTTGTATATCCTAGATGCATGTCCTACGTCAGGTATATGTATTCAGAATAATTTCTCTTAGCCTCTGCTTCGCCTCCTCATTTTCTGAATGGCGCTTCTAAAGGAGCATATTCTAAAGGAGCCCAGTTTTAAATTCGGATGAAGTCCCATTTATTAATATTTCACACTTTACCTGAGGTTAAAAAGGTTGTATTCTGTGTTTTTTTTCTAGATGTTTTAGAACTGTCACTTTTTGGTTTAGCTGTAAGATCCATATGAGTTAGTTTCTGTGCATGGTATTAGCTAACATCTGAGATTCATTTTTTTCCCATATAGCTCTACAGTTAATCCAAAAGCATCTGTGGAAAACGTAATCCTTTTTCTCATGAATTACCTTAGTTTCTTTGTTGAAAATCAATTGACTTGTTTGATTTCTTTCTGGGAATCTCTCTTATTTTCTATTCACCTGTATGTCTATTCTTATGCCTGAACCATGCTGTTTTGATTACAACCACTGTTAATGTTTTGAAATCAGACAGTGTAAATTGCCAGCCTTGTTCTTTTTCAAAATAGTGGCCAATCTATGTCCTTTATATTTTCATATAATTTTATAATCAGTTTGACAATATTTACCAAAAACATGTTGAGATTTTGATTGGGGATGCATTTAAATTATATGTTAATTTTGAAACAGTTGACATTTAATAGTATTGAGTTTTCCAAAACTTAAAATGTATTCTTCCATTTATTAAGGTCTTGGCTAATTTTTCTCAACAGTGTTTTATGGCTTTCAGTATATAGTTCCAAATTATTTCATATTTTCAAATGATTATAAAGGAAATTTTAAAAATCTCAATTGTTCATTGAAAATATACAGAAATACAATTGACTTTTTTATATTGACCTTGCACACTGTGACTGCTAAATTTATTCCTTGATTCTAGTACATTTTTTAGATACTTAAGATTTTTCACATAAATGATTATGTCCTCTATGAGGAGATAGTTTTACTCTTTCATATCAATCAGTATGCCTCTGATTAATTTTTCTTATCTTCTTATACTGGCTAAGTTCTCCAATAGCATGATATTAAAATACATTGTAATTCTGACATCCTCGTCTAATTTCTGATTGGAGGAAGAACATTTTATTCTTCCCGTTAAGAATAATATTATCTATAGGTTTTTTACAGATGGTCTTTATCAGATTGAGAAGTTATTTTCTATTCCTAGCAGCTGATTTGTGTGTATGTGTGTGTGTTAGTCCGTTTTCACACTGCTGATAAAGACATAGGAATAAAAAGAGGCTTAATTGGACTCACAGTTCCACATGGCTTGGGAAGCCTCACAATCATGGTGAGAGGCGAAAGGCACGTCTCACATGGCGGCGGCAAGAGTTGATGAGGAAAAAGCGAAAGTGGAAACCCCTGCTACACCCATCAGATCTTGTGAGACGGCTTAATACACTATCAAAAGAATAGCACAGGAAAAACTGGCCCCATTATTCAATTACTTCCCTCTGGATCTTTCCCAGAATATCTGGGAATTCTGGGAGATGCAATTCAAGATGAGATTTGGGTGGGGACAGAGCCAAACCATATTACTCTGCCCCGGCCCCTCCAGATCGCATGTCCCTCCATTTCAAAACCAATCATGACTTCCCACAGTCCCCCAAAGTCTTAACTCATTTCAATATTAACCCAAAAGTCCACAGTCCAAAGTCTCATCTGAGACAAATCCCTTCCACCTATGAGCCTGTAAAATCAAAAGCAAGCTAGTTACTTCCTAGATACAGTGGGGGTACAGGTATTGGGTTAAATATAGTCATTCAAAAAGGGAGAAATTGGCCAAAACAAAGCGATTACAGGGCCCACGCAAGTCCAAAATCCAGCATTGCAGTCAAATTTTAAGGCTCCAAAATGATCTCCTTTGACTCCGGGTCTCACCTCCAGGTCATGCTGATGCAAGAGGTGGGTTCCCATGGTTTCGGGCGGCTCTGCCCCTGTGGGTTTGCAGGGTACAGCTTCCCTCCCAGCTGCTTTCATGGCCTGGCATTGAGTATCCGTGGCTTTTCCATGCACACAGTGTAAGCTGTTGGTGGATCTACCATTCTGGGATGTGGAGGATGGTGGCCCTCTTCTCACAGCTCGACTAGGGAGTGCCCCAGAAGGGACTCTGGGTGGGGGATCTGACCCCACATTTCCCTTCTGCACTGCCCTAGCAGAGGTTCTCCATGAGGTCCCCACCCCTGCAGCAAACTTTTGCCTGAGCATCCAAGCATTTCCATACATCTTCTGAAATCTAGGTGAAGGTCTCCAAACCTTAATTCTTGACTTCTGTGCACCTGCAGGCTCAACACCATGTGGAAGCTGCCAAGCCTTGGAGTGTCCACCCTCTGAAGCCACAGCCTGTGCCGTATTTTGGCCCCTTTCAGCCACAGTGGAGCAGCTGGGACGCAGGGCACCAAGTCCTCAGGCTGCACACAGCACGGGGACCCTGGGCCTGGCCCACGAAATCACTTTTTCCTCCTGGGTCTCTGAGCCTGTGATGGGAGGGCTTGCTATCAAGGTCTCTGACATATCCTGGAGACATTTCCCCCATGGTCTTGGGAGTTAACATTAGGCTCCTTGCTACTTACTCAAATTTCTGCAGCTGGCTTGAATTTCTCCCTAGAAAATGGTTTTTATTTTTCTGTCGCATACTCAGGCTGCAAATTTTCTGAACATTTATGCTCTGTTTCCCTTTTAAAACTGAATGCCTTTGACAATACCCTTTAGCAGTCATCTCTTGAATGCTTTGCTGCTTAGAAATTTCTTCTGCCAGATACCCAAAATCATCTCTCTCAAGTTTGAAATTCCATAAATCTGTAGGACAGGGACAAAATGCCACCAGTCTCTTTGCTGAAACAGAACAAGAGTCACCTGTGCTCCACTTCCCGACAAGTTCCTCATCTCCCGCTGAGACCACCTCAACCTGGATCTTATTGTTCATATCATTATTGGCACTTTGGTCAAAACCATTGGTAAGTATTTAGGGAGTTCCAAACTTTTCCACAGTTTCCTGTCTTCTTCTGAGTCTTCCAAACTGTTCCAACATCTGCCTGTTACCCAGTTCCAAAGTCACTTCCACACTTTCAGGTATCTTTTCAGCAAGCATCCCACTCCTGGTACCAATGTACTGTGTTAGTCCATTTTCATGCTGCTGTTAAGACATACCCAAGACACGGAATAAAAAGCAGTTTCATTGGACTTAAGTTCCACGTGTCTGGGGAGGCCTTAGAATCATGGTGGGAGGCAAAGGCACTTCTTGCATGATGGTGGCCAGAGAAAATGAGGAAGAAGCAAAAGTGGAGACCCCTAATAATAGCCCATTAGATCGTATGAGACCTATTCACTATCACCAGAATAGCATGGGAAAGACCCCCATGCTTCAGTTACCTCCCCCTTGGTCCCTCCCACAACACATGGGAATTCTGGGAGATACAATTCAAGATGAGTTTTGGGTGGGTACATGGTCAAACCATATCAGAGTATGTGTGTGAATAGATCTTGTATTTTGTCCAGTTTTTTTTTTTTTGCATCTATTGAAATAATTATATGATTAATTATATGAAATGATTTTTAAAGTTAGACCAACCTTGCAGCAAAGAATAAGTCTGATGTGGTCATGATATACTCATACTATCCTTTTGTGCATTAGTTGATTAACTTTGTCAATATTTTATTAAGGATTTTGCATCGTTTTGTTCATGAGGGCAATTGGTGTGTAATGTTATTGACCGGTTTTGGTTTCAGTAATTCTGGCCTCATAAAATGAGTTGGCACATGTTTTTCCCTTATTTATTTTCAGAAAGAGTTTAAAAATAACTGGTATTAATGTATTCCAAAGCAATATTTAATGATAGTAATGGTTGATGGTTACTTTGCCATTTTTATTATTGTAATAGCCACATTTCTAGTGTTTTCTATTAGGTATGATGATGGTTTCAGAGAGCTCCTTTACCCCTTAAAGAAGAATACCCTTTTTCCCATTTCAACAAAATGTTTAGTCAGGAAAATATAGGTGTTATCAAATTTTCTTCTTGGATAAGTTACAAAAATAGTCATATTATTTTTTCCCTTTCTGCCATATGTATGATTTAAAAATGATGTTTATTTTGTAATGTGAAAACGTTCTTTTTTACTCTCATGTTTACTGTTTTTGTTTTAGTAGTTATAAATAGGAATATCTCTAATTTATCATATTTTTAGGAAACATGTCTGTAAGTTTTGTTTGTAACGCCATACTCAAATTAATTGATAGATCCTCTATTTGAACTATGAATTGTTTAAAATATAATTTAAAAATTATATTCCTTAAATGTTTGAGAAAAATTGTCTCTGTGGTTATTCAGGTTCACACCTAATTTGTGAGTATTTTTTGACAATTTAAAAAAAACTTTTGTTGTTTTTAATTCAGAAATTTTACCTCTTTCATTAATTTTGGAAAGGTATAGTTTCAATTTTGATAACTGTTCAATAGTTGTCAAGTTTATAGATATTTATGTTAATATATGAGTATACAATAGTATATATTATATAAACATTATACAAAGTATGTATAATTGAATATACCCATAGTTATATATAATTTGTATGGTATAAAATACTTCATCAATACTACAGTACAAGATAAATATTAAACATAAATAGAGGAAGAATTCTGTTATTCTGATTGTGCATAGCCATATTGAATCGTTTGCGTCTCTAAACTTTATGAAAGCAAAAATGAGTAATATCAGATTTTAATATAGTGTTTTCAGCTTATCTGTGCATTTTAATACTTTTTGTTTTATTTTTATATTTTATACATAAAATTTAAAAATAATTAGAGCTTTAATAGAAATTGCTTCTTTTATCAGTATAATTTTTTTTTTACAATTTAATATTTTAGGCTTACAGTTAACCTTATCTAACTTTAAAATTGTATGTCTTACTTTGATTTTGTTAATACCAAACGTACATTTGCTCAGTCTTTTAAAAAAGACTTGTATTAGTCTGATTTAGATGTAGCTTTTGCAAACAAAACAGAAATATATTCTGTTATCTTTTTTTTAATCCAATTTAAGCCTTTTATTTCATTATAATGGGGAGTTTAACCCACTTGCAGGTATGAAAACTGATGTGTTTGTTTCTCATCAGCTTTTTGTTTTCCTCTTTTTGTTCTGTCTAGTAGCTTTCATGTTTTCTATCTTGTGCTATTTAAAACAAATTTTCTTTGATTTTATCCTCTATAGTTTTTTGAAATAAACATATGATTTTTTATAGTGGTGCTTAGATTTATATTTTGCCGGAGCATTTGCAACCTGTGTGAGTCTTATTATTCAAGCTGAGTAAATGTTTCCTCACTTCCTCTATGGGAGACAAGAATTGCGACAGCCTCCTTTCATCCTCCTTCCTATCTTGGCACTGTGCTTCTCAGACTATCAAAATCACATTTTGAGTTCACAATCCAACTTTACATGTTGAGACACTGGCGTTTTCATTTAGCTTAATTATCAGGTTTATAACAATTCCTCCACCTCATTCTTTCATATTATGATTCCTTTGTAGTTGACACTAGTTAGCTTTTCCCTTTGCTTCATCTTGAGTTCATTGGAATACATTTCAAGACGTTTTACTAAAAATATGTGTGACTATTGTATTTTCTGATTCTTAGGATATGTCTTCCTTCAGGTGATAAACATTTAGTGAAAACCTGTTTTGCAATCATAGCTGGACTAGGTGCTAGAGATAAAATCATAATAGACCATCCCTCAAGAAGTGTTTATCTATGAAGACTTTTTTGTTGCTGTCAAATGCAAGTGGTGTATTTCCTGAGTATAAAATCCAAAGGTCACAATCTTTACCCTTAAAACTCCTGTGGTTACTACTTCATTATATTTGGCATTTAGTGATGAAGTAGAGCAAGCTGAGGCCTTCTTTTCTGATGGTTGTAATTGTACGAGTAATCCATTTTCTCTGTGAAGATAAGAAGATGTGCCTTTATCTGTGAGGTTCAAAACTCTTTCCTGGAGATGTGATGTGTCTCTTCTAACTGATTTCTCCTGATGTTCAGGAAGCCTGTTATTAGGCACACACATAGAATTTTTTTTTTTTTTTTCCCGCAGAAAGTGGGCATGTGTTAAATATTTAATGTTTGGTTCTGTTGTAGCTCGTTCTAAAGAAACTTAATTCCACACGTGTTGGCTCTTTCTTCTGTTTCCTTCATACCTTTTGTCTTTCTCTTGCTTTCTTAATCTCCTTCTGTCTGGTCTTCTGTATTCCAGGAGAGCTGCTCAGGTTTGAAATTCGTTCTGTTGATTTGATTTCTTGAAGCCTCTCATCTAATATGTTTTATTCTGATGGAGATTTAAATGTTGTTGCTGTTTTAAGGCCACTTGCTTGCTCTCCATATCTAACTAATTGGATGTTTTCGTTCATCTCAACAACTTTTCTTCTTTGGCTCTAGTCTGTGTCATTCTTTTCCAGCTTTTGCCCCTTAAGCCTTTTCCTGAAGGCTGTACTTTTCTGCTTCTGTTGAGGTTGTCAGGTGGCTGTCTAAAATTTTAATTAGGGTTCTGGAAGCCGATTTTTTTATTGTGATATGGAGCACATAGCATAAAACTTACAACTTTAACCTTTTTAAGTGTACGGTTCAGTCACATGAATTGAGTACATTCACACTGCTGTACAATAGAAGTCATTTTTTAAAGCACACTCTTCCTGGAATTTTTGTGACTAGTCTTTACTTTCCTTTTTTCTACACTATTTTCTCAATACTCATTCTCAAAATTGGTATGATCTGTGTGGCAAGTGGATGGTGCCTTGCCCCTACTCTCTGCCTTTTGAGTAAATTTGAGTCCTGCTTTAATTCTACTCTTGAAATATTTATTAGGATGCAGAGCTTCTGGTTTATTTCACAGTCTCTAGCTTCCACCTGGTATACTTCTGCTTTATGAAGTGGTACTTTTTTTTTCTTGTCCTCTGAGATCTCTGATACATAGTAATGGTTGAAGAAATTGAATAATTTAGGGCTTGGGGGGCACTCATTGGCTCGTCTGGTTTGAAGCTGCATTGGTATTGCAAGCCCATTGTGTTTGCTTAGAAAGTCTATGAGGATAGCCTCCAGGGGGTCCCCAGTGACCCCACCTCCTGATATTCACACTCTTGAGCACTCTCCACTGTGTTGCATCAGTGCTGGTCTGCATGACCATAGCATACAGCCACATGATGGCACGTGGCTCCCCAGCCAAGTCATAAAGGCCATCCTCACCCTGTATCTTGCCCTCTCTCTCTCTGACAAGTCATTCTGAGAGCAGCCAGCTGCCATGCCATGCCCTGATGACACTGAGACTTCTTGTGGTGAGAAATGCCTGCCAACAACCTACATTTAACCTGCCAGCCTGGAGCCTGGAGCCTGCAAGCCACCTGGGAAGTGTATCCTCCACTTCCAAGTGGATCCTCCAGCCTGAGTCAACATTCAAATGACTGCAGCGCCAAGTGATATCATGACTGTCCCCTCATGAGAAAGCCTGGACCAAAATAGACACAGGTCTGAATTCCTGACCCACAGATGTAGTGTATTGCATGGAGCCACTAATTTTTAAGATGACTTGTTAGTCAGCAGTAGATAGAGAATGCGTCCATCCAAGTCAGCGCTTGTATTATTAATGGCTGCTCGGCCTCCCTTTTGTTTGAAGCTTTATTATTTGCGTAAGGGTAACGATAGCTATGGAGGTGTCTACTTACTTCCTGTCTTCTTTGCAATCTTTGATAAAGATAAGTTATGCCATGATTTGAACATTGCTTCTATTAATTAAATCAAGTCCATCTTCCTTATTAGTATTGTATATGATTAATTTTAGAAACTAGATTATTCTTTAATCTTACTTTTCCCAAAAATGTGAGTATCATTTATTTTCCAAATTTTTATAAGTTCTTTTAGTGAGAAGCTGAGAGATGCATTTGGGTCTCCTATTTCAATACAATTTTGAAGCAGATATCTCTCCTCGCTTTTAACAAGGGTGCATAAAAGATACCTTTATATATTTAATATGCTAGATTACTCTGAGAGATAGCTACCACATCTGTATTTTCTTCAATTTTGCAAACAAGATAAAATATGTGCAATCCTAGGGTTATTGAGGTAGAAAACCATATCAATTTTAAATAAAGATGATTTTTCTTATTTTTCTTTATGCATTCCTTCATTTTTTCCAATCTCATTGCATTGGCTAAATTTCTGAAAAATATTGAATATTAATAATTATAACTAGCATCCTTTGTCTTCATTCTGTTATCATGAAATTACCTCTAGTGATTTTTCTTCTAGTTATAATGCTAGCTTCTATTTTCATCGCTATTTCACTTTGCTGAGATATTATAAATAAATGTTTAAGTTTTATTAAACTCATTGTTTTTTAAATTTTTAGAGTTCCTCAGTTATAATATTGAAGTTTTTTTTTCATTCTTGGCATTACTTTCAGATACACCGTATTTTTAAAGCATTGTTAGATTTTATTTGCTAATAGAGTTGTATTCTTGTAGGTAAAGCACCAAATGCGATAGTGGGGACAGGAAAATGTGTGCTGCCTGACAATGCATAGGTGATCAATACATGCTATCAGTAGAAATTATGGTAATTACTACCTGCACTGACTGTTGTGAATTTCAGTTTTCCAAGTACTGTGTTGGTTCCAGGTACTAATAATGGCACCAAGGAGAACCTATGAGATAGGGTAGCAATTTTCCTGACACCTCAAGAAAAAGATGTAACCTCACAGTTCTAATAAAACATCATCAGCAAATGGAGATGCAAAAATATTTTTAAACTCAGGTTCTTCAACATTGCCTTTGTAATCCAGCAGTTTCCTTAGTGCCTATATGCCAAGTGTAGTGCTAGCTCCACACTGGCAGTGTAGAATGCGGGGGGGACCCCAGGTGACTCTACTGCCAGGGGACCTTGAATATGTCACCTGTCATTTTTGAGCCTCTAGTTCTCATCCATACAATGGAGCCCATCAGTCACCCCTGCACTCCTGTGAATATTGCTGTGAGGATCAGCTATAAGGGATGTGAAACTGCTTTTGAACCAGAATCCACTAGAGGCACATAAAAGTGTATGTGTTATCATCGTCATCATACGAGAGGACTGTTAAGCCAAGGCGCCACACTCCCTCCAGTGAGCAGGATTCCTGTGCTTCCACGTGTTATTACAGGCACTGTGAACCAGGGTTTACATTTTACTGCTGCTTAATTACCCCTTCTCATCTCCCAGCCATTTTCACATTTAAATAAAACTCTCGTTTCACTTAACAATGGAAGGGCTAAAAATTTGCATTTTAAGTGTGAGTCAGTGGCATGGATATCTAATTAAAACCGTCTTGTTCTCCCCCTTTTCTCCCCTTTTCATTTTTGTCCCTGGAGCTGCTGACATTATTGCAACTGTATTCCATGGCCCCATTCTGTCAGCTTGTGTGCTCTGAGGAAAGCAACCAGGAAGGGTGCAAGGAGAGCAGGAGCTTAAGAGAAGGAGGAGGAGAGGGGACAGGTAACTGGGGACAACAAAGGCAAACACAGAAGGAACTGTGATGGGAGAACCTGGCACATTGGCGCTGGCTGGGGGACACTATTAATGCTTAAAAAGAGGATGCAAGGGTGAAGAACAGAGAGCCTGATAAATAAAAAAAGGACCAGAAAAAAGAGAAAGAGTAAAAATGGAAGGGAAGGAAAGGGCCACAGACAACAAGATGGGTGGAGAGAAGCCTGTGGAACTCACAGTGAGGGGGTGCTGTGTCCTTAAGAAGCAGGTGGCTCAGGAGAGAAACTGCCAGTGTCAGTAGAGCAGAGGATGGTGGGTAAAGGTGACAGATCCTCCGGGAAATTATTGTACAGCTTCATAACATGTGTCTATAATACATGACCATGTAGAGATTGTCATCAGAAGGCATGTCTTTTGGTCTTGAGTATCTATCCACTTTCCTGCATAGGGTTTTATGGTATCATTTAGCAGTGCAGGTGTGTCCCGTATCCTCTCTTTCAGATCTTGCTTTTCTTCCTTATAGTTCATGCAGAAACATGACTCAGAAACAGATTCCTCTGAAGGCATTTGTATAACTTCAAGATATAGCAAATAGGAGAGTCTAGTCTTCCTCTCCCCTTCCCCATCACTGAGACCATACTAACTAGGAATTTGTCTATAATTAGCTAGAAATTTGTCAAAATCATTTATCCTGTATCTTCCTTTGTTTGTTTGGATCATGAAAATATTACCTATTTTAAAAATTATATGTTGATGGAGAAAATCAGCCCTTGATACTGGTAGAAGGTGAGAAGCATGGCCCATGTTAGGAGTTAGTGCAACCATGTGACAGTGTGATTATTTCTACCATAGTTATCATGACAGCCATGCCTCTTGGCATGCAAGACTGTCCGTCTGTCTGTGTACAGCTCCTTGGGCAGGTATGGGCTGGAAAGGACAAAAATGTTCAGCAAATCAAGACCAATTGGTAAATTATAATTCCCAAAGGGAGAGGTAAAGAAGAAATTTTGCCATTGAAGTACAGGCCCCAGCGCTATGGCACCTGGGACCAGGAATCCACTTAGATAAAGAGAATCATCCCATTTGTCAATTTTGGCTTTTGTTGCAATTGCTTTGGTGTTTTAGTCATAAAGTCTTTGCCCATGCCTATGTCCTGAATGGTATTGCCTAGGTTTTCTTCTAGGGTTTTTATGGTTTTAGGTTTTACATTTAAGTATTTGATGCATCCTGAGTTTATTGTTGTATGAGGAAAGGGTCCAGTTTCTGTTTTCTGCATATGGCTAACCAGTTTTCCCAGCACCATTTGTTAAATAGGGAATCCTCTGTGGAAGACAGTGTGGTGATTCCTCAAGGATACAGAAGCAAAAATACCATATGACCCAGCAATCCCATTACTGGGTATATACTCAAAGGATTATAAGTCATTCTACTATAAAGACACATGCACATGTATGTTTATTGCAGCACTATTTACAATAGCAAAGACTTGGAACCAACCCAAATGTCCATCAATTATAGACTAAATAAAGAAATTGTGGTACATATACACCATGGAATTCTATGCAGCTGTAAAAAAGAGTAAGTTCATGTTCTTTGCAGGGACATGGATGAAGCTGGAAACCATCATTCTCAGCAAACTAACACAGGAACAGAAAACCAAATACCATGTGTTCTCACTCATAAGTGGGAATTGAACAATATGGACACAGAGAGGGGAACATCACACACCGGGGCCTGTCGGGGTGAGGGGCAAGGGGAAGGAGAGCATTAGGACAAATACCTAATGCGTGTGGGACTTAAAACCTAGATGACAGGTTGATGGGTGCAGCAAACCACCATGGCACATGTATACCTGTGTAACAAATCTGCACCTTGTGCGTGTGTATCCCAGAACTTAAAGTAAAGCAAAATCAATACATAAATAAAGGGAACCATGTGGATTTACGGTATGCAAAGACACCAGAAAACAAGACCAAAGGACCGCATGGACAACAGCTTCAATGCCCTCTGGCCCCTACTGGATGTTGGCTTGGGAAGCTGTTCCCTGGACCCAAGGTTAAGTTCGGGAGTTACTTGTCCTCTTGGTGTAGTGTTTCCAAACTTTGACTAAATTTGCCTGATTATGGAAATCTTTCAGGTTCTTGTAAAAATTGTATATTTCAGGTCCCACCCCAGACCTATCAAATTGGATGAGGATTATATTAATCTATTTAACCCACCAATGAAGTAAGATTGACAACTACTACCTCTTAGAGGGGCTGAACGATTTCACTTGCCGGGGACCGTGATGAGACCGAGACCAGACACTACCATTAAGGCATGATGGTCTACTGATGGCTTAGTTTCCCTGAGGATGCCAAATAGGCATGTCGTTTCCACACTGTTAGACTTCGCTTGAACTTTATCAGTGTCCCGACTCAGTCCTGATGTGAGGTATGAGGCGATTAAGCAACTCCAGATCTGCATGTCACAACCTATTACCTTCCTCTTCACTGCTTCTTGACATGGGACTTTAAGTCACAGACAAGATAAATGGCCTGTGCTTGGGTTCTTGGGGACCTAGATGCCTGAGAGTCAGGAACTAGCATATTGTCCTCGAATGGCGGCTTAGGTTTGAGTAGTGTTCCCTGTTGGCAGAGCACACCGTGGTGTTAACTGTGCAGTTAACATAGACACAGCCGTGAGCTGTGCTCTTCCTCCGTTGCCAGCACGTCCTTGAAAGTAACTATTCCTTGCATTCTCAGGACAGCTCTATGACATAGTTCTAATGCACATCTCTGTTTTCCAGTCAAGGATGCTGAGGCATAGAGAGGAAATCAATAGTCTAAGATCAGAGAGGCAGTGAGAATCAGAAGAGGATTCAATCCCAGGCATTCAAGTTCCAGACTTTGAGCTTTTAAACATGGAATTCCTCTGCCTCCTCTGTGATGCCCCATCACCATGCTCTTCCCATCTATGTGAAATGAATGATTTTCATCTTGAGCTGCTTCTCCCCTCTGCAGACAACTGATGTCCTTTTGCTCCTGGGTATCTCATATTGTGCCAGGCCTAACAAGGAAACCTATGGCATAGTGATGAGGCAAGACCCCTCCAGCCGCTGACAAGCCATAAGTCTCAGCTATTCTGAGGGAGGCAGCATGACAGGCATGAGCAACCATGCCTAGCCCCTGCTTCTCCTGACCCCTCGTGTCAATGGAGCTTAGATTGTCTTTGCAGACTCCTCCTCTGCTCTTTTCATGGTGCCATTCCTGTTCCTATGCTCTTAGGGCTGGCAGAGGGACCCTTTCCTCAGCTCCCTACACCTGGAATCATCACATATATAGCATTAGTCCCTAGTGGACTTGTCCAGTTTTGGTTCTTGTTCCTTCTCCACCTGACCAGCCTGGATCTACTTCTTGGCTGAATTTCAAGGTGTGCTACCACGCATGGGGGACGCATACTCACAGAATTCTGAGAGTGTGGCTTTTGCCTGAGACCCAGAAGGGCTAAAATAGTATCTCCGTAGGAATTGTACCCACATTTGAATTCAAATCCATTTGTGTAGCACATACCACTTCTTCTCACTTTCATTTATTTTTTGAGGTTTGGAGCAACCACATTTCTGCAAAATGTAAATGTTCATTCTTCTTCAAATCTACAGAGTGTCCCATTTCCAATAAAGCAATGCACTGTGTCTTAATACACATTATTTTAAAACATCAGGACCCTCTTCAGATTCCCCCTCAAAGTACTAAACATGAAAATTCAAACTTCCTCTACAGAAGAGTCGTAAAGTATAAATAAAGCCAAGTAATCTTGACAAATGCCAACATCCTTAGACATTGTTTTTAGATAGTCTCTGCTTTAAAGGGGGTATGATTCTTCTATCTGAAATTGAGTGGATGTAATACTGAACCTGAAGCTGTATGGCAAAAATGTGAGTTGTGACGAGTGTTGTTCCTTGAATATAATGAATGCGTAGTCAGAGGCCATTTAAAATGAAATAGGGAATATGGAAACCTATGGAAATATATGAGGCCTGTGAGATTCACAAGAAAAAAAATAGATGACTGGTGGCCTTTGTTTTTGATGTGTAGGACTTCAGCTGGACCATTAACTCTGTAAAATCTTCAAGTTTTATTTCTCCTGGAACCTCTAAGCTATGTAACATCACTTTAAGCCATCATTTGAGTCATGTTACCACCATTTTTCTTTGGATTTGAAATGGAATTATTGAAATAGAGTATTTTTCTCTTCCTTTGTTCACTTTTTTTGCAGTCAAAAGTTAAAATCTATAAAAATATAGAATATATTTAGACAAATAATTCATCATGTTTCCTAAATAATTTATCGTGTTGTCTAAAACCATGAACTTTTGTTCGATTAAAGAGGTGGAGTCCTAGTCAATATATTTTGAAGGTTTTTGAAGGGTTCTATTCATGAGTATTGACTGCAAACAGAAATGTCAAACTGCCATGCATCAGTGTTTTTTAAAAAAAATTAAGAAAAGTACAGAGCGTGGCCTCCCATTTTGATATAGCATTGCAGTTTTCTCCTCTCCCTTTGGCAGTTGCTTCAAAGAATGACAGAGTGGAAGCCAAAAGTCTAACAATGGTCTGAAACATTGAGTACCACCTGGCCTGGTCACCTTCCTGACCTCTTGTTCTATCATTATTCCCCTCAGTCCACTTGAGACCAAAAGTGCTGTTTTCTGTTCCTTTACCATAGGAAAAATACTCCCACTTCAGGGAATGGTATCGGTTATTACCTCAGCTCGGAATGCTCTTTCTTCAGACGTATGCATGGATCACTCCAATACTTCTTTCTGCTCTCTGCTCAGAAGGCTTCCGAATCATTGAGACATTTTCTGACCACCGCCCATAAAACAGCAACCTTTCCACATCACCCTGGCAATTCCTGTCCCCATAGCCTGTTTTAATTTTTCCATAGCATTTTTCTTTCTTTTTTTTTTGTTCAGCTTTTATTTGAAGTTCAGGGGTACATGTGCCAGATAGGCAGGTTTGTTATACAGGTAAATGTGTGCCATGGTGTTTTGCTAGACAGATCATCCCATCACCTCGGTATTAAGCCCAGCATCCATTAGCTATTCTTCCTGATGCTCTCTCTCTCCCCACTCCCCACTCCTACGGGCCCCAGTGTGTGGTGTTCCCTGCCATGTGTCTATGCGTTCTCATTATTCAGCTCCCACTTATAAGTGAGAACATGTGGTGTTTGGTTTTCTGTTTCTGAGTTAGTTTCTGAGGACAATGGCTTTCAGCTCCATCCATATCCCTGCAAAAGACATGATCTTATTCCTTTTTATGGCTGCATAGTATTCCACGGTATCACATTTTTCACCATCACTCACACACACACACAGACATACTGACACACACTGAATATTTTCTCCGGTGTTATTGTTAGGCTTTTAAATTAAGCAGTGCACGTGAGGTACCTGCTCATAATTATGACTGAGGAGAAGATAGCGGATCATCATTATGGGAGACGCTGTAGGGCATCATCAAATCCATCCTGATCTTCTCTTTGCTTCTTCCTATAGTGAAAACTTTAATTTTCTGTATCTATCTGAGAGTAACATAGTAGCATTTTATAATATTGGGCTGAGACTCAGATTTGTAGAACTTTATAGTCTTGGTTCTACTTTGTTCTACGTGCTCGTACATTTTGAGTGTAACACAGCCCACAAATCTTTTCCTGATTTTGTTTATATGACCTTGAACTTATTGAGTGATTAGAGCTCTGTCAGAATCAGATTTCAGAGCTCCTTGACCCAAGTCAGGAAGAGGGCATGTATGACTGACCAAACCCAGAGTGGCAGGAGGCCAACCTGCTGTGTCTTACATTGCTTTCCCATAGCTCAAGAGGACAAGGGCAGTGATCTAGGAGAAGCCAAATTATTTTCCTAACAAGAACCATAAAGCATTAGAAGTAATTTCAGAAAAATGTGAAATATGTATTCCTATAATTCTGACACTTTTTAGAGATATGACTACAAATAAAACACATTTTACAAAGGATGCAGATTACCAGCATGCTATAAAATGCTTCTAGAACTTATTTTAGTAACACCTCACCCTTCAGACATATAGCACTTTTACTCTTGAAACCGCTTTCACCCCCGTTTACGATATCTCACAACATAGAGAGGGGAGGACAGCCTGGTCACGCTCTTTCACTTGACTGAGGCTCTGAAGAGTGTGATATGCACAGCCCCTGTGCCAGGACTGGAGTGGGGGGCATTCAGATATGTCTTTATTCCAGGTCATGTTGATGATTAAGACGACATGCCCAACACTGTCCATGCCTCAGAGACATGGGCTGGTTTTTGTTCTCCTAATTTTTTATGATGCTACTTCTAGCACCTGTTGCAGCACAAAATCCATGATCAGTAAAATTCCATGAGATGAATCAACTTGGCTTAACTATCACTTAGAACAAACATTTTTTTTTTTTTTGAGATGGAATCTTGCTCTGTCTTGCAGGCTGGAGTGCAGTGGTGTGATCTTGGCTCACCGCAAGCTCCGCCTCCCGGGTTCACACCATTTTCCCACCACAGTCTCCCAAGTAGCTGGGACTACAGGCACCCACCACCACACCCAGCTAATTTTGTTTTTGTATTTTTAGTAGAGATGGGTTTTCACTGTGTTAGCCAGGATGGTCTCGATCTCCTGACCTTGTGATCTGCCTGCCTCGGGCTCCCAAAGTGCTGGGATTACAGGCGTGAACCATTGTGCCTCGCCAAGAACAAACATTTTAAACCACTCTATACAATATTCATCCTATATAAGCCTCAAATAATTTTATAGTCCTGTGTGAGTGTATCCTTGCAAAATGTGGGTATGAAACTAAAATCATGGTAAGCTATCCTGAAGGGAGCTGATGAGCATATACTATAATTTGATGTAGTTCTTGGATTAAACCTTCATTTTCAAGTTTGATTTCTGAACAAATATCTTCCCCTAACAAATGCATAGTTGTTTCAACTTCCTCCCCTTTATCCCTGGGGTGTGTTTCAAACATCTCTTTTAAAACGTTAATATTCTGAGAGTGTAGTTGTCTTACTATAGTTATCAATATAAGTGTCATTGCCCTTGTCACTCTTACTCAATTGAGAGCTCCTAAAAGTCAGAGACAGAGTCCTAATGGATGAATGCTCAATAAAGATTTTTCGGGTAAAATGGAACAGAAGGGATTACAATGGAAGAAATAAAATGAATTAGAATAACCTAAATGCAAAATGAATATCCAGATAAGCTACAAAGAAGAGAGATTCAAAGGAGGTGACAATGATGTAGAACTTTGAGAAAAGCACTCCAGGAAAAAAAAGTCATCCACAATTGTTGAGAGAGAAAATCGTCTTTAGTAGAAACGTATTCCCTGTAGGGTCTGAGCTTCATTCTCAAAGCGCAGGTTGTGAGAAATGGAGTCTAAGACAATTAATAGCTTCCTCTTGTTGATTCTAAAGGAAAAGCATCAAAGAGTCTTGAAGAGTGGCAGGTGTCATGTTCCATTCCCATGGGATGCCTCTCTCTGGATCTGGTGTTTGTGTAGATGTGGAGGAAAAGAAGTTTCTGTGACAAATGTTTGGTTTTTGTTTTGTTTTTTAAAACAGATTATTTGCCATTTGGTTGGCACCCTCTTACAGAATGGCCATGTCCTCAGCAGTGGATTTAAATTTAAATTAAAGAATCTTAGACATCTTGCAAGATAATATTCTAGAGTTCTTGTTTTCCCTTCTGATGACTGAAGACGGTAAACCTGTTGAGACTTCTGCCTACCTTCTTCATGCGGAACCATCTTTTTAGAGAATTATTAGGGTTTTGTAGACATCAATCTGGAAAGAGACAGGAAGGAAAAGAACGTGGGATAGGGAGGGAAGAAATCCCTGTTTTTCTTCTCCTGTCAAAAATAGAAGAAAAAAACAAATACACTCAGATCAGTTTTTACTTGAAGTCACTCTTTGCAATGAAAAAAAGTTCATTTCATACTTTTTCAAAATGCCCAATACCATGAACACTACTGAAAATGGAAGAGAAACATCTATTTTTAAAGAGGTAATTGTTGTGTGTTTTATTGTAAGTAGCGGCACATGGGGCATATGCGTGCTTCACAGCAGTGTGGGAAGACAAACCCAACACGTTTCAACTGACATTGCCCTTCTTGCATTTACAGAAGTAGTATTGACAACAACTTCTTGGATTTGAAGGGCATCTGACAACAGAGACCATTATTTCTGGGGTTGAAGATGACCATAACAAGAGATCATAAAGTGGATTGGCAAATCAGGAGGCCTGTAAGGCTGCCAAAGGCCTTGCCAGGCAGGGAAAGGCACCCTACAGGGAGCACAGCTGGCAACAGCTGGGACATGGCTCTGAGGAAGCTCCAGCAGAGGTTGCTAGTGCTCCCACAACAAGCAGAAATCGTTTTGCACCCAGAAATCAAAACAGACGAGAAAAGATGCACATAGGAGCAGGGTGGGGGCAATTATTCTGCTGTTTGTGAAGCATGGGATAAACAAGATCCTATGCCTTGTATTCCAAGCCCTTTGGATCAGGATAAGATGGAGTTGAACAAAGCAAACTATGTATTATTAATGTTAGCATTTTCTTTAAAGATTTGATATGGGCAAGCACAAAACATTGTAATAAAAATGGAAAGGCTCTTCAAAATTGGCAATTCTTCTTCTTCAGTTCTCTCCCACTGGGATGCTCTGTGCATCTTTTCTCCCCTTCTCCTTTCCTGGGAACGTTTTTTAACAAAGAAATGGAAGTCCAGGAAGGAGAGGGGAAAGGAAGCTGAAAGCGGACACAGAAAGGGAGAGGGAAACATAAGAGCTGTAAAGGGACGTGGACAGAGATGCAGGAGGTGAAGGCAGCCTGGATTAAAAGCTAGAGAGAAGGAAATCGTAAGAGAACAAGAGATTGATATGCTTCTAAAATATTTATTGTGCACCCCGGGGGATCAATGTAGAAATTGCATTCCCTTTGGGAAAACATTCGCTCATATCCTCCTTGTCTGGATATAAAGGGAAGAGCATCTCAGCAGTTTTCAAGATGGGAGGAGGGAATTTGCTTCTTTCTGGAGCCCTTCCCTTCCATCTTCCCCAGCTCTACCTTTGTGCTCATTCTACTGAGGGCAGGCATGGCATCTTCCACCACTCCCATAGTTCTACAGCAAAACTGTGGTTACCAGCAGGTCCAACTGCCTATCCACCCAGGTTCACTGGAGATTCCACCACCACACTTAATTTAGCCTCACAGAAAAAGACGGACGTGAAACCCTTACATTTTATGGCTTCTTTGTTCTCACATCTGGTCCTGGAAACAGGCAATCCAGTTCTATATTGAATCATATTGAATCTGTCGATCATCCATCCAGTATTTATTGCGAAACTACTGTATGACTGTATGCCAGGTACTGTGCTAGCCTCTCTGGAGAGCCATCATTCAGTCAGTCATCAAGTATTTCTTTTTTTTTTTTTTTTGAGACGGAGTCTGGCTCTGTTGCCCAGGCTGGAGTGCAGTGGCTGGATCTCAGCTCACTGCAAGCTCCGCCTCCCGGGTTTACGCCTTTCTCCTGCCTCAGCCTCCTGAGTAGCTGGGACTACAGGCGCCCGCCACCTCGCCCGGCTAGTTTTTTTGTATTTTTTAGTAGAGACGGGGTTTCACTGTGTTAGCCAGGATGGTCTCGATCTCCTGACCTCATGATCCGCCCGCCTCAGCCTCCCAAAGTGCTGGGATTACAGGCTTGAGCCACTGCGCCCAGCCTGTCATCAAGTATTTCTAAGGTACCTATCATGTGCTAGATGCTGTCTACTGAGGCATTCATTTATTCTCATTCAAAATATTTACCGAGATTTACTGTGCACCAGGCATTCTTCTGGAAATGATGCATGGAACAACACAAAACAAAGTCCCTGCCCTCATGGTAGGGCTGAAAGACAATAAATAAATCCCATATCATGCTTCAAAATTTCCTGATGATGCTCAAACTTCTCTGAATTCCTGAGTCACAGATTCCACTGCCTGCTTGATATAGCTACAGGAAGCCAAACTGGGCCTCCCAAGCTTGCTCTGCTCCAAATCAAACGGAATTTTCTGGCCCCTTCTCAACCTGTTTCTTCCTCATTCTCCCCCATTTAAAACACCACCATGACCACCAACAACAACAACCCTCCATTCTTTTAGTTGCTCAAGTCAAAAATAATGGCACCATCCTTGATTCCACTCTTTCTCTCATGCCCTATACCCCATACATCAGCAGATCCTGCTGGTTCTACCTTCAGGTTGTGTCAGAATCTGGAACTCACTGCCTCTACCCCCACCACATCAGTGCAGCATCTATTATCTCTCCTGCAGGGTTGCAGGGCCCTTAACTGTTATCTTTGTTTCCCCTCCCGGACCCCTCAGTCATGCCCACCTTTGGCTCCAAGTCCTCCACGACCTCCCTTTTCACTCCTAGTAAAGGCCAGAATCTTTACCATGGGTCTCAAAACCCCATGTGTCCTGGCCATTGTCACCTTTCTGGTGACACCTCCTATACCCTTCCCTTATTCCCTCTGTCAAACTTCAGGCTCCCTTAATATCCTGGCCACACCAGTTGCTTGCTCCTCCTCTGGTTGTGACCTTCTCTCCCTGTGCAAATGGCTCATGCTCTCGCTCACTTCAGTGTCTCTACTGAAATGTCACTTTACCTGTCAGACTCTCCCCATTCACAGGATATTAAAAAAAAAAAAAAAAAAAGGCATGCCCCAAACCTCACCTACCATATCGCCAAGTTTCCTTTATACTGCATCATTTGTCTTCGAGCACCTACTGTCCCCAGCATATGATTCCTTTATTTGCCAAGTTGCTGAAGGTCCATCCTCCTCCACCAGGATGTAAGCTCCTTGTGAGCAGGACCTTTGTGTATCTTGGCCATTGGTGTAGACCCTGCCCCTAGAACAGTGCCTCGCTCAAAGCAGAGGCTTAGCACGTATCTGTTGAATAAAGGAATGAATTAAATATGTAATACAGTTTCAGGCAATGATGAATGCTATGAATAAAAATAAAACAAGGGAAGGGGAAAGAGAGTTAGTGGGTGGAATTCCAGTTTATATACCATGAGCCCCTCTGGGGAAGGGTTATTTGAGCAGAGACCTGAGTAAGATGAGGTGGTCGGTGTACCAAGCAGGTGTCTGAAGCAGGCCATCCAGCAGAGGGAATCCACACTGTCTGAGCAAGGAGCACTCTCAGGAAAGAGCAAGGGGACCACAGTGCCTAGACGACAAGCAATGGGGCTGGGGCATGAGGATGAGCTACACGGCTGAGCACGTGGAGGAGTCCAGGCCGTTGTAAGGTGTTTGGATTTTATTCTTAGTGTGTTGGGAAGCTGTGAGTGCTTTTTGAGCAGGAGAAGGACATCAGCTGGCTCACTCTTTAAAAGAATCAGTCTCCAGGGCCCGTGGTGAGCACACCGAGGGGAACAAGTTAGGACAGGAAACCAGTGAGGAGGTGCTGAGATCATTCTTGGGGAGAGATGTGCGGGCCACACCATGGTGGGAGCATGCACGTGGTGAGAAAGAGTTGCAGCTGGAATTATCTTAAAGATAAACCAGGCTTTGCTAACAGATTAGATTTGGGGTGTGAGAGAAAGAGAGGAGTCAAAAGTGAGTCCGAGGCTTTTGACCTGAGTTCCTGTGCACATGTAGTGACTTTTATCAAAATGATGGAAGCAGAGGGCAGTTTATAGGGGAAAAGTGAGAATTTGGCATATACAGGACAAACGTGAAACATCTTTAGACACTGGAGAAGACACAGGTTCTTCATTTCAAAGCAAAGGTCAGGCCAGAAGATGGAAACGTGGAAGGCATTTGAGTATAAAGCACGTTTAAGGCTCTGACATCCGGTAATACAAGCAAGAAGTGAAGGCAGCCGGAGAGGATGGCTAGTCCTGAGCCCTGGAGCTCTTCACCAAGCAAACATTGGGAGAAAAGACAATGCCTTTCAAAGAAACCTCAATGGCAGTTCCTGTGAAGTAGGAGGGGAACCAGGAGAGTGATTTCAGGGTATGGAAAATAAATAATTTCCAGGAGAGGTGTTGATAAGTAGGATGCAGTTTCTATCTTCAAGGTGCTCTTAAGCTTGTCAAAAGAGATTACAATATAGCAAGCAGGAGGAACTACAAGAG
Source organism: Trachypithecus francoisi (assembly GCF_009764315.1). NCBI lineage: Eukaryota > Metazoa > Chordata > Mammalia > Primates > Cercopithecidae > Trachypithecus > Trachypithecus francoisi. Next base: position 120,363,397 of record NW_022681473.1, on the reverse strand, counting down.
AGGTGAGAAGAGGGCACAGTCATGGGCAGCATCATGATGTAAATAATGGGCCACAGACACTGTTCACAGTAGCAAAGACTTGGAACCAACCCAAATGCCCATCAATGATAGACTGGATAAAGAAAATGTGGCACATATACACCATGGATTAGTATGCAGCTGTAAAACAGGATGAGTTCATGTCCTTTGCAGGGACATGGATGAAGCTGGAAACCATCATTCTCAGCAACCTAACACAAGAACAGAAAACCAAACACTGCATGTTCTTACTCATAAGTGGGAGCTGAACAGTGAGAACACACGGACACAGGGAGAGGAACATCACACACTGGGGCCTGTCGGGGGATTGGGGGCTAGGGGAGGGATAGCATGAGAAGAAATACCTAATGCATGCATGGCTCAAAACTTAGATGATGGGTTGATGGATGCAGCAAAACACCATGTCACGTGTATGCCTATGTAACGAACCTGCACGTTCTGCACATGTACCCCAGAACTTAAAGTACAATGAAATAATAATAATCATCATCATCATGGGCCACAGACACAACGGTGGTCCCACAGGATCCTAATAGAGCTGAAAACTCACAGTTGCCTAATGACATCACAGCTGTCCTAAGATCTTAGCACAATGCTTTACTCATATGTTCGTGGTGACACTGGTATAGACCAACCATTTGCACTGCCATTTGTATGAAAGTCCGGCATGTACAATTACATGCAGCAGAAAATATTTGACAATAAATGACCTTTACTGGTCTTTGTATTTACTATACCATACGTTTCACTATTATTTTAGAGTATACTCCTTTTACTTATGTATTTTTAAAAAGGTAAGTGTAAAACAGCTTCAGGCAGGTCCTTCAGGAGGGATCCCAAAGAAGGCATTGCTATCAGAGGAGATGACAGCTCCATGTGTGTTACTGCCCCTGAAGACCTCCCCGTGGGGTAGGATGTGGAGGTGGAAGACAGGGCTAGTGATGATCCTGACTCTGTGTAGATCTAGGCTCAGGTGTGTGTATGTGTCTGAGTTTTTAAAAAGAGAGTTTAAAATAATAATAAATTTTAAAAATTGGAAAAAGCTTAAGGAATAAGGATATAATGAAAAGGTTTTTGTACAGCTGTATAATGTTTGTGTTTTAAGCTAAGTATTTTTACAAAAAAGTCAAAAAGGCCTTTTACCTCGTTTCACTCCTGAGAGCAGGTTGGGTCACCCGCCGGCTGTCCTGGAGCCACCCTTGAAAATTCCAACAGGGTTCTCATTCCTGTCGCTTCTGCTCAAGTCAGCACGGTCTGGTCTATGTGCCACGAGTCTTTCTAACAGTGTGGAAAGGATGTAGGTTTCATTAAGATGGACAAAAGTGGTCTTCCTTGGAAGGATTTTCCAAGGCATCTACCCAGTGAAAACCAGGATACCTCTTTGTACATAAAATAAACATTTTTTAAGTCAAAAAGTTAAAAACATTATGTTTGTAAAGTAAAATAGTTGTTACAGTAAGCTAAGATGAATGTATTAGTAAAGAAAAACATTTAAATGAAAATAAATTTAGTGTAGTCTAAGTGTAGAGTATGGTAATATCCCAGGCCTTCACATCACTCACCACTCACTCACTCTCTCCCAGAGCAACTTCCAGTCCTACAAGCTCCATTCATGGTAAGTGCCCTATACAAGTGTACCTTTTTTTCATCTTATGCTATATTTTTACGGTTCCAAATGCTTAGAGTATTCAGTACAGATTTGTACCCTAGGAGCAATAGGCTATACCATCTAGCCTAGTGTATAGTAGGCTGTGCCATCTAGGTTTGTGTAAGTGCACTCTAGGATGTTCCCACAAGAATGACTCCACCTTCAACACATTTCCCAGAAGTATCCCTGTCATTAAGTGACATGTACTGTGGTGTGGTATTTCAGTTATTTGATCACTTTGTCTGTTGGGCAGGAGGTGATCAAAGAATGCTTCACACCAGACAATCTTTTCACCAGACTTCTGAGAAGGGTAAGAGTTCTCCAGGTAAAGAGTCCCCAGGTTTTCCTGGCAGAGAGCAGCATAAGCAGCTGCACAGGCATGTGGTTGGGAAAGCCCAGGGTGGCTGAGGCATCAAATACAAAGAGGCACATGGCAGGAGCTGTGGCTGCAAAGTTAGGTTGGAGCCAACTGCATCTCTGCACATCCAGCAGAAAAGCTTGAACTTTATCTTGTAAGCAGTGAGGACAGGATAGAGTAAATTAAACCTATCTACATGGATAGAAATCTTCAAGGCATAGAAGTAATCAAATCGAGAAGGAAAAACTAAAATGTATATTAGAAAGCAGTAATGCAATATTACAATCGAGTAAGATAAGAATCATGGCCAATCATGAGTGATGTGCCTAGGCCCACTGCTTAATGGCCCTGACCTTCAATGTCCTCAGATACAAGGATGCTGAGATCTCTTCCAACTCAAAGCATTTCTGTGACTCTATCTGGCCAGGTAATAAGATCAGGGAATATTTCCTGGAGGAAGTAAACCCCAAACTGGGTCCTCATGGGAAAGTGGCATTCACAGTAGCAAAGAGGAAGGGAGAGGAGAGTCTACTAATGGAAGCATCATGAGAAAAGCAAGAATGAGGTGCTCGGGCAGCAAACAGCAGGCTGCATGAAGACAGGAGGTACATTTGTTGTTCACAGTTACTGTAGTCCAGGGCCTCATAAGCAATTTGCTCCCAATAAATGCTTGTTGAATGACTGTAGGAACAGATAAACGAAGGAAAGTGGGTTGGCCCATGGGTGTGTTGGAGATTACAGCAGATGATGGCCCAGGCCAGGAGGGACTTGATCCTGTAGGATCCAGGAGGCAATGAGGCAGTGACATGTTGGAAACTCCTAAAGTGACAGAGGAGACGTTGCCCGTCATGGGCACATTTTAGAAAATTCTGACAGGTGGATTTGTCACTGGATACATGATGGTCTGAGTAACCATCTCTCAGTGACCCGAGTCAACCTGTTTTTCTTTATGTAGCAACTGTTGTTTGTTTCAGGGTGAAAAATCCTCATTGGAGATGAGAGAGCCCAGCTGTGTTTGGGTTTTACAAGCTGTCTCAAGATTTTTCTCAAATGTTTTGGTTTATGGCAAAGTTGAAAATACAGCATTATCATGATCCTTATTACCATTATCATTTATTCAACTACCCACTAATAATTAATGTTTACTAAGTACCAATAATATGCGACGAGATGCAATAAGCATTGAATTGCTCTTGGCCTCTTTCCAGTGGGCTTGTTGTAAATAAAAGAATGAGTTACCACCCAAATTTTAATTGCTTCAAAATATGTTTGTTTCACAGGCTCTCCTTGGTTAAGCTTTGCTAAACTGATTGAAACCAAGAATGCTGACTTTAGGCTTGCCATCCATGTTTTATACCAACATTTCCCAAAATATGTTGTGAGGAAAGGATATTGATAGGTGATGTGTAAAAAAAGAGAAAAAAGGAAAAAAGGAAAAGAAAAAAGAAAAAAAAAGAAAGGAAAATAAAAAAGAAAAAGATTCCCAGACAAATAAATTTATGAGACAATGGCTTAAATAAAAGTAAAATATGTTCCTTACTGCAGAATTTTGCTGAGGTTTGAATGGGCCAATGTGCCTAGCAAGCACCAAGACAGAAAAATATTCCAAACTTATTTGAGCTGGGAATCATTTTCTAAAAACTGTTCTGAAGTTCACAACGTTGTTTTTTTTTGTTTGTTTGTTTTGTTTTGTGTGTGTGTGTGTGTGTTTTTACAATAAATTACATTCCTCAGGTCCCTTCCCTGTCCTCTCAATTCACCAAAACCTTGGTGGCACATTCTTAGTATCATCAAAGAACTATTGTGGGGCTCACACATGACTAACCCTAAGATGGGTGCATCACTCCTTCATGCTGGGTGACAATTACACTGTCAACAGTTGGTTGAGGAAGACCTCCCCAGAATCCCCGCAGCACTGGGGCCACTCGCACAATTGTTTGAGACATGAGGAGACTCATTTTCACAGCAGTGCAAAGATTTGAGGACCAAGCTTTTACGAGTATTAAGGCAATTGGAATCCTTGACACACACTACAATGACTAAAATAAATGTGTCTGACAATACCAAGTGTCGACAAAGAGGCAGGGCAACTGGAACTCCTGTAAGTTGATAATCATTGCAGAGAGTTTAAAACAGGGTGAGCACTTTGGAAAACTGGCACTTTCTTCAGAGTCTAGCCACACACCTATCCTAATGGCACCGCAATTCCACTCCTAGGTATTTATTCAAGAGAAATGAGTGGATCTGTCCACAGAAATATTTGTACAAGAATGTTTTATTTATAATGGTTATACAGGGAAAGAGGGTACATGGACTATCACTGGAAGACTGGATACACAAATGATGCTGTATTCATCTGTGGAATATTACTCAGCAATAAAAAGAAAATATCCACTTTTTTTTATTCTTTAAGTTCTAGGGTACATGTGCACAATGTGCAGGTCTGTTACATATGTATACATGTGCCATGTTGGTGTGCTGCACCCATTAACTCGTCATTTACATTAGGTATATCTCCTAATACTATCCCTCCCCCCTCACCCCTCCCCACAATAGGCCTCGGTATGTGATGTTCCCCTTCCTGCGTCCAAGTGATCTCATTGTTCAATTCCCACCTATGAGTGAGAACATGCGGTATTTGGTTTTCTGTTCTTGCGATAGTTTGCTGAGAATGATGGTTTCCAGCTGCATCCATGTCCCTACAAAGGACATGAACTCGTCCTTTTTTATGGCTGCATAGTATTCCATGGTGTATATGTGCCACATTTTCTTAATCCAGTCTGTCATTGATGGACATTTGGGTTGATTCCAAGTCTTTGCTATTGTGAAAAGTGCCGCCTACAGAATGGGAGAAAATTTTTGCAATCTACTCATCTGACAAAGGGCTAATATCCAGAACCTACAAAGAACTCACACAAATTTACAAGAAAAAAACAAACAACCCCATCAGAAAATACCCACTTTTATACCCAACATGGATAAATTTCAAAATCAACAAATTAAGTTAAGCAAAAGAAGCCAGCCACAAAAAATTACATAGTATATGATTCCATTAATGTAAAGTTCTAAAGCAGTTAACGATAAGTCATAGTAGGAGAAATTGATCAGTGGCTGTCTTGAGATGGGTTTGAAGGAGTCGTGTGGTGAGGGAATTGACTGGACCAGTCCTGAAGGAACTCTGTGGGAGAAAGGAAACATGCTATTTCTTAATTGGGGGGTAGCTACATGAGTGTTCACGCTTGCCAAAACACATCAAACTAAACACTTAAGGTCTGTGCTTTTGGTTGTATGTAAATTATAACTCGAAACAAACAGACAAAAAACACAAAAAACCATGAATGGAACCCTTTCCCTCCTACAGCTCTGTGAGACCTGTTAGCTCCCACCCCAGTCCTGTCCTGTTGTAAACACTTATTTATGAGGTAAATGCACACAATACAAAGTAACTTCTTGTCATGAGTCAGGAGACATTGTTCCCTTTCGTCATTTGGAATGAAAATTGTTCATCCTAGACAATAATTCTTAGGTCAGTTTGGACAGCTCTCCCAAACAATGATATTAACAACCAGTTCTGTGCATTTTTTTATGTGCTCTATCTCCTCTTGAAAAAAAAATTTGATACATGTTCAGCTGATGAGTACTTTGTTTTTCAATTAGGATAATCACTGACTTTTATATTTCACCCAAATTATATTCTCTTGATCTCAGCATACATTTTGCTTCTTCTCTGGTGGATGCTGCCTTTCTTCAGCCTCTTGATGCAACCATGGGTATTAAATGCCACTGTAAATCAAAACCAGTTAATATTAGAAACAAAGAAATGACCACAAACAAGTTAAGAACTTTACTAGGCTCAACCAGTGATATCTTAATGATAAAGACAACAGTTTTCAACCATTATTTAACAAGTCATTAAATGGAGAATGAAAGGATCCACTCACCATGTTCACTAGGGAGTTTAGGACTGATGAACACCTGTATTTTGGTTTTCTATTTTTTAAGAACTTTATTCCCCCAATGTTGCTGTTAGATCCTCGCTTGGAACAAGATCTTTGATGTGAGCAACCATTTGGGGAGCTCATGTTAAGGATATGTTGTGTATCCCCTTATCTGTCTCTTCACTTCTCTTCCTGTTCTTCATCTTTCTCATCTTCCTCTTCCTCACCATCATCATACACTGCACTTATTAAGCACCTACTGTGAGCCAGTCACTCTATTCTCTGTACTTTCCTTTGCACTGTTTCATTGAATTATTCCCTATTTTATAGTTAGAAATGGTATTTTTAACCTATTTTACAGCTTGAAAAATTGAGATTTAGAAAATGTATGTAAATTATGGAAGAACACAGTTTAAACTTAGAACAATTGGTATTTGATTCTAAGTCTGTTTGAATAGAGCCAATTTTATTATATACTATATTATATCATTTCACATGCCTTGACCTTAATTTTAGCATAATCTTTTACTTTACATGTCAGTATATTCTGCAAACTTGCTGAATTTCTAACTTGCTAATTGTCTTCAACTTTAAATACCTTCCATTAGTTTTACTTTAAAAACCCTCCATGGCCAGTCGCGGTGACTTGCGCCTGTAATCCCAGCACTTTGGGAGACTGAGGCGGACAGATCACAAGGTCAGGAGATTGAGACCACCCTGGCTAACACGGTGAAACCCCGTCTCTACTAAAAATACAAAAAAATTAGCTGGGCATGGTGGCAGACGCCTGTAGTCCCAGCTACTCGGGAGGCTGAGGCAGGAGAATGGCGTGATGCCCCTGGGAGGCGGAGCTTGCAGTGAGCTGAGATCGTGTCACTGCACTTCAGCCTGGGCAACAGAGCAAGACTCTGTCTTAAAAAAAAACTCTCCATTTTTGTTTTTGTTTTTTTTTTGCTTTTATCTCAGAAATATACGCATACATTTGATAAAGTATTCCCACACCCAGCACCTGAGAATAAAAACACAGCACACACTCCAGAAAAACATATGTTCACTGCTGATGAATTTGCTTCTGTCTTGAACTTTGCCTCCATTTCTCATGTTGGAGGTTAAGAGAGCTCTCCTGTCTCAATCTTACATTTAAAAACACAGGGACAGCTTTGCCGTCTTCTCTTAGTCGTATCTTGACCCTTCAAAGCTTTCCAGAATGACAGTTGCTTCCAACACAGAAGGCATGCCTACCCCCAAAAGGCTTCCCGCTACAAGAAGCATCTGACTCCAAGTTCAGCAGGACTGATAACCTCTTCCCTCTTTCCTGAAGTCCTCGTCCCCAGTGTGCCACTGCCTCACTCGGTCTGAGGTGAAAGCAAACATCTCTACCGCTGTGAAGGAAGGGTGGATTCTCTGTGGCTCTAATCCCTGTGGACTCCTGGAACTACCCGGAGGAGCGCAGGCTGACTGGGGAAAAGAATACACAGCCAGGAACATGTTGTGGGCCAGGGAGCTTGAGATGGGTGTCTGGGGACTTGGCTTCAAGAGCCATCTCGAGCAGCTCACTCTGGCTCTGAGTCCTCATTTGAAAACCATGGGGTTGGACTCTATTATCTGTGGTCTCCAACCTGGGAAACCTGGGCAACACAGGGTGAACATGAGCATCCAGGTATTATTGTCAGTGTTTAAAAACCTTGTAAAAGCCCAAAGATAAGTGGTCAATTTACCTGTTTTTGACAAAAATCATATTAATTCAGCATAATGGATACTCAGATGAAAAGGATACTTGCACTCAATTTTAAAAACTGGGAAAACAAATGCAATTTGTTTCAAACAATATTTCAAGCAATGGGATTCATGGAAGTAACACTTTTTTAAAGGTGGCTTAATGCTGAAAAAAGCTATAAGATTTTTTGAACTTCAAGACTATGGCTCTTTGATTGGAAATTTGCATATAAATATAGTGTACATGCTAAAAACATGAGTGTGTGTGTATCTTACATAGTGCTGATAGCATCAAGTATTTTTAAGGATTCTACACATCTTCACAATAACCGTTTGAGGTAGATACTCTTAGCATCTCCATTTCACAGATGAGAAAACGGAGGCCGAAAGAGGTTAGGTTACTTGCACAGGGTCACACAGATGGATTTGTCTGTGTGTCAATCTATCATAAATGTACACAGATGAAATATCTGTATAATGTGCACTTGAATTCAATATCCATATAATGTTTGGTACAATACTGCATGGTACATGAGTTTTCTGTGCTAAAAGGAGGTGTATTATTAGTTTGGGCAGGCTGTCAAAACAAAATATTACATAATGAGTAGCTTAAACAGAAGAACTTTATTTTTTTCACATTTCTGGAGGCTGGAAGTTCAAGAGCAAGGTGCATGCAGGCCCAGTTTTCTTTGAGATATCTCTTTAACTCGCAGATGGCTGCCCTCTTGCAACCTCTTCACATGCTCTTTCCTCTGTGCTCCTGCATCTCTGGTGTCTCTTTGTGCGTCCTAATCTCATCCAATAAGGATGTCAGTCGGATTGGATTTGGCCCACCCTAATGGCCTCATTTTAACTTAATCACCCTCTTAAAGACTATATCTCCAAACAGTCATATTCTGAGGTACTGGAGGTTAGAATGGGGGTGGGACACAGTTACAGTTCAGCCCATAGCAAGAGGTTAATGAACTTCTTGAATCAGCTCTTCAGAGCTACATGTATAACACACATTTTAAAATCCCTCCGAATAACTCCTTTGTTTCTGTACACTCACTAACTCACTTAAGAAAACTGCAATGGGAGAAAAGGAGAAGCAAGCCTATCTAATAACTGGAGATTTAGGCCAGCCCTAAGGCCTTCATAGGTCTTAGTGGGGGCTTTGGTCTTTGGAGGACTTTCATACAGAACCCTCCAAAACCCATCCTTTGCTCCTCTTCAGTGGACTCTGCTGTGACTCAGGCAGAGACCTCAGGGCTGGTGGAGAGAAGGGAAGAAGAAAGCACAGAAGCCTAGGGCTGGTGAAATAACTAGCAGTATGGCAGGTGGGAGCAGTATTTCCAGTAATGGTAATTGAGGGAACTTGGCAGCTGTGGCCAAGAGAGAGCGTGCTAGAACCCAAGGGGGACAGTTATTGTGTGGCCAGGGGCTTATGCCTCTTCATCAGGTGGCCACACAGTTGAGGTGCCAGGTATGACTAGGCATTTTACACCATAGTGACTGCAATCCATGACTTTGGAGGACAGGCCCACAGGAACCAGATATGGGTCCTGGTTCCAATAACATATGCTGGTTCAGGGTGGTGCTCCACCCTGGTGAGGATAGGAGCATAAACAGGGAACTGAGGCAGAAGACCAGCTCTATGAATGATGGATAGCGACAGTCTGTTCGGGAAGGGAAGCTAGAAGTTTTCTGCAGTGGCCAGCCATTTGGGGGCCACTGCAGAAAAATTTCTGGTTCTTCCAAATAGTGAAGCCTGAGATTCTGAGTACATAGTCAGTCTTGATAAGGGAGAATATGAGGCTGAGCTGGGAAGATGCAAAGGGTGCATGTCTTTGCTACCTGTCACGTCTAGGGCCAGCAAGGACTAAAGAGGACAGACCACAGGGACACTGAGATCTGCCTGGTTTTTCATCTTCCTGCTTTTCTATATCCCCCTGGGCTTTTTTCTCTCCTATGTGAAGAGGTCCAATTCCTCTTAATTTACTCTCTCCTTGACCACAGGTTCCAGAATGTATTCTGTTCTGGTACCTTCTCCTTGCAAATTATAAAAACTGGGCCAAGGAATTGACCCTGGGGAACAAAGCTACGAAGGCAGGAGGCAGGCTACCTACCCAATCCATCTCTCTCCATCGCTAATGTTTCTGACTCTGTGATTATGATTCTATGAATATGATTGCTACTGCATGTTGGGTCTGCCTGCTGGTAAATGTAGGCCAGCCATCCCCTCCCACAGGCCAGAGCAGACTCCTCTTCATCACCTGAAGTCCTTCTCTCTCCCATCCTTCCTGCCATGTGTTCCAGGGATGGCTCAGCTACATACCTGAGGCCTGGCAAGTTCACTGATGGCTCCTGCAGGTAATTGGCCTTAGATTATAGAGAGTGCTGTTAACTTCTCTATAAATATAGGGTTCCATTTGAATTTTCATCTATGCCATGCTTTTTCGGCACTTGGTAAAGTCATTCCTTAATATAATTATGGATTATGATTTTTGTGTGTGACAGAGTTTCACTCTGTCACCAAGGCTGGAGTGTAGTGACATGATCTTGGCTCACTGCAGCCTCGACCTCCTGGGCTCAAGTAATTCTCCAGCCTCATTCTTCTGAGTAGCTGGGACCACAGGTGTACACCACTATGCCCTACTATTTTTTTAAATTTTTTGTAGAAACAGAATCCAGCCATGTTGCATAGGCTGGTCTCGAACTCCCTGGCTCAAGTGATTTTCCCACCTCGGCCTCCCAAAGTGCTGGGATTATAGGCATGAGCTACTGCAATTATGAATTTTGCCTCCAGTGATAGTGGAGAAGCACCTACTCTGAAAAATGCAATCTCCTTGTCAGTTTCATTCTTTCATGCCCTGCACCAATGGGGAGGGAAGTGGATCCTTGACCTAGTTAGGTTTCCTTAGTGATCATTCTTTCCTATTTGTGGAATTGGTAGGGCTATCTCACTTACAGGTTGAGTCTTTCCCCATAAGGGAGTAGCGTCCAGAAGAGGTGGTTTCTGTGTCCGCAGTAGCTCGAGGGCTCTTTTCCTGTCCTTCAATTGATTTTCCTCCTTTTCATGAATTTTCACACATTCACAAATTTATTTTCACAAGTTTTCACAAAGCTGCACACTGGCTGGGAACCTGCCCCTGGGAATGGCTTTGCCAAAGGTCATTCACTTGGCATCTGCTGTTTGGCACCCCTTGTCCTTGATGGAAGAGTTGACTGATTTGAATGAGAATTTTTCATTGCCGTGCATTAAACAGCTGTTCTCTCTAACCAGATGCTTAATATGGTTCCTCTTCCAAGGCTAGTGAAGGGAGCTGGCTTGCTAGTTTGCAGCTGAGAGAAATGATCTAAGAGCCTAAGGATGCATAGAAAGAATCCCCTGGTGGTTTGGGGTAAAATCTCCTTCTTGGGTTAACATTCAGAGCATACGAGGCATTTTTAAAAAGTGGCCTGTGGATTTGATGAAACTGAGATGTCAGGGCAGCACTGTGAGGTACCGAGACAGATACAAATGCCGTCAGGCCAGGCCTCCACTGCCCCCTGCAGGGACAATGCACAGAGCACTTGTGCTGGGAGCGGTGGGTCCCAGTGGGGAGAGACTGTTCGGTGCAAGCTTCACTCTCCCATACAGCTCCTGCTGCTGGAAGCTCACCTCCATTTATTCCATGTATCTGAAGCCCTGGCCAAGCTGCAAGCTGCTGTGACCCAGTTACCATGGAGAACTTGTATATTCTTGGCTTCCTTGCTGCTTTTACAGGCAGAATTACGGAAGAGAATGTCTTTGCTGCTAGGAAATATAAATATTACAGAGAGATGCTCATTTTCTCCCTCTATGATGATTATTACCAAAGATATGCAAGAAGACTTCATTACAGAACATTGTCCTTCATAATGAGCCTTCTGTAGGCTTTTACAGGGAAGGATAAGCCTGCCAGAAATGGATTGTGTTAACCCTCGGCTCTCTACTGGATCGACACAAACTAGAACCCTTTGCACATTTAGCAGATTTTTGTGGACTGCTTACTGGGTGCTAGGCTCTGGGGATACTGAGACTAATGAGATACTGTCTTTGCCTTCAAGGGTCTTAGAGTCTAATAATAAAGCTAGAACTCCAAACAAAAACACTTTCACCAAATGCAGAGAAGTATTTAAAAAGGTAGGGATAGTCCTTTTATGCGACATAGGTATATGTTGGCTATTACATACTTGTCAGGAAGATGACTGAAGAAGCACCCCCAAGCTGAGTTTTGAATGTGGAATATTTGTTCACCAGGAAAAGGGAGGGCCTTCCAGAACCATCTTTAGCAAATGAGTTTTACCTTCATGATGTAGACCTGCTGTTACTCCTCCACTGTGCCTGTGTTTCAGACAAGGAAAAGGGGGTGAGGGAAAGTGAAGGCAAATGGAAAAGAGGCACATGTGAACTGAGCCTGCTCTCAATGTTTGCTGGAGTTCTCGTTGAATGGGATGGGCTCTTGAGCTACAAGAGAGCCTAGATTGTTGAGTGTATTTATCTCAGTTCATGGCTATCCTGAATAACATTGGGAGTTGCTCAGTAAGGAGTGGGTGTGGTTGACAGCCTCCAAGATGGTTGTGAATGATTCTCAACTCCTGGAATGCATAGCCTTGTGTCATTGCCTCTCACACTAGCTCATTTACAGCATCGCAGCTTCCGGCTTGGTCTTTTGTGGTGAGGATAATTAGGCAGCCCTCTGGAGACACCCACAGATGGAGAACCAATTTCCAGTTGCGTGAGTGAGCCAACTTGAAGCGGGCCCTCCAGCCCTAAGCAAACTTTCTGATGGTTGCAGCCCCAGCTGGCATTTGATTACAACCTTGTAACACTGAGCCAGAAACAGTCAACCAAGCCACTCCACATCCCTGACCCACAGACACCATGAGAGACAATAAATGATTACTGTTGTTTTAGCAACAGTATTTAGCAATAGATAATTAATAGATAACTGAGTAAAGAGGAGAACAGGAGCGGTACCTGAAGAGCAGGTGACTAGAAGGCTCTGCCCCACCACCCACAGCCATCCCCTGCCATGTAGACAAAGCGCTGCACATGCCATCAAATCCCCTCCTCCCAGCTGTGTTTCTTGGCCTCACCTCTCTTCCCTTTCTCAAGCAATTTACCATTCGGCTGAAACTTTGTCAAGGGCTGTATGGAATAATGTGTTACCAAATCCATTGATCATTTTTTGATGCTCACTTGAAGCGGTTGCTTATGATCTTCTTTTTGAACAAATCTTCTTGATTTCTAGGACCTCACATTCTCATGGGTTCCTTTCTACCTCCCAGAAACTTGTTTTCAGTCCTATCTGAGGTTCTTCTTTTTCTTCTTAATTCCTAAGTGTTGGCATATTGAAGAGTCAGGTCGTAGAACACCTTTGCTTCTGTCTCTACTTTTTTTTTTTTTTTTTTTTTGAGACGGAGTCTCGCTCTGTCCCCCTGGCTGGAGGGCAGTGGCCGGATCTCAGCTCACTGCAAGCTCCGCCTCCCGGGTTCACGCCATTCTCCTGCCTCAGCCTCCTGAGTAGCTGGGACTACAGGCGCCCGCCACCACGCCCGGCTAATTTTTTTTGTATTTTTAGTAGAGACGGGGTTTCACCGTGGTCTCGATCTCCTGACCTTGTGATCCACCCCCCTCGGCCTCCCAAAGTGCTGGGATTACAGGCGTGAGCCACCGCGCCCGGCTCTGTCTCTACTTTTTAATAAATAATCCCAACTAGTCTTCTGGCTTTACACATCAGCAATATAATGCTGACTCACAAATTCATATTTAGTAGAATGGTTAAGAGCATGAACTTGGGAACCAGACAATCTGGGTTTCAATCCCAGCTCTTCCACTTGGTAACTGGATGACCTTGGACAATTTTACTTAATCTCAGTTTCCTCATTTCTGTAGTTAGGATGTTAACAATTATCTATGATCACACTTAAGAGGTACTCAACAGACATGAGTGGCTTCTACTGCTGCTGTTATTACTGTTTTTACTATTGCTACTGATATTCCACAAACTCCAAACACATACATGCGTGCATGCTCACACACAAGTCAAACCTGTCTACTGGGCATCTCTATTGAGTGTCTAGAAGATATCTCAAATTTAAGTCCAAAACAGAATCCTGCACTTCCTGTGAATCTTACATTATTTCTATCCTAATTCACTCAGTCTCAGTGACTGACATGGCTATCCATCTAGTTGTGGCACATAGAAAAAATCTAGGTGTCATTCTTAATTCTTCACCTTCCTTCATTTTGAATAGCTGATCTAGGAGGAAGCCCTGGGGTCCTACCCTCAGAACTCATCCCAAATCTTTCCCTGTCTCTCCCTCTCCCGTAGGAAGCCCTGGGGTCCTTACCCTCAGAACTCATCCCATCTTTCCCTGTCTCTCCCTCTCCCGTACTGTTGCCGACATCCAAGCCACTGGTGCTTCCTGCCTCAACTGCAAACATGCCCTCTGCCCTCTCCATGCTTCCAGTTTTGCATCTCTTCTACAACAATGTGTTCTGTACTCAGTAGTCGTCTTTTAAAAACATAAGTCAGATCGTGTCACATCACTTGCAAGTTCAAAATCCTGAAAAATTGTCTGAGAGCACTTTGCATGAAATTCAAACATCTCTTGCAGGACTGGGCCACAACTACCTATTTGGCTTCTTCTTATGACCACTACCATCCCCCACCACAAACACACATACACATACACATACACGCACACACACATACGTACACACACACATACACTCCCCACCCCCGCCACACACATATACACAAACATACCTACACACACACAGTCCACACACACACCCCCACACACACTTACACACACATATACGTCTTCCACACACGTACACACACCCTCCACACACGTACACACATGCCAATACACATACACACGCAACCATACACACACACAGATACACACACCCCACCCACATACACAGACACACGTTCCACACACCCCACACACATACACATACATATATACACATGCACCACATACACAGAGACACACATGCACCACACACACACATACACACACACACACATGCACACACACATACAAACCCCCCACATACATCCACACACCTCCCACACACATGCACACATACAACCCCCCACACACATACACACGCTCCACACGCATGCATACACACAAGCCACACACATACATACACATACCCCGCACACATACACACACACATCCCACACACATACACACACCCCCCCACACACATACATACACATGCATACACTCCCTCCTACACACATACACACATACATACACCCCCACATGCACCCCACACATGCACACCACACACACATACATACATACACACACACACAAATACCCCTCCACACACATACACACACCCCACACATATACACACAAACATACACACACCCCCACACACACACCCCAGACTCACGTACACTCACACACACACGTGTGTGAGCCCTGCCCTGTGCTTGCTCTACTCTAGTCTCGCAAAAATTCTCTCCATGTCGTACCCAGTTATTCTCCAAAGCATCACCTTGTTTCACTTTTAAATCGTGATTTTGTTTTTATATTCCTATATTTTCCCTCGTATTTTCTCTTTGCTTCCAACTCCCTCACTGGACTATAAGTTTCATAAGGACATGTATCTTATATTGATTGATGAATTCTTGGCACTTAAAACAACTCAGAACAGAGAAGGTGTTCACCACATTTGTTTACTGAATGAAAGATGAAAAGACAAAAGCAGTTGTCCAAGAATATTTCTAGAGCTCTTATTAACTGGTTTGAGTAGTGATTACGTTCAATAAAATACAGAAGGCAAGATAATTGGAGGTGAGGCAATGAGTATAATTCTAGACATCTTGAGTGTGGAGTGTCTGTGGGATATCTGGGTGTGATTGGATCAGTATGGATTAGATCCATGATTTTGGAGTGCAGGAGAGTTCTGGGAGGTATATGTAATTTAGAGATCCACCAGCGTTTACCGTAAATGACCTAATTTAGTTTGAGACTTTTCCGTAAAATGAGCTTCCAGAAAGAGGTAGAGCTGCTTTACCTTCAAGGCCTCACAGAGCGTTCTGTAATCTAAAGTGTTCTCTTAATTACTTATTTAGAACAATAAAGTAATGTTTCGGCAGATACATTAACCTGAAACTACCTCAATCAATGCTCATTTGGAATACTTGGGATGTTTTCTGAAAGAATCAATTTTTTTAAAAAAGGCTAAAGATTTTTAACATTGATTTAAATAATTATTTTTGTAGCTGCGGTATAACAATTACAAGTGTTAGGTATTATTGTAACAAGCCTTTTAGAAATCATTTTAAAAAGCAACATAATGAGGGCAGATCACAAACCTCTACAATCCATACAACTCTATGAAAAATGAAAACCACTAACATTTTATGCAAAAAGGTACTAGTGGTTCAGGATTGAATTTCCACTGATAGGTATTGTGAGAAAGGATGGGGGTATGGATAGCAAGTGTACATGCTTTTGTAATTAGCTTGCCTGTAGAGGGAAGGAGAGGTGTACTTTGGCTACAGGGGCATTTGAAATGTCAGGAGTTGTTTCTAATAATAGGAAAGCACTGGGCATTCATACAGGTTGAAGAAAAAGAGCCAGAAGAGAGTGAGCAGTTTAGAGATCAGTGAGAGCTGATGCATGAGTAAAGGCTAAGCAGAAAGAGAGGGAGGCTGGGTCGGGAGCCCAGATGGGAAGATTAGCTTTGTCCGGATGAAGGAGCACGCCTTCCTTTCAACCTGTAGGTCACGAGATTAGGGACACATTGTAGGTTTGTCAGCGCGGAGGTCAGAAGCTAGAGGGATGTCACCAGCCTCCTCGAATGCATCTGTTCAACCTTGCTGTTCACCATGACACCAAACACTTTGTCCTGGAGTTGTCAGCTGCCCTGCTTTTGAATGCAGCTTGAATAGTGGCTGGAAGACTCTGAACTTTGCATTCAGAATCTTTGATTCTCATTTGGTTTCATAGACCATTGTCACTAAGATTTGTGAGAGGCTGTGATCTCCACAATTCTCGTAGTAACGTGTGAGGCTCCCTTTCCTTCTGACCCAGAAACCCCTTTCTCACAGTGCTGCCTTGGAGAGAGGGAGGAGAAAGTTCATTTCCCCACTCAGTATTCTCCAGTGAGCATCCCCTCATGGCGTCTGGGCGTTGGTGTGCCAGCCTTTTAAATGAGAGCATGAAACTGCATCTCCAGATCCACTTCCAGCTCTTACATTTTAAACATCTATAAACACTTAACTCACATGATGCCTTTAAATAATAAAACAAGGTAGAATACAATAAAGGGGCAAAATGAGCTGTACAGACAATTTGTGCTGTGAGCATCTTTTTAAGTTGACTAATGTGACATTGTTCTCCAGGAAAAGGAAACTTCAGCATTTTATTTTCAGAACTACCTGACCCAAATTAGGTCACTGGAGTGTGAGGAGGAAGGATTGAAAAACTCCCACAGCACCTCTCAAGTGATAGGAACTCTTGCATTGCTTTGTAATCCCACTGAAGGGAGATGGAAAGCCAGAGGCGGAGGGCTGCACAGGGACTCGGCTTCTGTCCGAGGAGCCATTCCTGCAGAACAATGAGCCTTCAGGCCAGTGGACGAGTCTGTTATCAGCCTGCAGCAGACTGAGAAATAATCTCCAGCCACTAGCAACAATGGGTGCCGTATCTCAGGCCAGGTAATGAGGAGTCTTTAAACTGCATCAGCTCGATTTGATTATCCTTTAGTTTTACACTTCTCAGCCTAGAATAGTCTTATCTTTTGCTTTTTGTTGTTCTTTGGAAACCCCTCTCTCTCCACAAAGGAAAAGATATTCGGTGGCCTTTTCCTTTCCTTCTTTTTTCAAATTTGGAGCCACAGCATTATAATAAATCTCTATAAAAATACACACACGTGCATGCATAATTAGCATTACCTGCCTCAGTTTCTTTTGTGCAATATCTGATCCAAAATGGATGAATGTATACCAACCGCATTTTAATGAAACAGACCCGAGGCTCCAGCCCTGAGTGCTTATTGGTGTGCCAGCCTTTGGGGTCCTGACTGGGGAGCAGATTTATCTATATCCAGGCAAACGCTACATCTCCTCAGCTGGAGGTACATCCTACACCAGCTTTTATATGTGCTCAGAGACATCACGGAAGAAAGGAAGAAAGAAAATCTTGGGCTGCCCAGGCCAGCTGTTTCTATCTTGCTGATTCAGTCCAAAGCATTAACTGATTCTTTCCATGTGTTTCTCTTAAAAGCTGTTTTTTCATTCCAACAAACATTGACCAGGATTGAAACAAGCCTTATGTCTCATACAGAATCATTCAGGCTTGTTCCCATGGTGCCTCCCTGTGCCACTGTCTTCTATCACGAGACATTCCACATGAGTCTGAAAGGGAGGAGGGCCCTGGTAGGAAGGGGAGTTGGCATACTTAAGATCAGAATTTATTTCTCTATATAGGTGTGCATTGGTGGAGCTCTGCATCAAATGATTCCTGATTCACAAGAATGAAAAAGACAGGAATGTGAAGCAGTGACCTGAATACGTGTCAATTAGCCTGTGATCCCTTTTAGTTTCTCAACTTTAAAGATATGTATAGGTTAATCATGAAAAATAAAGAACTTGGCTTTATTTTTAAAATGTATCTGGAAGATTTCAAAGAGAATTCCAAAAAGAGTTAAACATAAAAATGAAAAAGCAGTAACAAGTATATAAGATATTTTTATAAGTGTGAGTTTGGGAATAACTTTGTACGTAAGACTCAAAGTGCAGAAGTCATAAAAGAAGCTG
The DNA here is from genome assembly GCF_009764315.1 of Trachypithecus francoisi. Taxonomy (NCBI): domain Eukaryota; kingdom Metazoa; phylum Chordata; class Mammalia; order Primates; family Cercopithecidae; genus Trachypithecus; species Trachypithecus francoisi. The sequence goes on along the minus strand of NW_022681473.1, from coordinate 120,344,893 downwards.
ACAGCTTTGGCAATGTCAAAAAACTTATTACAATGAAAGAGATTCATAAATGAATTTAAAAGAAACATATCAGTCTGGAAGAAAATATTCATAATACCCATAAGAAAAAAGATGCTATACACAAAATGACATAGAGTTCTAATAAAATAATAAGAAAATGTAAGATAATCCAATAGAAAAATGGATTAAGTAAATAGGAAATATACAAACATAAGAAACATAAAAAGGATGATTGATTTCACTGGAAATAGATTCATTACAAATTACCATAAGGAGATAGTTAACAGAATGAAATTGGTAAAATTCAAGGAGATGAATAACATGTGGCTTTGGTGTGAATAAGGAAAGGGTCATCCTCAGGTATCCTAGTAGAGAGTGAAAGTTAGGAAGCTCAGTGTAGACCAATTGGGTAGCCTTGATTACATTTTAATTGAGTATTTCTAAGAATCTTTTCTATAGAAATTCTTGTATTATAATCAAGTATGTGTAGAATGATGATCATGGCAATGTGCTAATAGAGAGGAACTGGAAACAACCTGAGTGTCCATCACAAGGGGGAACACTGAAATAAATTATGATTTTTTTTTATGTAGCCCATAAAAAGAATGTGGCAGATTCATACCGACATGAATAGGTCTATTTCATGAAAAAGTTAACAAATAATAAGCACATTATGCCACTTATGTAAATAAAAAGATCAATATGTATATACACACCTCTATATGCAAAACTACACAGAAGCTGTAACATTAGGATATAGCACTAATTGCTAACCATGCTTTCCTCTGGGGAAGGGAATGAGAAGACGGTAGTCGTGAATAGGGGCTACTTTCACATCTTGGACATATAACACACTTCTTAATTGTTTGAATCTTTTATCAGTGAGTTGACTCATTTTTTAATTGTATGAAAAGAAGTAAAGAAAAAAATATTGCAGATCCCAAGTCATATGTTTAATTTATGATTAATAAATAGAGGGGCTTACTCTGCGTGGTGTTAATTTGAAAAACCCCGAGAAAGCGTCAATGATTTGCCCATTTTCCCAGATAAAAAGTAGTTTGTTAAGGCGAGGACCATCAAAACAAGAATAACTAATAAAAGTAGAGATATTTGCTTAATGGAAACTTTTATTTATTCATTCTTTTACTTAACAAATAATTGTAGAGCCAATGTTTTGTACCAGGCCATATTACAGACATCAGAGATTAAGCCATGAACTAAGCATAGTTCTTCCTTTCATGGAGCTTAAATTCAGGTGGCCAGGCTGGAGGCAGTGGGTAGGATGGGGTGGGTGTCAGACTATAAACAAATACACAAGTACATATACAGTATATAATGTCACATGGTGTGAAGTCCTCTGACAAAAACACAGGCAAGTTTAGGAGGCTGGGGTGGGAAATATTTGTGATATTCTGTGGGGTAGTCTGTGACAGCCTCTCTGGTGATAACTTCCAGGCAGGGACATGAAGGAGATGGGAACACAAGCACTTTCCGGAAGAAGAGTTCAGAGGGAGCGCAGCAGCTGCAGAGGCCTTTGGAGGGGAATCTTATCCATCTGCTGGGAAGGCAGCCAAGGAAAGGGAGGGGTGGCAGAAGCTCACAGAAACAAGAGAAAAAGTCATGAAATGTATTTGGTTTATGTGCTAAGTTACATAAGTTACAGAAACTATTTAGTAGTTCAAACTCCAGGGAGTTGACAATATTATTTCCATTTTCAGGATGAAGAAACTGAGTCTTGAAGCAGTTAATTACTTGCCCAAGATTACATGGCTGTACTGTGTCCAAGCTATGTTTGAACCTAGGTCTCTCTGAATTGGAGAAATATGCACGGTAGCTAGACCAGCAATAGTCAAGTCTATCAGCATTTCATGAACTATGGAACCGTAATTCCCAGGGGAGGGGCCCAATAATACGTAGTTTTAGATAGCTACTTAAACGCCACAGATGATTGACCGGCAAAGTTTGGGGACTCTTTATTTAGTAGTCTGTGCACCTCTGTTGGCAGGTGAGAAAATGGATGTCCTCAAAGGTTGAATGGCTCAGGAGACATACCTCAGTGTGGCAAAGCAGGGTCTAATCTCAGATTCCCTAACCCTCAGGTTATCTCAATCCTTGCAGTGCAGTACAAAAGGGCTTCTCAAGGGTGATGATGCACGTGAGAATCACGTGGAATCTTGGTAAACTACAGACGCTCTTCAGGGCATCTAGAATAGGATCTGAGATTCTGCATTCTTAGCTAGTTCCCTAAGGCCACCAGGTGCTTCTGGTCTGAGGACTACACTAGATTTTCCTGGAAAGCTTCTTATTGCTGTCCTGGCCTCCACTCTAGGTTTAGAGATCTGAGAATTCAGCCCTTTCGTCTGAGTGTGTGACAATGTCCTTAACACACTATTTTGTTCTCAGTGATTGAAAAATAGTGTTTCAGTGAGTATGTGATAGTGTTGAGAAAAGAGATGGTGTTGAATGGAACAAAATGAGGAGGGAAAGAAGTGAAATGATGTGTGTTGCTGATGTAGTGAGATCTTTCAAAGTGAAACTGGAAGATTGTATTTACAGAGGAGTTGGGAGAAGAGAGTTGAGGCAATTAGGCAGACAACTCAAGTCAAATCTTTCAAAGTTCTGGCTTCACTGTTGGATAAGTGGGTATTTTTAACTTGATTAATCCGGATAATTGGTAAGGGAGAAGTTCTACCACTTCTGATGTGGACAGATATTGCAGCAGCAGGTGCAGAGTGGTCATGGCCTTGTTGGGCCTCGGGACCTTCTTTCCCCAAGGTCTGGGAATTTGTTTATCTTTGCTACCCCTGTCCCTCTCCATGTCTGACCTTCAGGGGCAATTTCCAGATACAAACCTGAGCATTGCCCTCTAGCAAAACCTAATTATCTGGGCATGGTCACCAGCCACCCTCTTTATGTAGAATTTCAGTTTACTGTCATGAATTTCATGTTTATCTAAGAGACGAATCGGGGAATTAAGAGATATTGTCTTCATCATTGGATGACCATTCTTCCTCCGTTCTAGAGAGGTTATGCAATGTAATTGAGCTTGTATTTCTATATGTCTTATGGCAGAGCAACCTGCTCTCAGAGCCCTTACCAAGGAGACTCCAGCCAGGAAGCAAACACCACTGCATTATTTAGATGTTATAAATCATCATCTCTTTTCCAATGCCACTCGCTTCCAGCTCATTATGACCGATGAACAGAGCTCATGTCAATGTCACTGAACACCCATCTTTCCTGGGATCTCCTGTGTGGGGCTCAAATTCTCAGAAAGGCTGAGGTTTTCAATTTCACAAGTTGTTGGTACAGAGAAGCTCACCAGGCAGCCTCAGGAAAGGTGGTATGGGAATGGCACACATCATGACAGATACGGTAGGAAAGAAACAAAGTATTTTTTCTTCTCTTACACAGTCAACACAGAACACTGAATACTTCACCTCTGATCACCAAAATGTGTGTGTGGAGGGTATGGGGTTCTTCCCACCAGCAAGTAATTCTCCATTGGACACTAGTTGCATGTCCTCCTACTAATGCTATTCTATTCTCTATCTGAGGATAGCGCTCAGACTCACAAGACTGGCACCCATTTCAGAAAATTGCAACTAGTACATTGTCACCTATACTTATTCCAGAACAGCTTGATATGGTTTGGTTCTATGTTCCCACCCAAATGTCACCTTGAATTGTAGTTCCCATAATTCCCAAGTGTCATGGGAGGGACCCAGTGAGGGGTAATTTAATCATGGAAGTGGTTACCCTCATGCTGTTCTCGTGATAGTGAGTGAACTCTCACGAGATCTGATGATTTTATAAGGGGCTTTTCCCATTTTGTTGGGCACTTCTCGTTCCTGCCATCATGTGAAGAAGGACGTGTTTGCTTCCCTTCCGCCATGATTGTAAATTTCCTAAGGTCTCCCCAGCCCTGCAGAACTGTGAGTCAATTAAATCTCTTTCTTTTATAAATTATCCAGTCTGTGGTATGTCTTTATTAGCAGTATGAGAATGGACTAATACACAGCTATAAAGCCAAGTTCTTACTACTTGCTCCCAGGGTCTAATTAATTTGCAGATCAGCTCACAGAAATCAGGGAAACACCATTTTTTTATTTACCCATGTATAACAAAGAATATTACAAAGGATCTAGATAAACAGCCGAATTGAAAAGATGTGTAGGGTCAGTTTTGGGGAAGGAGCATGGAGCTTGCATGACCTTTCTGGGTGCACCACCATGTGGGAACCTCCTAAATGTGTTCCCCTATTCAGAACCTGTTCGAACCCAGTCCTTTTGCAATTTCATACAGGCTTCATTTCCTAGGCGTCATTAATCACATAATTGGCCATTGGTGGTCAACTCAGCCTGCAGCCCCTCTTTCCTCCACATGCTGTGGTTGGTCTTTCTGGTGACCAGCTGCCAGCCTGAGCTATCTAGGAGCCCTCAGTCCCCAGTCATGGCATTAGCATACAAAAGGCACTCTTGCAGCTGTAGAGATTCTAAGGGTCTTATGAGCTGTATGTCAGGAGAGGGGAGGAAGACCAAATACCAAATACTTATTTCACCTTTTCAGAACCTGACTCATGCTCTGTTCTCATCGGGTTCACTCAGTATCCTCAGGTACATCATTAACCTTACTCAGCCCTGCTGCCCATCCATAAAGTGGAACAGGTCATTCTACCAGATTTCATGGGATTTTATTTAATTACTGAAATGCTTTGTTTATCCATCATATGGAATAAGCTGGTACACACAAGTAAATATCTAAAATAAAACACCAAAACAATTTTAAAAATTTCAGTTATTGCTCTGGAACTCTTTCTAAGGAATGCTTCCTAAGAGAACTCTTTCCCTTCTTTGGCTTGTTAAATGTAGTATATGTGATATTTCGTAACCTTATTTTAATGACTCAAGGTCATCTTTGTGAACTGTGTTTATTGTGCAGTGCTGAATTTTGGCGATACACTCTGGAGCTATTGAAGTACATGGTTATTTGCTTCTGCAAAAGATAGCCCCAAGTTGCTATGCTTTTGAATACTTTCTATATTTTTTTCTTATTCTTCTTTGCCGTCAAGATACCAAGCATCAATTTTTGGCTGAAATATCATTTATCTTTAGTCACCATACATCTTCCTCCTGCCCTGTTGACTTCAGTCCCTCTAAGTTTCTATTCTGGCAATGGTTCTCAAAGTAAGATTCATTGACCCATGAGGATCCTCAAGACCCTTTCAGAGGGTTTGTGAGGTCGAAACTCTTATTACTGTGAGTTCAAAATTGTTTTCAAGGTAATACTAAGACATTATTAGCTTTTCCCAATGTGTCCTGTTAGTACAAAAACAATAGAGGTTGCACATGCTGGAGCCTTGGCACTAATCAAGTTAGCATCATCGGCTTTGCTAGCTGTCATTGCAATCCTCATTGCCACAAACTCACAGTAAAAATAAAAGTCACTTTAACTTAAGAATATTCTTGTTGAGCCAGCATAAATCAATTTTTTTACATCTCAACCCTAGAACACATGAGCTTTCAGCATTCTGTGAGATGAACTAGCCGTATGCCCAAAGCACAAAGTACAATGTTTTCCCAAGGAAAAATCACCTGTTAGACTGTTTGGTTACCAGCTCAAGTAGCTACCCCACCCCCGCAACAGCATTGTATTTGAAAAACAGCTGACAAATAACTGAATGTTATTCAGTCTTGAATATCTGGCAGATCTTTTCTTGAAAATGAATAATGCGGGCCTGTCACTTGGACGAAAACCAGTGACAGCATTTGTTGCTAAAAATGGAATTTGAGCTTTTGAGCTAAAATTAGAACTTTGGAAAGCTTGTATTTGCTTTTATGAGCTTGACAGGTTCCCAGTGCCTAAAGACATTTCTCATGAGATTGGTGGCAATATTAACAGATGTGATTTTTTTTTAACTTTCGTATAACGAAGTATGTCAACATTTGGAAGATGTGCATATCACAGTGAATAAAGATCCTCTACATAACCAATATGTAATGTTCCAAAATGATGTGTGGAGCAAAAAAGGAATCTATATTAGGCAAGGTTCTCCAGAGAAACAGAACCAATAGGATCTCTCTCTCTCTCTCTCTATATATATATATATATATACACATATACACACACACATACTCTATATAGATATATATTATCCTATATATGTAGATATATATATAGAAAGTAGATGTGTGTGTGTGTGTGTGTGTGTGTGTTTGTGTGTGTGTGTGTGTGTAGAGAGAGAGAGAAAGAAATTGGCTCATGTGATGATTACGGAGGCCGAGAAATCCCAAGACCTGCCTTCTCCAAGCACAAGACCCAGGGGAGCAGATGGTCTAGTTCCAGTTGGAGTCCAAAGGCCTAAGTACCAGCAGAACCAAGAGAGAAAGTTCTAGTCCAAGTCTGACAGCCTGAAAGCCTGAGGCCAGGCGGGCTAGTGGTGTAAGTGTGAGCTAGAGGGCAGAAGCGCGTTCCTGTTCCAGCCTGAGCAGGCAGGCGGAAAGAGCAGACTCTCCCTCTGCCTTTCTGTTCTGTTCAGGCCCTTTGTGAATTGGATGGTGCCTGCCCACATTGAGAAGGATGGCCCAGTGAATTTTAATGGAACAGAGTACAAAACATTCATTGACGTGGTCTCAGAGTCTGAAATTAAGCTTTAAGAAACTACCATTTGTTGAGTTTTGGTGTACATGAAAGAATAATACACACAATTATCTGAAAGGACTATTAAATGCTTTATTTCCCAACTCCCTAACTTTATGAGGAAGGCTACATTTTCTTCACATATGTCAACCAGAACAATCTATCGCAATAGACTGAATGCGGAAGCAGATATGGGGATCTACCTGTCTCTATTATGGCAGAAATTGGCATTATTTATCAAAATGTCAAAACTATCTTCACTGATATCTATTTTGGAAAATATGTATTTTTCATCGTAATAGGTACTTATGTTAAAATATAATGGGTTTATTGGCTTTTTTAAAAAATGAATTATTCACTATTTTTTTAAAAAGTATTCAAATGTCTAACATGATAAATGTTGATAGGCATAATACCACAAAGCAAGTTCTTAGAAGTCCTCAATAATTGTTTAAGAATGTCATGGGGCCCTGACAAAAGGTTTGACAATTGCTGTCCTTATTAGTTCTTATTCCTTTTATATTATTGTCGCATCAAAACCTCACAACCACCATGCAAGACAGGCTGAAAAGGAATCACTGTCTTTATCTTGCTGCTGTGCATAATTAAACTGCAAGTCTAGATTAGAATCCACACTTTTTAGCTCCTAGTCAGGGGCGTGTTCACTGTGGTTGGACAGAGGAAGGGGTTAGAATATAACCAGATTTATAGACCTTATCTTCTATGTATGTTAGTCAGGTCTGAGTGGGGTTCTGAGGTAACCTTTTATGAATCGTCATGCTCTTTGATGCATGAATTGTGTAGTGTCCATCTTTAACTACTTAAATGGCTTTGTTTCTCCCCCACATGTTCATGTCTGTCTTCCTCAGCTTATGTGTTACCTTACCCAAGAGGCCTTCTCTGTCCACCCAGGATAGAACCCTCATTCCCGCAGATCTCCCCACCTCCCACCCCACTTCAACCTGCTTGATTGATTGTTTCCTGCACCACCGACCCATTGACAGATTCCGGTTATTGGTTTGTTGACTGGCTCTCCTCTCTGGAATCTAAGCTCTTCCACGGCAGACGCTTTGCCTGCCCTTTTCACTAGTGTGAACCAATGCATAGACCTGTGCCTGGCCCAAAATACCTGATATTTGTTGAATGAAATAATTCATTCAACAAGACATTGAATGAGCATGGCATAGGGAGACACAGCCCATTGCCCCAATTCCCCAGAGGGCTCAGCAGACCGTACGCCAGGCAGCTGGGGTAGGAGTGTTTTAGCCCCGAGTGGGGAATCTGGGTGGCAGGTCACTGACAGCACCACAGAAAGGGAAACAAAGGTTCGGGGCAAGTGCTTGGTACATGGTGATCACTCAGCAGCTTTTGGTGGATGGGGGTCTTATTGCTTTGGCATGTCTTCACAGTCCTTGTTAAGGTTTACTGTTATATTGGTATTTGTTTAATTATCTCTTTACTACCCGCCTCCTCCGTAGAAGGCAGGAATCCCATAGCATTCACTGACGGAACATCCACAGTTAATCAGTCCCTCAAACATAGTTGACATTCAGTAAATATTTGTTAAAGCATGAATCTCTTTTTCATGAATTCCATGTGTTTGTAAATGTATCAGTGTGTGTGGTCTTTCTCGACAACTCTATTGTAAGCTTCTTAAGAGCAGAATAGATGTCTCGCCTCTTGTGTTATTGGTCTTATAACCTGTCGGAAGCATGAACACCATGCCCTACGACGGTGTTCAAGGCCATTCATGCCTGGCTCTGCTCAACTCGTCAGCCTCATGGATCCTCTTATGTTTTCAGAGCTTTTGACTCCCTCTATCTCTGTGCTTCCTGACACGGTACCTCTGCTGCCTGGAATGCCCTTCCAAAATGTGTTGATTGTGCTAATTCATCCTCATTCTCCAGGTCTCAGCTCCGGTATCAGCTCCTCCCAGAAGCCAACTACAGCAGTCTGGTTCCATGGCTTCCTGTCTGCCCCATGCTTCGGCTGCATCCCTTCCCCCTGCACTAGCCACATTCTATTGTCATCGTCTTCATCACATCAAGACTGCCAACTCCCTGAAGGGAGTGATTGCCTGACACAGCTGTATTCCTTCTGCCTAATGCAGGCATTGACAGATTAATGAGCATGATTAATAAGCTTTCGTTTAATCAGGGATTATAAAAATAGAGTATTATATAAAAGTATTGTTTAAATCTTTAAGGAATTTCAACAGGACTATGTTGAACAATACACAATAGACAATAATAGCACACATTTATTTGATAACGTCCTCTGACAAGTCCAGTGCACTTTACGTGTTCGCTACGTCTCTTTCCCCCACACCTGATGCCTTAGGTGAATGCCATTGATTCTTCATGGAAGAGAGCTGGGTACCCACCCTCAGCACCCTCTACATGAATCATAGGTAGAATCATTGATCATTTGTTGATTATGGGCGAATGTGGAAGACGTGAAGTCTTTTCAGCTATTTTCTATTGCTGCTGACAGTAGTGCACTTGGAAATTAGCAAGACAGGTCATGAGGGTATTTGACTAGATATCTGGAATGTCTTCTAATTAAAATCCCTAAACTCTAAAAAATTTAACTAAAAATAAATTTTAAATGTCCTGCCCGGTGTGACCTCTCCTGCCTTAAAATTCCTCTAACATTTATTAGAATTACAAGCTATTTAATTCTCAAGGATTTGGACATCTTTTCCTTTGTTCTGACTTGTTCAATTTTTCATTGTTATGTAAAGTTTCATATGTTTATGCATTGTTTTCTCAATTGCACTGTGCTCTCCTGAACAATGGGAAACTGTTTATCCTTAGCTGCAGTTCACAAAATGCCTAAGGTTTCCCCTGAACCTCTGTAGGTGTCTCTATGAGGGTTAGAGAAAGCGGGGAGAGACGGAGGGAGAGAGACAACATGATCGGCTGTGAGAATGAGATAGTGAGCACTAGACTACAAAACCTTGAATTCCTACACCTCCCCTCTACCCCAACCCCAAAATAGCAGCTGAGCTTTTATAACTCGATAAAATTTTAATAGAGGATTTTATTGGCAGAGAGAGAGGATTCCACTACTTCAGTTTGATAGTCAATAACCACTAACACATATCATCTGTTATATCATCTGATGTCTGTGCTTTCTCTCTAAAATGTAAGCTGCGTGAGGGCAGAGATTATAGTCTATAGAGTAAGTTATGCCTTACATATGAATGAATGAATGAATGAATGAATGAATGAATTTAACAAAGAAGGTTTTTGACAGAGAATGGTAGTCTCTATCAATATCTAATTGGCTTGGGATATTTAAACACAAGAGAACTGCTTTTGAGTCTGGAATGATTTAAATGTAGAGTGAACATATAATGTAGTGTCTACACTGAGACCCTTTTGAAAATGACCGCTACAGGCATCTGTATTACAACAGATGAACAGATGTAAACAAAGACTGTCTCTGGCAAGTGAGAACATACAAGCATGCCCCTAAGTGGCATCTCAAAGGGATCTCGCCGGAGGGCGTATTTGAAGATTTAACCTTTGCCCACGGGGACCTCAAGTCCTATTTGTTTCTGCCCTATTAGAAATGGTTATTACTTGCAGGGAACTATCCAGTCCCACAGGGACACTGCTCTGGGAGTGAGGTGACCTTTTGAGTTAAGGGATCTCACCGGTAGCATGTAAGCCATCTCAGGTCACTGCACACTCCAGGCTTCTCTCAGGCTAAGCAGCCAGTTGGCATCTCTGAGGTGCCCACCAGATGGGCGTACAATACACTGTGTGATAATTTGCAAAGTAAAGGAATGCTGTGGTTCTGTGCTCAATTTACAGAGTGAACAATTAGACAGAAATGAGATGTGCAAACTCTGTGAAACTTTTTTTTACAATGCTGGTATTAGGAGCCTGGGATTTAGATCAGATCGTTTAAGAATCTAGCTGTTATGTTTTAGGAGACAGGGCTCGACCTGTAATATATCCAAGTTTATGTGATACATTCTATTATAATGGTCTTACACTCTGTTCCTGAAATTACAAATGTCTCACAGGAAAAGGGTGAGTCAGATGTTATACTGGCAATGCCCTAACATGTTTATTCAGTCCAGGGTCAGAGCATGATTATTAAACCCTACTGAAAAAAATAAATTGACATTTTAGACTGAAAATCACATCCTTTCTATGGGGTGTGCATACTGCCTGTGTGCAGATATTATGTGTCCCTGCAGTTATGAAGCATTTATGTGCTGTCGTGGATTTCCAACAAGTCAGTTCATGCTGTTTCCCATAGAGCAGGCTTGATTGGATCTGAAGGCAGCCCTTCTCTCCCCTCCATAATGGGCAAAATTTAATAGGTTACAGAAAGCCACAAACCCCATTCAACATGGCTGCTGCCATGTTCCCCAAGGCCCTGGGTGCTGGCTTCCCCCATCATCTGCCCTCTGTCCCCACCTGGGAGCCCTCTGTGAGGCTATCGCAGTGAGCAGTGTGTGGAAGAGGCAGTGGAGCATCTCCGCAGTGGAGGGGCTGTTACCGCAGGATAGTGTGGGGCCTGGTGCCTCCTGATGAGATATTAGCCCGCTGAAGCCTGACCTTGGAAGCGCGGGCTCTGGCTCACTGAGCATCGGTCGTCACCCTTCCAAATCAGGCTTCCACCATCACACTTTTCAGATTAGTTCTCTTGTTGCTCACAAGGATTGGATGCAAACGCTGATTTTCTCAGACCTTATTTCCCAGGAACAAGTTATGACCTGAGAGAAGCTGGGTCTGTAAAACTAGCAAGGAAAGCTGAAGGTGACCCTCTCATCCTTTGAAGTCTAAAATTATAGACCATACAAATGAGACCAATTACAAAACAATGTGCTTTGCAGGATTCGATGCAATAGATATGCGTTGAGTAATATCTAGTTGCCAGTCCTGGTTTCTTAACCTACACCCCTCCAAAAAAACCTAGCATGTGTTCTGCATATAGTAGGCATCTTTCCTTGCTAATCATACAGAAGTGACAAACTATGTTGAGAAGGCAAAACACGAAAATGGCAGTTGCCATATGACTGCAATTTCCTTGAGTTCACTTAAAAGGGCAGAATTATCTTCTGTAACCAGAATCCACTTAGCCAAGAGCCATCAGCAATGTTCCTCAGAAAAGTAGTACCAGTAAGGAAATAGCCTGCAGTGTAATTTCCAGAATATCTTTTCCTCCTCACCCAGTCCATGCTGTGTCCCTACCCTCTGTGCCATCCCAGTTCTGCCTGCTGAGATGAGAACATTTCAAGGCTTCTTTGGGCACTGCCTATAGCCAGAGCTACGTTTCTTTGTACCAGCCCCACCCCCAACCAACTAAATAGTATCTGCTCTCTCCTTGGAACCCTGCTGAGGGGCTTAATCACCATGCGTTTTTGGGGTTACTTCTTGCTAAGCTGATATTTAGTTATAGGTCATCAGTCTTACCCTCAGCACTAGACAATTAGGTGACATAAGACTGGCACTGCATTTCGTTGCTGAGTGGACTTACTCATTCTTTGTATATTTCTTCGGTCCTTTTGTGGGGCCCGATCATGTGTCAGGAATTACACCAGGCCTTGGGGATGCCCCTGGGAATGAAATGGATGGTCTTTGAAATCACCAAGCTTCCTTCTCTCTGGTGGGAGATGTCGGCAATTCAATATACATTTACATTTTGATGCAGGTTTCTCAACTTTGGTGCAGGTTTCTCAACTTCGATGCTAGTGATATTTGGGGTCAGATAATTATTTGTCAAGGGAGACGGTCCTGTGCAATGTAGTACAGCTTTCGTAACCCCAGCTATAAAGACCAAAACTGTCTCCAGACACTGCCAAAGGTATCCTGGGGACAAAATTACCAGGTTGAGAATTACTGCTCTGACATGACCAATGCAAAGATAAATGTAGGTTCTACAGGAACCCAGATGAGGGGCATCTAACAAAGACTCTAGGGTCAAGGAAGGCATAACAGTCAAGACCCCAATGGGAAATAGATGGTACTTTCAACTTGGAGCAACCCTAGGGAGGCTGAATAAGACAATCCCTTACAACATGTGGGCATGGTGCAGGGAGACTATACAGGGAAACTTACAAGCAAGGTCAGATATGTCCACGGGAAAGAAGGAGGGGTGGTATATGAATGACACCTGTTATTTCTATGTCTGAAGTCTCACTTATAAGAATGTTTGTGTTCATAGTTAATTTGTTGAGGCTACCCATCTGGCTGGTGAGAAGTTCAATCTGAGTCATATTTTGGGAGACTGTCTTTCCTCACTGGGGTGTACAGAATGCTGAGAAAAGGTCTTTAGTTTTTAGTCCTTAGTGGTAGGCTTATTGTGTAAGAGTTCAAAAATATTTGTTGATAAGAGTGAAAAAATGTTTCTTGAGTGAAGGAACAAAGGAAGTGAGGGAGGACGTGAAAAAAGGAGGGGAAGAATGAAGGAAGGAAGGCAGGAAAGTAGGAAGGCAGGCAGGCTGAAAGGAGGGAAGAAATGAAGGAAGAAAGGAAGGATGGAGGGAGGGAGGGAAGAGAGGGAGGGAGGGAAGGCAGGAAGGAAGGAGGGAAGGAAGGAGGGAGGGAGGGAGGGAGGGAGGAAGGAAGGAAGGAAGGAAGGAAGGAAGGAAGGAAGGAAGGAAGGAAAGTAGGAAGGCAGGCAGGCAGGAAGGAAAAAAGGCAGGCCGGCTGAAAGAAGGAGGGAAGAAATGAAGGAAGAAAGGAAGGAAGGAGGGAGGGAGGGAGGGAGGAATGAAGGAAGGAAGGAGGGAAGGAGGGAGGAAGGAAGAAGGAAGGAAGGAAGGAAGGAAGGGCTGGTGGATCATGGATTCTAGATCCAGCTTCATCGTCACCCAGAGTGAGGTGCTGTCGCTGACTGGAGGTCTGCCTTGGAAATCGTGAGAAATGACAGCTAGTCTGCCTCTGGTGGGGGCACCTCCACAAACCCAAGCTTTGGACCTTTCATCCTCCCCCAGCTTGGTGCGCACCCACCTCCATGAGCCTAGACGCTGTTTGCTTGTTGCTGTGAAACAAATGCTTGAATAGTAATAATCTTCTGGGTGCCTAGCAACTGCTTTAGACCCCATGACACAAAAGTCATTAACAACTCTGAGGCCAGAAGCTAAGAATTGAGGATTTGCAGGTCCTGCCACCTTTTTGGGGATGGGGCAGGGAAAATGTTTCTCATTCCTTCCATTCTTCTACAGCTCTGAGAACAGAACAGGAATCAGTTTTTCAATAGTCTAGCCTGTCCCGTGACAGCAGAGGAGCGTGACGTTGAACCCAGGGAGGGAGCAAAGGAGTTTAGGGGAATTGAAACCTACTCTGTACTACACAGAAATCCAGTGAGGGCAGAGTTTGAAAAACTGGTAAGACAAAGGAAGAGAGAAAATGGGGTGCAAAAAACCTAGAAAATTATTGCATTGATAACAATTTTTACCGAGACCCATAAGGAACCGCAGCATATTGATGGAACACACACAAAAAAGTATTTTGTTTGTGCTTTCGTTCTCTGCCAATCTACATGAGGTTCTGATAGGATGGATGGCCCATACCTTCCACCCAGATGGGAGCACTCAGACTTTGAGGGCCCTGGATGGAGGCCCCACAGCAGGGGCAGCAGCAGAGCCGCACCCCTCACCTAAAGCTATGCACCATCCTGGCATCCCCTCAGCACTCCTAAACAGGAATGGAATCTCCAATCAAGAAGGTGCTATTTTTAGTTTTACCTGTTCATGTGTTGACTTTTTGGGAATGGAAACCCCAGAGCTGAGTATTTTCTTCAACACAGCAGCCAGACCAGCTGAATAAAGGACTGATCGCAGGCCTTCTAGAGTGTTCTGTGCCTCTGTGGTCTCAGGAATTCACCTGCTGTGTCCTCCCGTCTGCCCACCCCCCGCCCCGCCCCAGCCCTATACCCTTCCTGCTTCCCTCATCATCTTGTCAGTGTCCTTGATAATTCGACAAAGTTAATACCCGATTAATAACTCCTATGATAGAAGAGTTCCTGGATGAGCTGTAGCCCCCATTTACAATCTGCTGGTGATTGAAAAATTATGTTCAGCTCAGTAATAATTGATGGAAATGGTCTCTTCTCTTCTGCAGCTGATTTGCTTTGTAATTGTGATTTAATAATGTAAATATCACTTGTTTTCTTCTCAAGATGAATTGCCTTCTGATTTGCTAAGCTCAAGCCTCTTTGGGCTTTCTTATTGCTTTGTCTCTTCTCATGAGATTCTAGGTGAGATTTATTCCTTATTTAGCTGTGTTTTTCTTTATGCACACACACACCCAGGCACACACACACACACAACACACACATTGAGTCAGTGGTTGGAAGGAACACGTATTACTTTTCAACCACCTACTGACTATCGAAAATTAGAGTTAATGCTTTTTAGAAATCATTAAACCCCACCCCATTATTTTCACTGAAGATAGAACAGGAAGCCTAGGGTGGTTACACAATTTATCCAAATGGACACAGAAAGTAAAGTCATAATCACTCCTGAGCCCAGTATGGCGTTACTTCCTCAATGGTGAGGAAAGTTTGAAAAGAATCACCCTGCGTCTTACTTTCTTTACTGCCATGCATTTATACCACTTGTGTGTCTGTCTGTGTATGTGTGTATCATATGCAGAAAGCAATACATACCACACTGTTATTTACATTAATTTCATGACTTACTCTCAGGATACAATATTCTATAACTGAAAAAAGAAAACCTCTAGAGTCCAGTGGAAGTAGAGTAAGCTCCCCGCATTGGAAGGGTGGCTGCCTCTCCATTGTGACTCATTTTCTGCAGAAGACCCCTCTATGAGCAGCCCTAAAAATCTGCAGATACCACCGTTGAGGCACCAGGCTCCAGCACCTGCCCCATATGGTTGCCTGTGCAGCAGCCCCTTCCAAACTACCTGTTTCTGTCCACAATCCTGCAGTCCAGGCCTGCTCTGTTGGAGACCTAGTCACCTTCCAATCCTCTTTGTTTTTCTCCCTCACAGCAACATTGTCTGCCAAGAAGACAGAGGCTCCATGCTTCCTAAGGCAACAAAAACAAAACTGATAAACTAATCTGGGCTGGTGGGAAACAATCTAGGAACTGGCAGGGTCCTCCTTCCTTTCAAGGTCAGATGTGTTCATTTGATCCAGGCCTTGAGTGTGGTGATAAGGAAGCACATGAAGACCCAGCAAGGAGGGGAGGGGATTCCCTCTGGGACCTGGGCAGGGAGCTTCAGAGGACGACCAGCCCTGGCTGCAGCCACATGTCACATCACAGCATTCTCAAGGCTCCATCTCCTAGAACCAGGGCCAGCCCAGGTTTCTGGGGCAGAAACAGAACTCACACCTCCAGACTTCACTTCCTAGAAGCTCCGAGCCCAAATCAAATGTTGAGAGCTGTCCAAGGACTGGGGGTGAGTGCACAGAATCCCAATCTTCTGGTCCAGAAAGACCATCATGAAAAGAGCCAGGAAAGAGTGGTGGCTGAGTGACCTAAGAATTGAGCTGACTGGGTCCCCTCATTTTGCAGATAAAGAAACTGAAGCTGGATGAAGTAAAGTGTCCTGCTCAGGGGTCCTGGCTAGTTAGTGGCAGTGCAAAGGCCAAAACCTTGGCCTCCTCAGCTTCCATTTGGCCTCTCTGAACCTGTTGGTACTGAGCTGCCGTAGTCACAGGCCAGTTATAACAGTTGATGTGAAGCTGAAAGTTTGGGCATCGTACTGGAATTGTCTTCACTGTCCTGTAGGCCCCCTTCCTGGTTGCTCTGTATCTGGTTGGGAAGGGTTAGTGAAGTAGCCATGTAACTAAGAAGGGACATTTTTAGTAAAGCGAGGGGGACAGAAAGTAGGTAGATGCATCATTTTCCTGCATTTGAAGTGTACCCTCAGACGTATGAAAATGGGCTTCAAATCATCTAAGTGGATGATTAGTTACACCTATGAGACATTATTCCAGTCTACTCATCAAGGGGAGGGAGGAAAGAACAGCTACTTGTCAAGATCTACATGAATAGAGTCTTAGAAAGGAAAGGAAAGAATTAATTTCCCCCATTAACACAAGACATTACGTTCAGACACACATAGTCCTTCATAATTGTCAAAACCTCTCTTTCCTCCCCATCACCAAACAGCTAAAGCACAGTGACAGATGAGAGCTACCTTGAAATTGTCACAGTGTCTCTATTTTTGTGCGTGGACTGTCAATACCTCAAATAAAGCCAGTGTGGCTTGGGCCAGCTCTGCAGGGAACTTATACTCCCTTGTGGGACAGGGACCCTGAGCTCCTGGGTTGGAACGCAGTCCATCAATGCCATGATTATCAGATTTCCAGAACTTAAGGAATTATTTGGGATTCTTAGTCATAGACCATCTTGCTAGGTGATGAAAGGTTATAAAACATTAAAACAGATAGTGACCTTGGAGTTCATCCGATGCAATTTTTGTATTTGATAGAAAAAATAATTGAGGTTTGAAGGGCTGAAAACACTTACTGAAAATCACATATTCGTGACAAAACTGGGATTAGATCATCGGTCTTCTGATCTCGAATTCAGTGGTTTCCTCCTTGAGTTCTACAGTTAGCATGAGTCACAGAAGGTCATATAAAGTGACTTACTAGGTGACTAGGCTAAGGAGGGAGGTTAGCAAGACAGATAACCTTTGGTGAGAAGTCAGCTTATCATAGTGCAAGGTAGATGGTAAGAGGGAGACAGACTTGCCTAGAATAGCACAAGGTACAGATGAGGAGAGCCCTTGACAGGAAAGTTTTCAAAGGGACTCCCGCCCGTAGTGGAAGCTTTGCCCCTTGAGTGCACAGCTCCTAATGCTTTCCTCTCAGTGCACACTCGGGCCCAGTGCATGAGCAACGCTATCTCCCCGTGACGCTTCAGAGCTCAGACCTTTATGCTCTGCGAAGTGTGCAGGATACCTCTGGTTGTGGCTTGCATGCCAATTGTGCTGCCTGGGTTAGTGGGTACTTTGCCTATAAGCTAATATAAGTATTTTGAAAATATTGATAAATGCTGAGGGTTGGCATCATTGTTAAGCAGCTGTGATGCCAGGAACTAATATAGGAAAAGGATAAAAGAAAGAATGTCGAATAAAAGGGAAGAAAGAGAGGAAGGAAGAAGAGTCAGGCTGCATCCAGGCCTCATCTGCAGAAACTAGGCTGTGCTGTTTCTCAAAAGGGCATTTCCCCAATACCTGAAAAGACCATGGGACTGTTTCTCTCATTGCTCTGGGCCTTCCCAACCACTTCAGAAAGGGGCAGGTCTGGTACCTGGTCTGCCAGGACTTTGAGCCAGGAGCTCTTGAGTCCCAGCTGGCTTTCCTTCTCCTGGGGGCTGCGATGCTGATTCCCTCGCTGGTCGGCTATAGGCTCCAACCAGCTGCAATTGTCTGTCTCCCATAGAATAGTATAGCTGATGAGCCTGGAGCTCTGGGAGAAAGAGAGCACACAGAATCTTTCTTGATCATCAGTCCAGCAGAGTCCTACATTGGAGCGGCCACACCCTATTTGGTCCTAAGCCACTGCCTCTCTCTCTTTTTATTTTTTATTTTTTTATTATACTTTAAGTTCTAGGGTGCATGTGCACAACGTGCAGGTTTGTTACATATGTATACATGTGTCATGTTGGTGTGCTGCACCCATTAACTCGTCATTTACATTAGGTATGTCTCCCAGTGCTATCCCTCCCCCCTCCCCCAATCCACGACAGGCCTCGGTGTGTGAGAACACTTCCTGTTTCCAAGTGTTCTCATTGTTCAATTCCCACCTATGAGTGAGAACATGTGATGTTGGGTTTTTTTGTCTTTGTGATAGTTTGCTGAGAATGATGGTTTCCAGCTTCATCCATGTCCCTACAAAGGACATGAACTCATCCCTTTTTTATGGCTGCATAGTATTCCTTGGTGTATATGTGCCACATTTTCTTAATCCAGTCTATCATTGATGGACATTTGGGTTGGTTCCAAGTCTTTGCTATTGTGAATAGTGCCGCAATAAACATATGTGTGCATGTGTCTTTATAGCAGCATGATTTATGATCCTTTGGGTATATACCCAGTAATGGGATGGCTGGATCAAATGGTATTTCTAGTTCTAGATCCTTGAGGAACCACCACACTGTCTTCCACAATGTTGAACTAGTTTACAGTCCCACCAACAGTGTAAAAGTGTTCCTATTTCTCCACCTCCTCTCCAGCACCTGTTGTTTCCTGACTTTTTAATGATTGCCATCCTAACTGGTGTGGGATGGTATCTCATTGTGGTTTTCATTTGCATTTCTCTGATGACCAGTGATGCTGAGCATTTTTTCATGTGTCTGTTGGCTGCATAAATGTCTTCTTTTGAGAAATATCTGTTCATATCCTTTGCCCATTTTTTGATGGAGTTGTTTGTTTTTTTCTTGTAAGTTTGTTTGAGTTCTTTGTAGATTCTGGATATTAGCCCTTTGTCAGATGAGCAGATTGAAAAAATTTTCTCCCATTCTGTAGGTTGTCTGTTCACTCTGATGGTAGTTTCTTTTGCTGTGCAGAAGCTCTTTAGTTTAATTAGATCCCATTTGTCAATTTTGGCTTTTGTTGCCGTTGCTTTGGTGTTTTAGACATGAAGTCCTTGCCCATGCCTATGTGCTGAATGGTATTGCCTAGGTTTTCTTCTAGGGTTTTTATGGTTTTAGGTCTAACATTTAAGTCTTTATTCCATCTTGAATTAATTTTTGTATAAGGTGTAAGAAAGGGATCCAGTTTCAGCTTTCTACTTATGGCTAGCCAATTTTCCCAGCACCATTTATTAAACAGGGAAACCTTTCCCCATTTCTTATTTTTGTCAGGTTTGTCAAAGATCAGATGGTTGTAGATGTGTGGTATTGTTTCTGAGGGCTCTGTTCTGTTCCATTGGTCTGTATCTCTGTTTTGGTACCAGTACCATGCTGTTTTGGTTACTATAGCCTTGTAGTATAGTTTGAAGCCAGGTAGCATGATGCCTCCAGCTTTGTTATTTTGGCTTAGGATTGTCGTGGCAAAGCGGGCTCTTTTTTGGTTCCATATGAACTTTAAAGTAGCTTTTTTCCAATTCTGTGAAGAAAGTCATTGGTAGCTTGATGGAGATGGTATTGAATCTATAAATTACCTTGGGCAGTATGGCCATTTTCACGATATTGATTCTTCCTATCCAGGAGCATGGAATGTTCTTCCATTTGTTTGTGTCCTCTTTTATTTAGTTGAGCAGTGGTTTGTAGTTCTCCTTGAAGAAGTCCTTCACATCCCTTTTAAGCTGGATTCCTAGGTATTTTATTCTCTTTGAAGCAATTGTGAATGGGAGTTCACTCATGATTTGGCTCTGTTTGTCTGTTATTGGTGTATAAGAATGCTTGTGATTTTCGCACATTGATTTTGTATCCTGAGACTTTGCTGAAGTTGCTTATCAGCTTAGGGAAATTTTGGGCTGAAACAATGGGGTTTTCTAAATATACAATCATGTCATCCGCAGACAGGGACAATTTGACTTCCTCTTTTCCTAATTTAACATGCTTTATTTCTTTCTCCTGCCTGATTGCCTTGGCCAGAATGCCACTGCCTCTCTTAAAAAGGTTGAGTGTTGGGCCTGCCCCAGGCGCAGGGTAAGATGCCACCAGTACCTAAGGCCCTACGGCCTGACAGCAGACCTTTCAGTAGACCAGGAGCATGTTGGCCATCCAGCTTATGATCCAGACCAGTGCACTTTAAAGAATGAAAGCTGACAGTTAAAAAGTATGCTGTTGGCCGGGTGTGGTGGCTCACGCCTGTAATTCTGGCACTTTGGGAGGCCAAGGCAGGCAGATTTCCTGAGCTCAGGAGTTCGAGACCAGCCTGGGAAACATGGTGAAACTCCGTCTCTACTAAATAATAATAATAATAATAATAATTAGCCAGGCATGACAATGTGCACCTGTAGTCCCAGCTACTCAGGAGGTTGAGGCAGGAGAATTGCTTGAACCCAGGATGTGGAGGTTGCAGTGAGCCAAAATCGTGCCACCGCACTCCAGCCTGGGCAACAGAGCACGAGACTGTCTCAAAAGAAAAAAATAAAAAGTATGCTGGGAAGACAGGTGTCAACTGGCACTGTCCCAGGAAAATGTAACTATGGGTCCACCCGACTTATGAAAACAACAAAGGCATTCCTGATGCTGCTATACAAATAAATTAATCCTCAGGGAAAGCACATCAGATGCAGTTGGCATTAGAAGGAAAGTTTTAATTCCCCCAAAGGCAAGCGAAGGGCAAAGGATTTACTTTGATGTTATAACTAATTGAAGGTTTTGTGTATTGCCCACCCGCTGGCAGATGCCAGCCCTGCAGGTCTGCTTTGGGCTCAAGAAGCCACTGTGCCAAAGCCCCTTAGGTAACACAGTATTGACAGTCCACTGACCACGCCAGGACACAAGACATTTCTGTACTACAAAAATATAGCCTTCTTGAAGAAACTGGGCCTGGGTGACTGGCTGTGCTTGAGTAGGCTGCTGTAGACAAGGTTAAGACAACTTTCTTAAGACACTGTAGATGAAAGAGGCGGTGTCTCCTTCCATGCATTGATTAGGTTTCTAAAAAAAAACAATGCTGTTGTTTAATTATGAAGGTCTTTTTAAAGCAGTACTTTTACTTCTCAGAACTCATTTCACTTTTACTTGTTAATACTTAAAATAACCCTGTTGGTTTAGAATCCAAATAATCATAATCATAAGAGGAAAATGTGTAAAATAAATAAAAACTGTTCAAGTGTACTTAAACATTTTGTCAATAACTTAGCTGTTTAAGCTCTGCTATTTAAAAATAATGATTTTTCTCCTTATACCCTTGCATTGTTTGGGTCTGAAGTGTTAGTTTCAGTTTATTTTTAATACTTTTTAGAATAAAAATGCTAGCAACTGTTTTTAGGCCCAAATAGGCTACTCTGCTCATCAAATGGATTTAAGCTTCTATCCTCAGTCATTTGTGTGCCTATATGGAATTCTAGTGTTTTGCATCCTCATATTCTCTCTCTCTTCCTCCCTTCCTCCCTCCCTCCTCTGCCTCTCTCTGTCTAGCTCCTCTCTCCCTTTTCTGGCACACACGCTGCACTTTCATTTAAAGGGAATGTGCCACATCCTCACAGGTACCCAGGCTGTTTCTGTGACACTCACTCAGAACCACTCCCAATGAGTCAACAGTATCATCTAAATCCTAAAAATGTTGTGTCTTGATTCTTCCCACACGTAATGAACCCATCTCAAAAAAAAAAAAAAAAGAGAGACACAAGCAGAGCCAAGCTAAACGCAGCTCTTCACCATTCTTTGGAAAGAGGCCTCTTGTCTTCATGCTCTTCACTGGACTATCTGGGGATCCCTAGCTGCTGGAGACTGACCCTGGCTATCACCATCCTACCCCACAAGATTTATTTTTCCGGATTCACCTACAATAAAGCTGCTGCTATTGACATCATGATGGTATATTTTGCATAGAAGCTGACAGTTGACAGGAGGTCTGAGCACACTGTAAGATGTGCACATCCTCATATACTCCTTGGCTCTGAATGACTTCTCAGCAGAGGAAGCCTGGGAGAATACATGTGGAACTGGAACTTGGAAAATGAAAGCAACAGGAGTCCTCAACTTACCAACCCTGAATTCTAACCCCTGACTGTACATTAGAGTCTCCTGGGAAATTTTAGAGGATGCTGGTGCTGGGACCCCCAGCCCAGACCCTGTTCACCAATCCATTAGCACAAACGCAAGAGTCTATTTTTAAAGTGCTCCTTGGGTAAGTCTCATGACCCACCAGGGATGAGAACATCTATTTTTGGTGTGTCCTCTTAAACATGATTTCAGACAGTTTCCTTGACATCCCTTCTTCTCCTCCACTTACAAAACAAAACCCTTTACATCCTTTCCTCTTTAACTCTTCCCGGTAAAGAGTTCAAGCATCCCAGTGTATGAGAGTTTCTCTTTGGGGACAGTTGTACTGGAGGAGTCACTTGAGTCCTTCTGTCTTTGTGTCATCCTCAGTTATTCCCTGTCTGACGATGAGGGGCATTAAACACTTCTATCATCCTCACGCATGCATGGAAGGGAAGACCTAGGAAACTCCCACCCCTGCCAGGAACTTCCTCTGAGGCCCCAGCTATGGAGATCTTTATTAATGTACTCCTTCCCCCTCTAGAAGCACAGTTAACTTTCACGGTCACACATTGATCTTGTGATTAGCCAACTTACTGTCAGCCTCAGGGAAGGCAGCCAGCCTGGCAGCCCTGGATGGGGGCAAGCCACTCCTCCTACAGAGGAAGTCCTGGTGGCCACAGCCTGAGAAAGTTTTCTGAGCACAAGACAAAGCTTCTGTCACTGCCAGCAAGTAAGACATTGACCAGGGGCTTGGCCTCCAAACCAAAATGACTTTAGCACAATTCAGTTGCTTGTATTAAAGGAAAGTGAAACAGTGGGTTTATCACACTTTTCATTAACTCCAGTGCGGTAAAGGTAACAAATCTGGAATTTGGGAGCAGGCAAGGGTGCAATGTACTGCAGTCCACACTCCTCGGTTTAATTAAAGAGGGCGAGCTCAGAGTTGCTTGTTGCCAGTAGGGTTCTAAGGAGAGTCAAGGATTGGAGGTTGGGGTGGGGGGCAGAGTGGGGGGCAGACAGTGTGGAGGAGAGTCTGGCAGAAAGAGAGTGGATTAAACAGGAGAGGGAGAGGGGGGGTTCTACAGGGATTCAGTTTTCAAACCTAGCCATCAGGCATAACGTGAACACATACTGTGTGCTTAGCCTACGTTAGCTGCTGTTAAGGAGTTAAGGAAGTAGAAGATGTGACGTCTACTCAGGGTGCTTGCAACTTGGACAATGGACTAGGAAGAAGGGTAGACAGTCCAACACTCAGGTTATATGAGCCATACTGGGTCCCAAATGCTGAAACCCTACTGTAATTCCAAATTCAAGCATGTTTCTGATGTGTATCCTTCAAAAGAACGGGGCTCTCATGTCAGGAGGTATGTGATGGAGAAGGATGCCAGGAGATCTCTAGGATAAAAGGAGAAGCCCTATTCATAGCCCTCAGAGGTTTCTAGAGGGCAGCTTTCCTCCACCCTGTCCACTCTTTGCCTCCCCCATGGGAGGTTGGTGACCAACGTCATGGTAAAGTGGTTGCTCGGTCATCTATTGGGCCTAGTTAAGCAGACATAAGCCTGCCATCTAGAAGTGAGGGCATCACTCCTGTGTCTCCATCCCCTCCCTGGCCTGCTACCTGGGTCTGGCATCCTCCTTACTCCAGACTCTGCATTGCAACACAGCTTGTCCTCTCGGCTCCACTTTGAGCCTGCGACTGAGTACTAAAGTCAAACATTCTACTGTGCAAACCCCACTGTCTCTAATTCTCAGGGAGAAAGGCAAGAACCTCATGTCAGCCTTGGATCCCAAGTGGGGATTATAGTCCAGCTGATGTTTTGATCTGCTCATGGCTCAGTTTTGTGATTATGTTCTATTAGCCAAAATCCTGCAGGGAAAGAAAGATGAGTGATAGGATTCAGGCACATGTTTCCTCAGGAACTTTTGACGGTCTCTACCTTTCCCTGCACATGTCAAAGATGAGAAGTGGTGGGGAGGAGGCGGTTTCAGGCAGCCTTAGCTCCTTCCTGTGGTCTATCTTGCTCCAGATGTCCATGACGGGATGTCCAGCAGATATTTACAAGCATGGTTCTTCCATTGCAAAGTAAAATCTGTGTTCCTTGACAGCTTGAACTGTGACCCAACTTTGAAGAGTGGGTAAAAGGCTTGTTTCTAAGATGGTTCAGGCAGCCTAGTTGTGGCCTTATAGGCCAGAGGTACTTGGTCACCAATCACCTGGACATTTGATTCCAACTTTGCAAATTCAGTATTGATCAGAATCACCTGTAATAGTCTCTCTTGCTGGGCAGAGGGAAACTCCTTTTCTTGTTTTCCCAGAAACCCAACCATGTGAGCCAAAAAGACCCCTGAGTGGCCACCCTCTGCCCACTCCCACTGGCTTCCTGCCGGCAGCTCATTTCCCTCTTGCTTTCTTGCTCCTCCCACTTCCCTTCCCCACACCTTGTCCTCCCTGTGTGGCTGCCTCCTGAAACCCTAGATCCTCCTCACTGCCCTCATCTCCTGTTGTTCTTTTCCTTGGTAGCACAAGCCCCCAGAAATGTTCCTCTGTGTGTTACCTCCTGGCAGGTCTGGTACACGCTGCAGCAGGTGTGCTGACATTTTATCTCGGCACAGTGTCTGCAGGTAGAGCCATGCCCTAGACAGCAAACCTAGAAGGACAGTCAGGGTGGGGATGCTCGTGGGTGACTTTTAATCATTCCAAATGGAGAAACCAGATGGGGATTGCCTCAGTACAAAGTTTTGTTGTTGTTGTTGTTGTTGCAAACTGTG
This sequence comes from Trachypithecus francoisi, assembly GCF_009764315.1. NCBI lineage: Eukaryota > Metazoa > Chordata > Mammalia > Primates > Cercopithecidae > Trachypithecus > Trachypithecus francoisi. The sequence continues at coordinate 120,319,869 of NW_022681473.1, read as the reverse complement.
AATAGACCAACAAAGAGATTGGTCACCTGTTTTAGTCTGTTCTTGTGCTGCTAAAAAAGACATACCCGAGACTGGGTAATTTATAAAGCAAAGAGGTTTAATTGACTCACAGGTCCACATGGCTGGGGAAGCCTCCCAATCATAGTGGAAGAGTCAGGGACATCTTACATGGCAGCAGGCAAGAAGCTTGTGCAGGGGACTCCCATTTATAAACCCATCGGATGTCATAAGACTTCTTCACTACCAAGAGTAGAGTATGGTGGAACTGCACCCATGATTTAATCATTTCCACGTGGCCCCGCCCTTGACACGTGGGGATAATTACAATTCAAGGTGAGATTTGGGTGGGGACACTCCCAAACCCTATCTTCACCTCCTAAAATTGTCCCCAGAGGTATTCACAGAGAAGACAAGATATTCTGTCAGGACTTTGTATAATCCAAAAAGTGGAAGGCTAAAATCTTTGACCCCTCATGTTTTTTTCAACTTTATAACTCTAAGGAACTGGCTGAGGCAATAAGCAGGAGAACTGGATGCAAGAATGAGGGCTGAGATATCACTGGCACAAAAGGACATAAAGGGAGAAAGAAAAGAAGTAGGTCAGGAAGGCCCCCATATTTTGCTCTGGATTTCCTGTTTGATCTTTTTCATCCCTAAATGCTTAGGATCCTTTCAGCTCTAATAAATCTTTTTGACTCACTACACCTTACTTGAGGGATCTAGAAATGACAAAGAACTAAAAAATTGAGATACGGAAAAATATAAACCACTTTGAGTCCTGGCCCCATGAGATTGCACACTACCCAAGGTGAAGGTCTAGTTTTTCACATCGTCTCTGCCCCCATTCCCTCACCACAGAGTCTTACGCAACACCTCGCTCATCCTGGATGTGAGCAGAATAAGTGCAGTGAGGTCAGAGCCAGCAGGCCAGCCAGTGGTCCTTCTCCCATAAGTCGTTTCTCTGTCTGTTCCTCCATTTCTAGCAGAACAGACCCTGCTTGTGGATGTTGCATGCTCTTTGTATTCTGTGACTGTGCTGTCAGAATGTGTGCCCTACCGAGGAAGCCCCCTTAGCGCCACAGAACCCTGAGGCTTTTGCTCATTCTATCCCCAAGGATGCATCATGCATCTGAGGCAAGGACCCCCATATCCCCTGATGAATGGCCTCATTTGTATTTTTGCAGATCTTAATTTTGCTAATGCAGTGAATTGAACTCATCTTCTTTGAAGCACTCTTTCCATGGAAACAGCCTTGGTTTTTATGCATTTCTGCCAATGATTCAGAATCTGCTCTCTGCTGCTTCCAACCATGTTATATTAGGATGCTGGAGTGCTTAGAGCAGGTCCATAATGCGTCTGGGTTATTGTCTGAGTACAGGACATTTCGCTGTAAAGCAAAACTGTGAAGCAGACTTGCAGTTCCTGTTTGACAAGGAAAATATTGCAGTCTTACAGCCTTTTAAAAAAAGTCCTTGGTGAACATGTCTTTAGAATCTTTCCAATGGCTCACAGGCCATCTTGCTTGCACCACCTCTGTCTTTCTTTCCTTCCTCCTCCTCCCTCTCCTTCCTTTCCTATCCTATCCTGTTCCTCCCTCATCTGTTTCTCCCTGCCCATTTCCCTTCTTTTAGTTCATAGTCAGCAATTTGGTTTCCTGGCAGCTAGTAGAGAGGATTAAAACATTGATTGCCTTCTGCCCCATTATCTGCAGACTGGAATCAGGATTTTACATTTTACAACCAGAACCGGAGAGGGCAGCCCTACAGCTTCCTAAGTCTCCAGTCATGTAGCAACCTAGATTCATTCTGCTTTAAACATCTCACCCAGCATTCAAAGTAGTCAAGAAAATAACATGTAAGTCACCTTCACTGAGTCTGAGATGGAGAGAAGTTTCAACATTTTCCATTTTTCAACCAAGGGACATGTTTTGGCGAGGATGCGTGTTTTGTGGGAAGATCGTGAAGAATCCATGCGTCCTGATCCTCAGCCTCAATGTAGCCAGCCTACTGAGCCCTAAACCCCCAAAACAGTGAGTTTTTGGAGGGGCAGGCTCCACAAGAGTCTCAGCCTGAGGGGCTCTTAGTGTATTTTCCTAACACGCTGACCCTAGAGGACTTCACGTGTGTGGGTGGGAGAAAGCCCGTCAACAGTGCAGGGTGGGGCATCACCTGCGCTGCTCAGGGTGTGGGCCCCGTCCCAGCCATGGAGGCAGCCTCTGGGCGTGTGTCAGAAACGTGGAATCCCAGACCCCACTCCAGACCTACTGGATCAGAATCTATATTTAAAAAGAAAAATCTCTGAAGAACTTATATGCACATTAAAATCAGAGAAGCGCTTACTTCATTGTCCAAGCTTGACAAAATTCATTTTCTCACTTAATGAGGTAGTATTATGACGATCCCCATTTTACATGAGATGCACTTTTTCTTCCTTCCTTCCTTTCCTGCAGTTGCATAACTGGTCCCATAAAAACAGCATCACAGACAGTGGAAAGAAATCCCACATTCCAGAGGCTGCCGTGTCATCTGGTAATTCCGCTGGAAGGATGCAGGACATGTCTCACCCATGCAGATGCACACGGGCCTCCCCCTTCTGTGAAGCCATCCCCTCCCTATGTGTAGGTCGACATTTCTAAGTCCACTGGCGTTCGTGGATCTCACTTTATCTGGAGCTTTTAAGGTATCTGGCTCAGGTCCACCAAGCAGCGTGATCTGGGGCTTTCTTCTCTCTGAGGGAAAAGGAATGTTGACCCTGCCTGAGACTCCAGCCAGGCCCTCAGCAGGTAGCCCATGTGTTTGGTTAAATGCAATGCAATTTAATTACTCATGGCAAAATCCTCTGTGGTACATTTTGAAAAAATAATGGAGTCATAGTAGTAGAAAGCCAGGCTTCTCATCCTACCACATTTATTTCTTGCAGAAAAAAAAAAAATGGTGAGGTGCGTCTGGAACATCATTTTGATGTGTTTGATCCCATTGTAGTTTAATCCTTAAAAATGCTTAGATTGATCAACTAATTTTTTTTGTTAAATTTTATTTAAAAAGTAATCTCAGAATCCCTTTCACTGTGATATTCTGTTAGCCTATGTAGAAATAAAGGGAGTAGGGCAAGAAAGTGTTTGCATGTCCGTAATGCTCCTTGAAGAGTTAGGATATGAACTAACCTGGATCATTATGTCTGCTGTGGTAGAGGCTTTTGATCCAGCAGCACCACCCAGCAAATGGGGACTTAACCCACATCCAGCTGGCCCATGCTCTGGAGTTTCTTCCTTGAAATTGTCTAAGTTCCCGTCTGGTGTCTGGGACCATCTGGGGCAAGCAGCATCATTCGGGAGAGACACTCAGATCCCAGGCTAGGTGAGGTCACTGTTTCATACCCCATTTCTTCGCTCTGGGGATATTCTACCCGGCACCCTTCAGCTACTCCTTATGTGGGTTCACCCAGATTCCCAATGACTCTGAACCTCACATCTGTGAGTACGTTTTGGGACCCCGTCCTCAGGACCAGGCTTGAGGAGGGTAGCCAGGCAAATGAATTGCTCCCACTAGCCAATGAATTATTTCCTCCATGGAACTGCACAGTTTGGGCTAACAGAATGGTGCTGATTTGCAGTGACATTTCTATACATAGATTGGTAGCCAGTATCCAGAGACTGATGGTACTCCCTGGTTGGGCATGACCTAGGGTAAGACATGGAGGCAAGGAAGACAGCAAGAGCCAGAAAGCACATTGTCTGGGGAAATGGGCAGGTGGGTGGTGGAAGCCCCCAAGGCTTAGACTTGGAGCAGAGTCAGGGCACCCAAGTACCTGCCTTCTTACCCCCTATACCCCAGCCCACCTCCACAGATCCTTACTGTTGCACACCCTACACCCTACACACCAGCCCACCTCCTCCACCTTCCTGCTGCACACCCTACACCCTGCACACTGACCTACCTCCACAGAAACCTTCCTGCTGCTCACCTTATACCCTGTACATCGGCCCACTCCCTCCACCATCCTGCTGTCTACCCTACACCCTGCACACTAGCCCACCCCCTCCACATTTCCGCTGCCCACCCTACACCCTGGACACCAGCCCATATCCACAGACATGTTCCTGCTGCACACCCTACACCCTACACACTGTCCCCACCTTCCAGCCTCCTGCTGCCCACCCTATCCCTTGCACACCATCCCAACTCCACAGACGCATTCCTGCTCCACACCCTACGCCCTACACACCAGCCCATCCCCTCCACAGACACCTTCCTGCTTCACACCCGTGGTGGACCGAAACCCATTGGATCAGAACATGCTTTCACAAAGTTGTGGGGAAAGCTAACATTTTTGTTGCCCTGAAAACTACTGTGGCCCTTAGGGCTGCAGGCCTATAAGAAAGGCAAATGGCTGTGCCTTATCCTTGGGCTTTATCTTGGTTTTCGTGGGATCTCAGTGTTTTGACAGAACTCAGAACATTTGTGATGGAAGACAGAGGGTCAGTTGTCTTTGCACTGGACCACAGGGAGTAATATAAGGGGTAAGGTGGAGAGGCCAGATTGTTGCAAGAACCTGTAATGGTGTCATAAAAGCAACACAAATTTTGCAGCCCATAATATTTTGAATTACAAATGACAAGTTTCACAGGTACCTGAGAACGAATCCTCCAGGGAGCTCCACCAAAGTGAGTATGAAATCCACTAGGCTATTCTGGCAAGCACAGATCCAGCATTCGGGTCTATCACACTTGTGTTGGCCAATGCATACTGAGCACCTATTACAAAGCCATCGTGGGGTCCTTCCTCGTTCATTCATTCTCACTCTATCTTCTCCAACACAGGTAGAAACAAAACCACCGACTTTGCATTTATTTATATTAAAGTGTGGAATGTTTACTTATTTGTTCTACAAGTAGTAGTTTGTATTCTGCATACAAACACATTTCTACATAACGAAAAATTAAGATGTGTTCCACAGTAACACACTCTAAAGTTATTCCATGGTTTTATTATATTACTGATCATGACAATTCTTTTTAAACTATCAGTTTGATGATGCATGGAAGTATTTATCATGTCATCTCTGAGTTAATTATCACAATAATCATATAAGAAAAATAATGACATGTTTTCTTACCAAATGCTCTAAAAAAGTTAAGTGGCTTGGCTGAAAATACATTGATGCAAGACACAAGCAGAGAATTTCTCTCTTCCATTGCCGTATCTTTTCAGCAACTTGATGCCCTATGTCTTTGACTTGATGTCCTACTCCATTCTGATGCCTTTTTCTCTTCCTTCTCCTACAGTCTCTAGACGTGAATATGGCTCTGTCCCTGGTTACATGGTTTCCTGATTGTTTCCTGTCTGCTTCTTTCTTCCCAGAAGGCCAGGGCTTTGTAAGTGAGGATGAGTACCTGGAGATCTCTGACATCAAGCGAGACCAGTCTGGGGAGTACGAATGCAGCGCGTTGAATGATGTCGCTGCGCCCGATGTGCGGAAAGTAAAAATCACTGTAAACTGTGAGTGGACCTGCAGCCAGGGGGTTCTGGGGAACAGAGGGCACTGGGAGTAGGTGGACAATCTGGTAATGGCAGTGCCATGTTCCAAAAGACCCAAGTTGCTGCCAACAGGAAAATACTTCATCAAATGGCTTTGCTCACCATGGCCTCCATGCCATTTGCCCCTGGAGTCTTCCTGTGACTGCCAGAGTTTTCAGCAAATGGAGAGAATTGTTAACTGAGAATAGGTTTGGAGGCCTGAAAAAGATGTTGGGGTCAATGCAATATCTTCAAGCAAGTTATTTTTCCTGAAATAAATGATTATTTCACTGGGAAAGAGGGTTGTCACAAGTAATCTGTTTATGTAGCAAATGGCTGGATGTGCCCTTCTTCTGTTTCATGAAATCACTCTGTGTGCCTGCATGCATGCATGTGCGTGTGCGTGTGCGTGTGCGTGTGTGTGTGTGTGTTTCCCACAGATCCTCCCTATATCTCAAAAGCCAAGAACACTGGTGTTTCAGTCGGTCAGAAGGGCATCCTGAGCTGTGAAGCCTCCGCAGTCCCCATGGCTGAATTCCAGTGGTTCAAGGAAGATATGAGGTACCTTTTAAATGATGCCTGGACAGTTCTGAAGCAGAGCTGATAGGCCATCTTCACATGGGAGAAGGATGAGGATGAAGGAAAGGGGAAAGATAAGGCAAAACAGAAATGGTTTATACCCTCTTTTGTAACAAAGTCTCCTTTTACAACCAGAAAAACATGGAGGAGGCTGGAAAGTGAACAAAATGAACTGACCATGATTCTGAATCTGAGACTTGTTGTAGACATGTCAGTCATTGGGAATTAGAAGCCAGTACATTTATCCTGTTGGGCAAAAGCATCCTTTCCCTTGTCCTCCTGTTGGACACTGAGGTTCTTAGGGTTTGAGTCTGAAGGACGAGATTAGTTGGAGAAAAGCGTTTTGTGAGGAGGAGGACCTCTTTGTAGAATGAAGTGATGGCAATACCTTCCCTCTTGCAGGTTAGCCACTGGACTGGATGGAGTGAGGATTGAGAACAAAGGCCGCATGTCCACTCTGACTTTCTTCAATGTTTCAGAAAAGGATTATGGGAACTATACTTGTGTGGCCACAAACAAGCTTGGGAACACCAACGCCAGCATCACATTGTATGGTGAGTGCCAGAAGCCTGGATGCAGTGGGCTCAGCCACATGGGGAAGCTTGAGGGACTCAGGAGGGAGGAAGTTGCAATCTGCTTGGCCTATGTCCATCCATCCTGCTCAACCCACCACCTGTAGATAAGACATACTTCTCCCTGCCATTCCCCTAGCATACCATGCAGAGATAGTTACATGGTAATTGATATTTCATGGTCATTAAAAGGCAAGGTTTGCCCTTACAACAGGAGTAAACCAAATTGTGAATCAGATAGAATGGTGTTTGTATAAAGAAGATAGAACCGTGGCTCACGCCTGTAATCCCAGCACTTTGGGAGGCTGAGGCGGGTGGATCACGAGGTCAGAAGATCGAGACCATCCTGGTTAACATGGTGAAACCCCGTCTCTACTTAAAAAAAAAAAAATTAGCCGGGCGTGGTGGTGGGCACCTGTAGTCTCAGCTACTCAGGAGGCTGAGGGAGGAGAATGGCGTGAACCCAGGAGGCGGAGCTTGCAGTGAGCCAAGATCGTGCCACTGCACTCCAGGCTGGTGACAGAGCGAGACTCCGTCTCAAAAAAAAAAAAAAGATAGAACCATGGGTCAATTCAACTGTATAATCTTAAGATGCCTTCTGTAGTTGGAGTCTATGATTCTGGGGGTGATATTTGTTGCTTTAAACCTAGTCAACTGCTTCCATCATGATTCTCATGTTGCTTGCATTTCGTGTTCTCATCCGTGGGGAGGAATGGAGTAGCAGTCTGAGACCTTATCAGGTGGCTGTTCTATCCACGACTGGAGCAGCAAACGCCCTCTGAAGCTCTTTCCCTCCCATATGGGTGGAGAGGACTTGGGAGCCGGGACTGACCTCCTTTAAAGCCCTTATGTCTCCCTGACTCCATTTTCCCACACTGCCGCATCCATATCCTTCTGCAACATTTCACACCATGGGCCAGGGCCAGCTTGTTGTGATACTTTATGTGCGTATGTATTTGTTTATTTGCTGAGGTTTGGTTAGAGGGAAGCATCCGATGAGTAGGATGAGAGGATGAAGGATGAAGAGAGGTATCCACGTTTCCACGTGCACCTCAGACACAAGTTTTCAGCTCTGACATTAACTAAACTTGGTCCACCAACCATCTGAAATGTGTGATCTATGTCTTTTGTTTTCTCTCTGCATTGTGTGTGCATTGTGCTGTGTGTGTCTTAGAAATAAGCCCCTCATCAGCAGTGGCAGGTGGGTACAGCATGTTCCTTCCTACCTCTGCCTGCCTGAATGCCTATGCCTTTGAGTTTTAGCCTACTTCAAAGATAGGCTTGCCTGCTTCGCCTCTGTAATGTATGTCTCCGAGGTAGATAGACCTCAAGGGGCTTGGTTTACACAGTTTAGATAAAAAGCATGTAGAATATGATGGCTTTCACACGCCCTCTGTGGAATACATTTATGGGTTTCAGGGGAAGGGGTTTTTGCCCCCAAAACAATAACCTTATACTTGGTCACGTTTGAAGAGGATGCTCATTCTGCTGTTTCTGCACACAGCAGCACCAAGAGCAACCCAGCCCAGAGACTAACTGGATTAATAGATAACTGTCTCCATGGGAATGTCACCCTACTATGAATGTTTTATTCTTTTAGCCCCAGGCAAGCAGGGCTAATGGTTTAGTTTTAAAAACTTTATTTTAAAATAAAAGTACTTGGGATCATTATTCATAATGATAATATCTGCTATTTACCAAATGTATGCTGGTTTCTAGGCATCATGTCAATGCTGTGCAAGGCAGGTTATTAACCCCATTTTACAGATAAGTGAAAGGAGAACTAAAGAGCTTGGGTAACACTGAAGGCCACTTAAATAATGAATAGGGACTGGACGAGACCTAGAAATGGAGCCTGTATTAGGTATTGGAGCATTTGCCCAGAGCATCAGCAAAGAGAGACACACACACACATGCATGCACACACACATTCTTACACAGTTGCTGAGGCATTTAGAAGAAGCAGTAGCTGGTGCTTAGCTATGCTTCCAGAACCGGAAGACATTCAACCCTACTGTTCTAAGATGTCGGTCTCAGTCACATGCAAAGAGATGACATTTGAATTTTCTTTTTTTTTTTTTTGAGATGGAGTCTTGCTCTGTCCCCCAGGCTGGAGTGCAGTGGCGCGATCTCGGCTCACTGCAAGCTCCACCTCCCGGGTTCGTGCCATTCTCCTGCCTCAACCTCCTGAGTAGCTGGGACTGCAGGCGCCCGCCGCCACACCCGGCTAAGTTTTTCTATTTTCAGTAGAGACGGGGTTTCACCATGTTAACCAGGATGGTCTCGATCTCCTGACCTCGTGATCCGCCCGTCTCGGCCTCCCAAAGTGCTGGGATTACAAGCGTGAGCCACCACGTGCGGCTGACATTTGAATTTTCTAGACCTGAAATAAGCTCTTCAACTATCACTGCCCACAGCTCTTGATCCACGGCACTCACAGACGTATAGTCCTGCCCGCTCCCCAGTGACCAGGAACACCCAGGTCTTGGTCTTAACGAAACTGAGAGGATAGGGTGGGATTGAGTCGCCTCCCTGCCATGACCTGCCATTATCCCCATGGCTGGTGGGATTGCAGTGGCAGGGAGTATGATGCAGAGAAGGCACGGGACTGGCAACCCAATGGCCCTTCTTGTCTCTCTCTGCCATTAACTAAGAAAGGGGTGTTTCATAGCTGCTAGCAACAGCCGGTGTATGCCAAAACTGTCTTAGCTGGCTTGTGTTGCCATAAGAAAATACCACAGATGGGAAGGCTTAAACAACAGACATTTATTATCTCACAGTCCTGGAGGCTAGAAGTCCAAGAGGTGGGTTTCTGCCCAGGCGGTTCTAATGAGGGCTCACCTCGTGGCTTGTAGACTGCTGCTGTGTCCTCACATGGTTTCTCCTCTGAATTCTCATAGAGAAAGAGAGAGAGGGAGCTTTCAGGTGTCTCTTCTGATAAGGACACTAACTATAGTGGATCAGGGCCCCACCTTTATGACCTCATTTAACCTTAATTACTTCCATGTAGGTGCCACCTCCAAATACAGACATACTGGGGGTTATAGCATCAACATAGACATTTGGCAGCAGAGGGATGCAATTCAGCCCATAGCACAGGCAGCCATTTACATTCCAATTCAGCCTTCACACCCCATTCACTTAAACTTGCTGAGCCTGCCTTCCCTCCTATATGCTATTGGGATATTAACGCCTGCTTCAAAAGACTGGTGATAGGATTAAATAAGATTGTATACATTGGCCGGGCGCGGTGGCTCAAGCCTGTAATCCCAGCACTTTGGGAGGCCGAGACGGGCGGATCACGAGGTCAGGAGATCGAGACCATCCTGGCTAACACGGTGAAACCCTGTCTCTACTAAAAAATACAAAAAACTAGCCGGGCGAGGTGGCGGGCGCCTGTAGTCCCAGCTACTTGGGAGGCTGAGGCAGGAGAATGGCGTAAACCCGGGAGGCGGAGCTTGCAGTGAGCTGAGATCCAGCCACTGCACTCCAACCTGGGCGACAGAGCGAGACTCTGTCTCCAAAAAAAAAAAAAAAAAAAGATTGTATACATTAAGAATCTCATAAATGCTATGTTTAGACGTGTGGATTTGACCACAAACAAAAACCATAGGTCTGAGTTTACAACTGTAGGATGATTATTTTCTGACCTACAGACATGAGAGTGCCACTGTGAATTGTCCATAAGACAATGTTCATCAAAGTGGCATGACTCACTGAATACTGTTGTGTTCTTACCGGTACCTGCCAACGTTTATTGTGACATGGCCCATGCTATCACCTCTTCCCTTCATATGCCTGCCAGAGTCACTGCTCAACTGGACTTCTTTTCTTTCCTCCAAAGTGCCCTGTGCCCTTCCTTTCTGGCATTCATGATCCCTATAACCCACCCTATCTCACTTCACCCTGTTGGCACACACTTGCCTTCAGCATCCCTTCCTGAAGGAAGCCTTTCCTGACCTCTCTGAGCAGGCCAGCCCCCATTCTGCATCCACTCATTCCGTGCCTTTGACTGCTGCACTCGCACAGGGCATTGTCTAGCATTCATTGAACAAACATGCATTTAGGACTTGTTACAAGCCAGGCACTGTTCTGTGTGATCAGGAGACAGCAGTGACTCGACAGATAGATTCCTTGTTTCTATAGACTTTATCTTCTAGTTGTAATTTTGTTTTTGTTTAATATTTCAAAATTTGTTTAAAATATTTCTTCCTCTTCAGCCTGTAAGCTCCATGAATATAGGGGCCATACCTGGCTGAATCCCTAGGACCTTATACAAGGATCTACACACAGTAACTCATCAGGAAAACTTTGTGGGATGAATGAATGTGTGAATGTATGTGGGGGTGGAAAGAATGTATTGGTCACAGCAACAATTTAGCTGTCAGGAATTAAAATGTCATGGCCTAGAGGAAGGGGTATGTGTCTCATCCTATGCTGTTCACTGGCTGAATGGCTTTGGGAAGGTCAGTCTCACTGGGTCTTTTTATATTTTTAATCAGTGAAGGCATTTGGGATAAGATGTTTGGTTTCTTTGGTCCCTACAAGGCACAATTCTCTGATCCTATGACTGTGTGTCAATAGTTTCAGCGCAAGATCAGACAGATAGTGTCTGGTTGACCTGCTCTTTCTCCTGGCCAGGGATGCTCTTCCTAGTCCTCAATGCCCCCATAATTATGCCTAATTATTACCAACCATTTAGTGTGTACAGGGCACTAGACTAAGTGCTTTTCCTTTTTTATCACCCTTAGTGACTCTATGAGGTAAGTACTATATTTATCCTGACTTAACACTTGAGGAAATTGTGAGGTTAGGCCGATAACTCAAAACACCCTGGCTTATCCGTGCTTGTGCTGGGATTTGAGCCTATGTACTCCCAATCCCATGCCGGAGTGCTTTGCTCCCATTGCAATCCAGCTCAAAGACCTGGCAACCCATCATGGACATGGTGACTTTCCAAATGAAGCCTCATCTCAGCTATTAGTTTGCTTGGATCCAAGTCCCACATCACATTCTCCTTTCTTCTATCTACTTCTGAACCAATTCTTGTAAAGGACAGTTTTTACATTTGCAACCCATATACTCATACTTCCCAAACACACAGTCCCCATCTGCAGGCGTGCGTTTGTATTTACTCTCACAGAAGGTCAGTCTGTTTTCTGAGAGCCCTCTTTGACTCTGCCCCTGTGATCCCCTCACAGCGTGCCTCTCTCATACTCCATCTTTTCATAGTCCATACCTACAAGCAAAGAGCAAAGGGAAATAGGATACAAGCAATTTTGAAAGACTGCAGAGGACAAAAACTGGAGACAATGGGTTGGTGAGTGGTTTGAAACCTGAAATGACTAGAAATGTGTGAGTGACCACATGGTAGGTGATCATCCAAGATGAATCAGCTGTTGGCACCGATATGAAATCCTTCTTCTTCATCACGCCAGTTGCTTTCCCCACACAGAGCCACAAGGACAGAGTGGTCACCTAGGCAGAGCGCCAACTCACAGGCACATTTTAGACCACCCACTTCCCTTAGCCCCAGGCAACTGCAGGTGCTGGAAAAGTGGCCCGATATGGAGAGGAGGTCAACACTAGCAGCAAGGAACACGGGGCTCCAGTCCTGACTCTGATACAGACAAACTGTGATGCTGTCTGTTCTTAAGTCGTGCATAAAACATAAAAGCCGAGCAAGATGAATTCCCAGGTTACTTTCAGTTTTCTAAGTGTCAATGCTGAATTTGGGAAACAATGGGAACAAAGGGCAAGGAACAGGTCTCCAAAAGCTATCAACCATAACCATGGGCAACCTTTGCAAAGCAGCTTGCTCCAACCATTGCAAAGCAGCTTGCTCCAACCATTGCAAAGAAGCTTGCTCCAAGCATTGGTTAGCTTTACTGAGTGGGTGCAGCCATTGGAAGGCCCACAGGGAGCCCCTTGGCACCTTGAAGGCTTGCCAGGCCTATGAACAGCAGGGGTGGCTAGTGTTCAGCTTGCTGACCACAGCTCTGTCCCTTGTGGAGGTCACTCACTTTCTCTCAGTTCACCAACCCCCTTTGCTTCCTCTGGGCCTTGAGCAAGAAGCCCCATCCCCCCATCCTGTCCTTAGTGTGCAGAGAAAGAAGATTCTGGAGTTGATTACATCCGGCACTGCAGAGAGTGCGACGTGCTTAATGAGGCATGTAAACGGCTGGATGACTGGAACTGGTAGGGGAAAGGGACAGAGAACGCAAACAAAGCCAAGCCAGAGCGGGGAGACTGCAGAGAGAAAAACAAATTTCTCACATTTTATCTGTGAAATTGCAGCAACACAAATCAGTTACATTAAGAGTTAAGTGTAGGGCACAGGGACAACTCACAGGAATCCTGTCATTGCAAGTGAAAAAGGCAAACGCTCCAGTTAAGGCAACATCTGTGCATGGAGTTTCCTCCTCAGGCCAAGCCTGAGCCCTCTTGGAGCAGCTGTGACTCCAGCCTGCCTCGGCGGCTCCTGGGAGCCATGAGGGCGGAATCTCTATTTTCTGTTGCTAGTGGCCATTCTTCTAGAATAAATATACATATCAGACTGGCTGAGCCGGACTTCCTTCAGCCAGAGCCTGCACCAGGCAGCGGCTCTCACCCTCTGCCTTTTGCTGACTTCCTTCTCATGGGAGACCACCCCACCATGGGCAGAGCCCTCAGTGCTGCTGCCTTATCCCCACCTCCCTCCTCTTCCTCCTCCGTCTTCTCGTTCTGTATTAGGGCATCCTCACAACTACACCTATCCCCAGGTGGCTCCAGCCGGGACATGGAGAGGGGGCACAAAGACTGAGCTTCTCTTCAGTGCGACCTCCATGCCGCACCCGTGCCTTTTCTTCCCTCCAACCACAGGCCTCTGGGAGGGAGAACTCATGTTGTATCTCCACTTTCTCAAACCCTCTTATGCCTCAGCTACCACGATCTGTCTCACTCTAACACCTGACCTCCTCTCAGTGTCAGACCCCGTCTCACCTCGCAGTGCCCCCCTTCTGGTTTCTGTGATGTAACTGGGCGGTGCCTGTCTTCTCACCTTCCTCAGTCTGTGTCTAGCTCCAACAGCACCTGCCCTATGGGTCCTCCCAGGGGTCGGCCTATGGTGAGAGGGGAAGGGCTCTGCTGTACCTTCAAGCACCCAATGGTGAGGTATTTTTTGGCCTGCATCAGCCTTATTCTGGATGCTTTAAAAATGCAGATATGTGAGCCTTGCCCCAGAATCATTTAATCAAAATCTCTAGGGAAGGTCCTGAGAAAGCACTTTTAAAGAGACTCTCCCAGGGACTCTTATGCACACTGAAGATTGTTGACCTCTGAACAACAGTCTGCTAATTCCTGAATTTGTCTCTTTAGTTCTGTCCTGAATTCTGAGCTACAAGCCACTCACTCTCTCTGAATATTCCACAGGGGTGTCAAAGGCAGCCTTTCTCCCCTGGGAATACCCAGTGTGTGCCTCACTCTTCCCTGCACGCTCTCTAGAATATCTGTGGTCATTTTTGACTTTCTCCTCTCCCTCACTCCTCACATCTGTTAGCCAACAAGTCCCACCAAATGGCCTTTCCTCTGACTTCTCCGTCTCCATTATCACTCACATTGTGGCATGTGTCACACATGGACAATTGTGATATCCTCTCACTGGTTCTCTCGTCTTTCTTTGGCAGTCCAACTCCTATTGGTTTGCCACAGCAGGGCCAAGTGACATTTCCAGAACTCAGAATGAACCTCGTCATTTCGATTGCTGAAAACTTCTGCCTCCCAGAACAGCTTGACGCTAAGGCTGTTCTCACTGTGAGGTCAGCATAGACTTATAGCTTCAAGTGTCCCCGGCACTCCACCTGTGGCCTTCCCTGCATCCACCAGGCTGGGCCCCTGTGTCCCAGATCCCATTAGACATCATGCTGTTGCCACTCTCCATCCATCCATCCGTCCATCCATCCATCCATCCATCCATCCATCCATCCCTCCATCCCTCCATCCATTCGTCTAGTCAACAAATATTTGTTTACTGTCTACTGTATGCCAGGAATTATACAAGGACTAAGGTACAAGGACAAACAGAATTTCTGATCTTGCACAAACAAGTAAATAGGCAGTTACAATAAAATTTAAGAATGGCCGTGCTCGAGGAATAAAGAAGCTGCCAGCTATCAAGTGTCAGCCACACATGGCTTTAGACACCTAAGAAGCCTTTGAGATAGATACTGTTATTATTTTTCACTGGACAGAAGAAGAGCCTAGAGCTCAAAGAACAAATGATGTTACTAAATTCCCCCAGGTAGGAGGGATTCCAGCATGGATGGAAGAGGCAAGGGACAACAGCAGGTTTTGTACCTAGGTCTGTCTGACTTGATCCCCTGTTTCTTTCAAACCCATATACTGTGTCTCCCAGTGTGCTGGAGGGTCACAGAAGCAGGCTGTGCCCCTTCTGTGTCTGATGAGTGCATACTTTCTGGGCTCTGCTCAATGATGCCTCATATGTAAAGCATTTGTGAGCTCCACTGAAGAATTAATCCCTCATCTTTTGGGCTCTCATGGTGGCTGACCCCTAGGCTTATATTTTGTTTGTATGTTTTTCTGCACTTAGAGGATGTAACACTACATCTTCCAGTGATTGTTCCCCAGTAACTGTTTGTTGAATTAATAAATATATCTTCCAGTCAGTGAGGGCATGGGTTATAGCCTCTATACAGTCTCATACCTTTCACTAACCAAAGAATAGCCAAATACCCAAGAGAACTTGCAGTCCCCTCCCCTCAGGGAAGCCAAATCACTGTTTTTCTGACTTTCCCTTGCATTCCAGCCTCCTGTATGTTCCAAATCTAATTTGAAATTTAGGGTCCCCCCATCCCAGATCTCCTTTTTGAAGGAGGCTATACCACATATTCCAATTCTCTGTTTAGGAAGATGTTCATCACATCATATCTTCTTGCAGAGACATCAAAAGCTGCACATATTTGTCCGTTTCCTGCTGATAATGTGTATGGTTTTTATTTTTCAAATCCACAATTTAAATCCAGGTGGGAAGGGAATGAGTCAGAGAGAAACACCATTGCTTTTGGCTGATGACAGCAGCGTAATCATTTGTATTTTCCCCCAACCTGCAAAATGTCAACATATTAGAAAAAAACTGCAGACATTTCCCATTTCATTCTTGATGAGGTTCCTTGTCATTGGCTCGTACCCCGCCCTCATCACTCTGAATCATTGACATCTGGCTATTAGCCTAAGCATTTAGAATTTAACACTGAGCGTTCAGGGTGTGCTGATGTCAGCACAGACACAGAGCTTGTGGTTCAATATCGACTCAAGTCTTGTCTCTTTCAGGTTTGTGATGAGCTGACAGATTTGAATTAACTTCTGATATTAACTTCTTAAGCTTTTGTTTTTGTGGTAAGCACAAAACAGGGTGTGTTAAGGAGAACAGAACAAAGATGGTTGCCTCTTTATCGACTGGTCTTAGTTGTGCTGCAGAGCCTTGTTGGTTGATCTTACTTGTGAAACAATCCAGTGCCGCGTTTGCCGCTGTAATTAAACTCAATGGAGGAAAAGTTCCCTTTGAAGGGAAGTAGTGCGCCTTCATCAGCCAGCGCCTCTAAAAATAGCTTTATGTTTCACCAACAAGTGCAACACATACATCATCTAATTAGATTTCTTCGCTCCTCTTTTAATCACCAAGAACATCATTATCCTTTTGGTTCCTCATTAGGAAGGTCATACAGTTCATAATCATACTTACAAACCTATCCAAATTTCAGAACAAAACCATATCTTCTTAGACTTCAGCTATTTCATTAATCTCACTGTGCTATCAACAAGCTCAACTTGCCTATGGGCTTTTTTTTCTCTTTTCTTTTTTAGTGTGATCACCCTACCATCTGCCATTTTAGTAGAATTTCAGCTATATAGTTTATGGTTGCTCGATGTCATATTTTCATTACAATCATGGAAAAGAAAACCAGTGACACATTCCAATACCTTCATGGCTTGTTATATACACTACATTTTTAAGCTTCAAAATCTCTCATGAGGCAAGATCTCAGCAGGAAGCTTCTCTATTTTTTTCTGAGAGCTCTGTGCTGAGTTTGGGTACTGTGATTGTCAACACCTGCCACTCAAGAGGGTGTTGAGCTACCCCTGAATGCAGCAGTAAAACCTTTGTGCCAGGATGGCCAGGCTTGAAGTTCCCAGTTCTTATGTGGTAGGTGTGACTTTATTCTGTTTTAAGCCTTCAACCAAATTTTCTTCTTAAAAATCTAATGTTTAGGCCATTAGATTTTCGGCGTGGTGGCTCATGCCTGTAATTCCAGCATTTTAGGAGGCTGAGGCGAGTGGGTCACTTGAGGCTAGCAGTTCAAGAACAGCCTTGGCAACATGGTGAAACCCCATCTCTACAAAACTACAAAAATTAGCCAGACGTGGTGGTGCATGCCCATAATCCCAGCTACTTGGGAGGCTGAGGCAGCAGAATCACTTGAACCTGAAAGGCAGAGGTTGCAGGGAGCCGAGATCACATTCTCTAAAAAACAAATAAACAAACAAAAAATCTAATGTTCAGTATATTTATTAGGTTGATACAAAAGTCATCATGTTTTTTTGCCATTAAAAGTAATGGCAAAAACCATGATGACTTTTGCACAAATCTAACAATTTACCAAGATAAGTAACTTCTCAAAAGTAGAATTTTTATTTGTTCATTTTGTTGTTGTTGTTGTTGTTGTTGTGTGTCTTACCCCTGTTGAGCTTCCCTTGTAGCCTCATGGACCTGCTGTGGTCATAATGGCCACACAAATGGATCCCTTTGCCGCTTCTGAAACTTGTCTCCTAACCATGTCTGGTCTCTAACTATTCTTTCTGTATTCTGAAGGAAATCTTATTTGTCTGTATACCTGTCCCCAAAGTATTTTGTTGTTGTCACTGTGTTGTCACTCGCAGTTTATTTTGTGGCTTTGCATCTTCATTTCAGCTTGTATTTTTAAAGATGCTTAACTTCAGGCATGAAGAAGCCATTACTTTTTAACCTTAAAAAGGGTGAAGGAGGAGGTACTGGAAGAATGGTAAAGGGCATAATTACATGTTCTCACTTTCCATTTATCCTTGAAAATATTTAATTAAGCCTGATATTTGTAGCAGCCATTCTAGTTCAATGGAATCATCGTTAACCATAAATAGAGAAAGAGTCCTTAAGTGTGGCATTTGCCCACAGAAAGTACTGGGCTGCTGAATACACTTCCTCAGAATAGCTGGCATTCGTTAGGAAGCTTTTACCTGTGGTTAGCAGCCACTTCGGGCCTTTCCAGAAGGGACAAGGTCACCCAATTACGAGGCAGAGCCAAGGTTGCTTTCAGCTGGTGCTGGGGAGTAACCTTCGAGAACCTAGTACTCCAGAACCCCTCTTTCTTTAAAAGCAGGACCCCCACACAAGATGCCGTTTGATGGATTAGCAATTCTTGCCTTAATTCCAACTCGCCTAATATTTCATCATCCTTTACTCTGTACTTGATGATTGCAGACACCATCTTAACTTATTCTCAGAGTGACCCTGCAAAGGTAGATAGAACTACCCCTTCCACATTTTATACATAAAAGAAACTGTTTCAGAGAAGTCGGCGGTCTTATCCAAAGTCTTCCTGCTGGTGGGTAGCAGAGCCAGAATTCAAATTCAGTTCTGACTCTTAAAATCAATCCTCTTAAGACTATCCAACAGGCAGGATGTTCCTGAGATGAAAGGGATTTAGGGTTATTTGTTCCAAATGGCTTTCTTCCCAGAATCTGTGATGGTTTAAAAAAAAAAAAATTGTCTGTTTATTTGTTTCTTTATTTAGTCAAGGCCAGAGGATACGCTAGCTCCTCCTAAAGTTTGTGCTTTTTGAAGGTAGAGACTGTGTCTGTCTTTCTTTCTGAAAGCAGAGCCTAGTGCATGGCAGGGATCAATTCATGCATGTCGAATGAAAGACTGCAACTTTTCCAAAGCTGGCTTGGGGCCCATCTCCATTGCGGGATGGACACATTACCCTTTGACCTAGCCAGGAAGCTTGGCTGTGGCTGGCTCCCAGTGGCCTGCCCAATGCCCTGCCCAATGCCCCACATCCTCCACAGCCCTCACAGCCAGTGATCTCTCTCAGCTGCAAACACTCCAACCTTAAGCTATCTCACCTCTTTACGCACTCCCCTACCAATACCTCACCCCAGGTTCAACATATTTTGGAACAATCTAAACAAGCTAGTATTCGTCTCCACTAAGAAAGGGAAAGGGAAGGTGTGCAAGCCGTGTTCCAACAGCAGTTGCCATGATCACATGACTACTTTGTACCAGGCACTGTACTGATTACATTCATCCTTCAACCAGTCCTGCAAACTCAGCGTCATCACGCCTATTTTCAGTGAGAAAACAGAAAGTATCTTGCCTAAGGTCACAGAGCTGGCAACCCACAGGGTCAGAATTTAAACCCGAATTGGTCCAACTCCGGCACTGCCAGAGTGCAGTTAGCGACCTTACCCCAGGGGAGCGTAGAGAACCTTTCCTGAGGTCCCTAGGGGTGTTTTCTCAGTGATGCTTCCAGTAAGTCTGCTCCTTCGCCTTTCTTCCAAACCCATGGGCTTTCATCCGGGTGTATTTTAGCATCAGTTTTCTGGAATAGAACATGCCATTAAAAATCTGCCTCTCAGCCGGGCGTGGTGGCTCGTGCTTGTAATCCCAGCACTTTGGGAGGCCGAGACGGGTGGATCACGAGGTCGGGAGATCGAGACCATCCTGGCTAACATGGTGAAACCCCGTCTCTACTAAAAATACCAAAAATCAGCCAGGTGTGGTGGCAGGCACCTGTAGTCCCAGCTACTCGGGCGGCTGAGGCAGGAGAATGGCATGAACCCGGGAGGCGGAGCTTGCAGTGAGCCAGGATCGAGCCACTGCACTCCAGCCTGGGCGACAAGGCGAGACTCTGTCTCAAAAAAAAAAAAAAAAAAAAAAAGGAAAAAAATCTGCCTCTTATTTCCAAACCTGGGATTCTAGGTTTTAGAGAAGAATCACCTTTCTTCCAATTTTTACCAATACATGAATAAATACAAACATTTGGGTTTCTGATCCTGTGTATTGAAATTCAAAATTGTATTGTCTTGGGTACGAAGTACCTGGAGAAGTCCATGCAGCTGTTACCGGCTGAGGCCATACTCTAGGAAAACTGTCCTCAACCTGACTCTGAAGCCCTGTATGCAAGCTTCAGTGCTACCACTGCTGAGCCCAGCCTGAAGAGTTCCTTCAAAACCGTGTCCTCCCCTGTCACACAGGTGGCTCTGTAGCTTTGCTGAGCTAGTATTTACAACAGCCTCATGGTAACCCGTGGGAACAAATGTGAGCCCCGAGGCCATGGGACCACACCAAATTACTTGAATTGCAGCAACCCATCACTTTTATATTAAAGCAGAAAAGCATTTGGCCAAGTCAGGTGAGCAACTGTAGCATACAGAAGCCTGGTGGGAGAGAACTAACCCAGAAACTTTCTTTTCCTCATTTCCAGTTACACAGGGCTACTGCAAAGTTGCAGTTAAAGAATGAGTTCATTGCCCATGGCTTTTGTCTCACACTCTTCCAGTCCAGAGAGTGGTACATAGATGTACCCGCTCCAAACACAGCTGGAGAGCCCTCCGGCAGAGCCCTCACCGCATTGGCATTTGGGCCAGCTGACAAGTCTCCAATGTGCCCAGGATCTGTAGGAGGAAAGTGATGCTAGCTTCACTCTGTATCATAGTGGATTAAATTCATTCTCTGGCCACAATAGCCCAGCCGTTTCTCATATACCAGTTGACCAAAGGCACTTAGGCAATAAATTGCTACGGCATTTGATACAACAAAGCAGGTGCTCATCACACCTGCTGAAGAATAAAACTCCCTGAAGCCACATAGAAAATGGGGCTGCAAAAGGGAAACTTTAGGGTCTAGAGTGTTTGGTGCCCTCTTGCAGTCTCAGGGGAGACGGAATTCTGAAGTGCAAAAGGCACATGTTGATGGTTTTCTTTCAACTGAAGAAGGCTGTCTGGCTACTCACCAACTATCTCTCCTAACACCTGGATGCAGAATTTCCATTCATGTAATAACTCAGAGAGCTAATAGAAGAAGGACCTCACAGGTCATCAAACCCCATCTCTTCTCAGTTTGCAATGTGAGAAGCAAAGCCGGGAGAGGGACCGTCACTCAGCTAGGGTGCCGCACATTCACACAGAGACACTGTATTCCCAGTCCATTGTTTCTCTCACACCATGATATTGTGGTCCCTGGAAAACCTGCACAAATGGTCATTTTCTACAGAGAGGAAGTAGACTTGTAACAATTATGGGCATAGATTCTGAGGGCAGTGACTTGGTTCTAATACAGCTCACGGTGTATCAGTTGTGTGGCCATAGGTAAGATGTCTAACTGCTCTGTTCCCAGCTTTCCTACTTATAAAGTGGGGATGACAGTAGCACATAGCTCAGAGGGTTCATGTGATGATTAAATGACTGATTATATATATGTTTAGCATCTAGAATCATGCTTGCCACGTGAAGAGCACAGTGTGATTGTATGTTGTCATCATGGCCCTAAGCAGGCTGAGCAGCCTGCATATCTGCTAAGTCCCCCTTGCATTTCCACTCTTGGGAACACTCAACAGAAGCTGAGTATGGCTGTAAACCTCCACCCAGTAAGCACCAAGCATCCGATGGCAACTGCTGCTCACCACCAGAAACACTCACTTCCCTTTGCCATTCTGCCTCTTTCTCTCTCTGAGCCCCACTCTTCCATGCTCTTCTTTCTGTGTGTATTGCCCCGCTCCTCTTTGTTTTAGCTATATTCAACCTTGTGCTGACGGCATGGTATCCACAGGAATGTCTCAGTTCACTGGCAGAACTTGGAGAGAATGATTCCTACACTCAAGGGTTCTCTCTGTCTACAGTGGAGCCTATCAGGGCTTCAATTGTTTCTTAAGTTCAAAATAATAAATTAGACAAAGACATATACGTATATACATATACACATACGTAACTAGTCTAGTACACACACCATATATGTCATGAAAATACTTTTCAAGAAAAATATAAACAAAAAGATAATTTTAAAGAAACATACATGCTTTATGAATCTGTCCATATGTTTCTTTAAAAGTATCTTCATGTACATATTTTTATTTAAAAATGTAAATAAACTTATTTAAAAATCTAAATCACTCATCTTTTGCAAAGACAATATGCAGAGAATTACCTTGAGCTTCAACCTGAGCATTTCTAGCTAAGTGCATTCTGCAGGCCAGTAGGATTTCTCGGGATGTGTGCCAGGATTGCTGGAGGCCCCACAGTCAGGCTACTTTCCATCAATACCTATGGAGCCTCCTCTGGGACATTAACATGTTGCTAGAACCTGGATCCCACCCTTTTTTGTTAATATTCTCTGACAAAAATGCAGGGTAATATGAGTCAGACTTCAAGCTATCAAGCAAATATGACTTTTAGTGCATAAAAGCATGTATATTTTAAGTAGAAATAAAAGGTATTCATGTTAAGATTAGTGGAGAGGAACAGTTGTATACTCATTGCTGAAGTGAGAGACCTGAATTTCCCAAAGTAAAATCTTCCCATCAGTCCCTCCTGGGCAAGGCATGGATCCTCACCATAAGGTTGATAGGCAAGCCACATGAACTGGTCCTGTCTAAAAAGGTTCTGCTGCACCTCAGCTTATCTCCAGCAGGCCAATTTGCTTCTCAAAGAAGCTGTGAAGTCCTGGCTTGAGATGGTAGAAGAGGTGTACTGTCTCCTTTGGATCTCCTTTGCTTCTTCACCAGTTTTATAGAAATGACTCTCAATGGCTTTTAATCCCTTGGTAATAACAGATTTTGCTTTTTCTGGGATATGCTTACTGCTGGCTCCCGGTCTTGCGTACCACCCTATGCGCTTGCTGATAAAGGTGATGGAGGAACGCCTGGGCCGAGTTAGATACACCTGCCCTTGCAGCAGGCTGGGATAATACCAATTCATGTGATTTGTCTTCTTGAGCCATGGAAGATGAGAGGAAAAGAACAGCACTCATGATACTGTGGACTTATTTCCCAGTGGACCTTGAATGATTTACTGGGGATACAGGAAAGGGCCAGAGAGAGAGAGAGAGAAGGTAGAAAAAAAATCAAGGGAGAGCCCCTTGGGTGGACTCTTCAGGAGCAATCTGTTTTGGGCATGTTGATCTGCTTCAAGGCCTTTGGCGAGGCAGCACTGTCTGCTGGGACAAGCCTAATTCCAGTCTTTAAAACCCATGGGGATGATTTTTCTTCCTTTCTCAGCTGCTGCAGGAGGAGCCTCCACAACACCTAGGTCGCATGCACTGAGGTTGACGAGTCTGCTACATCAACACTTGGACTTATGTCTCCATCCCTCTCCCCTTCCTACCCCGCCACCTGCTCCTTGCCTCTCTGGCCCTGTGCCCCCCGACGCATTGTATGTACTGGACACTCTCCAAGTATAGCACACAGTTAGAGGCACTGCTTAGAAAACAGCCAGCAGGTCTGCCTTTCCATGTGTTGCCCTAACCTTTGGGCCCATGGGCCTCAATGACTAGCCTGAGCTTCACCTATTTACTTTTTAAGCACAGTCTTTCGGAGCAGGCTGCACTGGTCAAGGCATCCCAACAGCTTGCCCCTTCGAGTTCCTAAATACTCCCAATGGGCATTTTCCTTTGTCTAGACTCGGAATGGTCAGCGGAAGGGTGGAAGGTGGGAAGCATGTATGTGTATTTGTTTGTCAGGGAAGAACTATGGTGTCCTTGGATGTATGCTAATGGTTCTGTCTCTCTCTCTCCTGCACAGGGCCTGGAGCAGTCATTGATGGTGTAAACTCGGCCTCCAGAGCACTGGCTTGTCTCTGGCTATCAGGGACCCTCTTAGCCCACTTCTTCATCAAGTTTTGATAAGAAATCCTAGGTCCTCTGAGCAACACCTGCTTCTCCATATCACAGACTTTAATCTACACTGCGGAGAGCAAACCAGCGTGGGCTTCTTTTTGTTTGTTTGTTTTTCTGTTCTTCTTCTGGATTTGTTTTCTTTCTGTTTTTGTGTGTTTGTTTGTTTGCTTTTATTTCCAGCTTGAATGAGTGGGGTTGGGGGTGGGGTGGGCAGGGTTCTACCACATGTAGGATAATCATTCATTGGTGTGTCCAAAAATGCGGTCTGCTCCTGCTACCCTGACCCTTCCCTTTCCTCTGCTTCTCTCCTCGTCATCATTCCCACCAGCATCCCCTGCCACACATACCAAAACGTAAGTTTCATTTGGGCAAAAATTGAGCCTCACAATAAACACCCTGAAGACACAACTTGACTCATAACATAGTGCACAGCAAGAGCTACATCCAAGTGTCCTATTATCTACGATTATTTTCCTAATGACAATGTACACATCCCCCCATCCATGTTAATTATTATCTAATTCCATTAGGGTTCACCTCTTTTCTTTCTGGGACACTGTCCTACTATATCCTTATCTATATATTTCAATCTAGATGATTGTGCCATCTTCTGTAGCCCCTCTGCCCTACTCATTTCTTCCACCATCTGCAGGGATTTGAAGTTTGGGGCTATGCTTGCAACCTAACACTAAATTTTGCAAGTCAAGTGGCCAAAAAAGGGGGAGGCATTTTGAAAATAGTACTTCTCTTTTAAAGAGAAGTTCAACTCATAAAAGTGATTGATAGGTGGCTGATTTATTTAGGTTTCATCAAGCTGTCTATCAAAGTAATCATACAGTTACCCATCTACTCAAATGTCTGATTTATCTCACCTACCCACCTGTCTTCCTCTCTAGCAACCTATGTACTGTTTATCAATATATCAGTGTAATTGTCTAACACTCCTTTCTGTTTCTCTCCCTACTACTCACTATCAATTCATCCCCATATTAATCTCTAATCATATCGTATCTCTCCCACTGTATTCATGTATACACCATCAGCAGACATTAGCATCTTCAAAATTACCTATCAACTTCTGTGAAAGTCAGCAATCTCACAGGCTAACAACATAAAAAAGCAATACCCTGTGTTGTGGACTCTTTAAAATCTGGTATCCTATCCACCCAAAGGAGACACTAACAGATGGGCCAAGTAGCAAGCTAATGGTCAGTCACTTACTATTCCGGGAGAGCCTGTGTTTTCTAAAACATCTTCTTGGGAAGCAGATCCGCCTAGAAAAGTCTTGATTAGCACTGTGGTTTTCCTTTTGCACTTGAAGGACAAAGGTGCCAGCCTTTATGCTTCTCTCAACCCTTCAAGAAAGTGCGTGTCAGGAACCTATGGCTGGCTTTCCTTAACAGCAAGAACATGAGAGAAGAAAACCACATGTGTCTCTGCAATGCAAAGTGAAAAGTCCACCCGCCTGAGTGGGATGACTGCAGCTAGAGTCTCCTTTCTGCTCCAGTCCTGGTTTAATCTGTTTGAAAACTATCCAGTAAAAAGCTGATGGAGGCCAATTACATGGCGGGTGTATTGACAACTCTGGTGTTTGTTTCAGGAAGCTCTTCTAAGCTGAGGGCACTTGAGCAACTGACTTAATTTTCAAGCACTTGATTAACACAACACTGCAAACAGAAGGGAGAAAGTGTCAGTGACACAGTTTCCTCGGATGCAGGCTGCTTCTCCAGTGGCTTTGGGGAAGAACTTCACCAGCTCTTCAGGTTCAAAGCAGACCCAGCATACAAACAAGAGCTGACCCACCTTTGCTGCCTTGTCTCCTGGGACAAGAAGGACTCATCCAGCAAGGTTGCCTGGGATTCCAAATAAAGGCATTGCAGACCGCACAGGTGTGCTGCAGGGACTGACCCACAGAGAGGATGAGAATGCAGCATCAATCGCAGACCTGCCCTGCCTCAGCTGGAAAACCTTTTCAGGTCCTCAGTCTAAAAAATAAAAAATATGAGCACCATAGAATTCTGTGCCCTTAATGCTTAACTGGTCTTCTTCCTCCAGTATCAGTGCCCTCTTTGCTTTTGTCCATCAGGCACATGAGTGTGACCTCTGCCATGGGGAAACATACACAGAGATAGCTATACATATATACATACATA
The DNA here is from genome assembly GCF_009764315.1 of Trachypithecus francoisi. Classification (NCBI taxonomy): domain Eukaryota; kingdom Metazoa; phylum Chordata; class Mammalia; order Primates; family Cercopithecidae; genus Trachypithecus; species Trachypithecus francoisi. Next base: position 120,294,128 of record NW_022681473.1, on the reverse strand, counting down.
CATAGGTGATCTTGGCACACTAAATGCTAAGCACTGTCTTAAGAGGTAGAGCTGGTGTGAGTGAAATTAATGTTACATTTTCCAGCTGTAAACAGACATCTGCATTTCCTAGTGAGCTGCCAGGAGCCAGATTCGGGAACCATAAATGATGTGCCAGGAGTGGCGCATTGATTCCCAGTTCCAGGAATGATCATGAGCAGGCACAAAATCAGAATTAAAGGTTGCACATAGACTTTTCAGATCTGTCACCACCTTCAGCATCCGGAGTTGAGTTGGTGTCAGATAGTGTATGAGAATCAAATGTGTCATCTGAGCATGCTACTGATAATAAATTTGTTACTTTGGAGTGGAATAAATGTGAAGGCTGTGAAGAGTGGAAAGTCTTGGAGAACACAGTACTTGAAATGGACATGCTGGACCTATTCCTCACTCCAAGACTTGGTCTACAGGAAACGGTCCATGCTCTTATGGCCAAGATCATCAGAACCTCTCAACCCAAAAAGGCTGGCTTCGGGGTCACTATGGAATCCTACTGTTCCCCCTTCCACAGGATACTAAGATGCCCCTCTGGTGGGTACCTATCCCAGCCACGTTTCAGAGGGAGAAAAATGCTACAGTCGATCCTCATCTGTCTGGGGTAAAGACAACAAAGTAAATACAACCCAAGGCAACTGGGGTACTCACTGGGGGTGAGAATGACTTCTTCACAACAGACATATTTCTGCTTCTGTGTTTTGTGTTTCTTTGGTGGGGATGGCTTCATGGGACAGTGGCTGTCACCCATCATTTTGAAGCATATAGAACAACAAATGCTTACACAAGACAATATCCACACTTTTCCAACTTCACAGATGGAGAGTACATGGAGAAGGCCTACAGGCTAGATCTGTTCAGGGTGCCAGTAGTGGGCATGGGGTGGGGGAAAGGCAGGACAAAACACACAAGTCTGAGCAAGTATATCTCTTGCAGGTTTTCCACATGAAAAGGAAGCCAAGTAAGGCTTGTTAGGAGATTAGGTGAGAGGAATTAGCAATGTAGGGACTCTGAAACCCTTCCCCTTCCCAAAACAGAGTTCGTATGCACTTCCACCAAAGTAATGCCAATGAAAGTGCTTGTGTTAAGGCTCCGGCCAAGCTTGTTTTTCAGTAGTTTAATGTCAAGTGCCTGATACAGTCAACTGCAAATCTAAACAAGCGTGTTTAGTTTTTTCTCGTTCTTGCTTTAATTCGGGGAGGGGGGAGATGTAGAGAAGTGGTTGTGAAAACATACACAGGTTTTACGCAGAGTACTGCACATGGCTGTTCTGCTGCAATTGTGCTCCACTGAACAGAAGAAAAGGTAAGGTTTTCTGTCACAAAGAGGCCCAAGCCTCTTTCTTCTTACATCCATGCCTCTTACCAGATGATACATTTCACAGATTGGGCAGTTTGTTCTCAAAACCTGGGTGAGAAGAATATTCTGGGACTCTAGCAACTTCAAAGCTGAGGCTGGGTTTCAGGATCTGTTTCTGCATCAGTTCACTCAGTTTGCCTTCAACAAAGAGGAGTCAGCAAGTTCTATTTGTGCTGAAAGAACCATCCCATGAGAAAAGCAGAGAACCCCAAAAGTGGGCAGGCAACCCCGACGAGAGCTTATCCCTGTGGCTGCATCAGGAGTGGCTGTACATTGAATATTCAAGTGTTGGTTGGCTGTCGCCAGCCCATAGTAGAAGGAGGGGAGGAGTGGCTTAAGATGAGGTAAGATCTGGTGGTGGGGCATCTTTCCTCAATTTCATACTGACTTTGATTTCGAGAAAGAAAAACTGGCTATGCATTACCTAAAACCAGCCCGAAATGAAACAGACCAATACACACACGAAAGCAAATGTTAATCCCTTTGGAATTAAGGGAAGCAGCATAAGGTTTTTCTTTTTGGAAAAAATGCATTTATTTTCTTTCTCTCCAACAGCAAGAATCTTTTGTTTTCATTTTGCACATGACCTTATCCTGGAAACTCTCATGCCCAATTGCCTCCCCTCCTATTATTCAGAGCTTCCCTGTCTTTTTACTTGAAGACAAGTAAGTTGGAGCACTTGAGTAAAACTTCACAGGTGTGTAGTAGGAAGGCAACATTTTCAAAAACAGGCCCTGTGAGGAGAATGCCTAATGACCACCACATGCAAACAAATAAAAAGCCAGTCTCATTTCCCACATTTCTTACTTAGGAGAAGTAAATGAAAGGAAGAAGAAATAGATTTGTAATTAAAGATGTGGCAAAAAAGATAGCGCTGAGCTAGTTCAATTTGGCCTTCAGGTGCAGAATACTTAGAGTCCAAAGAAATGTTGAGTGGACTTCATTAGACGCAATTGTCTTTATCCTGAAAGTAGTCAGCTAAGCCTAATTTCCAGCATTTTGAAAGAGATTTCTTTTTGTTTCTTTCAATGGTGCCCTTTTTAAGGCACAGAGTTGCTCCACACCACTGGGTGGAGAAAGAAAGGTCGCGAACCCTCGACCATCCTTTTGAGGCTACGTTCTACGTTATTTGGCAGATTTATAAAGCTATCAATAATAACAATGCTATATAATACAAACTGCCCTTGTGATAGTTAAAGGGAACATTTTTAATCATTCGGAAATTTTCGTGACATGTAAAGTGCAGTTGTGAGGAATGTGTGGGTGTACGAAAATGTATCTGTCAAGTTCAGAGTCCTTTAGATTGAAAAAAAAAAATTATGACTTATCAATGGTGCCGTTATAGCTGTGTCAGACAATGGGTGTGCCCATTCTCACAATTATCCTTCAAAACAATCTATGTTCAAATGCTTTAAAAATTTATCACATGATACAAGAGTATGACTTTGTCAGCTTTCTAGAGTTCTTTTTTCTTTTATTTTCTTTCTTATCTTTTCCTTCAAAAAATCAATGAAGACTTGATTTCTGTCAATAATTGTATTAAGGGTGAATATACTACCTGAATTTTGTGCATGTTGCATTGTAGTTGTAACCTTTTCTAATTCAGGATGAATACGAGATGGTTGTGATTGTGCAGTGTATCAATAAAGTTCGAGAAATTTGTAACTTTTGGGGGGCTGTTTATTAGGACATCTCATTGATATCCAGGATGGGAAAAATATGAAGCAAGCTGTGCTTCTCCCTCATGTGTGTTTTTGGCCTTGAAGAGTAGACACACTCAGAAAGCCTGGAGCTGCACCCCCTACCTCTCTCTCTTTCTTCTTCTCTCTCTCGCACACACTGTAGAAAGCAGCCTTAGCACTGTCCATATTACATTTGTATATCAAATATCTATGCTATTTACAAACAATATAAAATGTAGCTGCATCCTCAAAGTCTAAGTTGTTTATTGGTGTAGGCTAAAATGAAAGCAGAAGAGAAGTGTCAGAAAAATAGGGGTGACCAGATACTGCCCAGTTTGGGCATTTGAGTCCCAAAACATTCCTGTTGCTTGATTTCTTGAAGTACACACCATGTTGACAAGGGTAAGTATGAGAAGACATGGGGTCGAGGATGCACATTGATTCTTAAAAGTGTGTGCCATTAGATGCATCTGAGGTTTTACTTGGGTTTGGTTTCATTCAGCTGAGGCTTCTCGTGGACTAGCACGAGAAAGGACCCCAGAGGAGCGGCTGCTTTCCTCTGGTTGCCATTTCTAGAACACCTTTCTCTTCCAATAAAACCCCACCTCCTCTTTCTCCATCACATATCCATCTGCTTTTCTAAAGAAATGAGTATTAACTTATTTTTACACCTCAGTTTCTCATTAGCCATTTGTATATCAATTAAGCCTTCCCAGTTCTGCCGTTAACTAGGTGTGAGATCTTAGACTGGTAAGTGACTTTCTAAGCCTTTTTTCTCTCATCTGTATCATTGGTGAATTTTAATTACACCACTTAGTGTACACTGATTCAAAAATATTTGGCCACTATTTGGTTTATTTTGCAACTGCGAGATGTCTTAAGACTATCCTCAAATAAAGCTTAGGGACAGTGACTGATTATGATTCAATAACTGAGTAGAAAGTGAATTAAAATTATTTCATTAATTTCACAGCACACGTAGCTTCTCTGGCAAAGTCCCTGAGCTAAAGTTATGAGTCTTAGATTCTTGTTGGTTTCCTATATAGACAAGAGCTAATCCTTTCATGACTCAGTCTCCCCCACAGGGAATGGAACACAGATAAGTTGATAGACTAGACACATGTTCTTTGTAAATTGCAATGGCAAGTAAACACTAGGCATCAGTAATTGGGAGTTTCCAATTTCCTCTGGCTCATTGTAAAATTATGATTCATCAAGAAAATGAAATTTCAGTTCCCTTAGCCATCTCAGTACCTTTAGTACTCCCCTTCTTGTTGCCTTTTTTCCTTCCTTTTCATCATCCTGTTCCTATTTGCACCTGACCCTTTCTTGCTCCTGTTCATACCACAACATTTACCCATCCATCTGCTATCAGTCTCTCACTCCATTTAGCCACTCAGCTCCATCTATCATCCATGAACCAATTTATTCTCCCATCAGCTTAACTACTAAACTATCCATTCACATATTATTTTCCCATTTATCTAAACCTTTTTCCATCTCTATACTCATGCATCTCCTTAAAGTGAGACTGTTTCTCTCTCATCTATTTATTTAGACCAGCTGTCAGTCCGTCCAACAGGCATGCTCCAGCTAGCCTTTAGCGGACCCACCTGTTTGCCAACCCAGTTCAAGGTAATGAAAATCTTGGTTGTTATCTCTTTATTCCACAAGGGAAGCTTTATCTAGTGACTCGTAAGCATGGCAGCTAAATGATTGGATGCATTTTTATCTTTGCCCTATGAAAATCCTATATATATAGAAGCACCTCTGGAGATATATTAAGGGCATTCCTCTCCCTATCAAGGTGTATTAAGTAGGAAGCGCGTGTGAAGTTGGGAGTGGAGTGGAAATACCCGGATGAGAAGGTGTGACACTAGGATTGTAGTCATGCAATGAACATAACGAATTACTGAAGAAACAGACAGGAGGGACCTCACCTGGCAACTGACCTCCTTCTTTCCCCACAATTTAATTTGCTGTTGAATTAATTATTCACTTAGAGAAAAATTCACGGGGCGTGCTAGTTGAGGCCAAACCCTATAATCAGTTTTGAAAACCAAACGTCAAGTTAGAAGTGATGCTACCTTCTTTTAATATGTTCATCCAGTCATTGGGATATCTTATTTTTCTTTCCCTTGTATTTCCCCATTTATTCATTATTCATGCATCACATTTAGTCAAGAACTCCCCTTGAGGAGTTCACATTTAAGATCTAAAAACTGCTGTATAAGAAGATAAATTACAGTTGAGTATGGCAAGTATTATGACAGAGATATGAGGAAATGACTGCGAAGTGCAGAGCAAATATTGTGAGATGATTAGGAGGCATTCTCACTTTCCCCCATTTCTTCTGCAGGGATAAAACACTGGAATGTAAACAGCTAACAACAGGTAACATAAGCTGCAGACATGGTGCACAGAGATATTACTACAAAAATTATTGGGTTACAGGATCATACACATTCAGCATTCAATAATGTATCAATGGAGGGAATAGCATTTGTTAAATGAATGAGTACCATGAAGGCAGTTAAAACTACAAGTGGCCAAAGGACCACACTGTGCAGTTGATGATAGGCTAACATAGACGTGCTGGAGAGGAGGAAGCAATACCTATAATGTCAAAGCTGGCTAGGAAGCTGATTATAAAGTCTCAGTCCCACATAGGATTACTGTGCATATCACCTTTCACTAGATCTAACACCATGAGCCTTGCTGATGAGGGAAAGAGAAGCTCTGCTTAGGGACGTGTGCTGCCGCAGAGGCATGGAGGGGCAGGCAGAGCTTAAGTGTGGACTTGCTGAATAGACTCTCAAGACTAGGCTTCTCTAGAGAAGATGAACACTCTGTGATGTAGGATGAAATACCTGGATCATTTGCATGTCAGTGTCCCACAGTGTCTATTGTTTCAAAGATAAAAATAGTCATAGTTTTACCTCTCCATGAATTCCTCTCTCCAATATGACATACTGCCTTGCCTTTACCATGAGTTCTCCAACTGGCTTGTTTCAGAAAACTGGACCTCACAAATTACCTGTTATGTTGTCTTAGACCAATTTCTTACCTTTTCTGAACTTCAGTCTCATCTTTAATAAAACATTGGTAATAATACTCACCTCAGAAGAACAGCTGTGAGAATTATTCCACTACTAGATACAAGTAAGTAAGGGTATTTAGCATAGTCCCAGGATATAACAGTTACTTGCAAAGTAAACATTTGTGGTTTTTTTCTCCTGTTCTTCTCTCAGCCTTCTTTTATGTCATCACTTTCCTGAGTCTTTTGAAGATATAATTCAACTGTGCTTGCTTCGTTGAAAAAATTAAAAATTATAATTTATATGTAATTTCTTTGTTGAAGTTCAAAAAGGAGAAACACATTTCTGAGTCTTGGATTATTCAAGAACACAAGGTTGGAAAGTGGCATCAATAAAGTTTCTGGTAGAATTCCAAAGGAATGTTGAAGCAATAGAGTAGAACTAAATTTTTAATCTAAGAAACATGTATCAGATAGCCAAGATATGACGGGTACCGAGGATTCAAATTGAGAGACAGAGTGTATGTCTTCCAGAAAGTCCCAGCCCAGATTCCAAAGCACAGCACATGGTAATTTTTAATCAAGGGCTTGAGGAGCCCAGTAGAAGCTACTTAACCCAGACAGGAGGGCTGAAGGTCTTCCAGAAGATGAGAGGTCTCAGCTGAGCCTTCAGGGAGCAGAAGGACCTAGCTGGTAAAAGGGAGCGGGAGAGGAGCAAGTGACTATGGACAGAGGGACATCCTCAAAGAGCACATAGGGGCTCAAGAGAAGCACAGCATGGTAAGGAAACTGCAAGTGTAAATTACCCTGTGGTGGGTGCAGGCAGAGGTGCGTGGCAGGAGACGAGGTCTAGACCCTAAAAACCTCTATGGGGAATGCTGATATACTGGGACTTGTCCTAAAAAAATAAGGAAGACGTTGAAGGATTTAATATAAAGAGCAGCTAAATTGGTCTTGCAATTTAGAAAGATCAGCCAGACAGCAACAGGGACTAACTGGGCATTGGTCATACTGGCAAGGGGAAAACATGTGAGGAGTCATTGAAGTCATTCAGGAGAGAAATGATAAGAAGGAATTAGAAAAAGCAGGCGAGTTGGGCTGATTTTCTGGGGTAGCTTTGATGGGAGGGCCTGGAGGTATGGGGTGATGGAGCGTGTAGAATATGGGGAATATACAGGGTTTCCAATTCAGCCAACTGGATGGAGATGGTACCATCCTATGATTCTCAGAACTTAAGAGAATGGTGAGGTTCCATCCAATTTTTGATATATCCAGTTTTAAGTATCTGTAGAACCTCCAGGTGGAGATGTTTAAGCACTATCAGCATTTTCCTAAGTCATGTAATTATATCCACTGCCATGCACAAGGGATGCCTGATTTCCTTTCTCTGCCTCCCACTTTAATTCCAGAGGAACTCTAGCTCCTTGGATCATCCATCTGCAATTCATTTATCGTCCTCCATTTCCTGTGTATCTTGATTTTGTCTCAAAAAGGTACTGGTTTTTTTTTTTTAACTGCGTGTTGTGATAGAAGAGTAGAGAGTGGTTCTCTGATTAGGTGGTAAAGAAGTAACAGATGCTGTAAATGGGGAAGGGGGAAACTGGCACAGCTGTCCCACTGCCTAGATGAAATTTAGCACTTTCCAGGCCTCACACAAAGGGCCAAGCCATTGTTCACTGGGTTCTGTGAGAATAGCTGACCACTGAGCGTGTTCAAATGAGGGCAGATTTTTCTCCCAATTTGCCTGTAATATTACAGTGATGCAAGTCCTCTTTGTATTTTCATCACATAGTTTGATGCTCTCTTGCTTGCTAACAAATTCCAGAAAGGTTTTTAAGCGTTCAAACCTCATCAGAGAGCCTACCTCTGATTAAGAGTGATGCATTTCATTTGAATGACTTTAGGATTGAGATATACATTAAGCTTGTTCCATTTTTTTTTTTTTTCAATGATCCCAGAGAGGTTCTCCTAAAACCAGAGGAGACTGAATCTCAGCAGGAAGCCACAGTGGCTGACTGCGTCCAGGTGGCCCTGTCAGCTCACATCCAGTACAGATCCATGTGAATCAGGTCTGTCTGTGTATGTTGCTCGGGACGCAAGACAGCATGGTCTTTCAGGTCAGGGAGAACCAAGTTGAAATTCTGATTCTGCCATGTACTGACTGTGTTCCTATGAGCTTATGAAATGATCTCTTACAGCTTCAGTCTACTCATCCTCCAAGTAGAGCTGGGAAAGAACTACCCCGTGACATTGCTATGAGGTGTGTAAGAGAAAGAGTGATAGGAAAATCCCTGCACAGCTTCTTGCCTGTAGATGCTTGGCATGCAGTGGTAGACAATCAGTAACTTCTTTCCTTATCCTCTTCACAGTCTTCTGCCTCTTCCAAGCCACCCCACACCTACCACTTACAATTGGCAAAAAGGCATCGTGTAAGGGCTGGTTTCAATTAAATATCCCATTACCAAATTTATGGTTGGGATTCCATGAAATAAAACATGTAGGGTGCCCAGCTTCTAAATGCTTAATCATATCCAATTCCCTTTCCTCCTTTCTCTGCAGCCATTTGAGTATAAGCGAATGAGCTACAAATGCATAGAGGATGCCTGTAAGTTCTCTGTTGCTCAGACCCTGAAGGTGTACAGGTGCTTTCTGAGAAAGCACCTGTATACCTGAGAACATAGGCAGACTGACTCTGCCCATGAAGCCTGTTTCTTTTGCTCTTGATCTTGTTTCCTGTGTGGTGGATTTGCAAGGACGGTTGCTCTGGTTACAAGACCAAACCACTTCAGTTTCCGTCTCTTTGTCACTGAAGGTCTCGGGGGAATCACCTTATTAGAGAAGTAGTCACTGCATAGTTGAGTCAACTAGGACCATGCAAGGACTCACCGGAAGTCCTCAGACACAAAGCCACCAGTTCTTCTCTTGAGGCACGCAGAGGTTCAGTTTCAGTGCCGTGGCAGTGTGGACAGCCCCATTTGTGATTTCTCTCTGTTTCCTATTACCCACCTTGTGTGATGTGGCCCCAGTGCTGAGTCAGTCTACTTGCTGGGATGTTTCCACTTTGATGTAAATTTCCTGTTGAGTTTGTCTCAAAACTCCCCATTGTCCCTGCCTCGCTCTTTCCCGTTCTCACCTCTGTTCCATGGGCAGCTTCAGCGCTTTTCAACCTACCCCATTCCTCCTCTTAATTATTTCTTACCTTAAGAAATGTGAAACTGCTAAGGAAGAGAATGAGACAAGAAGTGAAAGGCGCCACGCAGGTGAAGAATTCTGCCTTGTGAAGACGAGTTTTGTTGTAGTGCACGGGGAGTCTGCAGGTGAATCTTCTCTGCAGACCCGCTCCTGTTCCTGTATAGCAACCTCAGGACAATAGCGATACATGTGCAGGGAGCAGAGGCTGGTGAGGGAGCTGAGCAAGGACAGAAAGCTGTTAACATTTGTGTATTTGTGGAAATCATGTGAGAAGTTCAGGCTCTCCTGTGTCCTAATTCATATAATGTTCAAAGCAATCTTGGGAACAATGTCTTATCCCCACTGAAGCTCTGAGGGCTGCTGTTGAAGACAAGCAGGGTGGGGTTCCAAGGCAAATCCATCCAATTTCGAACTACTGCCCTTTCCAGTTACACGCCAGGCTGTCTCCGCGCTTCGGGGTTCACCCTGTGTTCCAAAACACACTGGGATTTCTTTAATGAACATAAGAGAAAGTCACTTCAGGCTCTTGCATGACTGCCTTATTTGTGAGCTTCCAGAAAGCTCACAAAAGAGAGTTTCCATCTCTTGGAAAAAAGGAGGACAGGGGTTCCTGTATCTTGAAAGAAAACAACATCAACTTTGTAGGCAATCTCCTGGCTGGATTCAAAGGCCAGATGCAGACAATGATTGTGCTCTTCGGCACTGACCCTGTCCACCTTCCCACTGGGGAATGAACCACTGGGGGTATAGGCTCACCTGAGACTGACCTTAACCCGTGGATGGGTCTCAGAGCCTCAGGGAAGCAACAGACAAAAGAATCCTGCAGTCCTAAAAAGAACTAAGGAGATAAGAGAATTAAGTTTAGACTCAAAGTTCACAATGGAGTATCCTATGAGGAAGAAGAAATCTTTCCTTTTTTTTTTTTAGTTGGGACAAACAACAGAGGCTGACAAAAATCACAACCCGGGAAGAGAGATTATGGACTGTAAAATATTGACTCGATTCAGTTAAATATGACTCCCCTTATATGGATTATAAACATAAACATGTCTACTTAAAATCGTCTACCCACCTACCTCTTTATCTCTCTACCTTTCCATCTGTCTCATTTTTCCTGTCATCCTCCACCGCAATAAGCACAATAACAGGAGGTGGTTTGTATGTCTGGTATTTTCTCAATATCTACAACAGTGTTTGGCACAGGATGGGCATCGGTATCCACGCAGTAAACGAATCCGTGGCTCTTGAACTGAGGAACGACATAATCAAAATGGTCATTTGAGCTGAGGCCTTGTAGAGATGTACTGGATAGAGCAGAAGTGGGAAGCCAGCCCCCATAGGCAGGGAAGGGGAGGCGGGGGAGCTAGTGTGGTCCGTGTTTGTGGTCATGAGCATCTGATGTAGGAGGTGGCCAAGGCTGGGAGGGATCATACAGATATGAAAGATATTGAGAAGGGAGGATCGACGGTATTTGCCTACTTATTTTGTCTGAAAGGAAGTGTCCTGAGTAGAGCAAGTCATTTCTTTTAATCATGCTTTTGTTTGTTTGTTTCCTCTGGAATAGTGATACTAATATTATATTTTTATAACTAGTCGTGTCTGTAAGAAGCTTGGGTTTCACCGCTCATATTTTTGAGACAAAGCACCTGCGACACAGAGGCCAATGCCTTGCCCTAGTCTGACACCTAGTTAGAGGCAGATGAGAGCTGCTGTCCGCGTTCCCTGGCTACTCATGTATTCCTGGTCACCTTTCATCTCCTGACCAGCATCTGTTCCCAAGCGAGAATCTCTGTCTTGCACCCTCCCTCCTCCTCTGGGGTAGTTAAGTTCCCACTTCATCAGTGGACATTTCCTCTTCCCCAGCAAGTCCTGTGACCCCAAAAGGGAAACCTGATCTAGTTCCCACCAATTTACACTGCACCCTTGTACCTCACCTAAGAAAGACTACACAGGGCCAAGCATGGTGGCTCATAAGTGTAATCTCAGCACTTTGGGAGGCCAAGGTGGGGGATCACTTGAGGTCAGGAGTTCAGGACCAGCCTGGACAACATGGTGAAACCCTGTCTCTACTAAAAATACAAAAATTAGCCAGGAGTGGTGGTGCGCTACTCAGCTACTCAGCCCCAGCTACTCAGGAGGCTGAGGCTGGAGAATCACTTGAACCCAGGAGGCGGAGGTTGCAGTGAGCTGAGATTGCACTATTGCACTCCAGGCTGGGTGACAGCAAAACTCTCAAAAAGAAGGAAAGAGAGAGAAAGAGAGAAAGAGAGAGAGAGAGACAGAAGGAGAGAGGGAGAGAGGGAGAGAGGGAGACAGGGAGAAAGGGAAGGAAGGGAAGGGAAGGAAGGAAGGAAGTAAATAAGGAAAGAAGGAAAGAAAGACAGAAAAAGAGAGACTGTACAGCTAACTCAACCAGGAGGTGGCTTAGATCCAGTGGATTCCCAGTGCCACAGCCCCCTTTCTCCGAGTATCTGCCATGTGCCAGTACCACACTCAGCCAGGTAAAGAACGGAGTGGCATAAAATGTGGTCCCTGCCTCTGGGAGTATAGGATAAAATTGGGAGGACAACACACGCGTGTGCCTGCACACACGCAGACACACATGCACGCCTGCACACACATGTACACGCATGTAAGCACGCACACACATGCACACACACTCGCGCACACTCGCGCACACTCGCGCACACACACGTGCACACACGTGTACACGCACATGCACACGCACACACATACACACACATGCACACGCGCGCACACACACAAAAGCACAAATTTGCATGACTAAAACCTGATATGGTGAGTAGGCTTTAGAGGTCATATCCCGCTGCTGGAAACTTTGGGGGGTGATTGCATCGGAAAGACTACTTGAAATGCCGAAATGCTCTCCTTTGCCTAAACACACACTTCCCCACCAGTGGAGCTCAGGGAAGGTTACCTGGGGAGGAAAGCTGAGAAAGATGGCAAGTTCCCCTCCCTCCCCTACCCATGCAGACCAGTTGTTCCCAGGATCCATTGTTCTCCCTCCATAAACAATAAACAGCACTCAGAGGGGAGGGAGGTCCAAACACCAGGGTGGGTGGGCACCCAGCTGCCATCCTCTGTACCACATCAGTAAACAGCACCACGGCAATCAATTGGGCTTTTTTGATGAAGACAAAACCATAGAGGGAAACCATTAGAAGAGGTAATAAAGGCCCTTCTTATACAGTTAATAGAGAGCCTCCTGGATGGAACAAGACCAGCTGTTGCTACTGAAAATTTACTTCTGTTTTCAAGTTCAAATAGAGACTAAAACATTATCTTCGCGGGAATTGATTTTACGTCTTCCAAACACATATGCCACCTTAATTGTGATTTGTGTGATAGTTCAGCTGCTGAAAGCTTTCGTTTATCTCTACCTGGTTAAACAACTTTAAATAATAACAAGTCAATATATCTGTCTATTGACCAGGGTTCTTCTTATCCCCAGAGCACACTGTTGAAGAAGAAGATGATACTTAACCCTATGTTTCCCTAGCTCTGCCACACATCTCATTTTTCACATACTCAGTTTTAATGGGGAGATATAATTGTTTAAAAAATGGAATGAAACCCGGTGGCATGGCTTACACTTGTAATTCCAGCAATTTGGGAGGTCAAGGCAGGAGGATTGCTTGGGGCCAGAAGTTCAAGATCAGCCTAGGCAGTATTAAGTGAGACCCCATCTCTACAAAAAATTAAAAACCAGCACCCCTGTGTTCCTGACTACTCAGAAGGCTGAGGCAGGAGGATCACTCGAGCCCAGGAGTCAGAAGCTGCAGTGAGCTAAGACTGGGCCACTGCACTCCATCATGGGTGAAAGAATGAAACCCTGTCTCCAAAATAAAAAACCAAAGAATAAGGACATGTAGGGCCTTCTGTGATGTGCTTTCTCATGGTGGGTTTGGACTTTTTTAGCCTTAATGCATTCCTTAAAAGATTTTTTAAAAGTGATTTTTGTCAAACTCCTTGGCTAAACTAAACTAAAAGTAAAATGGAAACTGAATTTCCTCATTCATTTTACTTAGAGAAACTGTTTTTGGACTGAGATTGAGAAATGAATATTAAAGATGGCAGCTTGTTTTCAAAGACCTACATAAACAAAAAAATCATGGACTTTCAATAGTGTTTCTTGTAAGGTATGCCTCTTCTCGTAGAAAGGCTTGATGTTCTATGAAGTGAGGTGGGGGTGGGGAAGGGAGTTTCTTTTATTGGTATGAACTTAAGCCTAGAATACTTCAAATAGGGAAATTTTGTTGGTAATGGTGGTGATAGGGTAAAGTCTGGCTTTTTTTTTTTTTTTTTTGGTTTCTGTTTTTGCTGGACTCCATTATGGATCACCCAATAGAAAGCCAAGAATGAAGCAGACTGGGAATGCGAGAGCTCCTGTAGCCAGTGCCCAGCCCTGCAATCCTGCCAGGGAAGCAGAACAGAGCCAGGTGGAAGTGGTGTCCTGTTGGGTAGGGTTCAGCGGTCTCTCCCTTATCCAGTGGGGCCTACTCCTTGGAGTCAAGGGTCTGTCATGCAGCTGAGGGTCGGGATCTATCTCTCCTCAGGATGACCCAATGTTCAGATGGCCAGGAGATGGCGCTGCCCGCAGCCCCAGCTCTCCATGTGACCACCTACCACAAGAGCTCCTCCCCACGGTGTTGGCTTGGCTTATGCACCACAAGCACACAGGGAGGGTGCGGATGGGGAATCTCCCACCTGCATCTGGTCTGCTGGGTAAAATCCAACTGGTGTCACTGTAGTCCAAGGCACTGGGAGGCATGGAGTTTGTGCTTCTGGGAGGAAGAAACGGAAATACAAAAAGTGCACACCATCCTCTGTTAACTGCCCTGGGAATGTAGTGGTGAGGCAGGCTGTATACCACAGCAGGTGTACATCAGAGATGCAGTTCGAGATTCATTCATTTGTTAGGAGTGTTTTCTAGTTTTCACTAAGTACTTGAAAGCTTGGTTTCCCAGTTACTACCATCCCAATTCAGGCCTCCAATTAAAATGCACAACCCCCGTGTTCTCACTTTCCTTTCTCCTTCCCGCTTCTCCCAGTGAGCTCTATAGATGCAGAGTAAATAATACTGTTAATAATAGTAGTACTTATAACTGACAGATTGCTTATAAACAATAAGCTGTCAAGGTAGGAAGCAATCATTAATGGCTAATTGGGAAGCACTTCTCGGGTTTGTGTGTTCATCTGATAATGTACATTTCTTGACTCTTCTGAGTTTGTGTTCCCTAGATTTTTCTGCAGGGCATGAACTGTGCGTCAATTCCCTTTGTATTCCCAACAGTGAATGAATGAGTGAACCAATGAATGAATGAATCCATTTGCTGTTTCTTTTATTCCATAGCCTGCTTCACTGGGTATGCAAACTTCCTCTTTTAATGTTAACATTGAAATGCCATCTGTACCAAGACTTTCTAGATGCCATTATGAAAGTGACTCCCTGCTGTCCCCGTTTTATGGTGCCCTGTGTCTATTAAACTTATGTCTATAAATACCTACTATGGTCCATGTGTGTATTTGCATAGACAACACCATAACATTCAAAGCTGCCTCTTTCCACCTTCACAATCCTCATCAAATCAACTGTTGTATGTTTTTTTATTTGTAACGTTGCTCTCCAATTCTTGTCTAATACATAATTTTACAGAGATGTAAGTGTAACAAAGATGTAATTCTGTATTGCAGTTTTTACAATGCAAGCAAGTATCTCCTCCAGCTTATCAGTTTGTAAGGGCACGGGAGAGTATTTCACTTGACATAGTCACTGCATATATATATATGTATATATACGTATATATACGTATATGTATGTATATATACGTATATATACGTATATATACGTATATGTATGTATATATACACATATATATGTATATATGTGTATATATATGTAGATGTGTGTATATATACACATCTATATATGTCAAGGTGAATTAAATTAAGGAAACAAAGTGCTGTTCATCTTCAGGGTTGGGGCTGATTGTTCTTACACGGAATCTAAGGCAATAGCCAGAGGAACCTCAGGAAACATCTGTTTTTTGTTTTGTTTTGTTTTGATTTTCTAACCTATATAAAATATCTAACCCACTAAACCGTCCAAATTCTTTATGACTAATTCCGAGGGGATGGAGAGAATGAGGAGCAAGGCAGGAGAGGAGGTGGGCAAATATACCACTGTACTGGAAAGCTGAAGAAGGACCCAGGGGGGCACTGGACTATGGATGCACTGGCCAACCGCACGTGAACCAGTACTTGTTTTCCAGACAAAGAAACCGAAGGCCAGAGAACAAAGTGCCCAGCAAAGCAAAACGAGGCAAACACATTGACATCTAGAGCTCATGGTTTCTAGTTCCCAGACCAGGGCTCTTTCAACCGGACAGGCTGTCCTAACTGCACAGAGCCTGGCCAGGGAGTGTAATTCCTACTCCTTCCCTGAGGGGAAGCTCCAGCTTGCCCTGGCCCCAGCACATCTGTGGAGGGGAGTGCCAGTGGGAGAGATCCCAGTCAGAGTGCTCAGGGACAGAGGCTCGCTCACTGCAGCAGGGATGTGAGGAGGGGTAGGTCTCCCTGCCTACTGACATGCTACTCAGACTAAAGGAGCAGTTTCAGGGAGGTCGGAATTCAAATGCATGCTCCAGGTGAAGAGCACAGGCAGCTGTTCCACCCCCACCCCGCTTACCCCGCACACTGCTCAGTTCTTCCTTTGTGCACAGGGGGGCACTAGCAATACACTGGTGGCAGCCCCAGCAACCTGCATGCTCTGCAGCTGCTCAGGGAAGAACTTAATTACACCCACTTTCAAGTGAGCATAGCAGGCTCTTTAGTGAGTGAGTTCTGCATTGCAGACCTGCTGGCTATGCTGGCTCCGATGCCACCTCCTGTAGGAAATGTGGCCTCCTCTGATTAACCCCACTTACTTGGGATCACTCTGAATCCCCTTGGCTCCTCAGTGCCTTGGTCAGTTGGACATTTACCTATTAGCATCAGGCATGTTGCTTTTTAAAGCCTCCCTGGTATTTCTCTTTCTTTTCTTTATCTTAAGTTCCCATTGTGCAAAGACCATGTTTTCTCCTGCTAGTTCTGATAGAGAGCAGTGTCCTCGGAGGGATATTCGGTAAGCCTGGTGTTGGGGAGGCATGCTGAATGTCGAGTCACAAGACAGATGTGCTCAAATCTTAATACCCAACCACCATCAAACCTGAGGCAAGCCCTCTTACCTCTGTACACCTCAGTTTCCTTATCTGTTAATTAAGAATTATCATAGTGGTGTCATAGGGCGGTGTGAGAATTAATGAATAAAAATTATCTGCAAGTGCCTGGCATGGTGCCTGAGCACAAAGGGCACTTTATAACTGTTGGCTGGATCCAAATGGTGCTGGGAAAAATTCCCTCACTGGACACTGAAGACAGCCTGCAGCCTCCCTGCAGGGAGATCTGTACACTTCACATCTACTCCCAGAGGTCCATTCACTTATTTATCTTGCAGATCTCCTTGTTTATTCTCTTCTAGTATTATATCTTTCAAGTCTCTGACTAATCAGCCAAGGCATTTGTTCAGGAGTCAGTCTGTGTCTTTTCTTCTGGCCACCACTTCCTCTAGGCAAGATGGATGACTAATTCTACCCTAAGAGAATGTCCCTTTACTACTGATCATCATGCCTTTGAGACCTCAGGACAGGGGTCCACTTCCTGTTAGTGCCAACATTTCACACCGGCACATCTTGGAATCAAGTCAAAATGATTTTGTCTTCTGTGAATTGGTCATAGCAGTCTTCTCACACCACAAAGACGTTACAAGTGTGGTTTGAGGGAACAGAGATAGGATATCAAATACAAACAACATCTGCTTATGTAACACACGTGTGCTTTCTGGATTTGTTTGAGCTTGGTCCCAAATGTATCTGCTCTCTTCCATGATGAATTTCTGCTCAGACTACCTAACTTTATAATTTGATACTTGTGTTAGATTATATTATTCTTCAAAAATATTCACTCTTGCACTGTGAATGCAATGACCTCTGTGGGAGGGGCACACATTCCAAGTCTGTTGATGTTTAACTTGATTATGTGACTTCCTTGGCCTCAGAGAGAGCAGAACGTACTTTCCCGATCCTTGACTTCAGGTTAGGTGTATAACTTTGTTTGCCTGACAGGATGTTAGCAAATATAACTTGAGAAGTGTATGAAATGTGTCTCTGTATTTAGCCTTGCACTGTCGTTCCTCTGCCACTGCAGGCCACAGTCACTGGTTTTTTTCTGTAATCAGGTGTTCAATCTTCACTTTGCCTTAATATCTCACCATAAGCTGCCTTTCAAGTGCAAAGTAGTTATCTATTTAAAAAGTAATGTTTTTGCTCCAGAGGGTGTGTGCTCTGTCACTTCTATTGGAGTCTGCCAAAAATTTCATACATTCTTAACCACCACAGGTTTTCTAGCACTTGGATTGTATGACCCAAGGGGCAGAACAACGTACACTGCACTCTGAACCTACTAGGAAAAAAACAAAACAAAACAAACAAACACCTCTCTAGCAGCCTATGGATGATTCAATAAATATTCTGAAGCAATATTCCCAAATGAAGTATGTTTTAACTCCGAAATCCAGGAGGATAACTCAGTTTATTCCTCTTGTTTAGTGGAAGGAGGTACAAAATGCAGGATGTTGTAAGTTACAATGCCACAGTCTCTGAAAGCATTCAGGCTGCTATCACAAAATACCAAACGCTGGGTAACTTATAGACAATAGAAATTTTTCACAGTTCTGAAGGCTGGGAAGTCCATAGTCAGTGAACTAGCAGAACTGGTATCTGGCGAGGGCCTTCCTCAAGATCCATAGATGGGAGTCCTCTTGCTGTGTCCTCATGTGGTGGAAGGGAAGAGGGTGTCTCCGGAGTGTCTTTCATAAGGGCACTAATTCCATTTATGAAGGCCTCACTGTCATTGTCTAATCCTCTCCCAAAGGTCATACTTCCTGATCCATCCCTTCTGGGGTTATAATTTCAACACAGGAATTTTGGGAAGACATGAACATCAAGCCATAGCACACAGCAAACCCCAGACCATGTGTATGTCACACTCAGGCATTTAGAGCAGTACTACCCAAAACTGGATCCTTAAACTCGTGCTGGTCTGTGAACTGTTTATTACTCTGAGTGAGGCGTGAAACATGGTGTTGAAAAATTGGAAAGAAGAAGTGTGAAATAGTCTTCCATAAGAATGACAGAACAAATTAATCAGAGAGATGAGGTGACATCAG
Source organism: Trachypithecus francoisi (assembly GCF_009764315.1). NCBI lineage: Eukaryota > Metazoa > Chordata > Mammalia > Primates > Cercopithecidae > Trachypithecus > Trachypithecus francoisi. Next base: position 120,275,539 of record NW_022681473.1, on the reverse strand, counting down.
CAAGATGGCAGACTAGGAAGCTCCAGCCCTCATTTCCATGGAAACATTAAAAAACACACTTAGAAACTGCCTAAAATTATTTTATAGGAGCTCTGGAAAACCACCAAATATCTACAGAAACCAAGTAAATATCCAGTTAGAAAAAAATGACACATTTAAAATGGCAGGAAATTTCATGGCATTTTTACTTCACCTTTTCCCACACCCTCTCTGGCACCTTGAAGTTGGAAATGGCCCAGTTCTTGAGCCCCTCCCTCAGATGGAGGAAATAGAGTGGACTTTATTTACAATGTTTTAACCTGTCTGTGGACTACCTAAGGACTTGATGTCTGTATTGCTTGAAAAAGAGCACAGACAGGGAAAATGTCATAGCTCAGACTTCAGGTTGGAAAAAGCTACTGAAGGCAGTGGCACACCAGTAAAAGCTTCAAGGGGAGTGCACACCCATGGATGCATTCAGCAAGGAATTATAGGGAGACAAATTTAATAGAACATATAAAACCTTGAGAAAAACCTGTGATGAGACTATGTCAGAAAAAAAGACACTTGTGCACAGACAGGTAAAGAGCACCCACCACAAACACTCAGGGAAAATATATGCCCAGAAAAAGACCTAAGAAGAATTTAAGCTTTAACACTGGGGTGACCTCAACGTTTAAAATATGCCATGGTAATTACTAATGATCTTCCACTGCATGGAGCTGGTATATGAAGACTTTTAGAGGTGGCTTTTTTTCCCCAAATGCCAAATTTCTAACCAATAATTACAAGGCATACAAAGAAACAAGAAAATATGGCACATTTAAAGGACCAAATAAAGATCTGGAAACCATCCTTGAAGAAATATGCATCTAACTTGATAAGGACTTTAAAGCAACTGCCCTAAATATACTCTAAGAGCTACAGAAAAACACAGACAAAAAATTTTAGGAAAATAATATATAAACAAAATAAGAATATCAACAAAGAAATAGAATTTATAAAAGAAATCAAACAAACTCTGGAGCTGAAAAATGCAATAGCTGGATTTAAAAATTTATTCAAAGAGTTAAACAGCAGACTCAACAAACAGAAGAAAATAATTACCAAACTTGAAGATAGACCATTTGAGTCTGAGAAGAAAAAAAAAAAGAAAAACGCAAAAGAAAGAGTGAACAGAGCTTAAGAGACTTCTGGACACCATGAAGAAGGCTGACATACACATTATGGGAACTTTCAGAAGGAGAAAAGAAGGAAAAAAAGAGTGGGGAGAAAGCTTATTTGAAGAAATGATGGCTGAAAAATTCCCCAATTTATGGAAAATTGTGTATATGGAAATCCAAAAATCTATGAATGCCAAGTATAATAATTTCAAAGAGATCTACACTGAGACACATTATATTAAACTATCAAAAGTTAAAGACATGGCCAAGCACAGTGGCTCAAACCTGTAATCGCAGCAGTTTGGGAGGCGGAGACAGGTGGATCACTTGAGGCCAGGAGTTCAAGACCAGCCTGGCCAACAGGGTGAAAACATGTTTCTACTAAAAATACAAAAAAAAAAAAAAAAAATCGCTAGGTGTGTTGGTGTATCCTATAATCCCAGCTACTCTGGATGCTGAGGCAGGAGAATAGCTTGGACCCAGAGGGTGGAGGTTGCAATGAGACGAGATTGCACCACTATACTCCAAACTGGGCAACAGACTGAGACTCTGTCTCCAAAAAAATAAAACTTAAAAAAATTAGTTTATTATAGATGGATGGATTTGTTTCTGGGTTCTCTATTCTGTTTCATTGGTCTATGTGGCTGGTTTTGCCCCGGTACCATGCTGTTTTGGTTATTATAATGTTGTAGTATAATTTGAAATCAGGTAATGTAATTCCTCCAATTTTGTTCTTTTGCTCAGGATATTTTTGGCTCTTCTTTGTCTTATGTGGTACTATATAAATTTTAGGATTTTTTCTCTATTTCTGTGAAAATTATTATTAGTATTTTGATAGGGATTGCACTAAATCTGTAAATTGCCTTAGGTAATATGGACATTTTAACAATATTTATTCTTCCAATTCATAAACAAGTAATATCTGTCCTTTTTTTGTATGCTCTTCAATTTCTTTCATCAATGTTTAGTAGTTATTGTTGTAGAGACCTTTTACATCTGTGGTTACGTTAATTCCTAGTTGTTTTATTTATTTGTAGCTATTGTAAATGGGATTTACAATACAATCAAGTACTTAATTTCTTTCAACAAATTATAATGTATTTCTTGATTTCTTTTTATGTGCTGTTGGCATATAAAAGTACTACTGATTTTTGTATGTTGATTTTGTATTTTACAACTTTACTGAATTTGTTTATCAGTTCTAGTAGTTATTTGGTTTTTAGGTTTTCCCAGTATAAGATCGTATCATTTACAAATGAAGATAATTCGACTTTTTCCTTTCCAACTTGGATGCCTTTCATTTCTTTCTTTTGCCTGATTGCTCTAGTTAGGACTTCTAGTACCATGTTGAATAACATTGGTAAAAGTGGAAATACTTGTTGTGTTCCAGATCTTAAAGGAAAGGCTTTCAAAGTTTTTTTTTCATTCAGTATGATACTGTGGGTTGGTCTGTCATACATGGCTTTTATTGTATTGGGCTATGTTACTTCTATACCCAGTTGTTTTTATTTTTTGAGAGTTTTTATCGTGAATGGATGTTGAATTTTATCAAATGTTTTTTCAGCATCAATTAAAATGGTCACATGGATTTTGTCCTTCATTCTGTTGACATGACATGTCACACTGATTGATTTGCATATGTTGAACCATCCTTGAACTTCTGGGATATATTCCACGTGGTCATGATGAATGATCTTTTTATTGTGTTGTTTAATTCAATTCACAAATATTTTGTTGAAAAATTTTGCATTTCTGTTCATCAGGGATATTGGTCTGTGGTTTTCTTCTTTTTTTTTTTTTTTTTTTTTTTTTTTTTATTATACTTTAAGTTCTAGGGTACATGTGCATAACGTTTATATCATGTATAACTCCCCAATGCAATCCCTCCCTCCTCCCCCCTCCCCATGATAGGCCCCAGTGTGTGATGTTCCCCTTCCCGAGTCCAAGTGATCTCATTGTTCAGTTCCCACCTATGAGTGAGAACATGTGGTGTTTGGTTTTCTCTTCTTGTGATAGTTTGCTAAGAATGATGGTTTCCAGCTGCATCCATGTTCCTACAAAGGACGCAAACTCATCCTTTTTGATGGCTGCATAGTATTCCATGGTGTATATGTGCCACATTTTCTTAATCCAGTCTGTCACAGATGGACATTTGGGTTGATTCCAAGTCTTTGCTATTGTGAATAGTGCCGCAATAAACATACGTGTGCATGTGTCTTTGTAGTAGAGTAATTTATAATCCTTTGGGTATATACCCAGTAGTGGGATGGCTGGGTCATATGGTACATCTAGTTCTAGATCCTTGAGGAATCGCCATACTGTTTTCCATAATGGTTGAAATACTTTACAATCCCACCAACAGTGTAAAAGTGTTCCTATTTCTCCACATCCTCTCCAACATCTATTGTTTCCTGACTTCTTAATGATTGCCATTCTAACTGGTGTGAGATGGTATCTCATTGTGGTTTTGATTTGCATTTCTCTGATGGCGAGTGATGACGAGCATTTTTTCATGTGTCTGTTGGCTGTATGGATGTCTTCTTTTGAGAAATGTCTGTTCACATCCTTTCCCCACTTTTTGATGGGGTTGTTTGTTTTTTTCTTGTATATTTGTTTGAGTTCTTTGTAGATTCTGGATATTAGCCCTTTGTCAGATGAGTAGGTTGCAAAAATTTTCTCCCATTCTGTAGGTCGCCTGTTCACTCTGATGGTAGTTTCTTTAGCTGTGCAAAAGCTCTTTAGTTTAATGAGATCCCATTTGTCAATTTTGGCTTTTGCTGCCGTTGCTTTTGGTGTTTTAGACATGAAGTCCTTGCCCATGCCTATGTCCTGAATGGTACTACCTAGATTTTCTTCTAGGGTTTTTATGGTATTAGGTCTAACATTTAAGTCTCTAATCCATCTTGAATTAATTTTCGTATAAGGGGTAAGGAAAGGATCCAGTTTCAGCTTTCTACTTGTGGCTAGCCAATTTTCCCAGCACCATTTATTAAATAGGGAATCCTTTCCCCATTTCTTGTTTTTGTCAGGTTTGTCAAAGATCAGATGGCTGTAGATGTGTGGTATTATTTCTGAGGACTCTGTTCTGTTCCACTGGTCTATTTCTCTGTTGTGGTACCAGTACCATGCTGTTTTGGTTACTGTAGCCTTGTAGTATAGTTTGAAGTCAGGTAGCGTGACGCCTCCAGCTTTGTCCTTTTGACCTAGGATTGTCTTGGCAATGCGGGCTCTTTTTTGGTTCCATATGAACTTTAAAGCAGTTTTTTCCAATTCTGTGAAGAAACTCATTGGTAGCTTGATGGGGATGGCATTGAATCTATAAATAACCTTGGGCAGTATGGCCATTTTCACGATATTGATTCTTCCTATCCATGAGCATGGTATGTTCTTCCATTTGTTTGTGTCCTCTTTGATTTCACTGAGCAGTGGTTTGTAGTTCTCCTTGAAGAGGTCCTTTACATCCCTTGTAAGCTGGATTCCTAGGTATTTTATTCTCTTTGAAGCAATTGTGAATGGAAGTTCATTCCTGACTTGGCTCTCTGCTTGTCTGTTACTGGTGTATAAGAATGCTTGTGATTTTTGCACATTAATTTTGTATCCTGAGACTTTGCTGAAGTTGCTTATCAGCTTAAGGAGATTTTGGGCTGAGACGATGGGTTTTTCTAAATATACAATCATGTCACTCTGGTCTGTGGTTTTCTTCTTTTTGATGTGTCTTTGGTTTTGTTATCAGGGTAATATTGTGCTCATAGAATGAGTTTGGAAACATTCCCTCACCCTCTATTTTTCAGAATAGTTCGAGTAGTGTTGGTATTAGTCCTTCTTTAAATCGGTGGTAAAATTCAGCAGTGAATTCATTGAGACACAGCTTTTTTTTTTTTTTTTTTTGCTAAGAGATCTTTATTATGAGTTCAAGCTCTTTCTTTGTTATTGGTCTGTTCAGGTTTTGGGTTTCTTCACGGTTCAGTCTTGATAGGGTTGTTTGTGTCCAGGAGTTCATCCATTTCTTTGAGGTTTTCCAACTTACTGAAGCATAGTTGCTCATAGTAGCTTCTAATGATGCTTTGAATTTCTGTGGTATTGGTTGTGATGTCTCCTTATTCATCTCTGATTTATTTATTTTGGTGGTCTCTCTTTGTGTCTTAGTTATTCTAGCTGAAAAAATTTTTATTTTTATTTGTTTTCAAAAAACAATGTTTTTGTGTATTGTTTTCTTCATTTCAACTGTATTTATTTCTGCCCTTCTGCCCTGATATTTATTATTTATTTTCTTACACTAGTTTGGGGTTTGTTTTTTGCTTGCTTTTCTAGTTCTTTAAGATGTGTTATAAGGTTGTTTATTTAAAGTCTTCCTGCTTTTTTGTTGTAGTTGCTTATAGACATAAACTTTCCTCTTCATACTGCCTTCACTGTATCCCATAGGTTTTGGTATGTTATATTTCCATTATCATTGCTTTGAGAATTTGATTCTATTTCCTTCTTAGTTTCTTCACTGACCCACTGATCATTCAGGAGCATAATGTTTAATTTTCCTGTGTTTGAACAGTTTCAAAAATTCTTGTTATTGATTTTTTTTTGATAGAGTCTCCCTCTGTCTCCCAGGCTGCAGTGCAGTGTCATGATCTCAGCTCACTGCCACCTCTGCTTCTCTGGTTCAGGTGATTCCCCTGCCTCAGTCTCCTAAGTGGGTGAGACTACAGACACCTGCCATCATTCCCAGATAACTTTAGTATTTTTAGTAGAGATGGGGTTTTGCCATATTGGCCAGGCTGGTCTTGAACTCCTGACCTCAGATGATCCACACACCTCGGCCTTCCAAAGTGTTGGGGTTACAGGCATGAGCCACCATGCCCAGGCTTCTTAGTGATTTCCAATTTGTATTCCATTATAGTCAGAGAAGATATTTGATATAATTTCAACTTTGCAATGTTTTAACACTCGTTTTGTGGCACCCAGTTCATAATAGGTCATTTAGGTCTCATGTTGATTTGATGACCCACAGTCAAACGTTCAGGTTCCACCAAAGCCCAGAAACAGGCCAAGAGCTGCTTCTCAAAAGGAGAGTAATTATCTGCGAAGGTGGCAGGACTTTGCTCTAAAATCCTATAGGCCTTTGCTGTGATTCACCTTTATGGTGTTGTAGTCTTTCTTTTCTTCTTTCCTTCCTTCCTGTCTTCCCTTTAGTGAAGAAGATTTTCTCTGGTCTTATGTTTTAATTTCTTGCTTTTTTTTATTTTTTGCATATTTGTCTTGTGTTTTTTGATTTGAAGTTACCACGAGGCTTGCAAATAACACTTATATTAGTTAGGGTTCTCTAGAGGGACAGAACTAAAGGAATAGATGTATATATAAAGGGGAGTTTATTAAATATGAAGTGTTAACTTACATGACCATGAGGTCCCACAATAGGCCATCTGCAGGCTGAGTAGCAAGGAGAGGCAGTCCAAGTCTCAAAATTGAGGAATTTGGACCCCAGTGTTCAAGGGCAGAAAGAATCCAGCATGAGAGAAAGATGAAGGCTGGGAGGCTAGGCCAGTCTCTCTATTTGCGTTTTTCTGTATGCTTATATTCTAGCAGCACTGGCAGCTGATTAGTGCCCACCCAGACTGAGGGTGGGTCTACTTTTCCCAGCCCACTGACTCAAATGTGAATCTCCTTTGGCAGCACCCTCACAGACACACCCAGGAGCAAAACTTTATAATCTTCAATCCAATCAAGCTGACACTCAGTATTAACCATCCCAAGTCTATCCCTTGTCAACTTGAACCCACATCTCCTGAGATCATACCTAATCTTCAAAGACAACAATAAGTTCTAAACGTAATAAAACTACCTTTCGTACAACCAGAAACATACCAATCCCCAACGCAAGTATGATTACATAAAGTTAACAATACTTAAATGCTGATGTGAAATAAGTATTATGTCACATGATAAAGGAGAAAGGAAATTAAATGAAGATATTTTCTTAGTACAAGTGTATACATGCACAGCCATGGTTTTAACAAAAGAAGGAGGAAATACTCATGACAATTACAATCCTCATTTCTGCAGCTGGTCACCTGGTCATAGCTGGTATTGATGATACCTTCTTCTACTACCCATTCTGTATTCCCTTTGTCTTCAGCAAGCACCTAAGCAGGTCATGGTTTATTTCCTGGTGGAGTGACCCAAGCCTTCATTCCTGAAGGGTCTGGGTCATTTGTAGTCCTGGCTGCATTGGGCTGTTGTAGTTTCCCATTGACCTTAATCATAGGGCATGGTAATACTAACAGACGCCCTAATGGGTCTCCTGTATTCCATGTATACTCTCCCTTACCTCCGTTGTGGAGTAATAGACTGATTTCATCTTGAAAGTCCAGGTCAGTCACCCCAGCCAACACTGTGACTCTCTTCTTAGCCTGTTGACCCAAAGATAGGAAGAGCCCAAAGTGTCCAGGTGGCAATCTGAACTTCCAGTTTAATAGAATCATTGTTGTGTCTCCTGGTGGCAGCATTCCTCCCTCTGGAACCAAGACCTCTAGGCCAGCAGAACATAATGTCATGGGAACAGGAAGCAAAAGTTTTGCTATTGGATCACTAGGGGTAATGGTGAGTGGTGCCACTTCCACTTCCACCCCTTGATTCCTGGACCCATGCATCCTGGCTATGGGGGAAACAGGACCATATATTGGATACTGATTCAGAACACACATGGCCCTCTGGAGAACTTTGCCACAGTACCGCAAAGTATTGTCATCTAGTTGGAGTTGTAATAGTGACCTCAAAAGGCCATCCCACCATTCTATCAATCCAGCTGCTTCAGGATGATAAGGAACCTGGTAAGAACAGTGAATTCCATGAGCATCAGCCCACTGCCGCATTTTAGCCATAAAGTGAGTGCCTTCCTCACAGACAGTGCTGTATGGAATACTGTGATGGTGGATAAGGCATTCCATGAGTCCACAAATAGTAGTCTTGGCAGAAGCATTGCATGCAGGATAGGCAAACCCATATCCAGAATGTCTATTCCAGTGAGAACAAACCTCTGCCCTTTCCATGATGGAAGAGGTCCCATATAAACAACCTGCCATCAGGTAGCTGGCTGATCATTCTGAGGAATGGTGCCATATTGAGGGCTTAGTGTTGGTTTCTCCTGCTGGCAAATTGGGCACTCAGCAGTGGCCATAGCCAACTCAGCCTTGGTAAGTGGAAGTCCATGTTGCTTAGCCCATGAGTAACCTCCATCTCTGCTACCATGGCCACTTTGTTCATGGGCCCACTGGGAGATGACATGGGTGGCTGAGGAAAGAGGCTGAGTGGGGTCCACAGAACGGGTCATCCTATCCTCTTGATTATTAAAATCCTCCTCTGCTGAGGCCACCCACTGATGAGCACTCACATGGGATACAAATATCTTCAGTTTTTGACCACTCAGAGAGGTCCTTCCACATACCTTTTCCCCAAATTTCTTTGTCATCAATTTTTCAATCATGCTTCTTCCAAGTCCCTGAGCATCCAGTCAAACCAATGGCTACAGTCCATGAATTAGTATATATTCACACATCTGGCCATTTCTCCTTCCATGCAAAGTGCACAACCGGGTGCACTACTCAAAGTTCTGCTCACTGGGAAGATTTCCCTTCACTGCTGTCCTTCAGAGGTATCCTAGAAAGGGGCTGTAGTGCTACAGCTGTCTACTTTTGGGTGGTACATGGATATTGTGCTGAACTATCTTTGAACCAGGCCCTAGTCTTCCCTTCCTCTATCAATTGATTATAGGGAACTCCTCATGAGGCCATTGGTGCAGGCTGGGGAAGAGAAGGCAGGTGGCAGGAGTGGAGCTTATGGGCCTTTGAGCCACTTCTTTCTGTCATTTACTTGTGCCTTCAGGACCTGATCGAGCCCAACACGTATATAACACTTCCATTTGATGATGGAATGCTGCCCCTGTGCACAAGCCACTTTATGGCTAGATGAGTCAGAAAGCACCCAGTTCATGATAGGCCGTTCAGATCTCATGGTGACTTGATGACCCATAGTCAAACGTTCAGGTTCCACCAAAGCTCAGTAACAGGCCAAGAGCTGCCTCTCAAAAGGAGAGTAATTACCTGCAGGAGATGGCAGGACTTTGCTCCAAAATCCTAGAGGCCTTCACTGTGATTCATCTATGGGGGCCTGCCAAAGGCACCAAACAGCATCCCTATCTGCCACTGACACCTTAAGCTCCATTGGATCTGTTGCATCATATGACCCAATTGGCAGAGCAGCTTGCGCAGCAGCCTGAACCTGTTGCAGAGCCTTCTCCTATTCTGGACCCCATTCAAACTGGCAGTTTTTCTGGCACTTGATAAATGAGCCAGAGTAACACACCCAAATTAAGAATGTGTTGGCTCAAAAATCCAAATAGGCCCACTAGGTATTGTGCTTCTTTCTTGGTTGTAGGAGGGGCCAAATGCAGCAACTTATCCTCCACCTTTAGAAGGAATATCTCAATAGTCCCCACCTCACTGTAGCTGTATAAATTTTACTGAGGTAGAAGGTCCCTGAATTTTATTCGGATTTATTTCCCATCCTCCAGCATGCAGATATCTCACCAATAAGTCCAGTGTGACTGTTACTTCCTGCTCACTGGATCCAATAAGCATAATGTCATCGGTGTAGTGGACCAGTGTGATATCTTGTAAAAGCAAAAGGCAATCAAGTTCTCTTCGAATAAGATTATGACACAAAGCTGGAGAGTTGTTATACCCCTTAGGTAGAAAAGTAAAGGTATATTGCTGGCCTTGCCTGCTGAAGGCAAATGCTTCTAGTGGGCCTTATAAACAGGAATGGAGAAAAAAGCATTTGCCAAGTCAATGGCTGCATACCAGCTACCAGGTGATGTGTTACTTAGCTCAAGCAATGAAACCACATCTGGTACAGCAGCTGCAATTAGAGTCACCACTTGGTTAAGCTTATGATAATCCATTGTCATTCTCCAAGATCCATCTGTCTTCTGCACAGGCCAAATGGGAGAGTTGAATGGGGATGTGATGGGTAGATCTCCACTCCTGCATCTTTCAAGTCCTTGATGGTGGAACTAATGTCCACAGTCCCTCCAGGGATGCAATATTGTTTTTGATTTACTATTTTTCTATGTAGAGGCAGCTTTACTAGCTTCCATTTGGCCTTTCTGACCATAATAGCCCTCACCCTACCAGTCAGGGAGCCAATGTAGGGGTTCTGCCTGCTGCTAAGTATGTCTGTGCCAATTATGCATTCTGGCACTGGGGAGATGACCACAGGATGAGTCTGGTGACCCACTGAAAGTTGGACATGAGCTAAAACTCTGTTAATTACCTGACCTCCATAAGCCCATACTTTAACTGGAGGACCACAGTAATGTTTTGGGTCCCCTGGAATCAACGTCAGCTCAGAGCCAGGGTCCAGTAGTCCCTGAAATGTCGATCATTTCCCTTTCCCCAGTGCAGTTACCCTGGCAAAATGCTGGAGGTCTCCTTGGAGAAGGATGGGAGAAAGAGTCACTGCATAAATTGTCAGTAATGTAGTGGGGTCCTTCCTCAAGGGGACACGGCCTCCCCTTCATTCAAGGGCTCTGGGTCTGTAAACTTGTTCAAGTCTGGAAATTGATTGAGTGGTGATTTTGTTTTTATAATTCAAATTACTTTTTTTTATCCATTCAACCTACAAGTTTTCTGCTTATATAAATAAGTGGGAATGTCATAGACTTCCTATCAATTTCACTTCTAGGAACACCATGATTAATTAGCCAATGCCAGAGCTCTACATGAGTCTGACTATTCTGATTGCTGCTTTGCCTCTGCTGTCCATTACAGTAGCTACACCCACTTTGTCTTTGATGGTTTAATGCGGCCACTTGGCCCCTCCCACCTCAGGATCCAATTTTTACCATTGTAGTTAAATTTTGTAGTTGAGTGACTGTGGTTCCCACTGTTAGACCTGATGTACAGAGAAGAGCAATTATAGGACTCTTCAAAGATGTAGGTGCTGCCCTTACAAATCTATTTTGCAAAGCATTGGTCAAGGATATATCTTCTGGACGCTTCTAGCTGAGATGAGTAGCTCGAAAGTGACTAACCCACTCCATCACCCCAGTCTCCCTAAACCTTTGGATCCCTTCCTCTACATTAAACCAAGGGAGTTCAGGCATTTCCAGCTCACTCACAGTGGGCCATCTTTTAATCCATATTTCAGCTAACCAAGCAAATAAACTATTTGAATCTTTTTTAACTCCCTGATCTGCAACATTAAATGCAGAGTTTCTACTTAGTGGGCTCAAATCAATAAATTCCGTCTGATTCAAATATATGTTCCTTCCACCATTATCCTATGCCCTTAATATCCATCCCATGCCTGTTCTCCAGATTTCTGCTTATATAAATTGGAAAACTCAAGCAGCTCTATTCAAGTGTGGGACACTTTCTCGTGGGTCACACTCTCAACCTCACCTCTAGGGTCCTGCCAAGACTTTAGTGTAGTTACAGGTCTAGAAGCAAACAGAGGTGTTGGGAGTGGCTCCGGAGGAGAATCAACATTACCTTGTCTGGAAACTGTCTCAGGAGAGGCCATTACTGTTGTCTCAGGCAGCGCAGGGTTTATCTCCTCAGACAAAGGTGGAAAGGCTGATGGCAGCATGGGTCGGGAAGAGATTTTACCACTCCTGGGGATGCGGAAGCTGTTTCTTCTGACAAAAAAGCTTCATCAGAATTTACAAATTAAGTGTCCCCACCTTCATCAGGACCCTCCCACACATCCTCTTTCCAAGTTGCAGGGTCCCATTCTTTTCCAATCAATGCCTTCACTTTAACAGTAGACACCTGGCAAGGCTGTGCATGCACGTCTTGTTGCAGGTCAGCCACTTGCATGATAAAAGCATGTGTCAGTTTTTCCACAAAGTCAGCTGTTTCTCTACAGGACATGAGACTGTTGCTCAAGGCAATCTTAGCCGATTTGAGGCTCAGTATCTGCTTCTGAAGCCAGGAGATACAATCCCTGAGTTTATCTTTTTTTTTTTTTTCATCACTTTGTCCACTCAAATTAGGAGCAACCAACCAGCTTCATTATGTTCTGTGGTTCTCCACATATGGTCAAAGGTATTACATGTAGAGTCACTAAACTCCTTGCCTCTCATGAGCGATGAATCCAGAGTGTCAAATGTGTTTATTTTGCATAACTCTCTAAACAGTTCATGCCAAGGACTATCATTGTTTTCCATACTATCAGAAGTAGAGTCCTTAGCATTTGGGGGTCTAGTCACAGTAAGCAGCCAACTCCAGAAACCCCAAAATTAATAAATGAACTCCATCCTTAATATTCTGTTCCTCTAGAACCACTCCTGGAACCAAAATCTGCATTAGTCAGGGTTCTTTAGAGGGATAGAACTAATGGAATATATATAAAAAGGGGAGTTCATTAAGTATCAACTGACATGATCCAAAGGTCCTACAATAGGCCATGAGCAGGCTTAGGAGCAAGAAGAGCCAGTGTGAGTTCCAAAACTGAAGAAATTGGAGTCTGATGTTCAAGGACAGGAAGCATCCAGCATGGGAGAAAGATGTGGGCTGGAAGGCTAGGCCAGTCTCTTCTTTCACATTTTTCTGCCTGCTTATATTCCAGCCACACTGGCAGCTGATTAGATTGTGCCCACCCAGATTAAGGTGTGCTCTGCCTTTCCCAGCCCACTGACTCAAATGTAAACCTACTTTGGCAGCACCCTCACAGACACACCCAGGATCAATACTTTGTATCTTTCAACCTAATCAAATTGACACTCATTATTAACCATCACAACACTATAACACATTATTTTAAACTGATGACAATTCTAATTGTACCATCTAACAAACCAACAAGGAAAGAGAAAACTAATAAAAACTCCATGCTTTAACTTCATCTCCCTGCTTTTCAACTTTCTGTTGTTTCTATTTATACCTTATTGTACAGTCTGTTTTGAAAACTTATTGTAGTTTTCATTTTTGATTGGTTCATCTTTTAGTCTTTCTACTCAAGCTATGAGTAGTTTGCATACCACAATTGTCATGTTATAATATTCTGTGCTTTTCTACATACTTGCTATTATCAGTGAGTTTTGCACCTTTGGATGATTTCTCATAGCTCGTTAATGACCTTTGCTTTCAGATTGAAGAACTCCCTTTAACATTTCTTGTGGGGAAGGTCTAGTGTTGATGAAATCCCTCAGCTTTTGTTTGGGAAAATATTTATCCTTCATGTTGAAGGATATTTTCACTGGATATACTGTCCTAGGAGAAAAGTTTTTTTCCTTTAGCACTTTAAATATTTCACACCACTCTCTCCTGGCCTGTGGGGTTTCCAATGAAAAGTCTGTTGCAGGACCTCCCCTAAAGGTTCTTTAATAAGGGTAAAAATAAATATAAAAACAAGTATTATTGTAATTTGGTTTGTAACTTCTTCTCTTATGCTACAAGCAGAATAAAACAAAAGCATATTAATAAGTACACAACATATAAATATTTAATTTGCAAGACAAATCACATAAAGTGGGGTGGGTTGGGCTCTAGGGAGCTGAGTTTTTGTATGCAATTGAATATGCATATGCAATTGAAGTTATGTTGTTATTAGTTTAAAATAGATTATTAAAACTTTAATATTATATTTAACTTCCATGGTAATCATAAAGGAAATATCCATAGAATATACACTAAAAGAAGTTAGAAGAGAATCAAAATATGTTATGACAAGAAAATCAAATAAACACAAAAAAGGGAAATAATAAGTTAAATGAGGGGAAAGAAGTTATAAAATAAACACAAACAAATATAAAATTGCAATAATAAATATTTTATTAGAAAATTACTTTGAATTAAATGGATTAAACTACCCATAGAGAGACATAGATTGTCAGAATGAAAAACTAATTTTAAAAATATCAAAAACAGGTTCCAAAGAAATACTGTTTATTAGAAACTTTAGATCTAAGTATCTGCATAGGTTAAAAGTGAAAAGATGAAAAAGATAATCCATGGAAATAGCATCTAAAAGACAGAAGGGATGACTATACTAATGTCAGACAAAATAGACTTTAGTCAAATAACTCTTACAAGAGACAGAGAAGAAAATTTAAAGATGACAAAAGGGTGAATTCACCAAGAACATATAACAATTGTAAACATGTATGCACTAAACATTAGAGGTTCAATAAGTATGAAGCAAACACTGAAGAAATTGAAGGAAGAAGTAGATAGCTGTAAAATATTAGCAGAAGCGTCAGATATTCCACTTTTAATAATGTATAAAACAGACAAGAGTTCAGTAAGGAAATAGAATACTTGAACAGTAGTATAGCTCAATTGTACCTAAAAGACATGTACAAACAGTCCCACAACAACACATTTTTCTCAAGTCCACATGTTACATTCCCTGGGATAGACCATATGTGAGACCCCACATATGAGACCATATGACAGACCACAAAACAAGTCTTAACGAATTAAAAAATACTGAAGTCATACAAAGAATATTTTCTCGTCACAATGGAATGAAACTAGAAAATCAACAGTAAAAGGAAAACACAAATTCACAAATATGTAGAAATAAAACGACACTCTTACACAACCAAAGGTCCAAGTAAGAAATCACAAAGGATATTAGGAAATATTTCGAGACAAATGAAAATGAAAGCACAATATTCCACAACTTAACAAATGCAGAAAAAGTATTAATATGAGGGACATTTATAATCATAACTGCTTGCATGCAAAAGAAGATCTCAAACAACTTCACTTTATATTTTAAGGAATTAAAAACACTAAAACAAATAAACACAAAACTCCCAGATAGGAGGAAATAATAAAGATGATGGCATTAACAAATAAAATAGGAAACAGAAAAACAATGAAGAAAATTAATGAAACCAATAATTATTTTTTTGAAAAGATCAATAAAATTGACTAATCTTTAAGTAAAATGACTAAGAAAAAAGATGACTCAAGTAACTAAATTTAGAAAAAAAGTGGGGCATTAACAATTTGAGAGAAATAAAATTATAAGATCATATTATGAACAAGTATACACCAACAAATTGGATAATTCAAATTAAATGAAAAAAATGCAAAAACATAAACTACCAAAAATAAATCTTGAAGAAATAGAAAATCAGAAAAATACCTGTGACAAGTAAGAAGACAGAATCAATGATTAACAATTTTCTAGCAGAGAAAGCGCCATATCTCATAGCTTCATTAAATTTTACCAGATACTTAAAGAATAATTAACACCAGTATTTTTCAAACTCCTCCAAAAAATTAAAGACGAGGAAACCCTTCCGAATTCACTGTAAGGCCAGCATTTTCCTGGTAGCGAAGAGACAAAGACACTACAACAAAGAAAACTGCAGAGTAATATCTATCATGAATATTGATGTAAAAGAAAACACCAGCAAGCCAAATTCAACAGCATATATAAAGGATTATACAGTATGACCAAGTGGAATTTTTCCAGAATTCCAGAATATATAAAAGAAATATATATTCTTATATTTTTGTATAAGAAATATATTTACCACATAACGAGAACATAGTTCTCATAGAAAATGTATATTATATTACATACACGTATGTATTTCTTGATTCAATATACAGAAATCAATCAAGTACATCACACTAACAGAAAAAGCAAAAAATTATATTATTTCAATTGATGCATAAAAAGCATTTCAATTTTTTTTCTTTTCACTTAAAAAAGGTTTATTATACTTTAAGTTCTGGGATATATACGCAGAACGTGCAGATTTGTTACATAGGTATACACGTGCCATGGTGGTTTGCTCCACCCATCAACCCATCATTTACATTAGAAATTTCTCCTAATGCTATCCCTACCCTAGCCCTCCGCCCCATGACAGGCCCTGGTGTGTGATATTCCCCTCCCGGTGTCCATGTGTTCTCATTGTTCAGCTCCCTCTTATGAGTGAGAACATGTGGTGTTTGGTTTTCTGCTCCTGTGTTAGTTTGCTCAGAATGGTGGTTTCCAGATTCATTTGCATCCCTGAAAAAGACATGAACTCATCCTCTTTTATGGCTGCATAGTATACCATGGTGTATATGTGCCACATTTTCTTTATCCAGTCTATCATTGATGGGCATTTGGGTTGGTTCCAAGTCTTTGCTATTGTGAATAGTGCTGCAATAAACATACGTGTGCATGTGTCTTTATAGTAGAATGATTTATAATCCTTTGGGTATATGCCTAGAAATAGGATTGTTGGGTCAAATGGTATTTCTGGTTCTAGATCTTTGAGGAATCACCACACTGTCTTCCACAATGGTTGAACGAATTTATACTCCCACTAACAGTGTAAAAGCGTTCCTATTTCTCCATATCCTCTGTAGCATCTGTTGTTTCCTAACTTTTTAATGATCACCATTCTGACTGGTATGAGATGGTATCTCATTGTGGTTTTGGTTTGCATTTCTCTAATGACCAGTGATGATGAGTTTTTCTCATGTTTCTTGGCTGCATAAATGTCGCCTTTTGACAAGTGTTTGTTCATATCCTTTGCCCACTTTTTGATGGTTTTTTTTTTTTTTCTGGTAAATTTGTTTAAGTTCTTTGTAGATTCTGGATATTAGCCTTTTGTCAGATTGATAGATTGTGAAAATTTTCTTCCATTCTGTAGGCTGCGTGTTCACTCTGATCATAGTTTCTTTTGCTGTGTAGAAGCTCTTTAGTTTAATTGCATCCCATTTGTCAATTTTGGCTTTTGCTGCCATTGCTTTTGGTGTTTTAGTCATGAAGTCTTTGCCCATGCCTATGTCCTAAATGGTATTGCCTATGTTTTCTTCTAGGGTTTTATGGTTTTTAGGTCTTACATTTGTGTCTTTAATCTATCTTGAGTTAATTTTTGTACAAGGTGTAAGAAAGGGGTCCAATTTCAGTTTTCTGCATATGGCTAGTCAGTTTTCCCAACACCACTGATTAAATAGGGAATCCTTTCCCCATTGCTTGTTTTTGTCAGGTTTGTCAAAGATCAGATGGTTGTAGATGTGTGGTGTTATTTCTGAGGTCTCTGTTCTGTTCCATTGGTCTATATATCTGTTTTGGTACCAGATCCATGCTGTTTTGGTTACTGTAGCCTTGTAGTATAGTTTGATGTCAGGTAGCATGATGCCTCCAGCTTTGTTCTTTTTGCTTAGGATTGTCTTGGCTATATGGGATTTTTTGGTTCCATATGAAATTTAAAGTAGTTTTTTCTAATTCTGTGAAGAAAGTCAATGGTAGCTTGGTAGGGATAGCAATGAATCTATAAATTACTTTGGTAGTATGGCCATTTTCATGATATTGACTCTTCCTATCCATGAGCATGGAATAGTTTTCCATTTGTTTGTGTCCTTTCTTATTTCCTTGAGCAATGGTTTGTAGTTCTCCTTAAAGAGCTTCTTCACATGCCTGGTAAGTGATATTCCTAGGTATTTTATTCTCTTTGTAGCAATTGTGAATGGGAGTTCACTCATGATTTGACTTTCTGTTTATCTATTATTGGTGTATAGGAATGCTTGTGATTTTTGCACATTGATTTTGTATGCTGAGACTTTGCTGAAGTTGCTTATCAGCTTCAGGAGATTTGGGGCTGAGACGATGGGGTTTTCTAAATATACAATCATGTTATCTACAGACAGAGATAATATGACTTCCTCTCTTCCTATTTGAATACCCTTTATTTCTTTCTCTTGCCTGATTGCACTGGCGAGAACTTCCAATACTATGTTGAACAGGAGTGGTGAGAGAGGGCATCCTTGTCTTGAGCCCATTTTCAAAGAGAATGCTTCCAGCTTTTGCCCATTCAGTATGATATTGGCTGTGGGTTTGTCATCAATAGCTCTTATTATTTTGAGATATGTTCCAGCAATACCTAGTTTATTGAGAGTTTTTAGCATAAAGCAGTGTTGAATTTTATTGAAGGCCTTTTCTGCATCTATTGAAATAATCATGTGGTTTTTGCCATTGGTTCTGTTTATGTGATGGATTATGTTTATCGATTTGCATATGTTGAACCAGCCTTGCATCTCAGGGATGAAGCTGACTTGTTAATAGTAGATAAGCTTTTTGATGTGCTGCTGGATTCGGTTTGCCAGTATTTTATTGAGGATTTTCGCATCGATGTTCATCAGGGATATTGGCCTGAAATCTTCTTTTTTGTTGTGTCTCTGCCAGGTTTTGGTATCAGGATGATGCTGGCCTCATAAAATGAGTTAGGGAGGCGTCCCTCTTTTTCTATTGTTTGGAATGGAATGGTACCAGCTCCTCTTTGTATCTCTGGTAGCATTCAGCTGTGAATTCATTCTGGTCCTGGGCTTTTTTTTTGGTTGGTAAGCTATTAATTAATGCCACAATTTCAGAACTTGCTATTGGTCTATTCAGAGATTCGACTTCTTCCTGGTTTAGTCTTGGGAGAGTGTATGTGTCCAGGAATTTATCCACTTCTTCTAGATTTTCTAGTTTATTTGTGTAGATTTGTTTTACAGTATTCTCTGATGGTAGTTTGTATTTCTGTGGGATCAGTATCAGCTATCCCCTTTATCATTTTTTATTGTGTCTACTTGATCCTTCTCTCTTTTCTTCTTTATTAGTCTGGCTAGTGGTCTATCTATTTTGTTGATCTTTTCAGAAAACCAACTCCTTGATTTATTAGTTTTTTGAAGGGTTTTTTATGTCTCTATCTCCTTCAGTTCTGCTCTGATCTTAGTTATTTCTTGTCTTCTGCTAGCTTTTGAATTTGTTTGCTCTTGCTTCTGTAGTTCTTTTAATTGTGATGTTTGGGTGTCGATTTCAGAGCTTTCCTGCTTTCTCTTGTGGGCATTTAGTGCTATAAGTTTCTCAGTAAATGCTGCTTTAGCTGTGTCCCAGAGGTTTGAAATAAGGCAGTCAAAAAGGACCAATATTGGGGACCTCAGATGGGGTGCTTAGAATTGTCAAATTCATAGAGACAGAAAGTAGAATGGTGATTGACAGGGGCTAGTAGGAGGGAAAATGGAGAGTTATTATTTAATGAGTACAGAATTTCTGAATGAAATAGTGAAAATATTTCAGAGATGAGTGATGATGATGGTTGCACAATGATGTCAATTTATTTAATGCCACCGAACTTTACACTTAAATGGCTTAAAACAGTGCATTTCGGCCGGGCGCGGTGGCTCAAGCCTGTAATCCCAGCACTTTGGGAGGCCGAGATGGGCGGATCACAAGGTCAGGAGATCGAGACCATCCTGGCTAATATGGTGAAACCCCGTCTCTACTAAAGAATACAAAAAAAAACTAGCCGGGCGAGGTGGCGGCGCCTGTAGTCCCAGCTACTCGGGAGGCTGAGGCAGGAGAATGGCGTAAACCCGGGAGGCGGAGCTTGCAGTGAGCTGAGCTCCAGCCACTGCAATCCAGCCTGGGCGACAGAGCCAGACTCCGTCTCAAAAAAAAAAAAAAAAAAAAACAGTGCATTTCATGTTATGTATATTTTAGCACAATTTAAAAATCAATTTGAGAAACAGAGAAAGAGTTCTAGGTAGTGCTGAAGGTTCCCTGAGGTTTATGATCATAAATATAAAGCAAGACCAGTCAGTAAATTGTGTCCATTTCTCCAGTAGCTTTCACCTGTTCAGGAGAAGGTACAGAAAATGCAGTTTTGGATTATACCAGGGATGGGATTTTTTTCAAGTAAATATGAGGGAGGAAAAGGAAAGGAAAGCAATTGAGGAAGGGGTATCAGAGTGATTGCATGAGAACATGGGTGAGTTCATGGAGAGTAAAAGAGGGTTGGATACATGTAGTGAGTGCCTATTGTTGGTGGGAGACACCAGAAGAAAGGAGCTGTAAACATGGGGCTTGTTTGGAGCCCCAGATCCCTGCTACACTATCCAAATCCAGTCATCTCAGTCCCAGTTTCACATTGGAGTCACCTAATAGCGGTTGTCAGTTCTGACTAAAATATGCCTGGGGACAACCCTGGGTCCTGCGCCTAACAGGGATGTCCAGGACACAAACAGTAACCCACGTGCTCAACCCTGGGTCCTGCGCCTAACAGGGATGTCCAGGACACAAACAGTAATCCCACGTGCTCAACCCTGGGTCCTGCGCCTAACAGGGATGTCCAGGACAGAAACAGTAACCCACGTGCTCAACCCTGGGTCCTGCGCCTAACAGGGATGTCCAGGACACAAACAGTAATCCCACGTGCTCAACCCTGGGTCCTGCGCCTAACAGGGATGTCCAGGACACAAACAGTGACCCCACGTGCTCAACCCTGGGTCCTGCGCCTAACAGGGATGTCCAGGACACAAACAGTAACCCACGTGCTCAACCCTGGGTCCTGCGCCTAACAGGGATGTCCAGGACACAAACAGTGACCCCACGTGCTCAACCCTGGGTCCTGTGCCTAACAGGGATGTCCAGGACACAAACAGTAAAAATCCCCACGTGCTCCATGTGTGTTGTCTCCCATTCTACGGTCCTGATCTGGAGTGACTGGTCCAGGAAAATTCTGGGATCTGCAATCACCCTCCACACCCCTGTGTTCCCCGTGTTCCCTCAGTGAACTTCAAATTGTCCTTCTTTTCCCCCACACAACCCGAATACAAGACCCTTAGTAGAAAAAGACCTAGGCAGAGGACATGCATGAATAGGTCATGTTTTAGAGACGAACTCATGTTACAGCAACAATTACAATCACCATGAAGATGTATATGTTTATTTGTACATTTATCACAAATTCTAAGGAAAAAAAAATCAGACAAACTGAGTTTCTGGACCACAATGCAGTATTATCAATAAAAATACAATTCCAGCACTCCTGATGTATTTGGGACCTTTAAAACATACTTCTAAGTCACTCATGAATTAAAGAAATAATCATAATAGGTTTATAAAATATCTTGACAAGAATAACAAAGAAACTCAATACAACCAAACTGCAGGTTGCTGCTAAAGTAGTAGTTGGAGGAAATTTTATAGCTTTAAATGCAACTTTGTAGCTTTGAAAGCACACATTTAAAGGAAATTGTGCGCATTTAAAAAAATTAAATGCACATTTAAAAACAAAAAAAAACTGTAACTTGAGTTACTCATTAATGAGTTGTGCATTTAATCACAAATCTAGACCAAAACAATGAAAACACAAATTAATGAAGACAATGATAAAAATCAAAGCAAAAAAATTATTCAAAAGAAAATCTAAATTGATCTATAGAAATATTCAGGAAAACCAAAAGCTGATTCTGTAAATTATAACAACAGAATATAAAACTTATGGCAAAACATCAAGAGAAAAAAAGGAGCGAAGGAAATACAAGCACTGTAGTCCCCTGCTTATCCTCAGAAAACATGCTCAGGACTCGCATTGGATGCCTGAAATCTCAGTAGTCTGAAACTCTACATACACTACATTTTTGCCTCTGCATACATGCCTATAGTAAAGTTTAATTTATAAATTAGGCACCGTAAGAGAATAATAACAGTAGCTAATAATACAATTTACCAACTATAATAATGCTAGCATCGCTACTTCTGTGCTTTGGGATCATTATTAAATAAATTAAGAGTTATTTAAATTGCAATACTGCGACAGTTGATCTGATAACCAAGATGGCTACTATGACACTAATGAGCATGTTGAGTCTGCAGCATGGAGACCACAGACTATAAAGTAGGCCTCACATCCCAGGTGTGACAGAGCCAGGCAGCATGAGATTCCACCACACTACTCAGTGCATTTTATTAAAGCAATTTATAACTTATAACTCACAAATTACCTGTTTCATCAGAAAGCAAAACAGCAGATAAAGGGGAACTACTATTGACAATTATAAGCCCCAAATACTTTGAGTCAGTCTTGGTTAAAATTAAAAGAAATCAAAGGCTACTAGTTTCAATGTTAAGTAATAAGAAATTTCAAGACGTTTTGAAGATATCAGTGCTTTTTAGCCAGGTGGTGTAAACTTTTTTTAAAAAAAAATCTGTTTTATAACTTCTATTTTATCATAAAATTGCTTTCCTGGCAAGTTTATTTAGAAGAAATTGTCCTAAGGGATTCTAAACAAAATGATGTATATTATGCTGCAAAATCAAACTCAGTTTCAAGGCTGTGATTACTATAATATTTGTTTTTGTTGTTTGCTATGAGAAATTGTATTTACTCATTTGATATTTGTTAAAGAAGCTTATATTTACTGATAAACCTTGTAATATATATCCACTTATTAAGTCTTCAAATATCTTATTAGATTAAACTCAAGCATATAGGTTATCTTGGAATTAGAACAGTCATCTGTGAGCTATATCTTCTTACCTTTGTCTATGTAAGTAAAACATAAACGTGGATAAAATTAATATATAAAACATTATATGCAAATATATATTTTCTAAGAGAATGATGATGGAAATGGATGATATAATCTCAGGTAGAGTTAAGACAAGAATATCAACAACTTTCCTATAACCATTTAAAAAATAATGTGATACTTATTATTTTTCATAAAATAATATGTATTAAAAATAACATAGTATATTTTTGTATCATATGCATATTGTGTTTGTGTATATATGTGCATATATATACATGTGTATATATATATTTTTATATATATGTAAAATAAAACTGACTCCAAAAGAAGTACAAAATCTAAATTTACTAATAATCATGAAAAGATTGAACCATTAGTCTAGAAACTTCTCCCTGGAAAGGTATCAATTCTGAATGGTTTTACAGGTTTCACCAGATCCTGAACAAAGGAATAATTTCTGTTTTATACAAACTGTTTTAGAGTACAGATTTTTGTTTAAGGCAAAACTATCCAAATAATATTAAGTTGTAATACAATATTTGACCAAAAACTAGACAATAGTCATAAAAATATAAGCTGATCTAATTTATAAACATAGAAGGAATACTCTTAAAATATTAAAAGTAATAGTACATTAAAAATCCATCAAGACTAAGTAGTATTTATCCCACATATGCAAAGATGTTTAACATGAGATAAGCTAATAATTTACCACATTAATAAAAAAGAAAAATACTGTGATAATCTAAATAGGTGTCAGAAAAGAATACAATGTAATATAATGCTCAGTTATGATTAAAATAAACTCTTAGCAGAGTAGAATAGAAGGAAATTTGTATGACTTGATTAGAAATTCCTTATTAGCCATATCTAAACCCATCTCTCCAGCTGCATGCTAGATCACATTCTCTCTCACTTACTTGAAGCCATTCCTTCTGTAATTCTCCTTTTTGTTTCCTATATCACTATTTTTTCTTTGTCTATTGGATATTTTTTCATCAGCATACAAACATGTATTTCTCCTCTCCCACTCTCTCTCTCCTTATTATAGCTACAGCCTTAAAATATAAAGAGTTATTTATATTCACTGTGTAGATTTCTCTTTCCATTTTCTCTTCAAATCTTTCCAAGAGGGTTTTGGCCCCCTTATTTTATTTAAGGTTATCCCTTCAAGGTCACAGATGACATCAACATCATTGCAGTCAATGGTTAAAATTCTTACATAAATTGTCCTTGGCCTGTCCATAGCATTCAATACCATGAATCACCCCTTCCTCCTCTTTATATGTTGTTCATTTGTTTTTAGAATGTCATAATCTCTCAACTTTCCTCTTAACTGACTGTTCATTCTCACCTTTGCTGGTTCCTCATCTTCTCTACACTATCTCAGCCTTGGAGTGTCCCAGGGCTCAGTACTTAGTACTATTGAATTCACCTAGTCTTATGACTATTACAGTCTATTTGCCAGTGACTCTCAGATTTATATTTCTAGTCAGACTTCTCTTATAAATGTTAAATAGAATATCAAAATGCCATCTCAACATCTTTATTTGGACGTCTAATTGACATCTCAAGCCTTCCATGTCCAGAGCTGGACTCCAGAACTTCTCCCCTTTAACCTGTTTACCTTTGGTCTTTGCCCAGTTGAGAGAAGATTTATCTGTATAGTTGTTTAGGCCAAAAGTTTTAGAATTCTTTTTAATAGTTCGCTTTTGCTCAAAAAACACACCCAATCCAACAGAAAACTCAGATCACTTATTTCTCATTTTCTCCACTGCCTTGAATCTTGTCTGAGAATTTCCCTCTTCCTGGAAAGTTCTTCCCCAGATATCTGCAAGGCAAACTCTGTCTTCCAGGTCTTTCCTCAAACCTAGCCTGCCTATCCTGAAAATTCCATTTAAAATCACATCCCATGCCCTCTGTAGCCTAAGCCCACTAGTTCTTCTTTCTACTTCTCTCATAGTATTTATGATTATGTAACATAATGATGGGGTTCAGAACATGCTATCCAAAATCAGGCACTTTGGTATACTGAGTATTTTAAGCTGAAGGGAATTGAGGAAACTGCAGAAGTAGGGCATAGAAATTAGAATCACCCTTGCCCCTTCTTCCCCGAAGCAGGCCTTAAACTGAGCTGACCTTCTGCTGACGTAGGCTGTTCCAGAAATGTCACCCAAGAACATAGAGACCAATTTGAACGAACAGGCTTTGCTCAGTTCCCCCAGGTTTATTATCATTAGGTCCTACCCTTTTGTCCTCCAATCATAATTCTGCACAAAAATGGTTTTCCCTGTTCCCATGGGTTTTCATTTCTGAAGGCTCCTGTGTCACATAAAACTTAAATAAACTTATGTGCTTCTCTCTTATTAATCAGTCTTTTGTCGTAAGGGTCTCAGCCATGAACCTTATGATGGGTGAGAAAAGGAATCTTTTGTTTCCCCTACAATGCCGTATGTTATTTATTTATTTATTTTTGTTTACTTTGTCGCCTTTTGGTAGAATGTGAGGTATGTAAGAGAAGTAAAGCTTATCAATTTTGTATACTATATATTTCAAGCATCTACATGAAGAGGAGAGCCCTCTTTATCAAAAAGATAGTAAATTTATAGTGATTTTAAAATATGGTATTGGTGCAAGAACAGACAAAACAAATCAACAGAATAGAAAACCTAGACACAGATCCAAACATTTTAAACCTTATTATTTAATAGAGATAGTTTTTTAAAATCAGTGTGGAAGAGATAAGTGGTTAAAAATGGCATAAAAATAATTTCCTTTCTAGACCAGGCACAGTGGCTCAAGTCTGTAACTCCAGCACTTTAGGAGGCTGAGCCAGGAAGATTGCTTGAGCTCAGAAATTTGAGACCATCCTGGGCAACACAGCGAGAGCTTGTTTCTACTAAAAGTCAAAAAATTACCCAGGCGTGGTGGTGCGCATCTGTAGTCCCAGCTACTTGGAGGGCCGAGGCAGAAGGATGGCTTGAGCCCAGGAAATCAAGGCTGCAGTGACCAGAGATCGTGCCACTGCACTCCAGACTGGGCCAGAGTGAAATCCTGTCTCAAAAAAAAAAAAAAAATCATATGTATTATACCTTCCCCACCTTATCCAAAAATCAACTCTACATGGATTTAATGAAAACCTATAAAGTTATTAAAAGAACAAGTAGGTATATATCTTACAAAGTTGGTATAGAAAATAATTTCTTAAATGATGGGTGAAGCCAAAAAGTTTACATATTAAATATTTTAGAGAATTGGCAGTTTCTAGTAAAATTGAGAAAATGTATACTAAATGAGTTAATAACTATTTCTAGGTAATTCCCTCATATGTGCCTAAGGAGTCATATACAAGAATCTTTATAGATACGTAGATTTTAATATTGGAAACAACTCCAAAAATCCACTGATAGGAAATGAGAAAATAAATTCAGGTTTACATACATAAAGAAAATTTATACATAATTTAATATGTATTTGTTTTATTAAATAAATAAAAAATAATTTTCCATCTAATAAGACATTCATGCAGAAAGATTTTTATCATAATAAGAGTACAAAACTCAGATAAAGGAAACACATACCAAATTTATGGTAAGGAAATGCTAAGGTAAAGTAAAATGGAAAGAAATTAAAAACACATTCTGACATTTCTGAGTTTGTAGGCTGTATAAGTTATCTATACAGCTGTATAATAAAACATCCAAAAGTCGAGCAGCTTAAAACAACCGTGTATTTTGTTCATATTCTGTGTATCAGTAGGTGGTTGATCCAGGCTCACTTGGTTTTGGTTCATCTTGGTGGGACTCTCATAACAGGTCAGCAGGTGAGTTGGCTATGGTTTGGATGGTACAGGCTGGACTCAGGTGCATGTCTGGCAATTGGTGCACTAGTTGAGGAAAGGGTGCCTTGGGTGGAATGGCTCTTCCTGCTTATCTCTGCATGAGGACTGTCGTTCTTCCCCAGGCTATCCTGAGCTGCTTCCCACGGTGCTCATAGGATTTAAAGAGGAAACAAGCCCCAGGGCACAAACACTTCTAAAGCCTCTGCTTTGTCACATTTGCTGACATCCGATAAGTTAGAGCCAGTCCCAACTGAGCATAGATTCAGAATGAGAGGGCTCTCAGAGTTATACACCTGAAGGTAGTATGGATGCAAGAGAGGGGGATATTTTTGATTTTGAAATAACCCAAACAACAGTGTGTAATTATGTAAGATGGAACTCATTAAAGAAATACAAGAATACACACACAAACATGTATGTTTTAAATAACAAGAAAGACAAAAATCTAAGATCACTTAAACCTGAGGAAGAGGGAAGAATAAAGCAATTGGTAAAGAGCATAAAAAATAACTAATACCTTTCAGAAAAGTGCTGTGTGGTGTTTCTAACATGGTTAAGGGTTTGGTGAGGAACCAAGAAAGGAAATAGACAGATGGCTTAATTTCTTCTTGTTTTCTGTTTTCATCTTGGTATCACCAGAAGGTGGTACCTTCCAGACAGCAGATTTTCTCCAAGAATGGAAACCTAGAAGGCATTTTACATTTAAAAAAAATAATGAGAGTAAAACAAATGAACTTGTAGTAAGCAAACAAACATTGCAGGTGGGAAGGGTAGATGAATGAAAAGAATGGGGACAAGGTAAGGCTCAAGGTTCCCAATGGCACAGCTCACCCTGGACGAGATGGAAGCAAAACTAATTTTATACATCCTTCAGCATCCAGGCTTTTCAACTTATTCTGAGCAGAATTTCTCCTATTCTTAAAATCTGTAATGATAGAGATTTCATATCCTGCTTTGAAAACACATTCCCTGCATCTCACAGTGCTCACAGTCAGTTTTTTCTGCGGTCTAGCCTATATTTGCATTGCTGCAACATGTTAATTTCCTGTGAGGTTATGACCTCGGTGGAGATGGTGAACATAACCCTCCCTATAATATTCTTTCATAGATCAGATATCATAGGCTGAGTCCCTTTCACATTTCTGTAGATTTCTCTTAAAAGACTAAGATTCAGACTAGACATAAGGCCTGACCAATAGCACAAAACAGTAACAAAGTAAAAGTACAGCCCGTTTTGTAGGCAATTCACGCACTTATTAGCACAAGTGGCCTTTACCTTGGGCTCTTTTTATAGCCCTGGCATATAACAACCTCACTTGTTACCTACAGTCTCTTCAATGTCAAATGTTCTCACTGTCATCTAGAGGCAGTGCGCAGGAAGGCAGGGATCACTGTGCTAAGAACATGGATCGCAGTTTAAGTTCAGGTTCGACCACTTATTTTTTTGTATGACCTTGGCCAAGTGGCTTAAGCCTCTGTCTGACACTCTTCATTGTAAGGATAATAAGATCCGCCTCTCTCCTCTCTCTCTTGATGGAGAGGATTTAATAAAATAATGCACCAGAAAAGGACCTTGCAAACTGTAAACCAATAAAGCCATATAAAACATTAGCCTTGTTCACAAACTCCCAGGCACAGGGCGGCTGCATCATGATTCTCTACAGGAGATTTTTTAAAATGTTCAAAATCACACAATCTTTATCCCACGGTTGTGAGTTGAGTGGGTTAAACAGTTTAAAAATAAACTATTATTTATAATGAAATATATTTTGTTATATTTTTCTTTATAAATAATTCTATCAACAGTATGATCTTAAGACCTCTCACAAAAGTCTATTTCATTTAAGTGCCTACTGCATGTGCACTGTATTAGATATAGGAGATAATAAAGATGCATAAGTCAGTCTCCACCCTCACGGATCCACAGATAAAGGGGAGAGCTTGAGAAGTAACTTATCATATAATGTGCAAAGTACCATCATCAAGACATGCACATGTGCTAAGCTATTCAGCTGCCCTTTATTGCAAAAACAAGAAAAAGATGAATCTCATTAAATATGGCACAGAAAGCCTTCTGAAATTTGAATCTCTGCTGTTTGCTCTTACCCCCTTGTACTTTTCCTTCTGCTATGTCTTGGCCAAAGTGACTTACAGTGTTTCAAATGGATACGGCTGTGTCTAGTCCTTATGAGTCCGTCCGTTGTGTTCTTCTTCCCTGGCATGTCCTTTCCTGCTTTGCCTATAGAATAATCATTCGTCATTCAAGTCCAAGCGGAGTCCTCATTTTTTTTAAACTTTAATTCCCTTCTCTTTTGTTCCCTGCACCCCCTCCCATCCTCACTAGCCTAAATTATAATCGGAGACCGCAAGACGTTGAATGAATCGTCCTTGTGGCTACGGAACATGAAGTAGGGAGAATGACAATGAACCAAGTACTGGAACCTTTAAAGAACAAGGGGAAATGATCAGTAGGTCAATGGGTGAGGAGAAGAGAGAGGGACAAGGGTGGACATGGTCTAATGGCCTGATTCCAGAGGCTTGGAGATTTTAAATAAAAATGAAGTGGTTTGCAAGAAGCAACAGAGAACCTAGAGTACAGTTTCAGACCCATAGCTGTTTGTAGGGGAAGTGAGAGAGAAAAACAGCATCCATGTGAGAGGAACTGGAGAAGTAATATCTTCAAGGGCAATTAGGAGAATAGCGTCCAAACAGCACTTAGGGCAGGAGTTCAGGATGCACTGAAGATTGGACCAGAATCCAGAGGGGTGGAAGACTGGGCCAGAGTCATGGCTGTGTGACTGGAATGTGATATGGGATATGTTCCCTCCGCAGTGGCATCTGGCTATCTGGTCTGGATGACACAGGCTTACCTGGGAAGCATGGATTTCTGTTGCGGTGACATGAGTAGGAATGTGACATAACTTGGTTGGCCACAGTTGATTGGTCAGGACCCAAGACACACCTACTGAACATTAGAAATGTTCAAACTGAAACTTGGAACAGAGATTCAGGATGTTCTAGTGTCAAAATATGTGAGGTATGAGGCTCATGAACTGTTTCCAGCTGTGTCTCCTGCCATCTGGAGGAGCCTGTCCTGCAGCAGGAAAGAATCCCACAGGCAGAGAAAAGTAGACTTGGAAAGGGAAGTGGGCATGCCCTGCGGATATCAGGGTCCTGGTTCTCGTTTCCCACCAAGCTGCGTCCCTGCTTTTTAGTTACATAGCATGTACAACACGTTCCTCTTCTTACCAAAACAATTTCAATTTGGCTAACTCTCAGTTACCACCAAAGAAGTCTTAATGCATGAATCTAATTTAAAAAGAAATAAATCATCAGTAAAATTTGCTACTGTATTATTACCAAGAAATTGCTTGTGACTCATCTCGAAAGTGAATGTGACACTGCTAATTAGGACAGACAGTTGAGAGCAACTTGCCTCACAAAAGTGGGGACTCCAGCCACGACCCCAGAGAGCCGAAAGGTTATGCCTTTTCTCATTTTATCTTCTTCAAGCCATGCTGGGTTCCCAACTATCCTGTTGTCTGAATCCCTTTTGCTTGGGCTTTCTACTTAACTATTTGTGAACAATTCACTGTTTCAGTTTAGGCCTGGGTCTGATTCAGTCTCCTGATGACATGCCTTGGCCTGGACTCTCCTGCAGAAACTCTTAACTTCTGTGTTCATTCCATAGCCCCAAGCACTCCCCTGAAACACTCCCAATCCCCTGTTTTGTGGCAAAACACACTTCTTGAGTCCTTGCCTTAGTGGGATAATATTAAAAGTTGTCACCATGGTTTTGATATTGTTGAGTTCAGTGCACAGTGATCCAAGCTAATGACACACAAACTTCTTTGTAAGATTAATTAATGTGAACTTTGGAGCAAGAGTAGCAGACCACATATATCTCTGAGCCCTTGTAGTTATTGCAGGGAGAAGGCTGACCTGTGTCTGGTGTAGTCAACCTGCTGCCTGGACACACTCACGGGCGAGAGGAGGGCATCATGGGATCATGCTTCTGAAACCAGAACTGCATTCCTTCAGTATTCTCTTTTCTGGAGAATTCCATTCTTCCCACCTCCCCACTCCCATGCTCATAACCCAAATTCTTTGAACCTCTTCTGTTGAAAGAAAATTAAATAACTTCTCTTCTACACTTATGACATGAAGACTAGTGTTAATTTGGTATCATGCATTAGTGATGATGTCCATTTGAATATCTAAATGTCATCTTTAGGACTCATCCTATCAGTTTTGGTTGCAAATGCATTCATGTCTCTTTTATATTTTTAATTGGTTATCCAAAGATCCTCATGCCCACATTAATAGAAAGTAGTGTTTCACTTTCTTAAGGGCAACCCCTCCTCAATTATCCAAGCCCCAAGGCAATCACTCAGTCCACGAAAGGAAGGAGGGGAGGGAGCTGTCCTTCTCACAAATGCCAGACAGAGAACGAATGGAGTATCCTACTGGTCTTCTGCCACTCCTTCTGGTGGCTGTATGTTGTCACTGTTAAGAACGACAGTGCTTGCCTGTTCTGCTGAGAGGCTTTGCCTGTCAAAATCCCTGCTAGCTCTGCAATGGGACCGCACACTTTGATGCCAAATTTATGGCTTCCTAGTTCACATGGACAATCAGTCACTTTCCTTCAAAGCTCACCGCATGCCGGGTAGCTGGTTCCAGGAAGCCTGGCGTCACTGCCACAACCATTTTTTCCAAGGATCCCTGGTTTCGAGCAAGTGTTTCATGTCTAGATTTGATTTTTCTTCAGGCGAATACCCTTCTTTGCCATGGAACCATGCCAGGTCCATGTGTGCTCCTAACTTGAGATCTCACGGAGCCCACTTGTGTTTCTCTAAGACATGTTGAGTTGCATTTAAATAGCACCAGACTGTGTATTGCTTGGGGTACAAGGTATTTATTAGGGATTGAAATCTGTGAAGGCAAGAGGGAGGAAGCAGAAGGAGAGGTCGAACCATGATTCAGGCCCAAGAAAGCCTTGGCCGACTTGGTGGGGAGCTCTGGAGAAAGTCTTCTGTCCAACCTGCACTTCTGTTCAACCTTGCTATGTGCTTAGACCCTGCGTCATTGAGTCACCCTTTGAGGCTGTTCCAGGAAGGTGATGGCCTTGAGCATGGTGGCTTTTAGTGGGGTGGCAGGCCTGGAAGGAGCTGCCAGCCATAGGCTGCCTGCTGAGCCCACTTGCTTGCCAGCCACCCTGGTTTCAAAGGGCTCCTGGGCAATGTGTCTCCTCATCTGGCACTGGCAGAATCACTGCAAATCGGGCTGAGTATAAAGCATAGATCTGATCTTCCCACAAGGAACTACCCAAATAGGCAAGGTTCTTCAACCCCCACTCTGCCTTTTCTGGTATGAATGCCACGTCATTGCAGCTTGTCCTTATCTGGGAGAAGTCCTTTCCAAGGCCTCTGTGGCTTGAGGCTGGCAGCTGTTTTGAAATCACAGAGAATGATTCTGGAAATGAGTTTTGACTGGATGGATGAGTATGGTTTCTAGATCCAGACTCAAGCACTAGTTCTCCTTATAAGAGCTCTCCATTTTATGCCATCACCTCTCTCTCTCTCATCGTCCCACACCCCACACTTAGAATTTAGGAGTTCTGAATAAGAACAGCAATGCCGTTCTCCACCAACTCTGTCCCAACACAATGTTGAGTTAGCACTGAATGCTGGCGCCTGGCAGACAGCGACAGCACTTCCTTCTGCCCAGTGTGCCCAAATTGTTGGTGACCTCACTAGAGTTCCTTTCATTCAGGAAAAGATACATTTCAATAAACTTTCCCTCACTTTACAGTAACAAACCAACTATGGCCTTGGACACTTCGGCTTTACTATCATGCTTCCAGGAGGACATTTGCTTCAAAATCGCGAAGTGTACGTTCTCAGCCTCATGCTGTCCAGCCACATGCGACCTCCTGTGGAGGCTGGAAAGTGCCCCCATACACCCCCAAAGATCTCCACATCCTAATCCCCAGAAATTGTGAATATGGTACCTTACTTGACAACAGAGACATTGCTGGCATGATTAAAGTTCAAACTCTTGAGATAGGGAGGTCACCTTGGAGTATTTGGGTGGATAGAGGGCAACCACAAGGGTTCTTATGCGAGGCAGAGGCAGGAGGGTTAAAGTGAGAGAAGGAGATGGAACAGAGGAAGCAGTCAGAGTGAGAGAGGGGAGAAGACGCTGTGCTTTGAAGATGGAGGAAGGCTCTGCAAGCCAAGGCAGAGAGGTGGTTTCTAGAACCTGAAAACATTAAGGAAATAGATTTCACCCTCAGAGCCTTCAGATGGAGCCAGCCCTGCCTACACTTGGATTGAACCCAGTGAGACTGATTCTGGACTTCTGACCTTCAGAACTGTAGGATAATAAATATGGATTGTTTTCAGCCACTATGTGCTTTGGTGATTTGTGACGGCTGCAACAGAAAACGAGTACATCTATGTTACTCAAAACAGACACTGATTGCACTCATTGCCTTAAGGCTTTCTAGACATTTCCCTGTTTGAGAACTGAGTGCAGCTTCTTCTTGAAGTGGTTGCCATGGAAGTAGCTACAAGGACGTCCCCTACGAGGCTGAACCCTTGGCCCCTGAGCTCACTCTGTCTCTTCTTCAGACCTGCCTCCACAGAGACCATCGTGGAGAAACAATGAGCACTGCAGGATGGTTTTCTCAGCGGACTTGCTCATGCTTGGATTCTAATGGGAAGGACAGTGGGTGTAAAAGAATTCCAAGTCAATCTGGAGGACAAGATTGACTGCTGCCTCCCTCAAGAAAGCCCTCGGCACCGTGGACTGATCTTGAGGTGCTGTGAGACCCACGTCAACTCCTGCCCCTCAGGCCGGAGCTGGGACTTCAGGTGGGCTTCAGAGCCCGGCTTCCACTGACCTCCTGCTATTCAGGAACCTGTATTATTGGTCCTCTCTCTACCCTTTCCAGAATTAACCTTACTCACTACCAGTGGAACACTCAGGTCCAAATGTGGACTCTCAGCATGCCATTCCAGGCTAAGGAGTCTTTCAAGTCTGCAGGTCATGTGCCTGCTTCCATCCTGTGCTCCCTGCTGCACAGCCTCCTCAAGCTGCTCCTCTAAAGTCAACATCTGTGTGGAGCCTCCTTGGCCCTGTGTTTCATGGTAGAAAAAATTGACCTGCAAGTTCTTTTTTTTTTTATTTTTATTTTTTTATTTTTTTATTTTTAAACAGTTTTATTGAGATATGATTGACATACAATAAACTGTACACACTTCAAGTATACAATTCGATAAGCTTTGATGGGTATATACCTGTGAAACCATCACCACATCAAGATAGTGAACTTACCCATCATTCTCAAGATAAACCCACTTTAACTTAACACTTAAGATATTCCATGTTGTTCTTTTTTTTTTTTTTTTACTTTTTTTTTTTATTATACTTTAAGTTCTAGGGTACATGTGCATAACGTTTATATCATGTATAACTCCCCAATGCAATCCCTCCCTCCTCCCCCCTCCCCCTGATAGGCCCCAGTGTGTGATGTTCCCCTTCCCGAGTCCAAGTGATCTCATTGTTCAGTTCCCACCTATGAGTGAGAACATGCGGTGTTTGGTTTTCTCTTCTTGTGATAGTTGACCTGCAAGTTCTTACAGCTTCCACATGACCAGCTACTGTTTAAGTGTTGTTAAGCCCTTGGTGACAGGGACTGAGGCATTAGCAGTTTTGAGGTCACAGATGACCTTTTGTGCAGGGTCTTGTAGACTTTTTAAATGATCATCCTTTCTTCTTGCCTCAGGGACCTGCCAGCCTAGTAATACCTAAATGGCTTGGTAGAGTCACAGTTTAAAATCTTTTCTGTCAGTGCACTTGATAAAATCTCCTGCAGTGTAGATATTTTGGGGCACTTCTCTGGACTTCACAGCCTGCCACTCGCCTACACAGGTGTGTTCACACAGTATAGACACAGCCTGACATCCTCTAGGTACATCTGGCACAGACCTCTCTTCTAGTTCAAGCAGTCTTCTATAGTTTTAGAAAATGGGTGTACGCAGATACTGACATACATATTATCTTACAGGGCCCTTTCTCTGATGCTTTTGAGAGATTTAAAAATATTTTACCACTTTAGACAGTTCATAAAAAAATTGCGTGGGTCTTACTCCCTGTTTGATATAGCCGGTTTCTAATAGGATATCCCTTGGGGACACTAACTACATCAATGTAGTTCCAACAGCCGGTCTTTCTTCTGCAATGTGCCAAGGCTCCGCAGATGCAGGCAAGTCTGTTCTCCCCCGGGCGGTGGGGCCACCGTGTGGAAACGTGCTTCTGACTCTATTCTAAAACCAGCAGGACAGACACGGGCGCTGCACCTGGATCTCCCAAATCTTGCATCAGATCACCCAAAATATAACCAAATGCTCCCAGATGTGTGCCAATGCATGGCCCATGAATGTGACTATCCAAGTGACTGCAGAACCCACACCCTTCCCTGACCAATGTGGGAAGACTGCACTTTCCTATACATAGCTCCTGTTTCCGTTGTGTGAGGCTGCTGGATCAATCCACTCCCGGTTGCTCTACCAGGACTGAAGGTGGAAGTCTTTTATTCATATAATCTTCTCAAACTAGTTTCCTTAACTAGGATGTTGTCCTCAAAGCCTTTGAATCAGGATTTCCCATTAAGATGAAATGCGTGTGCACGTTTCGTTTTCTTCTTTGTTGAAGTAGTACCAGTTGCTTCATGGTATTGGCTTAGTCAGAAAAGGTGTCCTTAGAATCACTGAGTGGGCCTCTTAGACACCCAAGAAGTGCATGGTGATGTCCTTTAAAGGTGTCCTTAGAATCACTGAGGGGCCTCTTAGACACCCAAGAAGTGCGTGGTGATGTCCTTTAGAGAGAAGGTCACTCTGGAAGGTCCGAGTGCAGCCTCCTTTAGAAAGGTAAAGATATGGTCCATAGTCCTGTCTGTCCTAGAGAAAGGATGGGCAAGACCTTTTACGTCTTGTGAGGACAGACATAGTGCTCCTGTTGGGGCATGTGGCTGTCTGGGAGGAGCAGGGCAGGGGGCCAGCCTGAGCCCATGGGGGCTGGAGGCTGTGCTGCTGCAGTGCTGCAGTGCCTGTTCCCTCTGGTGTCACCTGGACAGTGGAGCCCTAGCACGTGAACACACTGGGCACAGGCCTGAGGGTGCAGGGCCCCGAGTGACGATGGCGGGGAGGGACCACCTTTTCCTTAAAGACCCTTGTGAGTTACCTCTCGTCTTGGAGCTGAGGAAGCCAGGCAAGTGACAGCCACCACTGCCTAATTCAGTCCTGGCTTTGCTGTTGTGGGAAAGCGGCTGCATCCCCCAGAACTGGGTCTGCTGCCTATTTTCGAGCCACTTCAAGGCTTTCCCCAGAATGGCCCCATTCCTATCAGGCTGTGAGCTGCTTCTTGTTCCCCAGGCACAGTTCCAGTGCCAGGCACGGTGGTCCTCTGCAGCTCGGCCCACGTAACTCACATCTCTAAGGCCAAAGCCTGGCATCTTCACTCCAGTGCTTTCAATGCCCTGCTTGGCAGGAAGCTTAGCTTACAGGTGAATTTTTATAGGAATGGCCTTGGACCATTTGACAGGGGCACGTCCCAGTGAGGACAGCATGGTGGGTGGACTGACCAGCATGCAAAGATGCCACTTTACAGAGAGTGGCCCTGCCTTTGTCCCCATGACTGTGACTTGGGCCATACCTGGCTTCTGTGCACCCGATGAGACTTGATGCATGTGGGCTCTACTCAGTGTCCACGGCCCACACACCCGGTAAGCCCATCAAGAGAGTCCTAAGTCAATCTGGACTCCGCTTCCAAATAGCAGCCCTAAGCACTACGGGATGCCGCATGCCTAACAGGAAGGACTGGAATGTTCCAGGGAAGTAGCTGGAATTTGTGCTGTCAGGACTGGACTCTAGTGCATCCTCTGTCCAGCCTGCGGGGCACTGCACAACCTTCTCCCTGAGGACGTCCAGTTTCCTCCATCACCATGCCTTCCAGCCAACTCTTTGTACTCCAAGCTGTTTGCTGCCATAGTGTCTGCACGATGTGGATTCCTCTGCCTGCAAGTCTCTCCCAGTCTTTCCCAACCTTTGCCTGATTGACCCCCATTCTGCGTAAATGTCCTTCCCTCCACGAGGTCTTTTCTGACCCCCAAGAACAGTTGAGGTCCCCAGTTTTTCATCTCCATTCACAATGTACCTTTCCTTGTACGCTTATTTATCGCTTATTCTAGTCAGATGCTGTTCAAAGTGCTTTCTATATAGTAATTCACTTACTCCTAACAAAACCCCTAGGCCATCGGTACTATGGTATTTGCGTAATTATTAGGAAGTTACTGGCCATATGCTCCACTTGGTTTGCCTTCACTTTTAATCTGTTTCCTCCTGGCTTGCCTGTATTTGTTTTCTTTTGCCCTCTGTGTGCACAATGTGGCACCAGGCAGAGAATCCAGCAGGAAAGATTTGGATCAAACAAGAGAAAGTGTCTTCATACTGTTGGGGCTGCAGAGCCCTGGACCGTCCAGGGGACCTGAGCACAGGTGTCCATGGGAGATGCTGCTGTGATCCTCACACTTCAAACTCAGCGCTGGCTAGAGAGAGGGATGAGTGACAGGCCTCTGACAGTCCTCTTGGTGCTGATCTGTGATTTCATATAGAAAGAAGCGGATCCCTTATTCCGTCTGTATATGAAAGAGCAAGTGATCACATTGAGCACGGAGCCTCCATGAATAAGTGGCTATTAATAGACATTTGCTAAATGCAAAAAAAAAAACATGTTGGACATTGTACCAAAACAAAGAATTAGATAAGGTCTTTGCTAGGATAACAGCTCTTCCTAGGGAGCACAGAAAATAAATTCATTGAGTAAGTGACCAAAAAAAAAAAAAAAATCGCAGGTAAAGAACATAAATGCAGTCAGGGTTCTGACCCTTTTGAAAACATTTCTTACATATTTCTTTTATATGTCATGATTTATATATAGAATGTGGCATTCACTTTCCTAAAAGGATTCATAAGCTCTTACCCAAAAGCCTTTGCAGACAGGAAAATCATGATGGGCCATTTCATTTGACCTTCCTGAGTCTTGGTTTCTTTATTTGTAAAAATGAGTCAAGTGCAGTTAGCAATCAGGCCAAGAGTGATGGGACAGCACCCCTCTGTGTGATTCCAGCAGCTACTGACACAGTGAAATGCTTCCCTACTGGCTGTCCCACTGAAAGTCCCCATTGTCTGTGGACACTCTGGACATGCCCCTCCCGCAGGACCCCCTGGACTTCTCCATAATCCAGCTGTGTATGTATCATTCCAGAGTTTTGCCGGATGCAGGCGGCCTACTCAAAAGTGTGGTTGAAGAGAGATTAATGGGAGCTCAGATACGATGATGTGCTTGAGGTTAAAGAAAACAAGCAAGGGATGGTGACATGCCCCAGGTCTAGCAATACTGGGAAGCTGTTAATACCCCTCTGGACTTGTGGAGGGAATGACATTTAAGCAGAGTTGGGGTTAATCAGACGAAGGTTGGGGAGTGCTGGGAGAGACTTTGGGGCAGACAAATCCACATCATGCAGACACCATGGCAGCAAAGGTCAAAAGTGATGGAGTGTTTATGAGAATCTGGTTAGATTTGTGTCCATGGAGAGAAGCCACTGATGGGAACTGAGGATTTTATAGAGAAATATGGACTCTGTTGACTCCTGCTGAGCAGGAAGGGGCCCAAGGGAGGAGTAGCCCAACTTCTCTTTTCTCTCCCTTCCACTCTTCTGCAGGTGTCCCCCATTAGCGGGATCCAACCTGGAGCTAGACAGTCAAGGGGTCTGTTTGAGGCTGGCAGTTAAGGTCAGCCTCCCAGGTGCAAAGCAGGATGGAGGAGGATGAAGAATTGATTTGGAGGGGCAAAAGAAGGTGCTCAGTCCTATTCAGTTAGTGCTTAGCACAGCTGGTTCTGCAGGCCTGCTTCTGGGAGCTGGAGTCTGCCCTGATCCCTTGGCATACCAATTGCAGAGGATTTGTTTACAGTTAAAAAGCTTGATCTTAGAATATAATGCTCTCTTTTCCTCTTTGCTTTAGAGAGTCATGTTTAGCCTGAAGAGAACAGGAAGCAACCCCTTCTGCTCTTAAGGTAGTAAGTCTTTTTTTTTTTTTTTTGCCACAAGGTCTCACTCTGTTGTCCCAGCTGGAGTGCAGTGCCATGGTCACATCTCACTGCAGCCTCGAACTCCTGGGTTCAAGTGATTCTCCCATCTCAGCCTCCCAAATAACTGGGACTACAGGCATGTGCCACCTTGCCTGGCTCATTTTTATATTTGTTTCAAAGGCACAGGTTTTTTGCCACATTGCCCATGCTGGTTTCAAACTTCTGGACTCAAATGATCTACTTACCTCAGCCTCCCAGGGTAGTAAGTCTTTAAGTAAGAGATGGAAAAGGACTATGGCTCACAGGAGATCCAGCCCAGCTCCTGGGCTAGGGGTTCTACCTAGGTGTTTGCAGTCAAAGCTTTACAGGAACAAGCTGAGTGTATTTACCTACGATATTTCCTTTATCTTCTCTTTGCTAATATGTGTTAGAGACAGGCAAAAATTGAGCAATGCACGGGGTCTCAGCCATCTCTTTCTGTCACCTGTCAGCAAAGAAAAGTCTAATTGCTCTGCTCATTCCCGCTGCAGAGATTCCCTCATGTGGCTTCCCCTGCAGAGAGGCCTGACCTTTTTCCATCCACATCTTACTGTCTCCTGGCCCCTTCCTCCAGTCCTGGCTTTCCCTGGCCCTCCCAGCTGTCCCCACGCTGCTTGGTTTTTGTTGACCTCCCTCCATCCTTAGAATCTGTGCACCACCATTTGCCATGTCCGCTGGCTCTGCTGTCTTCTTAATAAACCTCTGTTTACTGTATCAGTATGTATCAGTGCTGCAGTGCAGAGGGGGCCTTGTGGAGGAGACCCTGAGCGGGGCTCCTGCATCTCCCAACACACCGGGCACAGTACTGAGTCCACAGTGGTGCTCCTGAAGGAAGACGAGGCCACTGATGGACTGTTGTGAGCTCCCCTATTTTAAAACCACCTAAACACCAGATGCCAGGAGCTCTGCACTCATACTAGCGAGAGTCTGAAGGCTCCCAAAGGAAGAATTCGCTTCTCTTCACGGTGTTCTTTCTCTAGATGAGGACAGTGGAGGACGTGCAGGTGTGGGAGCTGCTTCCTCCACATGGCTCACCCCTCCCCGACAGAGGACATGTGGTGCATTGAGAGTGCTGGGCATTGAGGATACTCTGAGGACCTCATCCTTCAAGACACAATAACCTTTGCTCACCCTGCAGTTTGCCATATTCCTCGCTATTCCCCCACTGGATGCTTGTGGAAGGAACTGCAATTGTCTATGCTTATTGCCCTTCCAATATTAGCCAAATGGAACTCTAACCCTGGCAAAGGCAGCCTAAAGCCAAGAGAAGCTGTCATGTCAATTTCAGTTTAACCAGGTGTTGCTTTTGCTCTGTTAGTTGCCTCCCTGAGACTGCCTTTGCTTAGCAACAACCTCAGCTTTTCATAACAGCTTCTCCCTGAGTCTCAGCAGTAACTCTGGAGCTGCCAGCAGGAGGGAAGCCTCTCAGATTTAAATGGGATGGAAGGTAAAAATTCCCAGAGGTTGTGGGTTCCTGGAGGGTCTTAAAGCCTCTGGCATGACAGCTCTGTATAATGGCTGGGCTGCTAATCTCTTTCAACGTAAAGGGCTGGTACCCACATTTTATTGATATGGTTCAGCTACCTGCTCTTACTCAATAGTGCTGGGTTAACCAGAGAGGATGTGTTCTGGGCACGCATCTAGTCCTAGTGCTATTTGGCTCACCAGGAAATCTCACTTAGGAAGTTCATCTTAGCGGCAGGGGTGAGGGGGGGTGGGGGGGTTTTGTGAAAGTGTTTTCAAGGCACTGGGAGATAAAGAAAAGGCAGAGTGTGGAATAAGCAGTGTATTCTTACTCTGAGCTTTGTTTCCCCAGAGATCATTATGTTATTCCTAGAAATTTCCCAAAGCCCTAAAGCTTTTCAAAAGCCCCTGTGTTAGCATGGAATCTCTGGGAAAAAGGCAACATCCAGGCGGGGATGGGGATTGAGTCTTAGCATCTATGTTGCAGTGAGATTCAGGACCCCAGCACAAAGCCACGTGTGTTGTGCACAGCACAGGTCCTGTGTTACGTTCCTCAAGTAGATCAGTGGTCATGGCACCACCTCAGTATGTGCAGTGACACACATCAGGATTGATAGGGTCCAGACAGAAGGTTGAATCTGTTCCAAAGTGTGCAGCATCGCTCAACCTTTCATACTTCTTTTTTTTTTTTTTTTTTTTTGAGACAGAGTCTCGCTCTGTCACCCAGGCTGGAGTGCAGTGGCCGGATCTCAGCTCACTGCAAGCTCCACCTCCCGGGTTCACGCCATTCTCCTTTCTCAGCCTCCCAGGTAGCTGGGACTACAGGCGCCGCCACCTCGCCCGGCTAGTTTTTTGTAGTTTTTAGTAGAGACGGGGTTTCACCGTGTTAGCCAGGATGGTCTCGATCTCCTGACCTCGGGATCCGCCCGTCTCGGCCTCCCAAAGTGCTGGGATTACAGGCTTGAGCCACCGCGCCCGGCCAACCTTTCATACTTCTTAACACACATGAAGCATGTGTATGTGCACAGCACAGTGGGCGAATGGGCAAAGCTGTTCACAGTTAGATGTCCCAGGCTAAGGGGTTCCAGCTGCCCAAGTTTGGCTCCCTAGATTTCCTCTAACCCAATTTTTTCATATTAGGTGCCACAAAAGACATTAGTGAATTCTGGTTTGCAGTTGCAGACTCATTACCACTCAGAAAAGCACTTCCAGAATTCGCTAAGACTCTTGACCCTGTATCTCCTTGGCTAATTCATGACTTTGGGCCTATCTGAAGTAGTCATTTCAGAGCCCTGAGAGTATTTAGAGAGAAATACAATTAAGAAAATGTGGAGTGTGAAAGGCCATGTCTATCCTTACACAGTTATGGAATGTTTTAAATAAGATTAAGTAAGATGGAGCGTGTGAAAGGATTTTATAAACCACAGTGTAAATTTTTATGTTTAATACTACTACTAGTGCATGACTGATTAGGCAGATAGTCCTCACTTACTGATTATAATGCTGCAAATCCCCAAATGTCCAATCCAAACCATCCACTAAAGTAATGAGTAAAATACATGCAAATAGAAGGGCAAACATTCTATTTTTTTCTCCTCTAACACAAGAAAACATTGGGCTGTTTTTAGAAGTGTACGATTCACATAGAAGAAGAATAATGGTGCCTAAAATTAGGAACATCTAGTTCAAACCACCTAGAGTAATGAAAATATGGTGGGTTTAATGCCTTAAAACATCTCACAATAGCAGTTTGGAAGAAATAACTAAGTGACTAAATATTTAATGGTTACCAGGAAATGTTAAACAAAGGTGGGTTACTCTAACTCTAATAGAGCTTTATCTTTAGTTTGTTTTTTACATAAGTTAAAATATGATTAATTGGAACCATAAATAATGATGGTAATAAGAATGATTATAGAGGTCACTACCATCTTTTTCTGAGGTGTTCAATGTATCCTGTATGCGGTACTACCTTGGAGACAAAGCCCAAAGCAGAGATGTTCAGGGTAGCTCCCCTGACCTACTCCCATTCATTCATTCATTCATTCATTCAACAAACACTGTATTTCCCCAACTCTAAGAGTTCTCAGTTGTAAGAAATGCAATTATTTTATATACCACAAGGAAAAGTTGATGTCAATTAAAGTATGACATGCCATTGATTGCAACACACAGCTCCACTTCAAAGACTTTTAAGTAAAAACACATGCATCTTAGAACTGAATAAAAATAATACTTTTTAAGTGTAGTATACCTTAGGGAGAAGGTTTGCAGGTTCAGACAACTGGGTTAAAATCCTGGCTTGACCTCTAGTGACCTTGAGTGCTCCCTAAGTCTGACTTTCCTCACCTGTAAATTAGGGCCGGAGAAGTAGCTTCCTCAAGAGAAAGTTGTTAATTAAATTAAAATGAGTCAAAATCTAAGATGGGTCATTGCTTTTGTTAAAAGTCTCACTCCAGCATTATTGTGTGACGAAAGTTCAGCAACAGGAAGACTAGCTATGGGCTGTTCTAGACTCGATAGGGAACTAGTATAGAGTAGTTGGAGCGACAATGAGGGCTCGAATGAGCAAACAGGATGTCGATGAGATACAGATTGGAAATGACAGATCGACTGCATGGGGGTGGGGAGAGAGAAAGAGAAGTCAAGGGTAAGTTCTAGGTTTTTGGTTTGAGCCCAGTTCGATGGTGCCATCTATGGAGATAAAGAAACTGGGAAGAATTACATGTTCTGTTTTGGATTTACTCCTTTTGAGAGGTCGCCAGGGAAGCTTGTTTAGAATACTCATTCCGTGGCCCTCCTCATGGAGATCCTAATTCTATAGGGGGTGTCCTCCAGCGAGGCAAATGTGCTGCGTGAAGCTTTGAGAAAAGTCTAAATCTTGGAAAACATGGTACCTTCATATTTTACAAGTTCATTGGTGCATTATTTTGTGTGAATGTGTGTGTGTGTAAAAAATGCAGTTGTGCTGGTTTGAATTCAACTATATATGTAGTAAGGGTGCCCATAACTGAAAAAAGTAGTAATCCATAGAAATAACATAAATGAGAATATGTTTGAGGATGATGGGTTTTTTTGTTATGTTATTCTTCCTCCTTCTTTAGGGCCTTTGTACCCATGGTTAATAAGAGCTTCCTCTCTCCCTCTCCCAATCTGTACAGTTAACTCCTCCCCATCTTTGTAGCTCAGTGCAAATCTCCCCTCATCCGGACACCTTCCTGGTCTCTCAGACAGGCTCCTTGTGCTGCACGTGTTCATAACACCGCATGCATAGCACATTGTGTGTGTGGGATATAATTTTATTGTTAACTTTCTTCCCTGCTAGATTGAAAACATCTTGGAAGCAGGAAACATTTTTATTTTGGACAGCATTTTATCCACAGCATGGAAAACAGTGCCTGGGCATATTAGGTCCTCAATAAATAGTGGGGAATAAATAAATACATGTGGGTGTTTTTTAATCCAGTTCCATGTATAATTAATTTTCTCCTCATTGATGGCAGTTTTCGCTGCACTAATTTTTAGGAGGGTCTTTGGGGACCCTAGAGCCAAATGGACCAGAAAGAAGATAAAATGATTCAGAAATATAAGAAAATATAATTGGACCGAAGAAAGTCCTTACATAGACTTAAATGTCAGCAACAACATAAATCTACTGAATTCCCCTCTTGACTCTCTGTGGAGTCCTGATGTTCCAACAGAGTTTTACAGTCCTGACACGAGAGTAGTGCTAGAGGGAGAACTGTCTCCAACCCGTGTTGGGTATGTACCAGAAACCATCAGCCATGGGGAAGCTGGAGCTTAATATGACCCATCCCATTCCTCAAGGAATTATTGAAGTAATCATGCCTGGGGCTTCCATGGCAAATGTTCTTTTCTTGTGGCTAATCTGGGTTATTCATCAAATGACTAAAGGTGAATACATGGGCCTAAGTCCAACCGAGTTTCCTGACTAGTTTTCCAAATGGTTCAAATCTACTGATGCAATTCCTAGCACAGAATTGCCTCAGATGTCCATTAAGCCCTTGCCAATGATATAGCCTATTTCAGGGCACTGTATGTTTAACTAAAGGTACAGGTAATGCATATTCCCAAGCATAGCCCAACCATATCACATTTCTTTCCTCCAAGTCATAATGTCACTCTCTGAATGACTAATGTAAATCAAGGGGTATGGAATAGCCTTGTGCAATGAATATTTTTTTTCCCAGTTGGTTCTTAGATATCTTGCTTCTTAGGTTATTACTGCAAAGGTAGGCTGTACTGGGGGAAAAGAAATGACAGAGAAGAGAGGAGATAATGGGAAATGTATAGAAAATGCTACTAAGGAAATGTAGTGAGCTAGGTTGGTGAGTTATTTAGTCAGGCAGACTTTCTCATTGATAGTTCAGGGGCATGC
Source organism: Trachypithecus francoisi (assembly GCF_009764315.1). Lineage (NCBI taxonomy): Eukaryota > Metazoa > Chordata > Mammalia > Primates > Cercopithecidae > Trachypithecus > Trachypithecus francoisi. Next base: position 120,231,193 of record NW_022681473.1, on the reverse strand, counting down.
CTTAACACTGCTGTTTGTTAGGAAATAGGCTATACTGCTACTCACACATTCCAATTTGATCCTCAGTGTTCTGGGAGCTCAGCGTATCCTATGCTGTGGACTCCATTTGACTGATCATTCTTTCATAGTTTTGAAAACAAGGAATGATGAGACATTCATATAGAAGCTCCTACCTAGTGTGCCAATATTTAGAAGAGTGATTCTATATGTGGCTGGACAAAAAGACATGCATTCAAGCAAAAATGATCCAGGACCAGGGTATCTGAAGTTTTTGTAAAGCGACAGTGTGAGGTGCATGTGAGAAGTGGCAGCAACCTCGTTGTAATGAATTTACTGCCCTTGTGCTGCCACGAGGCAGGGCGATCACTTCTGACTGGTGAATTACACTGTGGAATCCTGACTTCCGTGCTCAGGACTAGGGCTGGGCAGATGGTTTGCCTGGCCCTCTTGTGTACATGCTGTGGTAATGTCAACTCCATCAAATGCTTAGGAGATGAAAGAAAAAAATGGTTCAGACTTGAGGTGGGGAGCAGCAACTTGTACTCAGGACACAAAGAAGAAAGTGCTGGCGAGAAGGATAGAGCACCTTAACATTCCGGAGCCCTGACACACGGGAGCGTTCCCTGAATTAGGTGTTATTAGATCAAATGTCCTGACTACCTTTAGCCAAATGATTTGATTTTCTTGACTCATTGCAACTATAGCTCTCTGGTGGACAGCAAGGGTTGGTATCACTAATTACTATAAATAAAATACAAACTTGTTTGGTTTTATCTAAGCTGGTGTAATTGTCAGAGGTAGAAACATATGCCAAGAGGAGGCTGTCAGCAAAAAGAGTTTGGGGCAAAGATCACATTGTGCAGTTAGATCATTACAGGTTTGATTCCCAAAGGATCAGATTCCGTCCGTATGGAACTCCCTGGGGGAATTCCGAAGGATGCCCTAGTTGTTGTTTATTTAGTTAAAAATTAAAGGCTGTAGGACACAGTTCTTACCAATTATATTTGAGAAATGGAAGCAGCCTATGAGACAAATCCAAGGTGAAATTTTGCAGCAGGAGTTCTTAACACTGGGGCTCAATAGTGAGTTTTGAAAGCTCACAAACCACCGGAACCTATGTAGAACATTTTGTGTATTTATACTTGAGTGTCTGTGTTTTTCCTTCAGATTCTGAAGGGACAGCCTTACCTCCAAGGTGTCCGGACCATAGCCTTTCAATCTGTATGTTATGTCAGAAACAAAGGGCTTTTCCAACCAAGTCCAGTGTAAACAGAGATATCTCCTACATAGCTCCACAAAGCCAACCCCTCATAAAGGTTTTGTCGTGGTTTGAATTGTATAATTTTATTAGTTATGGAAATAGATACAAACTATGGGAGCATGTAGGTAGAGACCCAGAGGATTTCGGATCTTGGGAAGCCTGAGATCAACTTGTCCAACATTAATTTCGTTGATGGGGAAACTGAGGCTTGGAGGTGCAGCAGCCTGCTGCAGGTCCCCTAGCAACCCAAGGCTGGGTTTGGTTGGAAAAGCATCTCTTGGCTGCCGCTTCATATTTTCTGTATTCTACCTATCCCTGATCATCAGGAAAATAGGAAGACATCGGTACGCAATGAAAGTACATGCTACCTCTAGTATTCGAATCTGATTGTCTTTTGCTGAGAGCGTGTCTAGGAATGGTGCTCCCTGTGACCAGTGAGCAGGGGGCCAAGACCTCAGTTCTTCTCTCTGAGATCCTACTTGTGGCATCATAGAAGACATTTGATGCACATCTATGCAGATCTCTCGCACTTACTCACTGAGAAGTTTTAATTGTCTGGATGTCCTTTATATTTTCTCATTTTATTTTCATTTTTTCTCGCCTGTTAAATTGTAATATGAACACTTAGAGAAAAAGAAATTTTGTATTTGACAGACGGCATCTGTTGCCACAGATCTTAGCTCCTTTTCGAGTAACCAAACACAAATGAGAATTATGGGCACTGGCGAAAGTGACGTAGTGTGGGGTAGAATCGTTTATTTTATTTTCATTTCTCTTTCTCTGGCATTCTTCCACAAGAAGAGGACCCCTCCTCCACATGTGCACTCTGCAGTCTGGGCTCCTCTTCCTGGCATCTGTCTCACTCTTACAGTTAGTCAAGTGCAGGAGGTATGGCTCTTCCTTCTGACCTTCCATCAACTCTGGAAGTGAACCTTCAGAGGAAATTAAAGCTGAAGAGGGTGGTTAGGCACAGGCACTTGGGGAGGGGACCAGGACTCACCTATCTTCCAACCCCACACTCTGCCCGCTCCAGCCCCACACGTTGCCCTCTTCCTTTTACATGCTCAAGCTCTTCACAGAGAGGTTGGAAATGAAGCCGAGTCTAGGGGTGAGAGAGGAGAGTGAGGAGGACTCAATGAACCTGGAATTCAGCCAAAAATACACAAATATGTCCAATGAAATCTGCATGCACACTTCTGGATCCTTGATTGTAATGGTCAGGATGATGAGAAATCATTGTGAATTATATCTAGAGATCCCTCTTTTCATCACTATTTCTTGTTATTTTAAAGATGAATCTTAGGAATAACAGGTGTCATCTGTTTTGAAGAGTTAAATAATTACAGTAAATAGTACACACACACATGCATGCGCGTGCACACACACACACACACTTGTACTGAAAATTCTGAGATTTTTGCCTACTCTCAACATCTTTTACTTTTCTAGACTTTAGGATGTGTGACAGTTTATTCTCTCTTGTTTTACTTGTGTCATATAGAGGGCAGCTTGGGGCTAACATTATTTCCTGTTCCAAAAAAGCCACTGTCTTTTATTAAGCAATGCTTCTTTCCAAGTGCTGCAGTGTTCATCTCGCAAGTTTTCCTTAAGGAGTCACTTCAAGTATCTGCAGAAATGGCAGTTAGGATCGTGCATTTTATCTTCTTATGAACTATTCTGGAAACACAGACAATGCATTGGCTGTGGATCTTGCCCACATTCACACTTTCAATTTTCATTTATCAAAAATGCTGCTTCCCCAATTTTTCCTTGCAGAAATCTTATAAAACATAAAATCACTTAATTATTGAATTCTAAAGCTAGATGGAACATCAGCAATCTTCCATCATAACATCTTATATAAAAGATAAGGAAAGGGAAATTCAACTAGTGATAAAATCTGGACTACAGCCTAATTCTACTGATTAGTATTTCAGTTCTGTATCCAAAATATCATAGTGCTACTCAGAAATGCCACGGTTCAAGATTCACTGGAAACAAGGTAAATGCTACGGAAACTCCAGGAAGTTCTAATAAAACAAATGCACTGAGAGAGGAATAATTCATTTTTTTTTTTTTTTTTTTTTTGAGATGGAGTCTCGCTCTGTCACCCAAGCTGGAGTGCAGTGGCCAGATCTCAGCTCACTGCAAGCTCCGCCTCCCGGGTTCACGCCATTCTCCTGCCTCAGCCTCCCGAGTAGCTGGGACTACAGGCGCCCGCCACCTCGCCCGGCTAGTTTTTTGTATTTTTTAGTAGAGACGGGGTTTCATCGTGTTAGCCAGGATGGTCTCGATCTCCTGACCTTGTGATCCGCCCGCCTCGGCCTCCCAAAGTGCTGGGATTACAGGCTTGAGCCACCGCGCCCGGCCTCATTTTCAAATAATGTTAACAATCCCTAAAATATTGAAATAAACTCATACACCCTCACATCATGCCAAGAGAAGGGATCCAAGTTATTTGGAGGCTTTCATGGGAGTAAAAATCAACATTCAAAAAATGAAAGTCAACCCAGGTCACCTTCATAAAGGATAACGCACCAAAATGCCTCAGACATGAATTTTAAGAATGGATCTTAATATGAGCTCAGGAATTAGGGAGCCTTTTCTATAAACAGTGTGTGTTTCTAACAACGTAATAGGTATGTGACGGCGAAGGTATAGCGTTATGGAAAACAGAAAAATCTGAATGAGAAGGCAGAGACTCAGCTCACCTATTCACAAGTCATGGGGATTATTAATTTGCATTTATTGCCTTGGAGGCGGATAAAGTTGGACACTCATGGAAATAGTGCCTGAATTGAGAACAGAGAGAGGAAAGAATTGATACTTTAGGATGGCTTGTTTGAGCAGTTATGGGATGACAAAGGAGATATACTATGCACTCAAGTCCCAATGAGCAAGTTCTAAAACAAATTAGCTCTGGAATTTGGTTTAAAATTTTTTTTAAATGCTGAAAAGAGGTAATACTTCATTACTGCATCAGATACCAGTAATCTCAATTATTTTTTACTGCTTCTCTGACGAAGGGTAAGCGACTGATGTGTGCATATGCATTTGGCAAACAGTAGCACAACGGCATGCATTTTCCACATCCATCCTTTAGCATATATTCTTCTCTTTAGTGAGAAGTACCTCAAATTTTTACCATTGTGGAAATAGAAAGTCCTTACAAATGTGTCGTGAACCCATACTGCATGTTTTAATTAAACAAGTCCATCCATTAGATTCCTATAATTGGGTAGTGCTCCTGTCTTTTGTTTTAAACTCACAGTTCAGAAGGTATAAGATAAAGATGGAGTCAGTCCAGTGAAATGTGCTGAACCTCAATTAAATTTTAGTGTTAATTCATTTGCTAACTTATTTCCAGCTTGAACAATAGTTGTCATTCGTCATCACTGTCATTATCACCATCCACAGCAACAAAAATGAACGTTTGTGGATTGTCAGTCATGAATATGCTTAGTACATCCCACTGGTCAGAAAGCAGTCCTTGGATGAGTATTCTCAATGCTTCAAGTTAGACATCTGGATCTACTGTGTACAAGCCTTGATGGGGCAATATTTAACAACAGGAGCAGAAGAGCCACTGCACATTTGCATGGCTGGAAAGGAGTAGATATTCCACTGAAAGAAGAGAGATGTGATTCTACAGGAGTGTTTGGCTAGAGTGGCTAGGGACTGTCCATCCCTCACAATCCTCCTTGCATTCGTGAGATGCTCATGTCAGGGGACATCCTAATATGAGGGGTAGTGGAGGAATCCTAAAGTATGGCAGTGACTTATCTCTGAATCACAAGGGGTCCAGTATACTTGGAATCCAGGCCAACCTGTAGCAATTGTGCTCCATCAGTGCCTGCACCAAGAAAAAAAAAAAAAAAATCACTACAGGCTCTATTCAGGGTGATTTTCTGTGCTCAGTCAGATGAACATTCTCTTACCAAGCTCCCATTTCCAGAAAAGGTAGGTCTGTGACTTCCCGCTATAAGCTCCTTTCAAAGCCATGTCCTCCCAGATGGAACTCTAAATCTGACTGAAGACCTGGGAGGCAGAATACCCTTTCCTGTGGGGTCCACATGTTCCCTCTAAAGACTGCGACTCAGCAGACTGAGGCTCACATAGCACACTCAGCAGAAGATGAGAGTAGTCTCCTCCTGAGGCAGGATAGGAAGGGCTCCTAGCTGGTGAACTCATCAATCACAGTCAAGCTGGTTCAACTAAGAACGTGCTCTTGCATAACCAGGGCTCTAAAGATCCACAAGGCAAGAGAACTATGGAGTTAGCAAATAGGTAAAATTAAGTCCTCATCAGTGCCTCTTACAAAGTTGGTTCTGACTCAGCACTCTCTCCTAGGAGGGTGATGATAGCTATTTGAAGCGTGATTAGCAGTAGCAGATATTACTAATGTCTACTGGTGGTCATCTAGTAGATATTGGTAGATATTCACTAGTGCATAGTGTATGTGAAAGATCAAGCTCCCGTTCAGACAAAGGTTGTGGGCCGTGTTCTGCTGTCTCAGCCGAGCCTCAGAACTGCCTCTTTGCAGGTGCCTTGGCACATAGTATTCAGAGGTGTTTCTGGGCTCCAGTTGAGGAATATGGAGCTCACCTATCTTCTCCCCCCTCTATTCCAGTAAGCCATGCTTTGCACCCAAACCCTCAGGCCAGTGTCGACTGAGGTGCTCGGCATGGGAGGGTTAGTCAATCCCACCCACCCACTTTCATTCTAAGGAGACTCAGGCCCTTTCTCCTTCATGGTTCCTAGACATAGGGAGGGAGAAACACCAGTGCCGTCGATTCCTGAGGCTTGGCCAGGTAGTTCCAGACCTTGCTGCCAGGAAAAACTTGGGGCATCTGGGATGTGGCTGGGGCTAGGGGTGAAAGGGTAGAAGGATATGAAGAAAGGTGAAGTCAGTAGCTTTCTTCAGTCTTGCCGGAAGCAACTGGAAGTGACACAGCTCCATCCCAGACCTTCCTGGTTCCTCTCAGGTGAAGCTGACCTGGAAATGCAAGTGCCGTCATTCCTGTGTGTTTTGGCTCCGACCCATTTCTGACTCTCAGTTCCTCTTATGTGGCTAGAGGTGAGGTTTGAAGGTCAGGTTGGAGGACTGGTTGATGGCAGATGATTTAAAACTAAACACGATGTTTCAAGCTGGCTTTCTGTTTTGTCTTTTGTGGGGAGATTTTTTTTGGCTTATAGGGGTTTTCTTGTTTATTTTCTGTGACTGACAGTGACTTTCTGCTGCCTCCCAGAAATAATCGGGCTTAAATTCTTCTCCCTGACTAGACTTGGCCTTTGCCCATGTTGTGTGGTGAGATGTTTGAGCACAAACAGGACACTGGCAGCCCTGGCCAGGACCTCCTGAAGGCACTGACAACGCAGTCCCTATCAGACGCACCTTCACCTTGCCTGTGTGTGTGGATGGAGGAGGTCCCATGTCCTTTCTGTTTGTCATCTCAGCACTTACCACCCCTCCATCCCAGGAGGGTTTAAGAGCCCATCCACCCCCTTCCTTCAAACCTGAGCCAGGCAGGCGGTGACCCCGCCCCACTGTAGAATGAGGTACCACACCAGGTGAAGAGGGACATGGAACACTTTTTAATGTCAAGTCAGAGACAACCCCACCCTCCCGGATCCCCCAATCCCACTTTCCCTCATCACATCCAGGACCCCTCCCCGAGGACTCTCTGGTTCCCAGACTTTCAGGGGAGGGAAAAAAAAGATTACCTAAAAATTGCATTTTCTTCTCTTTCATACACACTCACACAAAGGTGGGAAATTAAATAAAATAAAACAAGAGGATTAAACTCTCCAGTGGTCACAAAGGCATCAGAGATTCCCGTAACGGGCTAAAGCAAGTGGGTACTGACGGTTCTGCGTGTTCAGTTGCTTGCTGTCTGTTAATGCCACAGAGCAGGATGGAGAAAGCGGGGCCGCTTGGGGTGGCCGACGCGCAGAGCCACACCTGGAAAGATGCTGCGCCTGGTATTAGTCGGATTTTTTTTTATCTTTTCACTTTTTATAAATGTCTCTGACATGTAAATAACCCAAGAAAATAAAAAGGCAGGAGCTGATTACACAATTACCAGTAAACTCTATCATCTTTTAGAAGATCAACACACAGCTAACGCCATATACAGCATGCAGTAATGTCTGAGAAAGGACCCTGCGGAGAAATAAAATGGCTAGAACTCTAACAAAAAAAATATATGTATATATATACTGTATAATATATGTCATCAAAAGAAGCATAGCCAACAAACCCAAGATACAGTGCAGATCGCCTTTCCATTTCCAAACAGTGTGTAGAGAGCATAGTATTGTCTGCATGAGATGCCACAGTCGGGAGGAATCTGTAGCGCTGGTGGAGATGTTGGTGAAATCGGATGTGTTTTTTGGTGGATGTGCCGAATCCTCACCAGGCGATTAGTGCCTGGTGTGTGGTCCACCAGTTGTAAACCTAGTTAAGAAGTATACTATTCATTTTTACTGTTTAACAAACATACTTCTCTTCACCCTTTTCAGTTGTATTTTTTTAGTTTTGTCTTGTTTTTGCACTAAGTTCTAGACTCATATCAGAAAATATAATTAATAAAATTAATAATGAATCAGAATCCCTTGTTATCCATGATGTCCATGTAGTAAAATGATGATAAAAAAAAAAAAAAAAAAGTTTAACGGTATCTTTTGTGACTGTTTGTGGGATTGTTGTTGCTGTCGGATGGTCTTACTTTGTTTCCTTTTTCTTTCTTTCTCTTTTTATTTCACGTTTCACAACACACACCATGGTGGCACAGTCTACCCAAATGCCCACAGCGCCATGCTTGGGCCGGAAGGTCTCACTCTGTTCGTCTCTATGGACGGATTGAATTTGGGATGGCCAGCTCCAGAATGTTCCGCGTCGGGGCACTCTGTGGGCAGAGCGGCTGAGCCCTTGCCCACACTGGCACCAGAGAGGTCACATGATGCAGCTTGCAGTGGGTCCAAGCCGGGTGTGCTGCGTTCTTCCCGTTTGGGAAAAGAAAGAAAACTCCGTTGTACCTAAATATCTGCAAGGCAAGTTTCAATTTCTTTCTGGAAACTTTTTCCCCCAAAGTATTCTTTGTTCCCCTCCCTCAAATTTCTGTCCCATGAGGCTGTGTTTCTTCTAATTTCATTTGTATGTATCTGATTGGTTGCTGTCGGTGTTGCCATTGCTGTTGTGTTGGTGGTGGTGGTGGCGGCAGCCTTTCCCGGGTGGGGAAGTGGCACTCACATCAAAATTTGAGGAGCAGGTGCAAGACCAGAAGAGGCAGCAGCCAGACGCAGCCTGCCCTCCTCGACGTGCCGTTGCTCACCTCGCTGACAGCGCCCGGACCTGTGGAGAGAACATACTCGCTGTGAGTGGGCTGGGAGAAAATGGAAGGAAAGCCCGGTGGTTGCCTGGCCTGCTGTCATTCGGCCTTGCCCTGGTAAGACGTCCCTCTAAGGGAAACACGTGGTGTTCCAGCCCCAGCTTGAGCAGTGAACGTTCTATGGCTCACATCCCACAGACACACACACACTACATAACAGGAAGCCTTCCCCTGCAAGGAGAACATGAGGCTCAGGTTACAGCGTCCTGGGCCTTCTTCCTTACTGTATCATAAACATGCAAAGGCCATGGCTTAGGCTCAAATTCAAGAAGAAGGTGGCAGATTCATTAATATTCTACACAGAGCTTTAACAAAGTCAGACTACTGTACCGAGTGCCTCATCACCCATCCACTTCTGAGCCCACAGAGCTTTAACAAAGTCAGGCTACTGTACCGAGTGCCTCATCACCCATCCACTTCTGAGCCCACAGAGCTTTAACAAAGTCAGGCTACTGTACCGAGTGCCTCATCACCCATCCACTTCTGAGCCCACAGAGCTTTAACAAAGTCAGGCTACTGTACCGAGTGCCTCATCACCATCCACTTCTGAGCCCTGCCTGCCTGAAACACTCACCTGCCCTCCAGCTGCATGGCCTGTGGCTCAGAAAAGAACCTGCTGGACAAAACAACCTGTCTGCCTGCTGCTTCTGCTGCCTCGGGCACACAGGCCATCCTGCCAATCACTCCGTCTCGGGGCGGGGCACCAGGGTTCCACCTGGAGCACCTGACCTCCTCCCCATCTGGATGGGGAAGAGCAGATGAAGCTCAAGGTTCACATGCCTGCAAGGCCAAAGCCAGCCCACATGGATGGAGGTGAGTCAAAGAAAGGAACAGGAAGCCTTCCTGTGCATATGGATGTAACTGGAGATTAATGAGGACACGGGGATGCAGAACTTGCCTCAGTGTATGTCCTTTGGTGGGGTGGTGGTAGGGGGCACCTTTCCCTAGGAGGCACACACTGACGTAGCCTACAAACAGATACTCTTTGAGATGGAGACACAAACACAGGAGGTGGGAGAACTGCAAGGCAGTACAGTTCCCCAGCAGCTTCCCTATTGTTCTGAAACATACGTTTTATGGCTACCTCGGCCCTTGTGGCCAAGAAATCCCATGACCAGTGAAGCTTTGATTTCTGTAGCATACATAAGGTTGGATGCCCAGATGAATTAGGTACCCAAGGAACCAGGCCACCTTCTCAGACTGGACCTGCTCTGGCACACTCTGTTGCATTGAATTTCATAGCGGTGTTTAAAGCTGGTGGCCTCACCAAGTCCCTGTCCTCCTGGGTTAGGGAATAAGGAACAAAGCCAGAACCTGCCCGCCTGACTTGGCTGCTCAGCATTGGAGACATTTCTGGCTAAGGAAAATCAAAATCAAAACAGGCTTCTCGATTCCATTTGGGATTATTCCATCAAGTCTAGAATTCTTGGCTTGAAGGCAGTGCCCTTACGATTTTATGTCTTGGCCTTTGGGAATAAATCCCTAATTTGGGGGCAGTGGCTAAATAGATAGCCGCGAGATTGAAATGCAACAGGTCATCAACCTCATGTTTCCCTGGTGTCTGATTCGCAGTATCCGTAATGCCAGAACTTCTCAGCCGTGCAGATCCCCATGCTGAGAAGCCCGGGAATACTTATTCTCTCTACCCTGCAGAAAGGAGAAAACACAAAACCAAAGACATCCGTGCTAGTATACAGGTGACCAAGGAGCATTCCTGTAAAGCTCCCACGGTTTACATTTCAACAAGCAGAAATGCTTGTCATTTAGGATCAGTCACTAACTGTGTCTTCTAGAATCTAACTAACTACTGTGTGTGCACAAAAACCATCACCAGACCCTCCACTCCCTCTTTGTAGACACTCACTCTGTCATCTACATCTACAGCACATTCTTTGGAATCAAAGGAGAGAAGCCTCTGCCAGATGCCTTCAAGGGTGAGAGATTATGTTTCTCTGCTCTGCGGAAGTCCTTCCCCTCTGGGCAACTCTAATATTCTTCCCACCAAGGCCCTTGTCTGTGCCTGAGGCCGAGGACTCTGAGATGACAAGGGTGGTTCTGAGTCCACGTGGCCCAGCAGGCCTTGGTGGAAGGTGGGTTGCATGTTTTGCCTCAACATTCTATCTTCATACGCATGAATCACACAGTACAATTCCATACGTGTCCTGCACACTGGAGTCCTTAACTCCCAGCAGGACACACAGCTGTCAGCACACTGCTCTGCTGCTTTTATCCCTTGTGCTCTCCTGAACACCCATGTACATCTCTGAAACCCATTTCCCGTTCAATTCCCACACACTCCCACCTCCCATCTCCTGCTCCCTCCCCACGACTAAGAAGATGCCCTGGGTAAAAGAGATGGAAAACAAGTGTCCCTTCCTTGCACTGAGGTTCTCTTCTCTCTTCTGCACGCCCTCTTTGCAGCCTGACCAGCCAGTGGAAGCCTCCAGGGAGGATAACGCCACAGCCCAGCAGGGGCCTGGCGTGGTTACCATGTAAGGGAATGTTGAGACCTTGTTTCCAGGCTGGGGACTCTGCAGCTCGGAGACGACTTGAGAGCGGGCAAACACCCCCTGTGGCACATCTCAATGGCCCTGTGGCTATGCCAGGCGCTCTCCCTGGGTGCCTGTGTTTGGTCTCCTTGCCACGTCCCTCAGAGTTCTTTTGTGGATCTACTTCACGCTGGGAAGCACTACAGAGAGCTTGCAAGGACGAGTCCTCACCTGTTGTGTTAGAAAATTCTTCCTGGTCTTAAAAACAAACACCGGGGGCGGAGCAAGATGGCCTAATAGGAACAGCTCCAGTCTCCAACTCCCAGCGCGAGTGACACAGAAGACCGGTGATTTCTGCATTTTCAACTGAGGTACTGGGGTCATCTCACTAGGGAGTGCCAGACAATCCTGCTGCAGCCCAACCAGCGAGAGCTGAAGCAGGGTGAGGCATCGCCTCACCTGGGAAGCGCAAGGGGAAAGGGAATCCCTTTTCCTAGCCAGGGGAACTGAGACACACAACACCTGGAAAATCAGGTAACTCCCACCCCAATACTGCACTTTAAGCAAACGGGCACACCAGGAGATTATATCCCACACCTGGCCAAGAAGGTCCCACGGCCACGGAGCGTCCCTCATTGCTAGCACAGCAGTCTGCGATCTAACCCCAAGGCAGCAGCGAGGCTGGGGGAGGGGCACCCGCCATTGCTGAGGCTTAAGTAGGTAAACAAAGCTGCTGGGAAGCTCGAACTGGGTGGAGCTCACAGCAGCTCAAGGAAACCTGCCTGTCTCTGTAGACTCCACCTCTGGGGACAGGGCACAGCTAAACAACAACAACAACACAAGCAGCAGAAACCTCTGCAGACGCAAACTACTCTGTCTGACAGCTTTGAAGAGAGCAGTGGATCTCCCAACACAGAGGTTGAGATCTGAGAAGGGACAGACTGCCTGCTCAAGTGGGTCCCTGACCCCTGAGTAGCCTAACTGGGAGACATCCCCCACTAGGGGCATCTGATACCCCACACACCTCACGGGTGGAGTACACCCCTGAGAGGAAGCTTCCAAAGTAAGAATCAGACAGGTACACTCGCTGTTCAGCAATATTCTATCTTCTGCAACCTCTGCTGCTGATACCCAGGCAAACAGGGTCTGGAATGGACCTCAAGCAATCTCCACCAGACCTGCAGCTGAGGGTCCTGACTGTTAGAAGGAAAACTATCAAACAGGAAGGACACCTATACCAAAACCCCATCAGTACCTCACCATCATCAAAGACCAGAGGCAGATAAAACCACGAAGATGTGGAAAAAAGCAGGGCAGAAAAGCTGGAAATTCAAAAAATAAGAGCGCATCTCCCCCTGCAAAGGTGCGCAGCTCATCGCCAGCAACGGATCGAGCTGGTCAGAGAATGACTTTGACGAGATGAGAGAATAAGGCTTCAGTCCATCAAACTTCTCAGAGCTAAAGGAGGAATTACGTACCCAGCACAAAGAAACTAAAAATCTTGAAAAAAGAGTGGAAGAATTGACAGCTAGAATAATTAATGCAGAGAAGGTCATAAACGAAATGACAGAGATGAAAACCATGACACAAGAAATATGTGACAGATGCACAAGCTTCAGTAACCGACTCGATCAACTGGAAGAAAGAGTATCAGCGATTGAGGATCAAATGAATGAAATGAAGCGAGAAGAGAAACCAAAGAAAAAGAAGAAAAAGAAATGAACAAAGCCTGCAAGAAGTATGGGATTATGTAAAAAGACCAGATCTACGTCTGATTGGGGTGCCTGAAAGTGAGGGGGAAAATGGAACCAAGTTGGAAAACACTCTTCAGGATATCATCCAGGAGAACTTCCCCAACCTAGTAGGGCAGGCCAACATTCACATTCAGGAAATACAGAGAACGCCACAAAGATACTCCTCGAGAAGAGCAACTCCAAGACACATAATTGCCAGATTCACCAAAGTTGAAACGAAGGAAAAAAATCTTAAGGGCAGCCAGAGAGAAAGGTCGGGTTACCACAAAGGGAAGCCCATCAGACTACAGCAGATCTCTCGGCAGAAACTCTACAAGCCAGAAGAGAGTGGGGGCCAATATTCAACATTCTTAAAGAAAATATTTTCAACCCAGAATTTCATATCCAGCCAAACTAAGTTTCATAAGTGAGGAGAAATAAAATCCTTTACAGATAAGCAAATGCTTAGAGATTTTGTCACCACCAGGCCTGCCTTAAAAGAGACCCTGAAGGAAGCCCTAAACATGGAAAGGAACAACTGGTACCAGCCATTGCAAAAACATGCCAAAATGTAAAGACCATCGAGGCTAGGAAGAAACTGCATCAACTAACGAGCAAAATAATCAGTTAATAATATAATGGCAGGATCAAGTTCACACATAACAATATTAACCTTAAATGTAAATGGACTACATGCTCCAATTAAAAGACACAGACTGGCAAACTGGATAAAGAGTCAAGACCCATCAGTTTACTGTATTCAGGAGACCCATCTCACATGCAGAGACATACGTAGGCTCAAAATAAAGGGATGGAGGAAGATCTACCAAGCAATGGAGAACAAAAAAAAGCAGGGGTTGCAATCCTAGTCTCTGATAAAACAGACTTTAAACCATCAAAGATCAAAAGAGACAAAGAAGGCCATTACATAATGGTAAAGGGATCAATTCAACAGGAAGAGCTAACTCTCCTAAATATATATCGACCCAATACAGGAGCACCCAGATTCATAAAACAAGTCCTTAGAGACTTACAAAGAGACTTAGACTCCCATACAATAATAATGGGAGACTTCAACACTCCACTGTCAACATTAGCCAGATCAACGAGACAGAAAGTTAACAAGGATATCCAGGATTGAACTCATCTCTGCACCAAGCGGACCTAATAGACATCTATAGAACTCTCCACCCCTAAATCAACAGAATATCCATTCTTCTCAGCACCACATCGCACTTATTCCAAAATTGACCACATAATTGGAAGTAAAGCACTCCTCAGCAAATGTAAAAGAACAGAAATTATAACAAACTGTCTCTCAGACCACAGTGCAATCAAACTAGAACTCAGGACTAAGAAACTCAATCAAAACCGCTCAACTATGTGGAAACTGAACAACCTGCTCCTGAATGACTACTGGGTACATAATGAAATGAAGGCAGAAATAAAGATGTTCTTTGAAACCAATGAGAACAAAGATACAACATACCAGAATCTCTGGGACACATTTAAAGCAGTGTGTAGAGGGAAATTTATAGCACTAAATGCCCACAAGAGAAAGCTGGAAAGATCTAAAATTGACACTCTAACAAACATCACAATTAAAAGAACTGCAGAAGCAAGAGCAAACACATTCAAAAGCTAGCAGAAGGCAAGAAATAACTAAGATCAGAGCAGAACTGAAGGAGATAGAGACACACAAAATCCCTCCAAAAAATCAATGAACCAGGAGTTGGTTTTTTGAAAAGATCAACAAAATTGACAGACCGCTAGCAAGACTAATAAAGAAGAAAAGAGAGAAGAATCAATTAGACGCAATAAAAAATGATAAAGGGGATATCACCACTGACCCCACAGAAATACAAACTACCATCAGAGAATACTATAAACACCTCTACACAAATAAACTAGAAAATCTAGAAGAAATGGATAATTTCCTGGACACTTACACTCTTCCAAGACTAAACCAGGAAGAAGTTGAATCCCTAAACAGACCAACAGCAGGCTCTGAAATTGAGGCAATAATTAATAGCCTACCAACCAAAAAACGTCCAGGACCAGATGGATTCACAGCTGAATTCTACCAGAGGTACAAGGAGGAGCTGGTACCATTCCTTCTGAAACTATTCCAATCAATAGAAAAAGAGGGATCCTCCCTAACTCATTTTATGAGGCCACATCATCCTGATAACAAAGCCAGGCAGAGACACAATAAAAAAAGAGAATTTTAGACCAATATCCCTGATGAACATCGATGCAAAAATCCTCAATAAAATACTGGCAAAACGGATTCAGCAGCACATCAAAAAGCTTATCCACCATGATCAAGTGGGCTTCATCCCTGGGATGCAAGGCTGGGTCAACATATGCAAATCAATAAACGTAATCCAGCAAATAAACAGAACCAAAGACAAGAACCACATGATTATCTCAATAGATGCAGAAAAGGCTTTTGACAAAATTCAACAGCCCTTCATGCTAAAAACGCTCAATAAATTCAGTATTGATGGAACGTACCTCAAAATAATAAGAGCTATTTATGACAAACCCACAGCTAATATCATACTGAATGGGCAAAAACTGGAAAAATTCCCTTTGAAAACTGGCACAAGACAGGGATGCCCTCTCTCACCACTCCTATTCAACATAGTGTTGGAAGTTCTGGCTAGGGCAATCAGGCAAGAGAAAGAAAGAAAGGGTATTCAGTTAGGAAAAGAAGAAGTCAAATTGTCCCTGTTTGCAGATGACATGATTGTATATTCAGAAACCCCATTGTCTCAGCCCAAAATCTCCTTAAGCTGATAAGCAACTTCAGCAAAGTCTCAGGATACAAAATTAATGTGCAAAAATCACAAGCATTCTTATACACCAGTAACAAACAGAGAGCCAAATCATGAATGAACTTCCATTCACAATTGCTTCAAAGAGAATAAAATACCTAGGAATCCACTTACAAGGGATGTAAAGGACCTCTTCAAGGAGAACTACAAACCACTGCTCAGTGAAATCAAAGAGGACACAAACAAATGGAAGAACATACCATGCTCATGGATAGGAAGAATCAATATCGTGAAAATGGCCATACTGCCCAAGGTTATTTATAGATTCAATGCCATCCCCATCAAGCTACCAATGAGTTTCTTCACAGATTGGAAAAAACTGCTTTAAAGTTCATATGGAACCAAAAAAGAGCCCGCATTGCCAAGACAATCCTAAGTCAAAAGAACAAAGCTGGAGGCATCATGCTTCCTGACTTCAAACTATACTACAAGGCTACAGTAACCAAAACAGCATGGTACTGGTACCAAAACAGAGATACAGACCAATGGAACAGAACAGAGTCCTCAGAAATAATACCACACATCTACAACCATCTGATCTTTGACAAACCTGACAAAAACAAGAAATGGGAAAGGATTCCCTATTTCATAAATGGTGCTGGGAAAATTGGCTAGCCATAAGTAGAAAGCTGAAACTGGATCCTTTCCTTACTCCTTATACGAAAATTAATTCAAGATGGATTAGAGACTTAAATGTTAGACCTAATACCATAAAAACCCTAGAAGAAAACCTAGGTAGTACCATTCAGGACATAGGCATGGGCAAGGACTTCATGTCTAAAACACCAAAAGCAATGGCAGCAAAAGCCAAAATTGACCATGGGATCTAATTAAACTAGAGAGCTTCTGCACAGCAAAAGAAACTACCATCAGAGTGAACAGGCAACCTACAGAATGGGAGAAAATTTTTGCAATCTACTCATCTGACAAAGGGCTGATATCCAGAACCTACAAAGAACTCAAACAAATATACAAGAAAAAAACAAAACAACCCCATCAAAAACTGGGCAAAGGATATGAACAGACATTTCTCAAAAGAAGACATCCATACAGCCAACAGACCATGAAAAAATGCTCATCATCACTCGCCATCAGAGAAATGCAAATCAAAACCACAATGAGATACCATCTCACACCAGTTAGAATGGCAATCATAAAAAGTCAAACAACAGGTGCTGGAGGGAGGTGGGAGAAATAGGAACACTTTTACACTGTTGGTGGGATTGTAAACTAGTTCAACCATTATGGAAAACAGTATGGCAATTCCTCAAGGATCTAGAACTAGATGTACCATATGACCCAGCCATCCCACTACTGGGTATATACCCAAGGATTATAAATCCTGCTGCTATAAAGACACATGCACACGTATGTTTATTGCGGCACTATTCATAATAGCAAAGACTTGGAATCAACCCAAATGTCCATCAGTGACAGACTGGATTAAGAAAATGTGGCACACATACACCATGGAATACTATGCAGCCATAAAAAAGGATGAGTTTGCATCCTTTGTAGGGACATGGATGCAGCTGGGAACCATCATTCTTAGCAAACTATCACAGGAAGAGGAAAACCAAACACGCATGTTCTCACTCATAGGTGGGAACTGAACAATGAGATCACTTGGACTCGGGAAGGGGACATCACACACTGGGGCCTATCATGGGGAGGGGGAGAGGGGAGGGATTGCATTGGGAGTTATACCTGATATAAATGATGAATTGATGGGTGCTGACGAGTTGATGGGTGCAGCACACCACATGGCACAAGTATACATATGTAACAAACCTGCACGTTATGCACATGTACCCTAGAACTTACAGTATATAAAAAAAAAAAAAAAATTCTTCCTATGGAAGACAGAAAAAGGCCACCAACTGCCTGCCAGCCATTCTCTTGCTCTCCGTCTCCATCTCAGTCTGGTGAGTGGCTGGCACTGACTATGTGACCATATCCAGTCTGCGCAGCCCACCCCACAGGCACAGGCACTCGCCACCCCCGGAACGTGTCTGTCTCATCCAGGACACCAGACCTGGACCAAGCTGGACAGGAGAAGGAAACAGAGGTAGCCCCGAGGCAGGGGCATTCCACACATCCTCTCAAAGGAGACGGTCTGCACCATCTCATCTTCCAATTCCCCAAAATATTCACCAATTGAGCCTTGCCACCTATGGCCTTGACCCCTGGAATTTATTCCTTATGCTAATTCCAGGGTGATGTTTCTACCCCAAATTGATCATGATCCTCATTTATTTGAGGCCAAGAGGTTAGCACCAAGCCCAGCTTCTAAGTAGAACGAGCACTACATTTCGTGACGTGCCTGCAGTCTGCATCCTTGGTGTCTCTTCTTGCCACACCTAGTTCGGTGCCCTTGCGCCTTGCCACATAGCCACATGTGTGCACACAGGGGCGTGTCTTTTTTCCCACCCTCACACACTCTCCCCTCTGTCCGAAATACGCCTCACCCATATCACTCTTATTCTTCATTCCAGCTCCTCTTCCAGTCTTCAGACACCTCTTCCAGGCGGCCTTCCCTGCCTGGCTCAGTGCCATGCACACCCCGCTAGTACAATACTTACCACCCTGTGTCATAATTCTCTTTGCCTAACTTATTTGTATTTCCTCCTCTGTCCTCTGTCCAGTAAGTTCCTTAAGAGCAGAGTCTGTATCTCATTGGCCCATGGCAGGGATTCAACCAGTGTTTGTTGAAAGAAGGAGGGGGCGTTGCCACTCATGCTGACATATCCACATTCATTTGTCGTGGTATTTTACTTTTGCTTAAAATTATACTTGAAGAAAGCAAAACAAAAACGTTTTTCGTACCTGGCCCTCCGCTTTATCTCAATTTCCTCTTCCAAATACCTTTCCTCCCCTTTTCTAACTATATCCAATACAAGTTACTGAGAATTGCTGTGGCTGAGTGTCTGTCTACACAGAAGTCAAGTCATGTCGATTAGGATTTCCGATCGAGTGCTTGCATTTGGAAAGCATCACAACACCTTAATGACACTCACGTAGGAGATGAGAATTGTTATCTCCCTTTCTAACATGTGGAAACAACTTCAGGGAGCTTAAGTGGCTTTCCCAAGTCCCCTGACTTCTGTCTTCAAATGCAACCATCTTCCCAGTATCTCAGAGATGCATCTTCAGAGAATAAAGAGAACAGTGTGGCTGCGTGGTCTGCTCCACCTGGGTACACGTTAAGGTGAGAAACGCAGGTGTGCCGCTGGACTGCTTCCCGCAGGCCATCCCACACTGAATGAATGCTATGTGGAAGGATTCCATGAGATGAAGACCTTAGGTCCAGGCGGGCATGGAACACAGCACCCTGGGATCAAGGCCCTCTCAAAGCCAGTGTGGGCCAGAGCGGCAGCTCAGCCCATCTGCCTGGTGACATGGGCCATGCAGATGAGGCCTCCATTCTTCATCCAGCCACGCCTCCACTCCACAGTGAATGCGTTTATTGCCTCTATCTCATTAGAGAGCTGCGGAGGCCTAAAGAGACTAATTACCAGGACAGTTAGGGTCCCAGAGAACTGTGATGAGTGTCAATTATCCATCGGAAACATCTGGCAGGAATGAAAGCTTCAAATAAGATGTATTTTATTCGTAGCCAAGTGACTCACCCAAGAACCTCCCCCTTCCTCCCATCTTCCCCTCCCCGCCGCCACTCCCCTTCCAGCTCCAAGTTAGAGACATAGAAAGAATGGCGAAAGCAAGGGCAGCATGCAGGGCCAAGGTCTAAGAAGATTGCTGCATTAGAGCATCCGTGTGTGAGGAAAGAGGCAGGTCTGGTGCAGAGAAGCCCAGAGATGGAGCTATTCTGGGCTGACAGGTGCTCATTAGTGCCGCCAGCAAAGAGAAGTTAGGCTGCTGCAAGTGGGATCTACCCAGGAAGGATTGGATGTCCTAGGGGATAGGGTTAATCTAAATTGACACGGAGGTGGCTCAAGGTCAGGGGAGGGTTCCCTCTGCGCTGCTTCCTGGAGTTAGCTCAGGAAAGAAGGCATCTGGGAGGAAGGTGAAGAGTTTTACATACCCCACACCCACCAAAGCAGCAGCTGTCTGAAAAATATACAAACCTTTCCAAGGGGTCAGGGCTGTAGTTTTCACTTCTAAAAGAAATTAAAAACAAGCCACTGTTAAGGTCAAAAGCAGACGGAGGTGCTCACTTTGCCCTCAGATGATTTCAGGAAGAAGCTGGCGCTCCTGGCGCAGCAGTGTCCCTGGGCCTCTTCCACGCGTCCCTTGCTGTCCTGACCACTGCCCAGCCCTCCTCTATGACCCCCTCTGGTTTTCTGGTTTACTTGGGCAGCCAGTTGCCACAAAGGGTGTGCAGGTTGCTGGAGAAGGATGTGAATGACAGTCAGGTTGGACCACAGACGGAAGCAGAGCCAAGATGTCCGCCTGATTTTAGCAGGTGACACAGCTGCACCTTTGGAGCCTGAGGCACCAAACCAAATCTCCTTTGTACAAAAACTTTCTTTCTTTGGTCATCAGGCTATCCTCTAATTAGTTGAAGCCTCTAGGCCTTACGTATAAAGTTGATTGCTGCCTATGGATTTATACTACAGCATTCGAATGTAGGTGCTCATGCTGTATTTGAAATGCAAAAGTCTGACTGGCGTTTACCTATGCATTTAGAAACACTAGTGAGTTAGCTTCCATGTTCCAGAGGAGCCCAAACCACTGATATCTGACTTCTCTTGAAGAGTTGGACAATACCAAGCTGGTTCCACAGGGCTTCATCTCTCTGGGGCACCCTGCGGCTATGACCCACACCCGTGCTGTGCTGCTACAGTTGCACTTGCTAGGACCTCCCTGTAGAAATGCTGGGATCCTGGCCCCTCTCTGCTGCCTAGACTGTGAAAGATCTCCATTTCACCAGCTTCAGCTCTCAGAACAACCTACAGAGCCTCTCCACCTTTTCTGTGGATAGTAGATGCCTTGTCTGGCCTGAATTTGGAATGATCTCTAATCTTTTACTTCCCTCTTTGTTGTTCACCCTGGATACAGAGAGGATGGAAAATGACACTAAAGCTTTTTGCATCAAAGTGATACCTTGGGAGTCTATGTTCTCTGTGCAAAGGTCCTCGCACACAGACAGACAACCTAGATATAACTCATCCTAAAAGCAACTAAAACATTTGCTCAAAGTCAGATGAATACATACCTGTGCATTCATGCCCTCAATCTATTCTTTAAAATCACCTGACACATGATATCCCTCTTGATTTAAGTGGGCATTAGCGACCCTGAGAAGCCACTCTGAAGGTACAAAGAGGGAAAGGGTTCATCTACAATCAAAAGTTTTGTGATTGAGAAAATATCTGATGTACAACAGGATGGTAGGGAAAAGCCAGGGGTGACGATGCCATGTTGCCTGTGCATTTAACAAGGACGGTCCCTTGAAGGGCTTGCTGGGCCCCAGAAACAAGTTCAGAAGCTAAGGATGGGGCGGGGCTATTTTCATTAATTATCTTATTTAGGTACCAGTGATTTTTGAGCCTCTCTGTGCCAAGAAAAAAGATAACTGGAAGGAGGAAGGATGGACTGAAGACAGACTGCAGGAGATAAAGTAGTCATAAAACTTCTACCCCAAACCACAAGCAGTTTGGGGGTGCTCATCCAGAGAATGATGTGGGTGCTGGTTCAGACTGTGCTGGAGGAAGGACCCCAGAAGAGCTTTCACCTGGCAGTTGAGATTATCAGAAAGAAGAATGCATTGAAAGCACAAGTTCCTGCTGGAAATACCAGAGGTTTTCTATAAACAAAGACTCCCCCAAAAACTTCAGCTTAATTATTCCATCCAGATGGGTTTTTTTTTCCTCTTCATCTGAATCTCCAACACACACTACTTGAAAGATGGCCAACTCTTTTTAGTGTCCTCATAAGTAAAAAACAATTTGACGCTCATCTTTGACTTTAGCTAGAACTCATCCTTGGGCTTTTCCAGGCAACAACTCTTCAACCCTTCTGGTCAACTAGAGTGTCCTTTTGATACCACTTCTACCCCACCACAATGAGGTGGAAATGCCAGGATATTTTCATATATACTCTACACCCATCATGCTCATTCCAGTCCACCCCCCTTGCTTTGGTACTAAGAAGACATGCTGGTACTGCCCTCTATGCCATGCTTGACATGCTTCTGTCCAGTGTGTGTTGTGTCCCGTTTCCAGAAACAGGAGCCTTGCTTGAGCCATCAAAGCTAATGGTGCCCATAAGCTCAAGTCTTTGAGTAACATCTTGACTATCAGGAACATAAACAATCCCCAAAAATTCAAGCGTGTCAAGCATGCATTTTCCACACCAAGGCTTTAACTGAAACTTAATTGATCTCTTTGTTAATGGTACATTAACAATAGGTCAGGGAGGGTAGGAAAATATGTTGAAAAGAAAGAATGATGGAAGGAAGGAAGGAAGAAAGAAAGGAAGGGAGGGAAGGAGGAAGGAAGAAAGGGAGGGAGACAGGAAGGAAGAAAGGGAGAGAGGAAAGGGGAAGGGGGAAAGGGGAAAAAAAAAAAGAAGAAAACAACAGTGAAAAGAATCCTCCCACCCCAACTCTAAGTCAATATTCAATGTCTGCTCAATCCAGAAAGTTATATTTTTTGCCAGCAAAGCTAATTTGGCTGAATCCGAGTGTCCAGTTAAGCAAAGGGCTGTTGTCTGGCTCCAATGGGCAGAGGAGGGCTGGTTTCATGTGAAGATGGATATGCAAACCTTCTAGCAAGAGGGTGAGGGACTTTTGTTTC
Source organism: Trachypithecus francoisi (assembly GCF_009764315.1). Lineage (NCBI taxonomy): Eukaryota > Metazoa > Chordata > Mammalia > Primates > Cercopithecidae > Trachypithecus > Trachypithecus francoisi. The sequence goes on along the minus strand of NW_022681473.1, from coordinate 120,208,721 downwards.
TTTTGTACCTTCTGTTATCTAGACACACACATACCATAGAAATGCTTAACTACTGGATGACTTGACCTAATTAACTGTCTTTAATCCTCTGCAGGGAAGAACTAATAACCTCTTCTGCTGCAATAGTTTCTTTCTGATATACAGAGTTTACTTTAGTCCCCTATTCTTTAATAAATTGCTTTGATGGTCACTGTGAGGTTTACAGACATTAATCAGCCAATCTTTCCCAGCCCACTGATACCATCAAATCTGACTTAATGCCTAGAAGATAAAAGACAAAGGGCCAGTGGGTGGAAAATGAACAGCCACGGAGCCGCTGAGTTTGCACTGTGGCCTGAGTGTACTTTCCTGTGCAGAAGTTCAGTGAGGGATGGTGGAACATCCTTGAGTCCTTATTTATCACTGTGAGAGTCCTGCACCACCAAATATTAATAGGAGAGGTGACATGCAATCTGTTTTGTTTGCAAAAGGGAAGCAGAAAAATACTTAAATGGCGGCAGAAAATGCTGAGGAAGAACGAAATTCTCTTATCAAAATACTTCTAGTCCATCCAGATATTGGTTAGCAAAATAGCTTTGAACTTCTCTTAAAGCCAAGTGTACTCTGTCAGTGGAAATCAACGCATTCATATAAATCTCTCCTGGTATTTCCGAGGTAAGGTGAGTATAACTTGGAGGGTATTTCCTGAGAAAATACATAGCTCTCTATCGCATCGAAGACTAGCAAACGAGGTGGGGGAATGAACACGTGAGTGCGGTAAATGAGCCCAGGTGCAAGGGCTGTCTTCTCTAAAGAGTCCAGCAGCTCTACTGAAGACTGCACTAATCCAATGGTCAGAATGTTTTAGATGTCCACAGTCTTCTTCGCTGACCCATTCTCCTACACCCAAGAAGGTTGCTGAGAAGAGGGGTTGAGGACATCCAAAGAATCAGCAAGTTGGCAAAGAAAGCCTTCCACCCAGTCATCAGTTCACAGGAGAGAAGGGAGCAGCTCAGCTTTGTCTCAGCAGATGGGGCCAAAAATAATGTCTCTTGCTCCTTGTCCCCTGCTCAGTGACCAGGCAAAGTAACCCGTTTGCTTTCGTTTGTGTTTCTGGTTGGTTTTCCTGCGGTTGACTTTGGTATGGGATGATGTTCTCTCTGTGAGTTGAGTACACCTTCCGTTAAATACTCTCTTTTAAAAGCCCCTACCTGAGTTTCAAAAGCTCCAATTTCCTCTGCGAATGAAGATCTCAGTTGTCAGAACTAACTCAGTCCTTCCAAAAGCATAGCCATAGCAATGCATGCCCATGCTCCAGGCTCTCTCACTTCGCTGGTACTGTATGTTACCCACTTTTCTACTGCTCTCTATTTCATGTCTGTGAATACACTCACATGGAGGGTTCAATAAACACAAGTTGAATCATAGGTTGAATCTGAGTAAGTCTATTGACACTTTTCCTTTCTATTTCTTTGTTTCATTTTCTTGCTCGTGGCTCATCACTGTGGTGCTGTACATCACTAAGTGAGTAATGCAGCCCTCTCTCTTTCCATGAGAAAGGTACTTTTTTTCATCTGTCAAGCGCTTCCCAAGTAATGCATTTCTTTTCATCTACCCCTTCACCTCCGAAGTCTACAGCCATCCTCCGATAACAGTTTGCAAGGCCAGAATGTGAGGAGATGAACAGGGTGGTGTGGGGTGAGGTGGGGAGAGGAGGTCAGGGGATTGGGGTGGAAGGTGGGAGAAGCATTCCCCTCCCTGGCTTCACAGCTGCCTTCCTGAAAGGCTACTGCTGTGGTCAGCACTGTCCTTAGGGTGAGAGCAGTGCACGTGACACACATTTTATTCCACTGCTTGCTTGGATGCTTAGTCATAGTCTTAATGAGTCACTCATTCTAGGTTAGTGAGAAAATTGGAAGGGATGTGCAAAGACAGGCAAGAGATGCAGGAGATATTCGCAGAGGAGGGCTGTAAGTGGAAGGGGATGTAAAGGGACTGTGGAGAAGGGGCTGAGAAATGAGTGAAGGACACCCTGTGATGTTCCACCGAGGGGCATCCTTGTCTTTCAGTTTACGTCTGGAGATTCAACACGCACCTCAGAGTTTTCAAAGCCTCTGTAATATGCATTCTCCATTGACTGTTGGAACAACTCTGTAAGGTGGATAAGGCAGATCAACTGTATTGTAGAGAGGAGGAAATTGAGTCTAAATAAGGCTTAGTGAGTTGCCCAAGACCAAAGAACCACTAAATGCCAGCCCTAAACTAGAGATCACTGCGTATTGGCAACCACTCATGCAACGCCATGCCTATCTTCCTCCTTTGGAGAACTTCGTGAGCCAGTTGATGCATTTGACAGAATATCTGAATCATTGTGTGCTTGGTGTCTGATTCCGCTGCTGAGGGGACCCTCAATAAGACCCTTTTCACGAAAACTGCTCAGTTGGTTGAAGTAGGTCTTCCTATGGGTCCCAGACTCACTCTCTACGCTTTGCCTTTGTGCTGATCTCTGGGCTTGGATAATTTAACGATACTTTTCTTTCTTTCCCCCTCCCAGCCCTCCTGGGGGAGTATGAGCAAGGGATGAGCAGAGCGAAGGGAGCTTGAAGTCTCCCTGGCTCCCAATCACCTCCTTCACTAGCCTTCCACATCCTCTAAGACACTTTACAGACACAGGTAATACACAGCAGGGGATAGGGAGTGGGGAAGGGGGGCTCTGGGATAGAGGGAAGGGGAGAGAAAACATAAAGCAAGGAAGATACTGACCTTGCAACAAAGTTGAGCGCGTAGGCTCATTTAGTTCTAAATCAGTTGAGGGACACACAGGAGAGAAAAATGAGAACAAACACATATATTATATACAGTGCTATATATTTGTCATATATAGTTTGTATACTGCCTTTCACAGACATTTCTGGGGGAATATATAAAAACAAGAAAGACAGAAACCAAAGGCGGTAGGACAAGGTGCGGCAAGAGAAACGCTGACATGCTTTATGTTTCCATATTGAATGCTATGGCTGGGAAGGCAGGGAGCTGGTTATGCCAAACATTTTCTGGTGCAGTCAGATTCACTCTTAGCTCACGCTGAGCCAAGCTACCGACTGGATAACAAAGGACTACAGTTTCTTTCCGGATGAGAGACTTGTTTCCTACTTCCCCACCTTTGTTGTTTCATCTTAGGACACCAAGTTCAGGAATTTTTGCCCTTGGCACCATGGTAGGATCAAGCTCCCCAGAGCACCGTGATTCAGGAGTGTGGGAGCAGAACTCTCAGAGGTCCCTGCAAGCCCTGTAACCTTAGACACCAGGTGCTTGTGACGGGAAGGACTAACCTGCTCCTATCTGGCTTCAGTATTCCCAGACTGCCGGACTACGGTCTCTTGCAGCAGAATTCCTCACTTCTCAATGTCTAGGCCACGTGGAGACAGCGTGCAGTTTATGCACAAGTTGGTGGCAAAATGATGATAATTTTGCTGCCTTTCTGTAATGCCACAGGAGAATAAACTTCATCAAGAAGTTTGTGTATTCACAAAAAGTACATGCTGCTTTCCAACCTGCCCCAAGTGTGCTTGCTGGCTTTTAATGGAAACTGACATGGAAGATTCCCTAATAAATTCATATTTGTCAAAAGACCTCATTGACAATGAGCCTCATTAATGAACCTAGGAGCCACAACAACGTCTGGACTATTGGCTGCAAATACTCCTCTCACACAGGAATGGGGGTTGCGAGCTCCACAGAACTATGTTACCCAGGCAGCATTTCTAGCGATGGGCTCCTCATGAATGATCTCTCAATTGAAGCTAACAAATTAAATTGGTTTCTGACTGAAATGTGCTGCAAACTTTTTCTCCCCTAGAGATTTAGCATGTTAAGGTTCTGAGACTTCTGGCATTAAAGGACATCCCCATATGTACCCCACTCATCTTGGTGTGACCCAGTCTTTCTAAACATATTTGAATATATACTCTCACTTTTTCATGTCCTTTTCAGAAAACCCTGGACTCCAGAGAGCTGGCCATGGTAGAAATGTCCCAAAGGAGGCACAGGGCAGATGCTGATAGACCCGTAGGGCAGGGGGGCACGGGAAGTAGACATTGTAATTGCTACACGTGTGCCTGCTGAAAAGAGCATATTTATGACCCACCCTCCACTGCTTTCCTTGTTATAAACGCCATCTATTCAACTCTTAGGAGAACTGTTTGCTGCTTCTCCCTATTCTCATCCTGAGATGGCTTAAGGGGAAGAAGCTGGGGAAATAGACAATCGTGATCAAGCCAATGGCTGAACCATTTCACGCAACCAAGTCAGGAAAGAGTAGGTCAAAGTGGGGGAGCGGGGGAGAAGGCTACTCCTGTGAGGACAAGGACTGCTGTGAGCAGAGAGCAGGACTTGGGAGGGGTTAATGGGAAACTGAGGGGGAGCCTTAGATTTGCAAGGTGAGGGAAGGAGGGGTCTGTTCCTTCCTAATCCTGGTCTCTGTTCATGCAGACAGACGCCTGCCAAAAAAGCAAAAAGGCCTGACAAATGCAAGGGGCACTTGTCATCCCTGTGTGAGAGATGCCAGACACATCCATCACTCAACTCACAGCTCTGCCCATTCCCAGCCACTGGCTCGGGGATCAAGGGCGGCTTTCTCCTTCCCAGCCCTCTCAGATAAAGCTGGCTTTACTATTTGTGCCGCGTAGAATGCGGGAGGATGTAATGGGCAAGCAGAGATCCTGTGGTGAAGCAGCGCAGGCTCGTGATTCGGAGCAAGCCACATACGCTATCACCGAGGGCACGTGGCTGGGTTGTGGGATTATCCCAAAGTTCTCAGAATACGAGGAATTTGTGTTCTTGCAAATTATCTGTCAAATGCCTCCCCTTACTTCCCCATCACATTCAAGAGTGCTTGTTAACATGAGGGATTGGGGGAACAGATTTGAAAAATCTCAAGCTCAAAGAACTTGATGGAGTATGGAGGGATTTGCCCAAAAGCCAACCGGAATTTAATCCTGTGGCCTGTAGGGAGAATCTGCATTCATCATGAGAGGCCTGGAGCCCTGCCTGGTGGCACCGTCAGGATGGCAGGCTCCCTTCTGCACAGCTCTCTGCTCATAGGGGCAGGCATCAGAGTTTACAAGGGAGCTCGCTCACTTGCTTCTGATATCAATACAGTAGCCAGATAGGTGACGAAGGCGGGGCCCTTCACATCCTAGCGACTGGAAACAGTTTTGGAAAAGGGAAAATTTTACACTAAGCCAGTGAGCAAAGACTGAAATAGCAAACGTTCCCCTCTGAGTTCTTGACTATTTTACCCAATTACAATTCCCTGAGTCAGTTTAGGAGCCATCACTGAGAAAAAAAAAAAATCCAATGTCATTTTTGGCATTCCAAAGTCTTTTTCTCCCGTCTCAGGATCTTTTCCATTATAGAATGAAACATAAACATTCTTTTTCGTTTTCCTTTTCCCACTTCTGAGATCTACTTTTATACATGTTCTATACATATACTACTTTGTATACATGTCCACTGTCTGTCTCTGTCTCTCTTGTTCTTTCTCTTTCTGTCTCTGTCTCTCTCTGCCTCCTCCCTGTGTCTCTCTATCTCTGTCTCTCACTGTCTCTCTGTCTCCCTCTTTTTTTCTCTCTCTCCATTTTTTCTGTGTCTCTCTTTTTTTTTCTCCCTCTCCGTGTCCACTGCTACCCTGCGAACGTCTGACGCTGGCCTTAAGGGGCCCTCCCACCCAGCTCTCCCTTTCTGCACCCTCTCCCCTCTTCTTGCCCAGCTCAGAGCACAGTCTCACCAAATAGCATGATGCTGGCATTGGTGTGACCCAGCTTGTTGGAGGCCACGCAAGTGTAGTTCCCATAGTCATGTTCAGAGACATTGAAGAAGATGAGTTTTGAGAGGAAAGGTCTGTTTTCCACTTTCACTCCTTTCTTTCCTTCAATCAGTCTGAGAGAAACAAGAGCCAAAAAAAAAAAAAAAAAAAAAAAGAAGAAGAAGAAAACAAGATGGTTATGTGTCCTCATAGGAAGAAGGTAGGCCCCGGGATTCGTGATCTTCTCCTTGCCCCGCTTCTGACATCATTATAACCGCTATTTGATCCACTCAACCACACCATAAGGCAGTAGTAGTTCACACACAGTGAGTGACACGTGTTTCTTGATTTTCACACATGTGCCTAGGGGCACTCCTGCCAGAACATCTGATCTTCCTAGCCTCTCATCCTTGCTTTGTAGCCTGACAGCAACACCACAACAAATACCCCCTGCCAGCTGTGTGGCATTCAGAACAATATGATTCACATAGTAGGTGCTCAGAAGTGTGGACTTGATGATGATGATGGTGATAACCAAGATGGTGATGGTGATGATGACAACCATGCCAATGAAAAACTCAAACTTCTGAGAGAAGAGCCACCTGAAGAATTTGAAAGAGAAATGTTTTTCAAGTACCTGGTAATCTAATTTCTCCTGAAGCACCAGAGGCATTGTATAGATAATACTTAATTTTTTGGCTATGAAGAGGAGAAAAATCATCATTTTCTCATCAGGGGACTCTGAAGGGCTTGGGAGGAGTGATCTGCCCAGACTATTACAGAGGATTAGTCTGGAGGGATTAGAGGTTCCTAAGAATATGTCCCTTTAGAGCCAGGACAGTCTCCCTGACCTCCACAATGGCAGCCCAGTAAGCCACGAGGATTGCATTGGTCTAGGGGCCACTAAAGAAATGCCACAGGGAGTTAGTTGGGGGAAGTGAGGTATGCTAATTAGAACCATGGATGTTATTACCGGGCAGATAAAAGGGTAAGGAGAAAGTTGCTGTTGGAGTCAGTAGGCATGTGTCTTAATACTCAGGAGGCTGTTAACAGCAATTCCTATGGCAATCATGGATACCACCTACCCTCCTTTGCAAGATTCTGAAATGTTCATTTCTTAGAATGAACTTTAAGCCAACCTTTTACTTTCCCTGAAACAATTTGTAATCCTTGCCCTGAAGCTGATCCTATGCTATGGGAAAGATGAATACTCTTGAGGCAAAAATCCCTTCTTGATGAAGGATCTCAGGGAATATGGACACAAAGCTAAGTTTCTTGTTTAGGGCCTGGCTGGAGCACAACTTATAGTGAGCAGACAATGTCATGGTGGGAGCATACTGGAAAAGATTCAGGGGACATGCTTTGGGGCAAATGGATGCTACTGAAAAAAACAGTACTCAAGGCAGAAAGAGAAAGTAAAGCACTGAGACAATGATGAGGAAATGCTTTGTGGACCATACAATGGTATCAGTACAATGTATTTCTATAGAGTTAGACATAGATAACTCTTGCCCATCCCTGGGTCACAGCATGTTTTGGCATAGAGGGCAGCTGCTTTTTCTGAAGACCTGTCTCTGTGGGATTACAGAATAATTTTCTCCACTCCTGCAACTTACAGTAACCTTGATCAGAAAAGAGAGGCGGGTTCTCGCTGGAGTTCTCACCCAACATCTGCCTCCAGGGAAGTCAGAAGATAGGTTGGACAGACTTGCCTTGCTTTTCATTATGTAGATGTTCCTCTGGGAACCTTTCTCTCCAAAAGCTAGGGGCAATGAACTGGCCTGAGTCCACAACTTCATTAAAATGCTAGCACTGTCCAAATGGAATGAGGCATCCGACTGTGCAGCCAGAGGCCAATTTTACATTTCCAGCTTGTTATGTACACATTGATCCTCTAGGGGGTGCTGTCCATACCACTCACCAGGAGGATTCTGTGAGCAAGTCAGGCTGATTGATCCCACTGGCCATTTTGACACCATTCCTCCACCACGAGGAGGAAGCTTTCCCATCATAACCAAACTGTGAATGAGATTTCAGCTCTGCAGTTGGGAGAGACTTAACTGGAAATAGGTTCCTGCTTGACAGCTCTGAAATGTCTTTAGCTAAAAACAGCACAGGGGGCCAGCAGCACTTTGCAGGCTTTGCAGCTCCTGGGAGGACACACTTGCCTTCTCTGGGCGGGTACACATCCCCTCCCTCCCGCACTGCTCCCAGGCCTCAGTTTCTTATGAAAGTTGTGGGCTTTTCATTGGCCAATGCCCCTGTTGGATGGGTGGCCTTCCGTAGGTGTAGCGTTTCCTCTTCCTTTGTTGGATAACACACACAATAGCATGCGGTTGAGTCATTCTAGCATGTAGCCAGAAGACTTCTTACCTAACTCTTGGGAAAGCTGCCTGTCCTCACCACACAGTTCCCTTTACTCTGCCTTGGAAGTCTGCTCATCTCACTGAAAACGGGAGATGGGCTAGAGCCGGCCTTCCCCCAGGGCAGACACAATATGCCTTGGGAGACCTGCCTGGCAGACCCAATGGGCTGTGATCAGGACCTCAGAGGCAGGGATGCTGCAGCTGAGCTGGGTGCCAGGAGGAAAGACAGCCCTGTCTCATGCCAGCACACTGGAAATAAACGCATACATGTGCAGCAAAGGGAAAACTGACTAAACTAAATGGAAAGGGGAGAAAAGGAGAGGCCATCAGAAGAACTGAAAGACAGAAACAAAGCTGCCTGAGCCAGGGGCCTCTGAAGACCATCCCTGGCCCTGCCAGCCCACTCTCTCCTCCTGGGTAAATGGTGGCAGGGAGAGCTGTCTATTGTGACCACCGATGCCGCACAGAGGGGAGCTCTCTCATCCTTTTACTCGCCATTGGCCACTTTTGCTTTACTTTCCTCCAAGAGTTTGCTTTCCCCTAAATATTTCTTTTTCTATTTTTCTCTAATAAAGAATTGGAATAATAGGGTGCTGCTGATGACTTTTCACTAAGACCTAGACAACTGAAGATTTGGAAACTGACCCCATAGCTCAACAGGTTTTTGGTTTGGTTTGGTTCAATAATTAATTGTTATGCCTCAGTTTACTTCTTTGTACAATAAAAAGGTCAAAGAGGGAATGGATAAGTGAAAGAGAATTTCTAAGTAAGGTTACCATATTTATCAGAAAAACACACTCCATTCTGCTTGATTCTTCTTTCTTGGAAGAAGGGGAAAGCCAGCTTATTTCTTGTTTTTCTTTGTGAGTTTGTTTTTCCTCTTTGTGTCTTAGTTCTTTCATCTGTAAAATGGGCTAGATGAATATAATACACCTCACTAGAAGCTGCCAGAATGTGTCCTTAAATTTTTTTTTTTTTTTTTTTTAAAACAAAACACTGCTTTTCATTTGGGAGGATTATGATAAGACACAGTGAATCTTACAACTGACTGACAAGGTTCTAACCAAAATTCAATTTTCGATCTAGAGACCAGAAAGAGCTTTTGGTGTCTGACTGACCTCACAAGGAAAGAAAGCCAAGGCCTGCGGAAGATGCGCACACAGTGTGGGCGGCCATTCACTCGCCCCTGGCCTGCGGTTTCTCACGCTGCTCCCCTTCTCAGAATGACCTCTTCAGTGTTTTTCCTTCTCAGCTTCCTGGCCTCCCTCACTCCTTGCTCTTACTGCACCCCACATACACCTCAGGACTCTCTTGCATCCCTACACCACCACCTCTTTTTCAATGAAAATGTTCTGAACACAGACAGCTCTTGCCCATTTTCCATTGTTCATCCCCCTTAAAGTGGCTCTTTGATAACAGCAATTGCCATGGTGCTGGCTGTACTGAGCTACTGATCCCTGCACTGATATGCCATTTGATGACACCTCAAAATGATCATCTTCAGTGACTCACAACAAATATCCCGACGACAGCCGTGACAATGGGAAGGAAGGGAATAGTCCCTTCTCTTTTCTCCTACAGTAAAAGAACAACTTGGGCACAAAGGGAGGGCTAAATTGGGTCATGGACTCTTATACAACGCTACTGATAGTGTCTGGAACAGGAGGGGAGACCTGCTAGCTGCAGCTAACTTCTTAGCCACTCCCAGGGCCCCGTGAGCCTTCCTAACTCCTTCACGCAAGCCTGAGAATGTGGTAAAAATAGCTTCAGGCAGAACACGTTATGTTCTTGGCCTGTAAAAAATTCACAGGCCTTCCAATGCTCCTGGTGGCCTTTCCTTTGCGATTTTGCTTTCCTAAAAACAGTTACCTGTCAGATCTGTTGGTTGGCCAGTGATAATTCTGCATGATGACATTAAAAACGCAGCTGAAATCCATTAATGTTAAGAAAAGACTTCTTTGCACATTTGCCTCCTATAGAGAGGAGAAGTTCAGAAGAGGATTTTATAGAGTTCATTTGCAACCGTCTGGAATCAGGACCCTGGAAAAGTTTCTTCTGGAGATGGGGGTGGGGGTGGGAGAGGAAAGAAGGAAGCTTTACCTCTTGTCATCCTTGTACCACTGGAATTCTGCTGACGGGACTGCTGAGGCTTCACACTGCAGTGTCCCCTTTTGTCCCACGGGGACCCCCGTACCCTTGGCTTCTGAAATGTATGGTGGATCTGCAGAAAGAAGATGTCTCACAGCTTTTTTTTTTTTTTTTTTTGAGATGGAGTCTCGCACTTGTAGCCCAGGCTGGAATGCGAGTGGCACGATCTTGGCTCACTGCAGTTTCCGTCTCCTGGGTTCAAGCGATTCTCCTGCATCAGCTTCCCAAGTAGTTGGGATTACAGGTGCACGGCACCACGCCCGGCTAATTTCTGTATTTTTAGTAGAGATGGGGTTTCACGGTATTGGCCAGGCTGGTCTCCAGCTCCTGACTTCAGGTGATCTGCTCGCCTCGGCCTCCAAAAGTGCTGGGATTACAGGGCGCTGCACCTGACCTACAGCATTTTAAAATGCATTTTAAAATGAAGAAGGCTGCTTCCTTTGTTGATTTTGTTTCTCATTCTCTGTCCTGGCTCTGCTTACTTAGACAGTAAAATTGCTACACAAATTGTACCAGAGAATAAAAATATTTTTGATGCTGCTCTAAGAAAAAGCTGGGTCTTCCTTTCATGTGTTGCTTTTGTTCTCCTCTGTACAGAGTTGAAATGACCATGTACTCAAGCATTTTCTGTTTAAACTTTTTAACTTTCATAGGATGATGCCAGCCCATCAACCCTACACTCCAAGGGTTGACAGTCAGCTCCTTTAATCAGCCTTCTAGAATTTCTGCACACCAGGTTCTTGCCAAAAGTATATAACCTCGAACTATTCAATTCCCATCAAAAGCTCAGTTGCAAGAAATAATATTCAAGGAGAATTGCCTGAAGGATATACAGATGAGTCATTCTTGGTATTCTAAAACAGATCCCTGAATCAAGTCAGAGCAGGTGACCACACTAGGCCTACGCACTTGGTCTGCATTCATCTGAAGTCTTTCCTGAACTACCCTTCACATTCTAACAGTTTATATTACAGGGCATTATGAAAAACAGCCACAATAAACTGGCTATTCTATTTAATGCAGAAATATTGTACATGATGTTGCTGACTCTCTCTCAAAGTGCTCTATTTGTGCAGACCCTGAAGAGAATTTTCTCTAGGGTCTCAATACCAGGGAAAGCAGCGTTTCTCCCAAGCAACTAATTTGCTTTTATCTTATGGACAACATAAATTTTAAAGCAGGTGATGTTTCTCTCTTTGCTTTAGCAAGGCTAAGCCAAATTCTGCACCTGCACCGAGCAATCTTGTGGTAATATTTCATGTGCTGAGGTTTTCCTAGCTTTCACTCACTTTCCTAAGCATATTTTTTCTTTGCTTCTGTTTCTTTATGTTTTAAGTTCATCTTTATAAACTGTAAATCCTCTTAAGTCCCTTTGTAAAAACTTGTGATATGATTTTTAAAATGACAGCATTTTTATACCTATTGCCTTGCTTCTTACACTGCTTTATATTGACTGGGTTCACATTGTAACACAAACCTAAATCTTAAAGACTGGATATTCTCCTAGCTAAAGTATCCTTCTTTTAACTCCACCCCACCCGAGTTTTGAAGGGAAAAGTCATATCATTTGCTGATTCAGTTATTGAGTTCTATTTCCTCCTAAGTCTTCCTGGAATGTGCACAGCAGAGAAAACTTTCAGAATGTTGTAGGGAGCTAAGTCAAGGTACATAATGAGGAACCCAGAGGGAAGAGTGAAAGGAGGTAGGAAATTCAAGTAGGACTGAGGTCAGACAGAATCTGGAAGGCTGAGAAAGGAAATGAGGGGTCCACACAGGGCATTTCAAACTTTTTGGATTCTGTATCTTTGTTAGTAATAAGCAAATTTATTGTTACATCCTCTAAGATCTATATCATAGCTATTTGTATGTATACCATGCACATCTATAAGTGTAAAATAATGAGATACGATAGATGAACCATCAATGGAAGTTCTAAACTTCCTTCTACACTCTAGCACATGGTTTCTTGTCTCATTATGGAGACGTCTGGTCTAGACAGTGAGAGGCTCCAGCACAACTGTATTGTATGGGTAAATTATGGGAAAATTTTGGATTTGAAGACTTGTTTAAAAAATTATGAGTTGAGTGCCATTTAATGATCTCCCAGCCATGCAAGTCAAGTTTGGCTTTATATTCAGTTACTTTCAGCTACTTTTTCTTTTAATGTGACACCGTGACACCTTGAGGTGTCAAAAACTAGAGTCAGAAATGGTTGCTCCTGAAAGCAGAATATGGAAGTGGTGCTGCATTCTTCCCTCCCTAAGTCAGTAGCTGGCTGTGCCAATGGGCTCTGGATGGTGGCTGTGACAACAGACCAGCCTCATGCACGTGCAGGGTGGGTGGTGGTGAGAACACTTACAGTTCACTGTGACCTTTACTCTCCGTACCACGGGCGCGGCCACGTCGTTGGAGGCACTGCACTCGTAGTCCCCTGACTGCTCCCGGGTGATGCCCTGAATTTCCAAGTATTCATCTTCACTCACAAAGCCAACCGCTGTGGAAAAACCAGTAACGTGTGGTGAAATACAAGGAAAAAAAGACCAAATATATTAACTTAAAAAACAAAGTATAAAATGGTTATGTCTGCAGATAATTTGCCACTTGTAAGTTCAGATTTTGAGGAATTTTGAGGATTATCCCTCCTCCGTCTCTTCTACACCTCTGCACCACAAACTTTTCCTTGGCTCCCCAGTGGAACAGCTGAAATGTTTGTGTTTCTAAGTGAACTAAGCACAGTGCCTGGAGAATTACTGGTCCCGATAAGTGATTAATAATTTTGACATTTACATTGCCTGTATCTTACCAAGCAGTCGTGCTCTGGGATCTAAGTTATGCACCTTAACTCTTTCTGATCTCAAGGTATCACTTAGACTGAGGCTTGAATATAAAGTTTATGACTACATCCTTGAGCATAAATTAATTAAAAATGCCACACCAGCAGCTACACACACACACACACGTACCACAAAGGCAGCAGAAACACTAACATAATAAATTTAACTTTCTGTTTTCTGACTCAGACAATTAATTGGATAGGCAGAAATCAACGTGCTCAACTTTGATCTGCTAGAGCTCCTAGGTACAAGATCCTAAAGACAGATCAGCACTGGGACTCCGCACTTGATGCCTAACTGTAAGCATGTCAGAAATTCATCAGGTGACACGGCTGCAAATCCACTCAGTCCCCTCATCATCGCAGGACTCATTGTCTTTAGTGAAAAATTATGAGTAATAATAACAACCCTTCACACACCAGACTCTGTGCTTGATGTCTGGCCATGAGCACTCAGTTATTGAAAGACCAAGATATTTAAGGCTACAGGAGATTTCAAAGTTCTCTCCCAGAGGCACCTGAGCCTTAGCTTCTTTGCCAAAAGACAATGAAAAACAAAAGTTAGAGCTTATATCCCAAGTTATCCTCTCTTATCTCTTAAATGAGGATAATTAGAATGACAGCATCCTAAACCTGGATACCTTTAAAAGGAAAAGAGGTGCTAGTAATTAATGATTATTATCAGACAACAGGCATAAGTTAAGACTGTCCCTAGCAATTGAGAAGTATTTTCCCAAACATAATATACATACAATCCTAACACCTCACAGGGTCACAGGGCTATTAGACTAACACACGAACATGCCGATACATGTACACACTCACACACAGACACGTAGGAAAGCACTCTGAAACTCTCGTGTGCTGCCACCTGTTGGTTTAGTTATTAATCCTATAATCTGGCTGGAGGTACAGCTTCAGGGGGTGTAGAACTGTATTAACATGAGTGGCCCAAGAAAGGGAAAAAGGAACATTTCTCTCCAGGTCATAAAACCCTTCTGTAATGCCACATGTTTCCGCTGGCCCAGAGCACGAAAACAGTAGCTGTAAAAAACCAATACAACAAGGGATGATGTGTGTGGTATGTAAGGGATGATTGTATATGTTCCATGACAGTGTGGAAGTCACTGTTTTGTCAAGATAACCACAACAACAGTAACAACAACAACAACAGCAAGACCATGGTCTTGTGAAGAAGGGCCACTGCCTTGCTCCATTTGATCAGCGCTCTTTGGCCATGATAAGTCTGTGCCACTGCCCAGCAGCAGGCCAACCTGGGGCCGCACTTCATACATCTTCATGCCATATGCAAACTACACTATGTATATACACAAGGTTTCTTGCCTCTGATACACAGAGAAGAGGAAAAGAACAGCCTATGTCCATTACAACAAACAAGAAAGAGATATTAAATTCATAAGACAAAGAAGGAACCTGTTCATAAGTAGAAAACATGGCCAAAAAGACCAGGATATGAAGATGACAAACAACATTAACCCAAATAGACTCATAGTTGCTACCAGTAAGACACTTCTAATGGTCTCAGTAGCCTTTATTAACATTGTTTGATACGCATCTTTAGGGGAAAGGTACTAACCTTGATTTGAGGATGGATAGAAGAATTGAGAAGAGCTTTATTCAATGAATAATCTGTAATTCCTTGTGTGTTGTCATTGTTTATTTGCTACCAACCATGGGCTTACATTTGTCAGAGCTTTCCCTGCCAGAATGCTATAATTACTGTGCCAAGCATCTCGGAGACCAGTGTCACACTTAATATTCCCATTAATTTTAAATGGTAGTCCTTGGTACATATGTGTGGCAATTGGTGTCATATTTTAATTAGGCTTGCCCTACACCATCTGAAATTAATAATAGCTCGAATTACCAGTGTAATTTATAAATTAACAGTGCCGCGGCATTAGGAAATAAATTAGCTCTGGACAGCTGTTTCTGGATTGAGCTCCAGGGTCGGAGCAGGGACGGGCGGGACCTCAGGTCTCCCGGGAAGCTGTGTATTACATCACCAAAGCAGGGAAACAAACAAAAAGACACAAGCTCTCTGGATCTCTTGTGCTTTCCAGCTAAAGTTCATGCATCTGTTTCACGTCCATAATTCAAATGTGCTCTTTTGTGGCCACAGCTAGATTTGCAGGGGCCAACCTGTCCTATGGACACCCAAATGGAAAGGCCTGCTTGGGGCATGACACACCTGGACTGAAATGCAGGTACACAAATATTAAGGCAGTCAAAATCGAGAACTCATCAGTTTTTCTATGGGGACATGGTTGCCACATTAATTCATGTGTAGTTTTGTATATTTATGTCAGGTGATCTTGTGTAGGAAAGGACATTGGCTGGCTCAAGTTTTGGGGAAGGCATACGGTCTTCTAATTCCAGAGGAAGGAGATTTTTCCTCAAGTCATCCTGCAAGAATAGTGAGGCTTCATCCTACCTTCCTATGTTCCCTGGACCGAATGTGCAATCACAGAGAAACCACAATGACTTCATTGCTCACCAGTTATTACATGTACACTTTTTGATTAAGTTGGGTAAGGCATGTAAAAAGTGACTTGTACATAGTAATATGCTTAATAAATGTAAGCTTTCATTGTCATTATGCTCACTTTTCTCCTCACCCTTTTTCTCTACTAGAGGCATATACAGCAAAACCAGAGAGAAAGTTGGTCAGTTTATACGTAACAAAATAAATTTTGAACCACCAAATCAGGTTCTTAAAGGAGATGCCTCAAAGAAACCAACCCCCAAAAACACTAAACTGAAATCTGAGTTTCTAGAGTTAATAAGACAAGGAAAATTTTTCTTTAAAAGCATTTGTGCTGTGGCTATGAAGTGATTGGTGCTTTATCACCAGTGTGAGGAACTTACAAAGCATATTGGGTAAAAAGAAATCAAGCAAGCATAGTTTTTAAAGTACTAAAGGATATTCTTGGTTAAGAGACATCAGTGGGGAAGAGGCAAACCACTTGATAAAACCCTATGAAAAGAAACTCTTCATGGTCAACAGCTTCTCATTATAAGTCTGCTTTTTCTTTCTGTAAAGAAAACGCATCCTCGGGTGGAAATCACACACTCCTCTTCCTGAAATATCCCCTTCATCATGGTCCACTTCTTCAGACACTAGAAATGGCTCCTTATTTTTCTGTCACATCAAACACAAACTCTACTGCCTTAAGATCAAAGCCCTCCATAAAGTAGCCCTGATCTATTCACTCAAGTTTATCTTGCATGAGTGCTATGAAGAAGGCAACTGATCATCATCCTAAGAGGCAAAAGTTTGGGATCAGAAAAAGCCAGTTCACTACCCTCTAGTTTCATGGTGGGGTCGGTCTCCTAACTCCCCTGTACCCCAACGTCTTCATCTGCACAATCAGAATAATGTTACCTACTTCTAGGGCTGCTGTGAAAGACAACACGTGGAGTGCAGTGGGGACCCTGAGAGGCCCAGGAGAAGTCCTCTGTAGAACTTAGTCTAGACAACTGGTCTACCACACCATCACTGCCACTGCCACAGCTCTCCTGCCAGGCCATGCTCGTTCTCATCCTGGACCAACATGATGATTTGTTCTTCACAGATTTTTTTTTTTTTTTGTCACCTAGAAAGCTGTGCCCTCTTGGTCTATCTAAGCAAATACCACCTTTCTTTCAAATGTTAACTCTTTCTTGCAAATACCCTATTATGCGTTCAATTACGTCCTCCCAAAAAAGATACGTTGAGGTCCTACCATCAGTACCTCAGAGTGTGACTATATTTGGAAATAGGTCTTTACGAAGGTGATTAAGTTAAAATGAGGTATTACCGTAGGCCCTCATCTAATATGACTGGTGTCCTTATAAAAAGGGATTCAGGCAGACACGCACAGAGAAAGGGTAGTGTGAAGACACACAGGGTGAAGATGACCATGTGATTGGAGTGATGCTTCTATGAGCCAAGGAATGCCGGAATGGCCAATGCATACCAGAAGCCAGGAGAGGTGAGGGAGGGTTCTCCCGTCACTGTCAGAGAGAGCACGGACCAGCCAATCACTTGATTTTGACTTCCAGCCTCCAGCATTGCAGAATTTTCTTATTCTAAACCACCCAGTTTTTTGTGCCTTGTCACAGTAGCCATGGGACACTAATACATTCCCTTTTGTCTCCTAACTCTTGGTGCCTCTGGCTGTTCTGCACTATTGTTGCACATTCAGTTCTTCTAGTCTTTAAAATCATAAGATAATTAAAGAGCTTAAAGGGACATTAATGGTTATATAATTCCATAGTTGCTCTGCTAGTACATAGTCTGTCTGCAGCAGATTTCACTAGAGTCGTTGCTTAAAATATAGAATTTTAGGTCCCACTCATACCCACTAAACCAGAATCTCCTGGGATGAGGCGTTTTCATAATCTTCCTAGGAAATTCTCATGCACAGGCCAGTTTGGGAACTAGTGATTGCACTTAAGCCTCGTATTTTTCTTGTGGGAAACTGAAGCTTAGAGGAGTCTGTGGGTACATATCTGGTCAGTGACAGAGCACACCAGGTCTCCTGATGTCCAATCCACTGCTCCTGCAACTGTAATAAAGTTTCTGAGTAGCTGTCTTGTGCTGCACACAGGGGGCTTATTTTTTCAATGCGATTGAAGGCCTTTGACAGCAGGAACCAGGTCTTGGATATCTCTGGCTCTCAAGGCAGTTAGGAAACCAGTTTGCATAATTTTAAAATTTGTCAACTTCTTATTGACTAACTTCTGGCTGACAGACCCAGAACAACAGGTTGAATTCAATGAAAAAAAGTCAGAGACCCCTTGTTGCTCACCTAACCCTCCTGTGGCTTCATTCCCAAAACAACACCATTTACAGTCATTGTTCTTTCCTGACTTTAGCAATTGTATTTCCTGACTTTAGGAAATATCATCACTATGAGTGTTCTAACAGAAAAGATTTTCTTTAAATCTGTGATTTTAAAAAGATTTGTCGAGTGTTTAGTATAATTTATACTTAGTTTTGGGACCAATAATTTCTTCAGGAGAAGGCATCCTTAATTTAAAAGTGTAGATCAATGAAGAAGTATGATTTATCTAACAGGAATTTGTTTTACAGCCAATTTTTTGGAAATACAGCTATTTCATTAAGTGGAATATGTTTCATTAAGTGGGCTATGACAACCAAAGCAGGGAAATGAAGCAAGCTGGATATGTGATCACACCTGCCCCCAAACACCCCCACAGGCCTTTGGTGTTGTCCAAAGTGCTGATCTCAGCATTTACAACTAATCGAAGGACGGAGACTGTCTTGTGTGCAAAACATCCCTTTGGAAAAGAAAATCTCACATTTGTGACTTCATAGATTGAGCATTAAAAATCGTTATAACTGAAAATAATAATAACCACAGTGATCATTTTTATCATACCCAAGAATAAGCTTGTCAGGAGTACAGCTGTAGCTAGTGGAGAGGAGAAGACACAGCTGCCTCCTTGCTTAATATTTTCATGGCATATATACCAGCTGAGACAAAATCATTGGACATCAGAAACTGAAAAAGATACAGAACATAGAATCCCAGAATTGGAGAGTTGGAAGGAATCATTTTTAAAATTTAGCCCCTATCCCATGACTAGCAGTGACATTCCAGTCCTGCACCAGCTCTGCAGCCACTGCTCTCTCCACCATCTCAGGTTGCATCAGGTGTTCCTATTAAACCCAAGCTGGCCTCAAGGACAGCTGTGTTCCCCTAGTGCCATTATGATGGCTGGTGAATATTCAAGGTTTTCTGTTTTGACTGCATGAAGGCATGGTTTTGCTCAGATGCTGGGACATAAGACAGACAGAGGGGAGACTCCTCTTCCTCAATACCAACACGTGCAAGCCTCAGGAACTGATTTTGCGGTCTGATGAAGAAAGTGGGCTTGGCCAGACAGGAAAGAAGCTCTTTTCATGAAAGACTTTAGAGGTTTGACTGTGTCCCTACCCAAATCTCATCTTGAATTGTAGTTACCATAATCCCCACATGTCATGGGAGGGACCAGGTGGAGATAACTGAATCATGGGGGTGGTTTCCCTCATCCCATTCTCATGATAGTGAGTCAGTTCTCACAAGATGTGACGGTTTTATAAGGAGCTTCCCACTTCGTGGGACACTCATTCTTCTTCCTGCCGCCATGTGAAGAAGGCAGTGTTGGTTTCCCCTTCTGCCCTGATTGTAAGTTTCCTGAGGCCTCCCCAGCCCTGAGGAACTGTGAGTCAATTAAATCTCTTTTCTTTATAAATTATCCAGTCTTGGGTATGTCCTTACAGCAGTGTGAGAACAGAGGTGTATGGTGCCACTGTGAGTTCTGGTGTCAAGGCCTGCTGATGAATTGGGGAAGGCCTCTTTCACACCAGGTCCCCTGAGGACTCAGTGCAGTCCTGTGAGCTGGAGTGCACAGACCAATATGGCTTAAAAACAGCCCCACTCCAATTGGCAGCAGAGGCCATGTGAGGGACTGACAAAGGGGGTGGCACAAGAAGACTTGTATTTAAGCATGTAACAGGGACTCCAAGAAATACCAGAGCCAGTTCTGAGGTAAAGTGAGGGTCCTAGGCAGGCAGATGGGTGCTGAGAGGCACAGTAATATGGAATTAATGCAATCCTGTGCTGCTAAGCTAGACAAGGCTGGGGACATGTGAGCTACCCACATAACCCACACAGCAATATCCACTGCAAGAGGGTGAAACTATCAGTGTTTAAAAGTGTTTCCACAATATGACATTCATGTCGAATGATCTACGTAGGATAGCTTCTGCGGGCCTGATACTAGGCTGGAGCAGTGGTTGAAGAGTTGCTAGCAGCTGTAAGCACCACTTCCCATGGCTGCACTGTCAGGCAGTGATGAGCTCTAGCATTTCTGCACTGGAGCCCTATAGACTGTACTAGCTGACAGTTCAGTTCTCTGCACTTCAGATTCCTCTTCCGTAAAATGGGTAACATAAGGTTACCTTATAGTATTATTGTGAGCATGAAATGACTAAATATGGGTAAAGTACTTAGCACATAGGAAGCTCTCAGGAAATGGTAGCTATCGTGACCTTTATTTTTAGTGAAACCCTAATTAGGCTTTAGCACATTTTAATACACATGATCCTTGATACAAGAACATCTCAACTCAGAAATGAAATAATAATCAGACCTCTTCTTTGCCAGGAGGAACTTAATAATAATAAATCTTACAAAGGATTCACCACAGATCCTTTAACTAGAAAACTCTACTCTCTTCACTTAAAACAGGATGTGATTGATAAGAAATATAATTTCTCACGATTGTTTCTTTTTAAAAAGCAGGTATAGCTGCATAGCCCAGGTAAGAACTGCTGAGAGCTTAAAAAATGTCTCTGGTTTCAGAAATAAAAATAAAAGGATATAAATATATTTTATACATACATATATATTACACATAGTTCCTTGACATTTCCTTTGGATGCAGGTAGCATGGCTGGCAGAAAAGAGAATCTGATGATCTTGCCAAAAATGGGCAAATTTAAAAGATGTGTTTCATAGGAAAAGTTCTGAAGGGCTCCAACCTACTTTTGCCTGTTGTAATGCTGCAGTACAGGCCTCACACAGTTGATATCAAACATAGAGCCCATCTCTGGGAAATGGGATAGCTGAATTGTTCTGAATAGGTGGCTCCTATCATAGAAGAGAAAGCATTCTTAAATAGGCCCACGCTGGCTGCTTGTGAGCTGTGCGTAAGTCGTAGGGTATACATATGGCAACTTCCCCGTGACGTGGCCTCTTTGTCAGCTCAGATTCCTGTTTACTTCACCTGAACTTCTTTTATGCCCGAGAAACTTGTCTCCTGCTTTCTCAGGATACCCTTTCTGTTGGATACACAGACACTGCTTCTTCCTGAGCTCCTCCACCTTGCCATACCTTCTTTTGCACCATGTCCCATTCCCCAAACAACTTCCATGTTCACTATGCCCTTTGCATAAGCCAGAAATGCAAATGAATAGTATTTTTTGTTTTGTTTTGTTTTGCTTTTTTGAGACAGAGTCTCGCTCGGTCGCCCAGGCTGGAGTGCAATGGCCGGATCTCGGCTCACTGCAAGCTCCGCCTCCCGGGTTCACGCCATTCTCCTGCCTCAGCCTCCCGAGTAGCTGGGACTACAGGCGCCTGCCATCACGCCCAGATAATCTTTTTTGTATTTTCAGTAGAGACGGGGTTTCACCGTGTTAGCCAGGATGGTCTTGATCTCCTGACCTCCTGATCCATCCTTCTTGGCCTCCCAAAGGGCTGGGATTACAGGCGTGAGCCACTGCGCCTGGCTGTGAATATTTTTTAAATTAATTTATTAACCAGATTCTATCACAAAGTAATAAATATAGATTCAATAAAAATATCATACAAACTGGTGCCAAGTATAAATTGCCTGTGTGTGTGTGTGTACACACACATAAGTGTGTATTTATATCAACAAAGCATTTATCATAGATCCTGACACATATTAAGACCTCATTTGATAGTTGGAACTGAATATATGTATATGGTTGAATATGTAAGGTTACACATATATCAACTGTAACATTTTATAGATATGTAGAACAGAAAAAAAAATCCCTTAATTTTTTGATAGGGAAGTCTTCTGGGAATAATAATTAGCTTCATATTCAAGAGAAGCTGCAACTTAAAGTCTAATTATAAGAAAGCAAACCCTTTGTACTCTACAGAGCCAGGCCCTGTGCATTTCTGAGACCGATCCCTTCCCGTAACAACATGACATGAGTTTTCTTTGCAGATGTGGCTTCAGAAGCTGGGCTGGCTCTGGAGTTGGGTGCTCTTCTGCTGTGAGCCTTCTCAGGAGGCCTGTCAGCTCAATTTTGCATGCAGACCCTCTATTACGCATAATGATATCAAAGTCAGAAAGCACACAGCTGGGTGTTTGGAGTTTGCAGCTTGATGTCTGGGAACTGTGTATTTGCAGTAGTGCAGCTGATGGCTGCTAAAAAAATAAAAATAAAAAAATAAATCAGCTTTTGATTTGTAAACTCAGCCAATTTGATCTGAAAGACATTGACAGGGGATAAATATAGCACTCCGCAGTGTCATATTGCCTCAGTATCTCGGCTGTTTGCTTTCTCTTTTTCTAAATCACTGGAGATATAAGCCAATAATGAGTGCTGATAACTTTGAAGGAGTTAATTGCTTTCAATTCCTCGCCCAGATTAATTTAAAGGAATTGTATTGACTTAAGAGGCTCCTAAAGGGTTAAGGTTCTCCCGACACCATCGTGCTCAGGATCAGATAAGAAGTCACCTTCACTACCTGGATTCCAACAGCCTTGGGAAGTAGGGCAGCCTAGGATTTAGCCATCAATACATTTTGTAGAGCAGGGGTTCTTAATCTGAGAATTGTGGAACTGTGACCCCAGGGGTTCTGAACACCGGGAAATAATATTACGCATACGTGTATTGGTGTGTGTTTTCCCTAAGAAGAGATTCTACAGCTCTCTGAAAAGGATGTAAAAGGAGCCCAGGACACACATGGCTTGGTATCCCCCTTGCTATGATCCTCTGTATCATCCTCTAGTGATGGTGCAGAACCAAATCCATGTCAACTCACATGTCTGCCAAGAAAAAGCCCTGAAAACTGTAGCTGATGGTAGGGAAAAGAACATCACTCCACAGGGAAGCAGAGCCTCATGTATGTTTCGTTAAATATTTTGTGGAGGATGGGAAGTGAAATAACTTATAAATAATCCTTTTGAAGAATAGCTATATCGATCTGGGGAGTTCTTTTTTCACTAAATGGGGGAAGGTCTTTCCCCACCAAAGCGTAAGTTGAAATGCACGGAGGATGCAAGGCTCTCCTGCTTCCTGTAGAGGCCCATGGCCACTGGCTGATGAACTAGAGGCTTCTTGCACATGGAAGGAGGAGGAAGGCCAGGCTTTCCCTTCGCAAGCCGCATCCTCAGTTGCAGAGGAACACGCAGGCTTTCCTGAAGAATCCCATTTATTAGTGATGGTATCAAGTAAAACCTCAATGACAAGGGGACCCCCTGGGGGACAGAGGGAGTAGAAAACCTGGGGTGGGGTCAAATCTATAGTTAAGACAATCTAATGAATACATTCAGATCTGATTCTGGGAGAAAACTACAAGGTGCCAGGAATACTAGAGGTGGAACGTGCCGTCTGTGTATTTTCAGTTGGCATGGAGAGGACAGACACCCGCCCATGTGCAGAAGGGAATAACTTGGGAAACCACGCAACAATTCTACAGAAGGGCAGGAAGCCTATTGGAGTAGGATCCTTCGGGCCTCGGGAGAAAGGGAGACATGACTGAAAACCCTTGTATTTGTAAGATTTAATTAAAGCCTTTGTGGAAAAAAATGAACCTTTATAAACAGTTCTCAAAGTCTATTCTGCACCATAGCTACTTCCTACCAAATCATCCTGCTGGAAACATGTGCACGGGCCCTGTCCAGTTATTTGTGAATGCCTCGCCCCTTTGTTCTTAGCATTCCACTGCCAGGTGGAATTTTCACCTACATGAAATCTGTAAAAAGACAGTGTGTGGAAAGGAAAAGAAGAGCTGATTTACTCTTTCACTGGGCACACTACTACTGTGCCTTTCTACTTGACGTAAAATCTAAACATAGACACGCACACCTGGGTCCTGGATAGAATGCAATGCATTAAAACAAGCAAACAAACATAGAACTCCTGAATCCTCAGTATGGCGATGTCTCTTAGGAACTGGTAGCCTTGAGTAAATAACTGGGCTTCAGTTCCCACCTTAGTAAAATGTGGCTGTTTATTTATTACTGAAACACTCGTATATGCCGTCTGAAAATTATAGGAGAGAAGTTGTGCAACTATATGGAAGAAGGATTAACACATGGGAAACAATTTTTAAAATGTTAGAAGGAACAAACTAGAGGAAAAGTTCTGGACACTCAAATCCTAAATAACAGCATCATATAAGGCCTACTCCTCTACTACTTGTCCCCCCTCCCCAGGTAAACCTATCCTTTTAAATGCCATCTCCACATTGTAGGTGGCCAGCTGTACTCACGATCTTCACATCTGCATGACCCTCCCTGGAGGACTTGCTGAGTTCCAGACCCACAACCGCCCATGGAATGCCTCCTCTGTACGCTTCCCAGACACCGCAGGACGAATGCACCACCTTTCCTTTACATCTGCTCTCACTCCTGTGTCTAACCTCTCTTGGCAGTACTGCCCAATCCTCATTCTCATAAGATAAAAGACAGTTACTTACATGGGTTGCTCTCTTTCCCTTATTCCTCACTTTCAATCAACAAACCCTGCTGTTTCCACTCACTTTACAGCTTCCAAATCCATTCTCTTCTTTTCCTCATCATTGTTACTGTCTTAATTCAGGCCCTCATTATCTACTCTGGATTATTACAATATCCTCTTTATGAGTCTCCATGCCTCCCGTTTATTCTTTTCTTTATTGACAAAATAATTGTCAAAAATAAGAGTCAGTCCCACCTCTGCTTAAATCCTTCCACTGCTCTGCATTGCTCCGTGGCATGGAATGTGAAGGTTCCCTTGAGCTGCTGTTGCCTACCTCTCCAGGTTCTTTATTACCATCTCACTGCCCCCTACACCCACTGGACACACCAGTGAAGTCCCTAAAACACGAGGCATTGTACTGATCTGTGCCTGTGTGTCTTCTCTTTTGTCCACCTTCAAATGTCTATGCAGCCTTCAAAACTATCCCAGCTATCACTGCTCCGGGAATGCTTTTGTCACATTCAAACTTCCAGACCTCCTCCCCACACAGTTTATTATTGTTTACTTGTTTCTCTGGCATTGCTAATCACACCGTATTGCTATTATTTATATATGTTCACCCCACTGGACTCTAATTTCTAAGAGAGCAGAGACTCTTTTATGCACCTCTCTATCTCCAATGTCTATAGCAGCTTTAGCACATAGAAGGGGCCACATGATCATGTGGGCAAAGACTGAATGAATAAACTAGCTGACTAGAGATTTTTTTTTTTTATACTTTAAGTTCTAGAGTACATGTGCACAACAGGCAGGTTTGTTACATATGTATACATGTGCCATGTTGGTGTGCTGCACCAATTAACTCATCATTTGCATTAGGTATACCTCCTAATGCTATCCCTCCCCTCTACCCCCTCCCCACAATAGGACCTGGTGTGTGATGATCCCCTTCCTGTGTCCAAGTGATCTCATTGTTCAATTCCCACCTATGAGTGAGAATATGCGGTATTTGGTTTTCTGTTCTTGCGATAGTTTGCTGAGAATGATGGTTTCCAGCTGCATCCATGTCCCTACAAAGGACACAAACTCATCCTTTTTTATGGCTGCATAGTATTCCATGGTGTATATGTGCCACATTTTCTTAATCCAATCTGTCACTGATGGACATTTGGGTTGATTCCAAGTCTTTGCTATTGTGAATAGTGCTGCAAAAAAAATACGTGTGCATGTGTCTTTATAGCAGCATGGCTTATAATCCTTTGGGTATACCCCCAGTAGTGGGATGGCTGGGTCAAATGGTATTTCTAGTTCTAGATCCTTGAGGAATCGCCACCTGTTTTCCACAATGGTTGAACTAGTTTACAGTCCCACCAACAGTGTAAAAGTGTTCCTATTTCTCCACATCCTCTCCAGCACCTGTTGTTTCCTGATTTTTTAATGATTGCCATTCTAACTGGTGTGAGATGATATCTCGTTATGGTTTTGATTTGCATTTCTCTGATGGCGAGTGATGATGAGCATTTTTTCATGTGTCTGTTGACTGTATGAATGTCTTCTTTTGAGAAGTGTCTGTTCATATCCTTTGCCCACTTTTTGATATGGTTGTTTTTTTCTTGTACATTTGATTGAGTTCTTTGTAGGTTCTGGATATTAGCCCTTTGTCAGATGAGTAGATTGCAAAAATTTTCTCCCATTCTGTAGGTTGCCTGTTCACTCTGACGGCAGTTTCTTTTGCTGTGCAGAAGCTCTCTAGTTTAATTAGATCCCATTTGTCAATTTTGGCTTTTGTTGCCGTTGCTTTTGGTGTTTTAGACATGAAGTCCTTGCCCATGCCTATGTCCTGAATGGTATTACCTAGGTTTTCTTCTAGGGTTTTTATGGTTTTAGGTCTAACATTTAAGTCTCTAATCCATCTTGAATTAATTTTCGTATAAGGAGTAAGGAAAGGATCCAGTTTCAGCTTTCTACTTATGATTAGCCAATTTTCCCAGCACCATTTATTAAATAGGTAATCCTTTCCCCATTTCTTGTTTTTGGCCGACTAGAGTTTTGATGGCTGTTCTAGCCTATCATAATTCATCATGATATCATTATATCATATCAATTGTTAATCATATCAACGGGTCAGAACACTCTTTGATGACCTTTAAGAAAACAATGGATATATACATTTTTTAAGGTTTTTCTGTCTCGTATGTGTCTCTCTCTCTGTGTGTGTGTGTATGTGAGAGAGAGAGAGAGAGAGAGAGGGAGAGGGAGAGGGAGAGGGAGAGGGAGGGAGAGAGAGAGAGAGAGAGAGAGAGAGAGAGAGAGAGAGAGAGGGCTGGATTCATGAAGAGATGTCTTAAAATCTCCTAAGGCTAAATAATTTCATTCCATATTTCCTAAGGGGGACTAAAAGAGCCTTCATCAAGCTAGGCTTGAAATGAATAAGAAAAGAGCCAAGCTTGGCCACCTTCACAAATATTCTTAGTTAAAAGTTCTTGTAGCCAATGTCCCTGCTTCCTTGGGATGCAGTGTGCCCTAATCAGAAGTGTCTCAGAGAGCTTTCTTATGTCATTATCAATTAGGTTGCATTTTTTCCTAGTGGAATCAGCCTGGTTATTCAGCTCTGTCCATTTGTAATTAGTAGTGGAATGATTGCAAGGAGTGAGATTAAACTCTCTACCTTCCTGGGACAGGCAAGGAAAAAACTGCCACCATCACTAAAAAATGGGCCTCGACATGCTCCTGTGACTTTCCTGCACCTGCTTGGTCTCAGGACTAAGGGCTTTGCCTGCCATTGATAGTGCTGTCCTTCCTGCCTCCTCCTGTCCTCAACTGTTCGATGTAAGTTGCATTAATTCCCATTCCTCTAGACTTCTTCAATCTCAGTAACTCTTCCTTCCCCGTAATTCCAAGAGAAAATAAAGGAACATTTTACTGGATCTTGGAATGAATAAACCAGCAATCTTAACTGATGAGTTTTATTTTTTATTTCAGCTCTAAATCTCAACTTCAGAAGACTAATTTCCACATCTAAGACTTGAAAGGCACCTTCCATGGTATAGTACAAGAGCAGACAAGAGCTCATGCATCAACCAATGGAGTTAGCAGCTGATAAAAAAAAAAAAAAGTGGGACAAAGGAATGAGGGGAGGAGAAGGAGACGAGAGTGTCAGAGAGCCAGAAAGCACAAGCAGATGATAAAATTACACGTCAAACAGAGAAAGCAACCAGAACACCCATGATTGCTGAAGGCAATTATTCAGTTGCTTAGGTAAATCAGAAGTTTGCTCCTATGACTACTGTGTTCTCATCAAAGCTCAAAGTCGTAGTCACACCTTTGGGAGGTGTTAGCCTTAACCATGCTTTCCTATGATGCCTATGGGGACAGCTAGCCTGCACACCACTGTAGCATCCTATGGTGCTTTGAAGACCCCAGCATCAGCTCCAGTTACCACTCTTCTCCAGGAGACTTCCATAACCAATTCTGTAAAATAGGGTCAGCAAACGTTTTCTGTAAAAGACCAACTAGTATAATACATGTTTTAGGCTTTGCAGGCTGAGCGGCCTCTAGAGCAACTATTAAACTTGCCCTGGTAGCACAAAAGTAGTCACAGAGAATACATAAATCAGTGAGTGTGGCTTCATTCCAAAAAAAAAAACTTTATTTTGGACAATGAAATTGTTATTTCATACAATCCTAACGTGTTGCAAAATAGTATCCTCCTTTCGACTGATACTCAATTATTTAAAAATGTAAAAAGAAAAGAGAATTACATTGCAGGCCATACAGAAAAGAGGCTGCAGGCTGATCTAGCCCATGGGCTGTAGTTTGCTGACCTCTCCTGTAGAAGCATAAATCTCTAGTCATCTATGATTTCCTGTAGTCTCACACCTGCTGTTTCATATAGCCCCCTCATCGGACTGCACTCCACATCCTCCCCACCCTTTCGCAGTCCTTCCGTTCTACACTCAGGAATATCTCCTGCATCATCAGCACTCCCTGACAGCATCCAATTCTTGAAGAGATGCCTCCACCTCACTCTCACACTCAGGTGGGAACATGGGCTCTCCTGGAGACCTGTCCTGTCAAGTGGGCGCTACTGAATTTTCAAATACCACACATATTTTTTTGTTGGTTGGTGTCTTTGTTTTCCAATTAAACTTCTGAGCTCGCTTCATCTTTTTCAAACCTTACATCTTTAAGGCCCATATTATCTAAATAACTACACCCCTGCCTCTTCCTCTTCCATCACATTTCTATTCTCTATTGACCTCCTGGTTATTTTTTTTTTCTATTCAATAAAAACCTTTGCTTCTTAGAGTCTCCGTCTGCATCTTAACTCCTACCATTATTCTCTGTGACCTCCTTGTCCAGAAATACAATCCATCAAAAACCTGCCCCTCATATTCTTGATCTTATCTCCATGACTTTTTGCTCTGCTGTCTTCAATGACCTACTCCACATTCACACCTGAAACTTGTTAGAAATTGAACCACCTCTGAAGGCATTAATTTAAGCATCTCACTCTTTCCATAACTTCCTACCTTTTTAAAATCTTTGTTCAGTGGCTTGAGGGAACAATTATTTTTCTTCACCAAGGCTTTAAATCCCCTGATCCAACATTTTTCAGTTTTTTTTTTTTTTTTTTTTACTTTTACATCCTTTTGATAAAATTTATGTTTTATAACCCATCATTGTTATATCTCTCTGGAAAATACTCTCAACTCCTTCGCCTCCCTCCCTTGTTCCACTAGCCTGGGAAAACCACATCCTAGATGAATCCAAATGTCTGTCTCCTCTGTGTCTGCTGTAGGAATATCACAAAAACAAGCAAACTGACTTCTCTATACATTCATGCATGCCCACCTCAAGCAGGCATTCATAACTGCCCCGGACACTTGAGCATTCTCAAGGTTCATTTTTCTCCTTCTTCATGCTCTTCCAACTTCTCAGTGCCTTACCACCCTCTCCCTCCATCCATGCTGTTCTCTGCTGAGGATCCTGTCTCCTGCTCCACTGAGGTGTGGAAGGGTCCGGAGAAGGGAGAATAGGGAAGCCATCAGACAGACTCATTTTCTCATGATCAAATGTACAGACCTACATTTGTGCTTGCCATCTCATTATCTCCAACATTTTAGAAAACTTAGATTTCATGACCCATCATTGCAATTCTCATGGGGAAATACCCTCAACCCCTTCACTTCTATTCACACTTTACACTGTCTAACACATGTCTTCCCTTTCCGCTATCAAAAAAACCAATCCCTCCTTTTGTTCTACGCATTTCTTTCTTTCTCACTTTTTCAAGGACTTCCTTCCATCAGTTACCTGGACTTTCTCCTAAATCTTCACCTGCTTTTGCTGTACCGGATCATTTTTATGGTTGCTCTCACACCTTCGAATGTCTGCCCGAACACCACTGTTTTCCACTGACCCCATGCTCCACAGCCTCTTTTCACAGTCAAGCTTCTCAGAACAGTTGTCCAAATGTGCTGTCTGATTCTTCCCCTCACATTCGCATTTCAACCAGTCCAGTCCAGCTTCTGTTCACACCTCTCCACTGAGCCTACCCATTCCAAGGTCACTGAATGACGGCCATGTGTCTACATTCACGGCACACATCTCAGCATTTTCTTAAGAGACTTCTCAGCAGCAATATATATAGTCGACAACTCACTCCTATAAATGAGTTTTTCTTGGCTTCCATAATGCCATAATCTCTTAACCGCCCATCTACCTCTCTGGATAGTTCTTCAAAATCTCCTTTCCTGGCTTCTCCTCAGGGCTAGGTTCTAGGTATTCTTTTCTCACTGTACAATGATTTCCCAGACAATATCATTTATTCTGTGGCTTTGAACATTCAGGTTTATGGCAATAACTCACACATTTATATCTTCACCCTATTTCTCTACCATGAGCCCTACACTTACATAGGCAATTCCATGGTCGCATGGAAGTCTCATAGTCACCCCACATTTGACATGTCCCACATGAAATTCTTCAAGCTTCATCTTCCTTCAAATGTTCTTCTCCTTCAGTTTTTCTCTTATTCACAAATGGCACCTTTACCAGTCACATTTCTCAAAAAAAATATAGAAGTCATACTCAATACTTAACAATCCCTGACTCCAATATCAAACCCATCACCAAGTCTTATTAATTGTACCTCTAAAGTATGTCTTAAATCCATCCTCTTCTGTTCACTGATACTTCTATCACCTGATACTTTAGAGACAACTGGAGGGGTCTGCTGGACTTTTGCATTTATAAAACTTATTTACAAATATTATCTATTTTAATTTTTATTCAATAATAATATTAGGTAGGTGTCAACATCTGATCCATACTCATATACCAGTCCATACGATACCATCATCCCAAACACAGCATAAATTCCTATACGGCCCATCATTATCTAATGCCTCTTTATTTCCATATCATTTCTTCCTCACATTTTCCCATACTTGGTTCAGATCTAACGGAAACAACTCATAATTCTAGAAGAATGACATCTTATCTTTTGTCCATAGTTTCAGTCATATGATCACCTGGAAACACTCTATTTTTCAGGTTGTGCCTTATTTTTCTTTCCGGCCACAGCTTAAATTCTGTTCATATAGGAATACTTCTGTAACTCTGCACATTCCCTGGGATAGCACCCCCACCCCCAATTCACTGTTCATCTTAACTGCTTGGTGCTTTTTAAGAATGGTAACACCTACTACATTATATTAAAATGGACTGGCTATTTATCTCTCCCTTCAGAGTAAAGCTCCATTAAAGAGAGATAATATTTCTGTATCTATAGCATATAGTTATACACAATATATAGTTGTTGAATGACTAAATGCACAAAAGTACAGCTGGTATGTTCCTTGCTCTCAATAAATTTATAATTTACTAGGTCGACGTTAATTCTTCATCTATGCTTTTATGCACAGGGTCTATTAAAACAATACACTCAGTATCCAATGCATATTTAGAACTCGAAAATGAAGGACACCATCCTTATTAAGTTCTTTAATAACCCATGACAAACATAGCTGACTCTTTAGCCCTATTTCCTATTATTCCCGGCTCTCAATTTCCCCATATCAGTGATTTACCAAGGGCAGGGCAGTGGGAGATGCCTGCTCACTGACAGTGCTGAAAATTACATGTGTATTGTAATAATAAAAAATTATTTTTTTTATTAACTGACTATCTTTTAGTCAGTCTTACTGTTATTATTTTTAATTCTCTACAAGACTTGCAGTCCAAGTTATTATGGGGTAACCACATGTTATCCTTTCTCTCCCATTCATTATAACTGACAAAATGCATAAACAAAATATATGAGAGCTCTGAACATTAAACAATAGCAAGCAGCCTATGGAGCGAAATGAAAGCTTGAAGAAAGAACAATATAGCGGCAAATGTCCTGTTGTTTGTTTTCCTCCTTCCGTTCCTGGCTTAAACTCAGAGCAGCCAGAATCTTAAAACTGTATAGCAGATGCCAACAGAAACAACAACAACAGGAACAAAAACAAAACAAACAAACAAACAAACAAACAAACAACTCTGGGATAAATTCTTTTTGGTCTGAGGATGTGGAAAGAGAAGGCTTGTAGGATGGAGAGTCAGGGGAAGTCCATTTTCTTTCCTTCCCTTGGCCCTGCCCTGAGGTAAGCCTCAGTCCTGAAGCTTGCAGTAGTGCTGATAGTAACAGCAGTGGCCACAAAGACATCTAACACTTGAAAGAAAAACTTCATGACCAGAGGAACTGAGCACAGAAGCCTCTGTGGTCTGAAAAGTGCAGAGGAATACCTATTTTTTTCTTCTCTTTCTTCTCAACACTTTTCCCTGGAGTTGGACTCAGTCACAAGAAATTAGTAACATTAAGGTTATGGCAGGGGGTGAGGGGGTGGAGGACGGTGCTAACAGTCTTGCTTTCTAGGCAGACGGCAAAGAAAGGAGACTCATGGGAGCTGGAGAGCAGGTGGAAATCACGGAGAGAAGGAGCTCAAGAAAGGAATCAGATATAGCAATGTATGAAGTCCTAGGTTCACTCTGAACTTGTGTGGAACTAACCCAGGACAGTACACCAAAGGCTTTGAGAACTGAACTCTTGTGTAAACCACCACCCAGAGGCTTAGTTGGCCAACTCTGCCTGTATATTCTCAAAGGATCTTAACAGAATCTAGAGTCTAGTAAGATCAAAATGTGTACTACACAATCAAAAATTACTCATCCTACAAAGAACAAGGGGAAGCTAAATAATTCACAAGGGAAAAGACAATTAACAAACACCATCCTTGAGAATTGTTGCAAATTGCCAGATCTTAAAGCAGCTAGTAAAACTATGCCCTGCAAAGTAAAGGTGAACACTTTTAAAACAAATATGATGGTGGACATTCTCAAGAGAGAATTAGAAGCTATACACAAGAAGCAAGTAAGAAAAACTAGGACTGAGTTTTAGGTACTAATTGGATTGGTTTAATAGCAAAATAGAGATGATAGAGTAAAAAGTCAGTAAACTTAAAGATAAACATAAATTATTGGGCCAGGCATGGTGGCTCACTCCTATAATCTCATCACTTTGGGAAGCTGGGGTGGGCGGATCACCAGAGGTCAGGAGTTCAAGACCAGCCTGGCCAACATGGTGAAACTCTGTCTCTACTAAAAATACAAAAATTAGCTAGGTGTGGTGGTGGGTGCCTCTAATCCCAGCTACTCAGGAGGCTGAGGCAGGAGAATTGCTTGAACTCGGGAGGTGGAGGTTGCAGTGAGCCAAGATCATGCCATTGTACTCTAGCCTGGGCAACAAAAGTGAAACTCTATCTTAGAAAAAAAAAAAAAAGGAAAGAAAGAAAGAAAGACAGAAAGAGAAATTATTCAATCTAAGCAACAGAAGTTAAAAGATGGGAATGGGTGTGACTTTAAAAAGGCACCAGGAGGTGGAGGTTGCAGTGAGCCAAGATTGTGCCATTGCACTCCAGCCTGGGCAACAAAAGTGAAACTCTGTCTCAAAAAAACAAAAAAAAGAAAAAAAAGAAAGAAAGAAAAGAAGAAAAGAGAAAAGAAAGAAATAAATTATCCAATTTAAACAACAGAGGTTAAAAGATGGGAAAGGGTTTGACTTTAAAAAGGCAACAAAAGAAATGTTTTCGGGTGAAACTATTGTGTATTCTGTTCAGTTCCAGTGGTGTTCTATATATGAATCGACGTACGCGTTAAAACATACAGGCACAGAAATATGCATTAAAAAAGTAGCTAAGTTTAGTAGCTAAGAGTGTATGGTATACCATAGGTGCCAAAGAAATTGTATTTCATATGTCAGAATCTTGGATGTCCTCAAGTTTTACAGCTTCTTAAGGTCTACTTGCCCTTTAAGTTTAAGTAAATCTTCTGAATCTTCTGGGCACTGAGAAACTCTGTATTCTCCCATGGCTTGGGGCATCTTGGTAAGCCTGCACGTGTCTTGGCTTCCATGGCACTTGGCTTTCTATTCCACTAAGAATCATATTCTCCACAATGTGGCTTGCATCCTGCCCAGGCGATTCCCTGCCATGCTGGTTGGCAGGACTGTCTGCTCCAATCCCCAGAGAAACACTGACTCGAGGCTCTGTGCACTGCACACACCACTAAACAGTTTTGTAAAAAGAGATTATTTTTCACAAAGCATATAAAGAAACTGAAATTTTACTTTCAATAATTTTTGTCTCTAGGGACAACGTATATCATACCCTTGAACCACATAAACGGTTATTACATGAATAGCCTCAATTATTCTTCCATATTCTTCAAAATAGACACATATACGCCAAACAAATCCTCAGCACACTATGTTTCTCCTGCTTTTCATGTATACCCATATCCTGCATTTGGACATGCATACCGACCCAAGATTGTAAGCTCATGAAATGTAAGCTTATTAGAGACACATTCACATGCATGCTCACACATGCATGTTAGCACACTTTTTCTTTCTCTATCTCTATTTATCAGAATACTTAGATCTGTCATTTATTTCAAGTTTAAGTCCATTTTTCAGATGTTCTATATGCATAGTGTTAAAAGTTCCTCATTCATTTGTACTTGACTCCCTGAAATTGTATTTTTTAGGGGCTGTTCAGTCTCTCTGATCCTTTTCTCAGGCCTTTTAAGCATTTTTTTTACAATATAAACTAGATTTTCCCCCCAAGAATTTACAGAACTTAAGCCTCAGATGGCATGGCACATACTTAGCTTTAGGGCGTTCCGTTTAGTCACATGCACACCCCCCCTGACATACATGCCAGGAGCTGGATAAAAGAATGCTTCTCTCAAACCATTAGAAGGAAATGCACCCAGACAGAACATCTGGGTCCTGAGCTCAATGTGTCTTCCATTATTCATTCTACACATAATGAAAAATAAGCATTTGGAAAACACAGCATACTCCGCTTACCAAAATCATAATTCTGACTATGATCATCATTATTTCACCATAATGTGTGCCTGAGAAAAGCACTCAGCTTTACATCCACCAGGACGGAAACTGGCCTTGCCTAAAGGGCTTAAGGACTGGTTAGACAGATCTGACGAGGGAGGATGATGGATGAGCATCAGACAGCACATTCTCTGTCATCGACAGCCTGAGGGGTCTCAAATGGTCTAGAAAATATTTTGAAGAATAAATACACACTAAGGAGGAATTTAAAGGAAGAAGTCCTTGTTCATGTACCAGGGAAAGGATTTTCTATAGTTGAGTCCTTTCAAGAGTGAGAAGGACATAGGCACCGAAGAAGAAAAGCATCTTCAAAGAAGGATCAAAAGGCAGAAGTGCTGGAAAGGTAGAATAGCCAGGGTTCTCAGGGATCCTGTGAGCACATGGCAGAGCTTCCTAAGTCTGATGCATCTCCCTAGTTTGTTTTCTCACTGGATACACCATTGTCCTGGTGGTCAGGTGGATTCAACGCTGGGCACTGCTCTAGCCACTGCAATGTTCAGCATTCCTGACCCCTCTGACACAGGGGGCCAGTAGAACCATGCGGTCATTCTGGTGGGCTCACGCATATTCAAATATCCCCCAGAGATGGTGCCCAGTTGAAAACCATTGAGTATCAGAAGTATCAAAAGTTCTACTAGCAACAACAGAGTGGTGAGGCAAAAATAAGTGGGCCACATTTGCACATTGAGGCTGTGTGTGTTTGGGGGTGGGGGACACGCAAAGTATGTTGAATTTCATGTTCTTCTCTAGCTTTTACCTAAGTGGAGCTTCTGTGTTACTCCTAAGTCTCCTTCCTTTGAATCTTTCAATCCTTCATTCAGGTCCTCTTCCAAGAAAGGGCCAGAAACACAATCCCATCTGAAAAGAACTACTAGTATTTCTAAACTGTTCTCGTGAGATGAAGTGCAGAGTGGCAGCCTGCTGTGACAGACAGAAACAGCCTGCACTGCCATGGGCCAGACTCGTTCACGTTTAGTTTGTCACTGTGTTACCCTGAGTGAGTCTCTTCCTGACAACACGAGAGGGATGTAATATCGACTGTGAAGTTTATAGATCAGGTTAAATGTTTTCAATACATGGATGCATTCTGTAAATTGTACTCCAGTGTGTGGATATTAGAAGTTATTATTTCACAGAACCAGAGACTCAAACTAAAAGTACTGATGATCAAATGTCAGCCAGCAGCCAAGCCAAGTGCTTGGGGTGACAGGTCTGCCTCGCAGCCGGAAGCTCTTGGTTTGCAGGTGCCCACTGACTCTGCAAACTCCAGCCCCGAGCGGAACTCCGTTTTTCTCACGATACAGCCGGGATAAGCCAGAGTGGCTACATTCATAAGATTACCATCTACAAGAGGCTGGACTGTGCCTTGAATTGTAAAGACCCTGGTGGAGTGAGACCCACCTGTCAAGGCTAGGAGAGGCAGACAGCCTGAGGGACAGGGACTGGCAGCAAATATGCCCAGAAGAGAGATGGGGAAGATTCATGTCCTACCTGAGAAAAGGGGAGTGATGTAAAGAATAAATGATCTCCTGTGTGTCCTTTGGTCCCAAGAGCTAAACTCATTTTGCCAATTTGATGCCTGGGGAACCGTTGTGAATATAACTCATGGAGAAAAAGTGATAAGTGTGATGGGTGGTGCCCGACACATGGCAAGTCCAGGTGCACCGATGCCCCAATCTGGATGCTCATGAACAG
Source organism: Trachypithecus francoisi (assembly GCF_009764315.1). Taxonomy (NCBI): domain Eukaryota; kingdom Metazoa; phylum Chordata; class Mammalia; order Primates; family Cercopithecidae; genus Trachypithecus; species Trachypithecus francoisi. The sequence goes on along the minus strand of NW_022681473.1, from coordinate 120,172,199 downwards.
CAGGGAGTGAGCCTCAGGCTGGCAAGGGGTGGCTGTGACAGTGAGAGGAACAGTGCCATCTGGGTCAGGCTGCAAAGGAGGAGGACCCTTAGAAAAACAGAGTTGGTCAGAGCCAGAAGCATTTCATTCCTCCTTCTTCAAGATGTGTGTGACAATTAACAACAACAAAAACGTGAGAAGAGAGAGGTACAAAGAAGCTCAGAGCAGAGGCTGCCCATCTTCCTGTGACTACAGGGTGGAGAGGAAGGCTGGTGGGCATGAGAACCGGGTAGGACAGCTCCCAGTCAATGTCAATGTGAAGGCACAAAGAGGGCAAGGCAGGGGTCCAGGCCTCTGAGGGGCAGATGGGCTGAGAGACCACTCTACTGAGGATGCCCCTTGAGAGAGGGGAGTCCAGGTGGGAAGACGTGGGTAGCAGGGAAGCCAAAGCTGGGAGGGTCTGAGTGGAAAGCACCTGCAGGCAGCGTCACTCTGCTCCTCACACTGCTCTTTCTGCTGCATCTCAGGGTCCTGTAAGCACAGTCCCAGAGTGAACCTTCCTGCTCCTGCTCATGCTTCTCCAGGTGGATGAGCTCTCCATCTCTCTTCTAGCTGTGCTTTCCTCATTGTGTTGCTGTGGCAAACACATCAACACATATTCCTAAGTCATGCACATATCCACAGCACTCAGCCTCTTGGCTATGCAGCAGTCATGGTGCTGAGCATCCGAAGTGGGTCTCCGGGAGGCAGGCGTGGAAACCCTGGCCAGCCCCACCCTTCTCCCCAAAGCCACTGCGGGGGAAGAGTCAGGTGGGGTTTGCAATGTGAGAGTTGGAGGAGGCAGAGGTGAGGGACTGACTGGCTGTTATGGGCTGATCTGTGCTCCCACCCCAAATCTGTAAGCTGAAGTCCTAACCACCAGTATCACAGTGTGAGGGCATTTGGAAACAGTCTCCTTAAGTAGGTCAAGCAGTTAAACTGAGGTCATTGGGGTTGGCCCAATCAAATAGGACTGGTGTCCTGAGAAGAAGAGATCAGGACACACACAGAGACGCAGAGGGAAGACATGTGAAAACACAGGGAGAAGGCAGCCACCTACACGCCAAGGAGAGAGACCCTCCTAGAAATCAACCAGGCCAACAGTTTTAGCTCAGACTTCTGGCCTCCCGATTTGTAAGACAATGCATTGGAATTGTTGAAGCCCTCCAGGCTGTGGTACTTTGTTACCACAGCGCTAGCAACCAGTACAGTGGGTGACCAAGGGAAAGCCCAGAATAGGGAGGGGGCTCACCTTGGAGGGCTTACTGTGTGCCAGCTCTTTCCCATACCTCATTTCATTTTAATCCCCACAAAAGCATCCCCTACAGATCCAGGGGCTGAGGCCCCAGGGGCTGGGACAGTCCTTTGGAAGTGGTGGGGCTTTCTACAAGCACTGGGCAGCTGCCTCAGAGGGTGGAAGGAGGGGAGAGGGAGAAGCCCAAGAGCAGGAAGGGAGGCCGGGGAAAGGGCAGGATGGAGGGAATCACTGAGATACAGCCCCTAGTCTGGTGACAGAACAGGCGCTCCCACGAGGCCTGGGCAAGGCCTGAGTGTCTCATCTGCAGCCACGGTTACTGACAGGACGTTTCCATTTTCCCTCCAAAGCCCCACTGAACAGGAGGGCACATTTCAGACTTGCTCATCTCAGCCTCCTCTCCTATCCCTCTTCACTAAAAGCATTCTCAGTCCCTGAGCCTAACTTAGAACAGGGTGCTAAGAAGTACCGCCTAGAGGTGGAAGCAACTGCAGAGAGAATTGGACGCTTCTTTTCTTTTATTTCATCATTTAGGAATATAACCATGATGCAATTTTTTTTAAGATGCCAAATTCTTCATCCAAATTGTTACTGAAGCATAAACAGGCATTACATTTTGCACATCATCCCGAGCTCCTTGATCTCTGATCGCTGTCATAATTGTCTTACTCGACAAAGAAGATGAGGCACCAAACCCTAACTAGAACAATGAATCTGTGCTTCTCCGAGAGGTGGTGCTAATTATCTTGAGCCACTCACTTAGAACTATTGGGCTGGCTAAAGTAGGTTATGATTTTACCAACTTGGAAAAAATTAAAAATTTGCCAGATGTTTAGCTTATACACTATATGATAGACATTGCCCCTGTTGACCGAGTACGGTGGCTCATGCCTGTAATCCCGGCACTTTGGGAGGCTGAGGCAGGCAGATCACGAGGTTAAGAGATTGAGATCATCCTGGCCAACGTGGTGAAACCCCGTCTCTACTAAAAATACAAAAATTACCTGGGCATAGTGGCGCACGCCTATAGTCCGAGCTACTCAGGAGGCTGAGGCAGGAGAATCGCTTGAACCCAGGAAGGAGGCAAAGGTTGCAGTGAGCCAAAATTGCACCACTGCACTCCAGCATGCAGACAGAACGAGACACCGTCTCAACAACAATAAAAAGGAATTTCCCCTGTTTTATCTCTTCCAAGTACATTAAATTATATGAACACATGTTGATAAAGTTGTCTAACCTGTATCTATTACAAAACTCAATTAAAATGGCATATATTGTATAAACACTCACACATATCATTGGGAATTAAGAAGTTAAGTCAATGCCTATTAATAGGCATTCATAGGTAGTGAGAAGATTTTGTGTAGATTATGCTTCTGTCTTAAACGGGCTAAATATTCAATTTATCACTTTACCTGTCCTACATTTTTTCTAAACCATCTTCCTCTTTCTACTGTTGACACAAAGGAAAGTTATTCCAATTGAGTTGAAACATCCCACATTTTTAATTAATCTAGTTGGAATTAATGATGTTTCACTGTTTGGGCAATGAGATTTTTTTTGGAAAACATGAGATTTTCAAGACACAAGCTGCTCAGGGAGCGTATTTCTGTTCAGAGAGTTGTTGTAGACAAAAATCTGCTATTTGAGGAGGGGGCTGGGATTGTCATCTGAAAGCGCCTAATGATCGGCATTATACATCCAATAAAGGATGTGTCTTTGTATCAACTTGGAAACCAGAACAATTTATAGCTATTTCAAGTTATCCACTGGCTTGCAGACACAAGCTATTCCCTAAAGAGCTCTGGCTCAGCTACTCTGATGACAAGAGAATTTCTGAAGAATATTTCATGGAGATTTTAAAAAATGTTTACAACAATGCAAATACTGATGTCTCAGCCCAGTCAATATGACAATTTATTGTCCTTCAATGTAAACATTGAGCCAGGCTCCCTATTGGTCAATATCTGCACTCAGGTAAATAAATCTTTATACTGACTTCAGCAGATGTCAATAGCTACTTATTCCAGATAAGTAAAAGTAAAAACAGGAAGCATTATTTATTTTTTGAGGCAAAATAGCAACTAGTTACATAAAGACCCGGCAGCATTTCTGAAATATCAGTATGTGTCGCTTTTGGCAACAAAACATAACAAGATGGTAAGATGTGGGCTTAAAGCTCACAGGTTGTACGTTTGGAAGCAGAAATTAATAAAAATACATTTTATCTATGCTATGAATATCACGATACTTTTTTGGGATGGAAAGAATTCCAAGATTTCTTGTTCTTTTTATCATGTGTGAAGTCAATTTTTGATAGTCCTCATTAACTGTGAGAATTCATAAGGCTATATTCCTGCACACTTCCTAGATGATGCAATTAACCCTTATTCCAAACCTAAAAGAAAAATATGTCTGTGCTCGACCCATGTATGATGTGAAAGCTTTTACTGTCTGGTCATGCTTTGGGTTCCACATATTGTGCTTTGGAATCAAGCTTCGAGGACAATTTCTGGGCATCAGCTTCTGTATTTTTAGATATCTATTCTTACAGACTGGGGTTCTGTAAATGAAAGAAGGTTCTCCCACAGTAATTGTGCAGTGGGTAGACAAGGAACCCAATCATCTATTAAAATGATTTGAAGATGAACAAATGTTTCTGTGTTACTTGCATCTGAATTGTGAAATACATATATGTATATGCATATATATTGAACTCTTTTGGAGGCACACTGAGCTTTTGTGTGCACAGAATTTATTTACCTAGACACTGTCAGATATTTACTTAAAAATGATAATATATTAAGAAAAGTATGAATGTTACTTCCCTGTAAGAAAACTCCTGAAACCTTCAGGCTTGTGGTTATGCTTCACTAATTGGTGTGTGGACTCACGGGGCTAACAGAAAATCTAGCTAATCAAAACGCAGCCATGCTCTGAAGAACCACTGGTCACACCCAGGGTCATTCCTTCAAAGCTGTTAGCAGAATTCAGTTACTAAAGGAGTGATGCTCCATGTTGATGTGACACTTTCAAAGCAGCATATGCCAAATAAAATTAAATGAACATTTATGATCATTATAAAAATGTCTACAATGCAATAGGGGCTGGAAAAAGAAAATGAGGTTTTAAAAAATATAAAAGCTGCTAATAGTGAGAGAATGTTATTTGCCTCAAGCGTGATTTTCCTCTAGAGGTTTCTTAGTCAATGACTGCCCTGTAGGCAATGACTGTCGAATCTGAGGAACAGGTATAGGTGGCTTTGAAATCTGGGGTGGGATCTACAGAACCACAAACAAATGAAAGCTATCCCGACAATTCACAATAAGACTATCAGAGACCGGGCGTGGTGACTCAGGCCTGTAATCCCAGCGCTTTGGGAGACCGAGGCCGGCAGATCACCTGAGGTTAGCAATTCTAGACCAGCCTGGCTAAAATGGTGAAACCCTGTCTCTACTAAAAATACAAAAATCAGTTCGGTGTGGTGGCGTGCACCAGTAATCCCAGCTACTTGGGAGGCTGAGAAAGGAGAATTGAACCTGGGAGGCGGAGGTTGCAGTGAGCCAAGATCACGCCACTGCACTCCAGCCTAGGTGATAGGGCGGGACTCTGTCTCAAAAAAAGAAAAAAAAAGGAAGAGTATCAGGACAGTGTGAGGCCAGGTGATGTCTCCGGTAGACTCAGAGGGTGCTCAGACTAGGGTTACCTGAAAAACTAAAGAGCTGGTTCACTGCAGGTGAGCAAACAGCATGTTTCTGCTGGAGTGTCCTATGCTTTCACCATGTTACATTACTATTTTGGGTGGGGGATACTGATGTCAACACAGCCTTCAGGATAAATCCAAGGAGCTTTGCTAGAAAACCTCAAATTTACTTTCTGGCATTATGCAAACTAGTAAATCACAATCCTTGCCCTATATGTACAGAAGGATTTCTCTAATGACCTCAGTTGAGATCCATCAAGGGGAATTTTCTCTCATCAACTATTTAACAACACTTACTAAGCACCCATGATACTCCAGAGGTGATTTAAAAATTCAGCCGTGATGTTCTGAACATGTCCCATGAGCTGGAGACAGACTATCAATGAAGACCTGTTTACCATGGCAGTCTGTTTCAACAACAGTGACCGGCATACAGTAGGAGTTATTGGTCATTATTTGTTGAATGAATTCATAAATGGATGATTACTGAGGTAATCCTCACCATTAAGAGATGGAGAGTCCACAGAGAGTTCTGTGATACAAATATTATAACACAATGTGAAACTTTATATGGAAGGTATGCAAAGGAAATGCAGAGTGTTAAGTCCACAAATCTACAGAGTTCTTGTGTTTGTTAATTTTGGTGGGTACGTGCATGTGCGTGGGTGGAGAAGGTGAATTATTAGGGAAACATTCATAGAAGAGGTAGCACTTAAGCTGAGATTTTTAAAGGCTAAATATAAACAAAGGCCTGGAAGCTCAATGGCGGAAAGGATTCCGGGCAAGTGGAATAGCCTGTGCAAAAAATCAGAGGCATGAAGACATATGGTTTTAAGAAGTATTTATATATAATTTTTTGAGCCTGGGGTTTAAAGTGCAGTAGTGGAAATTCTGGTGAGCATTCAGTGTGAACATGTGGGCCGGCATCTAAACATGACAAGCAAAAGGACTGTAGGATATTCCAGAGAATCTTGGGTGATCATCTGCAAGACTGGAGCAGAATCACATAAACAGATCTCTGTGATAAACAGCGACCTCTAGCAGCAGAATGGAGGAGGAAGCAGAGGCCAAGTCTAAAGACAAATGGATTAGTGAGAGAAATAGCACAATGATTCCAGTAAGAGATAATATGTGCCTCAGGTAGGCAGTGGCTGTGGGAATGGACAGAATGTAATACATTAAAAGGAAATTTAGAAGAATTAATTGATGGGACTTGGATATTGATTGAAAAGATAGCTGGAATAAAAAGAAGGCATCTAAAATAACTTACAAGTCTCTGTTTGGGACCAGGAGATAGCTGTGCTATTCTCTGTGATGAGCAGAACAGGAAGACTATCGGGGCGGACAGAAGAAACACCATGTTGCATTCCATTTGGATGATCTAAGTTTAACGTGACTGTAAGACATGCAAAAGGGGACGTCTTGTGGATATTTGGATTTGGCTCTCGGGAGTGAAGACCGAGCTGTACAGATCTGCTTGTTACATGTTTATTGCAGCTACATATTGGTGTAAGTTATAGCTGCGGGATTGAATGAAATACAAGGAGAGGAGCATAGAGTGAACAAAGAAAGGATCCGTCTCAGAGCCACCCTGGAGATTATTGACATTTAAACAGGAGAGAGAGAGAGAGAGAGAGAGAGAGAGAGAGAGAGAGAGAGAGAGAGAGAGACAGAGAGAGAGAGGCCCAAATGAAGGTTAAGAAAGACATTCCAAAGGAGGAGAACTGTAAAGCAGCATTATGAAGCTAAGACGGAATATGTTTTCCAAAGATCTCTGGACGGTATCTCCGTACCACACTGACTTTGACTGTCCTCCCACTGAGAGGTGAAGCGTATGACCCTGCACCCTTGTATTCCCCTTGTGTCTGGGTGGGACTGCAATGTAGTTTCTGCCTGTGTTCTAGAAACCCGGCCACCTTGTTAGGAGGAAGCAACAGCAAGGCTATGCAGAAAGACTACTTGGAGAGGCCATGTGTAGGTGTTCTGGCTGACGGATTAGCAGAGATGGGTGAAGATGCTTCTAGATGACTCCAGCCCCCCTGCTGCCAACTCATCCCTAGCCTTCAGGTCTTTCCAACTGAGGCCCATAGACATCATGGAACAGAGATAGGTTGATCCCTCTGCGTCCAACACCAATCCCTGACCCAAAGTATCTGAGAGCATAATACAATGGTTGGTTTACACCACAGAGCTTGAGGGTGATTTCTTACACAGCACTAGCTAAGTACAACAGAGGCCAAGCAAAGGAACAGAAATCCTCAATAAGTAGTGGGTAGGCTGTAAAGGATGCAGAGTGTTGAACTAAGGCAAGGAAGAAGTGTCTATTGGATTTGGCAACCAGAAGGCCGATGTTGACGTGAATACCATAGTGAGTTAAGCAGTGACCGTGGCCCAAAGCACACTGCAGGTAGACTCTGCTTTCTACCAGCATTTCTCTTATCTTTCAATGACTGTTTGATGATTCATTAGTACCAATAATTTTTCAAGTTCTCAATAAACTGTTATATAAAAGTAATTGGCAAATACGCTTTCAATTTCTTGGAACTCAGAAAGTAAGAGTTCTCAAACCAAAATTTACACATTCCTCATTAAACAGTAGCACAGAGGATGGATTTTTAAAAAATATATATTTTTTAGTATGATATAAATAGCGCCAAGCTTTTACAACTATCAATATTATAACAATCTCATTTTGGTTACTGTTGTTATTTGTTGGAATATTTGAAAACAAATCCCAAATATGACACTATTCTCCCTGGAAATATTTCAGAAATACCTCTAAAAGTAATGCTTTTGATATTACATTATCAAATATAATTATGGCATCCAACAAAATTAAAAATAATCCCTTATACTGATTGACTTCAATTCAAGTACCCCCAAATTCTTATTTTTTGAGAACAAACTCTGTGAGACATTATTGGGCTAGGAACTGAGAGATATATAAGTGAAAAAGAAGAAAAGTAAATTAGAGGAAAATCTGCAAAGATATCAAGTAGGTTTTTAGATATTGCAATGCCACCTTTCATCTCTTTTTATTCTCATCAATAGAGGTCTTCTCCTACAATCCTTGGTCACCCGGTACCTGCACAATATGTGCCTTGCTATTATCTCCTGTTTTGGAGCAACCTTTTCTTAGAAAAACATCCAGTCAAGGCAAAGTCATTAACTTGTAAGTAAGTTGATAAAATCAATAATAAATTAATAATGAGAAGATGAATGTTTTCCACCTTATATAAAAAACAAGGCAAAAATGTATACTCTTGCCACTTTCATCCAACAGAAGTCTGACTAGGGCAATAAGACAGGAAACAGTAATAAAAAGGATTACAGATTAGAAAGGAAGAAGTAAAATTATCTTTATTCACCAATCACATGATTGCCCACGTAGAAACATAGGGAATTTACAAAGCACTGCTAGAACTAGAAATGAATGTTGTGAAGTCACAAAATACAAAGTCAACATTAAAAAAACCAATTGTATTCCTATATACTAGCAACAACATATTGGAATAGAACAAGCCAACTATTTCTCAGGAGTCCCTAAGACCATCCCTACACCTCAGACAGTGCTTAGAAGGACTCGTAGGACTAGCATAAAGTTGTACTCTTGGCCAAGACTTTTAACAGTGCTAAAGTAAGACTTACTGCTGAATCATAAGGGATAAAGGCACAGGCGGAGGCTGCAGGAACCCACATACAGGCTTCTCTATGGTCTTTCCCTCCCCTGAAGGGTCACACAGAGCACACTCTTCCCTCACAACAAAATGCAGCACCATGTGGATGATGTTGCTGTCTAAGGAATCCCATTAGAGACTTAGCAGATAGTGTTTTAATTGGGAGGGGTCACATAGATACCTCCTGCCTAAGGTGCACCAAAATTCCAGATTTCTAGAAGGAAAGCAGGTGTCAGCAAGAACCACATTTTTTGTGTGATCATTCTATGCAGAGTAAGCCACTCTCCTCAGTTAAGCAGTATTTTTTTTATAAGTTTAGGAAACTGTTTACCAGATGAGTCTGAGACATACCCCAAAAGCCAAGCTTGCAAGCAATCCTCTATAATGACAGTAGTCTCAGGTCTGCTGTACTAACTTTTATGATCCAACAATCCCATTATTGACTATATCTAAAGGAAATGAAATCAGCACGTCAAAGAGATATCTGCACTCTCATATTTATTGCAGCATTAGTCACAATAGACAAGCTATGAAACTAACCTAAGTGACTAACAATGGATGAATAAAGAAAATGTCGTATCTATACACAATGGAATACTATTCAGCCCATAAAAATAAAATCTGTCACTGCATTGCATTACATGAATGAACCTGGTGGGCATCAGGTTAAGTGAAGTAAGCCAGACAGAGAATGACAGATCCTGGATGATCTTACATACATGTAGAATCTAAAAAAAAATTTTAAAGTTGATATCACAGAAACAGTAGAACAGTGGTTATCAGAGACTAGCAAGGAGAGGCAGGAGGTGAGGATGGGGAGAAGTTGAGCAATGGGTATAAAGTTACAATTAGACAAGAAAAATACATTCTGGTGTTTTAGCGCATTGCAGGGTGACTACAGTTAACAGTAAAATATTATATATTACAAAATAGCTATAAGAGAGGCTTTTGAATGTTCTCATCGCAAAGAAATGATAAATACATGAGGTGATGGCTATACTAACTACCCTGATGGGATCATTTATATAACACACACATATATATCTATAACATTAAGTTGTACCTCATTAATATGCACAATTATACTGTGTCAGTTAAATAAATCAATAAAACATTAAAGAGACAAACATCAGTAAAAAAGCACAGTACTTTAAAAAGAATTGACCAAGTTGCTCTGCAATATATGTGGAAAAGCAAAGTATGCAGAATGAGCAGAAAATGAAAAAAAAAAGAGAGAAATCAAATTGGATAATTCATACTATCTCATTAAGTCCTTACTAGAAAGTTACAATAATCAACACATTGTGGCATTGGCCAGGATTGATATATACATCGAAGGAAGAGAATAGTTAGTTCCCAAATACCCATACATATATAGTCAGCTGATTTTTGAAAAGTCACCAATATAATTCAGTGTTAGAAAGATAGTCTCTTCAATACATGTTCTAGGATAACTGGATATTTGAATCAGAAAAATGAAAAAATATCTCAATGCCTCCCTTACATCATATAAAAAATAACGGAAATGGATTGTACATCTAAACATAAAGGCTAAAACTATAAAATATCTTGAAGAGAATATAGAACATCTTCATGACCTTGGGGTAGCCAAAGATCTTTAGACTTGCCATAAAAGCTACATATAAGTTTATCAAAAGATAACTTCAGAAAATGAAAATGTAACCCAAAAAATGAAATGAAGTGTTTGCAATCCAAATATATCTGGCAAGGTGCTTGTATCCCAAATATACGATACTCCTATAACTCAAAAATAACAGAATGTATTGTATTTGAAAATAGGCAAAGAACTATACATGTGGCCCATATAAAAAATGAAAAGATATTCAACATCATTACTAAGCGGAAAAATATGAATTAACCCTACAGTAAACAGCGCTGAACACTCACTGGACTGGCTAAAATTTAAAGAGACTGGCATATAGTATACTCCATTGAATAGCACAATAAACATCCTTCTCAAGTGTACTTGGGACACATTAAATGCTATGGTTTATCCTCCATGATAAACCATATAATGGGCTATAAAGCAAGTTCCAATAAATTTTAAAAGATTGAAATCATAGAAAGTATGTTCTCTGACCACAATAGATTGAAATTAGAAATCTGTAACAGAAAAAAAAATTGAGCAATTCAGAAGTATATGAACATAAACAATGCACTTCTAAATAATCCAATGAGCCAAAGGAAACTTGGGATTTATTACATATAAGAGAATATCATCTGGAATTTATTTCTAATTATTTTGAGATAAATGGAAATGAAGACATAATATATCGAAACTTTAAAAAATAACAAAAAACAAAAACTTTTGGGATGCAGAAAAGCAATACTTCGAGGAACATTTATATCTATAAATGTTTATAATATTAAAAAAAAGAGAGCAGCCTTAAATCAATAACGTAAACTTTCACTTTAATACACTGGACAGGAAGGCACAAACTAAGCCTACACCAGGCAGAAAGAAGAAAATTATTTTAAACGAAGACATTAAAAATTTTTTAAAAATTAAAAATCAAGAAAATCAATTGTTGGTTATTTGACAAGGCTTTACTAAGGCTGAACAAGGAAAAAAACAAAAGAAATATAAGTAAAATTACTAAAATCAAAAATTAAGGAGGAAACATTACTGCCAAACTTACAGAACAAAAAGGATCATAAAGTAATGTATGAAGAATTGTATACTAACAAGCTAGATCACTTGGATGAAATGGACAAATTCATACAGATACAACAAACTACTGAAACAGGCTCAAGGAGTTGTTTTTTTTTTTTTTTTTTTTTTTTTAGATGGAGTTTCACTGTTATTGCCCAGGCTGGAATGCAATGGCATGATCTCAGCTCACTGCAACTTCATCTCCCAGGTTCAAGCAACTCTCCTGCCTCAGCCTCCCAAGTAGCTGGGATTACAGGCACGCACCACCACGCCAGCTAAGTTTTTTGTATTTTTAGTAGCGACGGGGTTTCACCATGTTGGTCAGGCTGGTTTCAAACTCCTGGCCTCAGGTGATCCACCCACCTCAGCCTCCCAAAGTGCTAGAATTACAGGCATGAGCCACCACGCCCGGCCAAGGAGATATTTTAAAAATCAAAATAGGACTTTAGCAAACATATTAAATTAGTAATCAAAAGTTACACACAGGCCGGGTGCGGTGGCTCAAGCCTGTAACCCCAGCACTTTGGGACGCCGAGACGGGCAGATCACGAGGTCAGGAGATCGAGACCATCCTGGCTAACACGGTGAAACCCCGTCTCTACTAAAAAAAAATACAAAAAAACTAGCCGGGCGAGGTGGCGGGGCGCCTGTAGTCCCAGCTACTCCGGAGGCTGAGGCAGGAGAATGGCATAAACCCGGGAGGCGGAGCTTGCAGTGAGCTGAGATCCAGCCACTGCAGTCCAACCTGGGCGACAGAGCGAGACTCCATCTCAAAAAAAAAAAAAAAAAAAAAAGTTACACACAAAGAAAGCTTAGGTGCAGATGGATCACTGATAAAGTCTACCAAATATTTGAAGAACTCATACTTATTATCTAGAAATTATTTTTAAAAATAGTAGAGGATACTTCTCAACTCATTGTATGCAGCTAGTATTACCCTAATTCCCAGAACAGGCAGATACCACAAGGAAGGAAAACTACAGACCAATATCGTTTATGAATACATATGTGGAATTCCTCAAAAAAAACACTAGTCAACAAAACCTGGCAACATATAAAAATGATTACGCACTATGAATCAATGGAATTTCTACCAGGAATGCAAAATTGGTTCAACATCCAGAAATCGATTAATATAATATACCATTTCAACAGAATAAGGTATAAAATCACACAATAATCTCAAGAGATGAACTAAAAGCATTTGACAAAATCCAACACTCCTTCATGACAAAAAAACACACAACAAACTAGGAATAGCAGGAAACTTCCTCAATCTGAACAAGAACATTTTTATAGAAGTGGATCTACAAAAAACAAAAACAAAAACAAAAACGAAACAAAAATCATAAATCTAACATTATACTTAGTGGTAACAATCAAAATGCTTTCCCCTAAGATCAGAAACAAGAGAAGGCTATCTCCTCTCAACCAGTTCCAGTCAACATTGTACTCTTATGCTGTATCCAGGACTACTAGGCAAGAAAATGTAATAAAAGGCAAACTGGAGGAAGGAAGTAAATCTATTCACAAATGACAGTATCTTATATACAGTGAAACCTAAGAAAGCCACTAAAAAAAATTCAAACTAATAAATGAGCTCAGAAATATTGCAGGATACAAGAGCAATATGCAAAAATCAATTGTATTTCTATATCTGCAATAAACAATCTAAAAATGAATTTACAAAAGCAACTCTTTTTACTGTAGTATCAAAAAGAATAAAATGCTTAGCAATAACTTTAATAAAATAGTGACAAACTTTACTTTGCAAACTACAAAACATTATTGAAAGCCATTAAAGAAGATCTAAATAATTGGGAAAACATCCCATGTTCATGAATTGGAAGGCTTAATGTTAAAATGGCAATATTTTCTAAGTTATTTTACAGATTTAATATAATTGCTATCAAAATAATAGCTGACTTCTTTGCTGAGATTGACAAGCTGATGATACAATTTGTATGGCAATTCAAGAGTCCTAGAAGAACTAAAACAATATTGAAAACAAAGGACAAATCCAGAGAACGCACATTTCCAGATTCCAAATATCACTATAAAGCTACATTCATCCAGACTGTGATACTGGCATAAGGATAAATATATAGACCAATGAGATAAAATTGACAGTTTAGGAGCAACACTCCCACCCCACAGTTATGATCAAATTTTTGGCAAAGGTATCAAAACCGTTCGTAGAGGAAGGAGTAGCCTTTTCAACAAATGATGCTGGGAAAACTAGATACCCATATGCAAAAGAATAAAGTTGTATCTTACTACATACCAAATAAAAAAATTAACTCAAGATACATAATATAAGTTCTATAACTCTTAGAAGAAAACATAGGGATAAATCTTGATAACCGTGGAATGATTTCCTATTGAAATGATTTTTGTTTCTTATGACAATCAAAAGCAAAAGCAACAAAAAATGTATAAGTGGAACATCAAAAAAATTTAAAAGTTTAGTGCTTCAAAGACTACCAAGAAAGTGAAATGACAAAGAATGAGAGACGATATCTGCCAATCATAGATCTGATTAGGAATTCATATATAGAAAACATAAGGAACTCTTTTTTTTTTTTTTTTTGAGACGGAGTCTCGCTCTGTCGCCCAGGCTGGACTGCAGTGGCCGGATCTCAGCTCACTGCAAGCTCCGCCTCCCGGGTTCCCGCCATTCTCCTGCCTCAGCCTCCCGAGTAGCTGGGACTACAGACGCCACCACCTCGCCCGGCTAGTTTTTTTTTTTTGTATTTTTTAGTAGAGACGGGGTTTCACTGTGTTAGCCAGGATGGTCTCGATCTCCTGACCTTGTGATCCACCCGCCTCGGCCTCCCAAAGTGCTGGGATTACAGGCTTGAGCCACCGCGCCCGGCCAAATATAAGGAACTCTTACAGCTCACTAAAAAAAAGACAACTCAATTAAAAATGGGCTAACGTTCTAAACAGACATGCCTCCAAAGATGTATGAATGGCCAATAAGAACATCAAAAACAGTTTCTATTATTAGTCCTCAGGAAAATACAAATCATAACCACAATGAGATGACACTTCCCCCCACTAGGGTGGCTATTATCACAAAGATGGGTAATAACAAGCGCTGGTGTAGATGCTCAAGTATTGGAAGGGCCATATGCTAAAGTGAGAGTGGACCACGGGACAGCAACTTTGGAAGACAGTTTTGGCAGTTCCTCAGAGGGTGAAATGTAGATAACCTAGCACCCAGCTATTCCACTCCTAGGTATAAAACCAAGAGAAACGAAAACATATGTCTACACAAAAACTTGCGCATGAATGTACATGACGGTTCATAGCACTATTATTCACAAAAGTCCCAAAGTGGAAACGATCCAAATGTCCATCCGCTGATGATAAACAAGCTGTGGGCCCATACAATAGACTATTCCTCACTCACAAAAAGAAATGAGGTACTGATAGACTCTACGACATGGATGGACCTTACGCTAAGTCATATGAACATTATGCTAAGTCAACAAAGCAGTGGAAACGACAAAAGATATGAAACCGAACAGGCAATTTTATAGGAAAAGAAAGGACACTAGTGGTTGCCTGGCTTTAGGGAAGGTCGTGTGGTGGGGGGTGAGATGAAGCGTCATTTCCAAAAGGTATGGGTTTCTGTTGGGGATGATAACATTTTTCTAAATTAATTGTATTGCCCAACAATAAACGGGCAGTTATATAACTTTTAAATACACCAAAACCCAAAAATGAATGAAGTGTAAGCTACGTTAATCATATGTCAACAATGCTAACAACTGCATTTATTCATTTTCATGTATTACCTTCTAATTAGTTCTAATTAGTTAATTGTAACACACATACACACACAAAGCACGATTCCAAAGGGCAAGGATGTGGAGCAAGTGGAAGGCTTATATATTTTTGGTGTAAAGCAGCTCAACCATTTTTCAAAATTGTTTTTTATATCTTAACATACACTTGTGACACAGCCATTCTGATCCTTGGTATTACCCCTCAAAAAAGTAAAATAAATAAATAAAAATAAATTTATAAAGACATATACACAAATGTTCATGACAGTTTTAGTCATAATAATCTGAAACTAAAAATAACCTAAATTTCTTTTGACAAATAAATTGATTTTTAAAAATGTGGTTCTCTGGCCAGGCACAGTGACTCACACCTGTAATCTTAGCAATTTGGGAGGCCAAGGTGAGCTGATCACTTGAGGTGAGGAGTTCAAGACCAGCCTGGCGAACATGGTGAAACCCCGTCTCTACTAAAAATACAAAAATTAGCTGGGCATTGGTGGCACCTGTAATCCCAACTACTTGGGAAGCTGAGGTGAGAGAATCACTTGAACCCAGGAGGCAAAGGTTGCAGTGAGCTGATATCACGGTATCGCACTCCAGCCTGGGCAACCGAGAGAGATTCTGTCCAAAAAAAGAAAACAACAACAACAACAACAATAATAATAATAATAATAAATAAAATATACGGTCTCTTAATAAACTATATGCAAAATAAAACTATATGCAAACTATATGCAAAAATAAACACAAATCTCACAGAGACTATGTCAAGTGAAGAAGCCTTACTCTAAAGAACATATACTGTATGATCTCATATAAATAAAACTATCTGTAGTTATAGAAGCCACACCAGTGGTTGCCTGAAGTAGGATGCAGAGGAGAGAGAATGACTAAAGAAATGTAAAGAGACATGAAGGAATGTTCTCGCTTGATGGAAAGGTTTTATATTTTGATTAAGTTGGTTACCTGACTGTATACAATTTGTCAAAAGTCATCGACCTTAAAATGTTTTAAAGCCTTTGTATGTAAATTATAGCTCAGTAAAGTTGATTTTTAAAACCACACACAAATCACTTGATGAAGTAAATGACACTTCTCTCAGATGTATGTTCAGGGTTGGCTGCTGAGTGATGGGATTTCTGGAATATTTTTAAATTGTTGGCATGTCAGGACCCCCCAGTCAACAATGACTGTGCGTTCTCACCCTCCAGCCCAGTCACAGTGCAGTGGTCACTCTGAGTCAGTACCACGTCATGAAGAAGACACTGAACGGAAGTCAGAAATCTTAATTCCAATCCTGGCCATAGCATTTATGGGTGATGCAATTTGTATATAAAGCCTGGCCTGTGAAATACCTATTCTTCAGGCTTGTTTACATAAGTTGAACTACATTATAAGACCTATATAATAATCTGCCATATTACATGGGACTGTTATTGATAAGTATTTTATTAACAGAAGGCAACATAGAGAAGTACCAAACTGTAGTGAAATATTTGCCCATTTTAGTGGGACAGAAGGTGCAGTCTAGCCCAGGAAGCATGACATCCTGCTGGTTGGAACTTAAGTCATTCTGTTTCCGCTGAAGCACAAAAGGAAGACTTAATTACCATTGGTAACTTATTTAAACACAAAATCACTAGCATTGCCCTTTCTGTCCTTCTCTCCGCTCTCTACACCTGTAACAGAATGGAAGACATGCTCTAGCATATGAAGCAGACGGTAGCTGAACAACTTCCATACTTTATTTCCTCGTTCTATTGTACATCCTCAGCTTCCCTGCTTCAAAACAATATCATACCCTTTCTCCTGCGTTTTTTCCCTTTTGTCTCAAACAGCAGCCACTCTTACATTTAATTAAAGTGGTCACATGGAGTCTGCCTTCAGACTCAATTTTGCTTTTCTCCCCTCTTGCTTTGGAATGCAGGGGATAAAGGTATTAGGAGGAGCAGAGATCCAGATGATCCTTCGATTATGCCCAAGGCTGAGGAATCGTGACTGACCACATCTGGGTCATCACTGAGGCCACTCAGGAACGAGCTGGCATTCTCTGACCTTCCCCAGGCTGCCCACCGAGACTCACTGTCCTTTCCTTTCCGCTAGAGAGAGTGTGGCCAATGTTACTATTCTCATAGCAAACTGGACTTTTTCCTTCTGTGGAACAAAAATATTAGCATTAGCTCAGACCTACCTTTGAAAATAATGCAAAATTATCCTAAATGTAATGCTCTATCTGAAACACCACACACACACACACAGAGAGAAAGGGAGAGAGAGAGAGAGAGACCCCATACCACACACACACACACACACACAGAGAGAGAGAGAAAGAGAGACCCCACACCACACACACACACAAAGACCACACTCCACACACACACACTTGAATTAGTAATCACAACCATCAGCCAAACCTAAACATATGGGCAGCCTCTTCCCTCACCAAACACGATTGTATGCCAAACTTCTAAAACAAAAATAAAACAAGATGCAGAAGGCGTTTGATGATTTTACGTGTGTTGTGAAATTTTGACTGAACTATTCATGGAGTCTGAATTCCTCATTTGAAAAATGAGGGTGATGTCTACTTTGCACGGTTGTGATAGAGATCAAAATAAAATAATAGTGTATCTGTAGCTAGCAGAGTGCAACAAAGACGTGAGGCTGAGGCATCATGACTTAAAATTCGTAGTTATTAAGAAAAATACAAGATTCTAGAAGTCTCCCTTATACTAGAAGTCTTATTGGAACTAAGCTCTAACTATGAGGTACGCGGAAAGCTTTCCATAACTCTTGCTCCATAGTGGCAAAAGCTTTACACATTTAAGCATCCAATGAAAATTTGTTAAAGTCATTACTTGGTACTATTGTAGGGATGAACACATGGGTTTGGATTCTGCAATCTAGTTCTTGACTTCTAAGAGCCTGTCCCTAACAGAACAAGAAAGGCAGTGTTCTGTGGATGTGTTTGACTCTCTTTTCTTTCTATTAGTTTATTTCCTGAATGCAAAAGAAACACCCACGTGCACTCCATTAAGGAAGTTTCATAGATACGATATGATTTTTCAATGAGGCTTCTGGGTTTGTTTTTATTTTTAAAGATGGAGTCTTGCTCTTGTCACCCAGACTGGAGGGCAATGGCATGATCTTGGCTCGCTGCAACCTCTACCTCCCCAGTTCAAGCGATTCTCCCACCTCAGCTGGGATTACAGGCACCTTCCACCATGCCCAGGTACATTTTCTGTTTCTACTAGAGACAGGGTTTCGCCATTTCAGCCAGGCTGGTCTCGAACTCCTGGCCCCAGGTGATCCACCTGCCTCGGCCTCCTGAAGTGTTGGGATTACAGGTGGGAGCCATCGCACACAGCTCCCATGAGTTTTAAGAGAAAAAAAAAGGCATCTGAATTAAAAAAAAAAAAAATTCATCCAAGAATCCAAGATAAGGGCTTGCATGTGGATTTGAAACCCATCAACTATGGGTAAGAAAGCGTGAGAGAGGGAGATATGTAAATTTCAGTAGATTTAAAGAGAGTCATGTAACTAAAGAGTGAGAAATGTATATCTTTAAATGATAACATGTCTTCCAGTGATCTTTACAGTGTCTTAATAGCAGCATCTCTAAGTAACCAGCTATAATATATTACACTGTGTTTTTTAAGTAAATTGATTTTATGGTCCTGGACTGCACTTCTAGTCTTTCATCTACTGAATCTTTGCTATGAGACTAAATGAGCTTTTCAGAGGAAAACTCCTTTGATCTAGCTACTCCAGGGAAAGGGAGTACAGCAGACATGTATAAGATACTGCTTGTCCTTATTACAAGGTGCTAGCACACGAAAATGATGATAAATGGTGGCTGGCCCCTCCCATCTCTCCTCTGCTATTTGAACTTCAGTGTCGGTTATTTCCATCACAATTTGATATGTCAAGCTTCCCTGATGAGGACTAACAACCTATAATGCTTGCAGTCTCTATAAAGATCATTTGGTTTCAAATAAAACACTTACAATCAAAATCTATTAATGGCCTTCTCTGGTTCAGATGTCACCTAAGTTATTCAACAGTATGTGCTTGTTCTAAAATAATTAGCCAAATTCCACACACACACACATTCACAGCTTTTCCTCTCTGAAACTCCTTCCACCAGACCCCAAACTGTTATGAGCAGATTAGATCTATGTTATCACAAAAATCAAAACTTCAGAAAGATCTAGGGCACCTGGATTCTTTCTCACCACCATGCCTAAATAGCAATAAAACCTCATTCAAATCACATAATCCTTCTAGCTCTTGAGTTCTCTGTCTTTAAAACTTAGATCATGCTACTGTCTCAGAGGAAGAGATTAAAAGCCTCTCTTCATTACATGTGGCTTCTATTTGGCTCTACCCAGAGTTACCTTCATGTAAAATCATATTTAGATGGAGGTTGGGTCTCAGTTTCTGCTTCATCCCTCCCTGCAGCAATCTTAAAAGGGCTCATACTGCTCTGAGGTTGGAATGAGGCAGCCTCAGCTGCCATGTGGGGACAGATCCAGGGTTCCCCACTCCACACTGGCAACAAGAGAGATGGCTATGCCTGTGCCTTAGCTGGACTCACCCCAGGGACGTTCTAGCTGTCTGCGAGACAGGGTGACACAGATGGACTTGCGGAGAGTTAACGCCCCTTGCTGTGGGCTTCAACCAGGAGTGACCAGTCCCCATCCCTCCTCCCCACAAAAGACTGTCCTGAAGTGCAGTTGTTTCTTGTGACTCTCCTGAGCCATGCCACAGACCTGCTAGGCAGGTGTATTACTGTGAACCTGTAACCAGCTCCAGAAAGGTCACCCCTGTACTTGCTCTCCCTCCTGCTCTGTCCTGCTTCATGTTTTTCCTCATCCTTCCTCCTGGAACAGCACCCTGTGTTAAGAAATTAGTAGACATGATTTTGGCTTAAGTTTCTGTCTTCTAGGAACCCTGAGCCAGAACAGGTGGGAAATCCCAACAGTGTATCCCATCTCTGCCACCTGCAGATGTGTTTCCCTGGGCTTTCTACTTAACTCCTCTCTGCCTGTGCCTCAGTTTTCTCATCTATAAAATGTGGAGAATAATAGCACATACCTCATTCAGGTTGCTATTAGAACTGAATGAGTTAATACATAAAAAAATGCTTGAAATAGTGCCTGATACACAACGACTGTACACCATGGGCTGTTGTCATCATCATCATCATCATCACAATTATCATGCCAGTGCTCCCTACTTCCCATCCACCTTCGCTGTCACGTTTCCTGCATTTGACCCAGCTTTTCATAAATTCCATGAGCCACTACATTTCCGGCAATGTGTTCCCCTTAGATTACATTAATATCAGTGCTTATGCAAGGGAAGAATCCAAACCGGTACAACATTGCTACTAGTTTGGGGTTCAGGAGGCAAGAGAGAGCTTAGGTTGTTTCTGGTGGATGAATTCAGAAAAGATTTGATGTCTCCTCTGGACCAGAGAAGAACTTTAGCCTATTAGAAAATTTAAATAATTTGCCCAAAATCTCCTGGCTGGAAAATGGCAGAACAAGAAGTAAAATCTATGTTTGCCTACAAAAACCATCTCCTTTCAACCATACCAGAAATGTTACAGTTTTTATTTTTTAATAAACATATCTGGCTTTTTGAGCATTTATGTTTAAAATGCTTGATGAGTAATGCCATTTCATTCACAGAACCACCATACAAGTTAAGAGTAGGTTCTAATGCCACAGTATGTAACAGACAATACTACAAGAAAAGTGAAAATTATTTGTCCCAAGTCTCCATAGCTGGTGCACATGCAGCTAATTCTCTCACCTTAGCTACTACTATGGTTTGAATGTCTCCTTCAAATTCCATGTGGTGGAACCTTCATCCCCAAATTCATATGTTGATTGGAGGTGGAGTTTTTGGGAAGTAATTAGGATTAGATAAGGTCACTGTGGTGGGGCCCGCTGGTGGGACAGGCACAGCTTTATAAGAAGAGAAGGGAGACTTGAGCTGTCATCCATGCTCTTGCCCTCTTACCGTGAGAGGGCAACAGAGGTAAATACATGAGCAGCTGCTTGAGGTTGCCTTTGGCAATTATGTCTGCTGGAAACATTGCAAGACCTGAGTAATGAGATAATAAAGTTGAAAACACTTGGGAAGTAAAAATGGTATGTAAATATAAGATACCACTGTCTTCACATGTGATATGCCTGGGAGGAACTCTTCTTATTTTAATTCATTCATCTCTTTATATCTTGCCTTATTTTTAAGAGATTTAAGATGGTTTACGCAAATATACAATACAGTATATGTATAAATGCAAGCCTGCCTAAGCAAAACATGAGATGATAAAGCCATAAAGGAATAGATTGACAGATTTTATTACATGCAAATCTAAAACTGTTGTATGACAAATGATACTATAAAATAAAGTAAAAGACAAGAAAATAACTGGGAGGGATGTCTGCACCCTTTATAACCTTCATAACAAAGGGTTAACATCTATAATGTATACAGTGCTTTCACAAATCAATTTTCAAAATGATAAACAACCCAATAGAAAAATAGATGAAGAACACAGACAAGCAATTCACAGAAGAAATACAAATATCCAATAAATACATGAAATATGAAAAAATATGCACAATAGCTTCCCTGGTAACTGGAATATGCAAATTAAAACAGGTGCAGTTTCCTGCCTATCACACTGGCGGAAATGTAAACTATTGAAAGTATCTGTTATAGGCCAAAGGGTGGGAAAATAGACCTTTCTATTTGTTGGTGAGATTGCTAATTGACACAGCCTTTATGGAGGGCAAGTTGGGTGGCAATATAAACATTTAAAATAAACATGCCCTATGACCAAGCCATTCCATTGTAGGAATCCTGTCTACTACTAAAGGCAATTCTGGTGAAGGTTCCAACAGAAAACAGGAAAACTGGAGAGAAAGCTTCCATCTTCTTAGAGAATACCTAAATAATTGTGTACATAATATTGGTAGAAATATGATTGGTAAAGGCCATTCTGATGAGATTTCAGACAGAAAAAAAGGACATGTTATTAGAAACTGGAGGAGAGGTAATCCTTGTTGTAAAATCGCAAAGAGCTTCGATGAATATTGTTCATGTTCTAGTGTTTTGTGTGGAAGGTAGAACTTGTGAAGGATGAAACTGGATATTTAGCTTAGGAGATTTCTAAGTAATGTGTTGAAGGAACAGTTTGATTCCTCTTGACTGCTAATAATAACACGTAAGAAAGGGAAATTAATTGAAGATGGAATTGTTCAGGAAAAAAGGGAACCAGAACATAAAGATCCGGAAAATTCTCAGCTGGCCCAAATTACAAAAAATTTAAAAGCATGTTTGGAAAACCCCACTAAGTGTGTGGCAGACTCATTGCTTGATAAGGAAATCAGCGTGGATGTGAACCACAAGCTAATCAGCTGACCTAGCAGGAGAACTGCTGGTTTAAACTGAAGAAAACAGAAAGAAGGAAGGTTGTCTGATTTCTTGGATTTTACCTAGAACTACTCAGCTATGAATGTGTGCCATTCTTCAAGACAGGGGAAGAATGACCCAAAAAAGTGATTCAGAGATCAGGGTTGCCTCCTAAGTTTCACATGAGGGCAGGGGAGCATCACCTCAGTTTCAACAGGCCAGATGCCCCCCTTGAACAGCCTTGGGGTTGGAGCTGCCCAAGGCCATGGAACTGCAACACCTGCCTTGCAGAACTGTGGGAGCAGGACTGCCACCCAAACTGGGTCTGGAAGGCAGAGCATCAAACAAAAGAAGATATATTCCTGTAACAAAAGAGGACGATTCTTGAGCCTTAAGATCTCATGGAGTTTGCCTTGTAGTCTAGTCTTGCCTGGGAACTGTTGCCCTTTCTTTCTTTTCTCCCCCTTGGAATGGGAATGCCTACCCAATTCCTGTCCTACTATTGTATTTTGGAAGTACATAATTTGTTTTCACATGTTCACAGCTGCAAAAAAATTTTGTCTCACACCAGATTAAGATGATATTTAAATGAGACTTTGGACTTTAGAGTTCATTCCGGAGCGAGTTAAGAATTTTGAGGCTGTTGGGATGGAATAAGTGTGTTGCACATGGAAGAAGGACATACATTTGGGAGGAATGACAAGGTCAGAATGCTATGGAGTAGATGTTTGTGTTCCTCCAAAATTCCTATGTTGAAGACCTATCCTCATTGTGATGGTATTAGGGGATGAGGCATTTGGGAGGTGATTAGCTTAGGAGGGTGGAGTCCTTATGAATGCAATTAATGTCCTTGTAAGAAGAGATAAAAAAGAGACGATCTTTCTCTCTCTCCCCTTGCCATGTGAGGAAGCAGCAAGAAGGCAACAACTTACAAGTCAAGAAGAGAGCCCCCACCAGACACTGAATCTGCCAGCACCTTGAGTTGAACTTCCAACCTCCAGAACTGTGAGAAGTAAATGTCTGTTGTTTAAGCCACTCCATCTATGGTATTTTGTTATAGCAGCCTTAGCCAACCATGGCAAGTGGCAAATAAAATGGTCAAAAGTCCCACCCCTGGGGTAAAAGACACAGAAATCCTGGGAACCTGGGGCGGTGGGGAGAAGGAACCAAAAGGCCTTGTTAGGTGGTTGGTTTGCTAGTCTGGGGACAAATCAGGCAGCCACTAACAAAGAATGCTCTGGGACTATGGTGGAAGGGGTTGCTGGCCTGGAGAGGCTCCTGGGGGAATTATTTCAGAGTCCCCCCAGCTAATAAGGCACCAGCTGCAGGCACTCTGCCAGCAGGGTTCCGTGGATTCTTATAGGGTGGGGGTGGAGGATGCCAATAAAACAGATAGCTGAATGCTCACTGCACTTGGCTGTGATGGGCTTAGATTTGGGGCAAGACCACAGACTTGGAGGGCTCTTTATCCAGCTGAAGCCTCTTTAATGGATGCCTATGAGGCAAGCCCTGGATCTGCAGCTGTCGATGGATTCAACCCAGTCACCCACCTTGGCTTTACGGGTTTTCAATGTAAACTTCGTGCAGTTTCCCCACTGTGACTCGTCAAACATGATCTGTCTGCTTTCTCCCTTCCTCCACTCACAATATTTACACTCATTTCTTTTATTGAAATCTATCTGCTCCCATTCTATTAAAAAGGTTTGACTGGCAGCTCCTATTCTACTGAAGCCTGCAACCTATCTCTTCTCCAGACAATGAGGTACAAGCTTTCTATCTTCCATTGTGCTGGCACGGCCTTCTGTGCTTCTGCCTTCAATCTTAAAAGGCATGTCAGAGATGCCTCCATCCAACTAGGTCTGGAACATGGACATTCTGAACTACCAGTTCTGCATTTAACCAATTCTGACTAAACAAAGAAGAAGACCAGGATCTTTCCTCTCCCCAGTACATACCCTAGTGGTAGGCCCCGCTCTTCGAAGTATTATAACCACTGCAAAAGGGAGGAGGAAGCTGGTTTCCACACAGCTGCAGTGCTGTGAGCCACGTGTCTGTGTCCTCCAGGTGCACTCATGCCTGGCATGCCAATACATGCCCCAGTGATTCCCACACAGTCCTGTGGCAGTCCTTTCCACTCACCGTGGCGCGGGCTTCAAGACAACCTGATTTTAAGCATGAGGAAACGGAGGCTCAGAGAAATGAAGTGACATGTGAAGAACCTTGAGAGCTTGTTTGGAAGTTCTGGCAGGGAGGTGGAGCCACCTCTACTCTCTTGGCCAAAGCACGGTTCTTATCTCCATGAAAAGCCCACCTTTTCCACAGACAAGGAGGAGGACACTGGGCTAGTACACCTGGCCACCCCAAATGAAATGAGTGACCTGTGTCACCTTCATATCAGGCTAACAGACATATGCAGGACTGCGCAGTTAAAATGAGAACCAGTGACAGTGCCCAGATCCTTCGACTCCTAAGCATACTCTCTTTCCATGACCCCGTTTCACATCTGAGCTGCCAACGGCTCCCTTTCCTAAAGAAAGTAGGTCTACAAGTGGTGCTCAGAGAAAATGAGGCAAGACGCCTAGAAGTCACTCTCTAAACCAGGCTGAGGCTCATGACTTAATGGGTTCAGGGCACATTTGAACAGAAGGTCCCGTGGTGTTCTACTGCCAACACCAGAAAATTCAGCTGTGTTTTAGGCCATGCCCCGGAGACGAAGACTTTCCCATCTGGTGACCCTCTTTTGATGTAGCTCTTTAGCCAAAACAAGCCAGGTTGGCCAGATTGTGAATAAAATCATTTTTTGAAATATTTTATAGTCTAGTTGTGCAAATCACAGACAAGTCAAACCTGAGGACACAAGTTTGTACCAGAATTTCAGCTTAACACTGAGTGCCATATTAATAATTTTTTTGTGGACTTTTTAATTCATTTTTTGGTTTCTCTTGCTTCTAATTACATCATCCACATTTTGAAGCACCTCTGTCCAAAGCAAAGCTTTAGAACTTTCTTAAAAACAAACAGAACAAGCAAGCAAAAATAAACATTCCCATGGTAATTCAGAGACAGCATGATGCTGTGGAAAGACTGTTACAAAAATAGTTACACTGTCTGGAAGCCTTACTTTTGCTACTAATTAGCTGTGTGACTTTGAGAAATTCACTTAATTTCTCTGAACTTGTGTTCTCTTATTTTTATTTTATTTTTAAAAGGCTGTGTGATTTTTTAGATTTAACATTGATTCATCCATGGGCTCCCGTGGTAACTAAAGAAAGACTGCCTGTTTCAGCCAGACTGTAGCTTCGAGTTTGGGGCCAGACTGAGTTCTTTGCTAATCAGAAAGTCACGAAATATCTTAAATGCTAGTTCTCCTCCTCCCTCGTTTCCCATTCACAAAAGTTTCCAAGTTTTTCCTAAGGTACATCGCTCCTGCTCCCGCTACCCAGGCAAATGCCTTCATCAACTGATTCTACACAAAACTGTCCTAGTTGCAGGTGGATCACCTGAGGTCAGGGGTTCAAGACCAGCCTGACCAACATGGTGAAACCCCATCTCTACTAAACATACAAAAATTAGCCGGGCATCCTGTAATCTCAGCTACTCAGGAGGCTGATGCAGGAGAATTGCTTGATCTGGGAGGCAGAGGTTGCAGTGAGCCAAGCTCACCCATTGCACTCCAGCCTGGGCAACAGAGAGAGACTCCATCTCAAAAAACAAACAAACAAACAAACCCCAAAACTGTCCTAGTTGATTTATCGGTGATCAACTAAAAAACTACTTTTTTTCTGAGATGGAGTCTCGCTCTGTTGCCCAGGCTGGAGTGCAGGGGCATGATCTTAGTTCACTGAAACCTCTGCCTCCCGGGTTCAAATGATTCTCCTGCCTCAGCCTCCCGAGTAGCTGGGATTACAGGCACGCATCACTACCCCTGGGTGATTTTTGTATTTTTAGTAGTGATGGGGTTTCACCATGTTGGTCAGGCTGGTCTCGAACTCCTGACCTCGTGATCCACCCTCCTTGGCCTCCCAAAGTGCTGGGATTACAGGCATGAGCCACCGAGCCCGGCCTAAAAAACTATTTTACAGCTGACCCTGCAGCGCCACCACTCTGCAGTGTGCAGTTTCTACATTTCTTTTTTTCATCTGAGCTTCTCTAGCGGTTCCTCACCCTGCCCCAGGGTCTTCTTTTTTTTCCTTTTAAATTTATACATTGGAATTTAAGACTCTTTCCAATACTAATCACATCAAAACTTACATTCATATTTAAAATGGCAACTATTTTAAAAGCACAATTTTATTAGAAAATCATATATTTGTGAGGAGGCAGATTCTAGGTGCATCATTCTTACCTCTCATCAGCCTGCTCCCACAGCCCTATCTAGCAGTGACTTACAGAGAAGCCAAGGCAGGGGAGGTGGTCAATGCTTACTTTAAAATCACAAAGAGATGAGTAATGTTTCTAGCAGTTAAATCAGGGGCAGGATACAAATAGGAAACTTACGGAATTAAGCACAGAAGATGCTTCCAAACAGAACTATTGGGTGTTTACTGAATTGGACTATTTTGACTGAATTGAACTGAACATTCAGTTTGACTGACACGCATGAAGGATGTCTGTCACTATCTTACAGATGAACACTCATTCACTACAATAACGTGCTTATGAATTTTTGACAAAGTCATAAGCATCATTCTCTTTTCCATGTGGTGTCCCTGCTTACTTGTGTTGAACGGAAATAGTGAGCCACACAAGAGCCTCATTTTAGATCAATGGTTCCTTGACTTAATTGTACTTCCTTCAATTGTACTTAAATTGTTCTCTAAGAGTTGTGTCTCCTTAGAATACAGAAAGTAGTTTAGATAGAACGCCAATTTTGGGTATTGGTGGCGAAGTTAGGTGCTTTCTAGGTCTAGAGTTATCCGCTTTCTTTTGTGTGGCCAACAATCTTTGAAAGATGGCTAAAGTTAAGTGAGTCCAAACTCTCAAGAAATACATAGAGAGAACCCTAGATGAGAAAATCACAATGGCAAAGCACAACGCTATGGTAATTGACCTGGGACTTCCCTAGTTTTGAGAGAATGCAAAAAGCAAAGACACTACTTAGGGTGGCACATTCTATTTAAAATATGTCAGCAGTCCAAGAACTGCCCAAGTATTTGGCAACATTGAGCAACCTCCTAGAAGACTATAGGAAAAATTTCCATTTAAGCCAATGTCCAATATATTTAATGCGTGTTCACTCTGAACTTGAGGAAAATGCACAATAACAGAGTCTAATAACCAATTGATGGATAGACAGAAGCAGAAGATGATTAACAACTGAGATTAGGACAGAGTTTAGAAAATGTGTCCCTCAGTCCTATGTCCTTTCTGCCAGACCAACTCATTTCCAGCTGAGTGTTTCCAACTCCCAGTTCATTAAGCTGAATGTTCCATCCTGGGTTCTAATTAGAGATGCCGCATGGCTTGTCCTCTCCTGGAGGATGGAGTCATGCTGTCCCCAGCCAAGATCTCTGCCCGAGAAGGGCTGTGTTAGAAATGCCCCAGCAGCTGTCCATGTGTTCTTGCTGTCACGAAGTACAAATGTGTCTGGTGGGGAAGGCTCTGCAGCTAAACCCACAGTAAATGCCAGTTCCATTAGGATGGCAGGTGAGCAATCTATTAGGAAATCGAAGGCCCCTCCCTCATTATAGGAAAACAAATGAGCTGTGTCTCATGGGGAGCAGAAAGACAGAGGAGAAATTCTCTTATAAAGAGAGGCAATGGGCTTTGAAATCAGATGGATGTAGTTTTGAATCCTGGCCCTGCCACATATAAATTGGATGACCTCAAGCAACTGCTTTAAACTTTTTGAGGTTTCTCATCTGTAAGAAGGGCAAAAATAATTCCTATCTCATGAGAATCTGGGGATTGAAAGAGATCCAGTGTGAAGAAGAGTTATCCCAGCAAGTGATGTGTACTGAAGGTTTGGTGACATTGGTTTGGCTCCCTTGGCAATGCTGGCTTCTTCAGGAGTTCCCAGGCCACACTGCAGGGCAGAGTGAGGATCAGACCTGCATTTCCCTCTGTCCCTCCCCACCCCAGCTTCCCAGGATGGATGGATGCTGCTAGCTCGTACCTGCACCTGCTCAAGTTCTCACCCTCTGGTGGCACCATGTAACTCAGGCTGTTTCCAACCCTCTCAAAGTCCTTTTCTCTCCAACTCATCACTTCCTTTCTACACCCAGAAGTGCTTTAGGATAGTGTCAAAGCTTGGAGATACTTAGACCTACCACAAGTTCTCCTTTTATTATTTCCTTCTTGCAAGGTGAGAAAGGACAACATCTCAGAATGAAAGATTCTCCTCCATGCCCTCTCTCAGCAGAGGCCCTAATTCATTTTTCATGGCCCCTTGCAGTGACAAAAGCCGCTGCTTTCTCTCTTGTAAGCGTGCTTCATGCAATAAGTCAAAACTGATGTGCATTTTCCCCCTGGGTGCCAGAGCACGCTTTGATTTAATTTGCCCTGTTGTTTGGCACAGAGCCTTTGCCAGCGAGTTTCTTTGCAGACCTGGGGAGGCAGGGCCCTGACAGCGATGGGGCGCGGTGACAGATGGGGTTCAGTGGGTAGTGTTTAAATAATTTGCTGCAATGATAAAGGAGATATTGGAGAGTGACAGATGCTCCTGCAGAAATGCAGCCAGACAAACACATACATCCTGTCTGTGGGAGCTAGGGGCCCTGACCATAGCACGGGTCCGTGGGCGGCAGGCCCACTCTCCTGCGGCTGGAATCGCTGGGGCCACATGTGAGAGTGGAGCTAATCAGCCCACCTCTGCCTCTCCTGAACTCACTGGAGCCATCGGTAGGGGCTTTCTACAGATGCACTGCTGGGTCACACAAGCCCAGGAGAGGAAAAAAAAAAATCAACCAACACAGTGGGAGCCAGCTTGCATCCAGCAAGCACCTCTCTTTAGGAATGTCATGGTGAAAAAAGGGCCTGGTGAGCCATAAATGAGAAGAGCAAAGAGAATGAGAAAAAGCCGGCAAAATTATAGAACTCAAAGGTGGAAGGTGGCTGATTGGTTCAGTGAGAGAGGAAAGTGTACCTGTTGCAGAGGCCGAACAGTGCAAGTGATTAGCTTGGCCCTGGGCCTGGGCCATGATGGCATTCTAAATCCTGGTGGACTTTCCTGGCATGCTGCCCCAGTGATGGATACTGGAGGGGTGAAGGAAGCACTGGGTGATGAGCATTGCTCATTCCAGATGCTGCGGTCATGATTATGGTCGGGTCAGTAGTGCTGTCTTCCTCAATGAAGGGCTGCACATGAGGGGACCACACTGGGATTTGGAAAATAACATGAAAAGGATGTTGACAAGCAAGACCATCATGGCATTAGAACCATTGTGTGTGGTGTGTGCAAGAGAGAACTGAATGAGGAGATGGTTCCTGGGAGCCCACCCTCTGCATGGCCTAGACAGAATATTCCACATTTGTCTTCTAGGAAGGCGTATGCACAGATGTGGTGCAGGGAGAGAGAAGAGAAGGTGGGAGGTGCTCGATAGGTGGGAGGACGTTCACTGGGTATGTTTATTTATTTATTATTATTATTACTCTTTGGTTCTGATGTTTTGCAGCAGATTTGGGAGTGAGATGCATTTGTGAGAGGAGTGAGGTGAAGATGTGCAACTGATGCCAGCTTCCTGGGTGTAGAGGTGAGCTTGGAAGGAAAGCAACAAGATGGCAGTGGAGCAGGGAAGGGGGAGGCCACCTGGAATGGAAGTGGGCACCAAGTGGAAGGCAGAGCAAATAGGACTGAACCACATTCCAGCCAAGAGTCCGCAGCAGAAAGGTGAAGGTGACTCAGGTGGTTCGGCAGAGGAGGGCAGCCGCATTAGGACTGAGTCTATTTGCTGGCTTACCTGTTGCGAATTTAACAGCTGTGGATCTCACCACCCACTCTGCACCCCCTTCTCTGACTGGGCAGCGAGCTTCATTCTGAAAGGTGAATTGAGATTTGCCTCTTGGCATTTTCTGGATTTTGTTTTACAGCTAATCAAACAGGCATTAACCACCTGGGAGCCCAGAAGCAGCGTTCCCTCGAGCAGCTGAGTGACACCTTGACCTTTCTGAGGGTACAGATGGAACACCATCAGGGCCACTTCTGCAGGAATCATTTAAAGGGCTTAATCAGAGCCGTTTTTAGCAGTCTGTGACTCAAGAGTGTCATGTTGTCAGGAGAGAAAGAAGTCTGGATTACAGTGAAGGAAGGCTAAAGAGAAGAGATTGATAAAGAGCTAAGAGAAAGGAGTAGAAAGAGATCAGACTCAAACCAAAGAGACAAAAAAAAAAAAAAATGGCAGGCTCAAATTTATCTTGGCAAACGTGCTGCTTGTGTATCTCCACTGACAGCTTCCATCACTTCCACATCTTTTTCTGCTTATCCAACAGGCATCAGAAACCTCAGCTCAGCATGTGGTTCTAGCAGTAAGGTTGCAGGCTGTGGGCTAGGGCTGTGCTTCTCCAATAGGGAAGATTTTGCCTCCCAGGGGAAATCTGGAAATGTCTGGGGACACTTTTGGTGATCACAGTTGGGATGTGCATGTTACTGGTATCTAGTGGGTAGAGATAAGGGGTGTTGCCTGATATCCCATCATACGCAAACAGCCCCCACAAGAAGAAATTAGTCAGCCCAAGTATCACTGGCACCAAGAAGGAGAAACCCAGGCTGGAGAATCCCAGCAGGGACAACAGGATTCTGGTCTCACTGGAAGCTATCCAAACCCATTGAGAAGAGGAGACACCGATTTCCTTTAACCCAGCAGCCATCACCATCACCAGAGAACTGTGGTGCTGTCTTCCAGTAATACAGAAACCAAGTCTCTTATAGAAATGGGAGAGGGAGAGGGATCACGTTGGAGAAGAAAATATATATATAAAGAGGTCAAAGAAAATGAAAGGAAATGAGGGAACAGTGGCCAAAGGAAGGACGGTGTAGAAGTGATTTGAGAACAATGCCCCAGTGGAGCAGAGAGAGACACTGTTAGGAGGATGAGCAGCTAAGGAGAGGGGGAAAACTAAGTGCCTTCACGGTGGATGAGACACAGAGGTGTGGGGAGGAGGAGACTGGCCTTCTATGAAACATGGGAAAAGGCGAGGGGGAAACCGCAACAGTTCTAGGTAAAGACAAAAGGAAGAGAGGGGGAAACCGCAACAGTTCTAGATAAAGACAAAAGGAAGAGAGGAATCATAGACATCATAGAATAAGCAACCAGGAGACAAGTGGGCAAGAAGGAGATTGAAGGATGCTGGGTCTGAAGATGGGTTGTGGGGAGACACTCCCTCGGGAGGGGCAGGCAGGAGATAAGGTCTGTCTCTAGCTGGGTGCTCAGTAGAACACGCAGGCCCTGTTAGTGCATCTAACGGCTAAGTGCCTGGCTGCCGGCTTTACTTGGCAGCTGGAATCTAGAAGAGTTGGTGGACAGAGGCCAGGAGTCTGGATAGCAAAGAACACCAGGTGAGAGGAGGCTTTGGCAGAGTCCGGAGAGCTGCCTTCCAGCCCCTGCTTGGCTTGAGTTCCCAGCTAAACCTGCAGATACTGCCTCATTTCTCCAGATTCCATATCCGGGGAGAACTCAGGAGCATGCAGCATGATGGCAAGCTGAGCTCCTATCTCCTCTGCACGAGGTCCTCAGTATATGCAGATGGAAAGGACAACCTTTGATCCTGATGCCTCCTCATAGAGGGGACAAGCTGAGGACAGGCCTGAGGAGGTCTTTATCATCTTCACACTGCAAACTGAGCATTTTGGCAAGTCAGCCTGACAAAATGTCTCTGAGAGGAAGGGGAAAAATCACTATGGGTAAAAATAACTCTGGACTGGAAGTCAGGGTAGTTGGTAGTGATCATGTTGACTCTGAAACCAGCTGGCCACGTGAGCCTCAGCAAGTCATTTCACTTTCTACAGATCTCAGTTTCTTTATTTGAGAGGGGAAACATAAAAAATAGGGCTAGATAATTTTCAGATTTTTTTTCCCTAGAGCTAGCATTCAATCAATAAGTGGTCCTTGTATATAACTAGACAGGCTGCTAAATTTATTTGCTTTTTAAATCATTCTGCTCTGTTTTGTGAAATCTGCCCCATTTTCATAATGGGTATCGTGTGATGGAAACAAACATTATGTTAGAGTTAGCCAGGCCTTGGATCAAATCCTGGCTTAGCCACTTACCTTGGGCACATTTTTTAATAAGCTCAACTCTCC
Organism: Trachypithecus francoisi; assembly: GCF_009764315.1. Classification (NCBI taxonomy): domain Eukaryota; kingdom Metazoa; phylum Chordata; class Mammalia; order Primates; family Cercopithecidae; genus Trachypithecus; species Trachypithecus francoisi. The sequence continues at coordinate 120,139,409 of NW_022681473.1, read as the reverse complement.
ATTTTCTCATAGAGGAGATGGAGTAATGCTGTCTCCTGTGGGATCATAGTGAGGATTAGAAGTCATGCACAGAAAAAGCACCTAGGAGACTAACAGGCCCTCAATAAATGGAGGGGTCATTATCATCAGGTGGTAAGATGGAAGATTACCAGATCCTAAGCTCCAGGACATGGGATGTGTTCCACAAAGGACATTTTGCTCACAGTTACCATTCTAGAAACATTGTTGTTGGACAGAGAATCCCTGAATAGCAGAGGTAAAACAGAGCCTACTATGGCTTTAGAATCAACATTTTCTTCTAAGTATCCTGCAAGAGGGTACAGTAATTAGTATTCTGCAAAGAGGACGTCTTTGTCACACAAGTCTGGGGAAACTGGGTTCATTAGATTAAGTGCAGGATTTTTAGAATGTTTAAGTTCTTATATCCTATGGATCTCCAAACGGGAAATGGAGCACACACAGTTGCTTAAACTTATTTAACCAAGGTACATTTTTCCTCCCTACGTAAATACCCATTAACCTTTCAGAGACAATCAATGTCACTCTGAACAATGGTTTCAGAAATCATGGTGCACATGGACGGCTGTTCTGATTACCCAGCCATGTATAAGGACAAAAGACCCAGGTATTTGTGCATCTGAGCCTGTGTTTCCCATCTATAATTACCAAGAAGTATCTCAAAGCTACAAGTTGTCCTTCTCTCTCTTTTATTAACCAACTTCTTATCCATCTACCCATCTACACCTCTGGCCTCAGATGCCTCTGTGCAACACTGTCTTCCAGGTTTCCCCATGGAAAACGATTGTTCCAGGCTTTCTTTTCCTGCTGCCAGATGCCTCACAGAATCGCTCCTCTCCCATTTCCACTCTTTTTGGGGGACTCTCTGCTCTCAGGAGAATGGGTGGCTGAAGAGTATGGGATATTCCTGCAGCCAGCCCTGACTTCAGCTCACCGTTTAGTCAGTGGGCTATATCAAGCTCATCAAATTAACGATTTGTTACATGATGCCTGTCAGAAACAAATGAGAAGTGAGGATGGTGGCGTTGATAAGGAGGTGAGCCGAAAGGTTGATTGTAGGTAGATACACAAATTCTCATAAGATGGGAAAGAAATGTTAACATAAAGATGAGGAAAAGAAGGCCCGCCAAGTAGAACTGATGCTAAGTGGCCCGCCCTGGCTAAGAAGGGAGGGAAAATGAGAAGTAGGAGGGAGGCTGAGGGGCTTGTGGCAGGGAGTACTCCAAGGACAAACCTGCTTTCAAGACATTCCAAACAGAAGGTCACAGCCTTGCCTCCCAGTCATCCTCTCTGCCTGAGTGGAAAGACAGGGTGAGGCAAGCCTCAGGCTTGGAGCACCTGTGCTTTACTGCTGCTCTGTGTTCACTTTTAGCCTGAAGATTTTCTTCGCATGAGTGGAAGCCTGTGCCTCTTCCTGACCCTACGTTTGCCCTTTGGCCCTCCACTCTTTGACAAGCAAGAAAATTCCAAGTCCCACACATAAGTACTAGGCTTGAAATTCCAAATGGCATGTTCATACATACTACTGAGTCCAGGAAAATACAGATCGAGGATCATTTTGAGTTTTGGAATAACCCTATGAGGTAGGCATAGGCACTGCAGGCTGTTGGTCCCATCATTTTGCATCCAAGGATACGGAGACACAGAAAGATACAAACTTTGATCTTTGTACAAAGTGAAACAGCTGGTGAGCCATGGAGTGGCTTCCACACGCCTTGCCCTTTCCTCACAGGTATGCTCGTCATTACATAAGGAAGTTTCAGACTGCGGACAGACAGCAGATGTGGGACGTGGTTTAAACAGGTACTGCAGATTAGGTTATTGAGGCTACCCTCCCTTTGAAAACTACTAAAGGAATTGGATGAGACAGTTTACATCTTTCTTAAAAGCATCAAAAGCTTCCTTCCTGGTACAGAATTACCAGACCCTAAATTAAAGGAAAAACATGACCCAAAAGACAGCTGTTTCCTGACCTGAGGGCATTTGCTGAGTCAGGCAAATTGAAGCCTTTGTTTGACAACCTGAAAGGACAGGTGAACAGGAATCAAAGCCCAACACCCTTTTGAAGTGATGGAGTCTAATAGGAAAACCACTGTACAGTAAGTGGAGACTACAAAAAGCTGCATCCCCAAGGTGGGAGTGACCCAAAAGACAAACATCCTCTCCAAGAAACTGTGTTATGGTTCAAATTACCTGGGCTAGCTAGGAAAGATAGCCTTAATTTGGTTTACATAGACTTCGGTCATCTTGCAGAAGTAAATACAAATCACTCTTGAAGGAAGGTGCTTTCATTTTAGGGCTGAAAATGTTTCAGCCTTTTGTAAAAAAAAATACAATGATCCTCACAGAGCCAAAAGTAACCAGGCACACAAGAGAACATGATACTAAGAGTGAGAACAGCATAAAGTAGACAACAGAAACAGATTCACAAACATATCAGATAATGGAATCATGAAACATTGACTGTAAAACAACTATCTTTATATAAAGAAATGCATGACAAACTTGACTAATAATATTGGAAAATAAACCTATCAAAGGTAACTAGCATATTTGAGGAAAAAAGTAAAAACAGGACTTCTAGAAAAGAAAAATTAAAAATACCAGTGTCAACGTCTAAAAGAATATGAGACACAGCTAAAGAATCAATTAACTGCAAATTAAGTAAGGAAAGAAATGAAGAATACCAAAGAAATCATAAGGACATTGACAGAGGGAAGGGTCTTGTCTACATTTAGTGAGGAGTCCCAAAAGGAGAGAAGAAAGGGAAAAGGGGACAAGAGGCAATATTTGAAGAGACAATGGCTGAGAATTTTCCAGAATTAATAAAAAAATTAGTGGAATCCATAGATTCCAGAATACTAACAAATCCAAAGAAAAGTTAAAGACAGAAATCTATAGCTAACACAGCATTGTGAACTTGCAAAAAGCCAAATCCAAAGAAAAAATCTTAAAAGCAACAGGGGTTGTTGGAGGTTGGGGAGAAAGGCAGATAACTTTCATGGAAACAAAAATAAGATTGACAGCTGACTTCTCAACAGCAGAACTGAGAGTCAAATGTTCCTTAGGAAACTGAAAGGAAATGACTTCCAACTTAACATTTTGTATCAGAATAAGTACCGTTCAGGAAACAGGATAAAATAAGACATTTTCACTAAACAAAAACTGAGAAAACCTGCCACTAGCAGCAGAGCTATTGCAGAAGAAATCCTAAAGAGGATTAAGGCAAAAGGAAAATAATCCCAGATGCAAGGTCGGAGATGCAGGAAGAAATAAAGAGAAAGAAGGTGATAAACTGGTGATAAGTGAAAATCATTTAAAACAATATCTTAAAATAGATTGTTAATTAAGCTATATACCAGCAATGGCAATGAAGTTGGACCAAGATAGAGAAAATTAAAATTCTTTGGACGTCCTTGGATTGTCAGGGGGGAAGGTAAAGACGTTGATTAAAAGGGTCCTTTGATGAGTTGAAGAGAAAACCAAGAGAAAGTGCCTGGCCGGGGGCCATGACCTTTACCACATCAGGGTGAGAGATCACATTCAGGAGAAAAGCCTGGATACTGATTCCTCAGTCTTTCTTACCTTCACAGTTGTACATGGTTTTAAGAATCATTTCCAATGTTTAAAGGAAAGGAGGATTCCAAGGAGAAGGAGGGGCTGAAGCAATGACGCCTAGGATTTGAAATCCAGCAACCTGATACAAGAGACCAGTTCTCCGGGAGTTCCTCCCACCGCCAGTCCTTTTGGGCATCACAGCCAAGCTAACAACCCACAAAGCCAGCATTAAAACATTGTCCGTTTCCTGCAGGAGGGTGGCTTCTTCCGCAGATCAGCTGGGGACAGGCGGTCCCTCTCTTCCCCAGGGAGCTCCTTCTCCAGTTGGCGGGAGGGCTGCTTAATTCAAGAAGGAAGTGATCACCATGTCCATGAGGGCTGGAACACAGCTTACCCTCACACACACACACACACACACACACACACGCTCCCTCTAATCACACACACACGATTTATTTTCTAGCCTTCAGCCTTATCCTGTCCCTGGTGTTTTACTGCAGTGGAGTATTATTCTTCATGAAGCTCATTTAGAATATGATTGCTTTGCTGATGCCAGTTCAGAGGGGGCTCTGGAGAGAGCTTGGAGAGAAAAGACAAGGCCAAAATCACTTTCAGAGGTACAGGTGCATTCATGGACCTGAACTGTCACAGAGATAGTAAGTGTGTGGAGCATGTTCCAGCCAGTGCCCCAAAGCAGCAGCTGAATGAGTGTCCATGGCAGCGAATGCTGCAGAGTTGGTATGGGAAACACCAGTGTCCGATGCCTTCCTTTCTGATCCCCCAAATAGATGATATTTCCCCTGGGAAAGAAGTCCCTGGCCACCACCCTTTCCTGTGCAGTGCCCATCCAACTGAGGAGAGATGCATCTGAATGGTGATTGGCGGCTCAGCTGAGCAAAAGCCTGCACAGCAACAGCTGAGTCTCCATGCTGAGTGGCTGATACACGTTCCCCTCTTGGCATTGATGAGCACACTGAATTTACTGCCTTCAGCTGAAATTGCTTTATTTGGACCTGATGTGTGGTGGACCACTGACAGCCACCAGCTTGATATGATGTCCATTTCTGCAGTAGTGGAACTTCCAGACCTTGGCTTCCGATGTCTTCTTTCAGAAAGAACAAACAACACTTCTGATTTGCATGGCAGTATTGGAGAGAACTAGGTGCTAGGCAAGACCAGGGACCACACTGGCCCTACCTTCCCTCTCTAAAAGCAGGAGGCAGCTTGCTCAGGCAGCCTCCTGGTGCTCAGATGAAAGGCCATTTTAAATAACAGTCATGTATTAAAGCAAGGGGAGAAGAAAGAGGAAAAAAAAAAAAAAAAAAACTCAAGGGCTATAGCACTGCCACAGTTTTAAATTATAGTGTAGGAGGATAAAAATAAAAGAGAGAGAGGAAGACAGAGCAAGGGAAAAAAATTGCCATTGTTTTATGAAGCAGATGGGAAAGTTCAGGGGATCAGAAAAAGACTATTATTATCTCAACTCTACAGTGACAAGCCAGGAGAAGGATGAGCAGTTTTTTCCCGTCTCTCCCTGAGAATGGGACACTGGCGGAATGCATTCTGAATGCAGTTTAAGGGCAGGAGTTCTGAGCCACAAGGGGGTAGAATTAAAGATTCATCAGGCAAGAACATTTTGAGAGCACTTTCTCCTATTTTCTCCATTTTCTCCCATGTTTGGATGCTGTGGGCTGTGGCCATTTAATGGCATTTCAGGTGCTCTCTCTAGGGCCTGTGGAGAGAAGGTGAGGCTCTTTGAGAATCCAAGGATTTAAGAGCTGGAAATGACCTTTCTTAGGGGTTAACTAGTTCAGATTCAAAGTTAGAGATACACAGGGGGTAAAATGAGGTAGCAAGTGTCTACTAAATGCTCAAGTCCAATAGACAAAAGAAATCAGAGAGTAGAAAAGAGACAGGGGTAGAGAAAGAGAAAGAGAGAGAGAAAAAAAGGAAATCCAGAAGGAAAGGAAAGGAGGAAGGTATGAGAATGTACAGAGGGTGGTCTCCTAGATCCAAATTTAAAGGGTTCTTATCCCCGAATCCAGGACCCCTCCATGGCCCACCCCCTGCTTGAAGACCCTGGCCACACTTCCTTTTGATGATGTTTTCCTTCTGAATCCTCAGCACAGTTTGAGTCGGAACCAAACAATTTTGCACTTATATATGTTTTTCATATTCATGTATTCACCCAATAAACACTTATTGGAGAGAAGAGACATCTATAAAGAGAAGGGAAGCAAAAGTGTCTAAGTTTTCTATAAAGTATATATATATATATATACACATCTCCTCACTGATTGATTGCTTATAACCTGCCTCTGATGAAGTCAGGGTCCCCGTTTCTGAGATGTAAAAACAGAGGCTTAAGCCGGTTATGCGATTCATCAGGAGCCTCAGAGCAACGAAATGGCAATACTGGGCTTAAAACCCAAATTTGTGTAATTCCAATGCCCAGGCCCTGAGTATGTGTTCAAGGATGGACGTTCTAGGGTCTGTGACAACCTCCCTGTCTCTTCTGTGAGCTGGACACACACATAGATGGCAAACCACAGGGCGACCAGTGATGAGCCTGAGATGTGTGCGTGTCAAGTTTATGGGGAGCCCAGAAGGGGGGCTGCACTTTGGGGGTGAAAACTGGTGCCCAGGGAGGTTTCCCAAAGAGGCAGCCTGTCTGCTGCCTCTGGAAGGCTGTGAGGGTGGGCACCAGGTTTGGGGATGGGAGGAGGATGGAGTGGTTTTCTCAGCAGAGGGAACAGTATCTGCAAAGCTTAAATGTCTGGAGTCCACCCTGGGAAGATGCAGGACAGTGGTGAGCAAGGGCGGGGAATGAGTCTAGGGCTAGAGAGGGTGGCCGGGCTCTTGCCTGCTGTAGGCATCATGCTGGATGCTAAGCTTTGTTCTCAAGGCATCCACTCACAATGAAGGTGAGTCAGTATGTGACTGGCGTGTGAAAGGACGGCTGACGTAGGAAACAGACGATGCCTTCCTGGGCTATCACTACATGTGTTTAGGTTGTCACTTGGTAAATTATTCTTCTTCTACCACTTTAATATCTCAGCCCAGCTCATTTTTCAGCTTCTTCCTCTCAACTCACTCCTCCCAGCAGGTGTGCATTTCAGAAACACAAAATTATGTGAATATTATCCAAAGCAAAACAATTGGAAACCAGAGAGGGAGTCAACTATCAATAATTGGAGGAGGGGGAGAGTGCACACGGCTCCAGATCAGAATAAAGGGGTTTTGTTCTGCCTCCACTGGGAGTTCAGCTCTGCGACCTCGGCAGAATCGCTTAATCTGTGGCTGTGCGGTGCTCCTTACCTATAAAGGAGGAAAATCACCAATGCTGTTTCATTGGGCTGTTGGGAGCTCTAACTGTAAATAGCCAAGAGATGTAGAATGAACTGTTTGACTTTCACCGTGCGATTGTGTCGATGGAGACACACACACGTGCACAGGCCTTCACACCCTCCCGGGCCACCAGGCAGGCTTGGAGGAGTCCCGCCTGTGTGGGAGGTGCAGCAAAGGCCCCTTTGCCTGAATCAGCACTTTAGTTCTGGGAAAGCAAAGTGGGTGTCTTCCTGGGATTCTCCTGCAGGGCACAGACAGTTCCACTCACCGTTGCTAAGGAGGCTGTGGGCCCAAGGCAAGGAGACTCCTCTTTCTCTGCTCAGTCTTCCTATTTGCTTCTCATTCTCCTTTAGCCCAGGGCAGCTCTCTCATCAATCCCCTGTAGGACAGGGGCACGTGGCCCCTGGGGAGAAAAGATCCTGACGCAGCAGCTGGGATGAGTAGAGAAGATCAGAATCCTGCAGGCTTTCTACCCCTACTGGCGTTGGCTCCCCTAGTCTCTCTGCACACTCTGGAAACAACCAAGGAGTTTCAACCCTGAAACTGGCACAATGCTGCAACTCCTAAGAAAGAGGAGAGGAAGGGTTTGGAGGGAAGAGCCAGCGGGCATGGCTGAGCACAGGTAGTGGCATGAGAGGAAGGGATACTAAGTCAGTGCTGGGAGAAAAATCACACCCACTGCAGGACAGCCGGCAGTGGGAAACTTTTGTTCTTAGGACAGAGTCCCCATGATGCTCTGCCCCGCACCAGGGCTGCAGGCCATCGGACAGAAAGGCTCTTCTAATTGCTGTCACTCCCAGCCTTTCCCTGCACCTCCTCCACCACGCTCTCTCCTCAGCACTTTACTGATGTGTCTAAAAAGGCACTGTGCATAAAATGCTCTGCTTGCTCTTTCTAATATTACGCCTGACAACCAGCCTCCCCGGTGCACGCTCCCCTCGGGCCTGCTCTCCTCTGCAATCCCCTCCCTCCTCACCTCTGCCCTGGCATTACCTGGCCCTCCACTTCTCTACTCTGCACTTGAACTTCCTGTGCCTTTTCACCTTCTGTCTGATTGCTTTTTATTGGCCCCGAGGTGCAGAGTCTCCATTATTTCTGACCTCTCCCCGGCCTGGACAGTAGGTTCCTTCTCTTCCACCAAAGCTCCAGGAGGCGGCCACAAGAAAACAGACTTCACGCCATGCAGCTTCCCTGTAAAAGTTCCACCCATGCCCCAGCAAACCTCTGTCCTCTGCCAGGCCTGGGAGGGGCCAGGGAACCTCTCTGCCTAATCCAGCAGCCATTGCTTCAGTGCGCTTAATATTCACAACAGATAGAACATTTCACGGCGAATTGGATGCACATTCAACTGGAAATGAAAATTTTATGACTGTTCTCACTCGGAGCCGCAGATTACACCAGCTGAGAAAACACGGGCGCAAACGTACAACCTGTGAACTGTAAAGTATATTAATAATGAAACCACAGCCTGGGAAATGAAGGCTTTATTCTGTTTATATTCTGCTCCATTAATAGAAGGCACTTCAGCTAGCTCCACCCCATTAGCCAGCAATCTGTGCAGTGAGCTGGTGGGCTGGGGGACCTGGGGGCTCCCTCTCGGCCCACCACACTGGCTGCAGAACACCCAGAGGTCACAGGCTTTCTCTCAGTGACAGGCATAGGGGCCTGTGCACCTGCGTTGTGAATAGCTCCTGTGTACAGAGAAGCTAGTGTAGTTTTGATCAGAAGACATTTGTGTCCCTATTAGAATAGCAAGGTTGAAAAGAGAAGGTTCTCACCCAATCCAGAAACAAGAGGGTCAATGATAGCCTAGAGCCAGAGAGAGAGAAAGTGTAAGTTAGTGTACAGTAGTTCTTCAAGTGGGGTACTGAATCACCACCCAAGAATCAGCTACGGTACACATTTAAAATGAAGATTGGTAGACCCAATCCCAGAATTGATGAATCAGTCTGTAGTATTATTAAACTAAGTTTGAGAAGCGCTGTCCCAACTTTATCAAACTCCAGATGCAATAATCTCACCTTTCCTCGCAGTTGTCTTTAATATTCAAAGAACAGTAAGAACTTATAGGCAGAGACAGTGGCTACATTCTTCCAGTCGGGGTTTCACTACCTGAGACCTGGTCCCAGGATGAACATGCATATGTGGCCACAGCCAGGGCTAGAGTCTGGGGATGGGTGACTGAGGGACTGGCCACCCCTGCTTTCTATATTGAGCACCGATCAGCGGCTGCCTTAGGGCCACGGGCTGCAGGTGTGGCAGGAAGCCCCGAGCTCAGCATGGCAGAGGGCCCGTCTCTCCCTGTCAGCCCCAGCCTGGAATGATTTACAGATCCGCAGTGTAATTAGTGACAACTGGAAAGAATTCAAGAACCTGATGAGCCCATCATGAGAGCCCGTGAGACGGGATGGCAGATGGCAGAGACAAAAATGAACCTGGGGACCCTTTAGTGAAGGAGGGTCTAAACCCTGGCAGCCTCCACTCCCGCCTCTGCTCTGGGCCTGTGAGGGCTGGAGCCATGCTGCAGGGCTGGGGGTTCTGTGGGGCCAATATGCCAGCTGCATAGCCCTCTTGTGGACTACCGGGCAAGAGTCTCCCCTTCCGTGACCCTCCGGGCTTCCTGGCTCCACCAGTGGCCCAGGATTGGTCCACAAGTTGAGCAGATGGTCAGTCCTGGGAAGTGGTAAAAACACACTGTCATAAGGTGCTTGGGTAGGTCGGCAGGTCACCTCACTCCATTCTCAGCAAAGGAAACAATCACCACCTATCATTTCCTGGCCTCCTTCTCCAGTCGTGGGCTAAGGATGAGGGAAACCCTCTACTTCTCTGTTCCCCTTCAATGTCCGCTGTGTCCGGGGCTCTGAGCGTGTGGAAGGACATGTCTGCTGCGGAGCGATTCAGCACTCCCAGGCCAGCCCCGCAGAGTACTATTCACAGCGAGAGTACGAACGGCTCCACTGGCACACATGGCACTGTCCATGCCTCTACGTACCTCTAATAATGCCAGATAGCCTATATATATTTGATACATATTTTTTGACTGACACATTCAAAAATTTGTTGAGCCACATGGAGTTTGCACCCTTGCTATTTATGAACCTAAATCCTCTGAAACGAATCAAAGCTTACTGACTTCTTACCAAGTTCTCCCAGAAAGTCTCCTCTCCCAGACTTTGCTTCAAAACATGACCAAAGATTTGGGTAGCAATTTGTTAGTAAGAGCTGTTCATCTGCATATGAAGAGCCAAAAACATTGAGAAGGGACGCGGTATGCCCTCCCTAAATTAGAAGCTGTTAGACCTGGATGTTGAGTATTCACCTTTACATCTTAAGCTAAGAACTCTGCAGTGTCTTCTTAAAATTGAGGGGCAAAAATGGGTTTTTCTTGAAACTCAGTCCCTGTGTCTCAAGTCCTATTGCTGGGAAACATCCCTACGCGTTTTCAAATACAGCTGTGCTGCTCTCCTCCCTGCCACACCAGTGCAAAATGCCATGGTTTATGCAAAGCACATCATGGAAGCTAAAATGAGCCGGAGCTGGATTTCTGTAGCCGAAACAACCTGATGTTGACAGAATGGGGACGCCTTTCCAAGCTCAAAATTTTATAATAATACCTCGAGGGAGTCATTGGCAAAGTTTGGCCAAAGTCTAATTAGTTTGCACAGCTCTTAGAGGCTGATAAAAGGTTTTAATTTGTGGAGCGATCTCATGAATCTCAGACACTTTGTGGCTGCTCTTGCTTTACTTTCAAACAGGGTGGCTACTCAGGCCATGTGAAAGCCATGCAAACCCAGCCCAGGCTGCGCAGGCCTGAGGGCACCCGAGGGAGGGGAAAGGGAAGTGGAATTTCTTTGCTCTTTTGATAACCAGGATAGAAGAAAAACTAGCGAGACGCCCAAATGACACCTCTTCTTTTCTTTGCTATTCTTTCTTTCTCCCACTTGCACCCTGTCCCCACGCACCATTTTTTTTTAACTAGTCAAGATCCCCCTTTTTTCCTCTAAATGTAACATTTTTTCTTCACAAATTGAGAAGCTTGGAGAATTTACTCAGCTCGATCCTCCATTTCCAGGGAAGCCAAAAGGAAATCCTCATTTTCTTGTATGTACTTTAATTGTTAAGATGGGGATCCTCTGGAGAGCGGATAAATAAAGATGATACTGCAAATCAAGACAACTTGACTTCCAGAGGGTTACCCAGGATGGGGAAGGCTCCACTAGTTGATCTGAGGCTAAGGACTGAGAGATCTACTGAAGGCTCTTGAATTCTTTCGATTAGCTGAGAGACAAACAAACATGAGGACAATAACCAAAGGAGATGGTATCAAACGACCACAATCTATTGTGCCATTGCAAAGTACAATTGAGCAAAGGCTAGAATTGCATCTGATAGCATCATATGGGTTTTACTCACAGTAATTTGCCTCAGAGGCAGAGAAAACACAGCACACACATACTGTGACCATCACAACAAAGGCTAGTTTACATTTTCCTCCCAAATGCTGCTTCTTAACAGAGAATTCTAGTGTGTATGGGCAATTGGGCTTGATGAATGGACTAGAAATCAGGGAGTAGGACTGGAGGGTGCATCCAAGTGCACTTGTGGATATGAGGCTTGTATACAAACATGCAAAATAATTGTGCACTTTCATTATAGCTTTTAAGTAAGACCCCAGATGTTTTACATCTATATCACAGATATTTTTAGTATTAGGGGTAGGGAACAATTCATTATCAGCTTCATTTTACAGAGACACATGCAAGAGGTCATGGCAAGAGGTGAGCATGCCTGGACAGAGCCAGTTACCAAAAGGGTGCTGTTTGTGTTTATGACTTAGAATTGCTCTGATTGTATGTCCCTGCTCAACAGTGAAAATATCCCATTAGTTGATTTGGCTCATGTAACTAGACATCACTGAATTGTATTGCTAGGAGGGCATGAGGACTAAATAATATTAAATTTAATTGCATAGCATTGTGTCCAACACATGGTAACTATTCAGTAAAAATGGTTAAATTGACCTCAGAGCACCAATCACATGATTATCAACCAAATAAAATAGCCTTTATGTGCCAAAAGGAAAAAACATTATATATAAATGTGTTATATATGAAATACATATATTAAAGTTTACATAAAGCAAATTTCCTAATTTATCTAATACAGGTTGAGCATCCCTTATGTGAAATGCTTTGGACCAGTAGTGTTTCAGATTTTGGATTTTTTGAAATATTGGAATATCTGTGTATACATAATGGGATATCTTGGGGATGGTCCCAAGTCTAAACATAAAATTCACTTACGTTTCATATATAACTTTATACACTAAATTACCTAAAGGTAATTTTAGACAGTATTTTAAATAATTTTTTGTGTGAAAGTTTTGGCTGCATTTTGGACTGTGACCTGTTACATGAAGTCAGGTGTGGAATTTTCCATTTGTGATACTACGTCAGTGCTTAAAAAGTTTTGGATTTTGGAAAATTTCTGATTTTGGATTTTCTAATCAGGGATGTTCAACTGTAGAAACACTTGGGACTTCCCCAGCCGCAATATTTCTGTAACTGTTTCAATTCACAACCTGGTTATGCCAAAACGCATTTGACTGATGACATATCTCATCGTGTTTAGAATTTTTTCTCTATCTAATTTCACCCCCTAATCTTTCAAGTTCTTTCGAACAAATTTCCTTCAGTGCAGTCTTCCATTTTTGGGTGCTTGAAAAAGCCAGTGGCAAAGTGTCTTCAACAGGATGTTATTCTTCTGGCAAATGTGTAGTCTCCAGCGAACAGCTGCTCTCTAGAGCTAAGCTGAGGGTTCCACTCATGTTTGCAACAGGACAGTCTCTCACTGGAATATGTAAAAACATTCTTGAGACAGAAGACTCAAGTTAATAATGCCCAGTTTTAAAACTGGAGACCCTACTAAAATTGGAGAAAGAACTGGAGCTGTAGTTGTATTGGAGACTCATCCAAGAAAACTGTTAGAATCACCATTTCAAAATCAGACCCCATTTACACACTTAGCTTTCTGCTAGATTCCACTCCTTCTTTTATCTATGATTCAATGAAAAGAATTAGAGATTATTTCTACAAAAAAAAATGCTTATAGAGTTGAGGAAAGAAGAGAAGGACTAAACTGCACCACCAAATTGTATCACAAAGGTTATTTATATTTGTCTCTCCTGATAAATTATGAAATCCCCAAAGACAGAAACCACGTCTCATTTGTATTTACTTTTCTAATTTTTACTGGTTTTTCCAGCTTTACCAGAACCTAGTAGATGCTACGCAAATGTTTGTGGATGGATGGATGGATGGAGGAATGAATGGATAATGGATGGATGGGTGGTTGGATGGATGAATGGATGGACGGATGAATGGATGGATGGATGGATGATGGATGGATAGATGGATGGATGGATGGATGGATGGTTGGATGGATGAATGGATGGACAAATGAACTAGGAGATGCATAATGCTCCCAAACCAGATAAATGTAATCTAAACACTAGTGGAACAGTTTGGTAGACAATATGAAAATAAATTGATGATGTCCTTTTTCTTTAATTATGATAACATTTGAAAAGAAGAATTACTATTGTTATGCTACTCTTATAGAGGATGAAACACACCACACATCCAGACATGCACACACACCCCTTACACTTCATATGTATGGCTGGAGATAAAAAATATTCATTATAAGTTTTCAGGATGGGTACAATAAAAAGTTTTGGGAGGGAAGATGTGCAGTAAAAGACATTCCCAATTTATACCATCAGTCAAGTTCTGCTATTCTTGAGATTACATATTAAATCACAAAGACTTTTTGTCTGTCTCTCTCAGTAAAAAGCAGTGATGGTGGTGCTTTGGAAGATGAACACAGGGTAAACTGAAAGAGACTTTGAAAAACATAACAGCCCCACCTTAGTTTTTAAAAAAGAAACTCTGGAATTTTCTAATCAACAATTTTTAAAATTTCAACCACGATTACCTGGGCTAGGTTTATGGGATGATTGCTTAAGTTCTACATTCATTTAGGCTGTGCAGAGAGAAAGTTTTCAACATCAGGAAAACAGATAATTTTGGAAAACTCACCAGTGGCATAGCAGAAAATATATTTATTTCTCTTTACAGAAAAACATTAGATTGGATTCCAAAAGTCCAAAGTTCAAGCCCTTTTGATTCTTTCTCAATTGGTAATATAAAAGTAATTTCTGAGGACAACTTAGGACTACAATGTTCTCTGCCCTAAAAATCTGAAGACACCAACTTACAGCAGTATCTCTGCTGTCTATTGTCTCTGGGATATCCTTTCTGAGAAGTTTTTGTGCTTCATTCACCGCAGGACCTGTAGAGAAGTTGTCAGCATTTGATGGAGCCAGAGGAATTCATTTCTGTTTGCCCACCTCAAAAATGGTAACTATGCTGCTGTTTTATTAGACTGTATGGAGCATGATCTTGAACAAGGCAGTGCAGACATTTGTTAGAGAAACAAGGCTCCTTTGGCTGTGGACCTGCAACATCAGCATCCCCTGGGAGCCACTTAGAGATGAAGACTTTTCAGCCCTATCCCAGACCTGCTGAATTAGAATCTGCACTTTAACAAAGTCCTCAGGTGACTTTATGCAGCTTACGGCAAGAATGTAAGTGACAAGGGAGGCTTTATGCAGAAACTCCTTTCATCTGCCCCTCTGTTTCTTGGTGTGTCTCCAGCTGCATTTCACCTAAGGCAATGAGCTCCACAAGTCCACACACAGGCTCCTGTGAGCTCAGCAAATGGCCAGAGCTCTGGGAGGCTGCCTCATACCGAAAGACAATCTCACGCCAAAAGACAATCTCATTGTCTCGTTCTGTCTTCTGTCTTCTGTCTGTTGTGGGTTGATGTGGTCATTCTGAAGATGCCAAATAGAAGAGAAAAGCCAAATGTAGTCAGAAAATGGATTCTGTGGATTCATAACTCCTGAGCTTAGAAAGGGGAGGAATGTGGATTATTTTCAGCCATCATCTCACCTTTGCATCTTCCCAGGCATTTGGGACCAGCAGAACAGAGGATGCGTGCCCTCTGCCTGCTTCCTCCTCCTGCCTCCCTTGGCCCTGAACTCCACAGTCCATCCTCCTCTTAAGCACACATCTCTGGGCCGGGCTCACTCACCTTTAACCTTTCCTCTCCTCTCCCCTCAGCTCCAGCCTCTTCTCAAAGGATGTCTCCCATCCTCGCCGATTAAGGGCACATCAAAAAGAGTGGCAGATTTCCAGGTTAAGAGTGATTTAGTGGAGTGCACTGCAGCCAAATTAATGCTGGCTGTAATGTAGTTTACCTCATTAAACAATGCACACCAAGATCCTGTCTGCTGTAAAACAATTGGTCTCTGAAGCCCAGTATTCATCTTCCAGGGTTGCTGGGAGATAATAAATGGGTAATATTCCGGTGATAATGGTAATGGAGTCACGGCTCAGAGCTAATATTATGGCAAAGTAGTAATTATTTCAACAGTAAACAAGGGGATGGTTGGGCTGCCGACAGAATTCAAGCCTGTTGAAAGTGTTCAGCGAATTTCCTCACAGGAGAGGCCTGGGACTGGCTGAGATGCGAGGATGAAACTCCCAATCTCTCTGCGTGCCCAGATTTCCTCTGGCTATAGAGAGACGAAGATGTCCAAGCTTCTACTTGTCCTGTTTCTGATTTATAGGGAAGGACAGTTGGCTTGAGGCCTCTGCCTGTGGGTTCCAGAGAGAGGGAGTAGCACTGGGACCCACCCCACCTCTGTCTCCACACTGTAGTCCTCAGCCTGGGATGCTGAGACTAATTGCAGCTTTGTCAGGGAGTGAGAATGTCCACCAATGGGCTGAAAAAGTAGACTTCTTCATAGGATGGGCTTCTTTAACTTTCCGCCATTTTGATGGGGTCCGTGGCCCAAAGGCAGAGAGAGTAAAGAGTTAATTATCAAGACAAAATTTCAGGGTTCTGTGATTCTGGAGCTACCTGAATCTGACAGAAACTTTGGGATCACCGTGACATACTGAGATCTGAAACAAAAACCTTGAGGTCAGATTGCAAACCGAGGGCACTGGAAAGGCCCTCATGTAGCCAAGACCGTAAGTTCACCTTGTCTTGACCAAAGGAAGGAAGTGCAGAGGGACAGGGAAGCTGAGGCGTGGAGCAAAGGACAAAAACACATCTAAGTAAGCGACTGGCATTTCTTCGGATTGAGAGGTGACAATGTGCTAGCAGCCCTCACTCTCAGCGCCTCCTCGGCCTCCAGCCTGAGGTTCCACTCTGGCAGGCTTGAGGAGCCCTTCGGCCCTGCCACGGCACCGTGGGAGCCCCTCTCTGGGCTGGCTGAGGCCGGAGCCTCCTCCCTCTGCCTGCCGGGAGGTGTGGAGGGAGAGGCGGGGGCGGAACCGGGACTGCACTCTCAGGCCAGTGTGAGTTCTGGTGAGCGCAGGTGCATGCTTGGTGGGCCTGCACATGGAGCGGCCGGCCGGCACCACCAGCCCAGGGCAGTGAGGGGTTTAGCACCCGGGTCAGCAGCTGTGGAGGTTGCCCCAGGTCCCCCAGCAGTGCCGGCCTGCGGGGCCACACTCAAGTTCTGGCCAGGCCTTTAGCTGCCTCCCCGTGGGGCAGGGCTGGGGACCTGCAGCCCGCCATGTCTGAGCTCCTCCCCCTATGGTGGGCTCCCGAGAGGCCAGAGCCTCCCGGACGGGCATGGCCCCCTGCTCCATGGCGCCTGGTCCCATGGACAGCCCAAGGGCTGAGGAGTGCAGGCGCAGATCGGGACTGGTGGGCAGCTCCACCTGTTGCCCTGGCGCAGGATCCACTGGGTGAAGCCAGCTGGGCTCCTGAACTGGATGGGGACTTGGAGAACTTTTATATCTAGCCGGAGGAGGATCGTATGTGCACCAATCAGCATTCTGTATCTAGCTAACCTAGTGGAGACTCCGAGGACTAGCACTCTGTGACTCTGTGCCTAGCTCAAGGATTGTAAATGCACCAATAGGCACTCTGTGTCTAGCTCAGGGTTTGTGAATACACCAATCAGTACTCTGTATCTAGCTAACCTAGTGGAGACTTGGAGGACTAGCACTCTGTGACTCTGCTTCTAGCTCAAGGATTGTAAGTGCACCAATCAGCACTCTGTCAAAACGGATCAATCAGCTCTCTGTAAAGTGGACCAATCAACTCTCTGTAAAATGGACCAATCAGCAGGATGTGGGTGGGGCCAGATAAGAGAATAAAAGCAGGCTGGGCAGCCAGCGGTGCCAACTCCTGGGGTCCCCTTACACTTTGGGCGCTTTGTTCTTTCGCTCTTTGTAATAAACCTTGCTGCTGCTCACTCTTTGGGTCCACGCTGCCATTATGAGCTTATGAGCTGTAACACTCACCGAGGTCTGCAGCTTCACTCCTGAAGCCAGCGAGACCACGAACCCACCGGGAAGAACAAACAACTCCAGACGCGCTGCCTTTAAGAGCTGTGACACTCACCACGAAGGTCTGCAGCTTCACTCCTGACAGCGAGACCACAAACCCGCCAGAAGGAAGAAGCTCCAGACACATCTGAACGTCTGAAGGAACAAACTCTGGACACATCATCTTTAAGAACTGTGTAACTCTCACCGCGAGGGTCCACAGCTTTATTCTTGAAGTCAGTGAGACCAAGAACTCACCAATTCCGGACACAGGATGATGGACCCATGCTCCGGACATTTAGTGCTGAGGAGCAAACGGCTGCAAAACAGGGGCTTTCACCAACAATGGCCATCTTAGTTTTCTACTCATGAATCTTAGTTTCTACTCATGGAGTGGAATGAGCTCAACCAGCAGATCACATCAGGGTCTTCGTTGAGGTTGCAGGCCAGATCATGGGGGATTGGGGTCCTCTAGGATTGCTGTACTTCCAGACTCTGACAGCTGGGCCTGGGGAGCCTGGTCTCCCCTCTCTTGAAGGTCTCGCCATGTGGTGTCCCCAGGAAAAACCAGCAACAGCTCTGTGGCCTTCTGTAACCTGGCCTTAGACATCACACAGCCTTGCTTCCACCTCACTCCTTCACTCTTTTGGAGGGAGTCCGTAAGGCCAGCCATCCTCCAGGCCGGGAGATTAGACTGCCGTGGAGGAGAGTGGCGCAAAGAACCCTCGGACACTTCTGAGCACTAGCACAGCCCGCTTCAGTCTGGCTTGCTCTGCCTTTCTATAGCAGTGCTGTGGTTTCCCTGACTCTGATTTTGATTCAAAACCTTTTCATTGCTCTGTCTATCCCTGTTGATTCAAGTATAGGTAATTCTCGCCCCATCTGCTCATCCTAACAACGCTAGTAATCATGGCTGCTGTTGATTACTAGTGCTCCATTATGCCTACAGTGGATGTGGAATAGTTATGCGGTCCCACTTTTAGAGGCATATATTCCTCCCAATTTACAATTGGAGAAGCACCTGACAAATGTGAAGCAGATGGAAACACAGGTCTGTTTGATTCCAAGTTTATTATCTATCCCTGGTGCTGCTTCCCTTCTAAGTAAAATTAGTTTCCATAGATATGATACGAACTAATAAAAAATTGCCACAAAAGTTAGTACTATATAACTTTGGAAAAATCACCGAACCTCTCTGAGCTTCAGTGTTCTTATCTGTAAAATGAAGATTACAATGGTACTTACCTCATTATGAAGATTAAATGTGATCACAGATGTAGAGCACTTCACTCAGGCTTGGTAAAGAATAAATGCTCCAGAAAAGTTGGCTAATGATACTTTTTCATGCCTTCAATGACAACAAAATCATTTTCAAGCATAGGCTTTATTTTGCGAACAGCCATTTGGCTCAAACTATCATGAATTAAGCGAGTTATACAATTTTATTATATGTGTGTGTGTCTGTGTGTGTGCCCGTCAAAAAACTGAGGGCTGACTTTTTAAACCAGATTGAAGACATTTCGATGACATGTATTCCAGAAAGGTTCACAGCAATGGCAGATCACTGACTACTTCCTGAGGGTATACTAAGTAGTTCTGATAATTGTCAAAAACACCATATTGTTCAAATAGACTGCATATGCAGAGGTGAATATTAATCAGTTGAACATTTTCCCAGGGGGTTCACTTTTAAAAACACTAATAATGGGATAATAAACAGGCCCTCATAGAATAGTGTGGAACTATCTTGGAAAATCCACCCTGTCAGATGTCGATGCTTATGGTGGGTGGTCTCTGAGCCCCATGTGGCTCAGCCTGGATTACCTCAGCTAATTGATAAACGCCCAAGGGACTTTCGCAGGGCAAATGAGTTAGTGCTACATAGGGAGAGAAGAAAAAGAAAAGTAGGAAAGAAATAGAATTTCCTTCTGATAGTTTCGTTTCTCCTATTTTAGTGGTACCAAAAGTACTACATTCTAGGCATCTGCTTATTCTGAAATGTGACCACCTTTCAATCCAGTTTACAACACAAGAGGAGGAACATTCTGGAGGCTGGAGATGCGTGATGACTGGACACATACACGCATACACACACGCACATGCACACACACCCACACCCACACACAGTGAACACTTAAAGCCTGATGGGGGTTTGATAACCCACCTTGCTTCCTATGGATGCATCATTGGAGGCTCCAACATTTCTCATCTCCTTGAGGGGTCGGAAGATGATTCTAATGGTATTTAATGAAGATGAAAGCAGAGATGACTCCCCCCGCATTAGAAAACCCATGTGGGTTGACTTTAGAATCTGGGCTTCATTCCAGAATTCATCCCATTGACAACTAGGGAATGTCATGAATCAGACTGCTGCTACAACAGAGTCTTCAGATCATATGGAGCTCTCTGCATCACAGCAAAGGGAGAACCACATTAATACAGGCAGGCATGTTGCCTGCTGGTTCACCAAAGGCCTGTCCTGATTTAATTAAATATCTGTTTCAGCTAAAACATATCTTACTGGAATCTAACATTGAAAATCTATTTCTAAAGGCTCAGTTTATGACTATAAGATTGTCACAAACACATATTACACATTTTTAAAGGTACCAGAGTTATGCAGAAGAATACAAATGACACATACTTCCAACAGTTAACAATAACTAGTAATTTTTTGATGTAAAAATTGAGGTTCACTTTTGAAGTGACAAGATTTCAGAGTCCATCTAAATAGAAAAGAAATCTCTATGACAGAGTGGTCCCTTTTTCTTATTGTTGAAATCATTATTATTATAACAAGTAAAGTATTTTTGAAATTATGAAATTGTAATTACAGGATTCTGAGAGGTCCTTAGGAGATACCTCAAGAATTCAAAAGAAATGTAGTAAATTGGGTAGGGCTCATTTGACCATGATCTTCTGGTCAACTTAAGGCATGCCACCTCTGCTTCACAAATAAACTTTTGCTACAGAGATTCCAGACAGAAAATAGGGAGAGAGGGTGAAGAGGCAGGGAGAAGAGTTGGTGATGATAAAATATGGGTTTGAAACCAGCAGAGGTAAGGAGTATGCAATGATACGTTTTGGTTGAAGGTGCTGATTGATGCAACTGCGCTCCTCCTGGGAAGATGATGGCCCCTCTAAGGCAGTAGTAGCGAAGACGGACTCAGATGCTGCCACAGAATGCTGTGTGCTACAGAAACAAACCAACCAGTGCCACTATCCGAAAATAAGCTTCCTCATAGGTAGAACTAGAACCCACAGCAGACCAGTGAGCATAACCAAAGATCCAGGGCAAGAATCAGATTTTTGTTAACCCCAGAAAAGAGTGACTCCAAAAAAGCCCAAGTGGGCAGAGTATAGAATTGTTTGCATAATGAAGATGGAGGCAGAGATGACTAGTCAGGGGCGAGGCAAGAAAGTGTCTTGTTGTAGCTGAGGTTGAAAATAAGGTGAGCCATAGCTGTCAAGTGGAGCACAACATCTACAAGACAGGGAGGACCCCTGGAGGCTGGCAGGGGCCACTCCTGGAAGTCAGCGAAGTGGGCATCGTTTGGAATGGATATGAGAGCTATCATCATTGCTACTTCACAGAGTGCTGAGAAAAGGCACCAAAAAGGGAGTACGGAGTAAAATAAGAATTTTAATAACAGTGTTGAGAACCTTCAGGAGTCCATCTTCATGCAGTGCAGGGATTGGCATACTTCTCTAAAGGACCAGATGATAAGTATCTCAGGCTTTGCCAACCTATACCTACAATCTAGTTGCAACTACTCAACTCTGACATCGTGAGACAAAAGCAGCCATAAACAAATAGGCATGGCTGTGTTCTGATAAAATTTATTTAGAGACAATGACATTTTAATTTCAAATAACTTGCACAAGCCACGAAATATGATTCTTCTATAATTTTTTTCAACTACTTAAAATATAAAATTCATTGTGAGCTCACAAGCTATTCGTAAACCCTCCTGCCTTTATCTGCCAATCCCTAGTGTCATGAAATGAGACAATAAGAGTCAACACTGGCTTTGAGATACTTAAATCCTTTGGAAGTCAAATATTCTGGCCCCATTTTTTTTTTATTTTTATTTATTTTTTTAAGATGGAGTCTTGCTTTTTCATCCTGGCTGGAATACAGTGGCGTCGTCTCGGCTCACCACACCCTCTGCCTCCCGGGTTCAAGTGATCCTCCTCCCTCAACCTCCCAAGTAGTTGGAATTACAGGTGTGTACTACTACACCTGGCTAATTTTATTTTGCATTTTTAGCAGAGACAGGGTTTCACCATGTTGGCCAGGCTGGTCTTGAACTACTGACCTCAAGTGATCTGCCCACCTTGGCCTCCCAAAGTGCTGGGATTACAGGCATGAGCCCCTGTGCCAATCTGGCCCCATTCTAAAACTGGCATCAATCTCGTTGTTCCTTTTGCCTGGTGATTTACCTTTTAATTCCTGCACTGCCCAGCTGTGTCCTAACGTTCAACTCTGTTCACTTCCTTGGACTCCACTCCACCGTAGCATTTGTGAGATGGTTAGGTGAACTTTCAGATTAATTGTGCTGGGTAAATAGATGCAAGACTTAGCAAACGATAATGAGAACACATGATAATTGCTGTTATTATAACAACGGTCATAAACACCGCTTACATTTTTTGCTTTTTGAGTTTGTGTTGCAAAAATGTAAAAACACCTTTATCTTAGAAGATTGCTCTGTGGTGGGTTCACACCTCTCCTCTCTGCCTTTTTTATTTTCTTGGCACTGCCCAAAAGAATATGCATAATTAATACAAAACTTTTAATAAAGGACAATGTGCATAATGTGTTCATGTTTACAAAGCACCTCCGACGTATTGTTGCTAATCTTCATATTCTGATCCTATTTTACAGATGAGGTAACAAAGGTTAAGAGAGGTTAATTGGTTTGTTAAGAGTCATCCACTTAGTAACTGGCAGAGCAAAGAGGCAAACCAAGTGTTCTGACCAAAGTGCTCTTCACTTCCTTGCGTTGCCTGCCCTCTCCTCTAGTTGTGTGTGAGCTGGGACATCAGGTTAAAAGCTTTCCTCGCCCAAGTGTAGACCATAGACAAGCCAGTTGCAGCAGCGACAGGTGGGCAACACCAGTGCGCCCGGGTCCCAGTTCCTTTCATGAATGCTGGATGATCAGTTGTCAGCTTCTCCACAAACTCTTTGCTTTCTCTCCTCCTTCTCTTTTCCCCAATGTTTGCCAACGTGGTATATATCATCAGATGGTAAAATAACTTCCACTCGCCCCTCTGAGCGCTTGGCAAGCACCTCCCTTCCTTTCCTTGCACAGTGGGAAGTTTATAGTCAATATGAATTGTAATTGCTCTGAAGGGCTGACTTCTCAGCACTCTGCAGCTGCAGAGCTCTCCCAAGCGAGACGCGGGTAGAGTGACAACAACGCAACGTGAAGTTTTTAATTCCCTTTTGTGTCTCCCTTGGATCTGGAAAGAGACACTGCTGTGAACCTCCTGGCTCTCTTGCTCTGCCTTCCACCCGCTTGGCAGCTACATCGCCTAGGGAGGGCGGCAGACGGGTCTCCTCCCACTGTGCTGCCCTATCCATTAGCTAGGCAGAGGGGAGAGCTTTCATTTGAAAAGTGCATGAAAACAGCGTCAGAGTTGATGTTTAAATATCGAATGAGGACAGCAGCATCTTGATATTATCAAGGCCTGTGGACAGCACTGACTCTATTCCCAAGTTACTGTTTTATGGAGGTAGGAATGAAGGAGGCTCTTCACTGGGCAGACTGGTATCCAGCTCATAGCTCATAGCAAAATCCACTTTGTGGAAAGTGCTAGGAAGTTGCTTACCCAGCAATGATAAAAAACATATCTCAATTCAAGATTGGACCATCACATTTTGAATAAAGTACCCTTTTAGAATAGAAATAAGAATGTATACATTTATGTGTTGGTTTATTAAAACCTAGATCATAGTATTACTTTCAGTTAAATTTCAGTCACTTTCTGCTCCCTTAATTAAACTTCTGTGTCTATGCAAATTGGAGGCTGCTAATTGTAAATTTATCCTTTTACCTGTAAAGGAAAGGATGTTAAGAAAGCAACAAGCAGTCATTCGCTATCGCTATTAAATGGACATTAATTATGAGGCTTTGAAATCCACTGGAAACTTAGAAGACACTATGGATTTCACTTGAGGGGACATGGAGGCTTGGAAACAGCACCAAAAGTAAATGGTAGCCCTTGTACCAACAGGTCATCTAAGAATAGTATAGGCCAAACTCTGCATTAGAGAAAATGGAGTATTATGGAAAGGTCTTGAAGATGGACATTTGCATCTTAGCTTGCCACATCCGGCACTTTACTCTGTGCTATAAACAGTATGTTCATCTTTAAGATTAAGATGACACATTGCTGAGGACAGGAATAACTACCAAGTCTAATGCTCACTCTGTATACCACCTGTGATGTCACCACTCTGACGATACTTATTGAGCATTATTATTACTGTTATTATTAGAGACAAGTGTCTCTATCACACAGGCTAGAGTGCCATGGTGAGTTCATAGCTCACCGCATCCTTGACCTCCTGGCCTCAAGTGATCCTTCCGCCTCAGTTGTGACTACAGGTGCACATCACCACATCCAGCTGATTAAAAAAAACGTTTTTTGTAGAGATGGGGTCTCACTATGTTGCCTAGGCTGGTCTCGAACTCCTGGGCTCAAGTAAGCCTCCTCTCTCAGTCTTCTATTGTGCCGGGATTACAGGCGTGCACCACCACACCAATCCTGAGCATTTGTTTTATATCAGGCCCGGGCATGCATTTCCATGAGTTACCTCATGTAATCCTTATAACAAGCTAAGATTCTACATCCTATCACGGTCTTAACTTGACAGAGGAGACAGCGAAGGCTCAGAGAGGGTGGGCAAAGTGCGCCGGGAGCAGCTGCTTGGAGAGTGGTGAGTAGAAAGGGGAGCCCTGAGGTTCATCGTTATGCCTCTGGTTAAGCTTCAGGCCCAGGTCCTGGAACCCAGTCCAAATGCAGAAAAGACAGCTGCCGGTGCCGCCAGACACATCCAGGAGCTGGGTACAGGTCCCAGCTCCACCTCTGATTTGACCTCCAGGAAGTTAACTAACATTTCTGCACCTCACGTTCCCTATTTTTTGAATATGGATAATAATAATACCGTTATTACCTACTTCACAGTGCTGCTCTAAAGATAAACATGCTGATATAGGTAAAGTGCTGGCAGATAATTTAAACAATGAGAAGCCTTTGCTGCTACTGTTTATAATCGTCTTTATTAGCTTTGCTGTTCCCCACTCAGCATGTCTCCCTCCAATCAATCCCTTTGTACTCGAATGAGAAGATACATCGACTCTCAGGCCTCAGCTTCCTCTCTCTTAAAAGCTGTACTTTCTTACAGCCCAGCTCCTAAGTAACTTATTTGTGTTTAATTGTCATTTATATTAGACACAGAGCTAATTAACCTTCTATTGGGATTCTCCTGTACAGGTTAAATGACTTGCTCAAAGCAGCCCAGATTCTATGACAGCAGTTGCCATGGAAGGAAGGTTGCTGCTCTCTTGCCTATATGGCAATAGATAAAGTAGCTACTGTAACAGTGGAATTTTTAGGTATAGAATAATGAAGGCAAAAGAGGGCGGATGGCTCCTTGAGTGAACATGCCAAGACTTGCCACGTGGTCCTTCTATCCATAAAGGTGACTGCTGCTAACCATTTATCTTAGATGGTTGAACCACTTTCCTCCACATAGCCAGACTCTGTGCCATAAAACATGACATGATATGCAGTAGAACAAGACAAAACACTAGCTTCTGAATCTATAGATTGTCATGAATTCAGACCTAGTCCAACACAGTTTAGAAGTCAACTTTCCTTGGGGAATTATGAACTCTCAAAACTTTGATCTTCTTTTCTGTAAAAATACAGTTAATAGTCGTACTAACTGCAGATAGTTGTTTGAATCAAATGAACATATGAAAATCTTTTAAAACTTAAAAATAGTAAAAAAAATAAACTATATGGATTCTAGCCAAAAAGAAGGTGATATAATTTAGCAACGCCTTCAGTAACTAGACTGATTCATCTTGAATTTTCTTGTTAGTATTGAAACAGAATAGGTAATGAGTTCAGAGTGAAACCTCTGGAACCAGCTTGCCTGGTTAAGTCTTGGCCATACTGCATGTTAGGGTGCACCTGTGAGCAAGCGCTCTAGTGAGTGCTCTGCATCTGGAACCAGCTTGCCTGGTTAAGTCTTGGCCATACTGCATGTTAGGGTGCACCTGTGAGCAAGCGGTCTAGTGAATGCTCTGCATCTCGGTTCCCTCATCTGCAAAAGAACAGCAAGAACAACTACATCATAAGGCTATCAAGAAAATGGAGAAGTTCCCAAGTGGAAAACACTGAGAAGAGTATGTGGCACATAGCCAAACTACCATAAAAATATCAGACACTATGCAGAGGATGAAGAGGAGGTGGGAAGGAGGTGATCACAGAGATGAGGATGAGGATCCCTCTTTCAGTTATTCATTTCTCACGTGGTTAGAATCTCACCATTTTAGGCAGCTGCTATTTCCCTAATCATAACCACCTTCATTTTCGGGCGCAGATGACTCGTGCCTAGCCTAAGAATCTAGGCTTACCGGAAGGTCCTAGGGTTCCTTCCTGCTCTCCACATGACAACAGTGAAGTGGGGGTCCCATCAAGAGGTCCTGATAACCATGACAACATGAGCAGCGCTACTCTACTGAGGATGTCATTGCCATGACAACACCTGAGTGACCCAAACCAAGAGGTCTAGGAAAATGTGGTGATGCAGAGAGAAGACATGTCAGCACATGGAGGAACGTGACTGCTCAGAAGCAGGACAGGGGCTGGTGAGTGTGGGCAGCTGGAAGCAAAACTAAAGACAGCAGAATGATGTGGAGGAAAACACTGTGGTCACTCTCACTAATTTGCTCCAAATTCTCAAGAGCCATGAGTTTTGGGTAGAAGGCGGGTGCAGAGAGGGATGGAAGCTATTCTCTCCTATTCCACATCTTACACAATGTCCTATCAATCAACTGGCTTTCCCTCTCCAAGAAAGCAGTGCCTCTAGGGCAATGGTGGCAATGAGAATGGCTTTGCTAGGACTCTGAAGAAAAGCATTTTGGATGAACACCCAGGATGTCACCTGCAAGCCAGGATTAGGTGGGCAAGGTATGGCGGCAGGCACGTTTTCCAGGTTGGTGAGCTCTCCCTCATTCCTAACATTATTCAAGCCTAAACACTGAAGCTGCCTGCTTCCTCTGCCCACTTGATTTAGAATTCACAGCACTGAGGCAGCAGGGATGTTCACAGAATTCCCAGGGCATGGACCTACATAGAGTGGAGGTATTTTTCCCAGAGCCCTACAGCCCCGAGAATACGATGTGGGCAGTGTTTGTCCACATTACTGTGGCGTTGGGTTGCCCCTGTACTTCCACTCCCTTCAGAACTTCTCCTGGACGAGGAGGGGACTTCACTTGGACACTCGTGTGTGGGCCAGAGGGGTGGCTTCAAAAGGCTAACTTGATTCCTGCTCTGGCATCTTTTTTGAAAAAAGATACATTAATACGCCCCTGCTTCAGGTGAGCATCTGGTCATGCAGGGTTAAGTAAAAGCCAGACTTTGAGAACTTCTGCCCTGGTCCTTGGGGAGGGACTGGGGATGAGCAGAAATCATTCTGTGTCCCCTGCCCCTTCTTATAAGCTGGTTCCCACTCCAAGCAATGTTTCCCGTAAGTGCCACAACTATCAATCCCCAGTGGAATCCTCATTAGGGCTGGCAGCAGATAGTCTCACTTCCAGACAAAGCACCTAGTGTCAGCCACAGTCAATTGCTTTGCAACATAGTGACTTTCGTTCCAAATTCCCAGAGCACCCAAAAGTCACATATAAAAATTTTGAGGTCATTTGGCTGAAGATCAAAATGTATAGATTGCTCAGCAAGCAGAGGCCAATCTTGGCTAACTCTTTCCCCTATTTTATCTGAGGAGGAGGAAAAACAGAGAACACTGAGACAAGTAATTACACGGCAATAATAGCCAGTAAAGGATCAAGGGATATTAGGCTGCTGATTGGACTTTAGAGAAAAAAAACCTGAACTCACAGTCTCCTCCAACCACTGACCCTCCATATTCTGCTTCTCTTTGTAGTGAAACTTCTCAGCAAAATTAATTACTATCTCAACTTTTTAAACCCATTCTCCCTCTTTCTAATTAATCTTTTGTCTACTGTCTTCATCAGAACCCTTCTTTCCAATGTCTCATGCGTATAAGTGCATTTTGCCAAATCTCAGTCCTCATCTCCCTGGACTTTCAAACAACGCTTGTGCTGTAATCACACCTGCTCTTTATGAAACATTCTCCTTGAATTGGTTTTGAGATTTTCTTCTCATCTCCTAATTGTCTTTGCTGGATCATCCTTTTCCTGACACTGAACTATTGGAGTGCCACTGTTCCTGGCCCACAGAGCTGTTGTCTGCCTTCACTCTGCATGTGGGATAGCCAGCCTTTGGCTCTAAACACCATCTGTATAGTTAGGATTCCCATATGCATTTTTCTAGTTCCCTGGCATAACCAACTATCTACTCACATTTTCATTTGTATATCTAAAGGACCAAAGTCCTTCCTACCACAAGCCTGCTTTTCTTGGAGTTCTTGATGGCCAAGAACAGTATATTACCAGTATGGTATACACCAGCAGCCCAGGCCACAAATCTTATAGTCAGTCTTAATTCCGAGCTCTTTCTCACAAACTTTATCTAATTAATCAATAACTTTCTAGCTTAGTTTCAGAGTATATTCCAGATTAAACATAGTCTTATCATTGTAAATCTTACCACAGTAGTCCATGACATCATCAATTCTTAATGGATGAAATCAACAGTATTCTAACTGGTATACCCACTGCTATCTTTATTCCCCCTCCCCTCCATCTTTCTCTTCATGGTTAAAATAATTATTTAAGGACTAATATCCAGAATCTACAAACAACTTAAACAAATTTACAAGAAAAAAAAACAAACAACCCCATCAAAAAGTGGGCGAAGGATATGAACAGACACTTCTCAAAAGAAGACATTTATGCAGCCAACAAACATATAAAAAAACCTCATTATCACTGGTCATTAGAGGAATGCAAATCAAAACCACAATGAGATACCATCTCACAGCAGTTAGAATAGCAATCATAAAAATGTCAGGAAACAACAGACGCTATAGAGGATATGGAGAATAGGAACATTTCTACATTGTTGGTGAGAGTGTAAATGAGTTCAACCATTGTGCAAGATAGTGTGACGATTCCTCAAGGATCTAGAACCAGAAATACCATTTGACCCAGCAATCCCATTTCTAGGTATATTCTCAAAGGATTATAAATCATTCTACTATAAAGACACATGCACACTTTGTTATTGTGAACTGCTCACAATAAAAAAGACTTGGAACGAACCCAAATGCCCATCAATGATAGACTGGATAAAGAAAGTACGGCACCAAACACTGCAGGTTCTCACTCATAAGTGGGAGTTGAACAATGAGAACACATGGATACCAGGAGGGGAACATCACACACCAGGGCCTGTCAGGGGGTGACGGGCTAGGGGAGGGAGAGCATTAGGAGGAATACCTAATGTAGATGACGGGTTGATGGGTGCAGCAAACCACCATGGCACCTGTATACCTATGTAACAAACCTGCATGTTCTGCACATGTATCCCAGAACTTAAAGTATAATAAAAATAAATTTAAATAAAAAAGGTAAAAAAGAACACATTTATTAAATTATTTTGCTCTCCTGCTTAAAATGTGCTGGTATATTTTTATTAAAAAAAGTCCCACAGTTTTGCACATGGTTTTCATGTTCATGCATGAACTGGCTATAGGGGCTCTCGTCACCGCATCCTACATCACTTCCCTGAGCATCAGAATTCTTGCTGTTCTTCATATGCACCAAATGCATTCCCCACTCATGGCCTCAGATTTATAGGTACCTCTGCCTGGAACACCCTCTCTTCATACGACCCCTTGCTGTCTCATCTCACTTGGGTCTCTAGGCTCCATGTTGAGCTGGCTTTCTCGTAGCACTAAAGTCACTCTCTAATGAAAGCAGCTCCTCCTGGCTTTCTTCGCCCATGTGTTTTTTTTTTTTTTTTTTTCCTCCACGGCACTCTCTCTCCCTGGCATGGGGTTGCATATTTATTTATTGAATATTGCCTACACTCCCATACTGCAGCCTGATGAGGCAAAAGCTGAATTCACCATACAATCTGCAGCACCTAAGTACACACTGTCGTGCTTTAGCTACTCAATAAATATCTATTGAATAAAAGATGATTCATTCTGCCTATTTATCATATATCTGCTGTATTCTGTCATTTCTGTTCAATCTTATAAATCCCTCTTCTCTTAAAAATATGAGTCTGGAGTTGTTATGATCATTTTTGTAGAAAAGAGAGCTAACCCACATGGATCAGTAGGCAGAAATAAATCAGATATCAGCTAGTCCATAATACCCTACCTATTGCCACACAGGAGAAAAGCTGGACAGAGAACCCCTAGTTCTCTCAAATAGGCAATGAGAGAGGCCAAACCAGAAACCTGGTAGACTTTCTCAGCCTGTCCTCCACCCTCACTCCCATCCCACATTGGCCAAGCATCAGGTTCTGGCAGTTTGGCCCCCAACATATCTCTAAGCCCCACTCTCTCTTCTCCACTCCCACTATCTCATGACCTCTCCCCTTGACCTTTTACTGTCTTCCTGAAGATTGGTCTTCTTACTCTGGACCACAGGAAGACTTGGCCTATGGACAGCTACCCACTTACTACCACTGCTGTACTTTCAGGGCAGGAAGAAAAGGGGTTTCTGCCCTGCTACAGACACAGGTTGCAGCTGAAATCTGTGAGGTGAGGTTTCACCACCTTCCACCGGGAACACATGGGATTAACACCAACACAACTCATCTCTGATTGCCAGGGTGCACACAGGCATGTGCATCCCTTCCTGCTCCCCCAATATCATCAGGCTCTCCAGGCTGTTCATTCCCCTAGTAGAAAAGAATTCCTCCTTCTGGCCAATCTCTCACTCTCCCCCACCTTCCACACCCATCCACTGGGCTCTCTGGAACATCCACAACATAAGCAAGATGCTCCCTGAGACCATCAGCCTGAACTGCCTTCATGTATTGAAACCCAGCTGTTTCCTGAGGGCAGTGCCTCCTTGGTAGCTTTCTCAAGACATTGCTGAGTTGTTTGTTTTGGCATGCAGAGGTTGGGGCTGTGATCCTCCTCGTAGTGGAGGATCCTCCTCAAGTGAAGACCTTTTCTCTTTCACACTTTGATTGAATAGCCCTGCTCCTGCTGGTCTGAAGCTCCTGTCACCTGGTAATGTTGCTCCGCCCTCTCTTCTTCTCTGCCAGTGACTGATATCCTGAGTCCCTCAAGATTCATCGAGGGCTTTGACACTTGGCTCACAGCCCGACTTGTGACTAGCCTCAGCCATTACCTGGGGTGACTGTAACGCTCCTTGTGATGAGTCCTCAGACACCTGCGCCGTCACCTACTTGGCCTCTTCCTGTCATGGGCCTTCCCCTCTGTCTCAACCATAAGCTACCCCTGACATTGGCCTGAACTTGTCATTCTTTGAAATCACTAATTAAGGGACTGCCATTTCTGGCTCGAAACTCGTGTCTTTCCAGCATGCTTGCTCAAGTACTCAAACTATAAACTCATGTTTATTTTATTCACTTATTTTTGAAACAAATATGTATTGAATGTGTATAATCTGAGAGGCAAATTGGTGCTAAATATTGGTGCACACAGCAGTGAGCAAGGATAGGCATGCTTCCTGCCCTCATGAAGCTTAGAGTCCAGTGCAGACATGGAAGGTTTTAAATAGGTTCTGTTGCCATGTAGCTATGTTGATGTTCCTTGAGCGTGCCGGCTGGGTCCTGATGCCATGCCTTTGTAGTCACTGTGAACCCTGCCAGGAGTACTCCTGCCGAGCTATCCAAATGTCTGCTGCCTTTTATGAGGTATCTCCTTCATGAATCCATTCTACCCACTCTATTTAAGACTACAATCCCTCAAACACATGCCTGATCATCTCTTTGCCTCTTACCCTAAAGCAATTACTACAAAACATATTACAAGGCTTCCTTATCCATGGGCCAATTTTCTCTCCCTCCCACTAGCACACAAGCTCTGGAAGGCCAGGGCTTTGGTCGGCTTTGTTCACTCACAGATCTCTAGTACCTCAGAGAGTTGCCCCGCATACAGTAGGTGCTCAGTAAACAATTACTGAACAAACAAGTTAATCAAAATTGCTTTACCAAAAGGTTTTCCTGGGGACAAAATCCATACCATTTTTCCTGCTTAAATCCTTTTCTGGACTGGTCTGTGTCAAAATCAATCAATCAATGAGGGAGAGAACCATTTGTCCTTTTCTATCATGCAGACAACTGGCCAGATCTTCAACCACAGTCACCTCAGCAAAGCACTCCATAAAGGGCGAGGCAGTGATGCAAGGCATTAGGGGAGGAACAGCCTCCCTGGCTACAAATCAGTTAAACAGGGGGAGTCCTGAATCTATTATGGAAGAACTGTAAAGTCCAAAGTCATTCTGTTTAACTCAGGGTTAGAAGGGGGAAAAGGAGTTTGTTTTTCAGGGTGGGGTATGTGGCGGGGAGGGCAGTAAGCAGAGAAGAACCCACCACTGCTGGGTAGAATAAGGGGCAAGATGAGCCTCCCAGGGAAGGGACCACATCTTCAGGACTCGGGGTTCTAGCACCATAGGCAGGCTGTGGCTGTGCCATGGTATTTGGAGAGCCAGGTAGCAGGCTGGGGCCTTGATCTTAGAGGAACTGAGATGATGCTCTGCTCAATCCCTTTCAACTGTCCTGGTTCTGGAGAGAAAAACATTTTACACAGCTAGGAAGATGAAGAATGCCAACTCCCAGAAGGACAGGTGGGGAAACTGAACAGACTCAGATACACACACATACCCTGGAATCTGGCAATTTCTTTTCATGTCTAAAGCTGTTAAGGTATAAAACAGTCTGATCATAAAAATCAATGCACAAGACACAGCATTATTTGAGTGAGTGATAGTATTTAACATGAGGAAAACACAGGTCAGAGGGAGGCTGTGTCTGTCCTGTGTGCCACAGCCATCCAGATGGAAGAGAGGAAAGAGAAAGGCTGACTCAGTTGGAAGAGCTCAGCTGCCAGTGAGGAAGAGGTCCAGTCTCCATGCTAGGGCTTTGTCCTTTGCACTGAGGTGCTCATCTCCAGACCTACTGGAAGGAGCCTGAGGTTGCTGGGGAGGGTGGAATATGCAGAGACCTGGCATACAGTAGAGCCTGGAGTCCAGTGCGAGGACATAGGTGCGGGTAAATTTGTAAGAATGCTGTGAGTGTGCACAACCCAAGGATTAGGTCCCCCAAGCTGGGAGGTGGGATGAAACCAGAGAGTAGACATGTCCCAGAGAGCAAGATGAAGCAGTGGGCTACAAATCAAGCAGGAAATCAATATATATTAAACAATATGGATTTTTGAGTCAAAAAGACTTGGATTTGAATTTCACCTTTGCTACTTAGTATTTGTGGGCAAATTCCTCCTCCTGCCCCCTGATTTTCATGTCTTCATCTCTAAAATAAAAATAATGCCTACTTATTTGGACCTCCATGAGAATTAAGTAACATAATGTTGATGAAGAAGATTGCTGGGCACAGAGCACATTTACACAGCAGCAGTTCTCAAACTTGAGCATGCACCACAATCAAGTGGAGGATTTGTCAAAATCAGGCTTCTGGACCCCACCCTTATATCTCTCTAATTTGGTAAGGCTGGGGCATGAACTAGGTGCTGCTGGTTGATGCAATGGTCCAGAGACTGCTCTTTGAGAACTACACTACCCAGCACAGCAATGAAGCCCCTGCACTCTGGGGACCGACCGACTGCCTGGCTTGGAACCCACGTCTGCAATGTGGCACTGTGTAACCTGGGCCCATTAGCCTGATCTCCCTAAGCCTCATTCAAATGGGAAAACATATTAAGTTTTCTCATTGATAAGGTGGGCTAATAAGAAGATCTGTCTCGCCTAGTTGTGAAGAATAGATATTACTATGCGTAAATGTTCTTAGAAGAGAGCCTCCCACATTCTTACGCATCCACCAACTGTTAGATACTGTTATGATTGAATGATACTGCCTCTGCTGCTATTTAGACTCCAGGAGAAAGGCAGTCGTCACAGGTCAAAGCAAGACTCAGGATCAAAAAGTAGGCACAAAGTCAGAACAACACACCTGAGGACCTAGTGATAAGGACATTTTCATTGGAAAGTTTCTCCGAGCTTGCTTGGCAGTGCTTGGAGGGCCCTATACAAGAAACTCCGCAAGCCTGTAGCTGGTCTACAGCAGTATGACTCGAGGAGGTCCCCTGGTTGTGACGGGCAGTGAGACGTCCCACTAAGGGCCTTCTCATACTCCCCGGGGTGCTGACTCTTGGGGCACTAGTTGAGAGATGGGGTCTCCTGCCCTGTAGGGGCTACCGTTTTAATGAGACTGTGCATCTTACTGAGCTATGGCTGGTTGGCTTCTGTGGGGAGGATGATACAATCTCCTTGCTATTATGTTGCCTTTATTTGTTCCATCAAAACAGTTCTGCATGGTAACGGTCACCAAGTACAGGCATAAATAGCTTAAGCCTCTGGAGAGTGTGGGGGAGGACGCTGTTAGCAATGTCTGAATTCAGCAGACATCTGATTCTACAATATTTTTCAAGGGTTTTAAAATAATTGGGTAAAACCACAAACAGTGTCTGTGGTTTGCACTCCTGCCCTCGGTTTCTAGAACGAGGCTTGATTTCATATGTTCTCAATTCAGCACATTGAACTCATTAATTTCCCCACTAGTCTTTTTATGATTTCCCTCTTCTTTGAAGTAGGAAGTTACACAGCTATAATAATGCTTTAAACCAGATCATAAATATTAAACTTACAAAAACCCTTATTGACACTGGCAAATTTTACCCTAACTGCATCTATCTAGCAGTAATTTTACAGTTAAAGAGAATGACAGAGTTAAAGAATGATCTATAAATGTCTTCCTGGTTTTTTTCTCTCCCACTTGGTCTGCCTGTCTGTGTTTAAACCACTTGCATAAGGAGTTTCTGGACACTTTTCCCCAACTGGAGGTTGTGCCACTGGTTTATCTTGGTGATAATTAATCGCTTTTTTTTCTGCATAGATTGGACCTAATGCTGTATGTTTCACAGCTACTCTGGACAGGAAGCTGGCCACTTTCCATTATGATGCAATTATTTTTTGTTCTCCCACCATCAGTGACTACTGTAATATCTTTTGCAATGGCAATTACTTGGCCCTCCTGGGATAGCTTCTTGGGTACTGGGAATTTTAATCAAGCACCTATGTTAATTAGAAAATGGTGGAGATGAGAGTGGTGCTGATTAAGCACCTTTGAATATCTATCCATTCTGGCAATGGACTGAGTTGAGTATTTATAAAGATTCAATCTTTTCAGAAAAAAAATAACTTGAGTTTCCTTCCCTTCTGTTCTTTTCTCATGGGTGTGAGTGAAGAGGAGGGGGCTGGCTAAAGGTCTGCAAGCTATCATTATTGGACACATACTATGCGTTGTTAGGGGGCCAGGAGCTTTCCGTTGGTGCACATGTTTAATCCTTGCCATATCCATGTGGGAAGGTATTATTATCTCTATTTCATAGAATCTAAAGCTCAGACTTGAGTACAGATGAGGAAGACAGTGTGGGGGAGGGCCTTTGCTTATGAATTCCCTTGATTGGCTTGGGAAATATGAGATGATCCACAGTCAACACTGATGCAAAGAGATACATTATATTATATTACATTTAATACTATAATATACACATTAAATTAAGAGAGACTTAATTTTAGAAAGGGACTGAAAATTACATCTACAGTATCAGATCCTTCCTCATTCCACAATCATTTACAAGACCCCAAAACAACTGGTGCTTTACCAGACACTAAACATAAAAGAAAATGGTGTTAGGGCGGTCGCTGGCTGCCATGATCCCTGGCATGACAGGAGCAATCAGAGGCCTCTGAGTACCTGTAAGAGGTGCCACAATTGGGAAAGGATGCAACGTGCTGTGGGATCTCAAAGAAATGTGTGAATCTCCCTGCCACAGAAATCACAAGGGGCCTTCAAACTGCTAGCATTTGAGTATGGTCTTGAAACAAGGGTAGAACTCAAACCAAAAGAAGTAGGGGGGATGATGGAAGGAGAACAAATGGGCTGTGCAAAGGTGAAGACATCTAGTATGTGGAAAATGTCAAGTTGTTGGTGTGACTGTGGTGTGTGGAGCAAACGGGGTCCAGAACCAAATCATGACAATGCTAGGGTTCATGCCAAGAAGCAAGAATGAGATTAATAAAGAGGCACATCTTCAGAGAGGTTTAGCACTACCCTAGCATGACGTAGCCAGTGAGTAGTGCAAGGGAATACAAATCCCCTTGGACCTGCCTTCAAAGCCTATCTCTTTCAGACACATTGCTGCCTTTGCTCATGGAAATGCAGTCATTGTTAGTAGCCGAAGCCTCAGAGAAGAGCCAGGCATTGCTTAATGCTCAGACCTGAAGACCCAGTTCTGGTCCTGAAGCAGAAGAATGAACAAGATAGATAATTCATACTTGGCCTCAGGAAGCAGATACAGAGTGGACACACTGACTAGTTCCCCTACCTCCCTCTGGGAAGGAATAACAGAGGAAAACTCCTTCCATTAATTGCCTCTTCTGGATTCTGATACTCTAGCAGAAGACAGGCAGGCAGCTGGCACTGCAGGAGATACCCTAGGTAGAGAGCCTGCCCTGACAAACAGCAAAAAGGCGAAGATCTCCAGTCTTGCCGTACTCCCTAGGTCCCTGTCTCCCAGAGACTTGGACGACTTCCAGATTTCATAGCACAGCCAAGACTAAAGAGTTAATTTAATCACTGAGGCCCCTTCTTGGATTATTGCAAGGATTTACAGTCCATATTGATTACTGACAGGGCAACCCAACCAAAAGGAGATTCCAAGAGTTGTCTAGAATTGGCATAGATGGATTTTTAAAAACCTTTGGCTTTCTCTCTTTCTCCCTTTTTCTTCTCAGTCCTTTTGTGTTGGGTGGTTGCCCTCTGTGGGTAAGGTGACATCGTTAGTTCCGTTTTGTCCTCTTCTCCCCTCCCCAGCTCCTCTTTGCTGAGGAAGTCTTTCTCCTCTGCCATTCCAATGATCTCAGTGCCACAGGGGCCCCGGATGCTGGTGCTGACAGGCTGCTCATTAGTGCCAGGGTGCTGCAGTCAGCCGATGGCACGCCAGAGCTCTGCTCCTGACACTTTTTCACAGTGCTGTCACTGGAGTCATGGAGCCTGCCAGCTCTGGTTGAACTCAAGCTGTGATACCTCTAGTGCCAATTAGTCCTTTAGTGTCCTGCTTGGCTGGGGAGAAGGCCTTGTCAGTGCTGACAAATAGGAAAATAGGTGGATGTATGGTGGGGTGAGGGTATTGGGGGAGGGGAGAGGGAGCATGGGGCTCAGGGCATTGGCCAGGAGAAGAGCTCTTATCCAAGGGTCACTTTGCCCTCATCAACTTGGTGCCTTTTAAAAGGAACAGAGCAGCCAAATGTCCACTGGACCTCTTCAAGTAGAATAAGAGAACTGAGGTGGGAAGGAAGAGATCTGGCAGCTGAGGAAGGTTACTGAGCCCTGCCGGTATGGAGAGTAGGGCATGCAGATGTACGCACTTCATGTTGGGTAAAGAGAAAGGCTTGCAGAACAAGGACTTGGTTTGGAATCCAATAGACCTTAAGGCTCTGCTCTAATTCTGCTCCCAGGGTCTTTATGTGACCCTAGGGAAGATCTCTTTTGATCTCTAATCCACCTTAATTCATACACCAGGAGGGAGAGAGAGGGAAGGAAAAAGAGAGAAAGAGAGAACCTGAGAAAGACACACACACACACACACACACACACACACAACCCGAGAGAAAGAGAGAGAGGGAGGAGAGAGAGAGAGAGAAGAGAGAGAGAGAGAGAGAGGAGAGAGAGAGAGTGGAAATGAATTTAAAATACTTTTCTTTTTTCTACTGATTGATTTTTTCTTTTCCTTTTTTCTTTGGTTAACCTATAAGGAATGGCAAATTTTCACATACAGTTGAACTAATCCCCCTTGTGATATCGGGATTGCCTTAGGAAATCATGGTTGGGAGTCATCCGGGGTTTAGACATAAAATACTTGGAATAGCAAGGCACCAAAAGGGCCAGATGCCCACTAGAAGGGCCAGATGAAGAGAGATTGCAATGAGTCAGCCATGACAGCAGAAGGGAGCTCATGGATGAACTACTGTCCAAGTCACCTATGAGCCTCCTCTCTTCTTGCAAAAGGAAACTTGAAAAGGAGTTTCTTCTTCAAGGACAAGTCGAGTCCTGACACAGCAGGGTCCCCTCAAGGGGACTTCAGAAAAGGCTTGGAGATCCTGTGAAGACCACAGAAAATGTCCTGGAGACTCTCCAGCAGGAAACACTTCAGGTCTCCATGCCAACATCAAAGTGAAGGAGAACTCCTTAAGGATCGAGATAGTCTTTGAACTGGGAGAACAGACATGCCCCTTTGGGGCATTGGCAAATATCAGTGCTTGTTCACTGAACTGACCAATATTTCTTAAATACTTCCTAGATGCTAGGCATTGTGCTAGAAAGAGAGAATCAAAGAGAAGTGAGATGCAAACTCTGATCTCAAAGAGCTCATGGGACAGGAACATTGCAAATAAATTGGAAATGAGGACATTCCTGTGAACAGCTCACAGGGCTTTGCTGAACCCCCCTACCAATATCTCAGTATAACGTGTTCTCTGGGTAGCCTAGATGAGGTTTTTATTGTCAGTGTCTTCTTTGATGAGAGAAAGGTGAAGGTAAGTGCACCCAAGAGAGGAGCTCCATTAGGACACTCAGTGATCCCTGACTGCAAAGGGATAGTGACACCCACAGTAATGAGACTCACTCCTTCACCTGAGTTTCATTTTGGGATCCCAGGAATGTGGCAATGTAGGAATCCTAGCCTTGTCTTTAAAGCTCTTACAATCCAACAGAAACCGGTAACATAACAATAAGGCTTTCAGAATGCTTTTCTATGAAGAGTAAGTTCCTACACAGCATCTTTTGGGGTATATTGAAAGGGATCATGTTTCCATTTACTTAGCGAAGACTCAGGAGAACCAGATAGCATTAATGTTGTTCTAGTGCAGACAGAAAGCTGAGAGTTTAAGGGCTGTGCTAAAAAACACATTCTTGAAGGTATAGATGTGGACAAAGGGCAAAGCACAGAGTCATGACACCAGGCACAGTGGGCCGTTGACTGCCCTGTTCCTTTTTTCTACCTACAGAAGGTTGAGGTTCCACCGACGGTGCCCGTGCACCTAGTACCCTATGCTAGCACTTACAAGGACTCCAGCTTGGGGTCAATAAGCCTTTATGCGGATAGAGATGGCTCCTGCTAGTGATAGTAGTGAGATGGGGGCTCTTCCTCCTTAAAAGACCAAGGTCTCTGCAGATGCAAACAACATATGCCTATCTCAAAACAGGTGTGGAGAGTCAAGGCAGGAATCTTCAAAAAGTTAACTGGCACAAGACAGGGATGGCCTCTCTCAACACTCCTATTCAACATAGTCTTGGAAGTTCTGGCTAGGACAATCAGGCAAGAGAAAGAAATCAAGGGTATCCAGTTAGGAAAAGAAGAAGTCAAATTGTCCCTGTTTGCAGATGACATGATTGTACATTTAGAAAACCCCATTGTCTCAGCCCAAAATCTCCTTAAGCTGATAAGCAACTTCAACAAAGTCTCAGGATACAAAATCAATGTGCAAAAATCACAAGCATTCTTATACACCAGTAACAGACAAACAGAGAGCCAAATCATGAATGAATTCCCATTCACAACAGCTTCAAAGAGAATAAAATACCTAGGAATCCAACTTAAAAGGGATGTAAAGGACCTCTTCAAGGACAGCTGCAAACCACTGCTCAGTGAAATAAAAGAGGACACAAACAAATGGAAGAACATACCATGCTCATGGATAGGAAGAATCAATATCGTGAAAATGGCCATACTGCCCAAGGTTATTTATAGATTCAATGCCATCCCCATCAAGCTACCAATGAGTTTCTTCACAGAATTGGAAAAAACTGCTTTAAAGTTCATATGGAACCAAAAAAGAGCCCGCATTGCCAAGACAATCCTAAGTCAAAAGAACAAAGCTGGAGGCATCACGCTACCTGACTTCAAACTATACTACAAGGCTACAGTAACCAAAACAGCAATGGTACTGGTACCAAAACAGAGATATAGACCAATGGAACAGAACAGAGTCCTCAGAAATAATACCACACATCTACAACCATCTGATCTTTGACAAACCTGAGAGAAACAAGAAATGGGGAAAGGATTCCCTATTTCATAAATGGTGCTGGGAAAATTGGCTAGCCATAAGTAGAAAGCTGAAACTGGATCCTTTCCTTACTCCTTATACGAAAATTAATTCAAGATGGATTAGAGACTTAAATGTTAGACCTAATACCATAAAAACCCTAGAAGAAAACCTAGGTAGTACCATTCAGGACATAGGCATGGGCAAGGACTTCATGTCTAAAACACCAAAAGCAATGGCAGCAAAAGCCAAAATTGACCAATGGGATCTAATTAAACTAGAGAGCTTCTGCACAGCAAAAGAAACTACCATCAGAGTGAACAGGCAACCTACAGAATGGGAGAAAATTTTTGCAATCTACTCATCTGACAAAAAGCTAATATCCAGAACCTACAAAGAACTCAAACAAATATATAAGAAAAAAACAAACAACCCCATCAAAAACTGGGCAAAGGATATGAACAGACATTTCTCAAAAGAAGACATCCATACAGCCAACAGACACATGAAAAAAGGCTCACCATCACTCGCCATCAGAGAAATGCAAATCAAAACCACAATGAGATACCATCTCACACCAGTTAGAATGGCAATCATTAAAAAATCAGGAAACAACAGGTGCTGGAGAGGATGTGGAGAAATAGGAACACTTTTACACTGTTGGTGGGACTGTAAACTAGTTCAACCATTGTGGAAAACAGGTGGTGATTCCTCAAGGATCTAGAACTAGAAATACCATATGACCCAGCCATCCCACTACTGGGTATATACCCAAAGGATTATAATTCATGCTGCTATAAAGATGCATGCACACATATGTTTATTGCAGCACTATTCACAATAGCAAAGACTTGGAACCAACCCAAATGTCCATCAGTGACAGACTGGATTAAGAAAATGTGGCACATATACACCATGGAATACTATGCAGCCATAAAAAAGGATGAGTTTGTGTCCTTTGTAGGGACATGGATGCAGCTGGAAACCATCATTCTCAGCAAATTATCACAAGAACAGAAAACCAAACACCACATGTTCTCACTCATTGGTGGGAGTTGAACAATGAGATCACTTGGACACAGGAAGGGGAACATCACACACTGGGTCCTATTGTGGGGAGGGGGCAGGGGGGAGGGGGGATGGATAGCACTAGGAGATATACCTAATGTAAATGACAAGTTAATGGGTGTAGCACACCAACATGACACATATATACATATGTAACAAACCTGCACATTGTGCACATGTAACCCTAGAACTTAAAGTATAATTATAATTAATAAAAAAAAAAAGTTAGTGCACTTCCTCTTTGAATTCTGAGAAATTCAGGAAGGGAACTAAAAAGGCATAATGCCAGTAATAATATATGGAAATTATTTCAAACACTCAATGAAAGTGCCAAGAGGTGGCCTTGTAGGCCCTACCTCCCTCTCTGTACTGGACATGGACAAATGACATTTTCTCCATCTGATATAAAATACTACACAGGGCCCTCCATCTCCTTTTCCACCTGATGGTCACTCCTAAGCTGCCCTATATCAAAGTGTATGAGCCACGTCTAAAAAAGTCCTTAACATTTCTGTACTCCTTTCCACATGGTAGTCAAGACTAGATATACACAATCTAAAGAGATTTATATAAGTTTATCACAAGCAACACCACATGAGTGATAATGAAGGAAAAAAGGACTTTTAAGACATGTACAGAACAAACAAATCAGTCTGGAGAGAAAAAATGCAATGAAGTCATCAGGGTTGCGGAAAGAGCTCAGCCCTGATCAGCTCTTCACCCAGGGATTTGGCGGGTTCACATGTAAGAAAGATCTTGATGGAAATGTGATCGACCCTCGAAGAATGACATAAAAGATGACAACAGAACTCTTTCTTTGGAGCCTCTGCTAAGGTGCACATCTTCTTCTCCGAGGAACCCCAAGCCCGTCCTGGTTTATTTAGCACAAGCCTCCTTTAGGAAATACTACTGGGGAAACATGAAGGCCTGACTGCTGAGGGTCTCCAGCTTCAGTTCATATCGGGCGCAGTCCAGTGACATCTCTGATCTCCAAAGAATCAGTCACTGGGAGGCACCCTGGTGAGTTCCGATGGGATTTGTTATTGCTTGGCATGTCTCATCAA
This sequence comes from Trachypithecus francoisi, assembly GCF_009764315.1. Lineage (NCBI taxonomy): Eukaryota > Metazoa > Chordata > Mammalia > Primates > Cercopithecidae > Trachypithecus > Trachypithecus francoisi. The sequence continues at coordinate 120,097,445 of NW_022681473.1, read as the reverse complement.
TTTGAATCTGGGATAGCTAAACTGGACCTGAGATCCGGAAATTGCTGTTCATGTAAATTAATCCGCAGGTAGATTCTGATTGTCCTGCTTCTCTTTCCTTGATCCATCTTCTGTTTCCATAGCAGCTAAAACCTCAGTAAAATGGGACACCTGGCTCAGCCTCAGGCAAAAGTTCCCTGGGGAAATGAGTCTGTTCGATGGCCACAAAAGGGGAGACAAAAGACTCTAATACAGCCTTGTGAACATCAGCCAGGCAAACCCAAGGGGCCCAAACGTCAGAGGGGAAGGCAACAAACAATTGCAAGGAGGGGAGAGAGAATGTGGAAAAGAATGAAATCAAAGCAGAAACATTTCAGAGGCTGCAAGAGAAAGTCAAAGCATAGAACAACAACAAAAATAACTTATAGGGAAGTTATAGGCATAAAATGGCAGGACGAAAAGCAGATGCATGCAGGAGAAGCAGGGGAAGAAACGCCCAGAAAAGGACAAAGAACTGGCCAGAGGAGGGAAGGAGAAGAGACATCAAACAGTAGACAGAGCCTCTGACATCAGGCACAGGAAGCCTACCCTGATAATAAATGTTCTGCAGACTCCAAAGGCACAGACTGGGCTGGCATCCGCTAGCACTGGGGACGCACATCAGGCTGTGATGAATGGTGCACACTGCAGACTTAGCGTGCATCTGTCTGAATGGCCCCTCCTTCAGAAGGGCCCAGGGCCGTTCTCCACCACTAATGATCTCATGCACAACTGAAGCTTCCTCCCCGATTTTGGGCCAGTCCACATGGGAGGTCATTTCAAATGGAGAGATTGGCAGACATGTGAATAGCTTTCACAGCCCCCTTGTTCACAGTGATAGTGTCAAGAATGGTGGCCCAGGATAGCTCCCGGGAATTCAGGCCACACACAACTGAGTATGTCACACCTTCTCTGAGAACATTCATCAGGGCCAACTGTCACTGCCTGGAATTTGGTATTTGGGGCCCTTTCATAGTCTTACTCTGATTTATTAAAATGTTGAAGTAGAGTGGACACTGTCATGCACGGCCACCTTCGGGAGCAGAGGACTTCCGCCTCACAGAAGGACCTGCTGCTGGTGGACGGCCCTCGGTGGTCCGCCCCTTGCGTCTCATGTGAAGAGCGACGCCTGGCCCACAGTCACACCTGTTTGGGGATCAGCCTATATTTGGACTGCTGTGCCAGTGTAGAGGACTAGCTCCATCACCTCAATAAGGGAACCTTCTGAAGGGCAATCCTAGCTTCAGAGCTCCCCGTAGGCTCAGCCGAGATGTCCCACCGCGCTGCATCACAAGCCAGCTTCCAACTTGCCCAACTCTGTTTCCCGCTTTTCCCTTCCACGGCAGTGGAGACCAAAAGCACCCCCTAATATGCGTTTTTCATGCCAATCACACACTTTCATCCATCTGTGCACACCTGCATATATAGACATCCATAATCACATACACACATTTCACATTAATCAGCAATAAGCAACACAATTAGGGACCACTATTCATATCTCTGCACAAATATCTTCTTTTCAGAGCCCTTCTCTGAAGAAAGCTCTTGTCATTCTGTCAACACATCCTGTTCTATTTTCTCACCCTTAATACCACCTGTTATATTGCATACTCTTTTTTTTTATCATCTGTCTCATGAGAATGTGAGCTCGTGAGAGTGAAAACGTCACCTCTTTGGCTTATTGCTGTAACCTCCAGTGCCTGGAAGAGAGGCTGGACTATTGCAAGCACTCAATAAATATTTAAGAATGAAATATTTTTATCTTTTTTGTTCCCAAATAAAAGCTAGCTCAATAATAAATGACATCTTGTCTCAAATTCTAAAGGTTTTAATGTTCAATCCATGAAAGCACAAAACAACACTTTGGTCTACATAACATCTGAGCTTCAGATAAAGTAAATTTTTGCAATTTAGTCACATATTAAGTTATATTTGTTCTCTAGGATCAATCAGAGTAAAACAACAACAAAACCACAGAAACAGCTCGTGAGCAGATTTTTGGCAAGGCTGCAGAGGCACAGACTTGGACAGTCTCCTTTTAGGAACATGGCCATTTAAAGCCCACCCACCATTATGTGTTTTCTTGCTTTTAAAACAACCAGCTGAACAACTGCCACTAAAGCTTCGTTCCATCATCAAACAACATGTAACGTCCACCCAGAACACCTTACCACCATTTCACCCGGAGACAACAGGGATTAATTTCCAAGGGACTGGAGAGACACTGAGGGATGAATTCTGAAATCTTAGAGGATATGCCTGTTTTGCAGAGAACATCAATGATGTCTGCAGAACCATGAGTATATTACCATCAAGCCATCAAAAACGTAGACTCCTTTGGAGGAGGTATCAGCACCCATAACCTCCTACCAAGGACCCCAAATTCCCCCATTTATCCTCCTGATGCAATGCACCAAACTGTTCTCTTACCTTTGGGGGAGATGTGTCTCCAAGTAACTGTAGGCTCTGGTCTACCCGTTGCTATGCAGGTGAGGCTGATATTGTTTCCTTCATTAATGGAGATATCTGAAGAAATCTCTACAATTTTGGGAGATACTGTGGAGACAAGACAGAATGAAAATAAAAATCCTGCTGAAACATTTCTTAGTTGTCTTCACATGGTAGTTGGCAGAACAGCCCAGAAAGTAAAATAAATGGACTATAGTAAGGTAATGATGAGAAATTAGAGGAATTACATTAAATATCAAAAAAAGTCTTACCCCGAATTTAGCTTTGATTTCCTTTTATTTAAATACAAAGTCAGGGAGTCCGAATGGGAATAAATTCTACCGCAACACTGCAATAGCTATTCTCCTAGCCTCCACCCTCTTCCTGTATCTACTCACCCCCACCCACCTCCAACACATATCCACCAGCCATCCTCCACACTGAATTCAGCGACGTCTTGAAAGAATGAAATTCTGACCATATCACATCTCTGTCTAAATAGCTCCAGTGGCTCCCCATGGCCACCTGGTCATAGCTCGACTCCTTCTAGGCATGAGGCCATGCAGAATCAAGCATCAGCCTACATTTCCATGGCCATCCCCAGTGATCCCACCTCTGCTGACTCCCTTGTTGTCCCCAGAACATCATGCCCTGTCTGGGCATTAAGGATTTGGGTCCATATTGTTCCTTATATCCTTCCTGGACAACTCCCAACCATCCTCATTTTTATTTTTATTTTGAGACAGGGTCCTACTTTGTCACCCAGGCTGGAGTGCAGGGGTACAAATATGGCTCACCGAAGCCTTGACCTCCCCTGCTCACGCAATCCCACCTCAGTCCAAGTAGCTGGGACTGCAGGCATGTGCCACTATTCCTGGTTAATTTTTATTTTTTTTTATAGAGACAAGGTTTTGCCATGTGCCCAGACTGGTCTCAAACTCCTGAGCTCAAGCAATTCACCAGCCTCAGCCTCCCAAAGTGCACTCTCAGCCATCCTTAAGGCCCAAAGCAAATGCCACTTTCTTTGTTGAAACTTTCCCTACCCTCTACACTTCTCTGCCCTTTTGGACACTTCAAATTGCTGCTTCTTCATCCATGTGCCCAGAGCACATTCTATACACCTGGTGGGGAATGGAATAAAACCTCAGTTAGCCACTATCTCTCTCTCTCTCTCTCCCTTGCTCGCTCTCTCGCTCTCTCTCTCTCTCTCTCTCTCTCTCTCCTTTCTCCACTAAATGACTCCCCCTAGGGAGGGAAGGGGTTCTTTCTAATAGGTCAAGTTGGAGACAGGATGTCTACTTCCTTTGGTCTTCTATTTTGGAACCTTCTGAAGCTTACATTATGTTGTGTTCCTCTACGTGCTTATTTTCAGAAGCAGCAATGCACAAGGACTGGATAGGGCCTGCGGAACATCCAGCCATTGCATGTGTGTGCCTGTTTCTTTCTGGGGTCCAGTCATGGAACCTCATCGTTGCTGCACATCTGAGCCTAATTCTCCAGTCTCAGCTTTACTACTAATAAACATGTGATATTTGGTTCCATGTGTCTACTTATCTGTCTTATGTGTTTTAGCATTCAAGTGAATGGAGTAAAGATGTCATTTATTGAGCTCCCAAACTCCAATTCTAGACACTTATTTCACTATGCTATGGTTATGTGCTTAGCATCACCCACTAGGCCATGAGCTTTCTGATGACCTGAACGATGTGTTACTTATATTTGTATCCACACTAAGAGCTCAACAAATATTTAAAGAATTGAGTCAAAATGGTTATTCAAGGGAACCACCTTCCCAACCTGTGTGCAACATGTCCATAACAACCTCAGAGCTGGGTCATTGGCAGATATTTTTTCAATCCTACTGATGCTGGTTTTGACTTCTTAGTTCTTGGCAAGTTAAGTGTCCCCTCCATTCCAGCACTCTTCTGTTTCTTCATGTTATATTCTTGCCTTGAATAAGTACTCCTCAGAGCCACCATGCTGTGCAATTCTAGAGCACACCATCCACCTGGCTTACAATGTGATCTGGCCTGCTGGAGATCCCAGGGAAGCTGCGTGATGACTTTATTGCTTGTTGCAAGGTCAGAGTGGCGCCCTCACACTCAAATCAGATGGGTTTGCAAATTTTAATGCTGGTCTTTCCTCTACTTGAACCATTACTCACTCATTCCTAGTTGTGTTGGATCTTTTCCTTCATGAAAAGGGGGTATTATAAAGATATCTTAGCCTTCTTCCCCTTGTCTCCTCCAGTGTTACCTTCCATGTATGTCCTGCATCCACCCAACTGAAACGTTCATCATTAATAAGCATGTGCTGTACTTATCTGTGCTGCACTGAGCTGTCTCCTTATCCCCATGCCCTTGTTGCTGACTTCAGTGCTCACACCCTTCTCTGTGCCTATCCACATCTGTTAACATTGTTCAAGATCTGAGAGAATTAACACCCCTTTGATAAGGCTGTTCAGGTGATCCTCAAGAGAATATGACCTCTCCTTCCTGGGGATTCCACAGCACTGTAGTGTCTCCTGTATGGCATTTAAAGTAAACTCCTATGTAACATGTGCCCCACCTTTCCTTTTATACTATAAATTACATTAATATAAGATATTAAACAAGATCCTCACTTAACTTTTTAAGTTTTTGCTGTCCTAACTAGGGGATGTTACACAGAGTAAGCACCAGTTAATCATTTTTAGATTTCCATCCTCATTGAGCTTCAGATAGCGAGGCAGTGTGTGTGTGTCTCCACACATGCATGCACACACACACACACTTAATTGCACTCCCATAAGCATTTGGTGGGACAGAAATAATGGAGAGCGGACATGGACAAGGGTTGGAGGAGACAGAACACTAGCTCTATAATCTGGGACTTTTAAGCCATAACATTGCAATTTATGGTTGTGTCATTTTAAAAGCTACATCGAGCCTTCCAGGACAGAAAGGTAATTGATGAGTTAATGACTGAGCATTTGATTTGCTGACTGCCTGAAGGGTACAAACTTCTAAATTCTCTTAGTTCTGGAATCATTTAAACTGATCATTGCAAAAATAGACACTTCGATGTGTTTTATTCACGGAGTTTTAACTAGAGCATTCGCATCTCACACACCAGCCACCTCCCCCTCCACCCCCCAACACCAATCCATACATCTGCTGGGCCCTGTCCCTCCTCACTTTTGGCACCCGCACAGACTTGCTTGCTTCCTGGAGGACAGGCTGCCTGCAGAATGTCTGTGCTGGCCTTGCAGACACTGCTTCAACTGTGCAGGTAAGTAATTTATTGATCTGTAAAGCACTCCGAGAAGCTCTGCAAGGGATTATGTCACGCCAACGCCATCCAATAAAATAAAAAATGATGGACTTTGTGAACACAGGGTGATTTAGGGTTTGTAGTTGGAAGTGTACTTAAAGTACATTTTAAGTGGAAATCAGGCCGGGTAATGAATTACTCTTGCTTTGGAAGGGCTTACTGTGAGTTCATTTTCCTGGCTTCCTACATGATAGCTAATCTGCTAATCATACACTAGAGAACAATGGACAGTCCCCAAGTAGGATAGAAGGTGGTTTGGGCCAGAGCTGTCAGTGCAGTAAGTATATTAAATAAGACAATTGCACCTCATGCTTGGAAGAATCATCTAGAATTGTCTCCCCGCACTAATAACTGGAAAATATCCAACGCATGAGGTAGAAGTTGGAGAAGTGCTTGCTGTCCTTTAAATTCTGCCTAAGAATACAGTTTGAAGGAGGCAAACTGCCCCTGGGTGAGTGAGAAAGACAGACCATTCATGGCATAGAGATGAAGTGGTTTGACCAGGGGAGCAATCCCAATGATCAAAAACAAATTGGCATATGCCTAAGATGCTATGGGAGTCAAAATATGATTTTCTAGGTGGCAACTTCTCACTGTCAGTATTCAAGACTACATTGAATTGATTAGGGTGCACTGTGGTTTTAGCTAAGCCATCCTCATAAGGAAGCTTCTGACCAAATATGAGATAGGGCTACTTGTATTTTTATATTGTTTCCATGGATACATTCTGTATCTGACTTCCCATCATTCGAAGTGATCATTCAGACTGTTAGAAACATACTAGGATTGTTTTGCTTATTTTCATTCATTTACTCCTTCTTCAATATTCATTGATCACTTTCCATACACCAGCATTGTGCTAAGCACTAGAGACATAAACTAAATAAGATACCATCCTTTTCTTCAAGGAGTTCACAGCCTCAAGATATAAAAACAGATGCAGAAGCCTAATATTCTAATGTATGGTGACACAGAATGGTGAATCAGGTGTTATGGGGACACAGAGGATAGACATCTAAGCCAACCTTGACATGGATGTCACAAGAGGCTTTTTAGATATGTGATACCTAAGTTAAGCCCTAGGAGTAAGTAAAAAGTAATCATATCTGGAGAGAAAAGGAAGAAAGATATCCGAGGCAAAGGAGACAAGATAAGGCAAGCACTATTAGTAAGACATTTTATGGCCAGGCATAATTGTTAATGGAAGAAGTCTACTTTAGAGGAGCAGTCCCCAACCTTGTTGGCACCAGGGATAGGTTTCATGGAAGGTAATTTTTTCCATGAACTGGGGATGGGGGAAGGAATGGTTTCAGGATGATTCAAGCACATTACATTTATTATGCATTGTATTTATATTATTATTACATTGTGATATTGCAATATATAATGAAATAATTATACAGCTCACCATAATGTAGAATCAGTGGAAACCCTGAGCTTGTTTTCCTGCAACTAGAGGGTCCCATCTGGGGGTGATGGGAGATAGTGACAGATCATCAGGCATTAGATTTTCACAAGGAGTGCACAACCTAGATCCCTCGCAAGGGCAGCTCACAATAAGGGTTCATGCTCCTATCTAATGCTGCCGCTGATCTGACAGGGGCCAGAGCTCAGGCGGTATTGCCAGCAATGGGGAATGACTGTAAATACAAAAGAAGGCTCCACTCACTCACCCACCAGCTGCTCACCTCCTGCTGTGCGGCCTGGTTCCTAACAGGCAACAGAGCATTATCAGTACATGGCCTGAGGTCTGGAGACCCTTGCTTTAGAGGCTGGGCCAAAAGTCATTCAATGAACATTTTGTGAACACCTACTGTTACACAATGGTGTGCTAGGTATATGAAGAACACGCAGACACACACCAATTTGCCTGGCCCCCTATGAACTTGCAATCTGTTTCGGGAGACAGGGCATATAAACATTCCAGAGAGTTGAATAATAAGGCAAAATATGTTGGAAAATTGTGCATGATTGAATGTGAATGAAGAGTACAAACTTTAAGTGCTATGAGTTACTAGGAGGGAGGACAATAGCTAGCGAGAGTATCAGAGATGGCTTCACCTCAAATTGGAGTTTATTTTAAGTATCAATGAATGAGAAATAGGCATCTAGGCAGAAAAAGTGAAGCTGTTTCAAATGGGACAGAATTGCATGGGCACAGATGGGAAGGCAGAAATCCATGAACTGAGGAAGTACAATGTCTACTGACTACAAGAGGCAACGCAGAGCAGGGGCTGAGATCCAGCTTTACTATGTTCTAACTGGGCAACTTTGGCCAAGTTACTTCACCTGCCTGTGTCTTGCTCTCCACATTTATAAAACGGAGCTAATAATTGTCTGAACCTCATAAAGACTCTTTCAAAGACATAGGAGTAAGTTATGAAATGCATTGAGAACAGTTTCAGGCAATGTGAAGTGCTCAATGAGTGAGTTTTAATATCGCATGTGCTTGGCAAACACATATATGCAGTGTCAACACAGAATGGACAGTCCATAAATTTTGACAGAATCAATGAAAAATGGGATACAAGATCATTAAGTGAACAAGAGCCATACGATAGAAGGGCCTGAATGCCTAGCACCTAGATTTTAGCTCTATCCTATAGGCAGTGGCAAGCATTTGAATTTTTTTTAAAGAATGTTGTAATTTTTTAAAAAATGTATTTTAAAGAAAAGAATCTGTTAACATTGTGTCAGATGGAGTAAAACAGACAGAAACTGGAGTCACAGAAATCAATAGACAGTGATGTTCAAAGCCTGGATTAAACTGTTGGCTCTGAAAAGATGAAAAGCAAGGGATGGATTGGAGAGCAATGCCCAGGAAAAATGCGCAAATGCTTGCTAGGAGGACGACCAGGGAGATGCGGTCAAGCAGGAATGCCATTCTGTTCAGTAGCATCTGGATGGCTGCACAGGGAGATCCTAGACCTTCCAAGGGGAACTACTTTTGGGGAGAACAATAGTGTAATTAATTCTGTCTTAGACTTGCTGATGGTGAGATGATAAGGGACATCCAGGAAGAATATTACTATCACGTTAGCAGTTGGAATCAGAGGATCGGAGGTCTGGGCAAGATCCCAGTTTGAGAATCCACATGAAAGGTGAAGAGCAGAGGGTGAGAACTGATGTGCCAAGAGTAAATTAGACCTGCTAAGAGTGGTTGAGTCCTTTGAAAAGGTCATCGGCTTTTCCCTATCGGCATGTATGTGGTGCCTCCTGGCTTCTGAGAGCTGAATCTAGAAAATATACCAATTATAGAAACAGAAAGACCAAGGAGTGGTTAGGATATGTTTAGGAAGAAAGACAGAAGCCAAAGGAGCCATGCTGTTTGGATACAGTTGCACGTTTGAGACACTATGTTAATGTTTAATCTGGCTCTTATTGAATTTTAATTCAAACGTGTAAATAATTAAATAAGATAATTATTAAAACAGTATTCTGAGGAACTTCCCTACTCTTGGTTTAGCTTCCACTGCCCAGGTGTTGAGTTTTAATAATTATGTCATTAATAAATAGCAATTTGCTGTTTTTAGCACACAGTGGATATCCTATTAAATCCAAATTAGGATGCTTTATTAAGCACTGTGCAGTCCTGTGGGGCTGAGAATGCACATACACCACTTGGACCAGGTAACTGCACAGCACATGCAGATCTACAGATCCCTGACGGCTTCCTCGGCTGGCAGCGGAGTTTCCCCTCCTGCCTCTCCTGTCCTGAAGATTGGACATGCCCATATCTCCTCAGGGCAGTTCTCACAGCATGGGCTGCTTCACCGCTAAGGCCTCTTTAGGGACCTTTGCTTTACATAATTAACAGGACAAATCTGGAGCACTCTTAACCTTTCTGGCTTCCAGATCACGCGCAGAGACACCAAGGCCTGTGAGAACAGCCTGGTGCATGAATGTCCAACCCAGATCGGAAAGGTTGGAAAGATGCAACCAAGTGGGTGTTGGTTTTGAGAAAAATCCATATTTTCCCAAGGGCCAAGCAAAGCCTAGGCACAGCTGAGTGGTTGAGGTGGGATTCAGGCTGCGGCGAATGTGCATGGTTAGGACTTCCCTTCTCTCATCCAGACTGAATGGCGAGATGAATGTGTCATGGAGCATGCAGGCAAATTCCTTATTTGGTCTCAAAGGCCCTGCACACTCTGGACGCCACCTCCCTCTGCATGCTCTTCCCACAGCATTCTCCCTTTCGCACCCTGCTGGCCACCTGTCCTCTTCAAATGCCTCAAGCCCACCTTCGACTCAGTCCTTCACACTTGCCTTTCTCCTGCTGCTCACACTGGTTCTGTCTAATTCTTTCAATTTCAGCTCCTCACCGAAGCCTTCCTCAAACCCCCTTTCTACAAGAGAACCCCCAGCCTGCCTGGCTTGCTACATAACTGTCTGCCTCTCCTAAGTACAATGTAAGCTCTGTTGGTGTCCTGTTCATTGAAATGGTCAGCACATCATCATAATGCCTGGCATCGTTTGTGTTCAACAATTTTTTGAGCGAATGAATTACTATATTCTCTCAAGGCTATATGCAAATGCAAATAAACTGAAATGACTGAATTTCCTCAAGATCTTTAAATTACTCCCAAGGACTGTTAGCGAACATAATGATGTTGATAATTACCATTTATTAAATACCTGCGGTGTAACAGGTGTTTGGCTATCATACCTTTATTTTATTTTTCACTGTATGAACCCCACAAATAGATATTCTCTCTAAGGCAGCCAACTGCCCAGGCCTACCTGGAATTGGAGGGTTTCTTGAGACATAAAACTTTCACTGCTGAAACCAAAAGCATTTCAGGCAAATGGGGATGCACTGGTCATCCTAATTATTTCCCACACTTTACAGATGAGGATACTGATACTCAGAGGAGTCAAGGAACTTGTTCAAGGACATACAGCTGAAAATTGCAATGTTTTTTTTGTTTTGTTTTGTTTTTTTGGAGACAGAGTCTCGCTCTGTTGCCCAGGCTGGAGTGCAGTGGCGCGATCTAGGCTCACTGCAAGCTCTGCCTCCCGGGTTCATGCCATTCTCCTGCCTCAACCTCCAGAGTAGCTGGGACTACAGTCACCTACCACCACACCCGCCTAATTTTTTTTTTTTTTTTTTGCATTTTAGTAGAGACGGGGTTTCATCATGTTGGCCAGGATGGTCTCAATCTCCTGACCTCGTGATCCCCTCACCTTGGCCTCCCAAAGTGCTGGGATTACAGGCTTGAGCCACCGCAAAGTGTTTTCTTAAATAGAAATAATATGGGTTAGAAAAATAGCAAATGCACATGGAATCATAGGAATATACATGAAGAATAAACAAACACCAATACCTATATATTTGTGGACACGTACACACTGTGCAACTACTATGTATTGAATCTTTGCAGGGATGAATCTTGAATGCATTACTAGATAATTGTATCCTGTATAAGAATCCTATGGGGCAGCACTATTGTTATTCCAATTGCCCGATGAAGAAACTAAGGATTAGTAGCATTTTAGTAATGTGCTCAAGGTCGCCCAGCTAACAAGTGGTGAATGTGGGACCTAAATGAAGGTCATATCTGATTCCAACTATGTTTTCATCACACAGAGTTCAGTCCAGTAAAATGCAGATCTCAACCCAGTGGCCCTTGGGTTTTGCTGAATGCACCCACACATAGGAGGTCCTGTTCCTTTCACGTATCCACGAGAACATCTGTATGCCCATGGTATAGTGAACAAAGGGAGTACTCCCCATTGCTACCTATACGGTGTTATTCTTTGCCACAAGAGTAGATGGGATGTTTAATAAATATATTTTTGGATCTTCCCACATTTGCAAAAATATTTAATCCTCATTCTTCTCCCTCCCTCCCTCCCTCCCTCCCTTCCTTCATTCCTTCCTTCCTTCTTTTCTTCCAAAACATTTGTATGATAGAATTTACATCCAGCATTGTGGGATCCCTAAGGTCTCGTTTAATACCAAAGAACCCTAAGCTTCATACCCGAAGCCGAGGTTTTAAGCCCACACCCCACAGTTACTAGCTGTATAAGTGCATGGTCATCATTTGAGTCTCTGATTATATTCATTATATATCAATACCTATCTTTTCTCCTCAGAATAGACATTCTGTGGATCAGATTAAAATGTGAAAAAATCACTTTTTATACATAAAGCATTACTCAAATGTCATTTCTTAGTGTTACTAAAAATGTGTACCTCTAGAGACCAATATGAAGAGAAATAGAGATTTTTAGTGCAGTAGGGGACTGTTTTGGTTTGGACGTTGGGATGGACAGCACCCCCTGCTGATGTGCTCATGGTCTGAGGACAAACAGCATCTTTAAATGAGGACTCAGGCCCCAGGCTAGGATGTGCTGTGCAACAGGACCCCATTCTTCTGCCAGCAATGCGCTTGCTGCCATGCTTTTCAAGAAGGGAAGGGTCAGATTACAGACATCCCGAATTCCAAATGAGAGCTTGAAAATGCTCCTTACTAGCATAACCTGGGTGGATTATTATTCTCTTCACCAGAACCCTCTTGTCACTTGTTACATCTCATTCCTTCTCTCTCCTTCCGTAGTAAAACCCTTCATGTTTGCTAGAAAATCCTGAAGCCCTGGGAAAAAATCCTAGTGATTTATTCGGGATTAGTCATAAACCAGTGGTTCTGAAGATTGGAACTTGCGCCTTTCAGGATCAGCTGAAATGTGGAAGGAAGTCTTTATGAGCCTCTTGACCCAGGTTTAGTCGTTCCTGATGGAGACATACGAGAGTGAAGCCCACACCACTCTCTCCTCATTCCATGCCTCTGGGCTTCAGGGCATAACGGTCAAAATTGAATTTCACAGCAACTACCTATAATCATAAGTGCCCCATTATGTGGGTCACAGCGAAGAAATTACTAAGAAGTGTCTCTTCATCAATTTTTTAACATGGAAACATAAGGGACGTATCGGTGATCATGATGTGGACCTGCCATCCAGACAGAGCCAGCTGTTTCCCAGCTGTGCGTGTTTTCCACGTACGGCGGTGCACGCTTTGGGTTGGGTGTACATGACTGGCTTTATTGCCCTCCACCGCCAGGCCTCGCTCTTTAGGGACCAGTTCACGAAGGGAGGAGAGATGGGGTGGGAAGAGAAGAAACACGAACACCCATGCTGAGCGCTTTGCCGGGTGTTCCACATTTGCTGCTCCCTTGTAAATCCTCACTGGAACTCCTAAGGCATGATCCCCCACTGCGTAGTCGAGAAACTGAAGCTCGGAGAGGTTACACAACTAATCCAAAACCACCATGCAGAATGTCAGACACATTGCAGATTCTCTAATAAGGTGTCCCTGAAAACTGACAGCCAAAATGTACACGAGCCAAAGATCCTCAAAACTTGAAATAATGTCACAACGAGAAAGGAGTCAAGTAATCTAATTCATTACATGATTTCACGAAGAAGAGAACAAAAGTAAAAATATAGGAAATATGACTTTTTAATATTATTCCTCATGGGAGAAAACGAGTATTTGTTGAAGACCTAATAAGGGCTTCCCATCTACTCTTCCTTTTAATCCAGGAAACGGAGGTTTTACCCCGCTAATGACGTTCTCAAAGCCACTGAGCCTGAAAGTGGCTGTTCTCAGACCTAAGCTCTTCCTACAGGGATTTGGGATCAAATAAAATATGTAGGTATAATTGAAAGCACTTAGTGAATTACTAATCACTCTGCAAATGAATGCTATTGTGATTGAGATAATTCAGAGTTCAATCAATTCGTGGTAAACAGCATAATTGTTTGCTGTAAAAACCAACCCTGATGTGCTGTCCAGGATTTATTTATAGCGCTTAGCAGTATCTCCTGACATGCCTGGTTTCTTCACATCCATCCTCTCCTCAGAGCCAGGGGCTGGCAAGAGAGTTGTGACACCACTGTTTCTAATTTCTTCTCACCAGGAATTGCTTATTCCTGTAGTTCCCAAGAGCCATAGCCTTGCCATATCCTCTGAGGCTCAACCGCAAGGCCTCGTTACGTTGTAGCTTTTGCTCTCTTGGCATCTGGCACCTTCCTGTGACTTTCCCTTCCCAAAGCAAGAATGCAGGTGATGTTCATGAAACTCAAGTGACCAGATACCATAAGCTATGTCATGGTGACTGCCACTTCTATCATATACCAGACTCCATTAGTTGCTTCTCTCCCCTAGATGGACTTTTTGCACAATCTCCAAAAGATCTTCATAGAAATAGAACAAGACCCCATTCAATCAGGCTCAGAGAACTCATGGGTAGGGGGTGCCCCTGGCAGCTCCAGCCTCAGCTAGCGGGACGCTCTAGGTACATATACTTCCGTTCTAGTCCTAAGGACTTCAGCCTCTGTAATCCCACTGCATTTTCAATAGGGGTCATTTGTCTGCAAAATCAGGAAGATGTTAGCTAACTCTGCCCCTTGGATATTCTTGCTTCTGTTCAGAAACCCACCTCATAGAGAGAAAAAACATTTCGCTGTAATAGTCTGTGCCATTACTCTACCCTGGGATGAAGTTTGTACTTTTACATCTTGATATAATGCAGGCAAACAAATATGTAAATATGTATGTGTAGGTCATGGTAACCTCTTAGACTCTGAGCCATGATTCTGCTCATGTTCTCCTCTTGCCCTTAAGAGATACTCAGGTAACAATCATTCCTCTCTCCCAGGCTGCCTCACTCAGGTCAGATGGAGGTCAACCAGATAGAGACTAAGCCCCTGTCCCCAGGTGGTCGCTGCTCTCGGCTCTCAGCTCTGCAGAAACCTGCATTTCTGAGCTGTCAATCTGCCGGCTGCCAACAGCGCCAAGCTCACTTACATTCTCAGCTGCCTTCATGGCGTCATTGGCACTTTAATTCTTAATTGCCTAAAAGCACTGGTAGTTATGCACTCAAACACAAGCTATAAAACTGTATGCAGCAGGGAATTATGCTGACTGCAGTAAGAAGGCTGTGGTGAAGTCCTCACCACACCTCACCCCGACTGCAGTAAAGTGCAAATAATTCCAGAGATTTTTCTCTTGTTCTCCAAATAACTGCACAGTTGAGTTCAGCAAAGGAGGGTCATTAGCCCTGAGAAGAGTTCCTGCCTCTCTCTAGCGCTAGAGTCCCAATATTGCTCATGCCAGAATTAAAACCTGAGTTGTTCCTACACTCCTTGTGACCACCGTCTTAGGGAATAACTAGGCTGCTGCGAGGAAGACACATCTCATTATCTGACCTTGAATCTTGAATCCTGGGAGGTGGTCCCACTGCTTTCGAAGGCAACTTATCCGTTGATTTTGTGTTCCAAGACCTTATTGCCACTAAATCCCTCATAAAGGTTATGGCTGGTGAACAGATCAAGGCGAAGCTCCTTCCCCTCCAGCGTGAGGGGTAGAGACGCAGGTCTGTCTGTTTTAAACTACAAGTTCTCAGTGAGAGCAGCAGCTCTGTTAATCCCCATGTGAAATGTCACAGTGCTAGAGCGAGCGAGGCAGTGCAGTTGGGGAAAGAGAAAAGTTTCAACATGACTTCTTGTTAATACAAAGCTTGTCAAACACATCACCTAGAAATACCAAATGTCTTTATTAGATTCCTTTATCTCCCCCCGAGATTGGAGGGACGCAACCAGTTGCTTCTCAGTCGAGATGTCATCATCCAGAAACTAATTAAAGGCTACAGAGGAAGCTAGGTCTCTCACACTCGGGAGAACAAAATGCATTAGCAACACAAGTAAAAAAAAAACTACAAGTGAACTTTATATCAAAAAGGGCAAGTTGGGAATTTGACAATAACTCTTCTTTCTCCCTCACCAGTTCCCAGCAGGAGAAAGCAGGCCCATCAGGATGTCAATGAATCTTGACACAAGACCATCTGCTCCCCTGCATCACTCAGGAAGGAATTTCTCCCCTGTCTATGGATACAGAGGGGAAGAGGCCACCTGACCACTTACTACGAGAAATGCAACTGTGTGGGTTTTATGCCAGCGTCTTCTCTTGCTATTGAGAACTGTAAAAGATGTATGCCGCTGAACAGCATTCATTTACCTCTGCACATCAAAGAGTCTGGCCACTCAATCCAAAATACGTCCAATTACAGAAAAGCATATAGAAGCAGATGTTGTGCCTCAAAACTGACAAAAATTCAGAACCTAAGTCCCTTGGTATGTTTAACCATGTAAGAAACCTCCTCCATATGAATTAGGTGAACAACTACACTCTACATACCATGCTTTGCAATCACCAAAAATCTCTACCTGTGTTGTCATGCCTTTCTTAGATTTCCCCTGCTGATGTTTCATGATCTTTTATGTTTCATTAATCATAGCTGTCCACAGAATACAATTTTAAAACCCATGCTTTGTCATTCGAGGTCCTCTCCCATTTAGCACTCTAGCCACACTAGATTGTGACTGTTCTACCAAAGAATTCACTGCCACTTTCCGTACTTCCTGCCTTGGTTCATGATATTTATCTTGTCTTACAAGATGCTTGCTTTTCAGGTCTACAGGTCTGAAACGTTGCTTATCATTTAGTCCTAGCTAAACACACCTTGCCTTCCACTAGGGTCTTATTACATATTGGCTGGATGGCTGATACTAAATGAGTGAATTAATTCAAAAGTTCAAAAGTTTGCCAACTCTGTCCACCCACAGAATAAATTTTAAGGTATTTATCTTGAGACATTAGGCACTCCTCCTTCCCCACTTACCTTCTACTTTTCTCTCTAATTATGCTTGATAAATATCACACATTGGTGTCTATCTGAATGGATTAATATTCAGTAAGGGCTCTATGCAAATCTGCAGAATATGACCATAGCCAAGAACTCAGACTAGGGAGCCAAGTAGACTCAGACTCCAATCCTGAATCTACTATCTACTAGTCATAGTTTTTCAAAGTTTTTACTGTGGTAAAATATATCTATCATTTATCATTTTGGCCATTTTTAAGTATACAGTTCAGCTGTATTCAATACATTTATAAGCGCAGGTGCAGTGTCTTACACCTGTAATCTCAGCACATTGGGAGGCTGAGGTGGGAGGATGGCTTGAGCTTAGTAATTTGAGATCACCCTGGGTAACATAGCAACACCGCTATCTCTATAAAAAAAAAATTTAAACTTAGCTGTTTGTGCTGGCATGATACTGTAGACCCAGCTACTCAGGAGGCTGGATCACTTTAGCCCAGAAAGTTGAGGCTGCAGTGAGCCAAGATTGCCCCACTGCACCCCAGCAAGGGCAACAGGGCAAGACTTTGTCTCTCAAATAAATAAGTAATAAATAAATGTATAAACAGACATATGTTTAAGAAAGTTATTTAACTTCTCAGTGTCCTTTTTTCAAAATGCAAATAATAACAATACCTAATAGGGTGGTTATGATAAATGGTAATTTAGATGATTTACATAGTACTCAGGACATGTTAAAAGATCAAAAATAGAATTATACACACAAATATGCACTCACCAATCCAACTATTAATAGAATCATTTCCCCCAATCTCTGTGTAACCAAATCCCAGGAGGTACCTCTTACTAAATCTAATGCCCAAGTCCCTGTCCTCAATATAATTTAATCTTCCAGCAGTATCTGACCCAGATCTACCCTTCCTTCTTTGGATTGATGCTATCACACTGTCCTTACTCTCTACTGACCTTACTGGCTACTCCTCCTTAATGTCAAAGTCTACATGTTGACGTGATCTATTTCATGCCCATCAGCCCTCTTCTTTAACTAAAACTCCCTTCCGTCCCATCTGTGGCTTAACTACTATCAGATACCCATGGTTTCCAAATTCATGCCATCAGCCTTAACCTCCCTTTGAGCTTCACTCTCATAGGCCAAAAACTGGATTCAATGCTTTTTATTTACTTTTTTTCTCTTGGTTTTTATGTGAGCTTCAGGGAGTACATGTGCAGGTTTGTTACATGGGTAAATTGTGAGTTTACATGGGTAAATCTGGTGTGTCAATGATCCAGTAACACCGGTAGTGACCAGAGCAACCAACAGGTAGTTTTTCACCCCATATCTTTCTCCCATCCTCCCCTACTCAAGTAGTCAATACAGTCTATTGCTTCCTTCTTTGTGTCTATGTGTATTCAATGCGTAGCTCCCACTCATAAGTGGGAACATGCAGTATTTGGTGTTCACTTAGGATAATGGCCTGCAGCTCCACCCATGCTACTGGAAAGAACATGATTTGGTTTGTTTTAATGGATGGGTAGTATTCCATGGTGTATGTGTACCACATTTTCTCTATCCAGTCCACCACTGATGGGCACATAGGCTGATTCCATGTCTTTGCTATTGTGAATAGTGCTTCAGTAAACATATAAGTGTATCTATTTTTGGTGAAACAATTTCTTTTCCTTGTGGTATATACCCAGTAATAAGATTGCTGCATTGAAACGTAGTTGTGTTTTAAGTCCTTTGAAAAATCTCCACACTGCTTTCCACAGTGGCTGAACTAATTTACATTCTGACAAACAGAGTAAACCTGTTCCCTTTTCTATACAACTTTGTCAACATTTGTTGTTTTTCAACTTTTTAATAATAGCATTCTGACTGGTGTGAGATGTAAGATGGTATCTCATTGTGGTTTGATTTGCATTTCTCTAACAATTAGCAATCATGAGCATTTTTTCCATATATTTCTTAACACATGTATGTCTTCTTTTGAGAAATATCTGTTCATGTCCTTCTTCTATTTTTTAATGGGGTTATTTGTTTTTTGCTTGTTGAATTAAATTCCGTTATAGATTCTGGACATTAGATCTTTGATGGATGCATAGTTGGTGAATATTTTCTTCCATTCCACAGGTTGTCAGTTTACTCTGTTGATAATTTATTTTGCTGTGCAGAAGTTTAATTAGGTCTCACTTGTCAATTTGGGGCTTTGTTGCTATTGCTTTTGGGGACTCAGTCCTAAATTATTTGCCAAGGCCAATGTCCAGGAGGATGTTTCCTAGGCTTGTTTTCAAGGGTTTTTATAGTTTTAGGTATTACATTTAAGCATTTAATCCATCTTGAGTTAATTTTTGTATATGGTAAAAGAAAGGGGCCCAATTTCAATCTTCTACATAAGGCTAGCCAGTTATCTTGCACCATCTATTGAATAGGGAGTCCCTTTCCCATTGCTTGTTATCGTCAACTTTGTTAAAAGTTAGATGATTGTAGGTGTGAAACTTTATTTCTGAGGGCTCTATCCTGTTTCGTTGGTCTATGTGTCTGTTTTTGTAACAGCACCATGCTGTTTTGATTACTGTAACCTTGTAGTATAGTTTGAAGTCAAGTAATATAATGCCTCTGGCTTTGTTCTTTTTGCTTAGGATTGCTTTGGCTATATGGGGTCTCTTTTTTGTTTTGTTTTTTTTTCTTTTTTTGGTTCTATATAGATTTTAGTACAGTTTTTTTTTCTAATTTTGTGAAAAATGATGTTAGTAGTTTGATAGGAATTGCATTGAATCTGTATATTGCTTTGGGAAGTATGGCCATTTTAACAATATTGATTCTTCCTATCCATGAGCATGGAATGTTTTCCCATTTGTTTTTGACTTTTTTGATTTCTTTCAGCAGTGTTTTGTAATTCTCATTGTACAGATTTTTTTTACCTTCTTGGTTAGACATATTCCTAGGTATCTTACTCTTTTTGTGGCTATCATAATTGAGATTGCGTTCTTGATTTGGCTCTCAGCTTGGAAGTTATTGGTGTAGAGAAATGCTATTGATTTCAGCCAGGTGCAGTGGCTCACACCTGTAATCCCAATACTTTAGGAGGCCGAGGTGGACAGATCACTTGAGGTGAGGAGTTTGAGACCAACCTGGCCAACATGGTGAAACTCCATCTCTACTAAGAGTACAAAAATTAGCCAGGCGTGGTGGCACAGGCCTGTAATCCCAGCTACTCAAGAGGCTGAGGTACAAGAATCACTTGAACCTGGGAGGTGGAGGTTGCAGTGAGCTAAGATTACACCACTGTACTGCAGCCTGGGTGAAAGAGTGAGATCCTGATTCAAAAAAAAAGAAGGAAGAAATGATACTGATTTGTGCACATTGATTTTGTATCCTGAAACTCTATTGTAGTTGTTTATCAGTTCTAGGAGCCTTTTGGCAGAGTCTATGGGGTTTTCTAGGTATAGAATAACATCATCTGTGAAGAGAGATAGTTTGACTTCCTATCTTCCTATTTGGATGCCTTTTATCTCTTTCTCTTGAGTGACTGCTCTGGCAAGGACTTTCAGTATTATGTTACATAGGTCTGGTGAGAGTGGTAATAATTGTCTTGTTGAATTTCTCAAGGGGAATGGTTCCTTTCGTCCGTTCAGTATTATGTTGACTGTAGGTGTGTCATATATGTCTCTTATTATTTTGAGGCATGTTCCTTTGATGCCTAATTTGTTGAGGGGCTTTTAACATGAAAGGATGTTGAATTTTATTGAGAGCCTTTTCAGCATTTATTGAGATTATTATGTTATTTTGGTTTTTAATTCTATTTATTTAGTGAAACACATTTGTTGACTTTTACATGTTGAACCACCCTTGCATCCCAGGAATAAAGCCTACTTCATCATGGTAAATTAACTTTTTGATGTATTGCTGGATTAGGTTTGCTAGTATTTTGCTGAGGATTTTTGTACCTATGTTCATCATGGAAAATAACCTGAAGATTTTGTTGTTGTTGTTGTTTGTTTCATTGTGTCTTTGCCAGCGTTTGGTATCAGAATAATGCTGGCCTCACAGAATGAGTTAGAGAGGAGTGCCTCCTCCTTTATTTTTTGGAATAATTTCAGTATGACTGGTATTGGTTCTTTGTACATCTGGTAAAATTTGACTGTGAATCCATCTGGCCCTGGTCTTTGCTTCGTCAGTAGGCTTTTTATTACGGATTCAATTTTGGAACTCATTATTGGTCTGTTCAGGATTTTAATTTCTTCCTGGTTCAAGCTTGGGAGGCTGTAGGTTTCCAGAAATTTATCCATTTCTTCTAGGTTTTTCAGTTTGTATGCGTAGAAGTGTTTGTAATGGTCTCTGAGTAGTTTCTGTATTTCTATGGGGTTGGTTGTAATGTCACCTTTGTCATTTCTGATGGTGTTTGCATCTTCTCTCTTTTCTTATTTAATAATCTTAACTTTTAGTTTTGTTGATCTTTTGTATGGATTTTTTCCACATCTCAATTTTGTTCAGTTACGTTCTGATTTTGGTTATTTCTTTTCTTCTGTTAGCTTTGGGGGTTGGTTTGCTCTTGTTTTACTAGTTCTTCTAGATATGACATTTGGTTGTTAATTTGAGATCTTTCTAATTTCTTGATGTAAGTTTTTAGCACTATAAACTTTCCTTTTAACTCTGTGTCCCAAATATTCTGCTTTAACTGTGTCACAAATATTCTGATCTATTTTTTTCCATTTGTGCTCGTTTCAAAATTTTTTTTAAATTTTTTTGTTTTTACCTTAATGTTATTCTTTACCCAAAAGTCATCCAGGAGCAGGTTGTTTAACTTTCATAGAATTGTATGGTTTTCAGAGATCTTCCTGTTAATAATTTCTTTTTTTATTGCACTGTGGTCTGAGAGTGTGGTTGGTGGCCTTTGACTTTTTTGAATTTATGGTGACTTGCTTTATGGTTGAGCATGTGGTTGATCTTAGAGTATGTGCCATATGCAGATAAGAAGAAAGTATATTCTGTTGTTGTTCTGTCGTTGTGGAGTGTTCTGTAGATGTTAATTAAATACAACTGGTCAAGTGCCATGTTTAAGTCAGTGTATCTTTGTTAGATATCTGCCTCCAATATCTGTCCAGTGCTGTCAATGGGGTGTTGCAGTCTCCCACTATCATTGTATGTTTATCTAAATATCTTTGTAGATCTCGAAGAAGTTGTTTTGTGAATCTGGATGTTCTGATTTTAGGTTTGTACATATTTAAGATAGTTAAGTTTTCTTGTTGAACTGAGCCCTTTATAATTATGCAATGACTCTCTTTGTCCTTTTTGACCAATTTTGGTTTAAAATCTCTTTTATCTGATATAAGAACAGCAATCTCTACTCTTTTTCATTTTCTGTTGGACTGATACATCTTTCTCTATCCCTTTCGTTTGAGCCTATGGGTGTTGTTACTCATGAGATGTATCTCCTGAAGGCAGCAGACAGTTGTGTCTTGCTTTGTAATCCAACTTGCACACTATGCCTTTTAAGTGGGGCGATTAGCTCATTTATATTCAATGTCAATATTGATATGTGAGGATTTTATCCTGTCATTATGTTGTTAGCTGATTGTTACATATACTTGATTGCATAGTTGCTTTATAATGTCAGTGGGCTACATACTTAAGTGTGGCAGGTATTATTCTTTCTTTTCCAAGTTTGCCACTCCCTTTAGGAACTCTGATGAAATAGGTCTAGTGGTAACAAATTCCCTTACTGTTTGCTTGTCTGAAAAAGATTTTATTTCTCCTTTGCTTATGAAGTTTAGTTTCACAATATATGAAATTCTCGGTTGGAATTTTTTTAAGGATGCTCAGAATCGGCTCTCAATTTCTTTTGGGCTTGTTTTCTGTTGAAAGTTTCACTCTTAGCCTGATGGGGTTCTATTTGTAAGTGATCTGCCCCTTCTCTCTGGCTTCCTTTAATATTTTTTCTTTCACTTCGACCTTGGAGAGTCTGATGACTATGTGTCTTTTAGATGGTCATCTTGTATAGTATCTCACAGGGGTTCTCTCAATTTCTTGAATTTGCATGTTGATCTCTTTAGCCAGATTGGAAAAACATTTTGGACTATATCCTCAAATACGTTTTCCAAGTTGCTTGTTTTCTCTCCTCTTTCAGGAATGCCAGTGAGTTGGAGGTTTGGTCTCTTTACATAATCCCATATTATTGAAGGTTTTGTTCAATTTTTTAAATTCTTAAAAAAAAAAAATTCTGCCTGCATTGATTCAAAGGAGTGATCTTCAAGCTCTGATATTCTTTCCTCAGCTTGATCTATTCTGTTGTTAATGCTTCTAATTGTATTATTAAATTCTTGTAGTAAATTTTTAATTTCCAGAAGTTCAATTTGGTTCTTTCTAAAATGGCTATGTCATCTTTCAACTCTTGGATCATTTTACTGTTTTCCTTGTATTGGGTTTCAACATTCTCTTGTATCTTGTTGATCTTCCAGGCCACTCAGATCCTAAATTTTATTTCTGATATTTTGGTCATTTCCATCTGCTTAAGAACCATTGCTGGGTAGCTAGTGTGATCATTTGGAGGTAAGAAGACACTCTGGGTTTCAGAGTGGCCAGAGTTCTTGTGCTGATTCTTTCTCATGTGAAGGCTGATGTTCCTCTATCCTTTGAAGTTACTGTCTTTGGAGAGAGCTTTGTGGTTTTATGTTCTTTACAGCCCTTGAGGGTTTGACTGTGGGGTAAGGCGGGTATAGTCAAATGGCTTCATTTCCAGAGGTGTTCAGAGGGCCAAGGCTCAGCTGCTCACTTCTGGGCAGTGTGCTCTAACCTTGTGGGGCTGAAACTTGGTCTGTGGGTTTGTCCTCTGTCCCCTTGAGGTTGAGAACGGGTTGCACTGGAAGGTGGGAGCGAGGTGCTCCCAGATCACTGGCACTAGCACTTTGTAGAGGGAGCTGAGGTTTGAAAGCACTCTAGCGTGGTGGTAGGGTTGGGTGGCTAAGGTGCTCCCAGACCACCAGCAACAGCACTTCACTGGGTCGTGGCCGCAAGCATAAGCATTCCAAAGTGGCAGTGTGTAGGGGTGGGGGGCTGCATCAATGTTTTTTAGCTTTGTGGACACTGACCTGTTTTTTTCCCCTCTGGTAAATACTACCCAAGTCTATTCTACTCTCACTACATCTGTGGTCTTCCTGTTTTTACTGTTTGCATGGACATTCCATTCTCTGTATCATGTCTAGAGTAATTAAAACAAAACAAAATGACAAAAAAATCAAATAATATCATCCCCTGCTTATAAACCTCCAATGGCATTTGATTGAACTTAGAATTAAATTCAAAGTCCATACTTGTGTCTCCTAGATGCTACATCACTAACACCTGAAGGAAGTCTCTGACTTTACCTTGGACTATTTTGCACAGAATTCACTTAGTTTCCTGACCTGCTTTCTCTCTCTCTCTCTCTCTCTCTCTCTCTCTCTCTTTTTTAAAGATGGATTCTGACTCTGTCGCCCAGGCTGGAGTGCAGTGGTACAATCTTGGCTCATTGCAACCTCTGCCTCCCGGGTTCAAGCTATTCTCCTGCCTCGGCCTCCTGAGCAGCTGGGATTATAGCTGCCACTGCAGCTGGCTAATTTTTGTAGTTTTTAGTAGAGATGGGGTTTCATCATGTTGGCCAGGCTGGTCTTGAACTCCTGACCTCACGATCCACTTGTCTCAGCCTCCCAAAGTGCTGGGATTATAAGCATGAGTCACTGCGCCCGGCCCTTTCTATCTCTTAGATGCCAAGGTTAAGGCCTTCAGGCCCTTACAGTTTCTTTCCTCTCCTGAAATGCTCTCTCTCCAGAGCATCACATATTTCGTTGTTTATAATTTAGTTCTCATTTCAAATTTCCCCTTCTCACTGCCCTTCCTTGCTATGCTACCTCATATAGCTTCCTGGCCTATCTCATTACCATGCTTTGGTTATTAGTATGGCTCATGACACTCTCTGAAATTCTCATTCAATTTTTTAGTGTCTGATGTCTCTCTCTTCTCATTGGAATGTAACAGCTATGAGAACCAAACCTAATATTGTCCACACTCTGTCCCTTCGACCAAAAATTCCCAGCACACAACAGGGGCTCAAATCATTTTGTTGAATATATGAACTCCCCTGGCCAGAATTAAATGATTCCTTCTTTGCCCTTTGTTCAAACCACTCTGATCGAGCATATCACAGTTTGTCTTAGCAACTATTAGTATATATCATTCCCACAAGACTATGAGACTGTAGATGGCAGGACCTATAATGTTTTTATCTCTTTTGTGTGCTTCACCTTTATGGCCCCCAGCATGGAATAGTGTTTCTTGCGAATAGTAGGGGCACCACAAATGATTGTTCATTTGTATGCATACACTGAATCGCACATTTTCTTTCTTGTGGCTCTACAGTACTAAAAGACGTATTTCTGGCAAAGGTTCCCATGGCATAACTATTGACACAGGAGTGATTAAACTGTTGCTGCCACACAAACTCCAAAAGGCACTCAAGTATCGTGTGTGTGTGTGTGTGTGTGCATGCGCGCGTGGTATCTGCTGTGAATCAGTGGGCAAGGCAACTGTATTCCTGGTGCACAATTTGCTGCTTGCCATGAAGCTAGAGAAAGTGTCAGCATGCATTTGAGAAGTTCAAGTTCGGTTCCTTCTTCTAAGGCTCTAGAACATGAAATAAAACATTGTCCTGCAGGCAGCTCTTCTTTACTGAGAAGGTTGTGTTGAGTAACACAGAAAAGCTAAACAAAAAACCTGTCACTGGGCAATAAATCAAAAATAGGTCTGTGCTCCTGAAGATAAATCAGCAACTTTAATACTCCTCCCCTGAGCTGGGCATCTTCAAGGAACACAGGACAGGTGTCTCCAAGCTGAAGTATTGGTTAAAAAGCTGTCCTTTAAATTACATTTGGACTATTTCTTTCCCAGCTGGCTGTATTTTTTGTGATCTATCTGGAGGCTTAAAAAGACACACAGAGAAATAAATCTCAGTTCCATTAAGCACACACTATGGACTTGCATATTTGTTCTTATCTTTGGCCTCTCTTCCTTTCTATCATCCCCCACCTGCCCCCCTTCCCAACACTATCAAACATCAGCACCAGAAAATGTTTGCAATTACTCCAGACGCTGATACTAATCTAATTCCCTGTAATTGCTATTCATCATCATGTAGTCCTCCTTTCTTTCTTATTAAGCTCTTATGCTCACATCCCACATATCCTATAACTTCAGATATAAACTCATGTGTGCTCATTTCTAGAGTCAAAATGGTTGGCAGAGGAAATGGCTCCCATGCACACTGTCAGTTAGAGAAGGAGGGTCAGTAGAGACAACCCAGGGGGGCAGTGCTACAGGTCTAGATTAGATTAGCATCAGTTAATGCACTTGCCTTTGTTTTAAATCAGACACAGGCCCCTGCTGAGATGAATCAATATTTAATAATTGTGAGATACAGTTATGTGTATATGCAGGGGTCTCCATCCCACCCTCATGGGGAACTGTTTGCAACAACATTGCACATACAGCATATCATGATGCCTGGTGCTGGTTCCTCTGGGAATTCCTATTTTTATCTGCAGTAACATCCACCTCTAAAATGCATAATAAAGATAATAAGCTAACCCCCAGAAGAGATATGCCTAGACTAAAGTGTTTAGAGAGCGGCGTGAGTTCATTAAGGCAGGCAGTGGAATTTTCCTTTCTGAAGATGTGAGCCGGAAAGGGTGCCCTAGAGTCTGGGAGGAGAAGGAACCTCTTCATTTCTGAAGGTACTTTTCAGGACAGCATTCAAAAGCAAGCCTGGCACGGCCTGGAGGGAGACAAGACACAGGTTTCTGGCCCCTCAGCCAGGCATTTTTCTCAAGTCTTCAGCTTTGTCTCCTATAGAAGGAGGCGTTTGGATTAGTCAGGGTTCCTCAACCTCAGCACTACTGACATTTGGGGCTGGATGATTCTTCGTTGTGGGGTTGTCCTGTGCATTGCAGGATGTTTTGCAGAATCTCTGGTCTATATCCACTACATGCCAGTAGCATCTTCATGCTAATTTCTTCCCTGACACATGCACACACACACACACGCGCACACGCACACGCACAGAGTTGTGACAAACTAGGATGTCTCCAGACATTGCCAAATGTTTCCTGGAGGGTAAAGTTGCACTTGGTAGAGCGGCTGGGCTGGCTCATCATTAGGAGGCTTTCTTGTTTTCTGTGATGCTATGTCTCCTTTTCCATTTTGGAAGTCTCCACGTAGACATGTTAGTCAGAGGGACAGATTGCAATTCTTTGGAAGTTTCTCCTACGTATCACTCTCTTTTTAGTTACCCAATCCATGCTCACTTTCAAAGTGGAGATGTCCATTGTCTTGCTCTGAACCTCACTTCTTAGCCTCAGAAGGTACACAGGTGCCACGTACCCTATCACACTCCTGTCATAGCTCCAGAGGCAGATGTGGTCTCAGAAACACCTTCTTGCTCTTACAATTGCTCCCCAAAGCCCAGAGATGCTTCAGATCACTCCCCTCTTTTGGACTCCACCTGTGTCTGCTCAGCTCCATCTCACGGCCCCTGCTGGAGGTCGCCAGCAGCACAGGGTAGCTGGCTGCTGAATGGCTCATTACCCAGGGCAAATCTGTCAGAGGAGCCTCAGCCTGAGCACTGTAATGAATTGGCTAGGAATGAATGCATTAATCTGGGGCTATTAGAGCCTTTTATCAGGCTGCCTAAAATATACTGCCTTTCCCAAGCACACTGAGCAGGCGTTTCACCCTAAAGGGATACGTGGGTGGGGAGCACTATATTGGTGCTAACTAAAACAGAACAGCTAAGAAAAATATGAAGGGGAGTACAGAGAAGCCAGATATGGTGTTGCTGAACGTACTTCCAGAATCTCATCTTGTTTTTTCAGGGCATTCAATCCTTAAAACACATACACATACACACACACACACACACACACACACACACACACCATCTGAGCAACTTCCTTTCCAGTGAAAATGAGGAAAAGAGAAGCAAGGCTCTGAAGACATCCTCAAAGTAGCATATTCCCCAAGGAACTGAACAGTGAGATTAGAAAGGGCATGGGTAGCCAGTCTGGCCCTGCTTCTCTGATGTATCCAGTGGAGTCTATTCAATTGAACAGATGTGGATCCTGGCATTCAGATGTAGACAATGTTCTCCTAGACACGGAGTCAAGGGAATGGACCTATTCATAGACCTATGGCTGCCACAAACCCCCCCTGAAAGTGTGAGCACGGGGGCTCTCCACAGGGAGACATCTAGCGTTGAAGGAAATCATAGGGATTACCACAGCGGGCTCTGAAGCAGTAATGAGATGAGAACTGGACGAAGGGCAGATCTGCAAAAGTCCTATCCCTGGTACATTTTAGGGTCACTGGTTTGACGTCTTAGGGTTTAGTTCCTCCATTTATAAAATGGAAATTATTATAACTGCCTTGTCTTACAGTGCCCTTCTGAGAACCAAATAAGACAACCTCCATGAAAGTATTTACATATCATTAAAGAAAAAAATATAAGGAATGGCTGCAATGCCATGACCTGAAAGCCTGAACATTTCAAAACAAAACAAAACATTACAAAATAAAATTTAAAGAGGCCGGGCGCAGTGGCTCAAGCCTGTAATCCCAGCACTTTGGGAGGCCGAGATGGGCGGATCACAAAGTCAGGAGATCGAGACCATCCTGGCTAACACGGTGAAACCCCGTCTCTACTAAAAATACAAAAAAAAAACTAGCCGGGCGAGGTGGTGGCGCCTGTAGTCCCAGCTACTCGGGAGGCTGAGGCAGGAGAATGGCGGGAACCCGGGAGGCGGAGCTTGCAGTGAGCTGAGATCCGGCCACTGCACTCCAGCCTGGGTGACAGAGCGAGACTCCGTCTCAAAAAAAAAAAACAAAATAAAATTTAAAAAAGCAGGCTGTCTAAAGCAGTGGCCACATGGATGATAAGATGGAGTCTCTATCTGCTGCTGTCATCATGAATTTCAAGTGGCCTGCAGGTTCCTCGGGGAGCTGGGATACCAGTCAAACTAAAAAGAGAAGGCTGCATTAGAGATCCAAGACTGGCTAGGACTTCCTCCAAGGAGATTTGGGCTGCTGGAAAGAAACAAGCTAGTGTATTCATATGGGCTGGCCATCCACTGCCTGCTTCCCTTGGTGGCTGTGTCTCCCAACCATTTTGTTGTCCCCTCATTGTGACTTACACTCCTCATGGGGACAGTACCATAATGAGGTGGAATCAAGTAAAACCTAGGCTCCTGCTGGGAAGTCCCAGTGATGAGAGAGCCACTGCAGTGGCGCAGTGGTGGAGTTCTGGTCACCAGAGGCTCCTGCTGGAGTTCTTCCTTTCTTTCTGTCTTCAGTAAATTTGGAATCAAGAGGGCTTCCCGAAAGCCTGGGATTTATTGATTTCAATCATCCTCTTAACTATCTAAGGCAGAACTCTTTAGATTTGACTTCATTCTTCCCCTAATCCCCCATTTCTAGGGTGGGAAAGCGATGAATAGGCAAGGGCGGCAGTTATTTTTGATTAGGATGAATCAAGTCCAGAGCAGCTGTCTGCTTTGAAGTGCCTTGACCCATTATTTGCCTGAGCACAAAGCAGGGTCAACATTACAGAATCCAAGCCCAAAAATAAAGTGAAAGTAATGGATGCCACCCAGCCCTGCAGCCCCCTTCCTATTCCATCCTGGGCTCTCTCCCAGCTTTCATGAAAGCTATGCTCTTGAGAACTAACTTCCAAGCTTCCTACATGCCAAAGATCTGCAGGCTATTTTTGTGCCTCTGACCAACATATTCTTAAAAAATAATTATATTAAAACTATTAGTAAATGACCAGACACTCTTTTTCCTTATTAATGGAGAGATTTGAGTTATATGCAGCAAAGTTAGCAATACTGAGCCATTTGTTTTGGAGTGGATTACCACGACCCATTTATGTAGCTGTTGGGGAAGGAAGAAAATAACTATTTGTGGTATAACAAAATCATGTGCAATAGGATAATTGGAAGGCATCAAGCTCTAATTTTGGGCATCGCTTCTCATTAGAAAAGTACTGGAAAAAGTCTTTGTGTGCATTATAAACGCAGGGTTTATCTCAGAGTGATATTCTGATGGAAGAAAATTTCCTCCCTTAAGAAAGAAAAGTGAGAGAAGAGGCACACATTATGGGGAACAAAAAAGCCGTGACATCTCAAGAAAATGTGTGCATAAATGTCTGTTTGGATATTCATTCGCCTGTGTGTATACACAGAGGCACATGCATTCACACGTATGTACACGTGCACACATACAGTGGGAGTAGAGTGACAGTGATAGAAAGCAAGACACAGAAAGAGATGTTTCCGTGTGAAATGTCTTCCAGCAGTGAGGTTTTTGTTTCATTTTTCACTTTTAAAGTTCTGTTTCTACAGCACTGAGCCTAGATATGACAATTTAGAGAAAGTGGGATATTAACAGATCAAATAGCCTTATAAGGATGCCACTCCATATAAACAATTTCAGCAAAATAATCCAGTGTGCTGTGGCAGAGTACAGCATTAATCTAGATCAAGATAAATTAGAACAACAAAAAAAGGTAGGCTGAAAGCAGAAGGCCTAGCCACACAGTTTCTGAACTGGCACCCCTCTGACACCATGAAGCCGTAGCACAGGTTCACAATGACATGGTACGTTCATGGTGCTGTGTGAATCTGACTGAAGGTCAATTGCCTAGAAATGCACATCATTTTTCCCAAAAAACTTTGTGTATCTCATTCTTCATCAAATTCATCTTGTGTAATTACAAATAATCTAAATTTACATTTAGAAGAAAAAATGAAGCTTTGAGGCTTTATGGCTCAAATCCTAATCTTTCTCTGGTCTTTCCTTCCAGGTCAGAACCATTGAGGGAAGAGAGCCAGGCTTCAGGAGAATCAGAGGGTTCCACCACCTTTAACTACCAGGACCGGATGATTGGAGTGTGGGGGTCTGCAGGAAAGAATTTCCTGTGTCCTGCCTCAAGAAAAAAGAAGCAGCTCTCCACCTTAAGCCAATCTGATCCATTCTAAGTCAGTAGAAAGGTCTTAAAAGCAGCAGCAGCACCCACCTGGGTATGAGATGTAGGAACTGGGGCAGTGCACTACCCCCAGCAGCTGTGCCAAGCAAGCACAAAGAGGATGAGCTGAGAGAGGAATCTGCTTGGGAGGCAGCCAGTGACTGTCTGGACCAACTGGATCCCCAGCCTCAGCCCAGGAGAACAGAGCAAAGGAGCAGAGGAAAAAGAGGATCTCTTTTCTCTGCCTTGGGGAGGAGGCAGAAGTGTCAGGGAAAGTTGCCTCTTCTGTGGGTAAACACAGGATATGGAACAGGAAGATCTACGGACACCCCCGTACACTCACTCCTTTCGAAAGAGGCTCTCAAAAAAGGCAGTAAAATGTTGGAAATACAAAATCTTCAGCTCCACTTTCATCATTTCCAGTTTGCGCTTGGCACCAGCCACCATAGAGAAACTCTAACATGATACTGGGAAGACACGGTCAGTCCTTTTCTCTGAAGGATTTTTTCTTGCCACCAGAAACTCTAGATTAGCAGGCATCATAGTTATGAGACTCTGGAGCCAAATTTGTAATCACCATTAAGACAAAGAGCCAAAGGACTGTGCATGTCCCAGCAAGGTATTCTAAAACAGAAATCGCTACTGCCTTTAACAACACAGGTGTCATTTGAAAAATCTAACAATGGCCTAAATCTTTATTGAATATTAAGTTCCAGAAACAGGAATGGAAGCACTTTACACTTTATTTTTTTGGAGGTGGTGAGTCTAAAGTGTCTACGACCACGTAGATCTAGAGAAGATATACTTGTCTGCTGCTTTCAAAGAACATGGAGATGTTTCAGACGACACTTGTGTTGTTAAAGGCAGTAGCAATTTCTGTTTTAGAATACCTTGCTGGGACATGCACAGTCCTTTGGCTCTTTGTCTTAATGGTGATTGCAAATTTGGCTCCAGAGTCTCATAACTATGATGCCTGCTAATTTAGAGTTTCTGGTGGCATGAACATTCCTTCAGAAAAAAATGACTGACTCTCTTCCTGGTATCGTGCTAAAGTTTCTCCATGGTGCCTGGTGCCAAGCACAAACTGGAAAGGATGAAAGCGGAGCTCAAGAGTCCAGGCCCTCAAATGCTGAGCCTGTTAGGTCACTGCCAAATGTGGCCAGTGGGACATGGTTAACTGATCTGGGACAAGTTGGTTGGCATGCCTCTGCAGGTTTCTGGGTCCTTGAGGAGTCATTACAAATGTGTTGATTATTGCAGTCATAGAATAACCATTCCCTGAGCAACTGCTATGTGCTGGTCTTATGTAACAGAGATGGTAGTGGGTAAGATAGGAGCATTAAGTTCAAGGGTGTGCCAGCAGGTGTAGAAGTTGACAATATATGCAACGAGGACTGTACAGCACCATGTGAGATGAAAATATAGAGTGTGACAGGAACATAAAGAGGGTATCAGGGAGGAAAATGCAAAGAAAGGCACCACGTGTTTGGGCCTTACAGAAAATGTGAGTTCCAAGGCAGCAAAGGAGACTGTTCTAGGAAGCAGAAAGCATATGTGAAACCTGTAAGTAACATCTTTAAAATGTTGGAAAATGAGTTGGTCTGTGTTCCTGTACTATAAGGTGGGTGGTAGAATTTGATGGTAAAAAGATAATTTGGGGCCCCATTTTAGAGAAGTTTATATGCTTTGTTAAAGAGTTTGGATTTTATTCCATAGGAAATGGGGACCCATCCAAGGATTCTAAGCAGATTTGCTTGGAAAGATAATGCTGGCAGCAGTGCAGGCTGCATACTCAAGAGAGTACTGATTAGAGATAGCTACCAGATTAGTACTGCCATCATTGCTATTTTCACCAACTCACCCCCCATTATTACTTTCCAGCTTTAGTGTCATCTTACCATTATTGTGTGCACACTGCTTGTGGGCATACACAATGCTTTACACCTACAGCCTCAATTTGTTCTTGCAGAGACTCTGTGTGGCAGGCATTATTATTATTCCCCTGATCTTACACATGACACACAGAGAGATTAAATAACACGCCCAGGGTTGCACAATGAGTGAGCGTGATCTGTGGTTTGATACAAATGCAGGTAATCAGACACTGGAGCATGCATCCTTAGCTAGTACATCACTATTTAAAAATATAAAAGTCCTCTCCAGTCATGACCCATGGCTTCTCTAAGAGTGGAAAGAGCAGAATGGGAAAAAAAAGAGAAAGGAATATTTGGTAAATAGAATTGCAAGAGTAGGAACTTAAATAAACACCACTAACAAAACAGGTGTGTTAAAAAGAAGTGAAAGAAAAACTAGCAAATGATGGAGTTTTCTAGCTTGGCTGATATGATGCGTCGGTGGCATTAGTTAACATGGGAAATAATGGTTGAAGACAAGATTTCCTCATGAAATATGGAGTGGGCATTTGCCATTCCTTCAAGCTACTACTGCCCAGACTCTGAAGCCCCTTCCTCGATTAGTAAAAAAAAAAAAAGCAAACAAAAAAAAAACTAGATAGTGTGACTCCATTTTGAAATCTGATAAGACTTCAGACTTGCCTTATAGTATCCTAATAGGTGCAGCATAGGAATGTCACATGGTCTCTGTCTACTGGATGCTCTTGTCAAGGAATTTGCAAACATAGTTAAAAATGCAAAGATACAGAGACAGTTGGAATTCACTCCTGTTGGGATGTTCAGCATTCAGAGGTCTCAGAAGGAACAGAAGAGGCATCAGATGCCAGGGTTTCAATGATGCCAACATCAGTGCCACTATTAAGCTGTAGTGGATGCAATGCCCTGGCAGGACTTCCTGCACTGTAATTTTTCTATGTATTGACCCCCTTCCCATTTTTGAATCAACCCTCTGTCAATTCCATGAGTTATACAACATATTTTCAGTCAACTCCTTGTTTCTGTTAAGTCAACCTGAATCAATCCCCATTGATTGAAACCAAAAACCTAGTTAGGTACCAAGGATAATAAAAACAGTTTGGAATACACTGAGCTCAAGTTGTCTGCAGGACATAAAAGCTAAGAATCTCAGTAGACAACTTGTAACCCTTTGGGAATTCAGAAAAGCAATGAGGCAGAGCACAACAGGATGACTGCCTAAAGCATAATCTTCACGCCGATGCCATCACAGAGTAGCATCACCTGGAAAAACACAAAAGGAAGGTTCAGGTGTGGAACCCAGGGGAAAGCCAACATGTGTGACTCATGAGAAGGAGGAAGGTGGATGAAGAAAAGAAACTGAGATGGGGTGGGGAGAGTTGGGTGAAAGTCAGGAGGGAGTAGTTTCACGAAAAGTTGGTAAAGAAAGAGTATCATCAGTAAGGAGAGTGGTAGCAACTGCATCAACTATGATGAAAGAGTGTTGAAAAAAATGCCATGAGATTTGGCAATAGGCAATTGCTTGTGTCCTTAGCACAATCACTTGTCTTACTTGTATAACTTATTCTGAGATCCTTAAGTTAAATAAATAGCCTAAATTTATTGACTTTACATACACGATGATGAACTCAATTGATCACTTCTTTCCTCTTTAATCTCCCCCCACCCCTCATTTTTTTTTTTTTTTCCCGAAGCGTCTTCCAGGAAGGGGTCCATGTTGGCCTGGGGCTGGTAGTAGCAGAATACAGTGGAAAAAAAACCTGATGGGAGAGCCTCACCAGGTTTTCGTTTTCCATTCTCTAAGGCTGGGTGGAGTGGAGGTGGCGAGCTGAACTACCAACTCTGGTGGTAATCTTATTAGATTTATACTGTTTGGAAATTCAGGTCCTTAGATTGATGGAATTTAAACCCAGCTGCCCAGGACCCAAGTTATAGAAAAGTCTGAGAGCTTAAGAGGGTTTGTGGGCTTTTTGTTTGTTTGTTAGGTTGGTTGGTTGGTTTTGTTTTGTGTTTTTAATTTTCTAGACTTGAAAACCTGTGAGTTTGCAGTTCTAGAACTGACAGAAGACCAGAGCTACTTGTTTATGGGAAGCCAGTCAGTTGCATAAAAATTTCTATCATTTGTCCTTTTCTTTTAAGGATTGAAGTGCCTGTTTCCCCCATTTTCCTTGTTCCTTTGAAGTTGCCTGCTTTACTTCTTGGCTAATCTCTGCCTTTAATAATAATCCATCACTGTTTAGTAGCTTCTTTAAAAGTCATGTTAGACTTAACATGACTGTCAGTTTCTCTCTGCCTTCTGAATGTCTTCACTAATCATCTCCAACATCTCTCTATTGGATTTCATCCTCTCTGCGGATGTTCTTATTCTCTTTCATCTTTTCACAAATTACGTAATAATTTATTAGACTGTGAATACACAATACAAAGTGAAATGCAAAGTCCCATACTGAATGAATTGCTTTTCTCTCCATAGACAATCAATCCCTTTTGTACATTTCAAGAGCTTTCAAATGGGGTTCCCATAGGTCTTTAAAGAGATTTAAGAAAGGGTGATGATATTCCAATAATTTTCTGAAAATGTATTAAAAATAACATTACTATTGATAGTGCTACACTATTTTCAAATAAAGAAATCGAGATGTTAAGAAACATGCCAGGATCAAATAGCGAGGTTTTAGAAGAGGCAGTCTGCTCCCAATGTCCACATGCTAAACTGCTATGCTATGCTACCCCTCAGTCAAGGAAATTCCTCATTCTTCTTCAAGTTTTCTTCTTCCCATACCAATCGTGAAGCCCCATAGGTCGCTGCTGGTAAAGATGCATTCCACTTGGTATCTCCTGAATCACCAAGGCTAATTATGTACATTTAAGCCATCCACACTGTTTCCCTGAATTACTGTAATTGAGTAGGTCAGCTTCATCCCTCTTCAAACCATCTTCCAAAACGACTTGGAAGGATCTTTGTGGAAATGCAAATCTCATCTGCTTATAACATTCTGAAGTATTCTCTTTCATTTCACAGGATGTAAACTCCTTAACTGGAGGTGTAAAGCAAGGCCCTTCCGGATTGCCCCATTTTATAGCTCTCCCATCTTATCTTTTACCATAATGCACCCAAACTTTCTCTCTGTCTCTGTCTCTCTCTCCACACACATGTACACCAGAGCCTTCGCCTATCTACTTCCATCTTTTAACCATTATTCACTGTAAACTAGATTAAGATCTGTGTCCTGCCCCTCTCTCCCTAGGATTTTCCCTTGTGCATCCACTCAGGTTCTTTGGATTGGCAGACTCTCAATCTTTACATAACCAATTTTTCTTAGCCTTTTAAATCTAGACTCATTCCTAGGAGCCTTCCTCAAAGCTCCACTCCACCTTGATCAGGTTTGGTTTTGATCCTCTTTTTTGTTTCCTCAGCATCTTGCAGCAGTTCATTGTATTATATTTTAGCAGAGGGTGGAGCTTCCTGAAAACTCTTTGAGAAGAGCAATTCTCTTTTACCTCTGAATACCCCGACAGTACAGAGTGCCTGAAACCATAGCAGGTACTCAGTAAATGAATGCAAAAATAAATAAAACCAGGAATAAAAAGTAAATCCTGCTTACTTAATTAATGTAATTGTTTGAACTGGATAACTGAAACACCCAAGTTTTTCTTTGCTTTGAATTCATTAATCCAATTGATAAGTTAAATGCTAAATTATATTAACCTACATTTTCATTTAATATTTTACAAACATTTTTGTTCTGAATAAAAATACTTCCTCTCTTACATAACCTAAATCTACACTAATAAAATTCTTATTCTTTTTCATTTCATTTTTAATTACCTTCATCATGCATTCATGGGAGACAAATGATGAACATCCTTCCCCCACCCCCAATTTTTAAGATGAGCAAATGATTCACAACCAAGTTGATCCACAAAGATACACAAGACGTCAATTGTCCAGGTCATATTTTATACAGTATTACATTACATTTGAAAAGGCTGTCCATCAAACTAATCATAATTATTTATATTTCACCATTTCCCCAATAAATTTGAGGAATCTTATAATGAA
Source organism: Trachypithecus francoisi (assembly GCF_009764315.1). NCBI lineage: Eukaryota > Metazoa > Chordata > Mammalia > Primates > Cercopithecidae > Trachypithecus > Trachypithecus francoisi. The sequence goes on along the minus strand of NW_022681473.1, from coordinate 120,061,000 downwards.
AACACAAAACAAAAGGGTAAACACATAAAATAAAATCCAAGGAAAAATAAAATACATCTTATGGAAACCATAAATGTCAACATAAATTTTTAGGTTAGGCTGGAAATTTCTTTTTAAGCCTCCTGACAGAAAGGCAAAGTGGGAATTATGTTTACTTATACGGCATTTTGTTGAGTAAGAATGAAGGCTTGTAGTTTTTCTGAATAAAAAGGGAAACAAAAATAATTTACATATTATTAAAGTTTATCCTTCCTTCTCTTCTTTGTTGTTCAATCAAGCAATAAGCCCCTCCCAACCATGTGTTTATGTCTGTGACCTAAGGCAAGAGATGAGATCCTGCAGAGCCAGCTTCCCTATCTGTAAGGAGACAGGTTGGACTTCATGTTATCTAAGATGTCTATCAGCTTGTGTTCTATAAATATTTTTAATTTGGGCATCAATGTGGTTATGTATTTTATAATCCAATTTAATGTGAGCAATTCAGCAAAACTCCTGAATTACTCCATTATAATTTTCCATTTATTTTGTCATGTGAGTGAGGAGAAATAAAATTGTGTTGGAATATTTATAATCAACAGTGAGTGAGGAAGCAAACAGTACTGTGGATTAAGACTGTGTCTCTGTATTTTAAAAGTTTTGATCCACTGCCTGAAGCAACTGGGAATTAACTAGAGGTTTACCCAGTCAGGATGAATGCATTAGTCACAGTCATACGACAGATGAAGATCCTGATCCTTCCAGTATTTTACCCATGCCCCACTGGGGTTTCATTGCTTTCAAGAACAAGATTTTTATTAGCTTTAGGCATTTCATTAGTCTCTTTGGTTCAGTGATCAGGTGTGGAATCACTGAACTCAATTATGGCTTCTTGTTTAGTGTTTTGAAGTCTAGCATTCCCAAGAAGTTTCTTGTTAGGAAAAAAGCAGTCATCTTCTAAAATATTATGTGTTTCATCTGATTTGTTATGAATTAGTATCTTTATTTTTAGCAAGGTGAAGGTAATAATAATGCATTATAAAGTCATCCACTTGTATTCCATATTCCACTTTGTGGCAAAATAAGTGCAAAACAATGTATTAACATTCCAGTACCCATCAGTTGGAATGTTAAAGCTATTAAATTGGATCATACCGTGGCCAGTGGATTGGAGTGCCACTGCTGAGCTGTAATATTTACTTGTGTAAGGCCAACGGAATCTGAATGAAAGAGAGTTTCTGTCCGTGGTGCTGAAAGCAAATAGTCTCTCTCAGGATTTGGTACTGAACAAGTTCAAAGGAACCTCTTATGTGAATCATGCATGTATTGTAATGTTTTAAATAAATCAATTACTTTTTGGCAGCAAAATGTCACAGCATTTAAAAATCTGATAATCACCTTCACTTTGCTGAGCTTTAGACTGTTATAATCCATGCAATCTAGCATTCTCCTGTAATATGTCAAGGAGAAGTTTGAGTAACAAAGTAACAATAAAAACTTTAGGCATGTCAGGTGGCATGGCTCACACCTGTAACCCCAGCACTTTGGCACTTTGGGAGTCCGAGGTGGGTGGATCACCTGAGGTCAGGAGTTTGAGACCAGCCTGGCCAACATGGTGAAACCCTGTTTCTACTAAAAATACAAACATTAGCCAGATATGGTAATGGGCCCCTGTAATCCCAGCTACTTGGAAGGCTGAGGCAAGAGAATTGAACCAAGGAGGCAGAGGTTGCAGTGAGTTGAGATGGTGCCACTGCACTCCAGATTGGGTGACAAGAGTGAGACTGTCTAAAAAACAAACAAACAAACAAACAAACAACAACAATAACAACAACAAAACCAAACCAAAACAAAAACTTTATGCATGTATACTCAACTAGGACTCACAGAGGCTAAAATCCTTCCTCATCCCCAGAATACTAAGAAATATATGAATATAATAACACATGTCAAGCATAATCTGGGAGGATATCTACACTTGGTGTCCTATTTAGAAATGTACAGAAAATAATCCCTCAAATATTTATTTTTTTGTTGAACACCAGCATATGCCTGATATCTTTTGTTACATGTATAACCTAACTTATACTTTTCAAATGACAAGATGTGACAATATCTTCTACTTGCTATGTTGCAAAAAGGAAAGAAACTGCCTTCAACTTATAAGTGCTTCATCTCCTATTGAGATGAAAAATCTTTCTGAAACAGGTTTTCTTTCCTTTTTTTCCTGGAAAGTTGCTTCTATATCCATAACTGACCAAACTTGACCAAACCCATCTTTTAGAAAAGCCTACCTTTTACCACCTGGCTTTGTGCAAGTAGCCCCACCTGAGGAACTGTACCTGACTACTTGTTCCTCTGGAATTAGGAGCTGTGTGTATTTCCAAAGGACAGATGAATCAGCGTGTCCCTTGCACACAACACTGCTTCTCTTCCACATACAGTCACACTTAACTAACAGGAAAATCGAAATGTGACTTGATCAAACAGAATTATTCCATGGATTAATTTAATGAACGTTTCTTTAGTGTCAAGCATATGTTGGAACCACACTAGATGGTGGTGATTCAGAAATAAAACAAACAAACAAACAAAAAATCTAGCTCCAGTCTTCAAGGGATACAGTGAGAGTAAAGAGAACAGACATAAGATGGAGAATTACAAAAAAATGTAAAGAACGTTGCGGCCATGATACAAATAAGGAGCTCTGGAAGTTCAATGGGGAACCCGGGAATTTTCCTGAGATAGAATGAGGTGGGGGTGGGGAACTTCTAAGGGTGGCTGCTCAAGAAGTTGAATAATTTCAGTCTTAAAGAATGAGGTGGAACTTAACAGCCGGGCATGGTAGCGGGCATGGTAGCAGGCACCTGTAGTCCCAGCTACTCGGGAGGCTGAGGCAGGAGAATGACGTGAACCTGGGAGGCGGAACTTGCAGTGAGTGGAGATTGCACCACTGCACTCCAGCCTGTGTGACAGAGCAAGACTCAGTCTCAAAAAAAAAGATGAGATAGGATTTTTTAGTCTGAGAATAAAAACGCACAGAATGGCAGAATCTGAATTAAAAGTTCTCAGTTATAGCCTCCCCAACAACTCAGAATCTTCATTTCTGGAAACCTAGAGGAGTTATTCTTCATTTGCCATATAGACTAGGTTCTAGTATACTACAAATTTACACAAACTTGTTTGGATTTACCAAATTTGGGGTGCTAATGCTTATGGAGCTGGTGTAGGGTGGAGAGCAGGAGCCAGGGTGTGGACATACATGAGTGATAATGTTGTGGGTGGACCATGAGGTGACAGAGAGACAAGGGCTGGAAAGGATGGGACGACCACTGCAGAATTGAGAGCAGATCACAGCTCAAGTGGAGAGAGCATGCTCTCTCCACCCACACCATCGCTGAGAACCAAGTGCACCCCAAACCTTTAATTAAAAATCCTACATGTACACATTCTGCACTAAATCATTCTCTAGTACCAGTGCTGGGCACTTTTATTACCCGCTTTATTTGCAAAGCAGCAGCCTCCCACATTCCAAGACCGAATGCTGCTAAACTCCCTCCAGCAGGCTGCAGGGGGAAAGTGAAGGTCCTTGGTCCCCTGGTTCAGAACAGCCATGCCAGATAAATGTGAAGTCTTGTTACCCAGAAATATTCATCCAAGAAGAGAAGAGGATGTGATTATCGTGAATTCTGCTCCACACTCCTCTTCCTGCCTGACAATAACCTCCCTCTCCAGAGCAACAATAATCTGAACACAAACAGACGTGAAGCATTTCAAAAAGTAATGAACTCTGAGGCGCTGGAGCCAAGGCGATCGTGGTTTAAATGCACGACTCCAGCAACCCCGAGAGGCCATCAATTATACAGCACAGCCGTCGAGGAGGCAAAAATAATATTTCAAAGAGCCATTGCCAGAAAGAGAAAGAAAAAGAAGAAAATGCTACAAAAATCACACCATTCAGAGAAAGCAGTTCCAAGAGAATGGCTGCACAAAGAGCAGCGCTCCACCCTGCTGAAGGCAGCCCCCCCAACAAGAGGGATAAAGACGTGACACAGCGATGCCCGTCGTGGTCCGCTCCTCACCCAGCATGCCTGAGTCCACAAAGTCACTGCACTAGCATCGATTCTGTTACCGTGGGGGCAGGTAACGAAGTACATTCTTAATTTGCCGATACATTTACAATTTTTTTTAGAGCCTAAAATAATGCATCACATAAGTACAAGGGTTCATTAGTTTATAGAAGCAGTTCACTTCCATGATTTAATTTTATTCTTACAATAAGTCTTTGCAGTAGGGAAAAAGGCATTCACAGATCTATTTTGCAAATGACAGAATTGAGGGCCAGAAAAGTTAAGTGTCCTGTATAAGTTTGGCCAACTACTCAGTGCTCAGTGAGGGCCTAGAATGCAGGATGCCATCAACAAACATTGTTTTGCTAATAAACAGTGTTGAGACTAAATCATGAAGTATCATTAAGAAATCAATTTCGTCTTCTAGCAGTTAAGGGCTTTTTCCACTGCTTCCCTCTGTTGAAAGCAGCCTATTAGGGGCCAGATAGGACCAAACAGGTGTATAAGACATGGTCCAAACCTAAAGAGAGTAGAACACACTCTTTGGCTAAAGTGTTCTGAACCAGTTTGTGTTTGTTTCTCACATTTTTAAGAAAGTAGGAGGTTGGAGACAGTCCAATGTTTAAGAACAAAGTTAATTCCACTTAGGCTGTGATATCTTCAAAAACAACAAGACAGTGAAAGGAACAGTAGCTCTGCAGCTGGGAGGCCTGATTTCTCATCCTAGCTCCATTCTCCATTCCTGGACACAAGTCACAATCTGTGAACCTCACTCTCTTCACTTAGAACATGGAATGAATAATACTTGCCCTACTTCCTCCACAAGCTGGTTTTCATAATAGATGGGGAAACTGCTTGATCAAGTAGGATGCATACAAATATTACAGATGTAATCACATGAATAACTGTCCCCCTAGAACCCTAGCATCCCTTTGTGGAGAAGAGGAAATACTTAGTTTACTACACATCTGGCAGTATTAGTAAACTAACGAGAATAGTAGCAGCAATGATAATGCTTATTCCTATTGGTATATAGCATTGTGGTTTAAAAACACAAAGACAGTAAATAGAGATGGTTAAAAGCATGACATTCAGAGCCAGTCAGAACAGAGTTCCAGAGACCCACTTCACTGCACACTCATGGACAATCACAGATTATTGAATTCTTCTGGGTTTGATTTATTAGTCATAAAACAGAATTGATAAAGAGATTTAATTTCTCTTGAAGTTAAAATTAGAAATGTGTATAGAGGGCCGGACGCGGTGGCTCAAGCCTGTAATCCCAGCACTTTGGGAGGCCGAGGCGGGCGGATCACAAGGTCAGGAGATCGAGACCATCCTGGCTAACACGGTGAAACCCCGTCTCTACTAAAAAATACAAAAAACTAGCCAGGCGAGGTGGCGGGCGCCTGTAGTCCCAGCAACTCGGGAGGCTGAGGCAGGAGAATGGCATGAACCCGGGAGGCGGAGCTTGCAGTGAGCTGAGATCTGGCCACTGCACTCCAGCTTGGGCGACAGAGTGAGACCCCGTCTCAAAAAAAAAAAAAAAAAAAAAAAGAAATGTGTATAGAGGACATAGTCAGCCCCTGGAAAATATATGGAGTGACTATAATAATTATTTGTATTATTACATGTTGTCTCACTTTTTGCAGATTCTCTGCATAAAGACAGTTGGATTGACATGCTGTTATTTCCCACTCTTCTAGATGTCTAGCATCAAACATTACCTGACCTCACTGCGTACTGTGAGGTTTAACTAACGAATTGTGGCCAAGAATCCGTGTGATGTTTAGACACTGAGAGCTATAGGATGACATGTGAGTTGCATGACTTTTTATACTAGTCCTTTGGTATTACAATTGATCCTGCCTGGTTTCCTCCTACATTGATCTGTTCAGAATGCTCCTGACACAAATGTAATTTTCTGTGGCCAGCAATCAAATTCACCAATCACACATGGCAAAAGCGATCGAAACAAGGGGCAGAAGTTGTGCTGTTTCCAGCACAAATGGTCATGTCCAGCATTTCTGACAGCATCAAAAGGGAAAATCAAAATAACTTGAGACAGAAATAGCCTGAAGACCCTGAGTCCTCAACCCATTTTCAATATTCCTATGTGACCTGGAGCCCTCCACTATACACAAATGGGAAATTATATATCTTGTGAGGCTACATGCTGGGGAGAATTGGGAGTTGGCATGAATCATGGTGAGCCTTTTCAATAACTTTTTTGGTTTTTAGTTATTGACATTTCAGTAGATTGTAATAGTCTCCTTCTTTCATAGGCCAAAGTATTTCAAGTGAGGGTGATTTCCAGCCACTGAACACATTTCCCCCAAGTCCTGTCCTTTGAAGAGAAGGCTTGTAGGCCCTGAACACATTTTCAGACTATTTCTTGGGCAGAGACATCTCCTTGGCAATGGATATATCCAGAAAACGAGGGAGGTAGATGAGAAGAACCAGATAGGATACAGAGAAGGTTCAAGCAGACCGTCATTGATTTTGACTATGTGGACATTATCAAACATCTCTGTATGAGATCTGTCAATTGGTAATAATGTATTTTTACCAAATTTCTCAATTTGCGGAACCCTGAATAGACATAAATAGCATCATTTATCATATCATCTCTATGCTCACCTCAACAGTAGCTGTTTGCACCAAGAGTGATCCAAACTTAACTCACTTAACTCAATTTGGTCAATTATCTCGAAGACAGTCTGACTTGCTGTTCTGCTATGTGGGATTTGAGGCACCAATGTGGAATCAGTTGACTGCGATCTATCAAGCTGTCTGAATGAGCACCAACGTAGGCCAAGGCCACATGGGAAACGAAGTTAGTGGGGATTAGAGAAACCCTAAGTAAGAGATTGAAAAGGCCACCACAAGAGATGTGCCGAAAGAAGCATGGATCAGGAGACTGCACAGCCCCAACAAGAGTGGGGCAGAGAGGAGTGGTCAGAGGTATCCCCTGCAGACAGGGCTCATCTGTTTTTCCTGCATTTGTTTCCATAAATTATGATCTATCTATTCAATACATCTTCTGAACTATTCTAATGAATTCCTGCAATTCAGATGAGTTTTTAATCATAGCAAAAATTGAATATGCAGAAATAGTGAAGAATCAAAGAGAAAATAGAGGCATCCCAAGTGTGTGAAAGGACAAAGCAATGGAATGAATGTTCACGTCTCTCCAGAAGTCATATATCGACATCCTAATCTCCAAGATGACGGTTTTCGGGGGCAGAGCCTTTGCGAGGTGATGAAGTTATGAGGGCAAAGCTTCGATGAACGGGATTAGAGTCCTTATAAAAAAGGCTAGAAAGAGACGCCCCACCACCCTCACCACGTGAGAACACAACAAAAAGGTGTCATCATCGATAAGTGAGCCCATACCAGGCACCAAATCTGCCAGAATCTTGATCTCGGACTTGTTAGCTTCTCCGATTGTAAGAAATAAATTTCTGTTCTTAATAAGCAACCCAGTCTATGGTATTTTGTTACAGCAGCCTGGGCAGATTAAGACAGGAGATAAAGGATCAGTAGCAGGACATGCAGAAGTGACTAAATGGAAGTCAGCATGCTCACGCTTGTTGACCTCTGTGAGCTTGTGCTGCCCTGGGGAAAAGTCAGCTAACATCTGAAGAGATAAGTGAAGACACTAGAATCTTTCACACAAGGAAAGATGAAGAACTATAAACATATCCAACAACCAGAATTTATTAAGAAAAATATGTGACATTTAGTGAATGATTCTTGCACCCCAAAATGTATATATTTTGGGTAAAGAGATAATTACAGCTTAATGAGCTGAGTACAAAGACAAATGTAGGTGATACTTGCTCTATTTAGTTACCGGAAGAAGAGAAGACTTAAGGGCTGAAATGGGCATCTTCAAATACTGCAAATCCCCATCATGAGGTCAAGGACTGTTTATCACTTATTTTCCTATTCCCAACACCTGCCACAGTGCCTGACACAGAATAAGAGTTTAGCAAATATTTGTTAAATTGATAAATTGAATTTTTTTAAAAAAAATCAAATGCTTTCCAATGCTAGGTATTTTGCCTAATTTCAATTCCCACTCACTCACAATAAACTAATGAGTGGTTATATTCAAGCGCCTGTAAATGAGAAAGCTGGAGCTCTGAGAGATTAAATATTAGATTGAAACATATGCAAGTGCCAATATTCAGCCATTTTGACCTATAACTTGTAGACATTTACATAGAGAGTAAGATTCAAAATTCATAGCTCTTAATTAAATGCCAAGGACTTTTTATCACTACAAAAGATTCAGCTTATCCTATGTGATATACAGAAGTATATCCTATGTGTATACAGAAGTAACCAAGAGGGGCCGGGCGCGGTGGCTCAAGCCTGTAATCCCAGCACTTTGGGAGGCCGAGACGGGCGGATCACGAGGTCAGGAGATCGAGACCATCCTGGCTAACACGGTGAAACCCCGTCTCTACTAAAAAAATACAAAAAAAAAACTAGCTGGGCGAGGTGGCGGGCGCCTGTAGTCCCAGCTACTCCGGAGGCTGAGGCAGGAGAATAGCGGGAACCCGGGAGGCGGAGCTTGCAGTGAGCTGAGATCCGGCCACTGCACTCCAGCCTGGGCCACAGAGCGAGACTCCGTCTCAAAAAAAAAAAAAAAAAAAAAAGAAGTAACCAAGAGGTGGACGTTAGAGGGATACAGGTGTATATGTGCATCTAATAGAGCTTTTCTAAAGGAAGTAAGACCTAGATTAATAGGTAGGTAGTTGCTCATCACTGACAGTGTTCAAATAAATGGTAGATACACCCTAGCCATACACCTATTATAGAGGGAATCAGGCTTTGGAAATGGAATTGGAGGAAGATCTATGATCTGGAATCCCCACGACCTTAAAGAGAACATCTCTTATTCTTTAGAGAACATCTCTAAAAGAATACCATAGGCCTATGGGTACTGGTGACAAGAAGAGTATTGGTAAAAATGAAGGACACAGATTTTTCCACTTTGATGTTCACATTGTTTCTGTCAAATATTTCCCAAGAATCATTTTCAACAGCACCTGATGTGGCTGTCCAGGCTCAGTCAGCACTTGGCCCACAGCATCTGAAGGTTGGCAGCTGCTGGCTTCTGTGGCCCCATAAGCTACCTGTGCTCCCTCTCCATCCCAGAGTGAAGAGCTAATCAAATTCACTATTTTCCTAAACAGAGGCTCTGCTAGGTCCTGGAATAACTTCCTAACACTAGATTTCTGGAGATGCAGGACCTAATAGGCAAAGATGGGAAAACTGAGGAGAAAGAAAGATGGGATGAACTGAATAGAAAGATGAGATGAACGGAAGTCAGATAGGCACGGCTCTCTGCAAACATCCATGTAGACAGCAACATAGCACAGTCCTGCCAGAGAAACTCCATACATGTCGACTTGCATTTCTTTTCTCATGCTTGTCTGTCACTATTCTGCTTCTTGTCTTTAAAATCACCAACCCTAGCCTCAGCCAATGATAGTGCTAGTGTAAGAAGCTATTCAAAAAGTAAAAACTTGGCCAGGCACAGTGGTTCACACCTGTAATCCCAGCACTTTGGGAGGCCAATGAGGGTGGATCACGAGCTTCAGGGATCGAGACCATCCTGGCTAACACGGTGAAACTCCGTCTCTACTAAAAACAAAAACTCAGCCAGGCGTGGAGGTGGGCGCCTGTAGTCTCAGCTACATGGGAGACTGAGGCAGGAGAATTGCTTGAGGTTGCAGTGAGCTGAGATCCCGCCACTGCACTCCGGCCTGGGTGACAGAGCGAGACTCCATCTCAAAAAAAGAAAAAAAAAGTAAAAAAGTAAAAAATTAAACCTAGATATCACTCTGGCTAATATGACTGTTTGGGAATGTCTGGATCTCTCAGAAAGACTTCCATAAAGTGTGTGATGCTCCATTCTACAATGGATGGCAACAGCTGATTACTCAACCACTGGCCCTTAGAGAGAAGAGAGAGTAAGAGAAAATAAGAATGAACCAGAGGCCCAAAGTAAGTGGAAATCCAAATGCCTGTGTGATCATAACCTCTGACTCAAATCCTAGGAATATTAGAAACAAAAAGGAGGAGGAAGGGGTGGATGGATAATGAGTTTGACACTATCTGGAGAGCTCTGTGATGTCTGCCTCTAGAATCAGTTCTGCACACCATTTGCCTACTCAATAGTTTTGGTGGTGGGAATCCGAAAGTCCTTCCTTGCACTATAACCTGAATCCCAGGGAGCATAAGCCTCTGTGTCTAAGACAAGTGTAAAGTGAAGATCTGCTTGACAGAGGCGCAGCCTTATTTATAGTGCACTGGCAAGGCAAGCTCCTTCTCAACTCGGGGCTCCTCCCTTTCCTACAGGCAGGTTTGTCTCTGGCCCTAAGTTGACTTAAAGGTTCCCCAGGAGAGCTGGCCTGAAAATCAGTTCTAAAAGCCAAAAAAAATGAGAAGAGCCAGATTAAAGTATCAGCCCAGAATTTATGGTCTGGACTTAAGGTTTAATAATGCAACAGAAAATCAATATTTAATAAAGCAAATGATGGAGAAAAACACTGCCCGGGAGATGAGGCTGCTGCACTGTTTTCAAACGTCTCAGTCCCAGAGGAGGTTGAGTTGGCAGGATGGATTGGAGGCCAGGCTGACGGGAGAATCTGGCATGCAGACAATTGCAGGACTCATTGATTCCTATTCTGTTATCTTGTGGGCTTTTTGGCCATTTTTATTAAAGGGCTAACACAGAATTACAATGAAAGTGATATGAGATACCTAATAGAGTAGAGGCAAATGGACCAAATCAACCTTTAACCAGCAATCCAGGATTGTCCTTATCCAGGCAAGAAGGCCATCTAGGTTCACAAGCTATTTGGAGAAATGAGAGGAAAAGAATAGGCCTAGGATTTGCCCTCTTTAGATGTATTTCTGAAAGGTAGCATCTGATGAGTTGTAGGGGCCTCACCCATCATCAAATGAAGTGTGGTTCAACAGACATATTTAGCACAAGCAGTGTCTTGCACAGTGGCTTGCTAATAGTAGGAATGCTAATTGTCACCGACTGATTAACGTATCTTGTGAATACTGGGTCCAGGAATGCAAAATTACTTGGGTCCTCTGATGACTACGTGGATCACAAAGCATTTTTGACCTGCAGGAAAACGGAATTTCATTAGCTAGTTCTCTACGCTGCACTCTCTACAGCAATGTAAAGTATTTCCAGTTAGTTGCTTTTCACTGGAGGTTATTCTTCCCTTTGTGGGCAGAACAGGCTTCATCCTATCTGTTTCTTTCTGGTCTGGATATCTGGGTCGTAGTTTGTTTCAGATTCGTATCTGGGTAAGGGGAAGAATAGTTGTTAGACATCTAACAACCTCTACCTGGCCCAGAGAGAGGGTTACACATAGCCACCTTGAACAAGCTCATTGTGTTCCCTGTCACTGGAACTATGCATGACTACTATATATAATACAATAAATTATTTTGAGTCATTGTGCCTTTCCTTTGTCTAAGGCTCTCGGTGCAGCTAGGACAAAGTACAGACAACTGAAGCCAATATGTTGCTCATAACATAAGAAGCCTCAGGCAAGATGCGTGACAGCCCTCGCTTGAATGGGAATGAACTCATTTGTAATGGACAGATTGGCTACTCCCATTTGTTTGCTAAAAAACACAAAATAGAGACAGCACAGTGTATTGTTTCTGGTTAATGAGGAAACTTCTTTAGAAATCCTTAATACAACTACAGATTACAAAGAGTAGAATTTTGAGAGGCAGGCAAGTCAAGATGAGAGGAACAGAAAACCTGGCATGGTGACTCACACCTGCAGTCCCAGCACCTCAGGAAGCTGAGACAGGAAAATCACTTGAGGAGTTGTAGACCAGCCTAACAAGATCCCATCTCTACAAACAAATAAAAAATGCTTAAAAACAAAAAGAAGAGAAGAACTCAAACTCCAAAAAATAAAGAACAATGTCAATGTTGCCCATCATTGTACATGCCAGTCATATAACTGGCATACAGCAAGTGCTAAGTTCATTTTTTTTTGAATGAATGAATAAGATAGAATAGAGTAAAATAGGATAGAATAAAGTGTATTTTTTAAAGTAGAATTAAAAAACATGCCACGATGGAAGTGAGAGAAGCCAGCTCAGGTGTAACTGCATGAGTGGGAGATGTCCAGGGAGAAATCTTAGCTTGGCCATTGGTTTATCCTCTGAATTCTTCAACATGCCTCTAAAAACACTAAATAGACGACAACGGTCCTCTCACATCTCTTGCTAGTGATGTGCTATGAGATTGTGAGGCAGGCAGGATCCAGAAAGTAGCCATAATGCTAGGAATGATGGTCAGTGCCACATTTAGATGTATTCCTGAGAGGTGGAACCTTATGACATGTACCAGACTCACTCATCATGAAAGGAGGAACTGTGGAGGAATGGGCCAATTTAGCACAAGCAGCATATTGAACAGTGGCTTGTGCTTAGTAGGAATGCAAATTGTCACTGACTGATTAATGCATCTTGAGAATACTGGGTCCAGGAATGCAAAATTACTTCAGTTCTCTCTAATTACTATGTGGATTGCATAGCATTCTGAGCTGCAGGAAAACGGAATTTCATTACAGAGATCTCTACACTGCACTCTCTAATCCACTCACCCTACTCCATGTGTTGGGGCTTCACTTCCTTTCAAGATTTTGACAAACATTTTGTCTGCATAAGCCTTGTAGTTTAGAATCCTGAAATCCTGGGTGCCAAATAGTGTTGTGATTAATTCATACCCATCTCCAGATTATCGTGGGTGAGGTTTCTGCAACAGACTAATAGATAATGAGGTCTCACTAATAGAGACCATGAGGTGGGTAAGGAGGGCTGACTCACTGCAAAACTGACATAATAGGTCTAGTAAATGACACCTGGAACTAAGTGATTCAAAAAGGTTGAGAAAACTAGGTCATGTTCTCTAGAATACATTATATGGCACTTTTGCTGAGCTGCTGTCTGTTCACTTCTGATGGGGATAGTAAAGAAAAGTGTTACAAGATTGTGTCAAAACTACAACAAGCAGGATACAGCATTAAAAGCCAAGGAAAACTTGGGCCATAAAGGGCTTTAGGTGAAAATTTTCAACACTGAGAGTAATTGATATATCTACTAAATAGCTCAGGGGCTGCCATCAGAGCAAGCTGTAATAATTATTTTATTTATAAAACTCTCGCTTCCTCTCAGGTGCTCAAGGCACTGTACAATAGCACCAAATAAATTAAATTTAAGCATGAAATATTAGGAAAATGCAATGAAATCAACATTTCCAAGGAAACAGGAGAGCCCAAAAAGAAATAAAAGAAGAAAGCCTCTGCAAGAAGCAGCACTTAGCAGAGGGATGCTTTTGAGAAAGGAGAGCGAGCTCAGTCTCTTAGAGAGGGAACAGCTCTACGGTCAGGCTTCATTCAATAGCAGATAAGGGTTCAAGCCCCATCTTTTATTTGGATGATCTTCAGCAAGACTTAAACCCCCCTAAGCCTCAGTTTCCTCACTAAAAGGGTTCATATCACACTCATATCTACTACCTATGATTGTTGGGAGATTTAAATGAGATTCTGTAAGTTAAGCCTAGTACCTGTCACATGGAAAGGACCTAATAAATGTTTGCTCTTATTTTAGGGTAACCATGTGACACAGGATGCACAGTGGAGGACAGAGACTGTAGGAAGGCAATGAGTTAGGTAAATGGGATAAATGGCTGAAGCAAGGCCATGACAGCAAAGATGGGGAATCATGAGTGACGGGCATGTACAGCAGCAAATGACTGAACGAGGAGTACTATGGAAAGGGACAAATCAAGGATGACCTCTAGTTCTCTATCTTGAGAATTGGGTTTTACCACTCTAAGGTTGCTGATACAGAAACAAGAGGAATTTGGGGTGGTAAGGGAGGTGGGGCAAGATGATTTGTTTAATTTTGAATACATTGTGCCACTTTCGAGAGGAGATTCCATTGATTTCCTACAAACGTAGCTTTGCTGGTGTTGGAAATAAAGATATCGCTATCATGGGTAAAAGCACTGCAGGTAAAGTCCTGGGCCTGGGTGGGTCACTGGACAGCACGTAGCCTAAGTGAGAATAACAGAAGACTATGTGTAGGCCAACAGGGGAGGGGGAGCTGAGAATAAAACAGCCAATTAGACAGAGTCCCAGGAGGCAAGGGGAAACTCAGGAAGAGTAGCAGTTGCGTGTGCTGAGGGACAATATCCTTAGAGAGTAAGCTCCAATCTCCATGGCATCTTTGTTGCATGGTATTGAAACCAGTGATGGAGACAATAATGTCTCCTGATGTAAATCACCCCACAGAGAACAGGCCTTGGGAGTTCACAGGGTCAGAGCTGTGCCTGTGAGCAGCATCATGAAGGTCTTCACATCTGCCTTAGTGATGAGATTGAGAAGAACTTGCGGAAGAACATCAAGCGTCCCCATTTGTGACAAGTTAGAGGAACAACATGGCAACAGGAGATTTAGATGCTGGTTCTACCTCAGCCAAACCAATGGCCAGATATTCCATCAGCAATCATTGCTGAGTTTGCTGATGTCACCTTGTGCAGAGTGCATTTCCATAGCACCCATCATCCGCAATGAGTTCATAGTCTAAGAAAGACATGGATTCTTTACTTGTGTACTACTTTTGAAAATCCAAAGTTGGTATTACTGATGATCGCCATCTGAGATCGCCCAGTGAGGCTGATGTTTAACGGATGGTTCTTTCCCCACAGCAAAAACAATCACCATATGCTGGGCTAGATTATGGCACTTTTTTATGGTATCATCTCATGTTATCATCTTACAAGAATCCCGCCAGACAGGATTTATTATATCCTCATTTTACAGATGGAAAAAAAAACAAAGCCAGAGAACACATAAAACCCAAGATTACACAGCGATGTTTCCAACCCAGTTGGTGTCTCAGTCCAAATTCTTACCCACCATATTGTATTTTGTTTCCTCACACACATAAGACAAGATTTGTCTTTCATCACGGGCAAGAGAAGGAGCCCTAGAGGAGAGTTGGGAGAGCTCGGATTAGTCCTTGCTACTGCACTTAACCAGCAGCATGGCCTTGGATAAGCCAGCTAACCCCTTCAGTTTCATGTTTTCCCATGTGTAAAATTAGGACAGTGGTTCTCAACATGGGTAAACAACAGAAACATCCAGGAGTTTAAAAAACAAAAAAGACACCATGGCCTTACCCCCAGTAAATTGAGTCAGAATTTCCGAGGAGGACCTCAGTGTTGGTATTGCCTAACAATACCCCAACTATCTGCAACGCGCAGTAGAGCTGAGAATCACCGGCTAGGTGGCCTCCAGGGAGGCTTCTACCTCTAAAACAATTTGAGCCCACGCATGTGCTTGCTATTGGGATACAGTCCTTTGAGTCAGGTTAACCTGATCCTTTGCTTATAAGGGGAAGCGTAGTGTTTGAGGTGGGCTGTGAATTTCTGAATTCAAACTCTGGCTCTGCCACTTACCAATGTGTAACCTTACTTGGGTTCGTCAGTCTCCTCATTTCTAAAGGAAGGGAAGTGACAGCATCTATCGCACAGGGCTGTTTGACCATTAAATGAGATAGTATGCATAATGAGCTTCGTCTAGTTCCTGGCTGCCACATAATCAGGTTTCAATAAGCTATAGATATAAATAGCATTATCATTGCATGATGCAATCTGCCTGCTACTGTTTTCCTACTGTTGTCTCTAAAAGTTCGGCGACATGAGAAGCTATGTTTACAATCTCCCATGGCTAGACCAGTTAGGGGCACCCCAGTCATTGTGCCCCAGGAAAGGACCCCAGCCTGGAGCAGAAGAGGCCTCTGGGCCTAGAGGGGCCAGAGCAGACCCTTGGGACTCAACGCACAATTCTGTCATGTGGCTGCTGCACTCTTCCAGAAAATCTCCTTTTCCTGAGATGCTTGCCTCTGGCTCGGCCAGAACAAATCGCAGGTAGGGTCTCTCTGCAGACGCTCCTGCCACTGGGCTCCAGGTGGCTGGTGGAGTGGCCGTCACACTTCTGGTGATTGGTACTTTCACAGCGGATCCTTCTCTTGGGGTGGACCAGGGGAGAGTTAGGGAAATCATCAGCCCCTTTGAGGAGCTACTCTTCCCTTTTCCCTCTGTGGTCTTCACATTCACTCTGGCTAAGTATCACATGTCCATTACACCTAGTGCTCATAGACAGAAACCTCCTCCCCCACACACACTCACACATACTCCACAAACACACACACAAGATCACATACACACTCCCTACACACACACACACACACACATACTCCACAAACACACACACAAGATCACATACACACTCCCTACACACACACACACACACATACTCCACAAACACACACACAAGATCACATACACACTCCCTACACAAACACACGATCACATACACACTCCCTACACTAACACACACACACAGGCCCCACAAACACACATGCCCCACACAAACACACACACTCACACATGCTCCACAAACACACACACGATCACATCCACACTCCTCACAAACACACAGAAGCACTCACATACATACTCCCCGCACAAACACAGACACTCACACATCCACACTCCCCCCACCCACACTTCCCATATACAAACACTCACATACACGCTCTCGACAAAAACACACATGTCCCACAAATACACACATGCCCCACACAAACACATACACACACTCACAAGTCCTCCCCACATACCCCCCACAATCACATCAACACTCAACACAAACACATGCACACTCTTCACACATACACAAGCACTTACATACGCCCCACACAAACATAAACACACTCACATACACACTCCCCATAAACATACAAACACATACACATTTTCCCTCACATACACACTCACATACCCACTCCCCCAAAACCACAAATACACTCCTATACACAGGCACATCACAGAAGGGACAGAGTATGCACACGTACACACTCCCCTCACAAACACACACTCCCAGACCCACGCACTTTCCATTAGGACGTAACATGTTTGGATCTCAAGAAAGAAACCTGAAACCTAGCGTCTTCCTTCCCTGCACTGTGCACGGAGAGAATTTCAACTGGGGTTGGATGTGGGCTCCCCAAGGGAAATGATACATTAGGAGTGAAACTGCAGCTCAATTTCAAGATGTGCTTATTAAGTGAAATGAAAAATAAATAAGTAAAAAGGTGCATCTGATTATCTTATCCTCTCTACGACGGCCATGTGGGCTCTGAGTGTCGGAGGAACCCATGGGGCCCTTGGGTGGAGAAGCAGCCCAGCAGGAAGGGTCGGGGATGGGCAGCTGCGGGAGGAGGGAATGGCAGTCTGGGTGCACAGGGCTGCCCACGGGGAAGAAAGCGGACACTGGGTAAAACATAGGGACGGCGACCGGCAAGGGGGCGCCAGGGGAAGAGGAGAGGAAGCAAAGGAAGTTGGGGGGAAGAAGACTGTGGCAAATGTGAAACTGGAGGGCGCATGAGCGCTGGTGCACAGTGCCCAGAACCGAAGGTCAACATGAAGAATGGGGCTGGCGAAGCGTGAGAGAATGGGAGGATCTGATAGGAGTGCGCCTGAGAGTAAAACAGCACACCATGAAAAAGAACAGAAAAAAAGGATGAAAAACAGTGAATAGGCAGAAGATGACAAAAAGAGCATTTTATGGGGAAAAAAAAAAAAAAAAAAAGCTGCTGGAAAGACCAAATGAGAAACAGCCTCCAAGAGCTAGGCGGAAAATAGCAAAGAAGAGAACTGCGTATGGAAAGGGAGAAGGGTGTCCATCTATGCTCTTCTGATGCTGCTGATCTTCTAAACAGGGTGCTGCTTAGAAGATCTCCCCACTCCAGTGGGGGGAATCCGTCAAAAACTGAAGCCTCACTGGAGGGGCACCGATGGTGTGAAAACAGGAGCTCAGCTCCTCGTCCCCTCCGCTGGGCAGCCCTGGGCAGGCAGGCAGGCAGGCAGGCAGGGAGGATCCCACAACGCTGTGAACCACGGAGGTCCTTTGGTTTCAGCATTGCTCCAAGATACCCTTTTTTCAAAACAGAAACCGAGGGAGGAATTCTCCTGAATTGGGTCTGCTCTCCCCTAACTTGGCTCCTTCTGCCCTTAAGAAATACCCCTCGGACCCAGGAAGGGGAACATCACACACCCGGTCCTATCATGGGGAGGAGGTAGCAGGGAGGGATAGCGTTAGGAGATATACCTAATGTAAATGATGAGTTGATGGGTGCAGCACACCAACATGGCACATGTATACATATGTAACAAACCTGCACGTTGGGCACATGCACCCTAGAACTTAAAGTATAATTAAAAAAAAAAAAAAAAGAAATATCCCAAAGTCACCGGCAGGGCTTTCCAGGCCCTGGGCCATCTGCTGTGGCTCCCTCCCGGGTCTCTCCTCTCACCCTCCTCCTCCTCTCACTGCCTTTTCCTTCTCCACACGGACCCTGCCCTCGTCGGTGCCCCATCCCCATACTTGTCATTTTGTGTACAGAAGGTTTCACCTTCCCGATGCCACCCAGCTAATCCTCCTCAGCTCTCAGCCGGGCAATGCTTCATTTCCAAAGTCCCTGTGCTTCTTTAGGGGCCTCCCCTGGGTGCTGGCACAGCCCCTGGTACTCAGTCCAGCTCTCTCCCTATGTCATAAGAAGTTACTGACTTCTCCAGTCACCCGGCCATGTATTATTTCTTTGGGGGTAAGTAGGGCATTTGTGTTCTCCCTGAGTGTAGCATGATGCCTGGCTCGCAGTAGACGTTCACGGAATATTTGATGGCTGAAGGAAGGAAGAGAAGATTATTGCTATATATGCATCTTTCTTCAAGCAGGTCCTGGGCTGAAAGGTGAGGCAGGCGCTTCACGTGTTGGTGGGAGAGGGGTGAAGGGCTTGCTTGCTTCAGCTCCCCTTCCCTGCCAGGCCATGAGCTTCATGAACCGCTGTGGCCAAGACTGGCCCTCGAGGACGCTTCCTGGTGCATTAGCCATCACCTGTGCGACCAGACTGACCAGGCTGACTCAATCACAGGAAGCTTTTTCACACAAAAAATTCATTTGCCATATGAACCCCAGAAAAAGGTACAAAGAATTTCTTGACTATTTTATTGCCAGTCCTACATGGGCCGCATGCTGCCCTGTCCAAAGAAGGCAAAGGAATGGCTGCCACATCTCAGTGAGTATCAGTGAGGGACCAAAGCCAGGTAACTCTTTAGAAAAACAAGGTGGGAGAAGGTGGAATAAGCCTGCGCTGACCCACTTAGGGGAGAAGCTCCTCTTCATGTCTGGTTCCCATTTTTCATTTGAACAACAGTGCAGCAACAAGCTCAGGGAGATGAAAGCCACACTGTAATTAGAAACCAGGAACACGCCCGCTCACCTATTTGACACACTTCCTACTAATCAGCATGAACCTCATTTAGGATTTGATGTAAGAAATGTTCCCAATTTGACCTTCAGCTGCCTCTGGCCTTAACTCTCTGGGCTCCAGCCTGTGATTCCCAATCTTACCCCCACGACGTTCCCCACCCACGCCTGCACCTGGGCTCTTCAGGTTCGGTGGGTCTGTGGAGTGGTCTCCATTCTTCTTTTTTTTTCTGGAAAGTTCCTCCAGAGATTCCAAGGCAGACAGCCGGAATGAGTGGTCTGACAAACATTCTGTGATATCTCCGGTTTTGGTATCCTCTGAACCTGTTCTCCTTTCTGCTTTTAAATAGCTTCTCCTATTTAAAAGGCTCTCTTGGTTCTTTATCCTATCTTATCCTATCTTATTTCAAGCTTTACCGTTTGTTCACACAAACCTTATCTCCTGTTGGTGACATGATTTCATGTCCATAATCCAAAGGCCATATTCCCAGAATTCCAAACAGAAACAAAGTCTGGCACATTTTTTCCCTTACTTGTAAACGTATAAACTTGAAACTTTTACAAAGGTGTAAACTTTAAGTTTCATTGAATTACTCCCTTAGCAACCACACATGGAGAATAAATGTGTCCCTTAGGAACTGGGATCATCCAGGAAAACTGGAACCATGTGGCCACGGGACCCCTCCTGCTCTTCCTGTGTGTGTGCCCTCTGGTCAAGGACTGGCTGCTCTAAAGCACTGTTTGCCCAGCCCCTCAAGGTGAGAGGGGGGTCTCCCGGTCAGGAACACAGGATAATACAATCTCAGCCTTGCTTGCATTCTCTCTCAGTCTCCCTGAAGCAAAACTTCCCTCCAATCCATCCTTCATTCTGATGCCAGAGATCTATCTGAAATACAACTCATTTAATTTCCCTGTTCAACCATTCCTATAATTCCCCATCCCCTCCACAGTGAAATCCACACCTTGGGGGTGGCAGAGATCTGGCCCTCTCCTGCTGTCCAGGCTGTGGGGTGGCCCCATCATTCCTGTTTTCTGTCCAGCCCACCACCTGGAGGGACCCATCTTTGGTCTCTCGGAGTCCTTCCTGCTGTGTGCGTTGTTCCTTCAGTCTACTTCAATTCTTTATCTTGCTAAGAAAACGCATTCTGCAAAACTCGGCTGAATGTCACCTGGTCTGAGACTAGAGGGACCAAAACTTTGACAGAAGTAACAGAGAAGTTCAAGCTCTCACGCCTGAGCAAAGTGAGAGCAAACGCTGAGAAAAAATGATCGAGTCCACTTAATGACGGGCCTTTGTTTTCATTCATTTGTTTATTTGACAGATACTTACAGAGTACCCAGTGTGCACCAGACCCTTTTCTAGGCACTTGGAACACAACAATGAACACTCCAGACCAAGCCCCACCCTCATGGCACACATGTTCTGGAGGGGTGAAACAGGTTACCACTCTCCAACACGGAAATATCCATTATGCCAATAGGTGACTTATTTTATAAAGAACAAACAAGGCAAGAAAGGTGCTAGGGTGTGATGATGTGGGGTTGGAAGCTCTATTTTATGCAGAGGATGTTTAGCAATTGTAATCTTCAACTCTGGTCCCACATTCACAAACCAAATCTCACAGCCTAATGTTAGGCAACATCAATGGTTTCCTCTCATTAAAACCATATTTGGCGGAGGTGTCCTTCGTCCCCTGCTTCCATACCCTAGGGCCTCTGGGACAGAAATTTTCAACATCAAAAAGTATCATCTTAGTTTTGAAATGTGGATGACTCCATCTGCTCCTGTAGATACCCCAAGGACAAAAAGCTGATGCCTCATTGCATTTACATGACAAGGGTGCATCTCCAAAGGGATTCTTTTTAAAAAGAAATAATGAAAAAGATGAGTGTTACTTCATCTCTCACAGTGACAAAGACTAAATTTGGGGCAGATTTCAAATATCAATTTTTGTTTTTCCTATTTCCAGCCATTAAGGATTCAAAACATTGAAGGCCAGTGTATTTGCTTCCTTATGCTATAACACATTTCTATAAGTTTAGTGGCTTAACAAACAAGAGAAATTGGTTCTTTGATGATTATGGAGGCTAGACGTCCAACAATAACTCTCACCACACTGAAATCAGGGTATTAGGAAGGCTGTGATTCCTACAGAGGCTCTCGAGAGACGTCTGCTCCTTGGTGCTCTCGGCTTCTGCCGGCTGCGGTCATTCTTTGGCTCGTGGCCACATCACTGTAACCCTGAGGGTCAGCATCTTCACATCCCTCTGCTCCTGTCTTCACACTGCCTTCTCCTCTGTGTGTATTCCAATCACAGCTCCCTCTGCGTCCCTTTCGTAAAGATGTATGTGATTGCATTTAGGGCCCAGGACAATTTCCCGATCTCAAATCTCTAAACTAATCCCATCTGTAAAGACTCTACCATGCAAAGTATAGTTTTGGGTTCCAGGGATTCGAATCTGATATCTTTATTTTGCCATTATTCAGCCTACTACAACTAGTAATGAAAAAAAATGAATCGTTTTGTTTAATAATTATAATATAGTAAAAAAAAGAAACTTTACTTATCGATTATCCAACAAATGGTCCCTGAGCTCTATTAAATTACAGGCACTAGGGTCAGAATGCACAAGCCTACAGGCCTCCTGACCTCAGGAAAACTGACATAATCGACCAATCACACAGACAAATGCCACATTTTAACTGTGGCAAGAACCAGGAAGAAGGGCAAGGCTCTAGCTCCTGGCAGAGGTAGGAGTGGCAGTGGTTAGCAGGTCTGGGAAAGTTCTCTATGGAAATGGCATTTGAGTCAAAGTCGGAAGGATAAATAGGACTGACTGGGTGAAAAGCAAAAGAGAATTCCAGGAAGAGTGAAGGGAATGTTCAAAGGGTCTGTGACCAGAAATAACAAGAAAAAATACACTAGACTGAAAATAGTGAGGCAGGGCATGGTATGAACCAGTAGCAGAGGTCCCCTGGAGCCTGGCCTCCAGGATTATCAATTCCTTCATAAGGAATTGGCTCTCTTGGCTAAAGAGAAGTCCTGAGGAACCACCAGATCTGGAATTGAAAAGATCACTCAGGCCACAAGTGCAGAAATGAGGGGGAGGGGAGCAAAGTGGGTGTGGCAGAATCGCTATTTTCATTCTAAGAGTCGGGAGCTGAAAGGCCGCACTACTCAATTTCAAAAGGCTTTTCTACAGCAAAGCCTGGCTCCCAAGCTTGCAGGCATCGCTTTCAGCCCAGGGACTCTCCGCCAGCTGTGAGAGCTGCTGCCCTTCCACATTCCACCTGCACCCCACCCCCTTTGCACGTCCCCATTGTAGGGACCCCTGTCATCCATCTTTGTATCCATTCCAACCTCAATTTCAGGACTTGACACATGATGGTTTATGTGTGAAAGGGAAAATAATCAAAATTTCTCATCTTTCTTTCTCAGAGTAGGAAGAAATGGCTTGGCCAGCCTAGCCCTCAGAATGAGGAACAGTGTTAGCACACGGGTCCCCTCTGTGAAATCCAGCTTTTAGATGATAAGAACACCATAAAACATGTCCAAACAAAACAGTGAGAACACAGGAGATGGTGGCAAGAGAGCTGAGGAACAGCACCAGGTCAGAAGGCCGGAAAGCCAGGAGCAATAGAGCTCTGTGGAGGCGGCTGAGGCTGGAGAAACAGGATGCGATCCAGATAGGTTTCTGGGAACAGGGACCCACATCAGCGGCAGGACATGTGTGCATTCCCTGTCTAGAGGATTGCGTCCATAGAAAGAAGACAGAAAAAGACAAATGGATGTAAGCACCTGGAAGCCTTTAGGGCTGGTAGATGATCACAACAATGAGAGGTGCCCTTCTGCTTCCCTGCACCTACTTGGCGCCTTTCTCCAGATCAAATTATGGGACACAAAAACACTTCTATAAAAGGTATCTGATTGGGAATATCTAATCTGGAATAACTAAAATAAGGAGATCATTTTTCCAGGTAATTATCAAAATTCAGACTATAACCCAAAACTCTTAAATCCTGAAATTTACTTCTTTCTACTAAGCTATTACATCCCCAGCGGAGCCAACACCGGGTTCATTGTGCAGAGTCCCAATTAATCACAGTAGAAAGCACTACTTGCCAAGTGAAAATCCTCTATTTTGAATTCTTAATCCCCCCACCAGCTGAGTTTACCACAAAGACATGAATATATAATTGAGACATAAAGAAACATGCCACCAAATTAAACTGCCCTGATTTTGCATCAATAAATTCTTTCTCAAATAACATGAAATGAAGATCTCTCAAAAGCAAAGTGTGGTGCTCCAAAAACTCCAGGAGTGAATTCCTCTGCTGAGCCAAGCTCTAGCGGAAGCCAATTAGATTTCATACCAACGTTAGACATTTATTTACCACAGGCGACATTCAACAGGAATACGTCTTAACATATACTCCAAGTGGTGACATCTCAAAGTCTAAATTAGCCTGGAGACATCAGAAACAGGGGGTGTCTTCTCATTTGTATGGGGACTCTCAGGCAGGAGGCTGCTGAGGACCTGAGGGCTGAGGACTGCTTCCTGCAGCTGTCATGCATCCTCAGCACCATCCTCACTCTCTCTGCCATGATCATCACCATGACAGCACAAAATCCAGTACCACACCCTCTATTTGCTAGGACACAAAGAGATGCACCTTAACTATACTATGGAAGAAGAATCATTATTACAAATTCAAATGTAAGACATACATTGTAGTGCTTTTGAAAATTGACTTGTTGGTAGAAAAATCTTTTGCAATCTTTCCCCTTTGTGTCTTAACCATGCAAGGGGCATAGAACCAGTTGGGATTGGATATGTTCTTTCCTTCCAATATATCTCTTTTCTACCCAAGATTTATTGACCTAGGTGTTTGTCATGTTCCTTTCCACTGACAATCTTTTGAGTATTTGTCCATTGTCAAAACAATGTAACATGCACTTCCTTGAGAAAGAGAAGTAGCATTCTAGCAGGACAACAAGAAAAAACAAGCCTATTGGAAGCCTATCTGGTTTCACCTGAAACTGAGATGCAGCCTACCTTTCTAGCCATATAGTGAGTGATTTCACCCCAGGAACTCTGCCCTGTGACCACATTAGTGTCCTCACTTTTCCTCCAACACACCATACACATTCAGCCTTCCAAGATTTGGACACATCAGTGCTCCTGTTTGGGATGCCAGATCCCCTAAAAAAAAAACTCCACTGTCCATTCAAGACCCTCATGAAACATAACTTTGCAGTTTTGTCTAATCTTGCAGGTAAATTCAATCACTCTATTTCAGTGTATTCATAGCACTGATATGCTCAAACATCCGAATCCCTGTTACCTTACAAGACAGATACTTGTTAGTATAGTGGTCTCCTCTGCTGGACAGGGCAGGAGCTCTGTATGAATCTTTGTGAGCCCAGGACCTGGCTTCAAAATACTGTTAAATGGAATTCAACAGGGTCAGTAGAGTGTCTTCGATCTGACAACAGATGGATGGAAACCTTCCTCATCAACTACTCCCCATGCCCTAAGAAGCACTTTAATTTTATTAAGAAGAGAGGAATGACCAGAATCTTTGGGTCTTTTGAGTGTCTAAGAATCTTCTCCTAACAGTCATGGCATCCCAGTCAGCTGCTCTTGATATTGTTGTATACACACTCTGTATGAGGGACCTTCTGAAATCAGGACTACGGTAATGAGGAAAATTCTGGATATATTACAGGATTAGCCAGATCTGTAGTGGTGGATCATGAGACCATAAAGAGACCTCATCCAACCCTTAATTAAGAAGATTTTCTTCAAGTGCAGCTTGAATAAATCAGCACTCTGATATGGGAATGGGAGTCTAAAGGGATATATCTTGAAAAAGCTGATTATTCAGGATCTGGTGTTTGTCCTTTCCCCAAAATAAATGACATTTCTCACTTGGAAGCTGCAGAAAGAATCAAGATCCAGAAGGAATCAGAGCCATGTTTCTCAATCCTACGGTGTTAGAATCTGAGGCCGCTCAGAGGCAGCCCAGACTCCCTGGGGAAAAGCACCTGAGGGGTAAGAACTCAGGGGCTGCTTACAGACCTCCCCATGGGAGCCCGAACTGCTTACCTGGAGAGATGTTGCCTGACTTCAGTAAGCGCTTGCTGTAAAACAATAAGGGCCATCTAAACTTTCTGCTCCATTCTCTATGAATGGGTGTGAAAGGCTAGAACAGGGGACCCTATTTTTATCTACTCTTCCGCAAAAGATGCCAAGTTTTCCGAACTCTGTAGGGAACATGAGGACCCCTTCCTAGCCATACCAAAAGGAAAAGAAAATGCCATTATTAAACAAATATGACTTTTACTCTGGCATTTTGCTGAGATTACTTTAGACTTTACATTTTGCCCTACGTGGCTTAGCAGACAGATAATGCTTCAGATGGGTTTACTGAAATGTGCTCTAGCCTTTCTGTCAATTTTTGTCCCTCTGTTGTCAGTAACTGCTTCAGGAAATTTTAAAACTCACCAGGTAGAACAGAGTTGCCTCATCTGCATGCTGTCTAGATAGTACACATCAATTTCAGGTAAAATGCCCTACTTCCTTGTCATTCTCCAGGGTGCTTTGAGGAGAGCTCCAATTTTGTAGTGGAATTTAATTTCCTGACTTTTTCAAAGTTCTATCAAATTTAGATACACAGTCTTATGACTAGACCAAATATACATTTTCATCTATTTCTTGAATGGGACTGGAAAAAGAGAGGTCATTTGAAAGCAGTTTGGGATGATAAGTATGCCCCACTATCTGTCACACAGGGCTACTGACATCTGGAGAACACAGATGTTCTCAGAAGGTGACTTCAGTCTATTTAGAATTGGATCATGATGTTTTCCTCTACAATGGCCTCAGCTTGAATGGCAAGTGTTGGTGCAAAGATCTGCAGAGCTCTCTGGGAGCCTTGTCTTGCCGGAAGGGCATGGTGCCTTCTGGGTGACATGTCTGGAGAGACAGAAAGCTTTGCTTTCAAAGTAAGGATTAGGTCACATTATTTCCTTTGATATTTAGTGTTTCAAATTTCCTTCAGTTCAGATTCAGAGTGCGGAGGGGTCTCTGGGGTGTAGGTATCTGGAAATTAAAAGTTATTATTCCTGTTCTCTGAATCATCATAACAAGCTTTGCTTGACAAGGTCAACTAATTATTCAGGATTGGAAAGAAACAAGGTTGTATATATCAGGTGGGTAAGAGCGAGAGTCAGAAACAGGGAGACAATCAAAGGTAAATGAGGGGCTGATGTGGCCATACATCCATTATTTGCAAGTCGCTGCCTGGGCTGGATATCTCCCTAGTCTAGTCCCCTCCTTTCTGGAATTACATTAACACACGAAGTGAACAGAATGTCCTGGTTTCTTTCCCTCATTCCTGCCCTATTCCACAGACATTTGTGTTTCCCTTCTTTACCTGAGCTTTGGAGCTGTTCAACTCCAAAGGCAGGTAATTAACTATCAAACAATAGCAGGGATTTTCAGATTAATTCTGCCCAATGAGAAATAGGAAAACTCATTTTACCAAACAAAAGGGAGGGGCTGATTAGATACTCCAGTGACAAAAGAGAAACCTAGATAGGGCCTGGAAAACCGATAAAGAGGCTAAAAGCTTTTTAAAAATTTTTTATTACACTAATATCCCTGTTTTTATAAGCACTGTATTCTACTGTTCTCTGTCATGCAAATGTGTCTCTAAGTGAGAGTGAAGTCCTGCAGGTACACCAGTCAAAACTGAGAAGTCAGTTTTCCATGCTTGAATAGGGAGGACCTTTCTTAACATTCTGCGCACAACCATGGCACACTTTTGCTCTACCACCATTCACACATGGGGCCTTTGAGATGTCTTCTCAAGCTGTCCTTAATTAGGCAAACAATTCATTCCCACTGAGTGTTTTATCCACTCTGTGTTTTCCAAGATGTAACCTTGTCCAAGGGAACAATGGAGACAGCAGTATGGCTTTTTCAGATGTACAGGATGCTTGGTTTGGTAGCAGGAGTAAGAGGGTGAGAGGAATAAAATATTCAGCTAGACTCCAGAGAGAATCACTTATTAATTACATTTATTAAGCAGAAAACCCTAAGGTCAAAGAGATGGAAATCATTAGACCTAAATGTTAATATATTTTAGATGAGTTTCTCCAACTCTGGACAAGAAGATTATGTTCTGGACATGCAAATCCACTGGTGGTATTTCTTACATTTCACATTTGAAGGGAGCATTCAAGGCATCTCAAAGTCAAGAGGTCCAGGTATCTGAACTCATTCCCCTCTGCTGATGAATCAGTTTTGCCATGTGATCTTTAGACACGTTAGTATTCATCTCCCCTGAGCTCACAGGTAGAAATCTCAGTGTCCTGGTGGAGTCATCACCCCCATGCTCACACTTAACCAACCCTTGAACTCCGCCTACTCTCCTACAGGTACATCCTTGGACTCCAGACTCTTCTCTGTCTAAGCTAACCTAGGAACTCCATTACTCCACCTTTTTAAACAATTGAAGCTAACCTGGGAACTGCATTACTCCATCTTTTTCAACAATTCTCTCTTGTTTTTAAAAGAGCATCATCTTTTTAAAAATTTCCATCCTCTTTCAAAAATTTCACTCTCCTTTCTACAATACACCTAGCCCGTCGAGCCACGGAAAGCCATTCTAGTTTTAACACCTGCTGATTCATAATGGTAACCCTTTATAGCACCACCCAATAGAGCTTTTTACAATGGAAGTTCACATAAATCTCCTCTCTCTGCACTGTTCAACACAGGAGTGCAGTCGTTTGGGTGTTTGTTCCTATAGATCTCATGTGGAAAGTTGATGCCAAAATTGGAGGTGGGGGCCTAATGGGAGATGTCTGGCCATGGGGATGGAGTATAAATAGATAAATGCAGGTTAGTGGGGCAAGTGAGTTCTTGCTTTATAAGCTTCCTCGAAAGCTGGTGGTAAAAAGGAGCCTGGCCCTGTCCCTGCTCTCTCTGGCTTTTTCTCTCACCATATGCTCTCTCTGCACACACTGGTCCCCTTCACCACATGCCACGAATAGAAGCAGTCTGAGGCCCTCTCCAGATGCACATGCTGGTGCCACGCTTCTTGTACAGGCTGCACAATCATGAGCCAAATAAACCTCTTGTGTGTGTGTGTGTGTGTGTGTGTGTGGTGTGTGTGTGTGTGTGTGTGCGTGAATTACCAGCCTCAGGCATTCCTTTATAGTAATGCAAAATGAACGAACGCAAGGGAACAGCAGTCCTGCTTGACTATGTAAGCACTTCAGTGTGGCTGGTGTGACTGAAGAAGTACATTTTACATGTTATTTGGTTGTAGCTAATTTAAATTTAATTTTAAATAGCCACCCTGGCAAGTAGCTACTTAGCTCAGTTCTCTCGTCTCCCCCTTTCTGCTGCCTTCCCCTCCATCTCCCTCCCACACTGGTTTCAGGGTCACCCTCCTGCCCAAGGATGGGCTTTGCTCCTAGCTTGCCCCAGAGACTTGCCCCATGTGGCCGCCTTGGCACGACTGTCTGCAAGAACTAACCATATCGGATCAGGACCACAGGGGAAGAAAATCCAGCACAGAGAACTAGCGGGTGGATGGGATATTTGACAGTAAGGGGAAAGACATACCCCAGCCCTGAAGCAGCCTGCGCAGTGCTGTGAGATGTCATTACCTTCCTTCTGTGTGGGTTTATTTAGCTATGAAGCTGACTTCATATACATAAATACACACACTCACGGGCAGAATATCAATTTAGTTCCTTTTTGTTGTTGCTGTTTTTATTTCTTTTTTTTTAAAGGATCATAATACCATTTTGAAAACCTAACATGCCCAACTTTTATTCCAAAAGCATTGCGCTCAGGGCTGAATAGCAACTTCACATCCAGATAGTCAGCTTCTGCCGGGGGAATTAGGGTTTATGTTCAGTATAATAAACGATCCCAAGATAAATATATTTCTTTCCTTTCTATTTATTTATTTTTTTTTTGTAATCCAGGATGGTGGTGCATCCTCTTTCCAATACAGAAACACAAGAGTCTGGCTCTATTTCGTTTGTCTGATTGCTTTGAAGAGGGGGTCAGTTCGGCTCTGAAAAAACTATGGTCCTCTATTCATTAAAGTGTCGATAATACTCAGTCCAGGCATATCGACGGCGGATTAGCTTGGGCTGAGCCTGTGTACAAGACCAATGCCTTTTTTAACCCAGCTTGTTTCCAGATCAATACACCCATCAGCATTCGAAAATTAGCCCAAGATGAGATTCCAATACTTGAGGTGGTGTGTCATGCGAAGAGGGCACCCAGCCAAGTCACAGATGTAAACACCTAGCCGGGGATTAGACATTTTCCATTAGCCTGGACGTGAGTGAAGATTGATGCAGACTCCATCTTCTCACCCCCTCCCATCATCTCACCCCCACAGACACCCAGCCGTCTCTCTGGGAGTCCATATAAGATCGCCTGGCTCTAATTCTAGCCATTTGCTTGGATAAGCATTTATTAAATGTTCACATTGTATAAGGCATTATGGCAGGTGCTCAGGGCAGGGGTGTGGGGGTGTGCATGAGTGGGGGTGGCTGAACAAAGAAAATGACAAAAATATGATCCTGTTTTCAAGGAGGCATTAGCACTTTTCACAATTCCTTCCATTTTCCAGTTCCACAAGGCCCTGCTTCCTAAAGCAAATGTCTCTAATAGTTGCCAGTTCCCAGTCTCTCATTGTCAATGCTAGGCATTCTTTTCAAACACTAAGGGTGCAGGGGTTGGGGCAGGACAGGAGAGGGGCTGAGCAATGGCTTCCAAAGCGCCACCTGGTGGAGTATGCAGATGGTGGCACTGCGGCATTCACCAGCCCTCCCCGCAGAGTGCAGATTCTCGAGAATTTTTGGTCTCCCTATCCGCAATAAAAAATGTATTTTATATTAAAAAATGTACACAAACTGAAACAAAAATCTCACATGGCAATACCTACTCCACTCTTTGTAATACACGCTGATAACTTCTATGCAATTCTATTTTCTTTAAAAATGCTGTTTACATGCATCCGTTCAAAAAGTATTCATTTATAGAGTCACTTTTTAAAGAGCCATTATAATTTCGTTTGGGTAAGAAAGAGTAAGCAAAATATAATAACAATTTGGCAGGACCAAACTTGGGCCACAGCGTGAGGGATTCCCATGTCCCCTGGCATACGCTCTGCCCAGAGCCAGGTCCAGTATCGCCTTGTTCTCGTGTGTCCTCCTCTCAGTCCTGCTCATCCTGCCTCACTCAACAGTGCTGATCATGACCCAAGTTCCGCCTTCACCTACTGTCAAACAGCGGGCCTCCCCTTTCTTCTTCCAGCTCACTTCAGTTCTTCTTTCACAAGCCGCCTTCCTTCCTATTCTGTCTCTAACCTATCATCCCATAGCTCTTTACCCTTTTCTTGAACACACCGACAAGGGGACTGGTGGAAGGAGCCCCTAGGGGAGGAGTGTGTCGCCCTGGAGTTGCACATCCATGTGAAGGCGCCCCGGGATCAGCCTGGGAAAGGGCCCCAGCACTGGGTCTGGCATGCCACTGCTCAGGGACTACACTGCTGACATCACAAAATAAGATATCTGGCCCACTGTAAAAGATGCTAAAAATATATAAAAATTACAAGAGTCCTAAAAAAGAAGAAAAGAAAAGAAAACTCAACAGCTGAAATAGTACTTGGATGTGCCAGGTCCTCTTCTAAGTGTTTTCTATGTCAGTACATGTACAATTCAATCCACACACTGACCCCCTTTACAGAGAGAGAACCCCGAGACACAGTAATCACTTAAGGTCTCACAGCCAGCAAGTAGCCAAGTGTGACGCCAGCTCTTGCTCACTAACTAGGAATCCTTCAACCAGGTTAAGTGGTGTCTGAATGCCCCAGGACTGGTTCTGCCTGGGAATGGAGATGAGCTCCATTCCCAGGGTCTGAGAGAGTAGAACCAACACACATATTCTCTCTCTCTCTCTCACACACACACACGCACACACACACACACAAACATACAAGGCCTCACGAGCCAGGAGCCAGGGGAGGAGAAGAAGGCCAGGAGAGTTGGGATGGAATCAAAACAGGGAGAATCAGACACTAGTATTACAGGGGAGAAATGGCATCCAAAACCCCTGGCTGGGAGATGAGAGGAGGTGCAAGGGAGCCGGAAACAAGCAGGTATTTGTGCATCCTGGTTGGCTCTGCTTCCTTTCAAGGCTGGAGGGGGGCATGGCATACTTGTACTTTCAAAAGTGCATTAAAAGTCTAGTTTTAAACATAACACAATCTTGGAATTGGATGAAATCTGAAAAAAAAAAAACACTAAAACTTAGGGGAGAAAAAAGTCAAGAAAAGCAATAATTAAAAGATAATTTCCGGAGAAAATATATTATTGGAACAAAAATGACAAAAAAAAAAAAAAAAAACAATTACTAGTTCAACTCAATGAAAATGACTGGAAAATTTAGCTTCTAACTGCAAAATGACAACCAGAAATGTGCCCTGGACCCTAGATGCATAGAACAAGGAGAACTCATCTCTGCTGAGCATCAGAGAAAAAACCCTTACCTGAAGGCTTTTCAGGCTGGCCAGCCTGATCTCCCCGCCAAGCCCCGCCGACCTACCTTGCACAATGAGGTGGACCCTGGAGGTCTTTGGGTGGTTGTCTGTCTGCACCGAGCAGGTGTACGGGCCCTCGTCATACACATCCACGTTCTGGATCTCGATGCTGTACTGCGTTTGGGTGTTGCTCAGGAGGACCACGCGCGGATCCAGGCACCACTTGTCATTCCCAGCATAGAGGATGGTGCTGCGGTTCAGCCAGGCCACCCGGGTGACCCGGTTGTCAATAGTGCACCTGAAGGGAAGACCAGACAGGTACGTCAAGGGACTGAGAGATGACAGCAGCCATCAGAGGTGGGTCCTCATGGCAAGGCTAGAATATCTTGTCTTTCTCCCTTCCCCCAACACATACATTTCCTTTGTCAGGGGTGGACTTTTCTGGAACACAGCAAAGGCCTTATGAGATTATAGCCTCAGAATGCTGCTCATGCTTTTCAAACCACTTGAGCACAAAACCACTTCAAATATGATCTCAGTTATAACCTAGAGGTATCTTGCATGCCCAGGATGGCTGAATACTTCGAATACTACCAGTTCTCCCTTTGCTCAAGGATTTGGTGATGATAATCCTTCACATTTATGTCTAGGTATTTAGGGTGCACTACAGCATTCAATACTTATGATAACCCTATGAAGAATATTTTATTGGAAAAAGCTTAGAAGAGCAGAGAAACTAAACTTGTTGTCCAAGTCACACAATAAATGTGTGTTAGATCAGAGACCCAGCTTTTAATGACTAAACATCATTTCTCTCATCTCAGAATAGCAAATTCCCACAGAAGGCTTCTGCAGTCAAAGCTAAATACAGACCACCACTATTGCTACTCATCTTCATCATACCCAGGGGCAGAAATGTTCGGTTACTGCTAGACTAAAGCCACTTTCCAAAATCTCAGAACTGTCTGCACATATAAAAATAGATTTTCTTTCTTTTATTTTTGCATCTGGAGTCCTCGAATTGTGGAAGCTCCCTTCTCTTTTCTACACTTTTAAATTTCCCAGCAACTCTCGCCAAGTCCTCATCATGTCTTTCGGTCTGTATTCATTTCCCTCTCTTACTACACCAAGTCTGTTCCATGGCCTTAGGCTAAATTTACAAACACAGTGTCCTGATCCTGACTATAATGCTGGAAATAACAATGCGGCATAGGGTGTATAATGATGCCTCAAATGTATACCTTATTTTGCAGTGTACAAAGCACTTTCACAGCTCAACGTCTCCTTTGATTTTTTTGCAACAAATTTCTGAGGTTGACACTGTTACCCATTCTCTGCTTTAAAGATCAGGACTCTAGGGTTCTGAATAGCCTGATGACTTGTCCAAGCAATGAGGCTAAAAGTATAGAAGTCAGACCTCTCAGCCAAGTCTTCTAATTCCTGGTCCTGTGTGAGACTCATAAGGTGCAAAGGTGAATTTTTCATTGGGGATAGGTGATGGCTTCTATTGGATTCTCAAAATGGTTTGTGACCATAAAAACTCTAACAACTGCTATTGTACACACCTGCTTCTTTAGGAGACCCCTGTCCCCATGAGAAATCCTGTACTGTGCATCCTTTTTGCTTTGCTTATGTAAATGTCTCAACATTATGGAAGGATCACTTAGGTGTAGATGGATAGTTTGCTGAGAGCTCTTGTGGAAAATACTGCCCACAAAGAAACACCTTGGCATAGGTGTCCAATAAGGTTTTTGCAGCTTATTGCATTTTCTGGCAATGCGGATGAGATGCGGGCTCTCTCTAGCACCATTCTGATGCAGCGTGGAAATGAGTGAAGGCCTACCTCGGAGAAGGTCGGGGGACTATCTCTCAAAGTGCACATGGACTACTTCTATTAGAATCACAGGAGAGGTTTATTACAGATTCTTAGTCTCACTCCCATTCTACGGATTCAGAAAATCTGGGAATTTATAACAACATCTCAGTTGGGTCATACACACACTAATGTTTCAAAACCACTAATATGGAGCAGTGTGTCTAGGACAACTTATATCATTTGTAGGGCCCAGTGCAAAACAAGAACACAGAGTATTTTGTTCCAGCATGAATAAGGATTTCAAGGTGGTGATAACAGATTTCTATGGAAATAAACAAAGTTGTGAAGCCAGCTCTGCATGTTTCTCAAGCTTTACTGTGCACATTAGCCCCCGGGGATTTGGCTGAAGTGCGGATGCTGATTCAGTAGGTATGAGGTAGCGTCTGGGATTAGGCATTTTTAGTAAGCTCCCAGGTGATGCCAATGCTGACGGCCCCTGGTCATTCCTTAAGTCACATCTAGAAGGTCATATCTAGACATGAGCTTTATGCACATTAGGGTTTGAGAAGCACTGAGCTAGCACCACACTACACAAAAGTGTGGCTAGCAAACCAGCAACATCGGCATCATTTGGGTGGGAGCTCGTCAGAAATGCAGAATCTCAGGCCTCCTCTCAGAGATCACAAATTTGAATCTGCATTTTAATAAGATGTCCAGGTAACTTGAATGCACATGAAGTTTGAACTGGTCAAGAGTATGCGCCAAGCCTTTATTGGGGCTTTGATGAGAATATCCAGAATGGACTCTAAGGGTGAACAAGAAGGAGAAAAGTGCAGTCAGCGGAGGGTGCACCTGATGTTGTACCTTCCCTTGTGCTCCTTGCAGACCCCATGACTGTCATCTGGTACTGCCTTGTCTGAAACACAAATTTGGAACGGCACAGGTTTGAAGTCTCTCAAGAACTAAAACACACTTTGCAGCTTGCTTTGCTACTAATGTATCTAGGATAGCTTATATTAATAACCTGAAGGGTGGCCACTGCTCTGACCTTCACTTGGGTCCAAGCAGGAAACTGGATGAATTCACAGTCATGGTCAATGTTAATTGACTACACGAGCCCATTATATGCACTATTTGATCATCTCACCAACTTGGTTGGGTTCACTTATTGCCAGTTGACAGACAAAATTAGCTGAGGCTGAGAAACATTAGCCATATTGACTGAAACCATGCTGATATTAAACTGCAGAACCAGGATTCATGCCGGTTTTTGTTTTGTTTTGTTTTCCAAATTTAGTGTTCTTATAGGGCCTCCCAAAAGAACACCTACATCAGTTCTTCTCAAATTCACCGTGCATCAGTATCGCCTGAAAGATCTGATTAAAAAGAGATTCCTGGGACCTTACTCCATGGGTTCTGATTCAGTAAGCCCAGGCAGGGCCTGGGAGGCTGCATTTCTGACAAAATTCCAAGTGCTTCTGACGCTGAAGAGCTCGCCGAGAACCTCTAACTTAGAGGTGTGTTTCCTGGCAAAATGAGAGTCGCAGAGTGAACAGGCACTAGGAAAACCCCCTGGTCTGAAACAATTTTCCAATACTTTACAGGATAGATAGAACTTTCCTGTAACCCATATGTTCCGGGGAACCAGAAGCAGAGTCCTTTTTTTTCTTCCCCAGGAGCTGAAATCTGACAAGTACCAGGTGAGTGGCCACAGTGCAGGAAACGCTGACTGGCACACACTAAACCGCTTGAATAGCTATTTTTGATGCCCACAACGGGGATCTCACAACCTCCCAATGAATACAAGAGGACTGTCCTGGGCTTCCTTGTGAGCACTGAATTACTGAAAATTGACAGAAATGGAAGCTGTCCCGCAACACTGCACTGCACTACAGGGCCAGAGAGGTTCGTCTGCTGATGCACCACCACTCAGAACGCAGCCAATTTCCAGCATGGTTTTGCGGCCACTGTGATAGACTACTCTGAGAAGTTGGCACAGTTCCAGCTGCGGTTCTGAGCACATCCAAGGTCATGTTTAGATGTCCAAACTGTCACTGCTGGGTATCAGTCTTGCTGAATCCCCATGGAACGAACGCCCGCTTCTGCAGAGATGGATCACAAAGGTACCTCGGCGGCCAACTCTGTCACCTCCTCACACCTGCCCCCATCTATCTGTCTCATTTATCCAGTCTCCTCAACAACGCAGAGGACACATTGCTCCTAGGTTAAAAAAAGAAAAGTGAAAATGAGCGTAATTGCTCTCTCAGCCACAGAGGAGGCGCTGGAGGTGGGAAATTCAGACAACAAGTTCTCTCTTTTCAGAGACAGCCCTCCTGAAACATGCTATGGTATCTCACCTCTCTCAGGATGGTGGTTAACTTTGGTGATTAAGTCAGAGTGAGTAAGGTTTCAAACTCCACTGTCCCTGACTCATCCAGGTGAGCTGAGCTGGAGATGGCCGCTCATCAGATGCTGAGGAATAGTCACAAGTCAATGCAATGTAGGCCAACAAGAGGTGGGAGATGGGTGATCAAAAGGGTGGGATGTTCTCAGACCAGACCTGCAAAGCCTCTCCCCTTTTGTCCACAGCCTCCAGATATACTGCCCTCCCACTGCTGGCATCCTCTCTGCCCATCCTGTCACATATATGAAGAATAGAGGAACAAGCTTTGTACCCCTGAGGATTCTGGACTGGGCCCTGCAACTCCAGCTCCCTTCTGTCCTCCAGCTTCAATGTTGCCCTCCAGTTGCCCCGCCCTGCGCCATCTGGCAGTGGTCATCAGCCTTCCGTGTCTCAGTGAATGGTTTTCCCAGCAGCATCCCTCCTGCGGCCCTCCCCTCCTGGGTGTGGCCCCTGTGGACAGCCCATGGTCTAGCATACTCAGCATCCTGGAAGAATCCAGACAAACAGAAATAAAGGCTGGAAAGGGCATTTGTTTTCCATTTCAGTGCTGAGCCACAGTCCCCTTCTTAGTCTGTGTGTGTCTGTCTGCACCATGTTCTTTTTTTGGATAAGTGTCTTTTTTTAGAGAAGAGGCCTGTACTATTTGAGCAGGGATTATTGAGGGTGTCCCACCTGTGTCAATATTCAGGCTGTATTTGGCCAAAAGAGGATCCAGCCACATGTGCACATGCTCACCCATGCATGGGACTCAGAGTATGGAGAAAGAACACTGCCACACCTGTAATTTCCCGCAGCTGCACCTATTGTTCCAATGCTCTAAAAATGCAACCCTCTGTGTCCTCAATATCTTTCTGATGAGTAGTTGTTTTATTACACATGCTGCATTTATACATAGAGGAAAAGCAAAAATAAATGATTAAGCAAGCCCAAGATGTGCACTGCAGAAATAGAACTATAAAAGTATGGACTCAGGTCCTGAAGTTACTTTTGGATTTAGGATGAGAGAAGAGACAGAGAGAGAGGGGGGTGGGGAAGAGAGAGAGAGAGAGAAAGAGAGAGAGAGAGAGAGAGAGAGAGAGAGAGAGAGAGAGAGACAGAGAGAGAGAACGAACCTGGGAACTGGAAGGAAAAAAAAGCGAGAGTGTCTGCTTGGAAACTTCTAAAGATGAGCAAAGAGAGTGTTGAAATAAGGAGAAAGATTATTGAAGAAAGTGAGAAAAATCCAGGCTTGGCCTTTCTTAAACACACCTGCCTGAAGATCTGAGGGCAATAATGGATCCAGACAGTGTGCGGTCCAACCGTTCCTTCTATCAAATGGCACTTTAACTGCGTCTGAAAGGCAGCACATCTCAAGCAATGCTTGAAAACACAGCAAAATAAGTGCTTCCGCCCTTCCCAGCACCTGGTCACAATTGCCTCTTATCACACAGAAACGCTCCAGCTGCCCCTAAGTTTGGTTCCTCCGAGCATTCTGCTTGTGCCCCTCCCCTCCCCTCAAGCATAACAGGGGAACATCACGACGCAAATGGCTCAGCAATACCCACACATGCTGCCATGGGGTTGGCGTGTGCATCTTCCACATCTGCTCCTGTGAGAAAGTGTTCTCTGGGGGACACCAAGAAATTAACAAAACAGGATACTTCACCATGAATACACTGAACATTCGGATATCAGCTAGCACCTTACTCCTTTATTGTAAGAGAGAGCTTCACTAGTGAGGCTGCTAATTTTGACCCTACTGGATTTCTTTTAGACTGTAAATTTGTGTGGAAGTTTACAAAATTGATTTGGGTCACAGAGAGACAAAAATACTAGACTTAGACTCACATTGCACACTGTTCTTACATGTCCCAACTATTACCATTTTTGCATTACACAAGAAAACGGAGGTATGCCATGGAATCTTTCCTAGCTATGAAAATAAGAGGACTAATCATGCCTAGGCAGAAGCAGACAGCACACTTACGACACAGGTGCAAGGACTGAGGGAGGAAAAATGAAACAAAATCAAAAGCAGTGGCACACACTGCACTGTGAGCCCCACACCACTAGTAGGTAGTTGTAGTCAGAGAAAGGCTCAGGGAGAGCGAAGAGAATAGGGTCTGACTGTTACAAGGAATGTCCCAGTTCTGTTTCTGATGCCCCTCAGGCCTCAGAGAGGTTATCTCACTCCACTGGGTTTCATTTCAATCACCTGCAGTAGAAATAACCTCTTTTCTTGCATGGGGTTAACGAGAAGATTAAATGGAAACATGCATGTAGATACATTCTTTTGTTTATTGTAAAAACTCAACAGACACATCTATTGTACTGTCTATCACATGTACTGCTTTCTCATCTTAGGGATGTAACATTGCTGATTTGATTGATTTTAAGTTCTTGAAAAGCAAGGATCATGTCTTATTTTCACTTGTGTCTCTACAGAACATTGTGCAGAGTACAAAGTAAGCACACAATAAATATCTGTCCACTGATTAATTATTTGATTAAAATCTCCCATCTTTCACAAACTCCCGAGAGATAAAAGACCATGAGGCCTGCATCCAATAAAGGCCCAGTTTGTGAGTATAATTACTCTGCATGTCCCTGCACCCACAAATGCAAATGCACACATCTCCCCCAGTGCCTGGTCATTATGTGTGAGAATGTGCAAGGAGGCAGTCCCCCTCCACTTCTGTAATGTCTTAGGGATAAATCAAGAAGCCTTTGCTCTGTGGACCTCCAGAAAGATTCTCCATAAGCACACCTACCATCTGTCCTTCCTGTCCCTCTCAAAACAAACTCTGTTGAGTTTGGTGGGCCACGACTTTTCCAAAATGAATGGCACAACCCTTTGATTTGTACACAAGACAAAAGCTCCATACTAATTTAAATGCTGAAACAAGAATGGGCTTGTTCAATAGGACATGTCTTATTTGTAAGTCATAACTTCCACAAGCCATTTTTTGATTCAATAACTGTTACACACATGTAGTCAAGAACTCTAAATTCTACACTCTAGCAAAAGGTAATCTGGGCAATGTGGGGCATCTTCATCATCTCATAGAACCACAAACAGTAGAGCCTTTTGCCCCTAGGTGACCAAAGTTAGGTAACCTGGAAGTTTTTCTTTCCTTTTCTTTCCCTAGCATATTCAAAATAATCCAAACACACATGAGCGTCTCTGGAATCCTGTCATGGAGACCAACCTTTCATCAAGGAAAGAGCCCAGAAGTGCCAAGAGAAAGTTCAGTGGGAATTCACGCTGAACTCCTTCTGTCATTGGAGCTTGGGCTTCAGTGAGTGATCCCTACAAAGTTCCACCTCACTTTCTGTGATGATTAATTCTCTGTGTCAATTTGACTGAACTATGGGATGCCAGACAGCTGGTAGCACGTTATTTCTGGGTGTGTCTGCGAGGGTGTTTCTAGAAGAGATGATCAGCAGACTTCGTAAAGAAGAGCCACCCTCCCCAGTGTGGGTGGGAACTATCTAATCCACTGAGGGTCTGGCTAGAATGAAAAAGTAGAGGAAGGGCACGTCACTCTTCCGGCTTGAGCTGGGACATTCCTCTCCTGTCCTTGCACATCGGCTCCCTTGTCTCAGGCCTTTGGACTGGGACTGAAACTTACACTACAGACATGAGCCAATTCTTATAAGTCTTTCGACAGATTAGAATAGATGATAGATAGATAGATAGATAGATAGATAGATAGATAGATAGATAGATCCTCTTGAAAAGGAAAACCCAGGCTAATACACGCTCCCACCCCACACGGTTTCAAACATGACATTCAGTAGGTTCATCAGAACACTTTTCACTGTTTCCTGTATATTCTGTTCACACTGGGAATTCTGTGACTTCCTGCTTTATTTGGAATGCCCTTCCTTATTGTTTGTGAGATAAATTCCTATGCCACACCAAGGTCAAGTTTAAATATTAATTCATATACCGACAAGCTTTTCTCTGTAAAATTTTGCTGTTCCCCCATGAGTGTTTTCCAGACATACTTTATCTTGGTGTGTACTGGAAGCATGATGTCCATGCTTTATCTTTTTGTCATATGTGGAGCTCTGGGAAGGCAAGAAGTAGATACAATTTTTTTCTCTACTCCAAGAACGCTCACACACGACTTTTGGTTGCTTTCAGGGCATTCTGGATCTTGGTGAGTGTTAAGGTGGCTGCCGAGGTTGGGAAGAGCTTGGTTAACAGCAAGGAGGAGTAAGGTATGGCCTGTCCAGCACTAGGAGGAGCATGAGCAAAGCACAAAGGAGCTGGGAAAATACTGGCAAGTTTGTGGAAGGATGGAAATGGGGAGCTTATGGAATAGAAGGCATGGGTAGAAGAGAAAAGTTAGCAGGGACGAAGCCAGCAAGCTAGCACGCTGCTCTCTGTGTGCCCGCACATCCACCACCCAGTGCAGGCTGACCAGCACGGATCATGTGGACAGGCTCCCTGCCCTCTGGCCTCCCGTTGTTCTGCCACTGGAAAGAAGTGGCAGGAGATGGGGTGGGGTTGGGGAGGAAGCAGGGTCCATCCACTGGCTGTCTATACCCCTCCATCAAAGATCACCGCCCCTGGCTAGTGACCCTCTCCACACAGCCCTCTCTCTGGTGGGAGCCATGACCCTCTTCCCCTTATCCCTTCAGGCCTAAAAGTGTTAACAGTGCCTTCCTGTTCATAGCCCCAGGGTCCTGACTGTCCCTTACAGTTTTCCTACACCTGGGCTGTACCTTCGTAAATATCCATTTTATTACACACTGCTCAAATTACGCAATTTGAGGATGCCATCTTTTCCCTGTAGGACCCCTGACTATCACAGGTAGGTTGTGCAACACACCCTCTTGTAAAAGAGTTCGCACTTGATTCTGAAGACAAAGAGCAGACAGGAAACCAAAGCGAAGAACTCTGCAAAGTCCAGCTCGAAGAATCACGGATGATTATAAATGGTAGCACACTGGAGCTTGTCTCTTTCTTCTCCGGGGGACAGCCCTCCTTGGCAGGGAAGGAGCTGGGAAGAAGAAACAGAATTCCCTGAGACAAATCCATCTGCAGGCTCTCCTCCGTCTTTGCTTCATCTCCAGTCCTGCACTCACTGGCTGAAGAAACGGGGCTCCATGGAGTCCCTGGACAAGTTAGGCCAGCCTGGCAGTTGTCCAAATCAGACACTTTTTTTCTCAATTACACTGATTAAACTGATTGTTACATTGATTGTTGTCCAAACCAGACACTTTTTGAAATTACACTGATTAAACCAGGATGTATTCAGGCAAACTGGGAAGAACAGTACAGATTAGCCACATGGAGTCACACTAGAAAAGGGGCTGGAAATACCTTGCTCCTCCCATGCCTAAGGCCTGGTGCGAGTACGAAGGATGCACTGGCCTCTGGGGAAGTCAGCACGTGCGTCACTCCTGGCTTCATCTCTGGGGCTAGTTCCACCTCCAATTCTTTGTCAAGACACACTTTAACCATCAAACCCCAGAACCCGACCTAGATCCTGCCTCTAGCACACTCCTATCACCCTAAAGTACCATCCGTACTTAGAACTTGAACATGACTTGAAAGGGGAAAAAAATCACGGCTTAGGAGACCAAAACCATACCTCAGACCACATGCAGCTGCCACTTCCTTTCCAGTTAGTGTGTGTGAAGCCTGGCACCCAGGTGTGTGAACTGGGCAGCATGTAGACTGCCTGTCCACCTGGTCTTGGCCCCAGGGACTGTGTATGCATATGATGTACATGTGTGGCCATGTGTGGTGGGAGGGAGCAGCTGGAAAGAAGGAATCTGGTTCGCAACCAAAGAAGAGATCCAGAGAGTCTCTGCTGCATCCAAACCCCACAGTTCACAGGAAGAAAGGTCAAATACAGCTAGAACTCCAGAGGGACAAAGGGGACATCTGGATTCGAGGTGGGCCTTGTCTGTTCTCTCACTAAGTGATTTTGGCCACACATCCTCTCACCTTTGGTGGTAACACGGTGCCCACATGACTGCCTGGGGCCTAGGTGAGAGCGAGGCACAGTAGGGGAGTGGACTGGCATCCTCCAAGGAGAGAGGCTACCGGCTTCTGAGCTCCATTTCTACCATCTACGGAGGTGAGACACAGTCGGGACAGGAAAGCAGGACCACATGCAGATGCACACTCCAGGGGCTGGAGGCTCCTCCTGCTCTGTCCCTGTCCTGTAGAGCCAACAGAAGCCCCTCCTCTCTCTAGTGGCCTGTGAGGAGGCTGACAGGAAGGGGTCCCCAGAGTCTGGAAAGACAACACTCACTAAAACAAGAAAATGTAAGCAATTAAGTGCAGAAAAGGTAACTGGATCTCTCCAGATAATTAGCCCAGGTGACGTGGCACCTTGGGGAACAGGATGCATTCCCCAGAAAGATGAAGCTCCCAGTGGGAGGACACAACCTTTGCTGGGCCTGTCGTCATTCCAGAGCCCTCCCTCACCTCGATGGGGGCCTCACCATTTGCACAGTCACTGCACTGTCCCTCTCTCCCTGTGCAGGACAAAGCAGGAAGTCAGCCTTCAGCCCAGGCCCCTCAGCCCCTTCCATCATTTCTGTGTGCTCCCTGGGTTCTGGGTGCTTTTGTTTCTGACAGCCCAGCCTGAGACTCTGTTTGCACCCCCATCTCCACAGACAGCCACAAGTGCGTGGGGTTTGTGTCCCCCAGGGCGGCCCCTAGCAGTAGCCTGTGGGGGAGTTACAAAAGGGCCTGGTCACCCTGGTGGGTCTCTGCCTAAAATCGAGCCTCCACTTGGCTTCTTGCCCTGTCCTGCCTGGCTTCCCCCACACCTTCTGCCTTTTCTCCTAGGCCCACTTCCCTAATAAGTCATGACCACACAAATCCTTATCCCAGAGTCTGCCTCTAGAGAACTGGAACAAAGGCTATCTTATGTGTAAATCTCACAAATGCTTTGTGATCAGAAGGAACTCTTCCGGAGAGGGAGTGTGAGATATTTGGGAGGCTGCAAGGAAAGGAAGGTGCTAGAAAGATGGAGGGTGGTCTGCAGTCAGGCACTGGGAGCAGGCAACAGCAGGTGAGCCCTGCCCCTGGGAGAGAGGACACGAGGCAGGGTAGATCCTGCAGCCAGAAGCCGGGAGTGGGGGTCCTTCTGGCTTTGGCCTAAGAGACTTTGGAAGGCCAAGAAAATTTCTGTCTCCTGGGACACTGACACAGAGGTGAGGGGACACAATCCAGCCAGGCTTACGTACTAACAAGGGACATTCTGTGGGGGTTGGGGAGGATTTGGGGAGTTCAGTGGGTGGCAGGGACATGTGGACAGCAAACAAATACAGGATATAATAACACAATAAAAATACAACCACTGTGGAAAACAGTGTGGAGATTCCTTAAAGAACTAAAAGTAGATCTACCATTCGAACCAGCAGTCCCACTACTGGGTATCTACCTGGAAGAAAAGAAGTCATTATATAACATGAAAAAGATACCTGCACACACATGTTCATAGCATCACGATTTGTAATTGCAAAAATATGGAACCAGCCCAAATGCTTGTCAATTTGGGAGGCTGAGACGGGCGGATCACGAGGTCAGGAGATCGAGACCATCCTGGCTAACACAGTGAAACCCCGTCTCTACTAAAAAATACAAAAAACTAGCCGGGCGAGGTGGCGGGTGCCTGTAGTCCCAGCTGCTCGGGAGGCTGAGGCAGGAGAATGGCGTGAACCCGGGAGGCGGAGCTTGCAGTGAGCTGAGATCCGGCCACTGCACTCCAGCCTGGGCGACAGAGCGAGACTCTGTCTCAAAAAAAAAAAAAAAAAAAAAGAAAATGTGATATATGCATATATACACACCATGGAATACTACTCAGCCATAAAAAGGAACAAAATAATGGCATTCGCAGCAACCTGGATGGAACCGGAGACTATTATTCTAAGTGAAGTAACTCGGGAATGAAAAACCAAACGTCGTATGTTCTTGAACTCA
Organism: Trachypithecus francoisi; assembly: GCF_009764315.1. Taxonomy (NCBI): domain Eukaryota; kingdom Metazoa; phylum Chordata; class Mammalia; order Primates; family Cercopithecidae; genus Trachypithecus; species Trachypithecus francoisi. The sequence continues at coordinate 120,016,820 of NW_022681473.1, read as the reverse complement.
TATATGGGAGCTAAGCTATGAGGACTCAAAGGCATAAGAAAGATACATTGGATTTTGGGGCCTCAGGGAAAAAGGTCGGGGTGAGGGATAAAAGACTACACTTGGGCACACTGTACACTGCTCGAGTGAAGGGTGCACCAAAATCTGAGAAATCACCACTGAAGAACTTATTCATGTAGCCAAATGCCACCTGTTCCCCACTAACCTATTGAAATAATAAAAAAAAATATTAAAGGCAACCAACCAAACAAAAGATAAGCTGAATAAATGGAAAAGAGGTGAGAAGGTATTCTCCCCAGGAAGAAAAAGGCATCTAAAGATATGGGTGTGGGACAGGCATGGTGGCTCACACCTGTAATCCCAACATTTTGAGAAGCTAGGATGGGAGGATGGCCTGAACCTAGGAGTTCAAGACCAGCCAGGGCAACATGGTGAGACCCTGTTAAAAAAAAAAGAAAAAAAAAAATAGCTGGGCGTGGTGGCCTGTGCTAATAGTCCCACCTACAGAGTGAGACTGTTTAAGATTAATTAATAATTAATTAAACAAAGAATAAAGATTTGCGTGTGGCTCTGGGGCAGATTTTTAAAGGTTTAGTCTGATGGTAGCAGAGAGAGAACACCGAGGAAGAAAGACTAGAGACGGCTGTAGCTGCCCTCAAATGCCAGGCTGGGGAGTACGCTCCCAACAGCCGCAAAGCGGATGAGCAGAGCCTCATGGCAGGAGAAAAATCATCATTGGAAGCAATCAAGAAGCAAGCCAGGGTGAGGAGATAATGGGGGCAGGGAAGTCCATCACTGCCAGAAACAGAAGCATGGAAATGTCCCCTTCCTGGGAGTTGCCCTTCCCAAATACGTTAGGCCTCGTTCTCACCATCAGACATCTAAACAGATACGCTCTTAAGGTGCTGGAATCCACCTAAACAGGGCGGGCAGGGAGGGCTGTCTGTCAGGGGTCTTGGTGGCCCATTCTTTAGGCCCCCTGGGTAACCGTCCAACTCACAGTCATCCCTCGGCCTGTGTTTCTAACTTACGCCTTAAAATTCCCTTCAGGTGATTATCTCCAAAGATGTGGATGAACTGAGGTGCATTAGAATAGGATTATATGCCCATTTATTTGACAAATGTTCATTGAGCACCTACTATGTGCCATGTATTATGTTCAGCTCTTAAGGAATTCAATGCAGAGGCAAACAAGACAGACTCACGCAGAGAGAGGCACAGAAGGACAGGATTATAATGCAGAAGTGTGATGTGTCTTATGGTAGGAAACCATGAGTGTTGTGCAGAAAGTAGATGTGTGTGGAGGAACCCAGCCTAGTCTAACGGGTCAGGGAAGGGCTTGTAGAAGTCATGTTTCTGTGGAAAACTTTACAAACGAGTATCAATATAGTGCTGGGAGAGACAAGGGAGATAATCGACCAATAAGGAGCCTACAGAGGTTAAGTCTGTGCAGCTCTTTCTTTCATAAGCCTAAGGCTACTTAGCTACTTACTTCAAGGAAGATTTTGGATGACAGCGGGCATCTCCTGATTCTTTGACCCGAAATCAGTAATAGTCTTTTCTGGGGCGAGTAGATTGTAAGATTTTGCAGTGAACGTTTTGAAAGCTTGACAATGCATGGGTGTTACTCAGATTTTAACAAGATTTCTGCCATCTGGAAGCCGCCGCACATTCGTATATTTTATCTGCGATCACCTCAGCTTGCTGCTTCCTATTTGAGAGAGGCAGCAACCATGCCTAGTAGCTTGATTTCCATGGAGTCCCGCGGGGTGCTTCTCTCTTTATCCATTGTGTTGTGACAAGCCTGAGTCCCTAGTCTTTCTGTGACTCAGTTATCATATGTGTCAATGGGGAAAAATGGTCTACCCCACCCTGTTCTTGTTGTCATGAGGGTCAACGTAAGTATTGAGGGGAAGAGTATTAGAGACTCTGCAGGAGCATGGAGGTGTTAATGTTTACAAACCTTCTGAGTGCAGATGCCATTGTCCCCTCCCTTCCCTGTTATTTTCCAGGTGACCAAATACATGGCTACATCACCATGTTCAACATTACAGATTTATTTATCGAGCTTATATGCCTGTGAAGATTCAGTGCTCACTCTTCAGAACAAAACATATTCCTGACTCTATATTTTAGGAGCTTATGATACAAAGAAGATAACAGCTACTTAAATGAAATAAAGCAGGGAACCTGCACAGGCAATGGAATGACAAACACCAGGTGGATACAGAAAGAAATAGACCCAAATTTAACTCTCAAAGTACAATGACCAAGTCTGAACCAAACGGAGGAAGCCTTTAGGAGAGGGCTGTTTTCCTTCACTCTGTTGGAGTTCCCACCCTGGTGGAAGGAGCAGGCAGGATCCTGACGGGGGTTGGGGGCACAGATGGGGGTAGGGCAGTGGTCACACATCAGGCAGAGGAATCGGTCCTCAGGCACCTGAGCTGCATCAGCTGTTCATTCCAAAGTAATTTCCTTCAACCAACACTGGGCAAATAATTATCCGAGTCCTTTACAGGAACTCTCGGTGCCTTTGATGATGATCTCTATTAACTGGTCTCTGTAGGAAGGGACTCCAGCCTGACGGTGGAAGAGCTAGTTATTTCCCTGCGTGCATTCTCGCTAATTTTGAACCTCCAACCACAAGCTCAAATCATTTCCTAAACTTAAATGGACCATCTTCTGAACACCAGGCAGTGGGGGCGGGGGGCCTCTTCCACCTGGTGTTTTGGTTCCACACGCAACCCTCTTCAGTCCAGTCACTCTTTCTGCTGCAGGGACCTTTCTAACAAATCTGTTTGAGAATCACTTGTTCAAGAACCTTCAGTGGTTCCCACTGTCTTCAGGATGAAGCTCAAAGAGTTCAGAAGAACGTGCCAGGACCTTGAGGCCTGGGATCCTGCAGCTTCCTTAGGGTGGCATGCTCTCCCATGCCCCAGTCCATTTCCCATGCTGCCCCTCTGTCTACAGCACCCCTCCTTCACAAGGCTTGCTCCCCCACACCCTTCCTTCACAAGGCTCCCTCGACCCAACAAGGCTGCACTTTCACAGGGTTCCATCCTAACCCTTGCCAGCCCACATGGCAATTCTGAAGGCAGGGCCTGTGTATTTTCTTTATCTTTTTTCTTAAGCCTCTTGCAACCTATTGTGCCTTCCATGGTACCTAGTTCCTTATCACAGGCAGTCAGTAAATATCAGTTGCTCGACGTGAAGGCACACTGTAGCAGGCATCTGTCCTAAGCCAGGTGTCTCTGAGACAATAGCTGGCCTCACACACAGCCCAACACTGGCACCTCTCCAACTGTTCTCCATGGTTACTCACACCGGGCTGCCAGAAGCCTAACATGCCTGCATCTATAGCACATGTGAGCTACGCCACTAGAAGTCACAAAGCAACATTTTATGCTCCATAAAAGCTTGCAAAATGAGAAGGGAGAATGCAGCAGACATTTCATGACAATGTTTTTGATAATTAACCAGAAAAATAATAGCTCAAACTTTCCTTGTGTATGACAGCATGCAAAAGCCCTTTCTCATAGAATTCATATCTCACGACATCATCATGACAAAGTTGGAGGCAGAGACACATCTCAAATCCCAGATCTGAGGCTATGAAATGTGTGATGGTGAGCAAGTCACTTCATCACCCTGGCCTCGGTTTCCTCTTCTGTACAGGACAATGGTAACGTCTATGGGGCCTCAGCTGTGCAGTTCTCACCATGAGAAAGCTCTATGGGGATCCGTGAAGAGCCTGCTAGTGGCTTAGGTCTGCTGCTTGCAACTCCATCAAACGTCCCTATTTCTGAGGGGCAGGGCTATCTGAAACCCTCAGCTGTTCCACATTTGCCAAGGTGACTGGACAGAAGAAAAGATCCAGGAGATTAGACTAGAAAGTGGTGTAGAACTGTGAAGGCAGGGATGCCAATTACTAAAATATGATACATGCCAACATGCCTTCACTTCCTATGCAAATTTGTGAGAGAAAGAAGGGAATAAGTGCAAAGGAGCATGCTGTATTTCACCTCAGCAGAATGCAGAAGAACCAGATAGTATTAATTAGAACTTAAATGCATGAAGTAAAATTAGCAACATGATTGCTCCTCTCGTTGTAATTATCACGGGAATTAAAAAAAAACAAGGAAGAGAATGGAAAATGTGGTATCTTCCTTTTTTTCTTCCACTTGAGAGCCACATTCCATACCTCTTGATCTTGTGACTTTCTCTTACTGGTGTAGTATCTCCTTGCATCTCCCTAACAAAGCTGAACCAACTCCCACTTTCGAGGCTTTGCTTTCTTGCCTCCATCCCGCTACTCAACTGATTTATAGACGCAAGTGTTTTCATCTGTCAAGATGATTTCCTATTACTGGTCACCTCTGGGAATATCAGACTAGATTCCCTTCTCCTTCTGAGAATATTTACTGTGAAAACAAATCTCCTACTCCCAAAGTCCTAACAGATTCTGGAACTGGATTCTTCTAATTAAGAATCAGATACATGGCCGGGCGCGGTGGCTCAAGCCTGTAATCCCAGCACTTTGGGAGGCCGAGACGGGCGGATCACGAGGTCAGGAGATCGAGACCATCCTGGCTAATACGGTGAAACCCCGTCTCTACTAAAAATACAAAAACTAGCCGGGCGAGGTGGCGGGCGCCTGTAGTCCCAGCTACTTGGGAGGCTGAGGCAGGAGAATGGCGGAAACCCAGGAGGCGGAGCTTGCAGTGAGCTGAGATCTGGCCACTGCACTCCAGTCCGGGCGACAGAGCGAGACTCCGCCTCAAAAAAAAAAAAAAAAAAAAAAAAAGAATCAGATACATTTACATGTCAGCTTCATCCAAACCTGTTAAGAATGTTCAATGATCAGCAGAACATCCAGAGAGAAACAGGAAGGCTGTACAATCATTGGCAGGAAATGAGTTTGTTCTCAATAAAAAGCCTGACCAAAACTGCACCAGAAAACTCAAGAAAATGGAGGTAGGTGAAGATGAAAAAGGTGAACAGAACTGAGGAAATAGTGGGAGAAGACATACTGTTTTGGCAAAGCTTAGAACGTTGAGGCTGTATCCATTTGGCACCTCCTGTACTGTCTGCTTTTTTTGGTCTTTCTAATACAGTCCTAGGAGCCCCAATTTGAAATCACTGGTGTTGGAGGACAGATATTCTGTGTGTGCATTGAAGAAAAATAATAACAACAAAAATCAGTTTTTATTGCCTGAGAAGTCTTTCCTTCCATGACTTTGAGGTAGAGCCCAGAGAAAGCTGTAGATTAACCGAAGCTGACCTGAGTTCTAGGGAGACATGAAAAACTCACATGAGGTCTGTCTTTAGGAATTCTGTCTTAAGACACATTTTTCTTGTCTTCAAAGCAAGAATGGGAACCGAGAGGGCCTAAGCTACTGGGTCCAGCTACCCAGAGAGGTTCTGATACATCAGCTCAGTGGGGAGAGCAACAGCTCAACTCAGGGCTCCTGGGATTGGTCTGCTTCCCTTTGTGACTTTACCGAGGATAGTGCCAGACGCTCTGAATCAATATATGTGTGAGATGCAGGAAAACTATCCCCTGAGTTGTTTCGAAACCATCACTTAGAGGTTCAATAGTAACGATGTGTACACAGCTGTGTGCACAACATTGCTGTTCCAGAAATGCAAACCGTTTTGGACACCAAGTCCCTGTACAGCCACCTCCAAATTCCTCTTCTAGAGTATATGACCAATAGACCCCACCCCATCCAACCTATCAACACACACACACACACACACACGCGCGCGCGCGCGCGCGCGCGCTCGCGCGCGCATGCAATTCTTTTGCAAACCACACTTTTCCAGGGGCACTTTCTAAAGAGAATTCTTCACTCAATAATCTGCTGGGACTGGTGACACCAACTCATCCCAAAGAAAAATTACCACACTGTCAATAGTGATTTCTGACCTTATCAGCCTCTTGTACCTGTGTGATCCCCTGGCAAGTTAAGTTGGTTGGGTGAACTACACCCACAACTATAACCCACTGGAAGGTTCTTTGAGGCTCCTGTTTCTGCATGAAGGAGATATACATCTGGACAGCCCAGGGCCAGTCCGCAAAGATCTGAGGATGGTCCCTGGAGAGGCAACATCTGATGTCGTGCTCTCTACAGTCCCTGGGCAGCTTCTAAACTCTACAGCTGAGAGAGTAAACGGGACTAGCAACAGCTGAGATGTAACATTTTGTATGCATATTCAAAAGACATTCATTATCTGCAGGACATTGTTTAGAAATTGCTCTACTATTTAATTTGTGATAAATGATTAGTAAACATGTTTATCAATGTAAAAAACCACTCACAGAACAACTTTAATTGGATTCACATACTTTAGTGTCTGGGAAAGCTGAGAAGCTAACCACCCTATACTACTGCCATGTGCTTCTCCTCTCCAGCATCCTGTCCCCAGCCATCTGCCCTCAGACTTCATCTACAACCCCAGATAGCCCTTCTGCCAAATGTAAACTGATGATCACAGGGAAAAGTAGAGGACACATGGATGAGAGTGCCCAAATATGAGAATACCCTTTGTTGACAAATGCCAGAAGAGTGTAAATATTTCAGAGGGCCAACGCCCAGGCCAGCATCCCACTTGGTTCAGTCCCTTGGATGGGGAAGGGTGGATCTAAGACAAGAGCTTGGCTCTGGGACTCACAGATTATAAAGTTAGACATCACTAAGTCTGCCGGCATGACATTCTTTCTCCTATTAATAGCAGCTTCTTCCATTTGCTCGCCCCAGAAAACAAAATGAATGAGGCTTGGCTGTGAATGTAGGAGAGAATAAAACCCAGGATGGCAATAAATCGGAGTGCAGAGTGGCAGACACTGTAATCTGCCGGAATGCCGCTCTGGCTCAAGGAAAAGAACCTCTTTGGGGAAGCAGTGGAGGGAATCAATGCCCATAAAAGCATCCAAGGCAGCAAGCCACAGCAGAAAAGACAGATACTGTTGACCAGCACATGCAGCAGATTGCTGGCTGTAAAACAAAATAGAAAGTCATTAAAAAGGTGGGCAAAGGGCATGATTGTGTGATGTGGATGTCACAGGGGACCTGTGTTATGGAGGGCTCAGGACTCCCCATCCGTCAGAAGGTCAGCATCGCCAAGAGTGCCTGAATCCCACACTACAGATCCCTCTCCATGCGCTCACCGCAGCAAGGTGAGAGATGAGTTAGTATTTATTGCCACTTATGTAATAGGTCTATTTGGAAACACATTCTGACTCGCTTATCAGGATATTAATACATCACAGCATATTGAGCTGTATTCATTTTGGGTTCGGGTTGCTTTAACCAAAGACTTTCCTGGGAAGCCTGCCAGGGTTTGTTTTTCTGGAATGAGCTCCCTTTTCCGCCTCATTCACCACCTTTCGATCCACCAGAGGGCAGAGTCAACCCATAAGACTCAGGCTCAGGGACTTTGGGGGGCAGTTGGAAATAGGAGGTGTTTTGGGAGAATGCACCAGAAAAGCAAAGGCCTGAATAAGTTATTCATCCTGGAAGCTGGAGATGGAAATAGTTTCTGGAACTCTCAGGATAATAAGACTGGCAATAAGGCCCGAAAGAAGCAAGTGAGTGTGCTGTGCCTCAGTTTCCCAACATTTGAAAGGAGCAGATGCTTGAATCATTTCCAACTCACCCTGTAAATTAAACCACACTTTACAAGTCACAGAAAACACCTCTCACAGCAAAGGGAGGGGGGGGCGCTGGCAGAGAAACAGACTGCAAGGTCGCAGCCAGCACAAATCGGAAAAAGGCACATCCTGGAGGCTTCTTCCCTCCTTCTCGCTTCCCTCTCCCCTTGCCTCCTGGTAGGGCGTTCTCCTGCATTTCCGTTCTTGCCCTCTCTCTCCTTTTCCTTCTTGTGCTAGTTTGGCTACCCTCTCCAGCTCCTCTCCTCTTGGGAGAAATAAAAGTAAAACCAAAAGCAACTCCTAGGGGAGAAATGACAGCAGCTGCTTCCTCCCCCTCCTCCTGCCCCCGCCATGGGAGGTGGCCGCGAAGTCCCGGCACACTGCCAGCTATGGTGAGAGCTTTGATTTCCAATCTGATCGCCTCATTTTGTCAGCCTCTGCATAACACAAACAGCTCAGCCCCCATTGATCACAGAAAAGAAGTGGGTGATGGAAGGAAAAAAAGTAGAAGGAACACCTTCCTCTCCCATAATAAATAACTGGCACAGGCATCTCCTGTCACCCTCAGGATTGTCCGTGGTGTGTATCTCCCTACCTTGCCATTAAGAAGTAACTCACCACAGCTGGGCTGGAGAGAAACAGTATCTCCCTGCTATTGTTCACAGTGTTCTTGTGCTGACAATTTCAATCCATCAGACTTTTCTTCTGCAAAGAATTGATGGACTCAGGATCCTCTGGCTCCCAGCTGTTTGTATTTCTGCACTCATTCACGCACCCAGGTGGCGATGTCCTCGTGCCCACTCAGTCTCCCACTCCCACACCTCGCAGGGGCGCCTGGGGACCCAAGGTGCTTGTGGAAAGCGAGGCTGCACCTTTCCTGGGCTGCACTTCTTCCTCTGCCAACAGCCCACTCATCCCCCTCCTGGGACCCCTGTTGATCTCTTTCATACACACACACGCATGCACACACACACCCCACATACCACAGCACACACCCAGCCACACACACACCACACACTACACAGCACACACAGAAACATACCACACATACAACACACATGCATCATATACCACAACACACAAAATACACATACCACATACCACACACCACACATGCACACACACCATACACACATACCACAACACGCTCAACATACGCACCACATACAACACAGACCACATACCACACACTACGCATGCACACACACCACACACACCACATACTATACCACACACCATACACCCCACTACACACATACACACCACTCATACCATACACAACACGCACACCACATACCACACCACATCCAGAGACACACTCCACATTCCATACCACACACCACATACCCCACCACACACCACATAAACTGACATCACAGATAATACACAACATACACACAAATATACCACACACACAACACACACACCATACACACCACACACACACATAGTACCACACATACCAAACAATACATACCACATACAACACCACACAACACGCACCCCACCACACACGCACCACATACCACAACATACCACCCACGCCCCACCACACACATCACACACACAACACACACGCACCACATACTACACAACCCATACTACAGACACCACACACACCACGCACAACACACACCACAACACACACCACACGCCCCACCACACATACCACATCACACACGCCATATACCACAACATACATGACACACCCCACCACACACACCATGCTACACGTACACCACATATCACACCACACAACACACACACATACACCTACCACACCACAGACACACATAACAGACACACACCACACACAACATACCACTACACATACCACATACCCCACAACACAACACATAACACATACTACACACCACATACCACACCATACAACAATATGTCACATACCCCACCACACACCACAAACACATCATACACCACACACTACACACCACATTCACACCACCTACCACACACCACACACACATCACACACACACCACATATCCCACCACACACCACACACATCACACACCACACACTACACATCACACACACCACATACACCATCATACACCACACACATCACTTACCACACACTACACACCACACACCACACACACCACACACTACACACATCACACACCACATACCCCACCACACACCACACACATCACACACCACGCTACACACCACACACACCACATACACCACCATACACCACACACATCACTTACCACACACTACACACATCACACACCACACACCCCACACACTACACACATCACACACCACACACTACACAACACACACACCACATACACAGCACACACACATCACACACCACACACACATCACACACGCCACATACCCCACCACACACCACACACATCACACACCACACACATCACACACCACATACTACATACCACACACACACTCGTACCCCACCATACACCACACACATCACATACCACACACTACACACCACACACACACCACATACACCACCACACACCACTCACACATCACACACCACACACACACACCAGCACACACACTTCACACACCACACACATATCCCACACTACACACACCACATACCCCACCACACAGAAACACACACACACACACACCAGTACATTGTTTTATCTTCTACTTTACACTCTGTGGGAGGGTTCGACTTAGTCTAATACACTCAATATAACGAGAAACATCCTTTCCAGATTCACTCAGTCAGTTGCCCCATCTTTGTTTGCATCCCCCTGTGAGCCCATCTGCTTGCCAGGGACGGAGTGTAGACAGGGACGGAGTGTAGACAGGGACTGAGAGTGTGGACAGGGACTGAGTGTAGACAGGGATGGAGTGTAGACAGGGACTGAGAGTGTAGACAGGGACGGAGTGTAGACAGGGACTGAGAGTGTAGACAGGGACTGAGTGTAGACAGGGACAGAGTGTAGACATGGACGGAGTGTAGATAGGGGCTGAGTGTAGACAGGGACTGAGTGTAGACAGGGATGGAGTGTAGACAGGGACTGAAAGTGTAGACAGGGACGGAGTGTAGACAGGGACTGAGTGTAGACAGGGACTGAGAGTGTAGACAGGGACTGAGTGTAGACAGGGACTGAGAGTGTAGACAGGGACTGAGTGTAGACAGGGACTGAGTGTAGACAGGGATGGAGTGTAGACAGGGACTGAGAGTGTAGACAGGGACGGAGTGTAGACAGGGACTGAGTGTAGACAGGGACTGAGAGTGTAGACAGGGACTGAGTGTAGACAGGGACTGAGAGTGTAGACAGGGACTGAGTGTAGACAGGGACGGAGTGTAGACAGGGACTGAGAGTGTAGACAGGGACGGAGTGTAGACAGGGACGGAGTGTAGACAGGGACTGAGAGTGTAGACAGGGACGGAGTGTAGACAGGGACTGAGTGTAGACAGGGGCTGAGTGTAGACAGAGACTGAGAGTGTAGACAGGGACTGAGTGTAGACAGGGGCTGAGTGTAGACAGGGCCTGAGTGTAGACAGGGCCTGAGTGTAGACAGATAATGTGGGCAGTGTGGGGAAGGCAGGGTGTGTTGGGGCAGGTGGTGCTCTACGACTCAAGATGCAAATCTGGCCCACTTGTGGCGCTTGCTTTATTTATTTATTTGGAGATGGATGTCCTGCTGTCACCCAGGCTGAAGTGCACAATCATCGCCCCGCAGCCTCCAACCAGTCTCCAGAGTAGCTGAGACAACGGACTCTAGCTACAGTACCTAGGAGTGCATAAGCTGGGACCACCAGGACCAGCTAGTTTTTCTTTTTTTTGTTGTTTTTTTGTTTTTGTAGAGACGGGGTCTTGTTATGTTGCTGAGGCTGACAATTTCAATCTCATGGCCTCAAGCAATCCTCCTCACTTGGCCTCCCAAGTGCTGGAATTACATGCATGAGACACCACACTCAGCCATTGTGGAGCTTTATATAAATGCCTGTACTTTATAAATTACCCCCGCATTCCCCCCAACACACACACAATATTCAAAACAATTTCCACCACTTTTTCTGATGTGCAAAGCTGAGAATCATTATTGTGAGCAGCTGCTGGGTAGGATTTGGGTAGAAATGGGGAACCAGATGGGCAACAAACCCAGACAGGTGAAGAGAAGTATTTTCATGAAGGGCCTTTGAAGTTATGCTAAGGAATCTAAGGCGTAGGCACCAAGGGCTTCCAACAGGGCCGCTCTGTGCTGGGACCTGTGTTTTGGAGCCTGTCTCTCCCCGCAGAGTGAGAGCACTCACAAAACCACCAAAGGCCAGCCCAGCCAGGGCTGCTGAGGTCTCAGGGAGGGCGGGGCCCCGGGGGCTGGAAAGGAAGGGATGGAGACAAGAGACACTAGGAAGTAGCACCCATGGCCCGATTGAAGATCCGGGGATGGGAGGGGCAGCAGCGGAAAGGAAGGGGCATAGCACAGTAATGACCCAGACTGACATTTATTGATCACTAGCGTGTGCCAGGCACTATGCAAAGCACTTTACTCAAATCATGTTATGTGAGGCACACAGCCACTCTGTGTGGTAGTAAACAAAAATATCTCCACTTTACCTGCAAGGAAACTGAAGCTTAATAAACTGCCTCGGGTCAGATAGCTACTAAATTACAGAGCAGGCACTGAATTCTAGTGACTGTCTCCAGGAGATCAATACTCTAAGGCAAGGTACAACTCTGCCTCCTGGTTTCCGTCCTGAGAAAGTGGGATGGGATAGGCGCAGAGTCCTAAGGAATGGAATCTGAGGGAAGGCTGTGCACCCGGTGGAACCTAACTCTTGGTCAGTAACTGACACACACGTGGTTCTCTAATGGAAGCTTCTGGGCTGGTCTTTTTTGGCCACCCAGGCTGTTGATGCCTTTAGCACATGGTCCATTCTGCTGTGCCTCAGAGGAGCTATTGCCAGCTGGTCTCACGGCAGGTACTCAGGCACCTGTTGACTGGCTCATCAGATGTGCATATAGCATTGTGTATGGGAAGGGCCAGTGGCAGGAGATTTCCCTAGCTCTTGCTGAAAAAAGAATGGCCATGGGCCCATCCACCTCACTACCCTTGGCTTCCTGGTACTCAAAGTTTGGATCAGCTTGCTCTGTCGTTCTATGCAATGGACCACACAGACATCCCATAACTGACACTGTTATTAATTGTTGGTCTCTTAGTGAGGCTTCCAGAGACAGGGTCAGGTTTAGAAAAGATAGCAGATTTGTCTCCATGAATACCTTTCTGTAGAAAGTACATAGGTTTACCTCCCCCTTTACCTATGAGACAGCCTCTCTTCTAACTACCCCTTCTCCCCACACTGCCCCCTGTGCCCTTCCAGTCCCTTCTCTGTCCTTGCCATGGACAGTGCCTTTTACATGAAGCTGTAAAATCTGATGACAGCTTTCCTTGTCAATGTGGCCCTCATGCTGATCCCTCAGTGATATACAGTCCTGACCCTCCGGCAGTTGAGCAGCCTCATTGCAGATGAGAGGAAACAGACAGAGAGAAGCAAAGGGGGAGTGAGATGCAGAGAAGCAAGGCTGATGGAGCAATGCACAGAAGACAGGAAAAGTGCATGAGGAGGAGACCAGCCAGGGGGAGCATGAGGAAATGCATTCAGCGTGGGGAGGAAGGAGAACAACTAGAGGCCGTGTTTTCCATCTACCTTGTTCTTCGTTTCCAATTAGACGAATGAGAGTGAGTGTGTGTGTGTGTGTGTGTGTGTGTGTGACAAGGCAACAGGAATCTAATTCTGGACAGCACTGTGACAAGCTACAAACCCAGAAAATTTCTAAACTGGGCAAAGTTAAGTATCTTTAAAGAAATATCAACTAAGGAGCTCATGAGATTTGGGGGTAAGGGGTGAGTCCCTGGCCGGGAGGTTTCCCAGGTGCAGCTGACGTGGAAAGCGCTCCCTTTGCTCAGGACGCCCCCGGGGCTCTGAGGCACCGCTTCCCTTTCTGAGGTGACACTGCTCTTATTTGTCCTCAGATGCTCAGAGCAAAGGCACCACTTTTATCAGACAAGCGTCAGTTCATTTACAGAGGGGACCTTCTTTTCCTCCCCGCCAGATAGAGGAGGCACATCTTCAGGCATCCTTAGAAAATTCACAAAGTCTGACAATAGGCGGAGCCCCAGTTTATGTTACAAATACTTGTTCCCAAGAAAACCTCCTGGATTTGACTTTAACAGCCCCAGGGGAGGCTGATTTGCTGACCACAGAGTTGCAGAAATAAAACTAGTTGGAAAAGAATCTTACAGAACACCATGGTGGGGAAAATCCACATCTCCCCCTCGAGGTGTCCTATCCAGGGGGCACACCCCGCTTTGGCCTCGCTTGTTGCTTATTTATCTCATTTCTGTTCCAGTCTCAGGCAGAAATCACTTTGGCAGGGTCCCAGCACCCCAGCCCTACATCTTCCCAAAGAGAAGTCCTGTCTGTTCTGAGCAAAGGCCCACACCGAGTGCATGGCTCCTAGCACAATGGCGCGCTACATCTTTTCCTAAACATGCAATTCAGCGCCTACAGCACTTTGCCCACATTTCAAATTAATAGGCAGTTTAGGTGTTCCCCTTTCAGTTTCATGCATAGAGGTGGAGGCTGCAATGAATGCCAGCCCGTGGTGTCTAGGTGATTAGATCTGTCTGCAGAATACAGGTAATTTGTGTTTCTGCTTTGTGCAATTGGCACTAATGCACATGCATAAAATGGAGCCATCTTCCAAAACACTCGTCAGAGAAATATATTTACCAGGCACAAAGGCTAGGAGCAGAAGAATTGAACTCTAATGATAACATGTTTGTAGAAAAGTGATGCACTTAAGTCATTATGCATGAAAACTATTGGCAAAATTGTCAGTCTAGGCTCGTTAGGGAAAGGGGGGATGAACAGAGGGGAGGGTCTGCCCATTGGAATCGAGGGACACAGAGCTGTGTGAGGACACAAATTACTCATGGGAAAGGAAAATAAAATGAGAATTAAAGGTTCTGAGGTAGAATTTAAGAGAGAAACAGGAGAGGATTTCTTAGGTCAAAGGGAGACTGGCAAGAATAGAGCTGGGAACAGGATCCTATAATGAACCAGCTTTTCACTCATATTTTCCGTACTTCATAGTCTTTTTGCTTAAATAAATGGAGCTGGGGCATTTTTCACGTGTCCCTCATCTCCTGCATTTCATCACGCCTCTGTCGACCCCAGGAGTCTCACACGAGATTCATTCATTTTTTTCAGTATTATCTGTTATACTGCGGTATCTACAGTCACTACAACTTTAAGCATTTTGTTTTATATTTTACTTTTTATACTTAATCGACTTTGATGTTGGTTTGCATTTCAAGAGTAGGACATTAACACCCTGACCCTGATTTCATATTCAAAGCAAATGAGGTCCAGGGAAGAAGGGCTTATGGAGGTCACTGCCTGAGACAACTTTAGTGATTAAGATGAACTGCATATCCTCAGGCTCCTATGGTGAAACCCTCCCTATCTCTAAAATGGGAATAAAACCACTGGCCCTTCTACTTTTCTCCTGTGAACACTGCAGACTTTAAGGAGAGTTAAACCAGATGAGCATGTCAAGGTGACCACTTATATATTTTGATAGCAGAAAAAGGCATTACAATGATTAGTTCAAGATACTAGGTCACTGAGAAATTATGAGTGTGCATGCTCTCTCTCTCTCAAACATACACACACACGCACACCCCACAAAATACATTTCCATCCCACCTCTTCCAGCAGAGCTCAGCTTGTAGCAGTGTGTTCATACTCTACCAAGAGGCGCCTTGGGGTTTAGACTACAAATAAACTGCACAGTACATTCCACATCCATGGACAATCTAGAAAAGGATGCTAAGCTGTCTTTTCTTGCTATTGGCATGCCTCTGTCTGGGGACTCCTGTGGATATTGATGCCTACTAATCCTTGCAGAACCCTAGGCAGGGAGGCAAATACTGCTCTATGCCTACTACCAGATGAAGAAAGGAACCAGCAACACAGATGATTCATCCAATGTGATTTACAGATTTGGTCTTCAAAAGTAGCCAGAGGTCCTATTCTTTATATGGAGTGATTCAAAATTTAATCATTGGTGGTAGTCTGATCCCTCTTTTACTCACAGCAAAGACCCTGTTTCTTGCAACCTTGGAGCCATCCCTAGAGTAGGAAATAAAAGCCATTAACTGGGTCTCAAGGGTCTCAGGCCACTGTTTTCAGGGAGACCTAAACTCAGTCAGGTAAACTGAGTTTTGTCACCCCTCACTCTCATTCTTTTCCCTTTTCTCTTCTTCAAATTTCTAAGTCCACCAACCCCTGGGAACAGCAGAAACACTCTGGGCTTCTCTCAAAAATTGTGGTCCCATATATTGAGAGACTCCAGAAATACAGCATCTACATTTGAGGGAGCCATTAGCTCTGATCAGTTTTAAAGCCAGAGCTGCTCAACATGTGCAGAAAGAAAACAGCAACATACATAGGAGGAAACAAAGACAAGAACTTGACAAAAAACCATCAGCTGAGCTGTAGAACCAAGCTGTGACTGGGAGGGAAGGCAAGCGGGGGGCTCAGACTGGGGGCCTGATTTGCGTGCAATAGAGAATGCCTCGAATCGCACTCGTCTCAGATTTGTTCATTTCCCTGGTCTCCAGCTCTGATGGGGCTTTTTTCACCAGAGCATATATTCTTGATACAGCGTATTATAAATCTGTATCTCCCCAGGAGCTGATGCACAGGCAGCCATGCCATTCTCATGCTAGCCTTTGATGGGCACTTGGTCTAGACCAGTGGCACAGATCTGCTGTGTGAACCCTAACCCTGTGCTGCCTGTGCATTGCCAGGTGATTGCATTTCATTTAACAGCTCTGCCCTTCTGTAGCCTTGGTGCAGGAGGTCCCCCAAGCCCATCAGATATGGCTCTTTGGCAGAGAGGCGTGATGCCACGGGACCAGAAGACTGCCAGCTTATTTCCATTGTGACTAAAAATCCCATTTCAGCCTAGGATGGCAAAGGCAAACAATTTAATGCATTAACCTGCACTGACTCCTCACCCAGCTGCTTCCCGTCCTGATTGAAGGGTAAGAAGGTTAATTATTCCCAGGCTCATCTTCAGACTTCACAGACCATATCATCACTGCTGGCAGGGGCGCCTGGTCTGGCTGAACCCAGGCTGTGGAGGCCGGTGGTGGTAATGGAATTGGCAGCTGTTCCTGCTGCTGCTACCCCAGCTCCGCTCTTTGATATCAGAAGAGCCAGTCATGATGTCAAGCGCACATGTCCCCATTTTCAGATACCAGGAGTACAAGGAGTGATGGTTTTTCTTATTGCACCTTGTGCTTTGGAAAATTTGCCCAACTGTAGAGTGCACCCTTCCGCCACTGATGATCTCAGTAGACACCACTTGCAGCATGAGCACCTTCTCCTTACAAATCCAGTATGGAGGGAGACCACAGAGCTACAGCCCTGGGGAGCTACAGCCTCTGGGAAAAAGCTCCAGACACAGTAGAAGTAGAGGAGACCAGCTGATGCCAACGTGGGGCACCGTCTGCCCAGGTCCCAGGGCCCAGAGCATGGGGGACACCCATGGATGAGAGAACACCTTTTCATCCGTTGGCAACTGGAGAATGAGACAGAGAAAGAATGTGGTAGGCTGGGGGGAAAGGCGCTTCTACTATACACTATCTATCTCTACTCCTCCCCCTCCCAGCCCCTTCACCCCCTTGAGGACATCATCCTTAAAATATATTTCATTTCACAGCTGCATTATGGTACCACAAAATCCTGGGAATCCAATTTAAGAACAGATTACCTCCTCACTTACTTCATTTGAAGCAATTACATGTTAATTTTCATTGAAACCAGCCTAATGCATACCAATCTGATGCTGCAATCTCATTTGAATACTTAAGGGAACATCCACAGAGTTTGGGGGCTCCAGAGATTTATATTTAAAGGGCCACTTCATCATTCCTTTTGTTGGTGGGCTCTCATCTATTTCTGGTCCCCTTTCCGTGGCTCTTGAGGACAGGAGCTCTCTCATGGTGAAATAAGAGCAGATCAGATTTCTCCTGAACAGCAGTAGCCGTCCTTGGAGAGGAAGCTCGTGTTCCGAGGTTTCTTTCTTCTCTCTGCCATTTATGTGCTGTGAGATTGTGAAGAAAACACCTCCACCTTGCTTTATCTTCCTTGCAAAGTCAAGATTTGTTCTCTGCCGTCTGCACAGGAGAGATGCAATGCCAAGTCCCAGCCTTTTCTCAGCCTCCATCCACGCTCAGCCCTCTCGAATTGTTGATTACCATATATTGTATTCCCAACCATTCACCTAAGAAGGAAATAGCTTTCTAGACAAGCCCTGTGCATTGATTGCAGCCACTGGTAATTAATAATACTCAGGGACTTTGGAATCAGCTGGTCTTTTCGGTTTTAGAATAGGGAAGTTAAAAAAAAAAAGCTTATCTGCTCAACTTACGCTTTTAAAATACTAAAGAAATTCATGTTTGAAGCTACCACTTAATTAGATTGTAAGACTGTAAAGGACCTGGAAACTATTGTGAAGATGCGATCTAAATGTGTTTTATATTATGTTGCAATTAATCTACGCTGACATGGAGGCGGGCAGATGGGGGTGACAAGACTGATTTAATTCAAGTTGACTTGGAGTCATTGGTCCCAAAGCAGCCCAAGCTCTTCTTCAGTTTTGAATTAGGTACTTGAGGGTATGAGCACAGACAAGGAACTGGACAGATACTTGTAACTAACAGCTCAGTGCTGCCCTGAAGTAGGACAGGTGTCTGGGGCACTTTTTATTCTGTGCAATGCTCATTTATTCAGCGCCCACTGTGTGTGTGCTTGTTCTTAGATTCAGAAACAGAGCAGTATTTTTTTAAGTGCTAAGCCCCTGTCCTCATGGAACTTACATAGACAAAACCCCAAATAAACAAATATGTCAGACAGTAAATCCAATGCAGACCAATAAATTCCTGTGCAGACAACAGGAAGTATGGAGAGGGGTACTATTTTATTTTTGGTGTCTCACATCAGCCCAGCAGATTTGAGCCTGAGAAGAATCAAAGGGCCTCGTTGGTCTACTTCTTTAGCATTGATTACATTAATGAAATTAATGCTTTATATATCAGAATATTTCAAAGCCCTTTGTCAAATCACAGCCCTTCACTTCTGAGAGCAATGACTTGTCACTCCTTCCACCAGTAGAAGCTTAGCTTGGAAGAGCCAAAGTATTGTCCATCCCATGGCCAGGAAGTCAAACAAGGTGGGGCACAGACCAGGGAAAGGAGCCCATGCTCAGAGTTTCCAGTCTGAAGACTGACTCACTTTTCTAACCTTTTTACACTCAATCAACTAGAGAAGGAACAAAAAGCAATGCTCCCTTCCCTTATGGAGACATTGGCAGATATTCTCTTTGTCTTCATGTCGCAAGATTGAATAACATTTGCATTGCTAGAGGGTTAACTAGACTGGTAGAATGTAGTTGCAATACAAAGAGACAATCATTTTAAATGAACACTCATGATTTCTAATAGAAATTTTCCAATGCAGAATTAGAAATGAATGTGAGTCATTCTGGAACTTTGGACTTCGATGACTTTGGGGGCTGACAAGAGTCTGCCTTGATCAAACGATGCCAGGAAATAACCTCACCTGTTGAGAAAATATTAGCATAAGAAGCTCCGTGTTGTCCTCAATGGACACTTTCCCTCTTACTCTCCTTCACCCTGGGCTGCTCGTAGCATTGTTCTTTCTTCCCTACACCTATGTTTCATTCATTCATATTGTTTTAATTAACTGCACTAGTTTTCAAGTCTGCAGATGAGGATAGCATGATGGCAAGGGGCTGAGCCATCTGTTAGATGTGGTGAAGAAGGTCTGTAACTGTCATCCTCAACAGAGCTCATGCTTTTGGCTGGATCTTAATAATCATGACTTGCATTTCCATGGCATATCACAATTTCCCAAACCTATGCGTGCCTTCCTCCCATATCTCCCAGTGCTGGGCACTATGCTAGGTCCTTGAGGTAGAAGGAACACTCCTGCTCTGAATGACATTAACGATACCCTATAGTTACTACTATGAGTGTGGTTAAGTACAGGATGCAGTGAGAGTCCAGAGAAGAGGTGCAGGCACTCATGTATCTGTTCCCTTTTTCAATTCCCAACCTTCTCTGCCTTGCTGTGTATCCAGAAACTGCATTCCCTATAATTCTCAGGGTTCCTCACCCTCTGGCTTCAGCATTGTCTTGGTCAGTGGAAGAGTAGGAGAAAGTATCACCCCCACTTCTGTTTGGATACTATCTATGGGCAGCGTCTCCCAGTGGCTCCAGCCCCTACATCCATGGTCCCAGCACTTGCTGGATTGGCCTGGCCACTACTTCAAAGCAGTGTTTCACCCTGTGTCTCTCCAGCCCTATTCAAATCAACCATTGTTTACTCCCTTGGTTGCCTCAACCTCTCCTTGTAGGCTTCTCAGCCCTTGCATCACAGGTGCAACCAAGTCCAACTACCGTTGTATCTAGAGTGGTTTCTGACTAATACAGTGCCTAATCCAAGGAACTGGGAGAAGGGAGAAATGCTCAGAGAGACGCAGAGAAGGCCACACCTGAGCAAGGTTTAGAAGAAGCTATAGCAGTCAACCAATAGATGAATGGGGCAGAGATCATTACAAGGAGGAGGATGAGCATGTGTAAAGGCATTTTTAGGTTGTTTTGCTTATTTGCCCCAACAGAGAAAGGATCTTCCCAGGTTGAGAGCTGATGAAAGCGCAGGGCTCACCAGCCCTTGCCACACAGTGTGTGAATGATTTGCATGTAAAGGCTCCTACAAGGTTTGAGTGATAATCAATGAAGGGAGAGGAACGCAACATCATCGTTTTGTAAATTAAGCAAACATTAGAACGACAAGGGCAAGTGGTCACGGAAACACTGAGTCATGGCTTCTTCAATAGCTCCTGGGTCCCTGGCTGAATACCGAGGCTACTGTTCGTAGAAAGGAGCATCATCGTCCAGATGATGGTTGAGCCTCCTCCTACAGAGTCATCTCCCCTTTCCCAAATGCCTCTGGAAGTTTGTGTGTTCCTGATAGGAAAATGTTACCTATGTCTACCTTTCCATTGTTTTCGGCCCTAATGTTACTATGTTTCTTTTCTTCAGCTTTCTTGAGGAATAACTGACAAATAAAACCTGTATATATTTAAGTTGTGCAACCTGATGTTTTCCTATTCATATACATTGTGAAACGATCACTGCAACCAGGCTAATTAACATGTCTATCACCTCGCCTCCTCACCATTTTCTTTTTCTTTTCTTTTCTTTGCGGTGAGGATACTTAAGATCCACTCTCAGCATACTTCAACTATACCATCCAGTACTGTTAACTGCAGTCACCATGCTGTTCATTAGAGCTCCAGAATTACCCTACACAACTGAAACTTTGTACCCTTTAACCAGCATCTCCCCATTCTCTCCCACTCCACCCACCCTAGACAACCCCTCTTAGTCTGCTCTTATGAGTTGGATTTTTTTGGATCAACATATAAGTGAGATCATGCAGGGTTTGTCTTCTATGTCTGACTTATTTACTTAGCCTAAAGCCCTCCTCATTCATCCGTGTTGCTGAAAATGTTACTGTAGGATCTAGCAATCCCACTTCTGGGTATATATCCAAAGAAAATGAAATCACTATCCCAAAGGATTGTCCTCACTCCTGTGTTCAGTGCAGCATTAGTCACAATAGCTAAGATACGGAAGCAGCCTAACTGTCCAGCAACAGATAACTGGATAAAGAAAATGCAAGCATTCGTAGAACGTCTATGCCCCTGGAGGCTACCCGTGATACTGTGTGACCTTGAACGAGTCAGGCCACCTTTCCAGATTTAGCTTTCCTCATCTTAAAGAGGCTGAACTTGATGATCTCCAAGATCCTTCCCCCTAGAAACAACCTATTATTCTAGTTCAGAATTTAAAATGCAAACATTAATTTAACCTACTCTTCTCTGCTCCATAGGATCACGAGTGAGTCATCTGCAAATGCAAAGCCAATGGCCAGGGGTAGGGGAAAGGAAGAAAGGTAGGCAGCAAAGGAAAAAGGGCAGCAGCAAGTTGGGGAGAGTAGGCTTTTTATGAGACTGATATAATTACTGTCATAGTCTGAGTGGCTTCCCTCTTTGAAAATAACTTAACTGCAATCCAACCAATGCAGCCAGCCAAGTGCCCTGTATTGCCCTCTCGTGGCTGATCAGAAAGGGATATTTACGGAGGAGGACATTGGGTTGCAGGGTCCTAACCTGTGAGAGGCTTTCGTAGGGGCAGAAAAGTGTTCAAAGTACTACCCAGCTCTCACTGCAGGAAGTCAACTGCCTTCACACACGCCTTGTACAACATTTGCTCTTTATTTTAAACACATTTTTAGATGGCAAGATACGATCTTTTCAATAACATTCCATATTTACACCTCTTTTATTTTTTTAAACAAAAGCTTGCATCTGAATAGAAATACATCTTCAAAAGAAGCCTTTTAACGAATCCATGGGAAAGAGAAAAATTTGTTGATGATGAAATAAATGCAATTATACAATATTAAAAAAAAAATCCTTCCACAAGACGATGAAGAATGACATGAAAAGAAGCAAAAAGCCCGTGTGAGGTGGAAAGAGCTGCAGCATGGGTAAACTGAGGAATCAGCATGGAGCAGCCATCAGTGGGGCTGAAAGCTGGGGCCCGATGTTGACTTCTGTGCCCTTTCCTGTCTCTGAGCCCAGCCAGCCCTTTGTCTCTCTAGTCCTCCCAGGACTTGGACAGTGAGCCTTAGGATTGCATGGAGTCCTTCAAAGCACAACCGTACTCTGGAAAGAGACTGCTAAGGTGACTTTGGGGGTCTATATTTACTGCCTCTCAATCATTTCCAGATCCAATTGGCTTCATTGACAACCCAAGAAATGATTGTGTTAACTGCCTGGCACTGAGCGCACCATCTGGGAGTGCCTCTCACATCCCAGCCAGTGGTGGAGGCATTGCAATCAGAGCTCATGGGGATCCAAGTTGATGAAGCGGGTGCGGTGCAGAGAATCCAGTGCATGCCAGAGCTGCTGGGGGCTTCCATCCTAATGCAAGCAAACACTTGTTTTGATCAGTAGGGTACACAGATCTGAATGAGACCTAGAGGGACAATGTGTGCGTGGTGCACACAGACTGGCTTTCAGACACAGAGAATTTGAGTCAGGATGTTAAGATAGCTTTCCTCTTTGTGATCTGTGGATGAAAATACTATTTAAATGCAAATCACAGAGGCGTTTATTACAACCGTGGATACGATTCCAACGTTATTTAAGAAGCAAGTCTCTAGTTGAATATCTTACCAACCACCCAGGTGAAGTGCCTCGCTGAGACTGGGCGCAGGCTGCCTGGAAGCGCCACAGGACACGCAAGCACAGCCTGCTCCTGTCCTTAACCTGATCAAAGCCATCAGGTAGTGAGCATCATGTAGGCACGTATGGAAAACAAACACTCGGAGGGATGGGCTCCGCTATAAACAATACCTAGGAGAGGATGACTTGGGGCAGTCGCTTTCAGAATCTCACTGGGGTAGATTCCTTCTGTCTAAAAACATAAAAGATGGTCCAATAGGCCCAGCAGGAATTCAGATATCTTCCAGGGCTTTTCTGGAGGTAACAAGATCCCCTCTGGCTGTTTCCCCAACTGTGACCAAGGAAGATTATCTCTGTGATCTTTAAAATAAGAAAACAGAGTCGCTGTTGCTTCCATTCAAAGCTAATCTGAACAGAAGCCCAGGGGTGCATTTTATCAGCAGCCCCTCCTGCTAACCCAGAAGACTTTTGCCATGTCATGTGTGTGTGCACTGGTGTGCAAGTGAGCAGTCCCGGAAAATGTGTGTTAGGCCAAAACCGCATTCAGTCCAAGTTTTGCCCTCTGAGAGCCTGGGGACATCATGATTAGAGAGCAGGAGGCCTTCTCTAGTGGAAGGCCGCCTCTTGGCTGCCTTCAGTGTTGCCCACATAGTACTTGGCAGTACACACTCTCCCACTGGGAGTCTCGTTTTCTTGCTATTGACTCCACCAGTCATTCCCATACCAAAGCTGAAACATCATTCTCTATCACATCAGAGAAACACAAGAGATTCTCTAAGACGTCTCATTATTTACTAAGTGAATGGTTTCTGAAAATGTCTTTCTTCATTTTTTTTCTTTCTTCCTTAGTAATTTTTCCCCTAAGAGTTGAGCTGTACCCTTCTATGAAACATGTGTGCAAGAAGTGAACCAGGCTGAATAAAAGACACTAGTTTCTTTCATTTACCATTCAATGCCTTACAGTGGACAGGACAAATGGTGGCAAGACTAATTCAGTTGTGGTCTGTTTAAGATGCTCCAATCTGCATAACACTGTCTTAGCCTGAGTCACACACCAACCAGAACTAGAATGCACCACATAAAGAAGGCTACGCATTTTGAGATGAGAAAAGAGAGAAGGGGAAATATAGCTTGGCCTTCATTCAGGACAAATGGGAAAGGAAAAAGGAGAGGGAGGGATGACCTTTTGTTGTATGGCAGAGTAGCTATTTGTAGTCTGAGTCATTTCTACCCTCTGTTGAGAAAAGCAAAGTTTCTCTCTTCCTTTGCCAAACGCCTATGCGAGAATCAAACTGGTTTCCTTCTGCCTCAAGCACGAATTGCTGACAATCTCGCCAGAAAATTCAAACTAGTGGTGAAGCATCTTTATTACTAACCAGGATTACGGAGACAGACCCAGCTTCCAGGTGGTGTTGATCGGTTAGAAGAAACGGATTCTATTTCACCTATTGTAGAATTTAGATAGAAAGTCATTCGGTGGAATGAATCTGAAGCCTAGTGCTTATTTTTCTTTAGCTGACTTTGATATCTGAGGAATCTATAACACTTTTCAGGAGGTCAGTTCATAAACTTTCACTGATCTTCCTGAAACAATCCCTCGTTTACACAGGGCATACCGTGACACTGAGGAGCCATACCAGCTTGCTTCGGACTGCAGAGGACCGAACTCCTGGATGCCTGATGCTTACCCTTGTGTCCAAACCTCTGTGTGGCGTTAAAGCTATATTAAGGCTTATTAAAAACAGCTCAGGGTGATAGATCCCTTCTGTTCACTTATCTTGTGCCGAAAATTTTTTGCCTAGAAGGCTTGTTTTGTTTTTGTTTTTCTAGAACTTTTTCAAGAGAGAAAGGAGATTAAAAAGTCAAGGAATCAAGAAAAAAATATATGTACATATATAAAATATATATTTATATACGTGCATATATATAAATACACACACATATAACATGAACGTACATACACATAGGTATGCACATAAATCTCTGGGGACTTCCTGACATATGCATTGCTACCAAGAAGACTAGCTCATTCTGTTTTAAACAGGGATTAAACTTTGGACCACAGTTTTCTTTCCCTCTCTCTTTTTTTTTTTGAGATAGGGCCTTGCTCTGTCACCCAGGCTTGTGTGCAGTGGCCCAATCACAGCTCATTGTAGCTTCGACCTCCTCGTCTCCATCCTCTTGCCTCAGACTCTAAAGTAGCTGGGACTACAGGTGCACATATCACCATGCCTTTTATTTTTATTTAAAAAATATATATTTTTAAAAAAATTTAATTTTACGGTTAGTAGAGATGAGGTCTCTCTATGGTCTCGAACACCCGAGCTCCAGTGATCCTCCCACTTCAGCCTCACAAAGTATTGGGATTACAGGCATCAGCCACCATGATCGGCCTAAGTTTTACTTCTCTTGTTACAGAAAGTGAGGATTCATATTCTATATGAATAGAGAAGTTCAATAAACAACTCTATGTTGATTCATTGAAATCTTGAACATATATCTAGAAATAACAGTATATTTTAATGTCATTTTCAAATAAAAATCCGTATCTCTAAGTTACCTTTTGCCATAAAATTTCAACCAAACATGGATAGGATTGAAAGCATCTGCAGTGAAGCCCTTTAGACAAAAATGGAAAGGCATTAAGCCCCATGCCACATGGCAACATGATATTAGGAATATACTCAGTGCATACCTCCAGTCCACTGGATCACACTTCAGCCATATGTCGACAATTCAGCTCTCCGGAGAGGCAATTGTTCTTGGCAGAGATAAGACATGCAGAAACTTTGAAGACCATATTATTTCCTAAGTGTTTTGGTGCCAGGAAAACCAAAATTATGGAAAGAGGAGTGCATTACTCACTTATGTAATCATTCATTCATTTATTCAGCAAACGCTTTTTGAGCATCAAGTCTGCACCAAACAAAGTTCTAGGCACTGGGGTATAGCACAGAAAAGACAATGTCCTCCCCTCCTGGAGCCTATGTGCTATTCAGAAGAGAGACGGGAAGAAAAAAGATGCAAGTTTATTGCAGAGAGCAGTAAGTTCTCTAAAGACAACACACAGGGCAGCGGGCTAGAGTTGAGCCCAAGCGAAAGGTGTTACATCTTTAAGGAAGTCCATTTTGAGGAGGCAACATTTGTCCTGAAATCCAAATGGTAAGCAGGAGCCTGTCAAGTGGAGGACCAGGGGCAGAAGAGGGGAGAACCAGGCAAATTGTAACCCAGGAATGGAAACCCACACATCTCATGTTCTCACTCATAAGTGGGAACTAAGCTATGAGGATGCCAAAGGCACAAGAATGATACAAGGGACTTTGGGATTTGGAAGAAAGAGTGGGAGGGAGGTGAGGGATAAAAGACTACACACTGGGTACAGTACACACTGCTGTGCATACTCAGGGCGCTAAGAGAGGAGAAAATGTGGCGTCCCCGAGCCAAGAGGAGAGGAGCGTGGCTGGCCAAGTGGCCCACTGGGACACAGTGGACATGGAGGTGAGGGGAAGGTAGGGGCTAAATCTTGTAGGTCTTGACACCTTGATAAGTAGACTGGATTTTAAGTATGAAGGGTTTGGCTGAAAGGTTCTAAGCAGGGAAGCAATATAATAGAAGATTCACGTTTTAAAAATATTTCATTTTTTTCCTTATAAACAACAGAAGTTTATTTCTCATTGTCCTGGAGGCCAGGACATCCAAGATCAAGGTGCTGGCAGATTCAGGATCTGGTTTGGCCCCACTGCCTGGTTTATGGACGGCACATTCTTGCTGTGTCCTCACATGGTGGAAGGGGTGAGGGGGAGGATGTGGAGAAATAGGAATGCTTTTACACTGTTGGTGGGAGTGTAAATTAGTTCAAGGATTGTGGAAGACAGTGTGACGATTCCTCAAGGATTTAGAACTAGAAATACCATTTGACCCAGCAATCCCATTACTGGGTATATACCCAAAGGATTATAAATCATTGTACTATAAAGATACATGCACACGTATGTTTATTGTGGCACTGTTCACAATAGCAAAGACTTGGAACCAACCCAAATACCCATCAATGATAGACTGGCTAAGGAAAATGTGGCACATATTCACCATGGAATACTATGCAGCCATAAAAAGGATGAGTTCATGTCCTTTGCAGGGACATGGATGAAGCTAGAAACCATCATTCTCAGCAAACTAACACAAGAACAGAAAACCAAACACTGCATGTTCTCACTCATAAGTGGAAGTTGAATCATGAGAACACATGGACACAGGGAGGAGGGAACATCACACACTGGGGCTTGTTGGGGGCTGGGGGGCCAGGGAGGAATGGCATTAGGAAAAATATCTAATGTAGATGATGGGTTAATGGGTGCAGCAAACCACAATGGCACATGTATACCCTATGTAACAAACCTGCACATTCTACATATGTACCCCAGAACTTAAAGTATAATAATAATAAAAATATTTAAAAATTTTTTAAATTTTTTATTTCAATAGGTTTTGGGGGGACAGGTGACATTTGGTTTCATGGATACATTCTTTAGTGGTGATTTCTGAGATTTTGGTGCACCCATCACCCAAACAGTGTACACTGCATGCAACGTGTGGTCTTTTGTTCCTCGCCCTCCCCCACCCTTCCCCCCAAGTCCCCAGAGTCCATTGTATTATTCTTATGCCTTTGCGTCCTCAGAGTTCAGCTCCCACTTATGAGTGAGAACACACGATGTCTGGTTTTCCGCTGCTGAGTTATTTCACTTAGAATAATGGTCTCCAATTCCATCCAGGTTGCTACAAATGGCACTATTTCATTCTTGAAAAATATATTTTTGCCTTTCTTTTGGAGAACACAATATCAAGGGAAAATCAAGATAACAAAGAGGTCAGTTAGGAGGCTCATGCAGCTATTGTTGTTTTGATGACAGTGGATTAAACTAAAGGCTGTTGAAATAGAGGTAAAGGTATGAAGTGGGGATATATTTTGGAAGTTCACTCAACAAAATGTGTGAATGGGTTAGGAACAATGGAGATGACGGGATGGGGAGGAAAGATAAAGGAGGGATAAAGTTTATATGTGGCAATTTTGGTGTGAACAACAGCGTAGAAGGTGGTGTCCTTTGTTGAGAAGGAGGAGGCATCATTAACAGGGTTTGAGTAAAACAAAAGGATCAGTATATGTTTGTGTGGGACTTTCTATCAGATCACTATCCCTATAAGTCGGGAGCTCAGTGGAGATGTTGGAGCAAAGGTATCAATTCATGAAAGAGATTCCAGGTGTGTTCGTGCAGACAGGTTACAGAAGACGCAGGGTCAACTCTGGCATGACAACATTCAAGATGGTGCGGTGCGCCATGCACAGCTCAGAGAAGCTGAACAAAGAAAACTAGGGAGTGACGTGTCATGGATATTAAGAACATTGGGAACAACGAGAACATATCATAGATTGTTCCCATGATACACTGCTGCACAGTAAGCTGCCGTTAACTCATTCAAAAAACAGTAAATGTCAGGCGCAGTGCCTCATGCCAGTAATCTGAGCACTTTTGGAGGCCAAGGCAGGAGGATGACTTGACCCCAGGAGTTTGAGACCAGCCTGGGTAACAAAGTGAAACACTATCTTTACAAAAAATTTTACAAAATAAAGAAAAAAAAAAGATTAACCAGGCATAGTGGTGCACCTGCACTTCCAGCTATTCAGGAGGCTGACAAGGGAGGATCTCTTGAGCCTGGAGAGCTGAGGCTTCTGTGGGCTCTGACCATACCACTGTACTCCAGCCTAGGCAATAGAGTGAAACCCTGTCTCTAAATAAATAAATAAATAAATCTTTTACTTGAACTACCAACTACCATTCTACATTAGCCCATTGCAGGTCACATGAAAACCTCAAGATGTTACAAATCCTTGAGAAAAGTTAGTTTTATGTCGTGTGAAACTGACTTGACCGGAAATCAGGAGGACTCTATGTAGGGAGTAGCTGACAGAGTCAATGCCTGTGCCTCCTTCTTTTGGCCAGGGGTAACATCCAGGAGAACACGTCTCTATTCTAGCCACGAGGGCTAACACAGTGCCTGGCTAATACATGTACACTGAACGAAAAGAGGCATATGGTTGGGAGTTTTATATGCCTTTTATGGATTTTTTTTAAACAAAAAGATTCTTAGAGTGAAAGGAGAACTCAGCTTATTCTCAAGCTTTCATAAATACCTGCACTAAAATAATCACTAAAACTATCTAGGCACATGCTTCCTAACCTAGTTGCGACTATCTACAGCTAAATGATCACGCTCAGGGAATTAAACATCGCAGCTCAATGGCAGTACACTTGGGGCTTTTCACAGTGAGGCAGTGAAAAGTCATCAAAGACATCAGAGGCATTGCCAGAACACTTGGGAAGGGGTGCTGTGTATGCCTAAGATGTATCATCACGATCGACTGAGCCCTGGACTTTTAACATGTTAAATAAAGTCAGTTGTGCCTGAGTTTGTTTAAACTCTGCAGATAGCGTATAGGTGGGCTGTGGGTACAGACAGATGGGATACCAGAGACAGAGGAAGCTGTGCAAATGCCAAGTAGCCAGACCAGTGACCAACCTGGACACCTCCTGCTGGGTACTTCTGTTTACTAATCTCCTGTTCTTGGCAGCTCCTTTGGTGCGGTCACGTGGCTTCTCCACATGGAGCTGCTTAATTGCTGCCTGCGGAGAGTTTGACCCTTTTAATCCAGATGGCTCAAATCTCCCTGGCACCGACCAAGCTTCCCCTTTCTCGGATAAAGCCCAGTTGTCTCATTACCTCTGAATGGTCCTCATTTAGACAAACTCTCCAATGACTTCCATCTTGGAAAAGCTAAGTTGAAATATCATACAAAAGGCAAAGGAAAGAGAGGGTTGGAAGAGAGGGAGCCGTGTTGGTATCACTCCCCTTTCCCTTTTCATTTCTGGAATATGAATGTGTTCATTTATAACTCAACATTCAAACTAATTGTTAGCTGAAGGCTTTCAAGTAAAAATGTAGGTCAAGCAACATTATGTGGGATAATGGCAATTGTTTCAGCTTCAGGGAACATGTAAGTAATTGAACCTCACTATTTCACTGACTTATTACAGACCAATATCCACCCTGGTTGCCACAGAGCACATGATCCCAGGCCACCCTCAAATTGACTGAGGTTTAAGATTCCCTTGCTGAGCTGGGCCTGGGATTA
This sequence comes from Trachypithecus francoisi, assembly GCF_009764315.1. NCBI lineage: Eukaryota > Metazoa > Chordata > Mammalia > Primates > Cercopithecidae > Trachypithecus > Trachypithecus francoisi. The sequence continues at coordinate 119,986,598 of NW_022681473.1, read as the reverse complement.
CAGCAGGGACTTGGCAGGCTGGTGGAGGGAGTTACAAGGTTCTCTATCTCTGCCTCCCTCCCACACATGCACAGGTGCTATCTAGAACAGCCCCTCTTTCCCGATATGGAAACAATTTTTAGGTTAAAACGGAGAAGATGGTTCGAGTGAAGGTGGACCCCGAGCCAGTGTCTGCCAGCATGAAGCAGACAGCAAGGCTGCATGATGACAGAAGCCTGCAGTGTCAGCCAAAAAATCCGAGAAAACTGCCTGGGACCCCCAGCCTGGAGGGTCAACTCATGACAATTAAGGACAATGAGTCATGTGGTCCGGCTGCTGCAGTGCCTGAGTCTCATACTGACCCTGGAAACAGGATCAGTGCTTCTCTGCTGCCTGCTGGGTTTTGTCTCTTCCCATTGTTTTCTGCACTCCTCCAGCTTACCATGGTCTTCCTTTGGTTCCTTTCTCCCACCTCTTCTTTCTTTCTCCACTTCCTAACGGGGCTTATGCTCCTCTTCCCTTTCTTTTGATTTCTCTTCTCATGTTTCTTTCCCAATCATTGAATGTTAATAGCTCTCTTTTCTACAATAATACACATAGTTTTCTGAGCTAACAGTACTATTATATTAATAAGCAGACACATTTATTTATTCTGAACTTACCAGTGTTCTACACCCTTGGGAATTTTCTATGTTCCAAGTTTATGCATCTGGAAATATGGGGCATGATTTCAGGAAGTGGCATTCTATCTTAAGCCATGCTCAGACTTCAGGTCTCAACTCGCGCTCCTTCAGTCATGCCTGTTGGAACTTTGGATGAATCCTCCCACCCACTGGGAAGAAGGCGATGGGGATGTGGGTCAGATGGGGTGAACTGACACAATGAACCGGACGTCTCCTCATGGTGAAAGGAGGACATTGTGAAAGCTCATCAGAGATGGGCTTCCTTGTTTGACTTCAATGGTGCCCTCCTCATTGGCTTCTCATGAAATATTTTATATATATATAAAGAGAGAGAGAGAGAATTACAGGGCTACAATCATGGCTTACTGCAGCCTTGACCTCCTAGGCTCAAGTGATCTTCCTGCCTCAGCCTTCTGAGTAGCTGGAACTGCAGGCGTGCTCCACCATGCTCAAATAATTTCTTTTTCTTTTCTTTTTGTAAAAATGAGGTCCCGCTATGTTGCCCAGGCTGGTCTCATGCAATCCTCCCTCTTTGTCCTCCTGAGTAGCTGGGACTAAAGACATGCACTACCACACCCACTTATTATTATTATTAATTATTTTTATTTTTGTTGGTGGGGGGGGGCTCCCACTATGTTGCCCAGGCTGGTCTGGGAATCCTGGGCTCAAGCAATCTTCCTGCCTTGGCCCCCCAAAGTGCTGGAATTGTAGATGTGAGTCACTGCACCTGGCTGAAATCAATTTTTAAAGAGCTAGAATATTTTTGTATCTTTTACTACTTTATAAGTTATCAATTTTAGGAAAAAAATAGATGAACAGGAAGGATGCAAAGAGAGAAGATGGGACGGGGAAAATGGAGGGATGGAGGGAGGAAGGGAAGGAAGGAAGGAAGAAAAGAAGGAAGGAAGGAGGGAGGGAAGGAGGGAGGGAGATCCTATAATCTCATCACTCAGAAATTTCTACTGTGAATATTTTGGTACATAGCCTTATGTGGCACAGCCTGTTGCATGCACCATGACATATCCACTTTGACATAAAGGATGCCCCAGCTCTTGAGGCACACAGATTCTCTTCTTAGGATTACTTCTTTCCGGTGTAACAAACACATCCTAGGTGGCAGGATTGTGCCTTGCATAACTGGGAATAGAACAACAACAACGAAAAACACAGTCCCTGTCTCCATCAGATGTACTCTCTAGGATGACCTTCCTAAACAACATGCATACACGTTGGTGTATACCATATGCATAACTTAAAATGCGGTTCTGCTACTAACAGACTATTTGAAGTTCAGAGGTGCTGTGACTCTAGGTCTGCTGATGAAGGCCACTTGAAGGGACAGCAAGGGAGAGGACTGGCATTTGCCCACCCTCTGTTATGTGTCAGGCTCCTTGCTCTGCATTTTTGTCTGCATCACGTCATTTAACCCTCCAGCCTGGGAAGACCTTCAGCGGTGAGGAAATGAAGTCTCGGAAAAAGGAAGTGTCTTGACTAAATGCACAGCCACTCAGTGGTACAGTCGAGACACGGATCCAGGAGGCCAAATATGCATACTACCTTCCCTTTTAGGCTTAAGCATCTCCACGCAGAAGCTGCAGAAATCTCAGGAAAGGAAAAAGTCGTGCCATAGGCATCTTCTCTCCTTGCTGTCACCTGCCCCAGCCATACATAACTGAATTAGCAACAACGTAACAATATAACCTGAAGCTCACTTAATAGTCTTGCACCAAATAATACATTAAAATAAATAAATTATCCAGACAAACTGTAGGAGTACAAAAAGGCACTTTCACATGATTGCAAATATCAACGTTCCTAAGCTGGAGACTGTATTTGTAGCGATGTGCTCCACAGCAGCAAAATGCCCGAGATTAGAAATGCCAGCGCAACAGCAAAGGGGAATTGGCTGAGCTAAGAATCACATTCCTTCTGTACATTTCAGTTGGAGCCACCGCGGACCCCAAAGACAGTAGAAGGGCCTGATTCCAATCTGGCAGGGATGAGGTGCCAATTGGTATCAGTCTGTCAAATCTGTCTTGCATAAGCCTGGAGAGAGGCCGGTGAGGAGGAGGTGCTGCCTGTGCCTGTGTGCATCTAGGGGGTCACCTCCAGAAACATCTGCCGCTGCAGTTCCACAACAGGCATGGTGGGGATGAAATGAAGGCCGGCCCTGGCATCAGTTGCTTTTCTATGGGGCCAATTTGCAATGTAGATGCCATAGGCTCCCCGAGGCCCCGAGGAACCTGTGGCCTTTCCAGTCCAATTTGGCTCTGTTGTGCTCAGTTCGGAAAAGTTGCACTTGGTTTAATGCCTCAATAGGAGGCACTTGATGTGTGCAAGCACCTGTAACCATTGGGGCAGGCTGCTGTGCCAGGAACAGGGAAGACAGGCTCCACACAGCATACCGATTGGGAGCAAGGGGGCTGTGTAAGGTCAGTGTGGGCTCATGGGGCACTCCCAGAAATGCATGGCATCTGCTCCCCTCAGGAAACATCCTTCTGAAAAGTTGTGCAAATGGGTGATCTGTACTACAAAGTGGGGCAGCGGGAAATTCCACTAGGAAGAGCAATGAGAAAACTACTCCAGTGTGTAGATAGCAAAACTCTTCCATACTGTGGAAAATAACCAGTCGACAACACCTGAATTCTTTAAGGTCAGAAAGATACCTTGCCACCTACTTATAAGAAGAAGGGATATTTTCCTGTCTCTTCTCACCACTCTGAGAATAAGTGAGATCCACCTCACTCTTGTTTGTGGTACAGTTCTATGGCAGGGCACATTGTGTGCCCCATGACAGATCCACTTTGACAGAATGGATGCCCCAGCTCTTCAGGCACACTGACTCTCTTCCTAGGAATACTTCTTTCCAATGCAAGAAACACATCCTAGGAGCCAGGAGTTGTGCCTTGCATTGGAAATAGAACAAAAAAGCATGTAGCCCCTGTCCCCTTCAGGTTTATTCTCTAGTATGGGATAGAGATGCATAAAAAGTATATGTACATATTCTATTAAAATCTCAGAAGAGAGAAGAAGTCAGAGTTAGGGTACTTGTGGAGCTAAAATAATGCTTTCTGAAAGGGATGCCATCTGAACAAATTCCTGAGGAATGAAAAAGAGTGGTCAAGGAGAAAAAGAATGGGAAGGCTATTACAGGCAAAATACAGAACATAAGCCAAGACTTAGAGGCGTGAAGCAGGCAATGACTGAAGGGATCCATTGCAATTCTACCTTGCAGGAGTGTGATCTGTAGGAATGGTGGGAAATGAGGCTGAGAAGTAGGGAGGAGCGATCAGGTTACGGAAAGATTTTTGTGCTATGACAAGGAGCTTAGATGTGAAACAGTCAAGGACTATAATAGTTCATATTTTACAAAAACCTGCCTGTCCTCTGTGTAAAAGATTTGAAGATGCAAGGTTGGAGTTAAGTGAGACAGGACAGGAGGCAGGGAAATTAGATAGTGAATTATAGCAATAGTTAAGGCAAGAGATAGTAAAGTGTATACCTACGTACTGTACACGCCTAGTGATAGAGAGACAGACTGAGAAGAGGACAATATCAAATTGGAAGGGCTTGGTGAGAAAGAGGAAGGTCTTAGGTTTCTGGCCTGCATTATATGGAACAGGTTACATCATAGATATTCACATACATTCAAACACACACACACACACACACACACCACACACACACACACACACACGGCAGAGTTCATTGGTCTACCCCAAATCCCTTATTTAGCTTGATGACATTACAGAAGGGATATTCGTTAATTCAACAGATATTTACTGACCATGGCTTCTGTGGCTTGTCTTTGTGTAAATTCCACTCAGCGGGGAAGATAGTGTGCCTGGTTACCATATTGAGGAGTCGAAGGTCACTGGTACCAGGAGGTCATGTTACAAGGTCAACACAGATGAGGTAGAGTGATGTTACAGGTGGATGCCACCTAGAAATGGCTGCTGCTCAGCCATCTCTCTTCACACTGAGTTTTCTTTTGTCTAAGTGAGCAGCCTCTCTGCGGTGGAACACAACTGGCACGATCAATATTAAAATAAAGGGTGGGGAGGGCCGGAGAGGAAGAAAACAGCCACTCGAGTCCATAGAGGTAGGAAAGATTGATCAATGGCCTCAGGAACAATCCATACTAATTATGGTGATAAAAAGCTGTCAGTCAATACCCTGGATATTAAATTTAGTGGATTGGAGACAACAGGTCTGCTTTCATTTCCCTGACCATTTTATTTATTGAAACACTCAGATACAAATGAGCATTCAGTGCTAAGATTACGTTATTGTTTCACCTGCTTTGAACTGCAAATGCTTTGATAACTGAATTGAAAAAGCTGTCAAATTTCCCTCTGTAGTTTCTATGCAGAAGTCTTCCTTCACCATCTGATGAAATTCCATTTTGTAAAGTCTGACAGTGATACTCGTCATTAAATCACAGCTGATAGCCCACCTCACATATCGAAACACAGCTCAATGTCTGTATATGTATGCGCAGGGGTGGGGAGCTGGTAGGGAACACTGGAAGGAAAGGAGGGATTCCTTAGCTAGGAGAGAATAAAGCCTTTCTGAAGACAGCGACAGCTGTCAATACTTTGCTATAGAAAGTTGTGCTTCTGTGAATATGGCCATTCAAGTAAGTTTGTGCCCACATGCCCGGGGCCAAAGGAAATGAAGAAATGGATTCAAAATAAGTTAATGGAGACGGGCTGCTTCACCTCATCCCAGTTCTATAGCTGGTAATTCAACTGTCACAGAAGCATGTGCTAGTGGTCAAAACTCAAAGGGGGCTTGCACAATGCAAACTCAATCTGCTGGATACTATTTGGGCCTGTGTCCTCCCAGTATGATGATCTGCCTGCCCATGGCCAGATCATAATGGTGCTGGCTAACCATCTTCCAAATCAATCCCCAATCTGGGAAAACAACACCCAGCGCATACTTTATCAGTGATGCTGATCAATATCACAGAAAGATACTAAACAAACTGTTTTGGTCCCAAGATTGTTCCCAAGAGTGATTGCCATGGGATACATGTGTGTGGTTATCAACCAGACAGCTTTCACTTGGAAAACTTCTTTCAATATGTCAAAAACATGCAAATATAGGCAGAGAAATGTAAAAAGATCTCTCAAAGTTTAATACGTTATTGTTTTTGTTTTTAATTTGGAATTACTGTTTCTGTGAGAATGCCTATTTTGTTCACGATTTTAGTCCAGTGTCTCAAAGGAGAAGTTCAAGGGGTGGTGAGTAGAAAGAGATCTCAATGGTGCAACGTGGGGGAAGGAAATGAAAGAGGAAAAAAGGATGGGATGGAGCACAGGGTGTTAAGGTTTTAAGGAGACGCACCGAGACTAGGAGGCATGGCGCCTCTACTGTTTCAGCATGGGAGTGCAGTGAGGCGTTCAAAGCACCAGTTGTTACAATGTTTTTTATGTGAGAAAGCACCTGACCGGCTCCCCAAGCGTACATTGTGTATTATGTGGGTACTTGGCCTTGGTATCCGGAAAGTAGCAGGGTCCCAAGAAGACCTATTTCTTAAGCTAAGACTTGCTATTCTTACTGCAGGAGTGAGTAGATTTCAGGGAACAGAACCGCTGGGAGGGAGTCTGTAGACCTGGGTTTAAGAACAATACCCTCTGATAACCCACCCGGGGCAAGTCAGTTCACGGCTTTGTCCCTCAGTCCTTGAGATTTTAGAAACTAGACTACTTCACTATTTTCCAGTTTTTTATGTTGTGAATCTGTAGTGGGTCATGAAATCAATGGAATGATTTTTATCCATGAGTTTTTAAAATGAAATAAATAAGATAGAATAAAAAATATCAGCATATATTGAACATCAGAAGAATAAGTTGTGTGTCATGAGATAAAAAATATTTGAACACCACTGGATTAGAAGACCTCCAAGACACCTTCCAAATGGAACAATGAGTCGCTGATTCTAATTCTCAGCAGGCTGCCACCAATCAGCCTGGAGCCAACTACCTACAGCTCATGTGAGAGTTTCCACGCTCCCTTTCCTGGTCAGCAGAGTTCTTTCTCCTTTATCTCTCATTTACAATTTGATGTTACAATGTTGCTACAATTTCAGTTTCGATAACACTGAGTTAATTAAGACATGATCTCTAAGAGGCAGGTGGTTACAAGGAGATAAGCAGAGGCTTCTGCAGGCAGTAAACAGCTGGTGCTCCTGACCAGCTTCTGGGGATTTGCTCCATTTATAAAGAAGACAAAACCACCGCTCCCGATTAAACAGGAATATAATGTTTGCACAAATATTTGGCAGATTACTCAGACATTGCTCTGGTTGTGATCAAAAGAGTCCAGGCTGCAGGGCTGCCATATACAGGTTGTGCAGGTTGTTCACTGCACAAGGGTGCCTAGCCAAGGAAGCATGGGAGGCTGAAGTCCAAGTACTATTTGCTTGTTAAGCTATGAACCCCAGGTTGGGGCTACATCCCCTGATGGAATTTACATAGAGATGCTACAAGTTCACCACACCTTGTACTTGTGGGGCTATATGCGCCCACAGGGTGCAAGTTTCCCACTTCTTAAAAGGCACCCTATGGGCTGGTAGCCAGACTTGCCTGGAGTTGAAACAGAACACTGAAAAGGCAAAGCTAAAACAATAGCATTAGATCAGGACAGGGACACCATCTGCAGGCAACTGAGGTGCATGGTCTGGAGCACTAGTCTCATCATTCAAGCACGTGGGTAGGTGACAGCTGCCACCCATAAAGTGACAGTCCAGCTGACCATGCACAGAGGTGGCATTCTTTACAGGAAAAGCACAGACCCTGGAAGTTTCAGAATAGATGAATTAATGGAGATGGCTGCAATGCCAAAGACTCTTCACACAAAAGATTCTCTATAGGATTCTTTAAAATACTGGACTACCTTTTTTGCATTTAAGATATTATTAGATGTATCCTGAGTCACACTTTTGGGGGGAAGATACTAATTACATCAAGCACGGCATGTTCTTTCATGCACAAAGTTCCACTGTTTTGGCTCTTATTTGTATGAAGCAGGCATTATCACTTTTAATTTTTGGTAAACTAATGATATAACTACTGATATTTTAAGTTACTAAATTTAAATCAGTCAACATCTCATAATTAAAGAATATCCTAGCTGTTTTAACTTTCCACATCATAACACATTTATTTCTAACAGGATCAATGGATATTCATAACAATACCTATGACCGCAAAATACTTGCCACGTATCTTTATTTGCCTTATTTGGGCAAAAGCAGAACTGGTAATATATTTTAGTTTATCCCCCAGGGTAAAGTTTGCCTCAATTGCAAAACAGGCATCGCGGATGAGTCCATTTTTGTGTGATGAGCAGCCTACCATGCCCAGTCGGAGGAACTCAACCAATGCCGGAACTCTTTTCCCTCTGGCTCCTTTGTGGAAGAGGTCCTCATCACAATGACCTGCATGAAGCTATCAGATCGAAGTATTTGAGGAGAAGCCCTTTCGTCAGGTGTTCACACTTTCTTCTCACGACTGTTCACGAAGTCTCTCCCACCTTCCAGGCTCCATGTTCAAGACATTCTCAAATAGAAAACTTTTTCCCAGGCAAGCCTGACCTAGGAGGTCGCATCAGTGTTATTCACTCATTAGGATATCTCAGTTGTTATGCCAGCACAATAGCAGTTACAACTGAGGTATCATAAAAGAAACCCATAGACTTCTTTTTACTTGAAATACTAGAAGAGATGGAAGTCGTCTCTCTGAGGCCTGACACAGGATGGGCAAGTGATATTCCCTGAGGAGATTTAGAACTGTGAGCCATCAGCACCCAGGAGCATCCTGGCCTCCAGTGCAACACAGACCAAGTGTCCCCAGCATCCTGGCCGACGTGGCACCAACAGCCAAGGGAAGCTAACTCAGGATCAGTGACCTGCTGTGGTTCCAGTGCCACTCAACCAGGTCAATCACATTCCCAAATGTGTATTCCCAGTAGGAAGGACCATTAGCAATAACACAACCACCACACACGCAACCCTTACACACTCTCTCTAGAGAGCTGAGCTGTTTCTGAACCTGCAGAAGGAAGGGGTACATGTCTTAAGCAGCCTCTCTGTAACTTAAATTCTCAGGAATTCCATTTACGGGAACATTGGCCTTACAGACCTACCTACAGATTAAGTCCAGAATAACTGCCGGAGCTTCATGCCACCTGAAACAAATTTACTCCGCTGGATTAGTGACCCTTGGTCATAGTCATATCATGGGAAGCTGCCATTTATTTAGCGCCTACTATGTGCCAGACACTTAGTGTCTGGCAGCACCAGAGAACATCCTCTGAAATCTGTAGACTGTACACTCCCAGGGCCAGCATAGCCTCCTTCTGAGGCCCTCTCCTCTCACACTCTCCACAGGTGCCCTTGGTCACCCTGTTCCTCTCATGGTGAGCTGGGCTTTCCAAAAACTGCATGATGATTTATGGCTTGGTAAATGTCGACTCCCCTCCCTGCCGGCCCTAGAACAAGGCAGGCAGGAAGATGAAGAGTGAGGAGACACTAGGGGAAGAAATCAGCGCTTCTGCTGGCCGGGCAGGGCCTGATTGCTCCTTGATGGGTCAGTAATTAATTGGTCCAGAGTGGTGGGTCTGAGGCTGCAGAACTGTGCCTTGTGAATAGGCCCTAGAGGGCGGGAGGAGTTACACTGCTTGTGAGGTCATTAAGAGAATATTGTAAGTAATACTCCATGACTCCCTCATTAAATACTAAGTGAGTCATTCAATCTTGGGGTTCTATTTCTATTCCCCATTCTAAATGCAACTTTAATGATTTAAAATCCCTTCAACCCAATTACAGCCCTGTATTCTGATTAGGAACTCTCGCCCATTGTGAGCGGGAACCATTATCCCGCAGCCTATAGCAAAATTAGTACCTAGAGATGTTGCACTCGGAAGTAAATCTTTCCCTGACATTTCAAGACCAATTCCCGGCCAATTACAACACCCTCTGTTACTCTAGTAATGTGAAACTGAGTTGCTTCTTGCAATCAAAGGTCGCTGGTCAGAAAGATGGAGAAAAAAATCATTCAAGAAGGGGAAAAAAAAAGTATGGGGAGAGAAAGTCCATGGAATGGTGTTGAAGGAAAAGCAGAGTGGCCTAGGAGACAGAATCTGTCACTGAGGCTTGACTGCACTCTGTCAGAGAGGCGTTGTTGCAGATCATGGGGCCTGGGGGCAGTGGGGTTGGCGTAGAAATGACATCCTGCTTCCTCCCACAGTGGGATGCTGCAGCAGTTAGGGCAGTAGTCAGTACTGGAACTAATAAACTCCAAAGTGTCCACAGCTAACACATGAGAAGAGTCTTTCAGGCCCAGGTAGAGTCCAGTGTGGGTGTTCCTGGTCATTAGGCAGGGCTAGGGCTGGAGCAAAATCTGCTGTGGGCACTCTTGAAGCAGCTCAGGTTAATGGAGTTTCCTCCCTTTCTAATACGTGTCTTCCAGGATCACCCTGCATGCTACACACAGCTGCTGGAACGTCTGAAAGTAGCACATATAACCATGTGGGTGACAACCACACCTAGACACAAGGATGGCTAGGGGACGGAATCCGGAGCTTTTTGGACATGCATGCCCACAACCGAGGAGGGAACTCAGCCTGAAATGGACAGCAGCTGCCTTTGTCCCAGTGTCTTCTTCAGTTCTGGTCTTCTTTGTTCTCCACTCAATCAGAATGAATTCCTCTCAGTTCAGGGCTTTCAAGTCTGTTTCTTTCTGCGCCTTATGTGGTTAAGACACCACTTAGAGCCTTGTACTTCCTGAACATCCTGGCCACAAACGACGCGGAAGAGGTAGCCACCAGTCCCTGCAGAGCCTTGGCAGAGACAGCGGATGAAAGGATTCCTGTGGAAGGGCTCCTGTGACTCTCTTGGTGCTTAAGATATTAACACTCTGGCTGACCATTCTGAGAAGAGCCCTGGGCTGGTTTTTCTTCCCACTCCCAAATGAGGCAAAGACTCAGAAAGGCAGGGAGAAGCAAAAGTGCGAGCAGCAGATGAAGAGCTCAAGGACCCTCAGATCTATAGGCAGCTGCCTTCGATGTGCCCATTGCAGCCACAAAGGAGGCGCCCAGAATGAGCCCTCTCAGACAAAAAGAGGGGAGCGCCGAGCGGGCCGGCAACTCTAGTTTTGAGTTCTGTCTTCTTCTTTGACACTCCTCTGGCTCACATGAGGAATGTCTCCATCTCTGTTCGTCCTCTCCCTGCTATGATGGAGCTGTCACTACAGAGACTCCCTAATTGCTAAAAGCTGAGAGTTGTTCTCCTTGCTGAGACCGATTTAACAAATGCCATGAATAAGCATCACAACTTCTGACCCAGCAGTGTGCTGGAGCAGAACGTGCAGGCAGTGCACACACACACACACACACACACACGGACGCACACATAGATCCACATAGTCTTCTTAAGCATATGGGGGCCGTCTCATCATTCCAACCTCCCTGACATTTTTGTTCTCTCGCTCTGGTTGTTTCCATGGGAACCACAAAAATAATAATCATCACCATAATGAAAGAGGAGAAAAGCCTGCTGCTCCTCTGCTTAAGGGGCTTCTATTTACCAACACCTGGGACCAGTGTCCTCAATGCACCACTAAATCTAAACGGATCAGTCAGTTCTTCCTTTCAGTCAGCTCATCCTTCAAATCCATGCCACTCTCCTTCATTTTTGGTCTTCCTAAAGAGAAGGACTAAAATCTTTAAGGGTTGAGAGTCTGGCAGGGAAAAATGAGAGAGAGAGAGACACCCGAGTAGCCACAGATAGGAAGTGCTGCACCCACAGAGGACAGCAAGTGCTCCATGAGGGGTATCTGAAGGTCTGTCATAGGAACACATGGTTTCTGAGTCCACAAAAACAAGGTACCCTAGGAAGAGCACAAGATGTGGAACCAGAAATCCAGCTTGCCAACTTACCTGTCTATCTTTCTATCCATCCAGTCAGCTGGCCAGTCAGCAAATCAATACATTGTTAGATAATCAAGCTTAGCCTAAAGCTGCCTCCTTACATATTTTAAGTTCAGCCTAAAGATTTCTCTGTGCATTGTGATCTATAACCTAGATAAAACTGTAAAGAGACTATAGCCTACTCTTGTGCCAATCACTGGGTTTTTGGCCAATCGAAGGTGGCCAACTGTTTAAACCATGTTTAAATAAGGCAAACACTGAACTGTAACCAATCCGGCTATTTCTGTATCTCACTTCCATTTTCTGTTCATCACATTCCTTTTTCTGCTCATAAGCCTTCACCACGTGGCTGTGCTGGAGTCTTGGAGCCTACTCTGGCTCAGGAAACTACCCGATTTAATTGGCTCTTTGCTCAATTAAACTCTGAAATTTAATTCAGCTAAAGTTTTTCTTTTAACAATATAAATACATATATTTTCAGAATCTACAACATTTTAGAGAATCTACCCTAACCCAAGAGTAGTACTAGTTACTGTCACATGCAGTTGTGAAATAGTCACCGTCACAGCCCTCAGGAAGCATGCCACCTGTTGGTGACATAGACAAGTAAACAGTGCCCAACACAATGCCTTCTACAAAGAAAGGCATCCAACACATAGTTGCTGACTGAAAGAAATTGCTGTGATAGAGAATTTCAGGGTACACGGCAATATCAAAAAAGAGAGATTTGTGTGTGTGTGTGTGTGTGTGTGTGTTTAAGAAAGGTATTCTGGGTAGCTGATGCCTCAAGTGCAGCATGAAGACTGGCAAGAGATACCAGGCAAAGTGTGTTTTGGAGGAAGGCAGGAAGAGAAGAGTGTTCAGTCCAATATCTGTTGCATGGAACAATGAATGACAGACAGATGGAAAAATAAGCTGGTAAGCTGAGTCTCTGGTTCCAAATCTTGTGCTCTTTCTAGTGTTTCATGCCCTTGTGGGCTCGGAAAGCATGCATGTCTAATACAGACCAGGCAGAGGTCTAGAGGCAAGACAGAACATGGAGAGAAACAGGAATGAGTCTGTATTGCCAGAGTTGAATATGGATTATGAGGAGTATGTGGAGAGGTACAGAGTGAATAGGTGAAGATTCGAGGGTAGAAATGAAACATGTAAGACATCAGATGATGGAAGGCTTAGTGCACCCTAAGCCAAGCTACAAAGGTGAGATTTTATCCCAAATATAATGAGAATGCCAATGGAAACTTCTAAAGAGTGCAAGGATAGAATCATATTTCCATTTCAAAGGCTCTTTCTAGCTGCAGCATGGACAATGAATTGGATCAGGACCAGCCTGAGGTGGCAAGGCCAGTTAGGGGTTGCCATAATTAATCCCAATGAGAGATCAGGCAGCTTGATTTATCCAAGGAGTGATGGGGATGGAAAGAAATGTTTAGTTTTCAGAGAGATCTGGGAAGTCAAAATGGAGGACTTGGGGTGATATCAAGGTCTCTGGTTGCATTCTCTTGGCAAGGGACCACTATTATATGGAAACTGAGCTTGAGGAAAAGATCACACTGTCAGTTTAGGCCCACTGAATTTGAGCTGTCTATGGATCTTTACATGGAAACACCAGGACAATGAGGGTTGGGAGAGACTATGCTGGAGATATCGATTAGGGAGCCATCAGCATATAGCTGGCACTGCAACCTTGGAGCATGATGGACTCCACAAGCCACTCCTGGGGGACAACAATACTGCTGTTACTGTCAGAGGAAGTAGAATCCTAAAGAACACCATGAAAGACAGGCAGATAAGCCCAGGGAATCCAGGAACTAAGGTTTGCAGAAGCAGGAGATAGGTTCTGAGTGACTTGAGGAGGTCAGGTGGGCCAAGTGCAAAGTTCTCCCTTGGAAGGAACAAGAGCAGAGCCAGTGGTCATCTTGGTGAGATCTCCCATTTTCAGTGGAGTGGCAGGGCAAAGGCCAGGCACATTGAGGAAGGACTAAAAGCAGACTGAAAAAGTAGAGACAACAAGTATAAATAATGCCTAGGAATTCTTTATGGCTATCACAGGGAAGAGACAGAAAGAAGTTGGACAAGAAATCAATGATTTTAAATATGAAATAGATGTGATCCTGTTCAATTGCTGAGGGGAAATAGAAAGTGAGAGACTAAAGGCATGGGAAAGAGAAGAAAAATTATTAAACGGTGTTACTGAGAAGACAGGAGTGAACAAGGTCTACAGCATTGCTAGAAGACCTAGCTTTGGCTGGAATAGCTTTTCTTTAAGAGCATTGAAGGTGGAAGGGAAGCGGGACTCACAGCTTTGGTGGCAAAAAGTTATGAGAGCTCTTGCATGATTTATGTTTTCTTCATTCATTAATTTATTCATTCATCTGTTTTTTCCAACAAATATTTATTGGGCATCTCCTAAAACGTGTAGTTGCTGGAGATACAATACATGTTGTCGGACCTCAGGAAACTTACTGATAATGGTAAAGTTAAACAGGTAATAAAAACACGTGGGGCTGGGCATGGTGGCTCATGGCTGTAATCCCAGAACTTTGGGAGGCTGAGGCAGGAGGACTGCTTGAGCCCAGGAGTACAAGATCAGCCTGGGTAATGTCAGCAGAACACCAAGTCTACAAGCAAATTTAAAAAATAGTCAGGTGTGTGGTGTAGGCCTGTTGTCCCAGCTACTCAGGAGGCTGAGGTGGGAGGATTGCTTGAGGCAGGGAGGTCGAGGCTGCAGTGAGCCATGATCACAGCACTGCACTCCAGCCTGGGTGACAGAGTGAGCCTTTGTCTCAATAAAATAAATATGTGGTATGTGTTAAAATTGAGAAATATAGTCAACTATGAAAAGATAATTGATTTTTTATTTTATTAACTTATTATTTTTTGAGACAGAGTCCCACTGTCGCCCGGCTGGAGTATGGTGGCACGATCTCGGCTCACTGCAACCTCCACCTCCCTGGTTCAAATGACTCGCCCGCCTCAGCCTCCGAAGTAGCTGGGATTATAGGCATGTGCCACTATGCCCGGCTAATTTTTTTGTATTTTTAGTAGGGATAGGGTTTTCCATGTTAACCAGGCTGGTTTTGAACTCATAGGCTCAAGCAATCCTCCTACTTCAACCACCCAAAGTGCTAGGATTATAAGCTAGGGTTTCTCACCACATCCAGGAGAGAAAATAATTTTTAAGCTGAAACCCAGAAAGAGTTTGCCAAAGGAAAAAGGCCAATAATCCTCTTCAGTAAGAAAGACACAGTAAAGGCTTGTGTGGAATGGAGAAAACTGGAAATAGCCACTACAGAGAATGGGAGAAAGAGAAAAACAGGGACAGAGGATTGTCTTTTTTTTGGTAGGTGTGGGTGAGGTGAGAGATCATGAATTTGTGAAGGCACCACTGTATAGAAACATAGGATTTTCCCCAGCAGCAGTCAGTGTAAACTCTTAGGATGTGAATTTCTTCTGGAGTGGAGTTTTCCAGGAGAATGTGAGAGGAGGACAATGGGGTAAGGAGGCTGAAGAGTCTGACAGTGATAGATGAAGCCATGCATTGCCATAGGCTGGATGGGGAAGGAAGTAAAGAAAGGGTGTACCTAAGGGATTGAGGAAAAGTAGAGTGTTCAAGGAGCTTCAGGTTCCAATGAGGTCAAAGAAGAGAAATAACTCAAGCTGGACAGGATTTAGTGACTGCTTTTCACTAAATTTTCTGATTTAGTGACTGAGGAGCTAGAGACAGCGGGCATGATCAGAAAGTTCAGAGGGTAACCATAGGATGACAGCCTAAAGCGGAGGCGAGATGAAGTTACTGGGCATGAGAAGGTAACACCGAGAGGGCGGGGCACTGGAGGACTCACACCCTGGGTACAGGAGGTCTGAGCAGAAAGGGAGACTATAAAACCTAAGAGAAACTTCCTCTGTATCCTAGCTTTTTCGTGGGCCTAACACACTCTCTGCCACAGGGAAGGTGTGAAGGGCCTAGGAGACAAGGCATGAAAAGGTGAGTTGCAAATGCTTAACTGCCAGGCAGATTTCGATTATTTTCCTACATATAGCCCACAGTTTAAGTGCTCCCCTTCTGCTGGAGTCAGAATACTTGGTTTATAGATTGATTCCATCACTTTTTAACTGTCTTTCCTTAGGCAAGTTACTCAGTCGCTCCATAGGTCATTTTCTTGTCTGTGAATGGGGATAATAACACCTACCCTCCAAGGATACTGTGAGGATGACATGAGATAATATATACAAAGCATCTGGAAGAATGACTAGCATCCACTAAGGGCTCCATGAAGTGTAACTACAAGAAGTATTTAAAATGATCATAGAAAATACTTATTATAAAAAACCCTTGAATTTTAATTTTTTTGCATCAAAATACTCATACGAACTGGTTATAAAACATCTGAATAGGCTCTAGTTTGAGGCACTAAGAACAATAAGACATTTTCAAAAGAACCTTTTTCAGAGCAACACAAATTCTGGTAAAATAGAAGCAAGAACAGACATGAAACTTATGGTGAAGCTTGAGTGGAAAATGTTGAAATCATTGATGCTTTACAAAAAGTTTATGGGAACAATGCCCTAAAGAAATCAGTAGTTTACAAATGAATAACTGAATTTAAGAAGGGAAGAGACAATGTTGAAGATGAAGCCCAGGGCAGGAGATTCACATCAATTTGTAATGAAAAAATTCATCTTTTTTGCATCTTAATTGAAGAGACTGATGATTAACAGCAGAAACAATAGCAAACACCACAGTCATCTCAATTGGTTTAGCTTACCAAATTCTGGCTTCAAACATTAATATTGAGCAAGCTTTCCACTCAATGGGTGCCGAACCTCTGGCACCCAGATCAGCTACAGACAAAAGCAGAGTTTTCAATGGAAATTTTGAACAAGTGGGAGCAACATCCTGAAGCATTTCTTTGAAGAACTGAAACAAGGCTTTCCCAGTATGATTCCAAAAACAAGGCACAATCAAAGCAATGGCTACCAAGACAAAGTGGAGGTGCTCCAGTGAAAGCCGAAGTCTAGAGCAAGGCTCATGGGAACAGGTTCTTGGGATCCTCAAAACATTTTGCTTGTTGAATTTCTGGAGGACAAAACAATGATATCATCTGCTTATTATGACAGTGTTTTGAGAAAGCCAAAGCTTTAGCAGAAAAACACCTGGGAAAGCTTCACCAGAAAGCCTTTCTCTACCGCTACCACACTCCTGCTCATTCCTCTCATCAAACAAGGGAAATTTTGTAAGAGTTTCAATGGGAAATCATTCAACATTCCTCTTACAGTCCTGATTTGCCTGTTTCTGGCTTCTTTTTGTTTCCGAATCTTAAAAAAAAAAAAAAATCTTTAAAGGGGACCCATTTTTCTTCAGTTAATAATGTAAAAAAGACTGCATTGACAGAGTTAAACTGCTGATAGAGGCAGGAGACAGCCTAGGCAGATAGAGAAGTGTCCCTGGAGAACCTCTGACCCACACAAAGGTTCTGTGTGTAAAGGAAATATAGAAACATAGCCAACTATGAAAAGATAGTTTGTTTTTATTTTATTAGTTTATTATTATTTTTTGAGACAGAGACCCACTGTCACCCAGGCTGGAGTGCAGTGGCACAATCTTGACTCACTGCAACATCCACCTCCCTGGTTCAAATGATTCTCCTGCCTCAGCCTCCAAAGTAGCTGGGATTATAGGCATGTGTCACTATGCCTGGCTAATTTTTTTTTTTTTTTTTTTTTGTATTTTTAGTAGGGACAGGGTTTTGCCATGTTAACTAGGCTGGTTTCGAACTCCTAGGCTCAAGCAATCCTCCTACTTCAACCTCCCAAAGTGCTAGGATTATAAGCTAGGGTTTCCCACCATGTCCAGGAAAGAAAATATTTTTTAAGCTGAAACCCAGAAAGAGTTTGCCAAAGGAAAAAAGCTGTTTGCCAAAGGAAAAAACCTCTACCCTGTAAAGGAAATAAATCAACATGGAGTGGCTCAGACCACGGGCCCACATGCGCACTGGAGGAATTGGGCAGAGCCACCAGGAATGTGTGCCTTATGCGAGGGAAGAGCCTGGCTTCTTCCACTCGTGTGTGGCGGCCTGGTATTCAACGTGTGGGGGAAACCTGCATGCAGGAACCCTCTTTTTGTTGGCAGCTTTCTTTTCAGTTAATAAATTCTGCCCTCCTCACTTTTCAGTGTGTCCATGTACCTAATTTTTCCTGTTTGTGAAAAAAGAACCTGGCTTCAGCTGAACTAAGGAGCAAAAACTCCCGCACCATTTTGGTGGCCAGTATGGGGACGTGGGGAAAGGTGAGTAAAACGTGAACCCAAAAGTATCTTCCCTTTCATTTCTGAGCTTTCTCATCCTCCGACTTTTTCTGAGAGCAGGGAAACTGCCCCACCTCCCCCACCCCACTTGCTCTCAGGGGTCAGGAATGCCGGCCTCGATCCAACCCAGGATTTTCTATGGTATTTTCCTTCCTTTTGTTGGTACTGTCATGGCATTTACCTTTTCTTTCACAATATTAGGGGTGTTCCACCACCACCCCAATGACCACAGGTGTGTATGTGGGATGTATGGGGTGAGTGGTGGCTCCCTGCCCCCTTCCCTCCTGGCTGGGGTGCATGGCTGTGTCCACTGCATGTCTGTGTGGCATCCAATGGCCATGCAAGATGGGAATGAGCCACAGCCGCTGCCTGGGGCCCATGGGGGCCTCAGGGACCGGGGCCCTATGCAGCCGGCTGGCCAGCATTTCCCACTATGCATCCATGTCCACAGAGTCTTCTCCTCCCCTGGCCAATTAATCCAGCTCAATATGACAGCAACCAAAAGTTTCTCTCCCTGTTGGAGAAAACCATTTGCAAAGGAACAAGAGGTACTTCCCCCAGGAACCTTCCTGGTCCAGCACTTAAGCTTTATTTTTTTCCCTTTGCTCCACCTGTCGGGAGTTAACTTTTATGTGAGAGGTTTTTCTCTCTCGAAAGGCATCTTATTAGACCAGAACCCCAATTCACAGGACACCCTTTTCCTCTTCCTTATTTGGGAAGGACCCTATTCCACAGCTACACCTTAGCACTGGGCTTATGATAAGGAGGTAGCAGCCAGTCTGGCGAGGATCACTGGGGGACTGATGAGTCCAGGCACCTCCTTGAGGCAGTTCCTTTGTCCCAAACTCAATTCCAAGCCTTGGGTTCAACCCCTAGGAAAGAAAATTGGATCTGAGGGATCCAGAGGGAGATGACAACAGAAGTTAAAAGGCACAATGTAGGTGAGCATGACTAATTCTTGTTGATTAAGCCAAGCGTCCTGTTTCGTGGATAAAGGTCATGCTAGTATCCATGGCATAACTGAGGTCTAGGAAACTCAAAGGCTACTGACAGCAGAGGGAAGGTAGTGTGTGGGGGTAAAAGCAGATAATCCTACCCCCTAAGCAGATAATCCTTCCCCTTAGCATGGGTGAAAGCCACACTGATGACCATGGGTGGCACCCTATCAAGGTCACTGGGACTTGGGGATATAAGGACGGAGAAGGAGAAAGAACACTTTTTTTTCTTCTCTCCCTAACATATCCTGGGTATTCACTAGGCAGAGAAAGGATCCAGGGATGCAGGGCACCCCTCTTTCTAGATCAGCACCCATTCATCTTCAGTCTGCTTTCCTTTTGAATGCATCCTGAACCCCTGAGGCTCCTTTGGAAGAAGAAAGCCTTCTTTTTTACTCCTCTGTCCTCTCTTTACAGATAGGTAATTGTGTCCCTCTACTACAGGACACTCCCCTCAGATGCATCCTCCAGACTGAGAAAAGTTAATTTCCAAAACCAGACACTGGTCGACTTAGAATTGAGCTCAGGGGAAGAGAACTCAGAAGCCTGACATGCTGGCAAAAGGGTAAAATATTTTTTACTTGTTGGACTTTTGGCCTCTCCCTGTGCAAACCAGTAAAAGGAATAAGGATCACTGTTTACATTTTCCGTAAAGTTTTGATTAATGAAAAGGAATATATGAGACTGGGCTTAAGCTGTAGCTAATCTGGTGTGCTTTTAGTGTCTTAATTGAGGCTTGTTGGTTTCACCTGTGAGGTCATGTTTGTTAAAGTTCAAAAGCCAGAAATATTGGACACTTGGTGTGGCTAATATCAGGTAATGAGGGACTTAAAAGGACTTTCTTAAACAGCACTCAGATTAATTAAAAGGGGATATCCAAGTTAGAGGTATATTTAAAAGGCCTTTATGTTTTTCTCTTCTTGGATCTTGTTTTGCTGGAAAAGAGGTTTTTTTTCCTCAATCAACTGAATTACCTTTCTCCACCTTGTCTTGCCATTATTAATGCATATATGAGAGGCCCTAAGATAACTTCTGATGCCCTCAGACTCCTTGGGAAAAAAACAGAAAAGGCACCATGGACTCCATTTTGAAAGACACCTCTGCTTTCCTCTTGGAACCCCTGGAAAATAGAGGCACATAAATCCCTCTGAAAAAAAAAAAAAAAAAAAAAAAAATCCCTTTTGTCTTCCAGCTGTGCCTGTTTATCAGGACCTACAAACAGCATGCTTTCCTAACCCTCCCCTTAAAGGGGACCACCCAGAGACCAATAATCCAATTAGGAGATTGGCAAATGAAATATCTTATAACAACTGAATCTTCTTCTGTCTGTGCAGTTATATAAGTGCTGTATGTGATATCTATAAAAAAGAGCTCTAATTAATTGGTCTAAAGAAAAATAAGTGCTTAAACTAGCTGGGCGAGGTGGCAGGTGCCTGTAGTCCCAGCTACTGGGGAGGCTGAGGCAGGAGAATGGCGTGAACCCGGGAGGCAGAGCTTGCAGTGAGCTGAGATCCGGCCACTGCACTCCAGCCTGGGTGACACAGTGAGACTCTGTCTCAAAAAAAGAAAAAAGAAAAAAAAAAGAAAAATAAGTGCTTAACTCAAATATTTTTGAAGGAAAACTAAAAGCTTTAATGCCTTTTAGTTCATGTGACTTTAACCTTTGAAAAATAAAAACAGTCTTAAAGATTATTGGTAAACTGCAAATGTTGTTAAAATGTAAATAGGTGGTCTAAATCATATGGGTCAGATACTAGGTTTGCTAAATGTTTTAAGGTTATAAACTGCTTCTTTAGCTGTTGAGAACTGCTCCACTTGCCTGCTTCACAATTGTTAAGGCCTGGGGACATATGGAATTAACCACACCCTTCACTATACAAGAAGGAGTAGAACTTTATTGGCACCTACTGCATAATTAAAACAATCTACCAGATTTTATGTTAAAGTTAAAAATTGCTAAGAAGTACCATTATAACATGTAATTGAGACCACTGAAAATAGACGTAAATGCAAGGTGTATAAGAACAGTAAAATGTGTCTTCAATAAAAGATTATAAGGCATGAAAATGCACATTTTTGCCTCGGGATAAAACATTGTTTTAAATTAGATAAGATAAAGACAAAGGTTTAAACAAGTTATAGAAGGTCTGTAAAAATTAATCTTGCAAACGAAATTCTGTGTGTGAACACTGACTAAACTCTGTAAATTGAGCACTGAAAAGCACAAAGGTTTTCTTAAGGCAATAATCCACTCATTAGCAAATTTGTAAAGGGTTATAAAAGATTTACAAGAATCTCAGCTCACGGTCAAGCTAGTTAAGACTGCATAGAATTTTCTATAAGGTTTCATTTAATAAACTGGGTTTGACATCAATAGTAAACTAATGCAAGGGTAAAATTTGACTTTCTCTCCCTGGTACAAGATTTTCATGTAATAGTAAAAGATAATGAAATATTTTTGTTTGCTTCATGGGTAGACTACCAAGGAAAAGAAAGAAAGACAGGAGACATTTTTTGGAATGCTAAGTCCTCTCTTTTAATGAGTAAAGGTTTTTGCCTTTCTAAAATTTTTGAGTCATCATTTTGGCAAAATAAATAACTTATGGTAATCTGAAATTCTATTTCATAACATCAAGTGTTTTAATCCTCTACGATATTTAACAGGCTTCCCAAAATCAAATTTCAGCTTCAAGATTGTGTTTCCTGAACCCTATCTTTTGGCTGCTACGGAGGGCCCCTGAGGCATCCAGATGAGAGATGAACAGGATTATCTGACATGTTTACATGGAATTACCAAAATGATGTTTAATCTTCAAGCTACATTTTAGTGAATATTAGTATATGTTGCAAAACTGTATGGGATTTCTAAAATCCTAATGTCTGAGTATATGCTATCAATCATCATTAATGGTGTTAAGTTTTATAAACCACAAAGATAACCAAATTTCTTTGTCAATTGTCAATCCTGTTTTTGATTGTAGCTACCCTGGACATATTCTTGTTCATAGAGAATTGTTGTCTTGTTTTGATCCCCTTCCAAAGATGGTTTATTATCAGTTATAGGAATTTGACAGGTGCTCTCAAATACAGTTTTCTGATAATTTTGAAAATTGTGACATTGGAATAAGGGAAAAACGTGCAGGACTTATGAAGAGCTGAAATTTTCACAAATATCAAGCAGAACAAGAGTTAACTGAATGGATGGAACTAATAGAAAACTGAAGTAATCTTTTTTTTTTAACTGTTGCTTAAAACATTGCTATTTTTGTTTGTTTTTTGTTTTTTCTCTGAGTCAAGGACACTTTTATTTTGAACTATTTAAAGTCTTTTTTTTTTTTTTTTTTTTTGAGGCGGAGTCTCGCTCTGTCGCCCGGACTGGAGTGCAGTGGCCAGATCTCAGCTCACTGCAAGCTCCGCCTCCGGGTTTACGCCATTCTCCTGCCTCAGCCTCCAGAGTAGCTGGGACTACAGGCGCCCGCCACCTCGCCCGGCTAGTTTTTGTATTTTTAGTAGAGACGGGGTTCACCGTGTTAGCCAGGATGGTCTCGATCTCCTGACCTCGTGATCCGCCCGTCTCGGCCTCCCAAAGTGCTGGGATTACAGGCTTGAGCCACTGCGCCCGGCCTAAAGTCTTTAATAATTGAGTAAGGTAGACTCCTGTGAAAAAACCTGGAGCGCACTTGTTTCTCTCTGCCTGGATCCTCTAGAGTTTGAAAACTATGTGTGAGTATTCTTATACGGCAATATGGTTATTTGCATCAGTGCAATAAGAATCCATTTTCTTTTGCAAGAGGATGCAATTGGAGAAACTAGTTGTTTTGCTAAGGGTTTGACTGTAAGGATATGCTTCCATTTAAGGAATCAAGCTCAACTTGCAGAGCCGATAAAAGCCCCTTGGGGATATTGGCCTCATACCTTGTTTACACAGTTCCCTTACAGGGTTCCTCACCTGTGGTGAGTGAAGAATGTCACTTTCTCACAGGCCCAAGAACTCCATAAGAAGAGAGGAATTCACCCAACTCATAGTTATTTGAGGGTAGAAACCCATGGCTAGGCTCAGCTTTAAAAAGTCCTACCTGAGATTCCTTGTGGAACAAGGTTCCATCAAAGCCAATTTTAAAAGCCTATGTGAAAATAATTATTCTTGCTGCACTTGATGCAAATAATCAGGCCAAGTATAAGACTAAAGTTTATTTTGCAAACAACTCAGTCCTATCATTATTTGTTTTTAACAAAAATAAGGACTGGAGAGAGAAATTATGTTTCAAAACTAATCATACATTTGTCATTAAATTCTAGACTCATTCACTGTTTTTAAGTTTTTCATCTACACTTTAATCCTGCTCATTCTTGTGAAGTAAACAGTGATCTCTGGCTGCAGCTCAGAGGAAACAAAAAGGGATGGGCAATATAAACATCTGAATCAATATTCCAGTTCTGGGCAATTATCCTGCAAGTCGTTGTGCAGAGGGGGCTTGCCTAATCATGCCCATGATGGAAAATTCTGTCCCTTAACACATGCCCAGTAAGGGAAATAGATCAATGTGGAGTATGCATTGATTTTTTAGAAGACTAAGGACCTGCATGCATACTAGGGGAATGGGATGGAGCCAGCAGGAATTCATGCCTTATGCTGGGAGGAGCCTTGCCTTTTCAACTCATGAATGGTGGCCTGGTATTCAATTGGTGATGGGGAAACCTGCATGCAGGACCTCTCTTTTTGTTGAGAGCTTTCCTTTCGCTTAATAAATTCCACCCTCCTCACCTTTCAATGTGTCCGTGTGCCCAGTTTTTCCTTAGTACTAGGCACACTAAGGGGGGAAAATTCTGCATCATTCCCAGGACCATCAGTTCTTTAGGGATGGATTAAATGGCTAGGATCATCACCTACAAGTGTTTTAACCTTGATGAAGCTTTTTTTGAGAAATGAAGGGTTTTTTTATCTTTCAATTCCCTTTTTCCATGAATTTTTGAAGTCCTCTGATAATATAGTTTTGCTTTTCACATTCTCTGTGCCAGCAAGTGCATTATTTTATTCACTATATATGTGTGTGTGTATACATATGTACATATGTATATATGTATATATACACATATATGTGTGTGTATACATGTATATATATATACACACACACACACACACACCACACACACACACACAGTCTTGCGATATTGTCCAGGCTGGATTTGAATTCCTAGGCTCAAGTGATCCTCCTTCCCCATCCTCCAAGAAGCTGGTTCACACACTACTTTGAAAGCTATTACTTCATACAAGTGTTAGTAGATTTAAAGAGCCACTCTGGCTTTTGAAGATGTATTGTCCATCCTCTTGGGATGGGAAAGAAGGTCTTACTATGAGATGCCAATGTACATCACTACTGGAACCAATAATCAGGTACTGTTTAGTTATTAGGGAATTAAAGGAAAGTGAAGTAGTCTTGGGTTATTGTTTATGTAGTGTAATATGTATACGTAGGTATGCATGTGTGTTTGATTTCCATATGACAAATTCCTAATGATCCATTCTCATTTCCAAGTCTCACCATTTCCTGCACCAATCTAATTCCTATGCAGCTCCAAGGCTCAGATAAAGTCTTTCCTTCTGGGATATTCTCAGTGACCGTGAACTCTTCCTCATTTGAGGCACTGCAGCATTTACGGCTGGTGCCAAATCCTTTAGCATCTATGTGCTTATTCTTTTATATACTTATCTTACTTCCTTTACATGAAACTTCCCCCTTGAACTATGTTATGTAGTCCTCAAAACTGGGTAGCAGATGGGACCTTGCCCTAAACTTTTATATTTTTACTATATCTAGCACTGGACTGGGGACCTATCAGAAACACAGGTGCTGCTGCTTAATCAATTACCTTCATTCCCACTTGCCATCAGCTACCCAACTATTAGATCTCCATGCAACCTCTCAGAAAAGCATCGTATGAAACAAGCACATATCACAGTTTTTTTTAGATGAAAATCCAAAGTAACAACTATTAGCAAGAGAAGACATTCCCTGGAGATGCATTTAACAAGCTCTCAGGTTAAGTAAGAACCTGCAGGGACTGTCCAGCACTCCTGCAGAATAGGTCATCGAAGCTTCAAGGGCTTCCCAGAGCCCAAGGGAATACAGAGATGAACTGCAGGTGAAAGATAAAGGGCCAAATGGCTGGAATCACCAGTAGGGCTGACACTCAGTTTCTGTGCCCACCCATTTTATCATGGTGTCCAGTCGTAGCCAAAGTTGCCCGTGAGTCTGGAGAATGAAGCTGCCTTTGTCAAGCAAAGCTGTCTACCCTTGGCTGCTAGGGATTTTGTGCAAATGCTCAAACCCAGTGATGATCTTTTTGGCATGGAGTTTCGGTACTAAGATAAGCCCTGTCTGCTCTTTGAAAAGCAGCCCAGCTGAGTGGGCCATGTGGGCACAGCTGGTGGATGCCTGCTGCAGTGACTGCACATTTAGTCACTTGGCAAATTAAAAGATGTCCTACACAAGCTGTAAGCTCACTTTCAGTTGCTTACTCAATGGGAGGGCCAAGGGACATTGATTTTTTTCTTTAGCATTCTTTCATGATAAAATTTATCTGAGTTTCACAATGACACTTCAGGATGAGGCTCTGAAGGCTTAAAATTTTAGGGCTATGAATTTAGTTAATATAGGAACTGGAACGCAGAAACTCTTCATATTTATCATACCCACATTTAACATCAAAACCTTGTACTATGTATATTTTTTCCATTAAATCCATATTCATTTTTATTAAATTAGAGCCCATGAGAAAATGTCATATTTCCAAATTTAAAAAATCAACTACAGAATTACAAGAGATGGAACACTGCCCTATGAACAGTACATGAAAAACAAAAACAAGTTATATTAATTGATACTAACTCTAGATGAACAAAAAGGTGTGATGTTGCTTCCCAAAAGTTAATGGATTATGCAATCATATCAATAGTATAAAATACAAAACAAAAGACAGCAAGGTCCCACAGTGCTTCACACTGGACTGACCCCATCCAGAATATTGTGCGTGGTTTTACTGTCAGGAACATGCAACCAGGTTATGCTCACAATTGTCATCAAGAATGTGAAGGTCTGCCATGCAAAAGAGGAGTTAGCCTAACTCCATTTTAGAACAAATGGGCATAATTTGTAAAACGGGAGATTCTAACACGTAAACAGAAAATACAGACAACTCTAAGTTACCAAGAAAAATGGCTGCATCAGGAGTTAGGGACTTTTTCCATCACTGGGACAAGGATAGCATCAACATCATCCTTAACAACGATGGTAAAAGGAGCAACTGCAAATGGAAGCATCCTTTGGCGAGTATTAAAAAACTTTCTTCGGGCACTAGAGCTTATAGGTGTTGATGCTAGGACTCAAATCCAGGTTGCCTGATTCTAAATCTTAAACTCGTGTCCACTAAGTTTTATTAACTCCACATCTACCTCACAGCATTCTGATGACGATTATGAGGGATGGATGTTGCATACAAAGAGTGTAGAAAAGCAGCTGGAAATATAGTTGGCCTCCATGTGTGTCGGTTACTGATTAGTATCATTATTTTCATTATTATGTGTCACAAATATTACCGGGTGGGAGGATGGGCTAGACAATGTCTAAGTCTAAGGTTTGCTGGTTCTGTAACAGAAGCACAGGCCCTGAACCACACTGCTTGTCTTCCACAGGCTCACGCTCACCAAGCATTTCTCCAGCCACTGGGTCGACCCCAGGACGCTGTCGGTCCTCCTAGGATGCAAGGGTCAAGTTTGCATCTCTGCAAAGTCAGGTCAGATACTCTTGAGGTTCTGCATTTAATCCTAAAGTTGGACTTCTCCTTATTCAAATCCCATTCAGAATTGGCAAAATTCCATTTGCTGATTCAAAAAGGGGAAAGAGGTTTTGAAAAGGCTTATAACAAAGGCTCATAAGCCTTACAGATCAAACAGCTCTTAAAGAACAACATTTTGATGAGTTAAGTGTAAAAGAACCAGAAACATACGGATTAAATTCCCCTTGAAATTTGAATGCATTTAAAAATTAAAGGGAAAAGCACTTGGCAGAATGCATTGGGGTCCTTTGCTGAATCTAAAACATTTAGAAAAATGGCTAAAGACATCTTGCCCAAATGAAGCAGCTCCCAGTTTCTATCTGGCGTACTTTAAGTGCTGCTTTTTTTCATGTCTCTTAGGAGACTATTTCAGACTCCCAGTTCCCCTCCGTTTCTTCTCCCTTAACGGCTAATTGCTAATTAGCAAGATATTTGTGTGCTGGAAGAAGCAGTTCATTTTCTGAAATGGCCAGAGACTACTGCTAGTGTCATCAGTGGCACTCACCCAGGTACCCCAGTGCTAAGTATGCTGCAGCAGCCTGAGCCACTCCTAGGGAAACTAAGCCCTACTCTAGGCAACATGCTAACCCTGTGCCATTGATTTGCTGAGGGACGAAGCCTCATATCCATGAGTGTGTCAGTTCCAGCAGCTTGCACCAGTCTCACCAGGCCAAGCAGTCCTCATTTGGAATGCTTGAGAAACTAAGCCTATGTAGGCAAGGCTAAACAGAGATTAAACTGACTTTAACAGGGAGACCAAATATTGTTAGGCCTGATGTGTCTGTTCGGTTTAGTGTCATGGTGTTCATAGTAGACACTGAGAAGCAAGTGATGATCCCCTCATGTGGGGCAAGAAAATATGAGTTTTTTCATGTCTATTTATTTTTAGCGCATCATTTCATACATTTCTATTTTTCAAGTGTTTGAATGTTTGATAATTTGTTCAATATACATTGGCATAATGGTATGAGGATTTAACTTGCCAATAAATATATGCATATTATGAGTGATACTCAAAAGATTTTTGTTGGATAGGTGTGGGAGTTCACAACTGTAATCCCACACTTTGAGAGGCTAAGGCAAGAGGATTGCTTGAGGTGAGGAGTTTGAGACCAGCATGGGCAACAAAGGAAGATCCTTTCTCTACCAAAAAGTAAAGTTTGTTCTTGTTGCTTGTTTGTTTTATTTTTCATGCTTTGTTTTTCTATTGTTGGCTATAAGCAATCAAAAACATTTTGAGACCACTGTCTGGTAAACACACTACTGGCTATGGATCAGGAAGGTCTGGGCTTGAATTCTGCCTCTGCCCCTTATCAGTCAGACAGCTTTGAGAAGATACTTAGTCTCTCTGAGTCTCCACTTCCTCCTGTGGAAAAGGATAATTTTACTCTTTTGAAGGCTGTGATGGGTGTTAGATAGTGGGAGTTAAGGAAAAGTTGAATTCAACACACTTCCCATTCCTGGTTTCCAAGGATTCTGCAAAAGATAGCTGCTGGTATCTTCCCTCTTGCCCTTTCCATTCTATAGGCATGAATTTCTCATGAGGCCCGAACTTTTATTGAGATCTTCCTCCAGTAAGTGGAAACACAGTAGTAGACATTTCAGACTGTCCTTTTGAATCAAGGAAAGTGTTGAAGATAAGAAGGTTTAATTATCTAAGTTTGTCACTCATTGCTGTTTCCAATAGATGTCTTTATAAGGCTTCCGATATGCAAGACCAAATTGTAAGTCTTTTCACACTCTTCATCTGAAGGTGTGGACCAGCTCATCCTGTGTCTTCTCATGTGTCACCAACAAGTCCGTAGGGTTGGCTGACGGCAATGACTGATATTCTAGTAGGTTAAGGTAAAGTGTGAATATTAAACACTGATTTCTCAAGTCAGCTTAATGTGAATAAAGCAGTTTCAACTTGTCAATGACTTAGAGGAATCCTCTTCTGGAGAATATGAAGGGGAAGAATTGCAGTTCACACAATCCTGCTTAAAAATTCTATTACATTTTGGAAAAAAAGGCTTCCAAGTAAACATGAGACACAATAAAGGGATGGGTAATAAAAATGATGACAAGAGCAATATTGATAAGATATAATAAATTTATAATTGGCTTTGCTGTTTTACAGAAGACCCTTCATAAAGCTTATCTGATCTTCAATGTGGCCCTATGCAATAAGTATTGATATTAATTATTTTATAAATAGAAAAAATGAGATTGAGAGATTCCTTAGAAAAATGTTGGTGTGGGACTCAAAAACATGAATTCATGTTCAAAATCCCATATTATCCCCTACAAATTATGTTAATTTAGTCTTAAGTCTTAATTAAGTCTTAAGTCATTCTTTACCAAATCATCTTTTCTTCCCACAGACCTTATTGTCAACTGAAATTATTTTGTTGACTTACTTATGAGATTTGATTTTTTAATTTCCCCACTCTCCACGAGAATGTTAGCTCCAGAAAAGCAGGAAGCTCGCCCAGCTTGTCTACCACACTGTTAAACCATGCCTTCTCCAAAGTTGGCCTCACAACGTTGATTTTGCTTTCTTTCTCCAACCTTGGAACATAACGGGGATCAGCTAATGCAGCCCATGGTCCAAGTCCCACCCACTCGCCTATCTGGTAGGTGAATTTTTATTGGGATGCCATGCTTATTCTATTGCACGGCTGAGTTGAGTTGTTGGCAGCAGTAATAGCGTGGTACACAGAGTCTACAATATTTACTAATTGTCCCTTGACAGAAAAAGTTTGCGGACCCCTTGTTCACAAGAATCAAGTAGAAGCTATAGATTAAAAAAAGGAGTATTTGGCAAGCAGGATTCTTGCTAAAAACAGGTTATAATTGGAGGACAGCTGTTTCAACAACACATACTCATTAAGTCAGATTAATACAGTTATTTAGCATGAAATGTATGGAGTAATCAATACCATTGTGTTTGTTGTTTAAAAAAAAAATGATGAAAGTATGCTATTGATTACATACCCACCAAGGCTGTCGACATTTACCTTAGTTCAGGTAAATGCCACCAACAAAAAGGTTACCTATTGCATAAGAAGAATTAGATTTTCAGTCAATTTTCAATAATTCTGAGAGATAGATTAAGACCTTTACTGTACTTTCTTTTCTGCCTTTAGACTGTTTCACATTTTCTTCAGAAATTTAGAGGGGAATGGTGGGGAGAAAAAGGAATTATCCTTTAATCTAAGCACCTATAAACCTTTCTGGGAAGAGGCTATGTGCTAAAAAAAAATTCTTTAGAAAAATGAATAAACAGTTTATTTTTAGATTTCTGTGTAGACTGCAATTATCTATACTCTCCAAGCTAATAATAGCTCAAAAACTCGAGAGCTGTTTGGAAATGACAAGAGCTGTGTATGAACCTGAGATCATCAGAAATTTTCTTGTTTCCTAGGTACACATATGTATAGAACAACCAGTAAAAGACAAAATGCCTTGCTAACCTTAGAAATGCAAAATCAACCTGGAATCCCATCTTGGAATAGGATTCTAAAGTAAATGTACGTAGGACTTCTAACGATGAGTCACCAAAAATCTTGTGGCACCTTAGTTTTACAAAGTATGTTTTCACATTTTAATATTTCTTTATTAAAATTTTATTTTATAGTAATAAGAACACTTACCATGAGCTCTACCCTCCTAACCAAAATTTAAGTGTATAATACAGTAACCATACATACAATGTTGTACAGGAGACTTCCAGAACTTAATACATCTTGCATAACTGAAACTCCATGCTCATTCCCCTCTCATTCCAGCCCCTGGTGACCATCATTCCACTCTCTGATTCTATGAATTTGCTTATTTTAGATATCTCACATCAGTGGAATCATGTAGTACTTGTCCTTTCTGACTGGTTTATTTCATTCAGCTTAATGTCCTCAAGGTCCATCCATGATGTCACATACTGCAGCTTTCCCTGTATGCATCTTTACATACTCTTAAAAAATTGACACTTAATAATTGTACATGTTTATAGGGTACATAGTGATGTATCAATACATACAACTTATGGTGATCAGATTAGGTAATTCATATATCCATCATCTCAAGCATTTATCATTTCTTTGCATTAGGAACATTCAACATTCTCCTCCTAGCTATCTGAAACTACCTAATGTATTATTGTTATAGTCATCCTACAGTCATCCTACAGCCATCCTACAGTCATTCTACAGTCATCCTACAGTGGTATAGAACACCAGAACTTATCCATACTGTATAGCTGTAAGTTTGTATTCTTTAACAAATTTCTCCATTGTATGTAAATTCCACATTTTCTTTATCCATTTATCCAGCAGTGGACATTTAGTGTTTCTACATCTTGGCTGTTGTGAATAGTGTTGTAATGTTTCTGAAATAGAAATTTATCTTACAATCTGTAAGTATGTTGAACATGGTGCCCATTTTTCTATTTCTCTTAATCCTAAAAAAAAGCTGTTATTACATCAACAAACAGTTAACAGTCAATGGTACCTTCAAATCAAGCAAATATATTTTTCCTGGGAAACTGAGAGTAGGGAAGAATCCATTTTTTAATGAAATATCTTCTCTAAAATTAATCCTTGCTGCTGATATAAAAGGATCCAGATATCAATCCCCATATTTCTTTATAAGCCAAACTTCTGAGGCAGGTTTCCCCACCCACCTGTCTGCTGAGCCCCCACAAGAATGGTGAGGAACCCTGAGAAACGGACTCAGCCAAATCCCTCACAAGCAAGGCCTGGTGTTCCCAGGGTCCAATGGCCTGTGAGTCAGTCAAGAGTTTCCTTCCCATGAGCCGTTTTGCTTCAAATAGCCTCCCAAGTTCATTCCAACACAGAAAGCCATCTGCGAACTGTGTATCATTTTCCAGACAATCCATTGTCTGGTGGCCTATTGCAAAATTAGTTGAGGGAGAATCTGTGCCGAGAGATAAATCTTTCTGTGACATTTCAAGACTCATCCTCAGCCAATTAGAACTGCCACTGTGAGACCAGCCTGTTAGCACACATTCCAACCATGTCGACCCCAGAAGTTCTGAAAGAAGCCCCTTGGCGGACCCACAGTGTCCTCTGCATTCTGGGAATTGATGGGAAAGCAGGTGCATGTGTCGACTTAGGGTGGAGCAAACCTCAGACAGGTTTGGGGCCAGAAATGAGAGAGGACCGAAGAATCAAAGATTTGAATTGAGAAACTGCTGACATTAAAAAAAGCTATTTCTAGGAGTGGCTCTTTAGCAACAGGGTTTACTCTGACCTCCGAATGCAACCTTGGGCCACACAGGAACCTAGACTCCTTGACAGATGAATTAGGGTGCTTTATTTCAAAATGAAATTGACCATAATGGTTAGTTTAGTGAGTTTCCTAGTGGAGTTTTGGCCTGAGGTTTTAGAAACTGCTCCAGGTCAAGGCACTCTGAACCTCTTTCCATGCTATTTAGCTGGGCCTATATTCCTCAGTTACCTTTTTGGAAAGAAGGTGGAGCCATATGTACGTTTAACGATACTCATAGCTAGCCATTTACAAAGGTTACCTTTACCAGAGGAGCTAGGTACTTTGCAAACATACAACTAACATCATGCACTGCTGGGACATTTACACCACCAAATCATTACATTAATATTGCTCCATTAAGTCACAGAACATTCCTAAAGATAACTATGCACCTCTGCTCCCATTTTTCTAGTTGGATAAACTGAGGTCCAGAGAAGACAATTCCTGTACTCAAAGTCACCAAAATAAAACAGTTTATTTTCATTGGATTCCCTTCACAAATAGAAAAGTCCCCATTTTGTCCCCTCATTGTTAATACAGAGGACACTTAATTTGGAAACCCTTAGCCTAGAGAACTGCCAAATTCTGTTTTCTGATGCCAGTGACACAAAGCCCCAGCAGCCCACAGGACAGAAGGAGCTAGCACATCTCCAAGCTGAGGGACTCCACGGCTGCAGGCTGTGTGCAAATGGACCCAGCTCATAAGCCAGCCTCATTTTTCACAAATGACACCATCTTCGGATCTGCATGCATCTGGCCATAGAGTAACTTTCAGAGAGCGTTTGTCAAAAGCTTGTTCTCTCAGAAGAGTTCCCAGGAGAAAACCCCTATTCCTCTCAGCAGTCAAATCAAAAGGCCGCTCTCCCTGCAATCCCCACACACAGGCACTACAGTGAGGAGGATCACAACCGTCAAAGAACGAGCCAGAGCCCCGCAGAGGCCCCTGTGCCTCTCTCCTGGGGAGGTGGCAGGGATGTCTGTGTACATGGCACTCTCCAACTGAACTGGGCCTCCTGTCTTGCGTAAAACTAAAAATAATGGTGATAACAAGAAAGATTTATCTGAGACTGAAAGGAAGCTCTGACATTACCATAATGGCATCTCTCCAGAAAATCTGTTCTTTCCCTTCCATTCACATCTCCATTTAGTATTTTTCTGAAAATATAGCTAAAGGCAACTATTCTTTCTCCATGGTTCACAACTATCAGATTGCCCAAGCTTGCACAGACTGCCCCCAAAACATGGTTAGTTAATTACTCACCAACAGAAATACCAAAAGCAACAAATCAGTTGCACACATATGTGTTTGAGAACCCTTATTGTTCTAAGAGACTCCTAATTACACATTTCCTCTGGTATCTACCCCTACCCCTCCCTACTTCCCTACGGGAGTCTGAGTAACACAATCAAAGAAGATTCTAAAGAGGCTTGTCATATCCTGGGGTTTACAAGACATGGTATTCAAAAGGCAATGATGTTAATATTGTTTTACAGTATGCTGACTGCTTGGGGGGTTTGCAGCCATCTGTGTGCATTAACCCCTTTCTAAGTCAGGGGAAGGGCTGGGGTTGGCTCATTTACAGAGTTATGCTGCCTGTCTCATCACTCACTTCCTCTATCGAGTCATTGACTTGGGGGCATCAGGCATGATTTATTAGTGGGAAACATACCAGTAGGCTGTGCTACAACAAGCATCTCCTAATTTTGCTCTAGCCAATTCCTATAAGAACCACTATCTGCATTAACTCTGAGTTCTCCAAGAGCTGATTCCAGAATATCCAGGTAGGTGTGAGTTATGAGCACAGAAGATTTTATTAGATATCCACAGTCAAGGACTCCTAACACAGGCCTATTGCTACTGACAGATGACCTGGTTACCATATATATGAGGTAGTTAAATTTATTATACAACAAACTTTTTTGTGTGAATCTGATCAAAGCTATGAACTCTAATTCCAGGGGGAAAAAAAATGTTCTTTCCTTCACACAAAAACACACACCCCGTATAATTCTGGGAGATTCATGGCCCACTGAAGTTCATCTGGGTCCACCAGCCCCAGGTGAAGAGATCTCATTTCATTAGAAGTTTAGCTTCTTCTAAATATTTAGCATGCCCTTCCCCACATTCCCATTATAATCATGACTAATGGATTTTCACAATCTTTGATTCTTCCCAAATTTGAATCAAATGATCTCCTCACTGATATGAAGGAAACATTCTGCTATCATAATATTTCATTTTAACAGATACACAGGCATCAAGGACTTAATACAGGCAAGCATGGTGGTGGCAGATCCCCTGATGGTCAGTTTGATGTGTTAACTTGGCTAGGCTGTAATGCCCAGTGAGTCAATCAAATACTAATCTAGTCATTGCTGTGAAGCCATTTTTGTAGATGAGATTAACATTCAAAAATAAAATTGGCTTTAAATAAAAGAGATTATCCTAGATAATCTGGGTGGGTCTCACCCAATCAGTTGAAAGTCCCTAAAGGCAGAACTGAGGTTTCCGGAAGGAAATCCTACTTGTGGACAGCTGCTTCATCCTGTGCCAGAAAGTTCCAGCTGCCATTCCTGATGGTCTACTCTACAGATTTCGGACTTTCCTAGCCAGCACCCATCATCATGTGAGCCAACGCCCTGCAATGCACCCCTTATGATAGCTCCTACTAGTTCTGTGT
This sequence comes from Trachypithecus francoisi, assembly GCF_009764315.1. Taxonomy (NCBI): domain Eukaryota; kingdom Metazoa; phylum Chordata; class Mammalia; order Primates; family Cercopithecidae; genus Trachypithecus; species Trachypithecus francoisi. The sequence continues at coordinate 119,951,911 of NW_022681473.1, read as the reverse complement.
CTCTGGTTTAACCCTGACTGATGAAGATTTCGCTACAAGGAAGTGAGTTATTACTAGAAGAAATACCTTTAAAAATGTGCAGCTGGCTTTGGAATTGGACAATGGGTAGAGGCTCAAAGAACTCGTTTAAGTGTGTGATAGAAAAAGCCCAGATTGTCTTTAACAGCTAATCCACAGAAGCCCTTCTGGTGAAGTCTCAGAAAAAAATTAGAAGCATGTTGTTGGAAACTAGAAGAAAAGCAATTTTTGTTCTACAGAAGATGAAACTTAGCTGAATTGTTTTACAGTTAGTGTAAAGCAAAACTTATAAGCCATAAATGTGGATATTTAGCTGATGAGATTTCCAAGCAAAGTACTCAAGGTGCAGCCTGGTTTCTTCTTTCTGCTTATAGTAAAATGTGAGCAAAAGTAGAATAATTGATGACAGAAGTGTTACGCAAAAAAAGACCCTTGATTTAGAAATGAACAGCTTCTTAAAATTGCAAAATATGCTAAAATTAGAAGATCCACTGTTAACAAAATGTCCTACGGAAAGAACGCCAAGTATATGACTGAACACCCTGTTGCTAGAACCGAAGAGAGTGGGTATATGACCCTCAGATATGCATGGATATCAGCATAAGTCAGAAAGAAAGATGAGATTATCTAAGAAATTCTGTGGAGGACCCTTTTGTTTAATAATATGAGTCCCTATGACACATACAGGAGAATCACCAGGTTTTTGAGAATATTACATCAGTAGAAACATGTCCAGCTTAAACTGAAAGGACTGGGGACACGACCAAATGAAAGAAGGTTGTTAGACTCCCAAAATTCCACAGAAAGAAAATAAGCTCATAAAACTACAAAGTGGCAAACATGTGCTACCCTTCATGAGAAAAGGAAAGATGACTGCGAGGTCTGAGCTTTGGAACCAGAGTCCAGAACTGCAAGGCCTGAAGGCAGAGCTATGGGCCCAGAGGGCACTGATATCAGCCTCAGGGGATTATTCCCAGGCTTTGCATTTCATGGAATTTGCCCTACTGGATTTGGAAGGTACCTGGGTCTGGGTAACCTTTTCTTCCTTCCATTTTCTCTCCTTTGAAACAGGAGTGTCTACAACTGTTATTCCATGCTTATTCTACCATTACGTTTTAGAAGCAGATAACCCGTCTTCTAGTTTCACAGGTCAACAAGTGAACAGAAATGTTACCTTGGGGTGGATCATATCCATAGTACCTGATCTAGATGCTGAGTTTGGGACTTTTGGGGCTGATGACATTTAGGTAAGATTTTGGATGTCAGTTGATGCTGTAACAGGCTGAAATACGGTGGTATGTTGGGATGGGGAAAATGTATTTTGCATGTGGGACAGACAAGAATCTTTGGAAGCCAAAGGTTGGGCACACTGTGAGAGGCTAAAAAATACTCCACAAAAGCTGGCTGGGTACAGTGGCTCATGCCTGGTCATCCCAGCACTTTGGGAGCAGGAAGATTGTTTGAGCTCAGGAGTTTAAGATCAGCATGGGCAACATGGTGAAACCCTATAAAATACAAAAATTAGCCAAATTAGTTGAGTGTGGTGGCACATGCCTATGGTTCCAGCTACTTAAGAGACTGACGTAGGAGGATCTCTTGAGCCTTGGAGGTCAAGGCTGCAGTGAGCTGTTATTGTACCACTGCACTCCTGCCTGTGAGACAGAGCAAGACCCTGTCTCAAAAAAAAAAAAAAAAATGTTTCACAAAAGCTGTCTACATCCTAATCCCTGGAATCTGTGGACATGAGCTTATATGGTGTGTATGTTTGGTGGGGGAGGTTGGGGTGCGGGCAATTTACAGATGCAATTAAGTTAAGGATCTTACAATGGGGAGATTACCCTGGAGTATCTGAGTGGGTCCTATATGCAATGCAATTAATTCATATCAGAGCAAGAAAGAAGTAAATTTGAACATATATAGAAGAGAAAGCAATGTGAATTCGCATCAGAGAGAAATTTGAAAATGTTGGCCTTGAAGAATGAGATAATGTATCAATCCAAAGAATACCAGAAGCCACCAGAAGAAAGAAGAGATGAGAAATAGATTCTCCCCTACACTCCTGTAGGGACTGTGGCTCTGCCAATGTTTTGATGTGGGGCGAGTGAAATTGAGTTTGGACTTCTGGGCTCCAGAATTGTGAGAGAATAAACTTCCGGTTGTTTTAAGTCATCCAGTTTGTGGTAATCTGTTACAGCAGCATGGGAAACTACCACAGATCCTACAGAAAACTAAAATGAGAAAGTCATCAGTCTCCATCCTAGAGAAGAGTCAACCTAAAGAAGAGTCCAGATGAATACATAGCTAGCTCTAATACAGGTCTGGCTGACAACAATAAAGATGTAAGCAAAGTGCAAAAGCCTTGGAACAGTTCCTCAGGTGGAGGAGACTGAGAAAGATTCACAGAGAGCAGAGCATGTGGGAGAAGTAGAGGCACAGAAAGGACCAGTACGTTCTGAGAAGAAGACAATGTTCAAATGGAGGAACCATGAGATCCATGGTGCTGAAAAGGGATGGAAGGTGGATGATAATGACAAAGATATAAAATTAGAATGTTCGAGTACGCATCACTTTAGAGGTATTCTAGTGATTTTCAAATTGTGCTTCATGGAGACATGGAGAACTAAAAATATTGAATACAACTGGTCTAGTCTACACTCCCCACAATCCAAATTTACATTGGAAAAAAAAAAAAAAGACTTACCAAAGATGCACAGGCACACACAAAGAAAGGCTGTATAGCATGGCTACTGGCATCAGATGGATGTGAATTCAAATGAAGCAAGCCCACGTGCTCACAGATAAGTTTCTGTACCTTTCTGAGTTTAATGTAAGCAATAAAGATAAGAGCACCTGCTTCACCCAATTGTTATGATGAACTAATGTATGCCACATGCCTACACAGTTCTTTAAACTTAACCAAGTACCCAATAACAGAAAGTAAGCAAGTAGAAAAAGTCAGGATTAGAACCCATGATTTATCATCTTTCGTTTTTCCACTACCACGCTAGAAAAGTTAGGTTCCAATCAGAATTTAAGTTCTTGAATGGCATGCCAAGGGTTTCTAACTTTATGATATGAGTTTTAATTCATAGAATAATTATAAAATATGAGATACTGTAACCTAGATCTGTCTTCTAAACCAGATCATTATCTGGTGGTAGAAAGATATGAACAATCATATGAACAAGATATGAAGTGAGAAGAGAGCCAGTGTAGAATCTGGTGCAGGAGACTCTAGTAATGAGATGAGAAAGCCCTGGTTAACCCTGCTATAAGAAGCGTATTCTACATGCTGTGCCTTTTTACCCTGAGACGACGTCTGAGGAGGCAGAAAACTAGCCAAGCACAAATAACTACTCAACAGCAGGAAAATGTTGCATGTATGTGGGAGGAGTTGGGGGCAGCCTAATTATGCAGGGATGTTCCAGAAAGGACATCTACACTTGGCATCTCTTCTGAGAGAGCTGGTCATGAAATGTCACAATGTTCAATGTCTGGGAATGCACGCAATGTTTACTAAGCCTGCTTTCATGATTCCTGGTAATCCAGACAGCCAGCTGTAGGAGTTTCCCCAAAAGTCACATGCCCTGCACTCCTGTGCACAGACAAGCCAGTGGAATGTGCCATTCCCCTAACCTCTTCCTGTGAGAGCAGAGACAAATGTGATCTTTGAATTTTAGTATACACACACATCCTTGTCAGTGTGACAATGCACCCATAATATTGTGCTGGATTTCACAACCGAACAGAAATGAGGAAACATGGGTAAAATGAATCATGTTCTGGAAAACCAATGAAATGTAGTGGTTGTTTGAAATGTTCATTCATTTAAAATAGTGAGGTATGACGTTCTGACCCATAACCCCAGACCACGGTCACTTACACTGCCTTTCCTATGGAAAGTGAGGTCGTTAGCCTGAAGAACAATTAAATGGAACCATGGGGTTCAAAGAGTGGAGGTCAGGTAGTCTTCTCTGCCTGCTACTCTGGTTATGTTCAGGTTTGTTTCCTGTACTGTGTGATCTAGGGCTGTAGTGAGGCTCATTTTACATCATCCTCCATCACATGGCTTCAAATCCCTTCCCTTAAAGAAGCCACCCCATTGTAGGAGGCCTCACTATTAACTCTTCATTGCTGACAGTCACCTTGAATATGTCTTTGCTCAATTCTTTCCCATTATTCACTCTTGTACCATTTTGGATAATGAGGGATTGTGTTTGACATATATGCCATATTTCCACGCATGTAATGTGTACCTAACTTAATGGCAATTTAATAATTACGTACACGCTGACACACAAATACACATATATGTATGTAACTTTGCTAAATTGCAGTTGTTAGCATAGGGAGATAGTTAGGTAGACAGACAGATTAGATCTCCTTACCCAAGTCTATATATGGGCTTCTGAACCCCAAATTATTTGCAATGTGTATGTGATCCTATGCATTTTGTTTTCCAGAGAAAGAAAGATTTTTTTTTATCAGATTCCCAAAGAGAGTGTGCAACCCACAAAAGACTCACTCTTCCCTTTCTAAAAGAAAGGTTTAGAAATAACCTTCCTTCCTTTCTCTCCTCCTCCTTTCTTTCTCTCTCTTTCCCCCTTCTTATGCTTTTCTGCCTCCTCCTCTCTTCCTCAACATGATCTCCCTCCTCAATTTCCCTTGTTGAGTTAGCTTTTAGAGGGATTGGTGTGGTACCCACATGCCAAAGGACAAAGCACCCTGCTCCTTAACTTTGCGTTGCTTTGTGGGTCGTGTTAAGTGAGTTTTAACAGATTCCAGCTCTCTGGAGAGTTGACTGAAAGCTTAGAGAGGGTGAAGATGGAGAGAGGAGCTGGCTTCTCACCTGTGCTATGTCTGCCTCTTTTTGTAAGAGGAGATGAAGTGGAGACAGACTCATAGACCAGGATTCCTAACTGTGTTCCCTCTCGAGGCAGGGGAAAGAAGGACACGTCTGTCTATTCCTTACTGCTCTTGAGCCAAAGAACAAAGAGAATCTGGACAAAGAGTAATTCCACTTCAGTCCTTCCACCTCAGTATTAAAGTTGTAAAATGACTGAAGTCTAAGTCTGAAATAATTGCACAATTAGGGCACCGGAGGGTGGGGAGACACATGATTCCAGTAGCTTTTCAGGCTCTGCTGGCTCAGTGCATCTCTGAACAGGGGTACCATAAAATTGGAATCCACCACTATTTTGATTATTCCTTATCTACATTGCCCTTGGCCACTCTCTGGCCTTCCACTCTCTCATTAACAGATGGAGAAGTCACACCAGCTGATTTTTCAGGGCCCTCCTATTTCCAGCCTTGTGGGATTATCACACTTCTGGAAGAACCCAGTTTCCAAAATGACCTTCTCCATGTCTGTCCCTTAATCCAACTTTGCTATACCTACTGCCAAAGGCTAAATGTTTGTGTCCCCCAGATTCATGCATTGAAATTTAATCCCCAATGCAAGGGCATCTGGAGGTGGAGCATTTTTGCGGTAAGTAGATCAGGAGAGTAAAGACTTCATGGAGCCTCCCAAAAGGGAGAGGAGAGTCCCCTTGCCCCTTCCGCCACATGAGGACACAGGGAAAAGACAAGCCATCTGCAAACCAGGAGGAGGGCCCTCACCAGACACATAACCTGATGGGACCTTGATTTTGAACTTCCTAGCTTCCAGAGCTGTGAAAAATAGATGTCTGTTGTTTTAACCTACCCAGTCTATGGTATTTTGCTCTAGGAGCCCAAAAAGTCTAAAACACCAACCTTTCTCCCAAGCCCCTGAGCTTTCCTTTTGAAATCCCAACCCATCCTGCCTGGCATCCACTCCCCCAAATACACAAGAGACCGAGAACCCTGGCCTTACATTTCTTTGTATAATTCACTTTATGGAGTTTTTCCTATTCAATAAAGGACTTCATTTCTACTGACTTGCAAAGACCACACATTTCAAGTGCAGTCAAAACAAATCAATGTCATACGAGCCGAACACACTCTTCTAACTATTCTAAAGAGCTAATGATTCTGAAGTCTTCTCACTGTCTACATTTTGGTTAGAGCTGGCTACATCCTGTCTGATTACAAGAATATCTACGATACTAAACAGCTATGCATGATGTTTACGGCCCAAAATACTTTTTTTTAAAAAGTGAAGCCTTGTTGAAAGATTTCCCTCCTTGTAAATATTCCCAATTTCACTCTTTCCTACTCAAATAAAAAAAAAAAAAAAAGCCTGTCGCTTCAGCCATATTCTTGAGTAACTTGATGCTTAGTCAAAGTTCCTTTCGTAAAATCTAAATGAGTTAGACATTCTGAACTGGAACATTAAAGCAGTGCTGTAGAATGAGCTTCAAGAGTTTTCACTTTGCTGTCTGGAACTAGCTGGGTCAGCACCTGCCAAATCTATTCTTGGCTCTGGTTTGCATGATTAGCCCCCTCACTTTCCCAAGCTTGAAAACATAAAAACAAACAGAAATTACTATGTCACACCACTCCTCTTCCATACTCAGCTGGAATATCTTTGAGGCAGGTTTACTGTTACTGACCTCAGGGTAAATTTTTTGCACCTGGGGTGGTAAATTACTTCCAGGTGAGGCAAAATCAGATGGCCTCAACTTTCCTGGAGTTGATTAGAGTGATTGTACCTGCTTCAGAAGTCTACCAATCACACACCGGAGTTTGATTTACCATGGTAACGTCTCAGCCAGTGGCTTCTGCATGGTTAGTGGAAGATGTTGAATCTACCAATTAAAACTAGCAAATGATACCCCCTATCTGATCCACACACACACAAACACACACACACACTCGCATCACTTATTCCTAGGTGCCCGCACACAGCCAGTTGCTACTGAACAAAAGAAAATTTTTTTAAAATCTTTAAAAAATGGAGCTCCTGCTTGGTGACATACAGAATAATAAGGCAGGTTTGTAACCCTTCTGGCACAATTTCCTGCCACACAAATACAGAAGATGCTTGAACTGTATAATCGCCTGAGGTCTCCTGTGACATTCATCTCCATTTGGCAAGGATGCCCAGGAACATAGGAGGACGGCAATTTTCCCACTCATGAGTTATCAAACATCTCCTAAGTTAGGCGTATAAATTCAGTGTTCTGTTATTATCAGATGCTATTAGATCACCATGCATTATCCCTCTCCGGTTTATCATTCAATACAATTCAATTTATTTCTGTTCAATTCAATTTGATTCAATCTAACTCAATTTAATTCAACACATTCATTAGCCACACACTCTATTAGGTATAAGCTGCTATGAAAATTAATAGTTAAACACAACCCTTCTTCACAAGAAACCTAAAATAATTTATCAGCCAGGATTTGAGGGACCTTTATAATTGCAATATGAAAGATGCTAAACATCAGTGAGTGTAATACCTAAGGTGTTGATAAAGACATTTAGATGACTTTGATATATTGGCCATTCTATTAGAATGTACACAAAAAGTATGCTAATGCTAAGCAATATAGTATTTATGTATGACACAAAACTGCTGATACTGCTATGAGATGCTTTACTTTTACATTTATTTACTTCTTAGATACTGAATTTATCTTAATGTGTGACTAGCTTGATTTTTGAACAAAAATTGCAACTAGAATGGGTATTTTTTGAAGGACAAAGGAAAAGAAGAAATAGAAAAAAAATTGTGCTGCAGTGCTACTGTATCTTCAATGCAGCATTAACAGTAAAACAAATAAAAATCTAGCAGCATTTTAGCATGCATTCACAAAATACCATCTTAAAATCACTTAGATCTTCGTATTTTTTCAACATAGCAAAAGTGTTTGCTTTTGCAGATGCTCTAACACAAACATTCACATTCTAGACCAATACAAATAGCAATAGTTTGCAGTTATGACCACTAACACCATTTGTAGACATGTAAAATCAAAAAAGAGTAATCACACTATATGAAGCAGGCAATACACTGATTTCTAAATCATTCTGCAAACTCAGGTCTAGACCCTCATGAAAAGATAACACAAGCAGAGCCTGCAACTGCACAGAGATTGCAAATCCTAAAGAAACTCCATGTAGCTTACTATTTCTGTGACTGGAAGTCAAAGTCTGTGTTTGATTTTCTGTGAGCGGTTTCCACCAACAACGTGTGACGGAGTTGAATGTTTTTTGCATGGCTCCATATTTCTGTATTTATTTTGCCTGTTTACCAGCAGCAAAATGTTATCTACAACCTCCTTTCATCAGCGGAGGACAGCAGTTCCAATATTCCAGTTTCTCTCACTGCTGTGTTCCATTAAATATGGACACAACCTCTGTTCATAGCGCAGTAACAATCAAAATTTAGGAAGGCTTTACTCGAGCGCAGACTTGCTTTAAAAAAAAAAAAAAGGATTTTGGAGGACAACGTCTCCTTGTCTTCAGCCTGGAAGGCACCAAGTAAACAGAGTACCCCTTGCCTATAGAATTTCATTGCCCGTTCCCTAACAGGAAAGAGACTTGTAATAAGACACTTCAGTGTTGAAAGAATCTAGAACAAACTACCCAGGGGCTGGATGTACTGTAACGTTGGGAGGATGTTTAATGCCAAAGTGCGGTCTTGGTGAGAGGCAGCAGCTCTGCCACTCCAGCTGGGGCCGATGTCTCATGTGGAGGGAAGACGCCCTTCCCGGGTCCACGTTGCTTGAGATATGGGCCTGTCTAGGGGAAGCTGGGGCATCCTGGAGAGCTACAGGTGTTTAGAGGACGGGGGCTCTCTAATTTGGAAGAAACAGGCACCTCCCTCAAAATGCTGCAGGAGGGCCTCCCGAGGACCCATTGCAGCAGGGGAGCCCATGAGGCACTGTGCAGTTTGCTGTGTGGCTGAGGAAGGGAGATGGGAATCAGTGGGGAAAGAATTGAATAACACATTTGGGAATCCTTGACATAAATACCCTGAAGAAATAAACCAGGCTCTGAGGCTGAGGCAGAGCTCATGGCGGCAGCGTGGGAGAGAGGGGGAGGATTTGAAGGGCTCTGAAGTGGAGTCCATGGGAACCGCTCACAAAGCACCTACCCCATGCATACCTGGATGTTTGCTTTTGGGTAGACATCAGCTTGGCCTGAGTAGTGAGGTTCCGTTTCTCAATTTACAGGACTGGTAACCCAGGATCTGAATTGGAGTTCAGCCAGTACCACCAACTTGTTGGGAAAGTCACTTGATGTGTTTAGGGTCTGTTTCTTCATTTCAAAATACAATGAGTGTGTTAATCGGTAAACAGACAGTCCCTAAGGCCTCACCCTGTTCTCCAGTTCTACGACTTGAGGAAAGGTAAACATCTGAAACACTGTTCCTTGGAGGCAGCAAATGTGTCTCCACGTTTCATCTTCCTTTGTGGAGGCCAGGCTCTCAGAGGCGGCCAAGAGCGGGGCTGGCCACGAGGAGAAGAGGATCAGAAGGATCTAGGTTGTCCGGCTTCTGAACTACCTGGCCCGTGATTCCCATGTGTCCGACAAGCTCCTCTCTACAGGGGCAAGCATTGGACGAGGGTCGGGGATAACCAAAAGGGAAGCTGGAGGCCCAGAGGCTGCTTCCAGGCTATGAGGAGGAAGGGATGTTCGAGGTAGGAAAGGAAGGAGAAAGAAAGCACAAGAGTGGGGGTTCTTTTCTGTCTCTACTGTTATTTTTTTAAGCTAGAAAGGATAATTTTAAAACTTTTGTGAAAGGAGTTCTTAAACAGAGTTTGCATGCTTGATACCACCAGCACACAGAATTCCCCCTCACTCCTCCTCTACTTCACATTTTCACAATACCTGTCACACACATGGCAAGAAATATTGGCTTAACTTCATTTACTATAGAGCAAGTACCCACTGGGCACCCCTGCTTCCGACGTGTGAAATGCACAGGTTGTGCATCTACAACAAGGTTCAAACAAGAGATTCAGGCCCTGTGCTGTGCTCCTCCATTTCCTGATGTTCTGGACGTCAGTACGTCTCAGACTCAGAGAAGAAGGCAACTTCCTGTTTTAGGTGGCTTGCTACAATCTTCTCCTCCTTTCTGAACTCCCTGCCCCAGCCAAACCTACACAAAATAAGGGAAGAGAAACATACTAGGAACAGGAATTTGAAGAATCCCTGAATGACAGCAAGCAGAGAGAAGCCACCAGGGCAAGGGCCCATGCCAAGAGGGGGATGAAAGTCTCGAGATGGTTGGAAGCAACACAGCATTAGTCACCTCGTTGCAGTGGGAGAAGTCAGAAAGGCTAAATCTCTATACCAAACAGAAGGACACGGAGTGCAAGGCTTAAGGCGAGGAGGGAGATTGAATTCACTTTGCAGGGCAGAGTTCTCAAGGCCGGTGACACTGGGAGGATCAAGGACTCACCACAGCCAGGACCAGCGCACTGCCCATAGCACATTCCATGCCTTCCCTGTTTTTACCGAAATCAGCACATATTCCAGCAACAGCACCTCCCGTCCACTTCCTCCATCAGACTGAAAGAACAGGCAATAGGCAGACAAATGGTTGTTCAGTGTTACAGAGATGGGTTCAATCCAGAATCACCAAACATTTCACAAAGAACGCCACCATGAACATCAAATAAATAAACAAAAGAAAAGAGGCTCAACAGACAGAACAACTCAAATCAGAGGAATCAGAGCTAACGGGGCAATGAGAATAGGACTTTATATGTAGGTTTCATGTCCACAGAGATATAAAAAAATACTTCAGTCATGAACAAGACTAGGAATTATGAGACAAGCACAGAGTTGTGAAAAAAGACCCAAGTAGAGATCTTGGAAATGAGAAGCCACTGGGCAATGGTCTTAGGTCAAAATTATCATGAAATGAGGTAGAGAAAGCTGATAAGGCAAAAACAAACCAACAAACAACCAACAGTGCCAGCGAGAGAAGCCCCTGGCTGCAGGATATTTTGAGTAAGGGAAAAAAGATGTTGAGAAAAAAACATGCGAAGTGTAGGCCCACTTCAAAATCCAACTAAAATTTTTTTTTAGAGTCTATTATGTTTGTGTGATTACCCTATATGAATTAAGCATATGCAGTGTCCCCTCCAGAGACCATGAAGGAGAAGACAGGATTTAGGAGGAAATGCAAAGGATGCAGAAGTAGAGAGGAAAGGAAGGGGCACCACAACGCAGAGGAACGTGAAGTATTTGGCAAAAGGGGACTCATGGTGGATACTCATGTTGGGAAGAGTATGAAAAATTGCAAGTATTTATTTTCAAAGATGTTTTCTTAAAAACTAGGCAACTGAAAGGACATTACTATAATTTTTGAAAATATAAACACACAGTTGAGTCTATTTGACAAAGTAGGACAAGAAAATCCAGGAAGAGGTTTTTGCACTACCACATCACATTGCTCAAACATGCCTGAGAGTGAAAACAAACTAGATTTATATCTGCATTTCTAGAAACCTAAAAAAAAAAATTCCAAAATACACAACATTTTAGACTTAATCTCTGACAATATTTACTGCATTATGTCCGTTCTCTTTCTTTTCTTTTTTTCTTTTTCTTTACAGCTGAGCACACAGTCAGATAGCTCAAGTATGATAAGCACCTGATTGAGGCTAAACATTTGCTCTTTTCTGCACGCCAAATGATTTCCATCTTTGTTGCCATTGTGTTAAGTTTATGAAACCTATGTTTCTTATCACTGGTATCAGCACTTTCATTTTTCTGTGGGGGAAGAATGCAGTGAAATATTCAAACAATTGTACTAACACCACTAGGACAAAGCAGGCAGCACCCCGGGAACCAAGAAGCTGTCGGTGGGCAGCACGGCTCGTGATGACTCATTCATCAAGGCGGTACACAAGGCCAGGTTTGGCGTTTGCAAAGTGATTTCCGTGGAGTGCGCTGGGGGATTTGTGGACTGTGCAAGAGTTGAACATACAAAGGTTGAGGATCATCTGTGTGGGTGTAAGAATTTGGCTCACAGTGAAATGGGGCAGGCTAAATGAAGAAATGACAGAATTTGACAATGTAACAAACTGTCAGGCAAGGTGGGTTGAGAAAAGCAAGAAAAGACAGAAACATAATTTTAATATTCAAATATACAACATTCCCTGAGTCCAAGAGAGTCTGATTCTCCTTGTCTCTCCAATCATTGATTGACTCATTCATTGATTTATTCATTCATGTATTCATTGCCTCATCCTAAATATCAAAGATTACCTCCTATATGCATTATTAATTTCTGCCTTCAGGGAGCTTACATTTTAGTGGGGAAGAAATATCAGGTGATTATGGCAGCTGATCTATGCTAGGAGCTATCAAACTATTTTTAGGTATTGGACTCCTCTCTGCCAATGAACTGCTACATTGAAAATTTATCAATGTATACAAGTGGAGCTGCTATTTTGGGGGTGGGAGATGACGTGTAGGAACTCAGGATGTAGTCTTGCGCTCTTTCTCATAGCCGTTCACTCTCTCTCTTCCCTTCACCCTCCTTTTTCTCTCTTCCCTTTTTAAATCATCAAAGATTGGAATACAAGTATACTATAGTCGTGGTTTGGTATTTATTGAATAAAAATAAACACTTTCAATTCTTAATTTTACAATGGCAAGAGTTTGTCATTTCCAATTTGTCTGCCCACTGCAAAAATGAATGATTTCTCAGTTGAAACCTGCTCATGAGAATTTCCCACTGCCCCATACCTCATACTTTTCTACCTGAACAGACAACTGCCTTCCTCCTCAGGAACCATGGAAAAGTGGGAATATTCTAACGTAGAACTACAGCGAGGAGTAGCATTTATCCAGCAGCTTCTGAGTGCCTAGTTCTGTGCTAGAGGCTTAAAACAGGTCATCTCATATCATCTTCACTGACAAGCCTGCCAAGGACAGATGATCAGAGAATTGTGTGGAGGCAGAAGCAAAGTCTCAGAGAGGTAAGGGGCCCAAGGCCACCCAATTCCTGAAAGAGACGGGATTCAAACCCACATCCTCCTAGGTCTGATGTGCACACTGCCACTGCCTCCTGTCTTCTTACTGCTTTGATGGGTCTCTCTCTCTCTCTCTCGCTCTCTCATACACACATGCACACGCACACACGTGTGCACACACACACACACATGCACACACACGTGCACACACACATGCACACACACGTGCGTGCACACACACACATGCACACACATACACACTTCTTTGCTTGAAAATACCCTCTCCTGATGTTAAACACTTTGAAAATGCACGTTTACTGTCTCCTCCTCCCTGCCTGTTGTCCCAGGCTGCAGCTGCCACTCCTGATGCCACAGTGTTAATGTGCCAAAAAGCTGTTTTTCCTCTACTCTAATAAACATGTTTCTATTCATTTGCAAGTTGGTGTGTCTGTTTATTTGATGGGCTCATACTATTTGAGGATGCCCAGATAATGTGTTAACCCCTCAGACACCAGGGCTCGCCAAGTGCCAGCCTCAGCCCTGGGCATGCCGGCCTCACCATGCTCAAAGCTAGTCTCAAGGGAGAGGCAGTGTCTTTGAGAGGTGAAACATGGAGGTGAGTGGGGTGAGGACCATAATTGGAACAGCTGCGTTCATTATCCTAAAACAAATGTAGTGCCAATAAAAGGTGTTCAAGTGAGAAGATTTGAGAATGAAGATTGACAGTCAAAGAAACAGCCACGTATGATCCCACCTCAAGGCCAGTCCCATCCTTTGCAGTCAGCCTCACTCCATTCCAAAGCTTAGCCAGGAACTCGGACACTCTTGGATTTAATCCACTGGTTCTACTAACTTTTCTTTATCAAACCCTTACATAGGGCTGACTACATCGTTTTAAGAGGTTTACAAATAATACCTCATTTACTCCTCATAGCGACCCTATGGGGTACACACTAACATCACCCCCACCCCTTTCACAGATGAGGAAACTGAGGCACAGAGCGTTCAAATGACTAGATCGAGGTTTCACAGCTAGTCGGTGATGGATCCAGGGTACGAAGTCAGGGAGTTAACCACAATGCCATGCTGGCTATTGGCCCAAGGGTACTTCTTTACATATGTCTTGAGACTATAAACTAGACAATAAAAATTTTAAATTCCTTTCTAAATAAGTTAATGAGGAAAGGCCTGACCTAGCAGCTGAGTCCACACACTCTGCAGTCAGTCACTTTTTTCAGTGTGACTTTGCATTAGTTACTGACTCTCTAACAGTCTTGGCTTCCATATCTACAAAATGGGGGTGATGATAGCACACTGTGATGGTAAAATGAGGTAATTCGGTGAAGGCCATTGACACCGTGACAAATGCCCTATAATGTACAGTAAGTGTCACCTGTGTTATTATTGTTATTGTTAATGGCCATCACTGAGTGTGCAATACCCTTGACAAGACCTTTCAGAGGATTGAGGAAAACCCAACCAAATGAAACAAAAATAAACACACACAACATACTCATTCAGTGTGGATTCCAGCTATTGAAAACCACTGTTACATCTGCATTGCCAGCAGAAAGCTGAATGCCTACATGTCCACAGCAGTGATGTCCCTGGAAGGTGCACCACCTGACCATGGACAGAGCACCATAAATACCCTGCTGCTACCTTCCAGCCTTGTGGGGTCTCTGTGGGCCCTGCTTCTTACCCACTCACATCCCGTCACCTCCTAGTGCATCCTCGCACCAAGCCCTTGGAATGCCTCACCAGGACCACCGTCTCATCCCTTGACTCCTCCCTTAACCACAGAGAATTCATTCTGAGCTCCACTCCAGGCAGGAAGGGTATCTGATCATTTTGCACGTCTTCCATCTCAGTTCCATCATCTAAGGGAATTATGTGCCTAGGTTTGCTATAAACTAGATGGATACTTGGGTTAGCTTTTGGAATGCCACCAGTACTCCCTCAAGAGATTCACTTTTTCAATTCAAGATTGATAATGCTTATAAATCTCAAGTTCATTAGTTAGTATATCCCCTGCTGCCCCTCCCTCCTCTCTCTCGGGTCTAGATTGACTGTACTCTATATTTAGAATATGGAATACACTCTATTCCACCAGCTACCAGTATAGTCAAGGAGATGCTGACATTCCTCTAACTCATTGCAAGCTAACTCTGCCTCCATCCATCTGCCTCTACCTAACATGGGAATTTGCTCTGGGCTCTTCAGAAACAGATTTCACATCAAAGTGTATTCACAATGATTTGGCTATTTTCGCTGAATATGACTACAAATCAGAATCCACTGTGTCCATCCAGGAGGAAGTACAGACAAATGGCATTGTAGCTAAATCTACAGCTTTGTTTAAAGAAGAAACTCCAGTCAAGACTCTAAGGTGCTAATCCTGAGTCTCTTATGGAGTCCACACAGCTTGGCTATACAGCAAATCCCAGGCCATTTTTAGACAGCAGGCTAAACCTGCACTGTGGAAACAATATTTTCATTTCCTTTGTTTGTTTGTTTTTCTTCGAGACAGAGTCTCACTGTTTTGCCCAGACTGGAGTACAGTGGCATAGTCTTGACTCACTGCAACCTCTACCTCTCAGGCTCAAGTGCTTCTCCTGCCTCAGTCTCTGGAGTAGCTGGGAATACAGGCATGTGTCACCACATCTGGCAAATTTTGTATTTTTAGTATAGATGAAATTTCACCATGTTGATCAGGCTGGTCTTGAACTCCTGGGCTCAAGTGATCCACCCACCCTGGCCTCCCAAAGTGCTGGGATGACAGGTGTGAGCCACTGTGCCCAGCGACTTTTTTATTGGGTAGCTGCTATTTCTGCTATTGTAAATAGACCCTAAGATTCAGTGATGCTACTTTAGTGGAGAATTGGCTGCTGATCCTGGAAGGAAACCCACCAATTAGGGTAATCAGCACAAAAAAATAAAGAACATACATTAAGTGCCTTCTGTTTTAGAAAACACCTGGATTCCTCAAACAAGATGAAACAAATAAAATAAATCCTATATCTGAGTTTTTGAAGTAAGAATTTACTTAATTTTGCAAGAAATCGAGTTGAGAGGTTGGGTGGTAGATGAAGAAAGAGGAGTTCATCCTCATTTATTCACATTATTTCACCCTGATAAGGTCTGCCTCCTGTCCTCATTAATCCCCCCAATCCAAGGAAAACACCCATCAGCTTGGTCTAGAATTCCAGAACCCTTTTCCTTTGCATTATGAAAGAGACTAGAGAGTCTCTGTAGCATGAATTTGTTTGGTGAGTATATGCTTTTTTTCCCTAGCCTTGGCAAGGTAAGAAGAGCAGCTGTGAGCACTGACAAGACCAGAGCTCTGTGCCTGGATCCGTTCTTCATCTATGGGTGGCCTCCCAAGTCCTCTGCCTCATTTCTGTCACCTAAAGAATGACCATTTTCCCCGGTCAGGCCTTGGCATCAGGTAAGCCTCAGATCAAATCTCATCTCCACCACGTTTCAGTTGGGTGACCTTGGACACATTACTCAATCTCTCTCAGCCTGTGTCTTCATTGGTAAAGGAGGACAATGACAGCTACCCCCTCATAAGGCCATTGCAAGCATTATGCTGAATCATGCTTGCCCGGGGCTGAGATGCTCATTATTTTTGTTGTGATTGGTATACCACAGCAACTAGTGATATTGGTGAAATGCAAGGAAAATGCAGTGGAAAGCTATCAAACACAGTACAAATAAGATGGGTAGCACTACAAATGCAGTATTTTGTTGTTGTTGTTCCATTATTGTTATTTTACCTCTTAGTTTATGTCCATTTTAGAGGTGACAAGAGACACCACAAGAAAAAAAATCCAGAGATTCCTTCTTTTACTTACATGGAGCTTCGACACAATTGAGAAATACACATTTGTTAAACATTAGTAAAAGTTTAAATGAGGATTTACACACACACACACCACACACACACACATATATACACTGAGACTGGAAAATATGATTGTGAAGAGAGAATTAATTCTACTATTCCACTTGCCCCCTAGAAAAAAGAAAGGAAAAATGAGGGAGTTCCCAAATCAAATAACATTTCCTTCAAATGCAAAACTTGGAGTGAATAAGCAACTGACTTTCCCATTTGGTGCCTTAATTCCTGTCTGTTAGATTTCCTGCTATTTTTGCCTGAAAATGTTATTATCTATCACTCTTCTGGAATGAACAGGGTGCAGTACATCTCTCTGAATATCCCTCTCCCTCTTCCTTGCCCTGCTCAGCATGGCAGAGCTGAGGGCTGCTGACAGGATTCACATTTTCAGCCGATAAAGTACCATTTCCACTATGAATGCCAAAGAAGAGTGGTGGGTAGTGGTATTCAAACATCACTGTCTAAGGCGGAAAAGAGACCAGGACTCCCAAACCTAGAGAGAATGCCGGAATGCCAGTGTCCGAGAACATAAAAAGGAGGAAGTGAAAAGGGGAGGGTTCCGATTAGCATTCATGTCAGTTATTCCTGGTGAAATTGTGGGATCACAGCTTTGTGGATTAAGGATTAAGAGCAAATTTGGCTTTGTACATCTCCCTCCTTGGGATAAATATCTGTTGAGGATTTTCTAAACCAGTCACATATTTCTTTAATACACCAATATTTTTACTTTCCTTTAATAATTAGCTTCTATATAAAAGGCCTGTTTGCTATTTTTTTGCCCTACATTTTAGAGGTAAAATGTCCACTGCCAATTTAATTAGTTCTCTTGCCTCCCACCTGTCTCTGACCTGGCAGATGAGCACTGGGCCAACAGTGCCATCCCTCAGTGAGCTCACTGGTCAGTCTGGGCCCATTATTCTGCCAGCTTCCACAGAACTGGATCCATCTTCAGAGATCATGATGCAATAAGCAACCAGCTTTCATGCATTCTCCACAGTCTTTTCTGAAACAGACTCAGCATTTGATAAAGCTCACATATGGCTTTGTTCCTCACATTCCAGATCAGAACTGTAGACGGAGTAGTCAGATGAGCAGTGAGGAGTGGCCAGGGCTTAGCCAGCATTCTTCTGACACTGCTGTCTGAGGTGTCCTCCTGGGGAGGAGGGGGCTCTTGGCATCCTGCGCCAGTCCTGCCAGCAGCTTGTCAGCCTGACCATCATCAAGGGCTGTCTGTCCAGGCAGTCGGAGCCTGGGGGACTGGAGTCACAGGAAAATATTAAGTGATATGCCAAGAAGGGTAAGGCTCCCTGTGGACAAAAATCTTACTTCCTTCCCTCCTGGTCACTATAGGCACTCGGTATCCCAGCAATTCCAGAACCCACATGGAGTGAAAATATAAGAAAAATATAAGTAGTTGAGATTGCAGATTCAAGATTCAGACTGCATCCTTCCGAACCCTGGCTTTAACACACAGTAGTGGTGTCATCATCTCTCAGGGCCTCAGTTTTCTCTTTTATAAAATCGGGATAATAATGGTACCTGCTTCACAGGGTTACTGTAAGGATTGAATGAGTTAGTATCTGTGAAGCAGTTAGAACAGGCATAAAAATATCATCATTGTCATATGTTACAAATAAATAAAGGTAGACATTATCTGTATTTTTCCACTAGTGTGACTGGGACTTTGAGACATACAGTTACTGGACCAAAGTCACAGGGTTACAATTCAAACTGACATGTATCTGACTCCAGAGGGAAAATCCCTCACCAAGGAGCAAGGCATCTGTCTTGACCAAGGTCAGCCAACCCACTGGCACCAAGACATCCTTTCCACCACCCCCAACATGCTGCAAGGCTCAGATTTCACCAAGTCCTCTTTATCAAGTTCCTATTACAAGACAGGTATAGTTATGCAGAAGAAGAACCAGACAAGGCTGGAGGCAATACATATAAGTATGAAAAGAAAACTGCCAGAAGCAGGCAAATAAGGCCAAAAGAGAAGAGACACTGGCCAGCCCTGCAAGCTCCGCCTCTGCCTCTGCTCTTGACATACTGGCCCTGCAGGTGTCTGTGTGCCCCACATCTGGTGGCCTGGGCACCTTTTGCTCACGGGCAGTTCTCTATCTTGCCTTTCTCCCTAGCTGCCTCCTTTTCATCCTCACAGAGCTTTCAGATGCCCCCATCTAGGCTTTGTCCCCCATACAACCTCTCAGAGTACACACCTCTCGTTGGAAGCAGAGATCTCAGTTGGAAGCAATTATTTGTGTAATTGCACGTTTTTGCCTGTCACGGTAAGATCTGTGAAGGCAGGGGCAGTTTCTCTCTTGCCCCACAGTGAACACAGTGCCTGCCATACAAAAAAAATCATTTGCCCAGCCCCTTTCCCCCCATTTTTGTTATGAATCAATTTCAGGAATTTCCAGAGCAAGAAAATCCTGGCAGGGGTGGGCTGGTTCACAGGGCTCTGAGGACCAGCCATGGAAGGTTCTGCTGCTGCAGAACAGAGCTGTGCTCACAGGCTACTCTCAGGGTCCTGGCTGTGAATTTCTCTAACTTCCCTCTCCAGCTGCTTGCCCCTGGCTGAGTAACTATTAGCCAGCCAGCTTCCCTTTGAGCAAAGCGTAGCAATAGGAGAAAGAGGAGCTCATCGCTCCCCCACCCCACCCTTCTCCCTTCCCCAGTCCCCGGCCAGCATTTTCTCTCTAAACTCTAAAGTCACCCAACTGTGTCATGCTGCCAGTGGCCTCAGTTAGGTAAATGCCACTGAGCAAATTTCTAACTGCCTTTTGGGATAGCCCAACTCCGAAATTCAGTAAAGGTCAGTGGGAAAGCTGGGAGAGAGACACTGCATCTTTCAGAGTCACCTGCTCAGGAGGCTGCAGATCTTTGTGTATCAAAAACTGTTGGAGGGATCCCCTCATCCCCACAAAGGAGACTCTCAAAAATGAGGCATCGGTTTTCCCTAGAAAGTGGCTCCTCCTCCATCAGATCAGAGACATGTCTCACAGGCAAAAACCTTGGCGGCCCCCCTCATGACTGAGCTAGACTGAAACGTCCCTCCTTGCTCTGTCTTTTCCCCCACCACGTTTTCCCACCCTGCACCCCTGGCTGAACACAGCATTGGTCCTCTTCCCCAGAGGCGTCACATCCCACCAGTCACGCTGCCATCGAGATAGGCAAAACTGATTCCAGGCGAGGGTGATAGAGCAATGGACATCTCATCTCCAGCCATGCTGATAACTCCCAGGTCACAGCCAAGGGCACACACCTCTCACTGACAACCCCTCCAAGAGATCCCACAGCCAATGTGTGTTGGAGGAGCTGATCCTCTGCTCACTAGCAGGGGTGCCTCCTGGCTGCTCTTCAGCCTCACAACTGCATCCCTGCCCCAGCCCAGCCTCGCTTCCAGGGAGGTGACCGGCATGGATGAAAGGGCATGGCTCCCTCCTAAGGTGCGGTCAGCCCCATAGCATGAAGGGAAAATGTCCCCTTGCCTTTCTCCTCAGAACCGTGCCCTGTAGATGTGAGTCTCACAGTCTCCATGCCTGGGCCACCTGGGGGTGTCTTCCTCTGGGGGTCACTTGGAGGAAGTGTTGTTGTTGTTGCTGTTTTCAGATATACTTTATGCTCTGTCTGTCTCACTTTTGTCAGATGTGTCTGATTTGCTCTTTTGTTTCTTGTCCTTAGGTATGTGAGGTGTGTGGCCTTAAAGTCAGGAGGCTACATCTCCCTCCAATTATATTTCCCTTCAATTACATTTCCTATGACCTGGTCACAGCTGAAAAATCGAAATTCCCTTTTTTCTGGGCTCATAATTAACAGAAAAACAAAAACAAAAATCCTGAGCAGCAATGCAGCAGTCCTTCTCTCTCGGGTAAGGCAGCCTTGAATCTCCTACAGGGGAAGGGCCGACTCTTCAGAAGCCCCCGATCCAGCACCCCACACAAATAGAAGCAGAAGGAAAGAGTCCACGGTTTTCATGTAGCATCTGCTAAAACAAACAAAAAAACCAAACAAAAAACAAACAAACAAACAAACAAAAGCTCTGTAGTTCTGGAGTCTAGTTTTTGTTAGTTTTGTGTTCTTGTCATTGATACGGCTGGTTTTTGGTTTGGGGTGTCTGTCTGTTTTGAGGATGTCAGAATAAGAGTGCTGAGATCAGGCTGACCCTGCTGGGATTCTCAATTTCTGGGTCCCCGAGCCACTGCAGTTGTTATCTTGACACAAACATCAACCGTGTTCACACTACTTTCTCACACAAAGCTTCAGATAGACTCTGGAATTATGACAAGAAATGCAGAACCCTTTGCACTCTGAAGGGTGAGAAGAATCTGTTATTTTCCTGTTTCTAGAGGCGAACACAAGAAAAGCTTCAATGGCTGTCATGGTTGTCCTATTAGTCCCCAGGAAGTACTGGCCCCTCTATTCTTGGTGCTAAAGAATGACTTAACAATTCCCCTCACAGGGACCAGAAATGTATTGATCGTGTGGACCCAAAGATCTTTACAAACTACAAAATATAATGTGTCTTCTCTCTTTGCAGGAGGCTCTTGGGCCCTGCTTTGCAGCTGAAGGGAGGGAGGAGGGGGCAGCATGGGGGGCATTGTTGTCCAACAATGCGTTCCTTCACATTTGGCAGCAGAGAGGAACCCCAGGTATCGGTCAGGCAGCAGTGTGATCTGAAGTTCTTCTGTACATCCCTAGATTTTGGGCTCATCCAAAAGACAGATAAAGAAGGAATGGTCTCTTCTTTCTAACAGTTTAAACATAGCTAAGCAGAGCAGGCATGCAAGCAGAAGCCCATGTACACATGCAGACATGCGCAGCTATATATATATATGAAAGTTAATAGCAACTAATTACAAGTGAAATGCTCAACTGGGTAGAAAGTGAGGGAATTAGGGATTGAAGGGCAATGCAGCTCCACACTAAGACGTTAAGTGGGTCGTCCACCCGACTTTGACCTCAATAGGAGGTCTCACACAGGTCAAGGATGTAATAAGAGCCATAAGACAGAAAACTCTGGCTTTCCTAAATGATGTTCCTACTCCTGATAGAGAAAGCCAGTTTTCTTCTCTCAGACTCAGAAAACTTATGTGGAAAAAGTGGGGCCCAAGAGGAAGGAGGCCTGTGGAGGACATGTGCCTGTAGCTGAGCTTGTAAACGGCTCTGCCTGGTCACTGGGTCAAGAACAGAGCTGTGGCTAGGAGGCTGCTGTCGGCGCAGAATGCCAGTGATGACCAGGCTCTAGCTGACTCTCCTGTCTGGCAGACCAGGAATCTTAGTTTCGAAAATGTGGAGCTTTTGTTTCAAAATAAGTAAGAGGTGCTGAGATTAAGCCTTTGAAGAAAATTGGCATTTGAATTGGAAGCACAGTTGACCGAAGGCTTAGAGACAACGTATTCATGAGAGATACTTAGGAGTCAGCATCAGGCTGGCCTGGAGCCTTTGCTTGAAATTTGACCTCAACACTGAAAGACTATTTGGTTAATAGGACAAAATATTCGTAAGGGATATTGAGAATTTAGCATCAGGCTGGCCTGGAGACTTTGTGTGAAATTTGACCTCAACATTGAAAGAGTATTTAGTTAAAAGGAGAAACTTCCCTTCTGAGCACTCAGTGTCAGAATCCTACTCACTCCTCTTAGCATGAATGATATTCACGTCAGATCCCAGCCTGTGGGGGCACACAAGGCTGGATGGAGGCAAAGAAGGCTAAAGTAAACACTTGGGAAATAGGCAGACCTACATTACATTCCAATTCCAGATCTGGGTGTTAGTCACCACATGACCACGAACAGGAAATGATCTCTGAGCCCAGGTTTCCATGGGTAAAACGGAGATTAACCTTGAAATTCCTAGGGCTACTGTAAGGACTAAATACGACAGATCTCAGGGTAATTCCCGACACGGAGTAAATACTCAACATGAGAAAATAACTCGGTGACAGACAGATAACAGACAGATTAATGATTTATAAATAGGTGATAGATATATGGTAGATAAATAGTAGATAGATAGACAGTTAGATAGACAGATAGATAGGTAGAGTGAGCCAGTGCTCAGCTGTGTTCTCTGTTCCCCACCACAAAGGCCCCTTGCCTTTCTCTAAAGAGTGCCTTGTATCCACTTGTATCCATCCTACATGCTGCCCAGGAAGACATGAGGCACACAGGGGAATGTTGCCTGGGAATGATCTATTATCTGTACTCAGCATGTTCCCGGAAACCTGTTGTCCCCAGGAGAACAGGTGAAAGCCTGACACTGTCAAAAAAGTGGGGGAAGTTTGCTGCTTAATTTTTTATTAATGGCATTAAAATTTCTTTGCATAAGCCATTAATCATTAGGTCATATGAAAGGCTTCTGTTTATTCAGAAAGTATCATAAGTCACAGCAGCAAAGATGTATGATTTCTCCCTTGGCCAGTAGAAGTGCTGTGTTGTTATGTAAAGGGGTGGGGTTTTTTTTTTTCTTTTCCTTTTTCCTATTTATTTTTACTTAAAACAGCTCACTTTAACAAATATCTATCGAATGCCTTCAACAAAAAATAAATACAGTATGGTTTGTCTTGTGGAAGAGCTCAGGATGACAGCAATAATGACAAAGCACCATGAACTGTCAGCACTGGCTGTGCACACGCTAGTCCAGTCTCTGTGCCGAGCACTTCACGCATATTATTTTACTTATCTTATTTAATCCTCATTACCATCCTAGGAAGTAAGCCCTATTATGATCCCCATTTTGCAGAAACTGAGGCTTGAATATGTTGAGTAACTCACCCGAGGTCATACGGTTTAGATGGTTATAGTCTAAAAGGGGAAGGGATGACAGAGAAATGCACAGATAAAATTCCATTTTGGAGTTTTTATATAAGCAACTCTATTTTTACACACAACCTATGCAGAACGAGAACAGCAGTCTTCACTCGTTGTTTACTTTTCCATCCAAAACAACACCGCTCCAGGTCCTCGGACAGAAAGATTTCCAGAGACAGAAGAAGCTCGGAAAGAGCTCAGAGAAAAGGGTCCCCAGGTCCAGGGTCTCTAAGAAAGTTAGCTAGGAACACCGACATACACGGCTGCCACGTCCCACGTGCTGTGTCGTGGAAAAAGAAAGAGTCCAGAAAGGAAAACCTCAACCCTGCTACCATTGACTGATGCTGAGAAATGGACTTTGAGGAAACCCTGTCTCTGATCTAGCTGCACTCATATTTGGGAGTTAAGTATATCCCATACCTTTCTGGTCGGACCAAACCTAAGACAATGGTGGATGAGTCATGAAATAGAATATTAAATTGCCATTCATATCATGTCTGAAAAATAAATACTTGCCTAGAAGACCATAATAGTATGGTTGTAAAAGAAGCCAAATATAAGGGAATACACAAAAATAATAACCTCAGATATCTCTACATGTAGAATAATGGGAAAAAGTTATTAATTTTTAAAAAGTACAGTCTAATTATCAATACATTTGTAAGGGCAGGCTCCTTCACTCCCAGCTCCTCCCCCTCATTCCTCTGACTTCTTCCTTCTCCACTTCACTTCTTTCTCAACATCATCTTCTATTCCACTTCCTTTAAAAGGCGATTGCCTCCCAGAACTGCCAACACTTAACCCTTTAATAAGTACAAAGAGATGTGCAACTGCTTATCACAAGAGCACTGTATCCCAATAATAAACAGAACGCAACAGACAGCCTGATATGAAACACTAAAGCTGTTACTAAGGATTTTTGCATTGACGTTCATCAAGGATATTGACCTGACATTTTCTTTTTTTGCTGTATCTCTGCCAGATTTTGGTATCGGGCTAATGCTGGCCTCATAAAATGAGTTAGGGAGAAGTCCCTTCCTTTTCAATTTTTTGGAATATTTTCAGTAGGAATGGTAGTATCTCTTCTTTGTGCCTCCGGTAGAAATCAGCTGTGAATCTGTCTGGTGCTAGGCTTTTTTTGGTTGGTAGGCTATTTATTTCTGTCTCAATTTCAGAACTTGTTATTGGTCTATTCAAGGATTCAATTTCTTCCTGGTTCAGTCTCGGGAGGGTGGCTGTGTCCAGGAATTTATCCATTTCGTTTAGATTTTCTAGTTCTTCCTTCATCACGCTGTGGTCTCTTCCACTAGGCAGTGTCCTATGGAGTTGTGCTCGGGAAAAGCACTGGGAGCTCAGGGATAAAATGTCACTAGAGGACATACACTGGCAAGGGTCCCAATGTGGTGGCTGCTTCCTAACATACCCATGAGAGCAATGGTGCAGCTTATTGACTCTTGTTTCCCAATTTTCTCCTGCATCTTCATCTTCCCTCAGTTGTGGGCCACCTCAGGAACATGGAAATAAGAAAATATATGGACTCATGAGAAGATCCACAAAGAGGTGCGACTGGAGGAGGAAATTCAGAAGAGGTGTCTGCCTCTTGAACAGACACATCTACTGAATTCTACAATTTATTTTTCTTTTTGGCCTCAGATTTCCCAACTCTGAAACACAAAGTTTCTCACTGACTCTGATTTCCAGGCATTGCAGGAAAAAGGTAAGCCATAACTTACAAACGCCTTACATTTGCATGAAAGAGTCACACAGACAAACTTATTATCACTTGAGCTCTGTTCTTGGCAGAGGTTATTGAGACTGAAGGGCCACAAGTTATAGAATGACCTTGTGGTAGGCGGTGCATAAGGCCCATTTCAAACAATAACACACACACACACACACACACACACACACAAATACACATACACATGCACACACATACACACACACACATACATACAAATACACATACAGAAGTACATACATACACATGCACACACGTACACATACACACACATACATGCACATACACACAAATGCACATACACATATACAGACATACACACATGTATACACACACATACACACACATACATACATACACATACCCATACACAGAGATACACACACACACACATAGTTGGCGTCTGCCTTCTTAAAATGCTGAGATGGCCGTAATGCCATTTATCCCAAGATTGGGCCTTCTTTAACCAGGAGAATGGTTCTCAGGACAAAGTGACATTTTCCAGATGATATATTTCATACCACCAAAACTCTGTATTCTTTGAATGAATTTTCAATATGACCTCTCTCCTCTCCCTTCCAGACACCACATGACACTGCCCAACAATGGAAGTCCCCAGACTTCCCATGAATGTCTGATGCTGTGGCTTGCTTGCCTCTGGCAGCTCATTCTGAAGAGAACACTTGAATCATGTGCTTGAGATGACCCAGAAGCAGAGGCCAAGAGCCATAAAGGGTGACCACTTTCCAATCTTGCAGAAACTATAACTGAACCCAAATCAACGATCTGTAAAAACTGGCTGAGTCAGGGTCTATGGCCCCAAGTAGGGCCACTGTGCACCCAGGTCTCTTGCTTGGCTACACCCTGGACTTCAATAATTGTACAGTGACAGAGGATGCAGGAAGGGGCTTGATGAGCTCTTGACAGTTGGTTGAAAGCAACCTCCCTCAGCTGAAATGCACATGGCTCTTATTTGTTAAAGTGTCCTTTGTTAAGGGACAGGTGGTTAAAATTGCTCCTTTTGCTTCCGACAAACTCATTAAACAGAACACATATTGCTTGAAGGAGGAAGAATTAGGTCAAATCTTAAAACCGAGCTCAGGTCCTTAGTGACCACGTAGGAGCTTGCAGAAAGACTAACCAAAGCTAAGGAGTAGCAAGAACGTGAGACTAAACCTAGATTCCTCCACTACCACGAAAAAGCTGTCTTTCACCCATCCGTTGGCCATTAGAATGATGGACTAGGATTCCTCAACTGCAATTTTATGCTACAACATCATAAGAACTGCCCTTGCCTCTAGAATGTATTCAGTTTAATCAAGGCCTCTTCATACTTCCACTTAGTAACAGAGGCATAAATCAACAGTAATAAGCTCAGAAAATGAAAGATGGCTCTAAAACGTTTATTTTGTGCAACAACTATATACCAGATAGAGTCCTACAAACCAGGGATATAAGATGAACAAGAGATACTGTCTTTATGGAGATTTGATGTAATGGAGATGGCAGACATTATATACAACGTCAAAACAGATGTTACATAAATAATTGTTTAATTAAAAAAGTAATCTAGCTTTGTGTATCCTATCTATTCCACCCTGCCTTATATGGTCTGTACAACACTTGACTGTGACAGAACACTGTGAACAGGTATTTCTGACCATGATGTCTGTGAGCTTCTGATGGCAGGACCCATCTCATACCCAATTTTGTTCCCAGCTCTAAGCTCAAAGGCTCTTTGTTTAGGGTAAGAGAATCCTTTCTGCTCTGGGAGGCAGACAATGGCAGTGCCCAACAGCGAGAGCCTTTTCACTGAAGGTGTCCAGGGAAATTTCAGCATAACATTAAAAGCACTCATTGAAAAGAGGGATGCTGTGGAAAATCCCAGCATCTGGGACATTGAAAAGGTTGGGCTCACATCAGCTTTTTGTTTTGTTTTTGTTTGGTCAAATTGTTCCTCTTCGGCAACACATCTGGAGCCCATACAAATATCTGATTGACCAGCAGGAAGTGTAAACCTCCCTTGAGCATTTCCGGCCCCAGAAGCCATAGCTGCTCTAGAAATGGGGCCATTGTTCTACGGATACATGGGCCCGGCTCTCACAGAACAGGAAAGAGGGATTGCTATTCAGCATCTATGATCAAAGCAAAACACCTCCTCTAGGTTCTGACCCAAATGCATTCCTCATTTGGGGTCTAAAGGAAAATGTGTAGACACATACCTACGATTTGAAGTGTAAAAGGAAGATGACATTGTGCCAACCTACTGCTTACTCATTTAAAACAATACACAGCCATACATTTAACAAGTTCAATAGAACGCCAGGCCTTCATAATAATTAGCTTACAATCCTGGTACTCAATCCTCAGGTTGGAAATCTAAGTGATAACTCAAGACCACTAACAACATATAACAATAGTTATTGTTTCACAGCTCATTAATATACTGATACACGACACTTATTTGATCTTCTCAACATGACAGGTATTCTCCCCATTTTACCTATGAGGAAACTAAGCCTGAGCATGGTTCAGTGACTTGCTGAAAGTCCCACTGCTAGTAAACGTGAGAGCCAGAAGCGAGCCTCAAGTCTTATGCTTCCAAAGGCCACAGTTGTTCCACTACCATTCAGGACTGCCCAGCAACTCAGCAGTAGTGGGGGCTGTTTGACCCAGATGCTGTCGTCAGCCATGATCCTTCCTCTACTCCCATTTACCATGGAGAGAGAAGCGAGACTCCTAAATCTTGGATTTTCTAATGATTGCACGTTCATACCCACTGAGAGACAGAAATATATCTTGGGGAATTATAGTTTAATAATCCCACAAGTCAGCACATTAATGCCCAGAGACAAAAATAAAATGTATGACTGACTAAATATGCTTAAGGTTTTTCTGAATACATTTGAGGGAATCTGATGAACAAAAGTCCTTTGCTATCACAATGTTAGAGTGAGTCTCATAAGCATTCTTCACTTCCACATTCTTGTCTTCAGATACACTTGGCTTCTCCTCTGGTTTTTTTCCCATTTCCTTCCTTACAAACGTAAAAAACAAGAACAAAATGGAACAAAAATGATATCCCCAAAACAAACCACTCCTCACTTGCTCTCTCTCTCTCTCTCACACACACACACACACACACACGCACACACACACGCACACACGCACGCACACACACGCGCACACACACACGCACAAAACAAAAAGGCAGAGCAAAAATAACAGAAAGGTACAGGTGATACATGTGTTTCACACAAACTTTCCAATCCAGAAAAATGTAACTGCAAGACTTCTTTTTAAATGTTGGGTATTGAAGACTCCAGCGTGCTTATTTTATGAACAAAGGGCAAAACTAACATTTGCTAGATGTCTACTAGATGCCAGGAATTGTCTTAGGTACTTCCGCAAATATTAGCTAATTTAATCTTCATAACACCGTGGAACTAGCTATGACCCCCTTTATGAAACCAATAAGGACATTGAGTGTCAGGCAATTTGGTCATGGTCACATAGCTGGCCAGTGGTGAACTGATGTTCAGAATCCTAATCTGAAACCAAAGCACATGCACAGATAAAAATCCTTAAGACTTGAACAGGTTAATTAGGTCACCTATTGACAGAAGTTATGATTCAGCAAAGAGGTTAGAGAAGAGGAGAGCAGAGCAGGCTTCGTTCTCCCATTTTAATGGCTACAAGTGTTATAATAGACTGTCCACAACTCCCTAAGCCTGGGGATGGGAGTGGGAACAAGGCCCCTTAGCATAAGGAAAATGATCACAGGGGGACCTGGGAGAAAGCAGGTGGCACCTGGGATCAATTACTTGTTCATATCAATATCGCCAACATTTTTTTGTCATGGGGCTGTTCCTAATCTTAGGTTAATGAAATAAGAAATGCCTTCAGGTGTGCTGAGGAAAGTGCAAGCTCTTCTTAAAAGTGTCACCCAAACTGCCCCATTCCTTGGTGCATGTTGCTTTCACTGGTGTCTTAGAATCCTTCAGAAATATCCATCCTACTTCCCACTTGACCTCCATCCTAGTTAATGGAGACCCATTGCTATGGCCCATTTCCCAGACTAGTAAACTGAGATACAAACAGAAATAATAATAAGCAACTATAATATTTAAAGTGGCTCATGTCTGTAGTCCTACCACTTTGGAAGGCAGAGGTGGGTGGATTGCCTGAGCTCAGGAGTTCGAGACCAGCCTGGTCAACACAGTGAAACCTCGTCTCTACTAAAAACACAAAAAATTAGCTGGGTATAGTAGCATGCATCTATAGTCCCTCAGCTACTCCAGAGGCTGAGGCAGGAGAATTGCTTGAACCGTGGAGGCCAAGACTGCAGTGAGCTGAAATCACACCACTGCATTCCAGCCTGGGCAACAGAGCGAGACTCCGTCTCAAAAAAAAAAAAAAAAAGAGTAGTATCTGCTTTGGGAATGACTTTCAGGTGGTTATCTTAGCTGACCCTCACAAATTCTTGATTAGGTGAATACGGTAGATTTCATGGTAATTTACTGGTAAGGAAACTGAGCCACAGAGAGATAAAGTAAATTAATTGGTCACATCCGCAACATGAGCATGGTGGTGACTTGCACATTCCTCCTGCTGCTGTCTTATTCCCACACCCCTGCCTTGGTGCCTGCCTGTGTTTGCTCCAGTTCAGGCCCCCTTTGGGCCCCTTTGTGCATTAAGCTCCCAGCCTCATCTGGTCCCTGAGTTGCTTGACCTCTGACCACCTCTGCAAAGGTTTCTCCGCTCATCTTCCTGGCCCTCAGGTCCTTCTCATTGAAGTCTGTTGGCTTCTGAGAGTGAAAGCAAAAGAAAACAGACAGGAAACAGATTCACAATTACAGCAATCACTTGAGCCTAAGAGTTCAAAGCCAGCCTGAGCATCATTGTAAGAATCCGTCTTTCTAAAAAAAAATATATATATATATACACACACACATATATATATATATATATATTTATGAGGGGCCTTCCTAGCATAGACTCAGACTGAGATCTTTGGCAAACATTAATGAACAAAAGGCCCTGCTTTCAAGGAACTTACAAGCAAGCAGGGAGTAACAGGCAGTAAGCAATACATAAGCCAAGTGCACAGAATATTAGAAGGTGAGGGTGGCTATGAAACAAAGGAAATACAGGACGAGGAAAGAAGAATGGAGAGTAGGAGTGAGGCCAACTGCGGTCCAATTGAGTGGGAGGCAGTGCTGCTGGAGAAGGCAAGGCTGGAGCACAGACCTGAAAGCCCAAAGGGCCAGGCCTCACACATCTCCCTGGGCAGAGTGTTCTGGGCAGAGGGATTACCTGGTATAAACACCCCGTGGACACCAGCGTGGCTGCTGTACCTGACTGGTGCCCTCACTCAAATAACCACTCAGACACAGAGCAAGACTTGAGAGAATAAGCCTGGGGAGAGTAAGGTTCACAACACAAGAAGCATGTCGGGAAATGGAAGAGCAGAGGTCTAAGTAGAGCGTTGAGGAGGTAGAGTCCATAGGCTCCACGCTGAAGGAGAGGGAGATGCTGAGTGCAGGGGGGAAACAGGGACTTGAGGAAGGCAGACAGGGGCCCACCTTTGGGGCCCACCTGGCCTGATTAAAATGGGCTTTCTTCTTTGAGGCTGACCTCCTCACCCGGAATCTCCATGTAAGCAGTCAGCACACTGTTGCCAGGGCCCACAGGGAAGTGTGCTGGTCTGCCAGGGGTGACAACACCAGTAAATGCAGCAACAGTAGCAAGGGACTGACCACTGATTTAATTCCAGGCAACGTGCTAAATGCTACACACGCACGCTTGCTCACTTAATCCTCTAAACAGCCCCAAGAGGAAACTCCAATCTCACCCCCTCTTTACACTCAGGGAAACTGAGGCTTAGAAAGGATATGTGACTTGCCCAAGATGGAACCAGATTTCAGATAGCCCTGCTAGACTCAAAGGATCATGCACTCGTGGGGGCACTAACAATTGCAAGTTGGGGAACCAGACTGTCCTCAATCACACCTGTGATCTTCTCTACAATGAGAACATCTTCAGTCCACATACAACACACAGCTGGGGCCAGCTGTCTTGGAAATATCATTGGTCAAAGAACGCATGAGGGCAGCGAGCACCATCAGGAAAGGTGGATTGATCAAGATAACCCTTTACCCCTAGCGAAAACATATTCAGGTTGCCTTCAGTCACCTGTGTTGGAACAGAATAACTCAGACTTACTAATACAGGAGAGGAGCTCAGTGGGACCAAGAGGTCCACAAGGCAACACAAGCCCCAGTCCTGTGACATCTTTCAAGCAGGTGAAAAACCACTTCCTCTCTTCCCCATGTGTGTGCACACAGGCACAGTCTAACATTTTGTTTGCAGATCTGCCTATTAACATAGTTAATTCGGGATCTGCTTGCAAACACAAATTAGTTTGGTGCAATTACTTTGTGCACGGACATGGAGTTATCTGCTTCAGCAGTTTAACAGCAATGAGAGTGGCTGCATAGTAGAATATGGCTGTCTATATATAATCACAATATTACCTGCACATATTAGTTACATAGCAGTTACATTATAATTAGTGCCATTTTCAAAGACTTTCAAAAGAAGAAAAAAAATGTATTTTAATTAAATCAGCAAGGTGTTTTCATTGGAGGGAAGTAGGAGAGTGCGTTAATGACTCACAGCATTCCATCAACTGAAATGCAGACTGCATGCAAGCACCTTTCTGGCTCCCAGTGGGAAGAAGCTTCTCTCATAACAGCAATGAATATCCTCATCCCATGACCTCTGTTTTTCAGCCTTAATGATACTATAGTACTTTCTGACTCCTCTGCAGGCCAACTTAAATCACGGAGTCACAGACGACAGTCAGCTGGAAAGGACTTCAGCGACTGTCTGGCCTACCTGACTCTTGTCCAGTGTCTCAGTCCATTTAGTGTTGCTATAAAAGAATACCAAAGACTGGGTGGTTTATAATGAAAAAAGGTTTATTTGGCTTATGGTACTGCAGGTAGCACAAGAAGCGTGGCAGTGAGGGCCTCAGGCTGCTTCCCTCATGGCTGAGGTGAAGGGAGCCGGCACGTGCAGAGATCACGGGGTGAGAGAGGCAGCAAGAGAGAGAAGGGCTCCCCCTCTCCCTTGCCAGGCTCTTTACCACAAGCAGATCTCATAGCAACTAACAGACCAAGAGCTCACTCACCCCCAAGGGGGAGCATTAATCTATTCATGAGGGATCCATCCCTGTGGTTCAAACACCTTCTTTTAGGCCCCGCCTCCAACATCAGGGATCAAACTTCAGCAGAGGTTTGCAGAGATCAAACATCCAAACTATAGCATCTGGAGAAGGACACTGATTCCCAAGCAGGCAGAGGAGCAGACTCTGAATCACATAACTTAGTGGAAAAACTGAGACAGGACTCAGGTCTCCTGACTTGCATCCAGTGCTGACCCCAGGATACCACCCACACCACCATATGGATGCCACACTTTCTAATAGCAAGACACATGGCCCTTCAGTCCATTTTCCCAAGGATTAGGAATCCACCTGTATTAGACATCTTCAGAATGTGTGATGGTATCACACACATCAATTCTTAATAAAAACAAAGAGTTAAGAAAGGAGCTTATCCCAGGTCATTCAAGCAAATATGAGGAAATACGCAGATTTCCCCACATGGTTTCCAGCACTTGTGCTATTAAGAGTGTGTTGCCTCCTAATGACAGGAATTCATTGAAATGGGTTAAGGTGGAAGGGGCCAAGCTCTGTCCTTTGTGTTCCAGATACACCATTCGCTTGGTGACACTGAGCAGGTTACTGAACCTTCTCATCATTTCTCCCTGATACTGAATTACATACTTAAGTGATTTCCTCTCCTTTTTCATTATAAAAAGGAATTTTCTTCCAATAGCCACTGCATTAACATGAGCTTCAAATTACAAGAGGCAGTGACATAATCTTGGGGTTGATATTCTCATCTCCTCACTGAGTGGAACGGGCCAGAACATTCCTTACACCCAATTTCCCCCATGCTGCCAAGTACAATATTGTCTCCAGCCTCTCTTATGAAGAAAATGTGAACTTGGAGCCTAGGGGAGGAAAGCCACAGCACGCTGTGATTATCACTAGGCCAATTGAGGAGAACAAATAGCATCGCAGCATAATCAACATCTTATCCCAAATCGTTTCTGTCCTTCCTCCCTAGTACACCATTTAACACTCCATGCAGAAGAAACTAAATATCCTTAGTAGCATAAGACAAGAAACAGACCACAGTAGAACAGGATAAGAGATCGCTGGTGTCCATCAGGAACAAATGACCATGTAATAACTCTGTAATTACATGGTAACTAGAACTGATTGAGCCTGTAAATTATATCCTTGTCACCCCCGGGGTAATGATGCAGCTCTATCTCCCATCTACAGAGAGCAGCAGCACATGGTCCACACTCATGGAGAGATAAGGGAATTCTTAGCTGTTAAAGCAGATTTGCTGCTGATGAGAGGTGGCAGAGAGACAGGCTGAAATCTGGGATTTAATGATTTTTCCAGTTGAAGCATTACTGCCTTGCCAGCCAGAGCAAGACATCCATTACCCAGCCAGCATCCTCCTTCCTCAATCAGAGGGACTGACAAAGGACTCCAAAATTCAAGATGAAAGGAACGGGGCTCATGCACACAGGAACATTACACATGTGTGTGGGCACACACACATACAAACACACACCCACCCACCCCCACACACATACACACACGCCAATAGCCCAATAGCCAATTTACATTCCCTGAAACATTTAATCTGCAGGCCTTTGAAACATCACTAGTGTGACATTTCACCGAATATTTTAATAACGGGAAGAATATTGTCTCTTTTTATGCAACACTCTCTCTGGGACCATTATGCAGAGGCATTAAGAAATTCTGTGTGGTGGATCATTCAGCAAATATTGTTTGACAGCCGACTATGCATATAGCATTCTGCTCGGTGTTAGACAGGAAACAAAGAAGCATGACACTCAATTCTCTCCCTCAAGGATCCGAGTTCACTTACATCGATGATATAAAGACACACAAAGTGAAATTATCATGCCACGAGGCAGTATATAATTAACTGCCAATGACTGGTACAGACAACAAGAACTATGGAAGCAGAGAAAAGAGGGGACTCACTCTGGTATAACAGAATCATAAACACAGCTTCCTATAGATTAAAATGAACATCTAGGAGAGCCTGAATATCAAGTTCACGTAAGGTTTGTTAGAAAGGGACATTTTAAATTTTGCTCAGTCCACAGTCTTCTCAGTTACTCAAAGCAAACAACAGCAAAACAGATTCTTTTTGTTAACGAAAACCATGTGAAGGAAAACATCAGAAATATGAGCATAAACAAGTTTAAAACTGAATAATCAAGATGCTAGGAGACCAGAAATAAGCTCCTATTGGCACTATCCCT
This sequence comes from Trachypithecus francoisi, assembly GCF_009764315.1. Lineage (NCBI taxonomy): Eukaryota > Metazoa > Chordata > Mammalia > Primates > Cercopithecidae > Trachypithecus > Trachypithecus francoisi. Next base: position 119,917,125 of record NW_022681473.1, on the reverse strand, counting down.
TTGTTATGCGCTTATAACATGAATGAACATGAATGTATATCATCTGCCCACAGTAGTGCGAACATTTCTGATCAGCACAGGGATTCAGCAACTAGGTCAAGATCTGGAGAACTGTGCTCACCAACTGCAGAAACAAGGAAAGCCTTTAGCAAAGCATACAGTCTCAGTACAGGTAAAGCGGGGCACAGTTCATTGGGGGAGCAGGGTGGTCATTTCTCTGAGACTCTGAGGAGAGAAAAAGAAAGTCTACTCCTCTCTCCAGGTTCCTTTGTTCCTAAACTCCCAGCCTTCTGATGGCAAAACTAAGTGTCAAAGGCAGAGAAACACAACAGAGTTACCATCCAGCCATTACTGAGGGTTAACCCAAATGCCCTCTGGGATTTCATCTGGATTGAATGTAAACCCATCTGCTATTATCCAGTTGCCCACTTGAGCTAGCTTCTGACCTGCAAATGTCCTTCACTATGAGGTGCACAGATGCACTTAATATACATCCTGAAGTTTGTCACACTGAAGTCCAGGACGCCCCTGAGACCGGTAAAGCAAATCGTGGTGAGGCAATCCAGGACTGACAGTGCCTACTAGCAGGTGATCTCTGGGCAGGGAGGAAAGAGATGAGAGCACCAGATAGTCTACATTTATCCACAGAAGGAATATAAATTGTGTGCTCCAGCCTGTGAAACAAGAAAGAGTTAGAATTCCCAGACCTTGAAGCATTTGCAAGGTCTCTGGGAAGGTTTTTCTCATTCTGAAATAAGTGCTATCCCAAAGAAAACAGCTTTGCATTAACGCAGCATCCTAGTAAGGTTAAAAAGAGTCATGTATTTTGATAATGCCTCAAAAACATATCCAAGTTAACTATGAGACCTTGTACATGTCATCTATCTTAAGGTCATTGTCTCCTTCATGAAAAATAAAAAAAGTAGATGAGATGATCTTTAAGGTCTTTCTAAGACGGACTATTCTATGAAGTCGACAGGTTGTAATGACCAGTTTGTCAAAACCTAATGAAGACTAATAACATCATCAATCTCAAATTGTATATAAAGAATATGAGATTCCTGTTTCAATCAACCATTAAGTCTATAAAACAAATCCAGTAATCCAAGCTCCTGATTTATCTCTGACTCATAAAAACATTTTTCTTAAAGAACCAAGTGAGATCCCAGGGACCATACCATAGCCAATTATGGCTAATCTGCAGAGGTCTTTGATTTTGCATTCAGGAATTGTGGTGGTAATATGCTTCTCATGCTGCATCTGGTTCATATGATACATTCCTACAGGAAAGTGACAGCAGTAGGGGGAACAACAAGCAGTTCCTAAACAGGTGTGTTCCATTTGCCTTCAGGGGGCAGTTCCTTCTGCTAGTCAGATCTCAATGGTGGTGACAGGACTGAACTTCTGTCTACACCGGCAACTCTCATTTGATTTACAGTGGCCACAGGATCAATATCTCCTCCCCTGGAAATAGAGCTTTGTACTTTGCATTGGAATTTATCTTCAATAGCTGCTGGAAATCATTATCACACAATAATGCTCTATTCACCACTCATGTTATCTCTTCAGCTAGGCAGATTGCCAGGCATTTGACTGCCTGACGCCAGGTCCATTTGGTGCGCGACAAAAATAAAACCTTACGTTGTCTGAAAATAACATGAGACACACTCATCATCTAGCTGGGGATGATTGGGCTACTTTCTCTTTCTGAGGAGTTGTCAGAACTCATGTCAGTCATGCAGTGCTACTTGCCCGCAGCCATGAGCACACTCTCACTATCCGTGTATAGTGAGCACAGAGAAAAAGCTTTTGCATGGATCAACATTATTATGAATCCCAGAGGTAAAGCTATGAGGCTTAGAAGACCAGGTATATATGGCTGTATCTGAGCCTTACTTACCTTTGGTTGAGTTCATTAATCCAAATTAATCCTTTCTGTTAAGTTCAAAAATGTTTACTAAAATCTTACTAAATGTTAGACACTGATCTAGGTACTTGAGATGATAAATATAGCATTCTGTCCTGGAGAAGTTTAACTTGGGATCTTAGGGAAAAATAGATACACATAAAACGTCAACATAATATGATGAGATGTGAATAAAATGTTGGCAGAATACCAAGGAAGAATGTTGTATCCTAGTTACAAATCCAGAGGAGCCTTCTTAGAGGAGATATCAATCGAATCAGATGTCTTAGAGTATGAGTAAATGGAAACTTGAAGGGGTGACTTGGAGGACATCCCACTCTAGAGCATTACAAGACAATTCAGAGCTGAACAGATGTTGGAGTAGGGATTGGTGAGTATGACACCTACAAGCAGGTCCTAGGCACTAGGACATAGAGGAAGAGTGACGGCTCTTACCTCCTCAATCACCACAGGATGTTTCATTTTGGATATGTTGAAATTGAAGTATCTATTGAATATTGACTTGGATATATCCTACATGTAGTTGGAAATACTTTCACTACATTCAAGGGAGGGGCCAGGGTCAGAGACAGTGAAGTGTGCAGCTCCTATACTTAAACAGCAGTGAAAATCCAAGGAATGGATAAGACTTCCCACAGAGATGGCTAAGAGCTTTGAGTCAAGGACAGAACCAGCATGTAAGGGGTTAGCACAGGAGAGAAAGCACGCACAAGGAGACAAAGCCAGAGCATCACAGAACAGCAGGAAGAAAACAAGACCAGGAGAGCAGAGTTGCAGAAGCCAAAGTAGGAGAGGGGCTTCAGAAGGGGCAGGCAGTGGAATGGCTTGAACACAGTGGTGGCCACATGGTCAGTGATGGAGTGGTGGAGTCGGCAGCATAGAGTCCACGTGCGATGTGTGCAGAGCGTGAGAACTTTGGTCAGAACAGTTTTAATAACCTCAGCAGTCATAATATAGACTTCAGTTGATCAATAAAGTAATAGAAATAAAGACAGACTACTCTTCAAAAATGCCAATTAAAAATGAAAGACAGAGATATATAAGGAGAAAGATTAATGAGTGGGAGGGGCTTTGAGCATGTTATTTTGGAGGGAAAACAACAACAACAAGAATATTTAAAGATTTAAAGTCTATATAAACCATGCTCTCTCACTCTGAGTAAAATATTATTTTCAACATCCAAGACATGTCTAAATCTATTATCAACTTTCATTCAACCCTGTCTCCAGCCTGCACCTCTCTTCTGAGCTCTAGATTCATATACACAACTGACTCCTTGGTGTCTGTACAGGAAAGCCTAAGAGGTATCTCAAGCCTTAATGATGAAAGTAGAACTCCAGATTCCTTGCCCTCAACCTTCAAACTTGAACTTCATGCAGTCTTCCCTACTCATCATTCTACCCAAAAACCTTGAAGACCTCCTTGACCCATCTCTTTATCTCATACCAACATCCAATCTACCAACCAATTGTCAAAACTCTACCTGCAAAACAAATCCAGAAGATGACTATTTCATACCATCCCCATTCCTACACCATGGTCAAAGCCATGATCCCCTCTCATCTGGAATATGGCAACAGTCTCCTTACTGGTCTTCTTGCCTCCAACTTGACCCTTGGAGTCTATTCTCCTCACGGCCCCAGAGTTGTTATTTGAAAATAAAAGAACAAGTCACTTCTTGGATCAATATGACTTAATGGCTTCCTTTTATAAAAAGAGTAAAAGTTAAAGATGTTCACACAAAGAGTAGAAGTCAAAAGCCACACTCTTTCTGGTTTGTGTGGTAGGTTGAATAACTGGTCACAGATCTTTTCCCCTCCTGCTGTTGGCAGGGTATACTTTCCCACCACTGTGTTTGGAGCTTTGCTCTGTGCCTTGCTTTGGCCTGCACGATGTTTGTTGACAGGATGTGAGCAGGCTTGAGGCTTGCAATGTGCATGAGTGGCTAGCTTGTCATTTTGCACCCTGGTGTTCTATCAACCAGGTCTGGGTGAGTAGCTCCCGGCTTCTTAGTCTGGGCCTCAGAATGAACATATGTGGAAGAAGCCTGAATCCAATTTTCAGTCTATAGTCATCACAGCCAACCTACAAGTCCAAAGTGAGAAAAAAAAAATGCTATTTTGTATGCCCATGAGTTTAATGCAGCACTATTGCGGCACTAGCTGACTAATTCAGTGATCTAGCTTCCCACTACCTCTCCGCTCTCATCTCCTGCTTCTTCTCCCTTTCTCACTCTCACTCCTGGTTTTTCTTCCTTTCTCAGAGTCATATCTGCCTCTTAGGCTTCCTGATCCAAAGCATACTCCTGCCACAGGGCTTTGGCATATGTGGTTCCCTCTTCCAACTCCACAATATCCAAATGGCTCCTCTCTTCACTTCCTTCAGATCTCTGCTTAAATATTATCTTAACAAAGAGGCCTTCCATGACCACCTCTATCTCTAGTCCCATTTCAGCACCTGGCCATGGTTTATTTTTCTCCATAGTATACCACAGTACAAATGACACATTATGCATGTATTTACTTTTTACCCTATAGCCAGAAAACTATTTACATGCATAAAGTCTGGTGAGAATTAAATGATAGGCTCCATTCTCCCTATCCTATAAACCAAAACAATGTTTTGGTTTTGGTTTCCTAATTGTCATATGTATATCACAAAGTGACATGTGAGATAATTTGAGGAGATAATTGGACTAGCTTTGACACAAAATAGTAATTAACACATTTAATTTTATTTTAGGTGGATTAGGTGGGGTAGGGGTTTTAGGAGTGTTTGGGGAGAAGGGTAGCTAAGCAAGGCATTAGGAAGCCAGACAGGCAGTGTGTTTAGGTGCAGATGGCCTCAGTTACCTACTCCACATAATGACAGAGTCACTCAGTGACTGATATTTTCAATAATGACCTGAGTAACAAAACAAGACAAGTGATATTCTCCATGTTTTGCTCAATAAGACAGAACAATAATATATTTTAGAAAAAGAACTCTATCAAAAAGGATTGCAATGTTTTAAGTTCCATTTAAAGGATGATAGCTTAGTTATATGACAAATTCATTCATGTGGAACACTGCCGATGCCTCGTAAATAAGCCTGCCCTATGTAAACATGACGACGGGTAATGAAGGTCCTGATAATTCTCTCCTCATGAATAACAGGCAGAAATGACTTGATACCCACTCCTCTTCTCTGACCACCTCCTCCACTCCCTCCCTTATATACTTTTCTTATTTTTCCTTCAGAACAGTCCATTCATAAGAACAAATAGTAGTAACCATAAGCCAATGTTTACTCTATTTCCCACTTTTTCACAACTAAAGGCCCATATGATTATTTTTTGACCGATGGACTATGTGGACTGAATTTGTTAAGTGATAATTATTGGAGCAAATACCTTCCAGCTTCCAGTCCAGCATCTAAACAGGCTGGAGTCATCATCACCATGCTTTTCACGTGAAAAGGCAAAAGCTGACCAAACTGAAAATCAACAACTCTTCTTAGAATCCTCAGAGATGTCACAGAGCAAAACACTGCCCCTAAATTTGAATAGACAGGTGGATACAGAGAATCACAACTTACAAGAGCAGAAGTCCAGTAGCAAACGAAACAAAACAAAACAAAAAACACAACAACCAACCATAAAACCCTCTACGGGAACCAGTATCAGGATAGAAAAACTAAAATGGAACTGATGAGTTGCTGGAGGCTCAGTATGCACAAGTCTTAGGGGTCAAAACGTGAGAGCTCCAGACTTTGGGAGTCTCCACACTTCAACAGGAGCCCTAGGAGGTTCAAGAGCCCTAGGAGGTTCTCACAGTAAGGATCAAAGAAAAATCCCCTCATGCCTCCAGCAGAGGGAGAGCAAAGGCAGCCATTTTGAAATATGATACACGCATCCTGTTCTTATGAAGGCCTGCCCTCAATAGAAATTATATTACCAGAGCCTAATGATGCAGGGAAGGGAAAATACCCAACTGCAGCCCCTTCTACTCTTCCTGTCTCACCTGAGCGGGGGAAGAAAAGCAACCCCGAGACACACTTGTGAAGCTCACAGTGCAGGGGCACAGGCTTAGTAAAATACTGAGGCCTACTCATGGCTCTGTAGAACATTTCCCTCCCCGCACACCCACGGTCACATCCATAGGAGTGAGTAGTTCATAACAAGAGGGGAATGGAAATGAAAGAATTCTGTATCTCAGATGGTATTTGAAAATAAATTTCTAGGGACAACAGGGAAATCAAAAACAAGAACACCAGAGGAAACTTTAATCTCTGACACTTATAGTTACAACAAGCAATAAGTATAGTTAAATCCCTAGCCAGAAACATAAAACTGTAAACTAAAAATCTATTTACCCCAGTTTCTTTTACCCCAATATATCATGTCTGACTTTAAAGAAAAAAGTACCACCAGCATACTATAAGGCAACACAATAAAAGATAATAATAAAAAAACACAGAGTAAGCATGAGAACAGGCTCAGATACAGCAGAGATGTTGGAATCATCGGATTGAGGATTTAAAGTAATTATGATTAATATGCTAAGGGTTCTAATGGAAAAAGCAGACAACATGCAAGGACAAATGGGGAATGTAAGCAGAAGATGAAAACTGTAAAAAAACAAATCCAAAAAAGATGGTAGGAATAAAGAAAAATCCGAACAGAAATGAAGAATGCCATGGATCAATAGACTGGATATGGCCAAGGAAAAACCAGTGAACCTGAAGAAATATCACTAGAAACTTCCACAACTGAATTTGAAGAGAAAAAAAAAAAAAAAAAACTGAAAAAAATGGAACAGAATATCCAACTACAAAAGGAAATGTAATATATGTGCAATGGGATTACTAGATGTAGATGGAAGAAAGAAGCAGAAAAAATGTTTGAAGCAATAATGACTGAGAATTTCCAAAAATTAATGACAGAAACCAAACAACAGATTCAGGATGCTCAGAGAACACTAATCAAAATACCAAAAAATCTACACCGAGGCGTATCTGATTCAAACTGCAGAAAATGAAAGACAGGCAAACTTGAGAAACTGAGGGTGGGGGAAGAGGCTCACCAACAGAGCAGCAAGGATAAGAATTACATTGGACTTCTCTTCAGAAACCATCCATACAAGAAGAGGAGTGTCTAGTGAAATATTTAAAGTATTAAAACCAAAGAACCACTCATCTAGAAGTCTGTATTCTTCAAACGTGAAAGAGAAATAAAGACTTTCTCAGACAATCAAAAATTGAGGGAATTTGTCGCCAGGATACTTGCCTTGCAATAAATGTTAAAATATGTTCTTCAGAGAAAATGAAAATGATAGAGTTAAGAAATTCTGATCTACATAAATTGATCGTTATTTTGTTTTCCCATTTTTATTTATCAGGGATTTCTCTGCCAATCAGATCAGCATAAGACAATCAGCACAAATTCATCAGTCGTTGTCGTTCCAGCCCAAGGCAAAGGAACTTGACATTTCATATATCACGTGGGGCCACAAAAGGGGAAAAGGAAAAGGATCATCAGGGCTTTTGAAATGGAGACAAAAGTTGGACCGTCGGCAATCTATAGTATGGACAGACAGTAAACTCTGTTTTTTGTTTGTTTTTCAAGCCTTGTACTAAATTGGGATAATTCTCAGGATGAGATTCTTTTGTAAGTTTTATTCCCAATTTGCTATGAATAATTCAGGAAGCAGTAGCATAGAGGTCTACAAAAGACAGAGGTCCACATCTAGTAACCAGGAAATGGGTGTCGGAAGGACAGAAGGAACATGAGGATAGAAACAATGGTCTTGTAACTGCTGACTGCATCCTAAAGTCATCTATCTGCTCTCTTTATTTCTAGCCTGCTTTGTTCAAACCAGTCCCACAATCCTCAATACTATTCCCTTCTTGCAAAGTGAAAAGAGAGAAACAATTGCCTTTCCCCAACACTTCTCCTCCAATCAAAACCCAAGCTAAAACTGAACAAACAAAACCACAGCAAAAATAATTGTCTTGTTCTCAACACCAATTGCTGCAGATAATATCTGTGAATTGTCAGCATTGGAACCTAGTAACACTCACCAACACACAGTAGAATTTTCTTCAGCACATTTAGCACCATATGAAAGCAGATGACAAAGCTATTGTAGATAAAAAACCAGTAGAAGGAAAAAAAATACCTCTGATGAAAATACAAGAAAAAACAGATGACTTCTACATTCTGGACACTTCTGGAATCTAAAGAAGAGCTTCTTTAACATGATCTGGCAGTGACCTAACAGCCAAGGACGTCTCATATAAGTGGACCCCAGGATGGTTTACATACGTGACTATATTTGTACTCCTGATGAATGACACTTTTCTGGAAGGTGGAGAGCAAGGGGCATTTAACAGCTGCTTAGCAAGACTTCCTGATCATGTGGGGCAAGATGTTAACCCAAAGAATACACTAAGCTCTTACTGCAAGGAAAATACATTAGCAGTAGGAATATTATCAGTATTAGCAATAATTATAATAATTATGAGCATATACACAGCACTTTTGTATCTGCAAAATGCACCGCATTCATCATAATGATTAGCATTTGTACAGTACTTTGTATTTCCCAAACACTCTGTGCTCATTAATTAGATAATGCTGGCAACATCTGTGGGCAAGTGTTACTACTCCCGTTTTACAGACACACGACACAGAGAAATTAATTGGCTTACTCAGGGCCACGTGATGAGTCAGTGAGAGAATCAGGATTCCATGTCTAAGTTCCCAAATCTCTATTTTGTCTGTACTTTATGCAAAGCTGGGAGGTTGCTTCCAATTGAAAGGGAAGGGAAGTGCTTAGGACATGAAAATCAATTGCTTCCATGGCCTTTGAGTGATTAGTAAGTGCCACTGGAGCCATATGAAATCTGTTTTCATGGAGAACTTCGGGATAAAAGCTATTCCTCAAGAATCATTCTAGGGCAATGCTTCTCATCTTCAGCTCAGCCCACACCCCCAGGCCAATTCAGTTTGAATCTGTGGCTGTGCGAATCTGTGGCTGTGCACCCAGCTATCAGAACATTCTAAAGCTCCCCAGGCAATCCCAGTGGGTAGCCACAGTGGAGTGAGAACTGCTGGTCTAGGACAGTGGCTCTCGAACTTTACGGAGCATCAGAGGGTTTACTGAAGTGGATTCCTTGACTCAACCCCAAGAATTTCTCATACAATGGGTCTGAAATGGGGCCCGAGTATGTGCATTTCTAACTAGTTCCCAAGTGATGCCAACTGCCAAGTCCCAGGACCATACTTTAAGAAGCACTGGTCTAAGTGCTTCTTAGGTGTTTTAGGTGCAGATAGAAGAATTACAAAATTGCTTCCAAAGATCCCTTCAAGCCCAGGCATTAAGATTTCAATAACTGGGTAGACTGTTAAAATGTAGAAGATACCGACCACCTGCTCACCAAATTCTGGGCACACAGGATGACAGGCCTCTTTCTCCAATTTCCCTTACAGTCAGCCCCACAGCATGTGAATGACTACATGACACTGGAAGATGAAGAGAAAGGCCAGTCCTAGGTCTGGCCATGAAACATCTTGCTCAATCTTCCCTGCTACCCCACTGCTCAGCCTTCTAGCCTCTCTCCCCTCTGTGGCTGAATCCCATGACTCCAAGGTGCTGGTGCCACACGAGGGAAGAAATTCAGACACAGGAGTCTCCAGTCAGTGGAGAGACATTCTGTGGGTCTGTGCAACCTACTCCAGGCAATAAAGAGACAAATAATTCACTTTATCACATTAAGCCACTAGGATCTCAGGGCGTATTTGTTTCCACAGCATAGTCTAGTCCATCCTGATAATCCTGACACTCAGTGCCTGTGGCCGGTGTGTGCTTCTAACTTCTGTAGAGATCAACTAAATCTGACAGACAGATGAGTAAGAGGACTAAGACTAACACGCAAGTGAAAGTGAGAGCTACATGCTCAGAGGTCAAAAATGTGACTGAGTCAGAAGTTGACAACTTCAGGGAAAGTCCAGAATATACCTATCCCAGCGTAAGTGCAGCCAGACCATATCTGCACCTCTGAGGTGTACATTTATCTCTCTCTTTAGAGAGGAAGCAGTCCCACATTTGCCCTATATGACTGGCCCTCCTTATTCACGAGTTCCAAATGCATCGATTCAACCAACTGGGGATCAAAACTATTCAAAAACAAAACCAACAAAAAAATCCAAAACAATACAGTAAAGATTGATATAGCATTTGCACTGTATTAGCCAGTATAAGCAATCTATAGTTGACTAAAAGTATACAGGAGGATATGCATAGATTTTCCACATATATTTCTGATTTTAGGTAAGGGCTTTGAGCATCTGCAGATTTTAATATTGGAGGGAAATCCTGGAACTAATGCCCCTCAGATACTGAAGGCCAGGACAACTGCACAAGCCTTTTAAGTCCATAGGTCAGGAACACAGTGGCAGACACTGACCAAAGGAACAGGCTGACAGTGAAGGCACAGCCTGGATGTCTTTGGGGGAAATGCAGAGAGCAAACAATTTTAAAAACACAAAAACAATATACCCTATCCTCCTTCCCTCTCTGTAGGAAGTTTATTACATTTAAAAAAAAAAAAAACAACAACAACAACAAAACGGCCAGGAGCAGTTGCTTATGCCTATAATCTCAGCACTTTGGGAGCCTGAGGCAGGCAGATAACGAGGTCAGGACATCGAGACCATCCTGGCTAACACGGTGAAACCCCATCTCTACCAAAAATACAGAAAATTAGCTGGACATGGTGGCACACACCTGTAGTCCCAGCTACTCGGGAGGCTGAGGCAGGAGAATTGCTTTGGAAGTTGCAGTGAGCCAAGATCGTGCCTCTGCACTCCAGCCTGGGCGACAAAGCGAGACTCCGTCTCAACCACAACCACAACAACAACAACAAAGCGTATCTTCCTTCTATCCCCTCAATGCCAGTGCTTGCAATAATGCTGTTCACTTTGAGAAGAACCCGAAATAATCCTATAGGACAGAGGAGTGCTCTTGGTGAGAAGGAGTCTGGAAATGCAAAGAGAGCTAGACACTGGAGTGGGGGCAAACTCCAAAACCACCAGGAGAGCAAGCCACTCTGGCTGCGCACCCCAGCCCCGCCAGCCCTGCAGCCAGGGTCAACACCTTTGCCAGGGTGTCTGTCCTTCTCACAGGCCCAGCTGTGACCAGAAGGCTCAATTTCACAGCTGTTCAGCTTCAAATTATACTTGTGCTTCCCAGCTGTAGTGCATTATTACTTGTGTTTGTTTGCCATCAGCTTTAATTAAGAGAGGTTTAATTTTCCAACATTATTTTGGCTCCTCTCTGCCCCAACACCCACATGGAGAGCTGCTGTTGTTTTCTCCCCAGGCTCCACAATGGCATGTGCCCAGTAACAATGGAGATAATGTCCCACAGTCCCCCATGAGATATGGCATGCACCGGCGGCAGCATGTGACTAAGGTCTATGGCAAATGTGTCTTCCCCACGCTGCAGAGCCTCCTAATCAAAGTAAAATTTTCCCTCTGCAATCCCAGGTCCTCCTTGTATTCTCTATCGTATTTTTTTAACATCTTCCCACGAGTTTCACATGGAACCAGCCTGAGGAACTCAAACTTGATTCCAATCTGATTATCCAACATGGCCGTATCAGCTGAGACAGCAACATTTATCACATTAATAGGGAGGCTAGAAGAAAACTGGGATCCCATCCAACAGGAGCATTTTTATCACATGTTGCACTGTCTTACAAATCCAATTATCACCAGCTGAAGGTCTTAACAGCCTTTGAATTGCACCTTTCAAATCTTAAAGGACCACAATGCACATTTTCTTAGATTCCTCCGGCTGTACTTGATTCCATGCAGTTACAGGTATCCAGTCCACATGACAACTTCAGGGATAAAGCTGTCTGTGGAATGTTTCCCCTGAGTTTAACCAGGGAATTCAAGAGAAAAGTGGATGAGGAACTGTCATTTGACGTTATTCTTCTCAACAAACATGAACTTGTAATTTACTTCACAGTCAGAGGTAGGATCTAGGAACCTAAGTGTTAGCGGGCTCTTAGTTAAGCTCAAGGCAACTCGCAAAGAGCGCGCAGTGTCCTTTGCAGGGCCACGTGGGACTAAGAGTGTACTTACAAATTCAGAGCTGTGGTAACGAATATCATGCGGACTCTGAAGAAACATCACCCAAAGCTACAATTATAAATGTCTGAGAACAGTGCTAAATAAAGACCAGTGACTTATGTTATGGCAAAGAAAGAAGACTGTCAAATATTCTGTCCAAGAAAACAGAGCATAAAGTTGAGCAAAATTGACAAAATTAACCATTCCAGTGGAGTGGTAACTGAACGAAATCTTAACAATCTGAGAAGCATATGTTCATGTAAAACTTCTGAACTTCAGTTAAGAACTGTGGGGCTCTGTGGTATTCTGACTACAGCCCTAGCTCAGTCATGGAGGTCCCTCCAGGGTACGGTAATACCTGAGGACCAGTGGCATCTCTGCCCTTGTTCAGGGGCTTACTTACTTTGAATGGCGAGTGACACCCAAAGCCAGTGGCGCTGTTGGTAGAACTGATTCTCTCAAAGGCTAGAGGGGAGGGCCAATAACTACTCCAGGTTCTGCTCAGGGTTAGGCAAGTATAAATCTACATGCACACACACCATAGCCTGGAGAGGGCTCGAGTCAGGCCTATATTCTTAGTTGACACTGAAGCTGGAAACATGAGCAGAAAGGACATGACAGGACTCAGTAGGAAGCAAGTATCAGGAGACACTGGAAACGGTCTGCACTTTGAAGCTGCTTCCCTACCCCTACACAAATCTATCAGAAGGGGACTAACTGGCTCAAGATGTTTGAGCACAACTTCTGTTTAAACCTTGGATGTCAACTCAATCCTGGGGCAACCTATGGGAAGAGAAACTTAAAAATTAAAAAAGGACATAAAATTAAAGAAAATTAAAAAACAACAAAAAATCCCTAAGACATTAGTGACTACGTCATGCATAGCAAAGAAGACAGATTCCACAGACTGGCCTAGCCAATTTGCTAAACAAAGAAAGGCATAAACAGAAAAAAACAGCAAAATACAACCTTTGCAGGAAAAGTGAGGCTAGCAATATTTGCTAAAATACATTTTCTAAAACGTGCCTTAAAAAAAATGATGAGATATGCAAGGAAACAGGAAATTGTGACCCACACAAAACAAAGTAGGCAATAGAAACTCTGATTGTCCCCAGATGTTGAATTTGCCAGTCGAAATTTCAAAGCCATTCTTATAAATGTTTAAAGAACTAAAGAAAACCATGTTTTTAAAATTAAAGGAATATATGACAACAAAACAATCCATACACAGAGAGGCTAACAAAGAAAACAAAAGTATAAAGAGAACCAAATGCAAATTATGGAGGCAAAAAGTCCAATAAGAAAATTAAAATCTCACTGGAGGACACAACAGAAGATTTGAGATGACAGAAGAAAGAATCCATGAATGTAGAAATAGATCAATATAAATTACCCAATTGGAAAAAGAGGGGAAAAAAGATAGAAGAAAAATAAACAAAGCCTCAGAGTGCCAGCATATATAATAATGGGAATCCCATAAGGAGAGCAAAGAGGAAGCAGAAAATATACTCAGTGAATAATCCAGTGAAAACTTCCCAAATTTGATTAAAAACACTAATCTAGATATCTAAAAAGTTCTATAAATCCAAAGTAGGATAATTAGAAAAAGAGCCACACCTTGACACATAATCGTCCAACTTTTGGAACCAAAGAAAAACATAAAACAATCATATAGGAAAAATTGATAGCCATACAAAAAAAAAAAAATTACAGGGAACACTGATAAAGTTAAGATGGCTGACCTCACATCTGAAATAATGAAGGCCAAGGCCATGGGATAACATATATTCAAGTACCAAAAGGAAAATAAAATACCATTAACCAAAAATTTTGTTTTCAGAAAAACCTCTTTTTTTTCAAATATGAGGGATAAATTCAGACATTTTCTACATTTTACCAGAATTTAGTTAGTATCAATCTAAAGTAGATTGTGATAAGCTAAAATGTGTAGCATACTCATTAGAGTTACCACTAAAAATTAACTCAAATAGACAAAATGTTAATAGAATAATTAAAATGGTACACTGTAATATTTATTTAATACAAAATAAGACAATGTAGAAGAAATAGAGGAACTTAAAAAGAGAAATCACACAGAAATCAAATAGCAAAATGTCAAATGTAAATCCAATCATAAAAATAAGTACCAGTAAATATGAATAATATAAATATCAAAATGAAAAGAAAGATATCAGTGCTATTCACAATGGTAAAGACATAGCATCAACCCAGGTGCCCATTAATGGTGGACTGGATAAAGAAAATGTGGTAGATATATACCACGGAGTACTACACAGCCATAAAAAAGGAAGGCAATCATATCCTTTGCAGCAACATAGATGCAGTTGGAAGCCATTGTCCTAAGTGAACTAACACAGAAACAGAAAATCAAATATTGCCTGTTCTCACTTATCAGCAGGAGTTAAACACTGGGTAAATATGGACATAAAGATGGGAATAATAGACATGGGAGAATATAAGGTGGGGAGGGTTACAGGATTGAAGAACTACCTATCAGGTACTATACTCACTAGGCGGGGGAGAGATTCAATCATATTCCAAACCTCAGTGTCATGCAAGATCCCTTTGTAACAAACCTGCACATGTACCCCCGAAAAAAAAAAAGCAAATAAATGAAAAATAAAATAAAATAAACAAAAGGCAAAGATAGATTGGATTAAAAAAGTAAGATCCAGTTTATTATAATCTATCTAAAAATCTAAAATAGTTAATAATCTCAGGTTTCTATACCTGAGATTCAAAGCTAAAAAGAAGTTAAAAGTAACAAGATGAAAATATATACCATGCAAACAGTAACCATAAGAAAGAAGGCATGTAAATTGGAAAGGAAAATTTTTTAATACCAGAAAAAAAATAAACTTTAAGACTAGAACTATTTCAAAGACAAGCTGGGATATTTCAGGATGATAAAAGAGTTTATATATCAGGAGGATGTAATACTTCTACAGGTATGCATACCTAAAAGCACAATCTCAAAATACAGCAAGCAAACCTGACAAAACCGAAAGAAAAAATAGACTAGTCACCATTTAAAGTTGGAGATTTCAGTACCCCACTGTCAAGAAACAACAGAACCAGAAGTCTTAAGCAACACTATCAACCAACTTGACATATTCAAAATGTATGGGATGCAGTTAGATTGGTGCTTAAGGGACATTATACCTATAAACATCTATGTTAAAAAGGCAAAACACCTCAACCAATAACCTAAGCTTACATCTAAACAACTGTAATAGAAAACTAAATTCAAATCAAACAGAAAAAGTGATATAATAATGATAAGAGAAACAATGAAAAAAAAACAAAAAAATTAGAGAAAGTCAATGAAACAAGAAGTAAGCTCTGATAAAACTGACAAACTTTTAATTCGACTAACCAGGAAAAAGAGAGAAGAAAAATATTATCTACGTTGGATAAAACATGGAAACATGCCCTTAAAGATTCTACGTTTTCAGACTACGAACAGATTAGAAGACCATACTATTAACAACCTTATGCCAAGAAATTAGATAATTTATATGAAATGTGAAAATTCCTAGAAAGACACACATTTCCAAAAATGACTCAAGAAGAAGTAGAAAATCTGAATAAAACTAAATCAAGCATTTAAATTAGCAATGAAAACTCTTCGGCAAGGAAAAGCCAGGCTTCTGTGACTTTAGAAGTGAATTCCACCAAATATTTAAAAACAAAACATGCTAATACTTCACAAACTCTTCCAAAATATAGAAAAAGTTGAAAAATTTCTCAACTTATTTCATGAGTCTATGGCCATCCAATATTGAAGCCCAAAAACATAAGGAATAAAAATACAGATTACTATATCTCATAAACATAGATGGAAAACTCTTTTTTTTGAGACGAAGTCTCGCTCTGTCGCCCAGGCTGGAGTGCAGTGGCACCATCTCAGCTCACTGCAAGCTCTGCCTCCCGGGTTCACGCCATTCTCCTACCTCAGCCTCCCGAGTAGCTGGGACTACAGGCACCCACCACCACGTCCAGCTAATTTTGTTTTTGTATTTTTAGTAGAGATGGGGTTTCACCTTTTTAGCCAGGATGGTCTCGATCTCCTGACCTTGTGATTCGCCAGCCTCGGCCTCCCAAAGTACTGGGATTACAGGCGTGAGTCACCGTGCCTGGCGATGCAAAACTCTTTAATAAAATATTAGTAAGCTGACTCCAACAGTATTTAAAGAAGATCATACACCCATGCTAAGTGGGACTTATAGCAAAAATGATAGCTTGATTTAGTATCAATTATCAATTAATGAAATATACCAATAAATTTTTTAAAGCCACACGGTCATCTCAAAAGATAAAGAAAAACATTTTTAAAAATTTACCACATTCATGATTTAAAATGAACAACAACAAAAATTTCTCAACCAAGAGGACTAGACTCAATCCTACAAAAGGTAGCTAAGAAAAATCCACAACACCATACAATGATGAAAGACTAAATGTTTTCCCCCATGATCAGGAAAGAGGTATGAATGTCTAATTTTGACACTTCTTTTCGACACTGTATTAGAGGTTCTACCCATGCAACATGGGAGAAAAGGAAGAAAGAGAGAGGGAGGCAGTGAAGGAGGGAGGGAGAAAGGATAGGAAGGAAGGGAGGCAGAGAGAAAATGAGAGAGGGAGGAAAAGAGAGACAGAGAGAGAAAGAGGGAGAGAGGGAGAAATAAGGAAAAGGATTGAAAAAAAGAAATAAAATTGTCCTTATTCTCAGGTGACACAACCTGGATATGAAAAATTCTAAAGAGTGCACAAAAAACTATTAGAACTAGTAAAAAAATTAGCAAGGTTTCAAGAAAGAGCATTGGCATACAAAAGTCTATTGTATTTCTTTATACTGACAATAAACAAGCCTAACATGGAATGAAGATAATTCCATTTACAATGGCATCGAGAAAAATTAAACAGTAATAAATGTCTACACTGAAAACTACATAATACTGTGTAGTGAAATTAAAACAGATCTAAATAAAGGAAAAGGCATTCCATGTTCATGGATTTAAAGACTCAATATATCATGATGGCAATTCTCTGCAAATTGATCTATAAACTGAATGCGTTCCCTATTAAAATCTCAGCAGGCTGATACCAATTGACAGTCTGTTTCCGAACTATATACAGATATGCAAAAGATATAGGAAAAACTAAAACAAAAGAAGACCAAAGTTGTAGGACTTATACTATCCAATTTCAAACTTACTATAAAATTATAGTAATCAAGAATGTGTGGTATTGATTCAAAGTTAGAAATTTAGATCAATAACATAAAATTGAGATTCCAAAATTAAATCCCATTCACAGGAGGAAATGAGGAGTCATGAATCCCGTTTATGGTCAGCTGAATTTTGTCAAAAGTGTTCAGACAACTCAATGAGGAAAAAGACTGTTTTTAACACATGGATCTAGAAACACTGAACATCCATGTGAATAAAATGAGCATAGACCCTTTCCTCATGTCAAACACAAAATCCAAAATCCATAGCAGATCTACATGTATGAACTAATATTGTGATATTTCTAAGAGAAAATATAGAAGAAAAATATTCATAACTTTGGATTGCAAAATTCTTAGATATCAAAGTAAAAACATATCTGTAAAAGAAAAAAATGATAAACTGGACTTCATCAAAATTAAAATTTTGTGATTAAAAAAAAACCATGTAAAAAATGAAAACAAAAGTCAGAGACCGGGAAAATATATTTGCAAACCATACAGCTAATAAAGGATTTGTGTCCAGAATATATACAAATTCTTACAACATAAAAAGATAAACAACTCAATTAAGAAATGATCAAAATATTTGAATAGACACCTTACACAAGAAGATACATGAGTGGTAATAAGCATATGAAAAGATTCTCAAAGTCATTAGTCATTAACAGAATGCGAATTAAAACCACTAGAAGATAACATTATACATCCACTAGAATGGTTATAATAAAAAATAAAGACAATAACAAGTGTTGGTAAGGATTTAGAAAAGACAGAAAACTCATAAATTATTGGTGGAAATGTAAAATATTACAACAACTTTGGAAAAACAGTTGGCAGTTTCTATCAAAGTTAAAATAAACTTAACATATGACCCAGCAATTCCACTCCTAGGGATCTTCACAATATAAATGAAAACATACATTCACATAAAGACATGTAGGTGAATGTTCATAGCAACATTATTCATAATAACCCAAATCTGAAAACTATTTAAATGTTTAGCAACTACTGAATTAATAAACAAAATGTTCTATGCTTTTATAATATAATATTATTATACAATAAGAAGGAACATCAAAAACATGAAAGAAGCCAGATGCAAAAACTACATATTGCATGATTCCATTTATATAAGTGTCCAGAAAAGGATTATAGATAAAGAAATTATATCAGTGGTTGCCTAAGGCTGGGGTTAGAAATGGAGGTTAACTGTGGGTAGCCACAAGGGAACTTTCTGGAGGGATGGACGTGTTCCCATGCTGGGTTGTAGTGATGCTTACACAACTCTATACATTCACTTTAAAAAATCATTGATGGTTCAACATATGATATCAACAAATGCAATAGATCACATCAATAAAATGAACAAAAACCATATGATCATTTCATTAAATGCAGGAAAAGCATTTGATAAAATTCAACACCCCTGCATGAAAAACAAAAACAAAACAAAAAAAACAAAATACTCAGCAACAGGCAGAGAAGAAACATACCTCAACATAACGAAGACCATATATGACAAACCCACATCTAACATCATACTGAATGAGAAAAGCTGACATCCTTTCCTCTCAGAACTGGAACAGGACTAGCATATCCACTTTCACTACTCCTATTCAACATAGTGCTGGAAGTCCTAGCCAGAGCAATCAAGCAAGATAAAGAAATAAAAGGCATCTAAATTGGAAAAGAGGAAGTCAAGTTGTCCCTCTTTGCAAATGATATGATCTTGTATTTAGAAAAACCTAAAGACTCCACCAAAAAACCTATAAGATCTGATACAAAATTCAGTAAAGCTGCATGATACAAAATCAACATACAAAAATCAGTAGCATTTCTATACACCAATAATGCACTAGCTGAAAATGAAATCAAGAAAACAATCCCACTTATGATAGCTGCATAAAATAAAATATCTATGAATACATTTTACTTCAGATGTAAAAGATGTCTACAAGGAAAACTACAAAACACTGACCAAAAAAAAGTTCAAGAAGTCAGAAACAAATGGAAAGGTATCCTGTGCCTACGAATTGGATGAGTTAAAACAACCATACTACCCGTAGCAACCTACAGATTCAATGTAATCCCTGCGAAAAACACCAATGGCATTTTTCACAGAAATAGAAAAAAAAATCCTAAAATTTATATGAAACTTTAAAAAAGAGCTTGAATAGCCAAGGCAATCCTGAGCAAAAAGAACAAAGCACAGGCATTACACTACTGGACTCAAAATATATTAAAAGGCTACAGTAACCAAAACAGCATTGTGTTGGCATAAAATCAGACACATAATTTAATGGAGCATTATACAGAACCCAGAAATAAATCCACCTATTTATGGCCAACTGATTTTTGACAAAGACACTGCGAGCATACATTGGAGAAAGACCACACTGTTCAATAAATGGTGCTGAAGAAAACTGGATATTCCTATGCAGAAGAATGAAACTAGACTCCATCTCTCATCGTATCAAAAAGCCATCTCGAAATGGATTAAAGACTGAAATGGAAGAACTAAAACTATCAAACTACTAGAAGAAAACATGGGGGAAACACTCCAGGACAGTGGTCTAGACAAGGATTATATGGCTAAGACCTCAAAAGCACAGACAACAAAAACAAAAATACACAAATGGGACCATATTAAGCCAAAAAGCTCTGCACAACCAAAGAAACAATCAACAGAGTGAAGAGACAACCTGTGGAACGGGAGAAAATATGTGCAAACTATTTATCCAATAAGGAAATAATCTAGAATACACAAGGAACTTAAATAACTCAACAGCAAAAACAAAACAAAACAAAACAAAACAAAAAACCAAGTAATTCTCTCAAAAAGTGGGTAAATGATCTGAACAGACATTTCTTGAAAGAACACATCCAAATGATCAGAGGTATATGAAAAAAACTGTCAACATCACTAATCATCTGAGAAATGCAAATCAAAACCACAAGAAGATATCATCTTACCCAGGTTAGAATGGTTATTATCAAAAAGACAAAAAATAATACAGAAAGTAGAGAAAAGGGAACTCTTACAGACTGGTGGTGGGAATGTAAATTAGTACAACCACTATGGAAACAATATAAAGATTTATCAAAAAATAAAAATAGAACTATCATATGATCCAGCAATCCCACAACTGGGTATTTATTCAAAGGAAAGAAAGTCAGTATATCAAAGGGATAGCTGTGCACCCACATTTACTGCAGCACTGTTCACAATAGCAAAGATATGGAATCCACTTAACTGTCCATCAACTGATGAATGGATAAAGAAAATGTGGCATCTACACAAAATGGAATATATAGAATATTATTCAGCTATAAAAACAAATGAAATCATGTCTTGCCATTTGCAGCAACGTGGATAAAACGAGGTCATTATGTTCAGTGAAGTAAGTCAGGCACAGAAAGACAAATATCACGTTCTCACACATATGTGGGAGCCAAAAAAATCTCATGGAGGTAGAGAGTAGAATGATTATTACCAAATGATGTGAGGGGTGTGAAGGGGTAGAGAGGAGAGGTATGAAGAAAAGTTAGCTGATGGATATAGGAATAAGTTCTAATATTCAATAGCAGAGTATGGTAAATATAGTTAACAACAATGTACTGTATATTTCAAAATGGCTAGAAGATATCACTTGAAATGTTCTCAACACACAGAAAGGATAAATACCCAAGTGATAGCTATCCTAAAGCCCCCAACTTGATCACTACACAGTCTATGCATGTAGCAAAATATCATATGTACCCCATGAACATGAACAAATATTATGCATCAACAAAAAACACAAAAATTATTGAATTGTAGTCTTAAAGTGAATAAATTTTATGGTCCATAAAATATGACTAAACAAAGCTATTACAAATGAAATAGTGAGCTGGACTCTTCATCAGATCTATCTTGAAGTCATAAACATTCAGGACTATGCCACTCTTCTCTCAGAACAGGAGATGGTGCTGTCCCTGTTCAAGACTGATCTTACCACCACTTTTCTAGATCCTGTTTACTCCCAAATCTCCTTGTTTCTCCCAAGTTCTCCACTAGCTCTCTCTTTTAACTGCTACGTTTCTTTAAAGAATGCTCTATGATAGACACAGCCACTTTCTCACTTCTTACTTCACAACCAGCTCCAGTCAGGCTTCCTTTCCACTAGGACGATAAGATGCCAGCATCAGTGACCCTCTAAGCGCAACATCGAACGGCTTCTTTTCAGTTCTTATTTAATAGATCCTCTCTTTAAAATCTTTTCTTTTAGGTTTCTTGACACCAATCTCTTCAAGAGGTTCTCGGACTTCTTTGGATATCACTTCTCAAAACAATTTCTTACACTTCTTCTGAACCTTACCTTCAATCTTCGTGGTACCCTTCCTTGTTCTATTCTCTATTGACTTCACATGCTGCGCTTTGGGAAAATCTTCCTTTACCACATGTCAGTGATTCGAAAATTAGTTATCTTCAAGTAACCCTCACTTCTGAGCGCCAGATCTGTATGTGAACTGCTCCATGAACACTTCCAATTAGATATCTCATAAGCATCCCAAACACAGTAAGTCCAAAATTAACTCCATATTCTTCCTCACAAATCTCTCTATCCCTCTATGTTCCCTAATCTTCTCCAAAGAGTCGTCTAAGAAAGAAACTTGAGGCTACTCAGCAGTGCTTCCTCTTCCTGATGCGTATTCTGAATGGCTCCCAAATCCTCTCCTACCACTTCTAGATCCTTCTTCTAGCCCCTTCTTCTAGCCCCTTCTTCTCATCCACTCTGTGATGGGCTGCAGCAGCTTCACTACTGTGTATGGATTTAGCTTGTTCTAAATAGCCTTTTTAGATCCTCTTTTTTACAAAATGAATTAATGAGTCATTAAATGAATCAAGAGAAGAGGAATTAAGAAAGAATTCAAAGTTTTAAGCAAATGTGCTATAATTTTTGGCAAATAAGGTCCTATATGTGCTTTAACAATTAAGGATGCCCTTATTAGTACTATTAAAGAGGAAAAAATGATTAGAAATTTCTTACATGTCTTCTTTATCACCATATGCTTTCATCTTTAGACTTCTGTCTAACCAAGGGGTGGCAATAACCTCATTATTTCAGACTGTTCTAATTTAAAATTCTCAATAATCTGGAGATGGGCTGGGCTTAAGTCCACTTTTTCATTTCTGCCAAAAGCATTGATTAATTACAGTGGGAATGACAAGACAGCTACTTGACAACATTTTGTTAGCCATTAATTAATTTTATGTTCTTGAAAGTAATAAAATTGCATTTCTTTCAAAGGAATTTATAATCAGTCTGAACCACACAATTTAACACTTAATTACATACTGTCTTCTATTGTTCTTTGATTCCTTCCTCTCTTCCTTTTCCCTCTTTCTCCTTTCTTCCCCGACCCTATCCACCACAAAGGTTTACACGGTGATGACACTGTTCTAGTCCATCTTGAAGAATACAAAATGAATCAAAGGGCATCGCTTCTGCCCTCAAGGAGCTTCCTATGTGGGAAGGAAGATGTGGTACATAAAGGTACACATGACTATATTATACGGATGAAAACAATTACATTAAAGAGTTTGAGATAAAAATCTAAGTGCTGTGAGAATTCTCAAGAAGAGAACAATTACTTCCAAACTGAGAGAGAACAGGATTGGGAATAAAGAAGGATATTTTTGAGATAAGGAATATTGAAAAGGTATTATAAGCTTAGGAATGAGCATGCACAGATTCCAAGAAGCAGGAAAATGTAGAGCACAGGTAGAAACCCCTTGAGGTACTAGAGAGAACCTAAATGTCGGAATCAGAAGGACTTGGGTTGGAATAATTGCTCTATAACTCACTTAGCTGTGTGACCTAGGCCAACTTACTTATACCCTTAGTTTTCTCAACTTTAAAATGTGCATTATAACTCTAAGTCATAGAATTGTTCCAAGAATTAATTTGGATAATGCTTGTAAAGGTCAGGTACATAGTAAGTAAGAAAATTGTAAATCAAAAATGCAAATACCCTTTTCTTTTAAGAAAAAAAGAATACATTAGACATAAACAGTCTGTTGAAGAAACTACGTAACAAATGTTTAGGGGCCGCTCACCCAGTTCAAGATGAGGCACTGACTTTATTGACTCTGCTGCCGTTATCTGTTTTGCATTTCTTAACAGAGATGCATGAACCCTTTCATTCCAGAACACAGCTAACATTCAGTTAACTTCAAAGAGAAGTTGATTTGCCAAAATCCATTTATTTATACTTCAAGTTAAATGTTAGAAACAGTGCAGTGAACTGTTATCAAGGAGTTCCCCTCTCGGTTTATTATTTTCAAATCGTAGTATCACTATCAAGTGGAGTTTTCACTAGAGGTGATTTTATTCAGTTCTTCAATCACATAATTAATGGAAAAAATTTTACAAATCACAGACCTAATTGTTATGAAGGATATTAATCATATAAGAAATGGTTCCATGCTTGCTGGTGTTTCTAATTAAACATGTATGAAAACAACTCAATGCCACAGAGCATACATTGTGATAATGCCCACATGAGACTGACGTGTAAATATCAGGTCACTGTCATTTATGGGATTAAGATGCAAGGTGCTTAGTGGTTATACATAGACAAGTAACTGGGACTAAGGGGAGTCTAAGAGCCTTGTCCAAGAGCTGCGAATATAACCTCAGTCACTTGGCACCAATAAGTGATACATCGATGCATCAGGGAATTCTTCAGAGAAATAGCACGCAGCTCTGCCTTGAGGAAACCATACAATTGTGATAGGCAAAAATGCAGGGTGGAAACACTTTACAGGGAGACAGAAAGATACTTGACCAAGTCCCCAGACTGGGGAAAGTACAAGAGGTCTTTCTGTGATAGCATCCAGTTGCCACAAAGAGTTCATATGAGAGCCTAGAAGAAGAGAATTGTTAAAAAAAAAAAAAAAAAAAGGACAGTAGAAATGGTCACTTAATAAAGAGCTTCAAATGCCAAGATAAGACAGGACTGGCCATTGGAGGGAAAATTCATTTAGGTTTGCTCAAGGAGAGGAGAGACATGATCAAATCACTCTTCCAGCACAGAGAAGCACAGCAGAGGTCAGAGCAGACTGGAGACTAGAGGCTGCGAATGAAGAAACCAGTGAGGGGCCATCCCAGCAGGGTCGGTGTGAGGCAGAGGGCCTGTGGGAAGAGCAGCCAGGGACTGACCTTTAGACTGTATCTGTCATCCTATGATTTCATCAGTCTAGCCTCAGAGAAAAGGAATCCTTATCCTTGTCTTCTCCATCACCTGAGTTACCAAGGTGAGCTAAAAGCTGGAGCTATAGCTTTGTCACACGTAAGTTGAGTTTCAAGAACTCAATCTCACTGCAAGCTCCGCCTCCCGGGTTCCCGCCATTCTCCTGCCTAATATGTTTTATAGGAGGGAGAAGTCATTTCTGAAACATTTAGATCCAAATAGAGAGTACGCTGAAAGCTTATATGAAGCAAGAAGCTGCTGACGTATTACGTGAACAGCCATGGTGAGGATAAGTGTTTGGATTTTCTAAAAATTCTAAGTTTATCTGTATTGACCTCTACAGTCTAGTCACTGGCTTAAGAAATTGGTCTGTCCATTTCTTCACTCACACTGTGCAGAATTGATATAATGTGTATTTGGTCAGCTCAGTGACCTTCTACGGCCATTTGAGCCACACAGTCAGCAGTGAACTCAGAAAAAAAGGGGCAACCTTCTCTGAGGGACAAGTTCCTTAAACCACAAAATACGGTCTCTCTTCTTCATCCTTGTTCCTCTGAGAACCTGCATCACAATCACCTTCCTACAAAATTGAAAAGGCAAAACACACCGATGACGGATTTTTTTAATCACAAATGTAATAACCCACCACGTCTCATGACAAAGAAAGAGGTCAACAGAGAGGCAATTTGGTCTAGGAGTTTAATAAAAGCATGTTTTCCTTGGAAGCAGTCTCCAACGCCATCTTCCAAGCGTGGCAAAACAGAGAGCACGAGAGCAGTGCACCGAAGTGAGGGCTCCAAAGACATCCCTGGGGGCTTGTGCTCCATTCTCAGGACTGTCAGAAGGCACCAGAGCTGCCTGGATGGCACAGCCAGGGCACTGGACCAGGCACAGTGTCAGTGCCAGAAACGACATCGACATCCCTTTCCACATCACTGTCTGCAGTAGGATTTTATTCCCTTTCTTCTGCTCACACTCTTTCTCTTAGCCTCAATCTGGCTTTACATCGGCGCATACATACCCATCTGACAGGCTCTTCCATGAAATTTGCTGTTCCAATCTCAAACTGGCCCCCAGCTTAAAGACAGCCAGGTACACAATGAGGAGTAGGTCAGTAAAAGTCAGGGAAAATTAGGACACTTCCCTGGGTGGCAGGAATTAACTTACAGGACTCTTGCAGGCACAGGCGTATTTCAGGGGAGCACACTGTGTGTTTAAAAATGCTTTAGAAAAGCAGGCTTCCAATTGTAGCTTTTCCTAACAAAAGACAGGGAGACTTCTGCCAGAGGTAAAGCTTCCAGGCTGATGGCAGAGGGAGGGCTGGGCCATCAGTCAGCGGGAAGCAGAGCGCCTGCAGGACACATTCCCCACAGTGCTGATCTGGTGTCTGCCTGCCTTTCTTTCAGGATGTGGATTTCTGCCTTGGTGTCCTGCTGGTGAATTCTCTCCAGTTATAAAACATTGTGTTACCTTCATTCGCTCTTAATTAAAAAGGGAAAAGAAACTCCTAGGGCTCTGACAATAGGAAAAAAAACAAGGAAAGAAAGAAAAGGAAAGGAAAGAAGGAAAGAAAGGGAAAAAATGAAGAGCTCTTTGAGTTGCTGAAATCAAATGGTCAGATAACCTGATGTGGCAAGACAGAAAGGACAAAAAAAAAAAAAAAAACAAAACACCATGGAGTCATTGAAAAGGGTTTTAATCTCTGTGAGCAATGTGGATTCTGTGAAACAGACATGTTTTCAGGGGGAAATGCGGAGCATCTGTGATACCAGGGAGGACAGGTGTAAGATTCACAGATAGAGGCTCCACACCCCTCAGCACTCACATCCGGTGTTCACTCTCCCTGCTTCTTGGGCTACCAGATGGTTCATTCTTTCCACAGGTATCTAGAAAAATCTGTCATAGACTCCACACTATACTAACACTTTGACATTTAGAATCTTAGAAAACAATAAATATATAGTCAGCAATACTGATAGTTTTAATTTCCTGAGTCCTATCTGAGGTCAGCTATATTAGGTATTTGACATTCACAGTCTCTTGATCCTCACACAAGTCCTGCCAGGAGGGACAAAGACCTCAAGCGTATGGATGGAAAACCAAGACTCGGAAAGATGCAAGTCAGGGTGATAGAATTTTACAAATGTAAACATTGTCCAAAGAGACGCATCCCCTAAGTGACGAGTGGGTAAAGTGAGCGTTTGATCTCCCATCTGTCTAAGACAACAGTCTACCACGTGATGATCCCTACACAGTGGAGTCAGGAGCCAACCCCAATTCCATGTTCAGTCACACTCCGTACACAGGATGTACCCACTCCTGCCTTGCTTCATTTGGGGCCTGAACTAGGTGCATTTTCCCAAATTCCTTGTTACAATATAAGGCCTATTCTAAAATCGAAGCGAGTCCCACTTAACATTTTCCTTTCTAGTCCTCACAGCCTTTCCCTTCTTCGACCTCCCTTACATCAACTCTAACTCCATCCAGGGTTATTCTCACCATGTACCTTGTACCTCCATTCTCAAGCTGCAGAGATTTCTAGGCAACACATTCGTCTTCAGTGGACCCCTCCCTCTGTCCCCCATGACAAAGGCAAGCTTTGTGTTTTAGCTGACCTGACATGAAAATTCAGCTCTGTTGAACTCTATGTTTGATGCTATGAATTATGATGTGCCCCAAATTCATAAAACCGGATACACAAACAAAATTTACAAAGCAAATGCAAATCAGGTGGATGATTATTCCTTCACAAAAGGATCCACCATAGATTTCTTTAAATAGTAAGCTTCTCTGATGCGCTTATGATATGACTTGATTTTTCCCCCAGGGATATACTCTTTGCATAAATAAAGCAAAGCAGGCTGCAACAAAAGAGAGCATCAGAAAGATTTGCCTGGAGACCTCACATTTCAGGGCTGTTTACTGAGTCCAGAGCTGTTACCAGGCCCCAAATCACTCGTTGCTGTGCTTCGTAACGTTCAGCAGGAGTTATGCCCTTCTGACTCTCCTAGTGACCTAGTGTCCTGCTGTGCAGCCTGGCATCAGTTGGTGGTCTTACTTGTGCTCCTAAGTCATCCTGGGATGAATGAGCACCATTCCCTCATTGCCACTTACCCAAACTATCCTGTAGAATGTTCACCTTCAAAAATAAAGGGCCACTGAATAAAAGCCTTCAATTCCTGGCTAGGTTTTGCATTAGGATTAGACTCTGTAACAGTCAGGATAAGTAGGTTATGCTGAAATAGCCCAC
Organism: Trachypithecus francoisi; assembly: GCF_009764315.1. NCBI lineage: Eukaryota > Metazoa > Chordata > Mammalia > Primates > Cercopithecidae > Trachypithecus > Trachypithecus francoisi. Next base: position 119,889,337 of record NW_022681473.1, on the reverse strand, counting down.
AACATGAACGTCTCAGTGACTTAAAGCAGCAAAAGTGTACTCTCATTCACAATAGACATCTCTCACAGGTGTGGCAGGGAGGAGCTTTTTTCATCCATTCACTCAGGGACCCCCGATGGGGCAGTCACAGTCTCGAAAGTCACTGGTTGTCATGATAGAGGAAAGAGAGTGCCCAGGAGGGTCTCGCACTGGAAGTAAAAAGTTTAGCCCACCCACCCACACATGTCATCTGTAGCTGCCTCTCATTGGCCAGCACTAGTCAATGTTCTTCCTCACAAAGAAGGAAGTACAATCCTACCACAGGAAGTGCTCGGGATGCAATATATTCAGTAAGTGGCACCCATGATCACCATAGGCCCACAGTGGTGCCCCAGGCTATTCTATAACCACAGAGGACAAGGGCTTGAGATCCCGGGACTGTAGAGGACAAATGCATCACAATAGTTCTGTTTGACCTGGTCTACACTCATTCTTTGGAGGAGATCTCTAGTTATATCCCTGATCACACCAGCCTCATAAGCCTCACCCCCAAAGGAAAGGACTGTAGAGCTCTCCTGAATTTAGAATAGGTGCCTAGGCATACACTGCTTCGCGGAGTGCCTCTTCCAGGGCTGTCTCTAAGTCTGAGAATGAGGTTTTATGTGCTTTGCTGAAGTTCCCAGAGTCCTGCAGAGGCACCTTTGTCCTGTGATGTTCTTGCAATAAAGCCTTTAATCTATTTCAAAAGGAAGCTGCCTTCTCCTATTCTCTTGGCTCTTCTCGTTGTTGGGTTATTATTTTTCTCTTTTTTAGGGATATTGAAACATTTTCTGCTTCCCAAATTTTCCCTCCTTCTGCTAGCTTTTTCACAAGGAAGAGAGGAAAAAAAAAACAAAAAACCACAAACAAATAAAACTGTTTCTGTTAAATCAATGGCCATCCCTCTCCCCTCAAGCTTTCTCGCCATTTTGAGTTGAGAGATGCAGGTGCCAGGTCTCCCTGGGTGAAGTGGTTTATTTTCAAGCCATGGAAAGATTACAAGGTAGATTTCTGTCAACTCCTACACATCCTTGAATGCAAACACCAAGCACTCTTATTAAAGGAGTTGTCAAGATGCATTAGCCAAATGGGATGAGGCTTCCGAAAGAGGAGAATGCCTAATCAGATGAGGGGAAGGGAAAGGGGCTGTATTTCTGACAAGATAATAATGCAGAGATGTCTCTTATTCACATGAATGGGCCACAGGGAAAACACTAATAACTGAAACACACAAATGTGGTTAAAATCTTTACTTGTTATTTCTTCAAAACCTAGGTTATTGTTGTTTTAAAATTTTCTAACAAAAAAGAAGCATTTTCTTTAGGGAAATAGGAAGGATTTGAGTTAGAAAGGTAGTTTGTTAAGTCTAGGTGAGCTAATAATGTATGCTAAGGAAATTGCTGTGGGTAGATGCAAGTGAAATAGAAAATAGGAGGAATAAGGACTGAGCATCTCTTTCCTCTTTCAAAAAGAGAAAAGGAAGAGATAGAAATATGAAAACAACACCACACAATGAGCATGCTGGATGGTAGGATATGAAAATGGAAAAGGGAGATGGAAACTTCTTAGAATCCCCGCTGTCAGGAGTAATACATAAAACTACCTCATTTAATACACACAACAAATTGATGAGATATCATTCATATATTCCTTCCTTCCAATATTCATTTATTCATCTTTCACTCATTCAATCATTTATTCCAAACCATTTAACTAGGGTCCTACTATCTATCTGTCTGCCACAATGCAAGTAGCTGATGACAAAGAGAAAACAGAGCTCCTGCCTTCAAGTTGTCTACCATCCAGTAACGACAATGTCCACAGAATAAGGAAACTGAGACTCAGAAAATGTCTTACCTAAGGTTTTGTAGATATTCATCACCCAAGAGAAGATTTATTCTCCAGTCTTTCTGACACCATCTAAACCCAAACTACTCAATTCTGGCCAGCTATCACACTCAGCTGATGGAATTCCATACCCAGAGGTTCGGAATGAGAATCTCCATGCATGAGACCTCGACAGTGATATTTTTTTAAACTTCCTTACTAGACTTAATCTAATGACCAGCTGTTTCAATACTATGATTTCATAATGCCATCTTCTGCCCCTTTACCATCCCTGCACTGATCCTGAGCCATAAACTATAACATTTTCACATCAGATGCAGAAGAATACTGAAGTCCGCTTAGTCCTAGCATCCCATTGTCATGCTGCGTGGTAAGGTAAAGTAGTAGCGATTTTTGCAAATATCATCTATTCTAAATGCAACTATTAAAACTGTCAGCATTTCAGATTTCAAACATCTCTCCATGCTGCTCAAAGGACTACCAATAATGTCATTACTTAAAATCCCCAAGGAGAGCAGTCCTTTTAATCTCACCGTCCACAGCTACTTGAAAGCTGAATCAATCCGCTAGGTACCATGAACTTCGGAAGCTCTGAATGATTGTGATCCTACCACAGATATGCCGATGTTCCAGCTGACACAATGCACCTGTGTCTGTGTCTGTCTGTGTCTGTGTGTGTGTGTGTGTGTGTGTGTGTGTGTGAGAGAGAGGAGAGAGGAGAGAGGAGAGAGGAGAGAGGAGAGAGGAGAGAGGAGAGAGAGAGAGAGAGAGAGAGAGAGAGAGAGGAGAGAGGAGAGAGTGAGAGAGAGACTTCTTTGGAACCATATAAGATTTCTGTTAACTTATTACAGAGGACACTAATAAAGGGAAATGAGGTTTCCAAGTGGACAATAAAGCAGCACAAAGATACACGATATCAATGGTCACTGAGGAAGTTAACCAGACAGGGGAAGAGAGACTTTCAAAGATGAACCACAGGAAAACACACTTGCACAGGAATCAGGCCATAAGAAAGAAAGACGTGCTGGAAACCAGCTTCTACTTTTTACTTAGTGAATGAGACATATTTTGACAGATGTAATGAGATTAAAGGAAGGAGAGGATTTAAAGCAATTCAAAATGGTATCTGTATTTTGAATACATATAATTCACATTTTCTTTTTTTTTTTTTTTTTTTGAGACGGAGTCTGGCTCTGTCGCCCAGGCTGGAGTGCAGTGGCCGGATCTCAGCTCACTGCAAGCTCCGCCTCCCGGGTTCACGCCATTCTCCTGCCTCAGCCTCCCGAGTAGCTGGGACTACAGGCGCCGCCACCTCGCCCGGCTAGTTTTTTTTTTTTTTTTTTTGTATTTTTAGTAGAGACGGGGTTTCACTGTGTTAGCCAGGATGGTCTCGATCTCCTGACCTCGTGATCCGCCCGTCTCGGCCTCCCAAAGTGCTGGGATTACAGGCTTGAGCCACCGCGCCCGGCCTAATTCACATTTTCTTATTGGGAATAGCCTAGAAAAGAGTTGTGGTAAAAAGTGGCAATCTAAGTTACCTTTTGCCACCATCTTTACTCTCCCAGTGCCCCCCTCATCCCCCTGACACACACAAATATTCTCTTTCCTTGCTTCCCTTCCCTCCCCTACAATTTCCTTTGGTATAAACATTCTAAATTATTTACATCTAGGTTGAAGGCAGCTTGTAGTCTGACTGAGACCAGAGCAATCAAAATATAATTGTGCTATGATATGCTAATACATTATGCTAACGTTTGATTAAGGAGACGATGAAAACGGAACAATGAGGATAGGGCCATCCAGTGGCTAAAGAACGTTCAAAAAGAAGTTTACACGAGAATCTTGACCTTTTAGAGAATCTGTGTGGCTAGGTGAGAAATCAATTTTAAACAACATCTCAATGAAGCTGGTTCTGTAAGTGGCAGATCCAGAAAAAGTAAAGCTCGGGGATTTCTCTGTGTGGATTCCCAGGAAGCAATTAAGAAGGGTTTTGTACCATGGGAAAGAGTGGGCTCCATGTGGGACATGGGACTGAGCTAGAGACAGACCTACCAGGAAAAGTCTTTTCTTCTTGAGTGAACAACAGAGCTGAAAGCATATTCTCAAAGTGTGGTCCCCAGACTACAAGGATCAGTTTTACCCAGGAACTTATAAAAAATGCAATTCATGGACCAGGCACAGTGGCTAATGCTTATAATCCCAGCACTTTGGAGGTCTGAGCCAGAAGCATCGCTTGAGCTCAGGAACTCAAGAGCAGCCTGGGCAACATAAGGAGAGTCTGTCTCTACATAAAATTTTAAAATTAGCCAGACATGGTGCTGCATACCTGTGGTCCCAGCCACTAGGGAGGCTGAGGTGGGAGGATCATTTGAGCCCAGGAGGTCGAGGCTGCAGTAAGCTGTGATTGCATCACTGCACTCCAACCTGGGCAACAAATAACCTGTGTTTAAAAAAAAAAAAAACAAAACAAAACAAAACTCTAAGGGCATGGGTAAAGGAATCTGGATTCAACAAGCCTCCAGGTGTTTCTGATGTGCACCACTGGCAGAGAGAAATAACTCTGGCTCAGAACGGGGTTAGCATTAGGGTGAAGTAGGAAATAGAAGCAGAATTGACTATAAAAGTCAATTACATATACAACTGTGGCAGGGTATTTTATTGTTTAGTGCTCTCACTAGTAACTTTCCTAACCCTATTTTCTAAGCCAGAAACCTGCTGCTGCTCAGGAACTTTGACAGCTGGACAGTAAAAGCTTCTTGAAGACAAAAGTTTTTCCTGTTTCCTCTTTTTTAATAGCAATTTATGTTATTAACAGTAAACAGTAATAATGGCTGCTACCATTGGCTAGTGTGTGTGCAGGCTTTGGTCTAGGACTTTACATGTATAAACCTCAATCTTCAACTTTAAGAAATCGTTACTACGATTTTCTCCACTTTTCCCAATGAGTTTATTGATAAAGAGAGACAGCAAGGAAGTGGCAGAACTTGAATTCAAAACCTGGCATTGAGTTGCCATAAAATTTAGTAGATTGACATTCCTGTGGAGAGGAACGATTCAAGAGAAGCATGGATACTAAGAGAAAAAGAAAAAAACAAACAAAACGTAAGTTTGTGGATACTAGAGACAGAAAGTTATTCGAGCAATGGCCAGAAGTCTCCAATTTGGAAGACAGACACCAACACATCATTTCATTCTTCTACATAGTATTTGCAGAGTATTAACTGTATTTGCTTATGATGAATTGAGATGCAGGGTTAATTGTTGATCACTGACACTCAAAATTCTCATTCTTAACCTCTTCTACCAAAATTTCCCCTTTTGCTATCTTCCCAATTCAGTTGCTTATCAGAAAACTCCCATTCCTGAATTCCTATTAAAATATATTATACACCAGCATATTAATGTTCCAAATAACTAATTATTAAATTTGTATGGCTTTTGCACAGTAAAGCTGCCAAAAATAACTCACAAGTCCAGCTGATACCAAGTCACTTCCCTACTCAAAACCTTCAGTGACTCTCTGTCGCCAATGGAGAAAAGTCCGGTACCCTTAATGGGACATTTGAAGAGCCTCCACCCTCTTCAAGCAGCATAACCTCCAGCCCTGGTTACCACGACACCATCAACTCTCCGCCTCTGTGAGCCTAATTCGTTAACTGATTCTGATTACTCTTTGGCTGTCCCTGCCATTGCTCTTTCATTCAAGTCTTTCCACACATGAGGCTTCACCTCTCCATATCTTACCCATGCTCCTTATCCACTCACTCACCTCCTCTCTGCAGCTTTCCTTGGCCATCCATGCCTATGTAATTACACTCTCCTCTACATCATCGTTGGTCCTTAAGATCATTGGCAATCGCTCGTGTCTGGTTTTGTCATCTCATTTTACACTGTTGACTGGATGTGTGTGTGTGCCTGCCTGTGTGTATATGCATGACATGGTTTAAATATATGTCCCTGCCAAATCTTAAGCTGAATTACAATCCCCAGTATTTGGCATAGGGCGTGGTGGGAGATATTTGGGTCGTAGGGGGAGATATCTCAGAGTTTCAGGCTGTCCTCCTGAGATCTGTTTGTTGGGGTATGGTACCTCCTCCCTACTCTCTTTCCTGCTTCCTCTCTCACCACGTGGAGATACCAGCTCCCCCTTTACCTTCTGCCATGGTTGAAAGCTTCCTGAGGCCTCCCCAGAAGCCAAGCAGATACCAGTGCCATGCTTTGCTTCCTGTACAGCCTGAACAAACAGGAGTCAATTAAACCTATTTTCTTTATACATTATCCAGTCTCAGGTCTATCTTTATAGTAATGCCAGAACGGCCTAACACAACAGCTTACTATAAATCAGCCTTTATACATGTTCATGCCCTATCTCTACAAGAAAACTTCTGATCCTTAAAAAGTGGTACTAAGATACATGTTTGCCTCATCTCTGTATTTCTTCTACACCCAGTCTACTCTCGTACATAGCAGGCATTCAGTATTTGCTAAATTTAAAGGGACCACGATGCTCTACTTTGATACGGAATCATACAATGCCGCTTTTTTCCTTTAGCAACCTCAAACCCATATTTTGCATCTGCAATACAAACACTCCTCAACAATATGCTTCCTGGATTCCTCTTCAGCTTCTTTTCTGCTCAAGACCTTTCCCATCGGGCGAGGTGGCAGGCGCCTGTAGTCCCAGCTACTCGGGAGGCTGAGGCAGGAGAATGGTGTAAAACCCGGGAGGCGGAGCTTGCAGTGAGCTGAGATCCGGCCACTGCACTCCAGCCCGGGAGACAGAACAAGACTCCGTCTCAAAAAAAAAAAATGAAAAATGTACTTGTACACATTCACCCCAAATGCTTTGCACATTGAAGTCACATCCTCCGTAATTCATTTGCATGGTCAAAATCCCCTTGGGAACACGCTTATGGTAAATAAACTGAAACAACCTCCTCAGGAAGAACAGCATGAGGATAATGAAATAAGGAGTAGCAAAAACCACATTGGAAGATGAGCATTTGCAAAGAGACAAAGAGTTGATGATATGGAAATCTTTTGCTGGCCACAGAACTCCCTCAAGGATTGACAAAGGAGTGTCAGATATGTGCCTATCTTTGGGAGGGTGCTATTAAGACAGGGCAGTAAGCTCGGCCTAGAAATCAGAGTCCTTGACAAAGACAATGGGGAAGGCAGGGACTGTCTGGGAGTGTGTGCAGTGGAGGCCTTGTCTGGCTTCCAGGTGGGCTGAGGGCTGCTCTGAGGCAGGAAGTCAGCCTGTGCTCACCTGAATGTACCGATATAACTCCCAGAGTTGCTTTGGTTCATGGTTCCCTTGATGTCTTAAGAGAGATTTGATTAGGCTAGGTGGAAAGTGGAAAAAGAAAAAGAAAAAGAAAAGAAAAAAAGCCATGTTAGAAATCACTAGGATGCAGGAAGGGGAGGAGGAGAGGAAGAAGAGTGAAATCAACTGTGAAAAAGAAAAAGGGAAATATAGCCAGAGATGTATAAAGCCTGTCAAATCTCTCCAAACTGTAACAAAAGCATGGGAGAGATAGTTTCTCTTTAATGAATGCTTTGATCAGCCACAGTTGATATAATAATTATATAAAACTAGAGCAAGACAGAAATAAGATGTGTTTTTCTCTCACATAGCCTGTAACCTTTGTGATTGGTTCATTTATTTAAGAAAAGAACAAGGCTCTTCAAAACAGACGCATATGTCAGAAGAGAACCTATTTTCCCCACTGACTTATGCAGGAAATTTGCAGCAAAGCCTGCATCCCTTTTCCTCCCTGCTCTGGAAGGAAGGGAGCATCTGCCAGCCATGACTCTGAAAGTGAACTAATGGTGGTGGAGTTTTCCTCAAATGTGTCTCAGGCTAATGCCTTCTCCTAACCCACAGCTTGACAGTACCTGCTTTTCTTCCTTTCTACCCCAAACTGTTCTCCCTACTTCAGCTGGCTCTCCTACCAATTGACATTAGTCGGGTATTGCTCAAGTAATAAGATACCTCGTGCTGCTTGAAGTATTGACTTGGCTAAAATCCAGAAAGGGAGGAGTAAGCATCCTTTTTTTCAGAATGGTACTCCCACAAGCACACGTGCTTTTTAGAAATAGCAAGGGAGAGAGGTGGTTGCCATGGGAACAGAGGTGGACACACAAACAGGAGTAGCACATTGCAGGGACCCCTCCTAGCTTCTGCACCCCCAGAGCCTCTCCTGAAAGCTTTCTCCACCTGCAAAGGAAGAGCACACACTATGGTGATGGTTAAACTTCCACATCACAGATGAAGAGTATGCTTGATCCTCAGGTTGTCAGCATGGCAGTTCAGCTGGGGCTGAGTGATTCTGGATCTGGACAGAAGGGAAGAGAAAATAATGTCTGCTTCTCCAATCAATGTCTTGGGAATCCCCTAGACTGGTGATATATTTGAGCCACAAGCTCCTGAAACGTTGAAATAGCACAAAACACAGCAGTCTCTCATAATACGCACGCTGGTATGGTTCTCTGCCAGGCATAACCAGATTGAAATTGGGATGGGTCCCGAGAATGGCATTCCCACTGATCATTCTTACCCTGCACTGGCCCATTGTAGGGGTATGACAGATACACCAAGGCAACAGGAGAAAGAAGGTGAAGACAAGAAGGCCGTGTATAGGGAGATGGGATGTGGGGACCAATGGGGAGAAAGCAGGCTGTACTCTGTAGTACCTGTGGCCAGGGGGGAAAGCAGGCTGTACTCTGTAGTACCTGTGGCCGGGTGGGGGGGAAGCAGGCTGTACTCTGTAGTACCTGTGGCCGGGGGGGAAAGCAGGCTGTACTCTGTAGTACCTGTGGCCGGGGGGGAAAGCAGGCTGTACTCTGTAGTACCTGTGGCCGGGGGGAGCTACAGAGTATGAGATTGTGTCTCTCTAAAAATTGAATTGAAAAATTAGTCAATCTAGTTTCAAAAATCAGGTTTTTGGAAATGAAAAACAAAAGTCAACCAGCTATGAGGTAAAATGCCTAAAAACAGCTGGTTAAGTAGTACTCCCTTTGCAAAGAATGGCTTCAGGGAACGGTGGAGGGCTGGCCGGGGCAGCCCCAAGCAGAGCCTTGCCTATGTGGTTAAGACAAGGGGGGCCCCAGGATGCAGCAGAGCTAGAAGCCTTCCCCCTGCCCCATGCTGGATGCTGATTTATTGGGACTGGAACAATTTGTCTAAAGCTGTAATTTTAACTACCTCCGTGCTGAGCAGCCAATCAGTGGGCTCACTCCACACAGCTTTTACGAGTCCCCATAAAAGCAGCAAAATGAAAACTCAGGGGCCCTTAAAATATACTCCAAGGGTTTCTGCAGTGCAATTGGAGGCTTTTATGACTCCTGTCAGGACTTTTATGACCCCGTAAAACCAGGCAGCAGCCTGGCCTGAGATGAAAAGTGGCCCCACTGTCTTAAAGTCTAAATGGTCTGTACATTTACAAGGCCTCCAGGAAAGACGAAGGGAACGCCATGGAGTGGGAGGGGTTGCCTTGAGCAAAGGTGGGTCCTGGGGTGGAAGAACCAGGGAGTGAGGGCAGGGGAGGAAAGGAAGCAAGGGCAGGTGGGAGAGAGGGAGGAGAGGTGCATATGAGCCTGGCTTTAGAGTCCTTCAGCCATTCAAAGCACTGAAATACCAAAACCCCAGTACTATTCACCATACACAATGGGAGCTGAAGGTTCTACAGGCAGCCTCGTAGCTAACATGGTCTGGGCAAAAGCCACCTTCATTGGAAAGATGAAAAATGAAGCTGCCAGGGAATCACAGGCTCGAGAGCACTTTTTCAAGGGCATCTTCCAATTATTGTGACACCTGCATTCCAGGAAGAAAAAAGAGAGAGAGCGAAAAGACAAAAAGGGAAAGAAAATGGAGAGAAACACAGCTCAGATCATTGTAAGTGTTCCACACAGTTCAGAAAAAAATTTGTCAATGACGGTGTGAACACTTTTTATCCAGCCACAGCCTGTGCTATGCCTGCAAACCCACTGCCTGCATCCTTACCACCTCCATGCCAGCTCTTAGCTGAGGCCCATCGAGGCTCCTTTCAAGTCACTATGACTGAGACAATCTGATCCTGTGCCTTTACCTGGAGTCTTAAATCTTCTAAACATATTAGCCTGGCCCAGTGTTCCGCAAGTACCCAGAAAAAGCCAGAGTCATCCTGCAGAAGTCACAAACAGAGGAACAGGAATGATGCAGTGTGGCCATTCCTAGCAGAAGCACATTGAGAGGTGATCTGCCCTCCAGGCAGGGCAAGAGGCTGGGTGGGCCAGGGGCATGAATTTCTGCAAAGCCACTCTGGCTGTCAAGCCCCTACATACAGAACCCAAACAAGAAGGAGAAATGATGTACGATGACTTTAGATCTCAGAGAATATCAAAGAAACAGAGGTGACAGTGTTTTAAAATGCCCAGGGTGGAGTCCAGCTGCAACTGTTAGGCCAGCCTAGCAGTCAGCCCAGGAGAGGCCACTGTGAAGCTGACCATGTTCATAAAGTGATTGATTGTGGAGGCTATGGGCTGTCCAGGCTGGGAAGGAGAGAAAGATAGGAAGCCAGTGATATGTTTGGATGAATTATTGTGTGAACTCCCATTTACAGGAGTGTTTCCCTCCATCTAGAGGGGTGGGGGTGTGGCAGAGCAAGGAAGGAGATGCTTCAGCATGCAGGCTGGGGAGAGTCCTGGCAGAGCATAAACACACTCCCAGGAAGCCAGGTGTGCCTCAAGGGGGGCTGCAGCAATGACACTGAACTGGCAATGATTCCTCCTTAATCACTCATGCTTCCAGGAACCTTGAAGAGTGGTGGGTAAAGCAAGTATGAAGACAACAAGACCCAGCTGTAAATCCAAGACACCACTACGTGTCACTGGGCAAGTCCTTAATCTTTCTGAGCCACTTCCTCATCTGTAAAGTGGAGATAAAACATTTGCCTCATATGGCCGCTCTAAGGATTAGAGAAGATAAGGTGTGTAAGTGGGATTTGAGTAGCATCTTAATGAATGGACAGCAGTTTTCCAGCACCTAGAGAGAAAAGCTGCAATTTCAGGTAGAGGGAACTGCACAGTGGCAGGCGATATAAAAGAACAACCCACATTTCAGACACAGACATCTGTTATGCCTAGCACATCCATCTCTTGTAGTGGATATGTACATACTAATTTACTCTACATGTGTGTCAGGCACTGTGCTGGGTATGGCAGGTGCAGGGGAGGGAGTCAGGGGAACAGCAGGGTGACTGCTTTTCCTTCCTTAACTTTTGGACTCATCCAATCCATTCTTCTCACAACCCTTAGCATCCTGTACTTAAAACACAGACTGACCATGTCCCTAATGAAAACTCCTCAGATATGTGATGCAACCCGTAAGAGAAAGTCCAATTCCCTAGGGTAGTCCCCCTGAAAATGGTCCCATTTCCCTATAGAATTTATGTTTATGTATTTTTTAATTAACATGGAAATTAATGCTCCCAGTCTTAAAGCTTGAAACCAACATTTGTTTTATCTGAGTTCCTTTCTCAGGAAACTGACCCTCAGGCCTCCCAGATAATGTCAAGGAACTGAAACTCACCAGATTACCACATGCAGACAATGACAGGCTAGACCCCTCATTAAGAAGGACTGCTCCCTTACTTGTCCTTAATTCCTATTTTCCTGCATGTAGCTACATTAATTTCCCACTGTAGAAACCCCCAATTTTAGTTGGTTAGGGAAAGATGAATTTAAGACTGATCTGTCTCCTTGGCTGATGACACCTGAATAAAGCCTTCTTTGTTGGCTTCATTCATTGTCTTGGTGGTTGGCTTTCTGTGCAGCAAGCAATGGGACCTAGACCAAACTCCTGGCATTTCAGTAACACGCCCAAGCCCACATGATCTGGCCCCTGCTGAGCACCAGGCTCCTCTCTCAGCCTTGGTCCCTCTTCCCCAACTGATGCTCTCTTCCACTTGGGATCTTGGCACATGCCCTGCTCCCCTACAACTGCCTGGCTGACTCCTCCTCACTCTTGATGCCTCAGTCTCAGCACAGCTTTCTTTGAGAAGCCTCAATGATACCACCACAGCACCCAGACCAAACCAGACACACAGTTACACAGTCTCATCCCTCCAGACCCTTCTTTCAGACACTCACTAGATCCTCAACCTTCCATTCCGTTGTTGTATTCTGCAGTAGAATGGCAGTCCCATCACAGCAAGGGTGCTTTCATCCTAGCACCTAGCCCACTGTGTGGCACATAGAATGAAAAATGTAGATTATGTTAAATATTGCTGAATAGGCCTAGACTGAAAACAGGCAAAGAAGGTGTTTCATGACCTGCTAAATGCTTACATGGTAACCCATCCTTACCATGGAGCATCCACGACTGAAGCAGGACTTGGGCTTAAAGGAGATAGAAAGGTGAGATTGGGCATGCTGTGGAGGGTGCAGTAGAGGGCAGGGGTATCTAAGGCAGGCAGTCTGGCTCATTTCAATAATGCAAGTAAGAGGGAACAACAGTCTGAACTACCACAGTGGCAGCATAAATGCACATGGCAAATAAGAGACATTACAAATAAACTGCAAATAATGAGGAATAAGAGATGGGGAGGAATCTAGGACAGCTCTTAGGTATCTAGTGAATAGGTGCATAATGAGTTTAGGAGTAGAAATTCAGAATATGAAGTTGGATACAGAGTCCAGTTTGGGCCTTGTTAATATGAGGTATGTGTGAGATATATGAGGGAAATATCCAAACAGCAGCTGGAGAAATAGATCTGATGTCCAGGAAAGGCCAGAAGCATAAAAATTTGGGAGTTAGTGGTCCAAAAGCTAAAATTACTGAAGTGGGATGAAATAGTCCTAGGTGTCTGTGTAGAGCCACAGGAGGCTAGTGTGCTTATGATGAGACCCTGAAAAATACGAGCATATAAAAAAACAGACAAGAAGTTGCTTCCCTCAACAAAATCTCACCAATACACCTGCTCACATTAGATGCTCCTGTTTCTGTGCACCTCCTAATGATACCACTTGTTTTTGCCCCAGCATGTATTTTGTGCTAATAAACTTTTATTGAGTGCTTACTTGGTCAAGAGTTAGATATCCCTCTTGAGGGCTCCCTTAATATCGTTTAGACTTCCGTCAGCAACCCTCACTTTCTCCTATCATCTTTTTACTTGTCTTTCCATTAAATTACGAGTTCCTTGAATCAGAAATTACATATTTCAGAGCACCTTTCCCACTCCTCAGAATGTTTACTCATTGACTGCAAAAGAAGTTTACCATTAGGTAGGGAAGACAGATATGCATGTAAATAACAATAAAGAATACAACTGTTCTTCTCAAGGTAATCATTGACTTGTCACTAGCCAAATCCAGTGAGCATATTTGCAACAAGTATTTCATACGATTGGCTAATACTGTCTTCTTTAATGTCTTTCTCCACCTTTAGAGACATGAGCTCCCTTGACTTCTATTATGCTGCTGTTTATGTCTTTTTTTCTTCTTCTTCTTTTTGTTTTTTGAGATAGAGTTTCGATCTTGTGGCCCAGGCTGGAGTACAGTGGCATGATCTCAGCTCACTGCAACTTCCACCTTCCAGATTCAAGCAATTCTCCTGCCTCTGCCTCCTGAGTAGCTGGATTACAGGCACACACCAATGCACCCAGCTAATTTTTTGTATTTTTAGTAGAGATGGGGTTTCTACCATGTTGGCCAGGCTGGTCTCAAACTCCTGACCTCAGGTGATCCACCCTCCACAGCCTCCCAAAGTGCTGAGATTACAGGCGTGAGTCACCGCACTTGGCCTGTCTCTTCTACATGGTTGCTTTATTCCACTCTTCTCAATCCCCTTTAATTTTTGTATGTCTCTGAAATTCATAGACTTATTTTCTTTGTTCTTAATTATATCCACCCTAGGAAATCTGCACACATTGTCTTCATCCATCATTTGCAAACAATGATTACAAAAGCATAATCTTTAGCTCAGAATCCCTATATATACAACTGCTTCCTGGACTTGCACAATTGGAGGCCCTGTAGGCATTTCTTTTTTTTTTTTTTTTGAGACGGAGTCTCGCTCTGTCACCCAGGCTGGAGTGCTGTGGCCGGATCTCAGCTCACTGCAAGCTCCGCCTCCCGGGTTTAGGCCATTCTCCTGCCTCAGCCTCCCGAGTAGATGGGACTACAGGCGCCCGCCACCTCACCCGGCTAATTTTTTGTATTTTTAGTAGAGACGGGGTTTCACCGTGTTAGCCAGGATGGTCTCGATCTCCTGACCTCGTGATCCGCCCGTCTCGGCCTCCCAAAGTGCTGGGATTACAGGCTTGAGCCACCGCGCCCGGCCCCTGTAGGCATTTCAAACACAAGATGTCAAAACCCAGCTTGTCATCCTCTGCTACAAGTTCCATTTCTCCTCCTCCATCACTTAATTACCTCATTACCCAAGCCAAAAATATGGGACTTGTTCTAGATGCATTCCTTGTCCTTCAGATACAACTGATGACAACGAACTGCCTACTCCACTTTCCCAATAGCCTTCCTCTCTATTTGCATGGCTCCTGCCTTAGGTAAGATCTTTCTTCCCTCCTGGATGACTGTAATGCACTCCCAAGAAGTTGCTTCACCTGCAGCCTCTCTCTCCCGAACTATTTTCCAGTGGGTGTACTATGATGCAAATCGATCCCAGGAGGATTTTGTTTTCCTCTTAAGGTTTCCTCTCTTCTAAATTTCTTACAATGTTTCCCTATCTATCTAGGCATTAGAATAACTTACTGAACTTTTAAAATCAGGTTCTCAGACCCCACCCTAGATCCACCAAATCAGAAGTACGGGGTATGTTTCCCAAACTCCTAGAAGTTAGTATGAGGTACCCTCTCTGTGGATTGGCATTTGGGGCCATTTACATAATGGGTATCTTTTGTAAAATTTCCAGTGTCTTTCTCTGGGTATTTCCAATGCAACCACTCCTCTCCAGTCTCAGGAAAAATGCTCTTATGACACAACTCACACCCAGGCCACAGCCACACCAGTGCAAGCGTAGGCACCAGAGCCAACCTAACCAAACAGACTTCCTTTCAAAGTGAATTTGTAAGAGGAACATAGAAAAGTATTCAATCTTTTCAGGCAATTGTGTGTGTAAGATACAATCTTAGATGCTCTTACTTCTGTGTTCCATCAAGTAGATTAGAGAAGTAGAGTAAGCAGTTCTGCATAAAGAGGAGAATGAAAAAGCCATGAGAAAACAACAGAATTGAGGTCCCTGATGTGATTCCTGCCCTTGGTGACTATTTTTGAAGCAAAGTTGTAGTCTTATGTTTACACACCAAGAGCTCATTCTACAGCTGAACTTTGAACAATGTGAGGGTAAGGAGTGTGGACCCCCAGGCACTTGAAAATCTAGGTATGACTTTGACTCCTCCAAAACTAAATTATTATAGCCGACTGTTGACCAGAAGCCTTACCAGTAACATAGTCAATCAGCACATATTTTGCATGTTATATGTATTGTGTTATTTATCATATTTGTATAATAAAGTAACAAAAGAGAAAATGTTAAGAAAATCATATAAGAAAAAGTAGATTTACCATCAATTCAGTAAGTGAAAGTTAATCATCATAAAAGTCTTCATCCTCATAGTCATCACATTGAGTAGGTTGAGGAGGTAGAGGAAGAGGAGGTCTTGCTGTCTCAGGGTGACAGAGGTGGAAGAAAATCTGTTCATAAGTGGATCCACGCAGTTAAAACCCATGCTGTTCAAGAATCAACTGTGTATTTTTGATCTAGTTTTCTTTTCTTTCCCGTTAGATTGAGTAGGTTTCCATATATACATCCAAAATCATGCACATTAATAAACACGGACTATAAGTGCTTCATGAAAATAAGACTTCTGTCTTTACCTGTCCACTATCATCTCTAACCTTTCTCCTCCTCCCAAACTTCCCATATTTCCACCATGCTTAACTACTTGTCCTGCATGCCTGGACCTGCTGTTTCTGGCCTGCCTTTGTGAATGCAATGGCAGGTACATGTCCAGAATGCATTCCCACTTTCTTTATCTGGGTAATTAGCCTTATCATCCATGAAGACTTATTTCTAGCACCACTTCATTTAGAAATCCTTACCAGGCCCTTTAAGTGCAGAAAAGTCATTCTTTCTCCATGTCCTAAAACAGCTATATTTTACATAAAATGTTTATACCTGACATGGCTTTGGTCATGTGGCATCAACACTGATACTTGTCTGTTTCCCTCATTTGACTTAAAATGAAGGATACGGGCTATGCTTATATCCTGGGCTCTCTATTATTTGGCACAGTGTTGGACACATAGAATGTCCTCAATAATGTTTATTAAATGAAAGACTAAAGTAATCATTTAATCAATCACCTATTAATTACTAATTACTCAGAAGAAGATGTCAAAGGGAGAAAAGGATGGAAATGTGGACTACAGTAACTCAATCTCTGAGTCTCAAACAAGACTCTTACTGTGAAACTGCTGTTCTCAACTATGCAACGCAAGAGATGAATGGTTATTTCTTTTGTTTTCCCATTGAAGAGACAAGAATGAAGGTAAGAAACAAACAAAACAAAAGAAACAAACAAAAATCAACAACAACAACAAAAAACACCTCTTTTAAGTCCTGTTTCCAGGGTATCTATCAAAGATTAGATAACTCATCTTTTCAATAAAAGCTCCTCAGTAGTTAGAACGCATCGCATCTACTCTATGGTATATACTACAGTGCTTAATGTATAGTAAACAGTAATCGAACTGAATGAGTTGTTGAGCCCATTTATTGCACAGTATTGGTTTTTCTTGTACCTGAAGTCAATGTTCTTGTTCAGGTTAGACAGTATGTATATCACACATATAGAAAGTAATTTATCAGGTAACTGGGTTCAGAGCCTACTCACTATAAAAACAGACTAAGAGTCAAAATGAGATACTATTTTTAATATAACATATACATGGAAAATAGTTTACAGAGCTCAGTCCCTGCCTTGCAGGAGATGAAAATGTGATCCTTTGGTAGCTCAGACAAAATCCACCATGCTACATTAGGCTTGATAGCAAATTTTATACTTGCAAGCTTTTATAAAAACTGTGTATCTGAAATCTTAATAATGCAGGAAGGTGGATTACGTTTTTCTTCTCTGTTCAGGTTTACATCAACAGAATCAGAACTAATTCTGATTTGAAAGTCAGCAGTTCTAGTAGGATCTATATGAACATTTTGTTAAGGTTTTGTGTAAGACTGAAGGAACCTGAATTTATAGACACACACACACATTACAGACATACACACACATGCAAACACACACAGACCCACACAAATGCCAAAATGAGAATCTTAATGCTGAAAATCATGATAATACCCATGTACAGCGAGAACTACCTTGAATGTTCAATATTGGTCACCTAAAAGAATATGAAGTATTTAAGTGAAAATTTAAAAACAAATTCTCTAGCGTCCTCTATCTGAAACATTTTCATTTTTCATTTTAGTTGCTGACATCATCCACACACTTACATATGCAGCATGGCCACATTATGAAGAGTATCGGATTTCGATTGAGGTTAGGAAGAAAGTTAGATTTAGATTTCTGTTCAAATCTAGAATTTCCCGTTTATCAGCTATGAGAGTTGAAAACGTTTAAAAATAATTCCAGCCTTAGGTTTTCTTCTCCATAAAATGTAGTGAATAAAATTTATCCTGCCAAATTTACTGGTTGCTTTTGGGGATCAAAATCAATAAGACTGATTCCTCTACCCCAGCCTCAACATTCCAGCTACATATAATAACAGTATGGGATGGATATCTTTATTGTTCCAAATGTTTACAACTTCTTGCATGAAAGAATTATATTATTATCCCCACTGACATCAGTTTTGGTCATTTGACTTGCTTTAGTCAATGAAAAAGGAATAGAAATCTCATGTATTACCACAAAACGAAAGCTTTAAGAGCATTCACATGGTTGTGCCATTCTTTTCCCTCTGAAGCAAGACTGCATGACCTAAAGGGAACCTATTCCTATGTGCTTTGGTCCAGTAAGTAAGTAAGTGTGTATGTATGTGTTTGTCTATGTGTGTGTGCATGTATCTACATATGCAGGTGTATATAACTCACCTTTGTTGTAAGCTACTGAAACATTGGGAGCGTTTGTTACTGCAGCATAATTTAGCCAATCTGACTGACACACATTAGAACCTCTTAACTACTTTTCACTTCAATATCCCACCAGATTAACTGATGTCATTTCCTCTAAATAACCTACCAAAAGCCCATAGTAACGAGGCTAACATTTAGTATATTGGCATTTTTCTGATCCCACGAGTTAAGTGAATAATTACTAAGAGTTAGTTTCTTTTATGCCATGTATAACTATTACTGCAACATCATACTGTAATTTAATTCTGCAATGAGTAAGTCAAATATGATTACACACATTGATAAGAACAAACCACTAAATAAATTACTGTTGATTTTTTAAAATGATGAAATGTATATGAAAGTGTTTTATAAATTTAAAATTGCTGTTTTGAAATATCAGTTGATACTAATCTGTTAATTAGTATGTTTTTGAGCAGCTACTTTTTGGAAGACATCATGCGGGGAATAACATGAGACATAATAATATAGAACTATCCTCAAAGGACTTTCAGTCCAGTGTATTTTGAAAGGGAATCAGCAGTAGCATATTCAACGACGTATCTCAGTGATCAAACACAGTACCAACAAATTCTATTGTATCGATTAAAACAAATCAAAACAAAACAAAGAAAAACTGGTGCAGAAGGTTATGGACCCACTATAGTTGGATTCACAGAATCAGGAAGATGATATATCTATTTTAGTCCGTTTTTACATATTTTAATTTCTCTGTTTATCCATTCCAAAATAATATGAGCTCACTACTATAGGCTTAAAATAAAGAAATACAACTGTTTTTGGTACTACGTTTTCATCACGTAAAGCCTATTTTAATGGGGGCTCTTGTTAGAAGCCTTCTAGGCAGAGGTCTTTTTGTATAAGCTCAGCTGCCTACCTAACTGTCTCTGCTGGCAATCAATTCATCAGACCCAGAAAACTGTCAAATGAAGGTACTGCCTATGGAACCACACATATCAATTTCTCTAGCGAATCTCTGATTTAAATGGAGGTGGCAATGTTCAGTTTCCTGACTTGGAGAAAAAAACCTGATCTCAGGTAAAAGAAGCAATGATAAAAGCCATCAAGCTACCTCACCATATCTACAACCATCATTCACACGGAACATCCGCCCCTGCCAGTCACTGTGGCGCCAGGCCACCAAGGATAGCTCCATTTTAACTTATAAATCCTATACCATGAGGGGAGAAAGGAGAGAGAGCAATGCAGTGGCCCAGGACGCCCGGCATAGAGCCAGGTCAGATCACCAGTTCCTCTGACAGTGGAGTGGAGCTGGATACCCGTTGTGCAAAGGTTCCTTAACAAATCAACTCAGGGAAAGGTTAATATCTTATTAGGCAAAAACCTTCAATGCTACAGTCTGAATGGTTTTTGCCTCCCCATAAGTTCTGTGTTGAAACTTAATCACCAAGGTACTGGTATTTGGAAGCAGGGCTTTTGGGGAACGATTAGGTCATGTGCGTGGAACCCCCATAAGTGGGATTAGTGTCCCTACAAAAGAGCCCTCAGGGAGCTTGCTTGCCCCTTCTACCATGTGAGGACACAGCAAGATGGTTCCTCACACTATCCGAGGAAACGGGCTCTCACCAACACCAAATCTCACACTATCCGAGGAAACGGGCTCTCACCAACACCAAATCAGATGGTGCCTTGATTTTGGACTTCCCAGCCTCCAGACTGTGAGAAATAAATGTTTGTTGTTTATAAACCATCCAGTCTGGTGTTTTGTTATAGCAACCAGATTGGACTAAGGCAACAAGCATATGTTCCTTACAGGTAGACAGTACGCATGAGTCATCCCTGTGTTTCCAGCACTTAGCCCATCGCCTGGCATATAGCACATGCTCAATATTTACTTCCTAAGCAAATGATTGCTAATCTTTGACTGAGTGGCTGACTGTTCAAATAAAGAAAGCCACATATTTGAGTATTTTGACTTTCCTTCAGCCTCATCATAAAATACAGAGCACTTGGATTATCTGATAGAAGTCTAAGTGAAGTAATATTGCTTGAAATGATGAAAGTTTTATTAAGCTTTTCTTTATACTCAATCTATTATGCAAGGCCTACCTCAAATATTATCTCCACAATAAAGTATTCCCCTAGTCCTCATTTTGTAGTCTAAATCTTCAGTTCTTTTCCTCACCAGGTAATGTGCCAAAGAGCAAAGATCTTCAAACTCTGTGTTGCAATACATTTGTTTTATTGCAGAAACATCTTAATGGGTCAAATTTTAAAAGATAAAAGCGATGAGACGGGCTGGAATGAAAATAGAATAGAATAGAGTAGAATAGAATAGAAAAGAATAGAACAGAATCACACATTTTGCAAATAGCAAAATCTTAAATAATTTCAATCTGTATGGGGCTGTGTATGTGTGTACTTGTCTGCAGTGTGTTCCAGTTAAAATATGCTTATTTCTAAGGGTGGGTATGAACAACTTTGCAAATAATTGGCATAGATAATAAAACTAGACAGACCTGATGAATACTTTTTTTCCACCACTTGCTAGTTATACAACTTTAGACAAATAACTGCCTTTTAGAGCATCAGTTTCCTCATTAGTCATATGGGATATTTACCACCTGTTTTTAGAACTACTACATTGGTTAAAATAAATGAAATAATGTAAGCAAAATTTGCCTGGAATAAAACATCCTCAACAACAACCATTTCTCTCTTCTTTCCCCTTTTTTCTGTTGGTTAACACTGACACATCATAAAATAACCAATACAATCTTCTTTGCCTAATAATTATGTTGGAGTTGTGTTGGAACTATAATTATGTTGGAATGTGTCAGATTTCCCCCATAAGAATTAAGTTCTTCAAGACCAAGGAATAAGAATCATTTTTTCACTCAGTTAATACTTATTGAACCCCTTTTATAGTCAGGCACTCTTCTAGGCAGTAGCGACAGATACATAAATGAAAACCATAAAAGTCCCTGGCCCTCATGGAGGTTATAGTCCTAATAAGGAAGGCAAGTACAAACCAAATAAATAAGTCACCTGCCAACAGCTAAAGTGTTAAGGAAAACGTTAAAATAGGAGTATGAGATAAAAAGTTCTGGACAGAAGGAGCTGCAATTTTAGACAGGATGGTTACAGCAAGTTTCACTCTGGTGAGTTGTGTATAAATGTGACCCACATATTCCATGACATGATACATGTTTAATTAATTAATTAACTGAAACAATAAAATGAATGTCAGGTAGAAGAAACAAAAGTGATAGTCAAGTATAGAAAAGGAATGGAACTAAAACAGTCCTTTCGTAATTTTTTTCTGTAGTCTGCAAAGCGGTTTAAAACCCAGGGAAGGGAAAATTAAGCTTTTGTGCAAAGGATGTTTAAAGGCAGATGTGTTTAAAGAGGATGCAAAATCCAGAACAGCAGATGACTCTCATCCAATCTCTGCTATGCTATTTCATGTGAATAACCAGCAGAGCCATGTCCCTAGGGGCTGCATCTTTAGCGGCCAAAGGACCTGTCAGGGTTGATGTTTCAACTTTGAAACTGTTTCCAATAGGCCAGATGGGGTTCTTTGAAAGATAGTCTAGGTTTCCTAAGAGATGTTTCTAATTCAAAGAAAAATCAGACCCAAAAAGATCCAGCATAGTTCAATCCAAAACAGGGTCAGATTTCAAAGCTCTCCAATTCAGAGGGGAAATAACTATGAACACTGATTCATTTATTCTGTGTTTATTAAGTGCTTGTTGGGTACTTCGGGGCTGCCTAGAGGGCGGAGGGAGGTGAACAGAGCAAACACTTGCGGAACACTCACTATGTGTTGTGTCCTGATGACAGACTCTTTACAGGCCTATTTCAGTCCTTACAACAGTTATATGTAGGGGGGGTATTGTAAAAGAGATTGGTTGCTGCTCACCAAAACTTGTTTTCTCTTCTTCTTGGGCACCCTACTCAACGCCATTTTCCCACCTCTTACAATTACGTGACACCGTGACTGAATTCTACCCAGTGGAATGAGCGTAGGAGTAACACGCACGATTGCCTAATCCTGGGCCCTTCATAACTTTTGCCTATGACGCTGCACGCTCTCCCCTTCCCCCAGGAAGATGTTGAGACCCGTGGTGATCTTGGAAGTCACAAACTGAGTGCAGGAAACCCCTCCTGATGCACCATTCCCGGATGTCGCTTGAGGCCAGGCCTGACACCCGTGGTTGCCAGCAGCATGGTATTGCACTGTGGCATGGGCAAGGGATGGAGAGCTATTGCTACACCACAGAGACTTGCAGGTTTATTTATTATAACAACTAGTGCGCCCCTAGTTAGTTTTGAAATCGGTACCAAGAGCAGGATTCTCGCATGATTAAATAAAAAATGTGCTCATAGATTGCACTTGGGCAATGGTTGTGAATAAAACAGAATGGGATAGAAGTTTGTAGACCCTTGTTGTGAAATAGCAAAATATTTGGTAAAACTGTCCCTTGTGGTAACTTCTATGGCAAACCAAGTGCCTACTGGACCTGTGACTTTAGAAGAAATGGATAGAAAGAGCCAACGCATTTCTGGAGTTGATTACTCCTCTTTGTTTACACCGATGATCACAAGAGATGAACTCAGAAGAAATGCTCTTATTTTCAAGCAAATGAAGCGGGAGGGAATGAGAGACTGATTTCAGAAATGCTTGGAAACACCAATTCAGTCTGGATCTCAAATGTCAGGAAGATTAAAAAAATAGTTCTAAGCAGCAAAGGCTCAATAATGCTTACTGATGGGACGAAAGGCCTCACCTTTGTGGCAATTATCAAATCAAGGCTTTTGCCTTCCTTACCAAACCCTTTCTTTCAGACGATCCCAATGTATCCCTATTAAGAGAAGAAAGAGGGCACAGTAACACAAAAAGAAAGCAATAATGTAGGTCTATGAGTTATATCTATTTATAGTTTTTATTTTTTTCATGTGGCAAATGGATCTGCCTGAAAATAAATAGAGAAGAAGCTTATGACACTTTTGACAGTTTTTGTGTAGCTGAAAAACTATGATTTTCCTTTAAAAGAGCCTGGAACTGTAAACCAACTGCCAAACACCCCAACACGCACTCACAAAAAATGGGCTAGATAATTCATTCAGCCCCCAAGGGGGGTGTACTCCACAATGACCACTTCAGATGTGGCCATGGAGGATACTGAACAAAGAAGAACTATCCGGTGTGTGATGCCAGGGGGCCACCACTAACAATAGATAAGAAATCTCCCCCTGGAGAACAGAATCAGAGTACAAATAAGAAGCTGCTCCACTGCCAGGACAAAAATATCACCCATGAACCAGTAACTGCTGTGTATCTTTAATGCTTCCATTTTCCAAATAAGGTGTTTTACTGTGATAATCCCATCCTGCTACCCCATTTAAAAGGACTGTGGAATACGGGGTGGCAATCTTTTCAGTTATAGGTCGGTGATCCATAAACAGCCATGGCTGATCATGAAGAAAAAGGAGTAAATACCACCAAGTGAACTCAGACTTTGAGCTGAATGCAATAATTGAATTGGATTTTGAGTAGTTTACCTTGGGGCTGTGTATTCTGAGTATGTGCAGAAGGGTATAAATGGATATTTACTGAAATGCCTACTGTAGCTATGATTGACACCTGTACACCAAAATCTGTGCCTATTTTTTCTTGGCATTAATTAGGTTAGATTCCTTTTCTTTGGCTCTGCAGGCAGGTAGATCAAGTGATTTCATTCTAGCCAAAAGAAAGTGAGAAAAAGTGATATATACCAAGTGACGCTAACAATCTCCCTTATGTATTCTTCTATATTCTGTCCTCTTTCTTTGGCCGGAAGCCAATGCTCAGGGAACTTTAGGTGTCATGTGTTCAAGATGGCAGAGCCTTGGTTAGCCTGGATCCCTGAGTGACTACATGGAGCAGAGCCTCTCTCCTCAAAAACAATCAGAAACATTCATTGTAGACTGTTGAGTGAGCAAGTCATAAATTTATATTGAGTCAACTCAGAGAATTTTATTTATGTAATAGAAGATACAATATTATAGCCGGGCATGGTGGCTCACGCCTGTAATCCCAGCACTTTAGGAGGCCGAGGCGGGTAGATCACCTGAGGTCAGGAGTTCGAGACTAGACCGGCCAACATGGTGAAACCCCCATCTCTACTAAAAATACAAAAATTAGCTGGGTGTGGTAGCACATGCCTGGAATCCCAGCTACTTGGGAGGCTGATGTAGGAGAATCACTTGAACCCAGGAGGCAGAGGTTGCAGTGAGCCGAGATTGCACCACTGCACTCCAGCCTGGGAGACAGAGCAAGACTCCACCTCGAAAAAAAAAGATACAATTTTATACTCTCCATTTTAGAGAGGTGAAAAATGAGGCTTGTCATGTTTTTAAATTTATTATGTTTAATAATTTACATAAATTTAGAGAGGTTGGACTCAACCCTGTGTCTCCCCAACTCCAGCATCCCTTTTTGTTATGTCACAAATGCCACATTATCATTTGAGGATTGAAGATACAATACAGGTTATTGAAAATGGGATCTATTGAGGTCAAGATAAACTAACCTTTTCCCACTTTCAGATATTAGGCAGATTTGCTTTTGCCCCTTCTTTAGGTAATGGGTGTTCTTCCATGTAGCGTGACTAAAAGAAAATCAGTTTCCTTTGAGTAGCTAAGGAAGCAGCCAGTACTGTGTGAAGAAACTGAATCTGGGCAGGCCCTGCAAGCTAATGAAATGACCCCCTCCCCTCCCCAACTGCTGATTCCCCTGGGATTCTTTAGGTAAATGAAAATCATAAGCCATTTGATCCTGAAAGTTTTTCTGCAGAAAGGCAAGATCAGGTCCTTTCTTTGTGTTAAATCTTGCCTTGATTAAATTGGCTTTTTTTCTTATCGAGTTTCCAAAGCTCTGAGTTACTAACAAGAAAAGGTTTTAATCGGGTCCTAGATTTTAAAGCCAATGGGCAACACAGCCTGGGTCCTTTCTGATGTGTAATGAATAAAAGAACCTAAATCACTGCTTTCTAAAGTCACCTGTTTAAGAATTACAATAATTTTCCCCTTTATTCCACCCTGCCCCTCTTCCATGTTATGTGTCCCCAGTGCCACTTGCTTTAAAGGGCACATATATGGCACAGACCCAGAAATTCTGCTTTCCATAGGGGAGTACCCCAGCTGGAAGAAGAAAGAAGCCCCTCTCCCAGCTGCTCCTGCACTTTCAGGAGCAGATGTGTCTGTTCCATGACCCTCCCTGTTTCCTCATCCCACCTCTCTTGTCTCCATTTCTGCCATCGCTGTCCCTGTCCATTCTCCTTTCATCCTTGTTCTTACCCCTTCTTTCTCTTTACATCCTTGCACTCCCTATGCCTTCTCTTGATCTTTGTAACAAAAAACCCCACACTGGGGAGAGTTGCAGACTCTTCTCCAATCAGGGCAAGTTCCTGTGCACAAAACAAACAAAAAACAGTCTCCTTTTCCGTGAGAACAGTGGGTAGCTGCCTCCAAGTCCTCCCTCCCTCTACCCCAGTATGTTTCTCATAGACTTTTCCCCTTGGGCAGATGGGCAACCTAGGACATAATTTCAAACTGCAGGGTTTCTTTTTTTTTCCTTTTAGTGTTTTTTGTTTTGTTTTTTTCTGTGGGTTTGTTTGTTTGTTTTCTCTCCTTTTCTTATTTTTGAGATGGAGTCTGGCTCTGTTGCCCAGACTGGAGTGCAGTGGTGCAATCTTGGCTCACTGCAACCTCCGCCTCCCAGGTTCAAGCAATTCTCCTGCCTCAGCATCCCAAGTAGCTGGGATTACAGGCACCCACCACCAAGTCCAGCTAATGTTTGCACTTTTTAGTAGAGATGGGGTCTCGCCATATTGGCCAGGCTGGTCTTGAACTTCTGACCTCAGGTGATCCACCTGCCTCAGCTTCCCAATGTGCTGGGATTACAGTCATGAGGCACCATGCCAAGCCTGTTTTCTCTCCTTTCAAGGGCCCAAGAGCACATGCAAGGTTATCTGAATTGAACTACAATTTTCAAATTATGCCCTAGCACAGAAATATTGGATGTTGTAACAAGAGAGAAAATGAGAAGACAATGTGTGTCCACTACAGTCCTCTCCCGCCACAGATCCACTACAGAGGTGCCTGGCAACACAGGGTAAGCAGAACATTTCCATAAAAGTGTTTTATTGTAATCGCTTAACAGCTTCATGCCAATGAATCATCCCTCAGTTGAGGACGAAGTGCCTGCAGAGATTCATCAAGATTGCTCCAGCTTGTGACTGGAAAGGGAGAGAGAGAAAGAAGTGCTGGGACATCCAGCTGTCACATAGCTAACCGCAAAGCCAACCGCAAATCCAACCGCAAAGCCAACCGCAAAGCCACATGGTCAAACAGAGGCACACTGGGGCTCCTAGGTGGAAAAATGGGTGCCTACTTAAAACCTACACAATCTGGAACACCGTGTCAGGACACTATAATTCTTTCTCCTCCTGTCCTCATCTGGTAGCCTTAGGCAATTCAGAGGAAAAACAATGTGGAGCATTCCTAAAGGGCCTACACAGTTTGGGATTTGTCCACCTTGAGTCTTCAGGCTGCAGTTGCATTTGCTGAATACGTGCTATGTGCCAAATCTCATCTCCCTCCTTTCCATCAAAACAAACAAATCTCAATAGGGATTAGTGAGGTTGTAAAAGGATTCCCTTATTTAAACTTATTATAAACACACATACACACACTCTACAGGTCCAAACTGCAGAACTATGAAATCAGCTTGAAGTAATGACAAGTAGATAGGCAGGTGGAACAGAGTACTTCCCACAAACATAGAGTCGCATTTGAACCCCTATTACACAGCCAGGCAGGTGCTACTCGCAAAGTTAACTCTCATTCCTCTTTGCCCTCACTACTCCCCCTAACTTGCTCATCTTTCTGTTGTAGAAGTGGTCACTCTGGGTTGTGTTCACTTGTTTAACTTCCTTTCTATCAGCACACTGAGTATCTTAAGGGCCACATCAAAGCTTTTTCTATCAGTACATCCAGAGCTCAGCACAGCATTGGCACACTGTATGTGCTCAATAAATGCTTGTGAACAAAATAATATATGAATTAGTGGGGCAGACTCTCACTTGTTTTTGAAAGTGTGGTGAAAACTCATTCTATTTCTATATACAACACTGTAAAATTCAGATAATTGCTCATTTATGTTAGAATTCCTTAAGAAAATTCAATAAGTAAGCCATAATGAAACAATCTGGAGAATTTAAGAGATCAATGGAGATCATTAAATTCAGTCTCCTGTCTTTAATCAAATTTTCCACTTTCAAGTGGGTGTTTGGCAAATACACGTGGGTTTTATCTAGCAGGACCAATGGGATAGTAACAACCAGGTTGAATTCTATTGGGCAATAAAAATCCAGCATCAATGGTGCTCTGTGGGGAGAAAATAAATCGGCCTTATTCTGAATATACCAGACATCATTTTGCTGAAAGCTGACTTAATTTTTCATATCTGGCTACCAATCCGGTAAAAATGACCAATTCCTGTTCCAGAAACATGGGTAGAAGTAAATCAGGAATTCAAATAGTAGTAATACCTTGAATTTTCTTTTGATATCCCTTCCCTTCACTTCCCTACAGTTCTCATTCCTCTGTAATTACTTTTAAAATTGTAATCCATTTAGTTTCAAAACAGCAAGGAATTGTTATGCATCTATAAGGTACAATTGGAACCTGACTCAGTTTACTCAGCAGCAATAATGTTATAAAGCCACCTTTCTATCACCTACCTGCCTATCTATATTAATTAATATGTGCAAAGAGCAAGGAGCTCCCTATAGAGAATTGCTCTACATATTCACAAAGGGCTATTATCATTAATTGCCAGTTAGTAATTAGATGTCACCAGTTCCATTACCATATCCATAGACTTGTAAATGCTTAAGCCATAATATTGCCATTTCAAGTGTTGTCAAATGTGTAAGTCAAATGTCTTTCAATGTCATGTCCTCTTTGGGGCAGGGAGAATGGCATCGTAGTACTGCCTTCTGGGCAATTTTGAGTTAATAATGAGGCAAGTGGCTCTCAAACAGCTTCAAACAATAACCCCTTATTGGATTACCAGACAATGAATTAATGGCCACTAAGAGGCTGGCAGATCATATCTTAATTAAGCCCAGGCAGTTGAGAAGGCTCTGTGACTCCTTTTAACTGCATTTCCATAGCTCATATGGGCTGTACTTCACCTTGGCCAGAGGTGTGCCCAATTTTTGAATGCCAACATAGCAAAACATCTTTAATCATCACTAAATGTTGTGAATGTAAGCTAGTTTCTCTAAACCTCAAGAAATTACTATGCCAATTGTTAATAATGCTATCACACACTTCTTTTAGTTTAAATATCAGTCTAAGATCTAAAAATTGGACAGCCTTATCCTCTTCCATTCAGCAAGGAGATGGATTGTTTATTTGTTTGTTTGTTTGTTGTTTTTTAGCACCAAGCAAGCCAACCAGGGCACTAAAGGAAGGATGATACTGGAGTTTGACTGAGTAACCTTGACTTTCTGTGTTTCAGTGTATAGCATCAAACGAATAGAACATGACTGCTCCCTGCCCACAGATACGTGGAAATATTAAAGAGAATATGTTTGAAAATCCCCTTAGTTTCAGCGACTCAAGAATCCTACGTCTGGTTCCTAACTTTGCTTCCAAGTGTGTACCCCAGAGTCAGTGATTTACATGCTCTCGGAGGCTCTGTACCCTCATTTTAAAAATGAGGGAATTAGATCGGAACCCAGACAAGAGTTTTGTTTTCTAAACTGCATCCTAGGGGACTTATTTGCCACAGAATGTTAATAGATGTTTCTGATCAAAGGGTTTCCTGGTCAGGTACATTCAAGTATGCAGGTGAAAAACCAGATTCAACATATGTTAATGCATTTCAGAACTGAAGTGTTACTCTCACAGCCTTCAATGTGCTCATGTAATTCTCCAAACTCCGGGTTATGCAAGCAATATTTAACAAACTAACAAACTTATTAAATTAAGGAACCATAGTGTGGTAGAGTATGCATGGTCCTAGTGTGGGAACTAATATTAGGAAGTATTAAGTTCTGATAGTGTTCCATAGAGCCCTGGGTTAGCGCTGTGGGAGCCTCGGGAACAGTCACAGGCAATGGGGAAGAGACTCCAACCTCATCAGCCCCTTAAGCAGAGCAGGTCTACTGTTTCTTTTTCTTCTCACTTGCTTGCTTTAATTTCTTAATAATGAGTAAGATTTGTTCAAAAGAATAGGTGCTCTGACCAAAATAATTTGAAACCCACCAGACCAGGTGTTCTAAAATACCCTCCACTGCAAACATCCCTGAGTCTATTACTGTTTTAAAGAAAAATATGTAATAAAATATGCATATAATTAGCTTTCTTAAGTTCTCTAGATTCAATTTGTGATGGTTTTATTCCAGGCTTTCTAGCCGATGCTATTGTTCCCTCCACTGTCAATTTGCACTTCATATTCAAGGGTATGAAATATACCTTAATTTTGAAGCAGCCTTTTTATCTCACTGAATAGATGATATGCGCTCTCATTCTCAGCATTCCAGAAGGTACAGCTCAGCTCATCTGACTTCATGTGGCTCCCTTCTCTCTTGACCACAGAGCCTTCTTCTGACCATGAAGAGCTTTTGCAGAAGAGCCTCCCCCTTGGACATAACTTCAGGTGCTCACACTGCCATTCTTCCTGACTTGGTAATTATTCTGGGAAACCTTCCTTTTCTCTTCAGCTCATGATTGATTTTCTCCATAAATTATTTTGGGCTGTTCTTGCATATCAAAGGCCACATAAAGAGTCATTGTACTGCACTGTTAATGGGTGCCTGAGAATAGAGACTTGTTTCCCTTTTTTTTTTTCTTCAGGAAACTCGCACTGCATTGGGTTAAAAAGGTTTCTGCTTCAGATCTTAATTGGACATCAGAATTTACAGTATCTAGTCAAAAAGAACAAAACCACCTCTTTCTGACTTTAATCTACAATCCTAGCCCTTACTGGGTATATTTACATAAGCCTTTAACCATGTCACACAAACGAAATGTTCAAGTGGCTGTATACATTCAGGATTAGGAGTAAATGAGTCAATAAGCTGGCAAGACCTTAAGACCAAAATCCTTTTTTTTTTATGTGAGGAAAGCAACTGCTCATGAATGCTGTGACTTCCATTGCCTAGGGCTGCGGAAGAGGTATGCACCTGAGTGATTGGTGGAGCCCAGTGTGAGGACAGTTAAAACATACAGAGCTATTTGGCATGGGTAGAATAGCCTTGCATGACATATACCCGCTCACTGTTTTCACAACAGGAAGAGCAGAGGCTCCCGGGAGATTTGGCAGTACAACACGTGGGGTGACAGCACACAGCATGGAAGGCATATAAGGTAAAAACTGCCAGGCGTAGTCGCTTTTTGTTTTCCTTCCGTTAAAAATGCAGCAAACTATCCTACCATTCCCCAACTTTACCAAATGGCACTGGTGAGTGGGGTAGCAGAGATCAATCCACGCATTTCTGAAGGGATGGGTTCCTCAGTGTGTGATAAGCCAAATATATTTGATTTCCAATATGCATGTATGCATAGAAAGCTTCCAATGGATGGTGCTGACATTTATCTACAGCATCTAGGACTGGTGGGGCTGGTCACCCCTGTGCTCATGAGTGAAAGTAAATGTCAGGCAAGATTAGTGGTCGTGTACTACCCACACACACCGATATTTTTCATTCTCTGTGTATTCCTCATGCTGCTCTTCATTTAGGGAACAGTTGTGAGAAATTAAATATACCTGTGCTCCGGAGGGAGCAGAATTATGGAAATGAAGGCTGTGTTATCATGTAGCACTTGCACTGAGATGTTTTTCAATGCAAAATGCTACTCACCAGCTTGTTTTCTTCTGCAAATTAGAAACAGATGCCTGAAGAAGACTTCGTATTCTTGAGTCTGCCCATGACCTATGGATCTTGGAACTGCAGAGAGCATCCTGGACATTTTATTTATACTATTAATTGGATCCATTCATTTGTGATTGCAGTTACAACTGAACTGGGGTGAAAGAGGGTGGAGAGGAAGAACTGACACTGAAACATTCTTCTAAATTATCTCTGTGTTGAACAGTGTGCCCATCTCCTATAGTTAAAAAAGACAAAAGGAAGGAAGCAAGAATGAAAGAAAACATGAATATAGTCAACAATTCCTTAGGATCAAAGTGGGAAGAGAACATTGAAAATTCATCCAAGGTAAAAGGCAACTGAGAAGGAAGAGTCAAGTGATGGCAGTCCATAAACCATACTGTCCCCGACCTGGCCAACTGGTGCCCAAGGTAAAACAGGAGCAAGAATAATCAGAACAACCCATCTCCTGTCCTCACCCACACTCAGGTCTAAGCTTCCCCATGGTTCTCTTATCACCTCTCTCTTTTCATCACTTCAACTTCATCCCATTAAACTTATTGAAAGCTGAGTTAAACTAAAGAAGGAAGGAAGGAAGGAAGGAAGGAGGAAGGAAGGAAGGAAGGAAGGAAGGAAGGAAGGAAGGAGGGAGGGAGGGAGGGAGGGAGGGAGGGAGGGAGGGAGGGAAGGCGGGAAGGCGGGAAGGCAGGAGGGAGGGAGGGAGGGAGGGGCAATCAAACTGCACCAATCACAGATTTAAAATGCATTCAAAGGCCACTGGGTTCTTTTTGAGCAGGTAACAAGACCCCAGGGAGGGCAGATTAGGCCTAAAGACATCTCTCTTCTGATGCCCGAGCTGCTTGATTCTGCCAACAGACTCCAGAGTTGAGTTAATCACATCTCGGATCCTGCACAGAGCACAACACAAAGCTCTCCAGAATAAATGACAGGAAATCCTGGGCAGAATGTTTTCCCTTTCCTGATGACCACAGAGATTGAAATTCCACTCCAGAAATCCTCTCCTCTCATGACCCTCTTCCTTTCAAGTGGAAGAGCGGTAAGCTGAGGACTCTCGAATCCAACCCATCTATGTCATCACAAGAAGGAAACCGTGGAGAAAAGACATTCACACCAACTCAGGCAGAAAAGGCACAAAATAAACACACCACTAAATAGGGCAGCAAGCAACCCAGACACATTTGATGACAAATTCATTCACGTAGGGCCTTTTTTAAGCTTTTATTGGAGGTTTGTTTTGGAGGGTTCCCCCCTCCCCAACATTTTAAGGCTTATAAATCTAGAAGACTAGGCTTTCCATAGAAGGCAAGATTTGGCCGGGTACTGTGGCTCACACCTGTAATCCCAGCACTTTGGGAGGCCAAGGCTGGCGGATCATGAGGTCAAGAGATAGAGACCAGCCTGGTCAACATGGTGAAACCCTGTCTCTACTAAAAATACAAAAATTAGCTAGGCGTGGTGGTGCGCACCAGTAGTCCCAGCTACTCGGGAGGCTGAGGCAGGAGAATCTCTTGAACCTGGGAGGCAGAGGGTGCAGTGAGCTGAGATTGCGCCACTGCACTCCAGACTGGTGACAGGGCAAGACTCCGTCTCAAAAAGAAAGATGGCAAGATTCTTATTTTGGTCCCACTCGTTACCTGAAAAGGCAAAAAAAAAAAAAAAAAGAAGAAGAAGAAGAAAGAAAAACAAGGAAACTAGGCAGTTATATTACTCTACCTGAATATTTTTTAAGGCACAAGATAGGTCGGATTGCATTGTCTGAAGAACATCCACTAAGAAAAGAAAACTCCTCTGTCAATACAGGGAGATCTTTGAAGGTTTTCGCAAACTATTAATAAATGGAGTGGAGGCTCAGAGAAGGACACAACATAGGCATACATAATTTAGGACATTTGTGATATGTTTTAGCCTTTTCCAAAGTTTAGACTATTCCAGTCTCTGTCTTATTTCCCCCTCTAGATTTGAAAATTTTGTAGGTCAGACTGTAAAAACACTAGGACCTAGTAATTATGCAGTGCTAAGTATGTGCCGAGCCTTGCACATATGTTATCTCACTGAATTTTCACAATAACTCTATGAGAAAAAAAAAATATTTTTCAAATGAAAAGACTAAGGCAAAGAGCATTTTAGTGACTTACCCAAGGTCATGGTTTTACAAATGCCAGGGTCAAAACTTGAACCCAGGCAGTCAGACCCAAGAGCCCATGCTTACATCTTCTAATCTGTTTTCACATTACACGTAACTTCTGTGCACCTCTCAGACATCATACTATGCTCACGGAAGATGCTAACTCACTATGTGTTGAACTCATTAACATGAGAGCAAAGAGGTATGAGTCCACATGTAGATTATAAATATGCAAATGTTCCTCACTGTTCAAACAGTCTATAGGACAAATATTCTGAGGTGCTAAGGAAAATGCAAAAGGACTTCTATCTTATAAAGAGCTAGACTAAATGTATTTTGGGTAAGGAATAAGTTATCACAGACACAATTTTATCACAATTCATTCATTCGTTCATTCAAACACAGACGTTCCTTAAACAACTCGGGGGTTAGGGTTCCAAGCCCCATATAGTTGAAAATCTGGATATAACTTTTGACACCCCACCAAATCAATGACTAACAGCCTGCTGTTGAACAGACGCCTTACTGATAACACAATTAACACATATTTTGTATGTTATATGTATTATATACTGTATCATTAAAATAAAGTAAGCTAGAGAAAAGAAAATGTTATTAAGAAAATAAGAAAGAAAAAATACATTTATTACTCATGAAGTGAAAGTGAATCATCATAAAGGTCTTCATCCTACCTTCTTCAGTTTGAGTAGGCTGAGGAGTTGGTCTTCCAGCCTCAGGGGTGGCAGAGGCAGAAGAAAATGTGTGTATGAGTGAACCACACAGTCCAAGCCCATGTTGTGCATATTAAATGCCTATGCTGTGCCAGTTACTCTTCTTTTTTTGTTGTTGTTTTTTTTCAGCCTGAGTCTCACTCTGTCGCCCAGGGTAGAGTGCAATGGTGCAATCTCGGCTCACTGCAACCTCTGCCTCCCGGGTTCAAGAGATTCTCCTGCCTTGGCCTCCTGAGTAGCTGGGATTATAGGTGTGCACCACCACGTCTGGCTAATTTTTGTATGTTTAGTAGAGACGGGGTTTCGCCATGTTGGCC
Organism: Trachypithecus francoisi; assembly: GCF_009764315.1. Lineage (NCBI taxonomy): Eukaryota > Metazoa > Chordata > Mammalia > Primates > Cercopithecidae > Trachypithecus > Trachypithecus francoisi. Next base: position 119,855,234 of record NW_022681473.1, on the reverse strand, counting down.
AAGCTGGTCTTGAACCCTTGACCTCAGGTGATCTGCCCATCTCAGTCCCCCAAGGTGCTGTGATTACCAGCATGAGCCACAGCGCCTGGCCTGTGCCAGTTACTCTTCTAAAAACAAGATGAGAAGAACGAAGCATACCCCTCCTGCCCTTCGGGATTCACAGTGGAGTGGAGGAACAAGTATGGATGCTTCACATGGGGTTCACCAGTCTTGCCTTGGATGGTGAGGAGCTGAACTATTCCACATGCTGTAAAGTCAGAGCTAAGTGACAGGCCTCACATTTAGAATTCTAGGCTTCGAAATTCCCAAAAGTCCTGAGTTACCGTTGCAAAATCTTGTGCTCAACTTCTCCCTCTGTATCCTACTGGAAGAATTGGATGCACAAAAAGGATTAGAGGTGATATGACATCTGATTGTGTTTTTTTACACTTCTCTTTTGTGCACTCATCCCTGGTGACATGACTATAGATGGGAGCAGAGGAAAAAGGCAGCCCTGATTGGGAGAATACTCTTTAGGGAAAGTGGAGTCATTCTAATATATTTAGAGTTCTTCACAGATCCTAAAGAATGAATCTTTCTTTTACATAAGGAAACTGTTAAGCATGTGTTGTTTATTTTGTTTTTGTTGGTCTGCTTATTTGTTTATCTGTCTGGTCATTGTTGAATTGTTTCTACTTAGTAAGATGGCACAACGTGATTTAGACATCTCTGAATGAGACACGTTCAAAATGAGAATGCTGACACACAATTCACTCAACAGTGTCCCAAAATCACAGGCTTTCTTTCATTTAAAATTATACATGAGATCGTAAGTGGCGCTCTTTTTTATCTTTAAAAACATGTTTATTAACCGCCCTGACACTGTCTCTGTTCCAGGGTAGTTATTGAGAGCATTATGGAAACCAAGAGAGCCACATTATGCGGGGGTTCCATCAGCACAGATGAACAGAAAAGTGGTACGGAGGTCCAAGCAGAAACACAGAAAAAGAAGCATGTATATATAGGAACCCAACAGATGAAAACAGTAGCCCCTCAAAGCAATGGGAATGACAGACAGTTTAGTAGATGATACTGGAAAACTGGCTCACAACGTGGGAGGAAACAAAGCTATCGCCCTACCTTTTGTTACATTAAGATTATTTTTTATTATGTGAGATAGACTTCTTCTTAATTACCTAAATGGAAAAGGCAAAATTATAAAGCTAAAAAAGAAATGATTATTTGTTTTCTTTGAAAATACATATATAACTTACACGTATACATGTATGTGTATGTATGTGTTTGGCCAGACACTATTATAAGTTATTTACAAATTGTAACTCATTTCGTTTTAGTAAATCCCTATGAAGAAGGTAACTTTATTTTTATGTATGTATGTATTTACTTGAGTCAGACTCTCACTCTGTTGCCCAGGCTGAAGTGCAGTGGTGCAATCACAGCTCATTGCAACCGCAAACTCCTAGGCTCAAGGGATCCTCTTGCCTCAGCCTCCCAAGTAGCTAGGACTACAGTTGTGTGTGCTGCCACACCTGCCTATTTTTTTTTTTTTTGAGACAGAGTCTTGCTCTGTCACCCAGGCTGGAGTGCAGTGGCATGATCTCAGCTCACTGCAAGCTCCACCTCCTTGGTTCACGCCATTCTCCTGCCTCAGCCTCCAGAGCTGGGACTACAGGCGCCCACCACCAGGCCCGGCTAATCTTTTTTTCGTATTTTTAGTAGAGACAGGGTTTCACCGTGTTAGCCAGGATGGTCTCAGTTTCCTGACCTTGTGATCCACCTGCCTCGGCCTCCCAAAGTGCTGGGATTACAGGCATAAGCCACCACACCTGGCTAATTTTTTTTTTTTTTTTTTTTTTTTTTGTAGAGATGGGTCACAGAATGTTGCTCAAGCTGAGATGGTAATTTTAATATATCAATTTTACATATAGATAGAAGACTAAGGACCATCACTGAGGTCACATAGCTTAGGGGCAGAGTTAAGATTTGGACCCAGGCAGCTTGGTTCCAGCAGATATGCTCTTAATCACTATACTGTGCTTTTCAATGAAGAGCACCACTGACAAATAGTAACAGATGACAAAGCAAAATAATACATATCTTCAATATCTACAACTGAGAAGTAATTAACATCTTGAATATACCAAGCATGTTTTCCTGAAAATCTACAAGAAAAAGGTGGTTCAATCAAAAAATAGGCCAAAGAATCAGTAATACACATAAGAAAAAGCCGAGAAAGCATACAAATTAATGAAGAGCTCACACCAGTAACCAGAGAAATGCAAATGAAAACAACAGTGAGGTGTCATTTTACACCCATGAACATGGTTTTAAAAATGAGAGTCAGGGATTAGAAAAAACTAAGATTTGCTGGAGATGCATGCAGATGGGCACTCTTGCACTCTACTGGCGAGTGTACACTTGTAAATCCATATTGAAAAGCAATACGGCAGCTACTTAGACAGTTAAACCTGTGGAATCCCATGACCCAGCAAAATCACCGCTGGCTATGAAACTAGGGAAAGTTTTCATTGGTTTGTAAAGGGTTGTTTGTCATAGGCTTGTTTGGGTTACAGTGGAACTGGAAAGACAGCCCTGATAAATCACATACATGGATAAATCAGTGACATATGCATATAATGCACCATCACATTTTATAAAGACACATGCACATTTAATGAAAATTATGAAATGCTTTGGTGTGGGAAGCTGTAGCAGAAAGGGACAAGACACAGAACCAGAGATGAGGGGGAAAATAGCATAACACTTTTGGGGATCAATGATCCCCTTGTCAGGGATGATGATGTGCTATGAACTGAGGAATGTGATTAACTCAACCCTCAACCACCCTGCATCTGTGGTAAAAATAATGAAGAATAATGCGTGGGATCAGGAATAAAGAATGAGGGGAGAGCCCAGGCATAAGGTTGGAATGTGTATCATACCTGGTAGAAGCCTGGGTATAAAAATGGTCAGATAAGCAGCAAGGCAGAAGTGCTGCTGAACCCCAGAGGCTGGGACGACAGTTTAACTATACCTGCTGCCTCTGTCTGCAGGCTCTAGGAATGAATGCGGAGCAGATGTGAACATTCAGCTAGAAATCAGGTGGCCCAACTTGGGAAGGAGAAAGTTTCCAGAAGAGGATTAGTGACATTAGGCCTGACAAGTGAATGACAGCTCAGGCTACCAAATCGGAAGGTCCATGTGGAGATCCAGTTTACCTGGTGCAGAGTGGCAAGAGGTCCCCAAGCCCACTGGCAGGTAGAACATGGAAGCCAAACAGAAAACACATAATCAAATCCCAAGACTAGCACAAGCTGAGTTCAGGTCAACATAGAGAAATTAGAGCCATGATAAGTGGCTTTTAACACCATTATTCTTGACATGGATGCATGAGGACAACTAAGATTTGGTTGTGACAGGCTGCAGGTGAAGTTTCTAATTGCATTGCTTTCATTGCCTTTATATAAGAATTATTGGCTGGGTGCAGTGGCTCAAATCTGTAATCTCAGCACATTGGGAGGTCAAGGTAGGAGAATTACTTAAGCCCAGGAGTTCGAGACCAGCATGGCAACATAGTGAGACATCGTGTTCAAAAAAAAAAAAAAAAATTAGCCAGGCATGGTGCTGCGCACTTGTGGTCCCTGCTACTCTGGAGCCTGAGGTGGGAGGATCTCTTGAGTCAGGAAGTCAAGGCTGTAGTGAGCCATGTCACCCGCTGCACTCCAGCCTGCGTGACAGAGCAAGACCCTGTCTCAAAAAATAAAAATAAAAAAAGTATCATCGCTTTCTTTATACTAAAATGAAAACATTGAAAAGAGAAAAGAGGAGCAGGTTGCCTGGGGTTAAAGAGCAGGTTATCATTGTCAAAATTTATAGCTATTCTGTGCAGTACTCAAAATTAGACATAATAAGAGAACTTCAAAGAGATAGATCTGCCCAGAGTCTAAAGTGCTTCTATTCACGTCATATGCCACAAAACCCCAAACCATGAAACCCTGACATCTATTATGTGGCTAATCCATAGTGAAAGGCTTGGAGGACTCACCCTGCCTCCCCTTGCTCAGTCTCCACAGCCAACACATTAAAGGAGCCTGCTCTCTGGAACTGATGGACAAAGAGCATATGTCAAGAAGACATAGTTTTGAGTAATTGCAGAAAAACATGAACAAGTACATATGATTCATACAGAGTACAGCTAAAAGAATGGAGTAGATTCTAGCATAGGAAGAGATAACAGCATCCGAGGTTTTAGGAGAATGTGACCTGTCTTCCATCACCTCCAGCTCTCACGAGCCCCCACCTGTCATTCACAGAGGCTAGTCTTTCTTGGTGCTCACTCAGGGGGAATGGCAGGACGCATGCACCCAGGAAAGTAGGCTACCAAGCCTTGAGGAGAAAAGGGGCTGAGAAAGACACCTGGGTAAACTTTCTATACTTCTGATTACTCCTGCAATGACTTCAGTCTTTGTACTATTATTCCTTAAGCAGCCTACCGTCCAAATGAAAAACAGAATTAGCCCTCTTCTGTTTTTAATCTTGAATTGCACACTAATTGATTTTTAAAAGCCCTGCTGCTGTCTTGTATTTGCCCTGTAATTAACTGTGTTTGATTATGGAAGTTTCAGGTATAGAGGTAGCGTCCCCTTGCCTACTGACAAATGATCCATAAGGTGGTGCTTAAACACCACTGGCCTTCAGTTGGCCCAAAGTGCAGTGAGAGAAAAAGCCAGTGGGGAAATAGTTGAAATAAGGATCAGGAGAATTAAGGCAGTGGAAGGCTCTTCGTGTTTGGTTGCCTAAAAGCTCTATACGAAATGCATTTCGGGGGTGGGTATGTGTGAATTACAAACGTGAAAAAGGAATTATCACCCCCGTGCCTGTGAGATATAAACCATCCCAGCAATAACCCCACAGCTTGAAACCGTACTACACTTTTACTACAGCACATGCGGGCAGTCCAGAAAGATTCAGAAGCAAAGCACACAGAGTCAGGAAGACAGAGACGCTCATCAGGTAAGATGAGTAATTTCTGGATAAGAGACACAGAAATGGGCAGTCCTTTGTATCCCCAGATGTGAGCCCTTGAGCCTACTTTCGCTGGGTACGATTTGAAGGGGGGCCGCCATCTGCCACTCTTTAACCTTAATATGTTTAAGAAACAGTTGCTGGGGAGGACGCCAAGTTTAGAGGATCATGAACTGTTCAGTGGTAAATTATGGGCCTTGGATGCACGAGACACCAGGGTCCAGTGTATTCAGTAGCGTGGTCCGTCTGTCTCCAGAGAGCAACCACCGTGGAGCAGCAGACCTCAGCTCACAGATTGGTTTGATTCTTGGTTCTGTTTCTCTCTGACATGAGCAAGTCACTTAGCCTGCTTATATCTTAGTTTTTTGTTTTTCAATTTTCCAGTGAAATATAGAGGGGAGGAGATTCTTACTCACTTTACAAGATCATTGTGAGAGTGCATTTTGATAATTGTATAAAGGTGATTTTAAATTGTACCCATTCTTTTTGGTAAAACACTAGCTAGCGCATGTAGGCACATGGTTTGGTATTTTATATATGTTATTTCTAAACGATTCCTATATACTGTTGGCATAATGGCAATTATTTAAAAGGTCAAGGGACTTTGGGGAGGAGAAACATTTCCATCTATCTGAAGGCATTCAGATCTGTTTGTCTCAAAAATTCCCTCCCAGATTCTGAACATGCTGACCAGTCAATGAGAAGAGCAGGCTCCTTATCCTACACAGTTCAGATAGAAACCAGATTTCTAAAATACTGAAAACCCTGTCTCTATTTCCTTCCCCACTGTTGTCAGCTATGCCCCCAGGAAGCAAAGCATTATCAACCATAGCCATGCCTCAAGCAGCAAAATGGAGAGAGAGAAGAAAACACAAAAACCTTCTTTTTAGGCTTAAATTTTCTTCTCTATTGATCTGGTGATTGCTGTTTTGAACTGAGTGAAAGGGAAGTTGGTTGTCTTCCCTTCTTCTCTTTATCTCCGCCCGCTCCTTGCTCCTCCCTGGCCCATTAAAATGGTCCTGGCTTGGTCCTCATCCCGCCTTCATGTGGCTCGGTGCACCAGCCTCCTGTTTGGCCTTCCCAGGGCCAACCTACACATGACCTCAGCGTGGTCTCTGCACAAAACAGGCAAACAAAAAAAAGCATCAATGAAACAAGTCCAGTTGAGACTGTGATATGCCTGTCCTCAAAAAGTATGTATCAGTTGCCCCATTGATCATAAATTAAAGTTTCAAACTGTGGGTATGGCATTTGAGACCATCCACGATGCCTGGACCTCTTGTCTTAACCATCTGATGATCTCTTCTATCTCACAATCTTAAATACTATGTGTGTGCTGATGACCCCATTCCAGTGTAAATCTCCTACTAGACATCGCTCTTCCGTGCCAGCCTCATTTATATTCACCTGTCCACTTGGCATGTCCGTTTTTATGTCTAACACTCATTTCGTCTTAATGTGGACAACATAACTCCTGATCTTTTCCAGCAAACTTGCTTTGCCCACACCATAGCCCATCTTAGATAGTGGCAACTTGGGCCAGAAGCCCTGGATTTGCTCTTGACTCCTCTATTTCCCCCACATCCCACATGTAACCCATCAGCAACTCTTGCTGGCTCTTCCTTCTAAAGGTATTCAGAATCTGACCCTGGGCACCTTCCTCACCACCATCTGTGGGTGATGACAGCAGCAGCTTCCTATCTGACCACTTGCCACCATGTCTGTCCCCACACAGAGGCCAGCATTGCATTTTGGAACATATCCCATTCTACCCCTACCCTGCTCAAAGCCATCCACTGGCTCCTATTTCTCTCATGGTGAGAGGGTCCCTGAGACCTAATCAAGACTGCTGTCACCTCTCCAACTACTCACCTGACACTACACTCCGCATCCCAGCACCCCTGCCCATGGGCACTCCAGGTCCACTTCTGTCTTTAGGGTTTTACATAGCCTGTCCCTTCTGCCTGGAATTTTTTTCCTAGGAAAATGCGTCAATCATTCCTTCACCTCTTTCACGATATTGCTAAACATCGCCTTCCTAATGGTTTACCCTAAATATACTATTTGGACTTGTCCCTGTAGCTCTTGTTCAACTCTTCTGCTTTATCCCCTATCCAACAGCATGTGTCACCTTTTGCATACTGTAGACCTTATTCATGTATTATGTTTATTGTCTGTCTCTCTTCTCTAGAATGTAAGCTCTACGTAAGCAAGTGTATTTCTTGGTTTTGTTCACTGATGTATCCTAGGCTCTCTTAGCAGTGCCTATTCATAGCTGTGCCTTTACTGCAACTCTTATTTTATTCTGCCTCAGTAAATATTTGTTGAAGGAATGAATGAATCAGGATCCATTCTGTCTCAGCAAACTCATCTCCCACTATTTTCTTCCATCTAGACTCTGGCTAGGGTGAATTTTTGTCATTCTTTATCACACAAATGCAAACTCTATATTGATTACGCTATTAATTCACCCTCAAGTGTTCTTTATCCTACTACCACCCCCAGAAAAATGCAATTTGTTTTTCTGGATTCAGCACAAACACCAGTCCTCCCTTCCCTCTCATGTTTCCTTTCTCCCTTCCTCCCTCCCTCCCTTCCTCTTTTCCTTCCCCCTTCCCTCCCTCGCTCCTTTGCTCCCTACCTACCTACCTAAGCTCCATGTCTTCCTTCTTCCACGTACTGCTTAGTATTCTTATGCAGTATTTACTATGCTAGCCATGCCAGATTTGAAAACTCAGACAAAGTCCTCACACCTTCAATTAGCTGATAGTCCACTGAAGTTTTCTCTGATGCCTTTGTAAGAATAAGTCACTCCAATGTTTGCCTTTCTGGGTGGCAGTCTGACACGGTGACAAGAGTTGGAAGATGCCTCAGAGTCACAAGCATCTTCCAGCTCCACCAGTGATCAGCAAGCTTACTCAAAGCACCAACCTCATTAAGCTTCTATTCTTCACCTTTAGCATGAGGATAACAATTCCCACCAGAGACTATCATTTGACAATTAGTCTAAATATCATGTAATAATTATAATACAATATTTAATAATACAATTAATAATAAATGATTAAAATAATGTGCCAATGCCCTTTTAGCATGTAGTTGGCATTCAAGCATTAAAGTCCCTTTTATGTGCCTCCAATGCCCAGCAGTGACTGCATTCCTTTCTTACAACCCTTATTTTATTCTGCCTCACTCTATAAGTTATTTCCTTGTCTGCTTCCCAGGAGACATTGAGTCCCTGGTGACCTCCCTCCACTGTACAACTTTGCAACCGCAGACTGGAGGAGGGTTACAGATCGGAGCTCCTTTCCTAGCCTGTGCTTCCCTCATTCATCCTCTTGACTCCTGTATATGATCCTCCCGATACTCTTTCTCCTCTGTTCAACCCTTGTTCTCCATTGCTTTGTCATGTACTTCATCCTTCTCGGAGTTCCTGTCTCCCTCATTCTGTGATGCTCCCCTATTCCACTCCCACCCCTTTCCCCACTCTACTCCACACATCCACACATCCTCCCTCTTCTTCCCCAGGTTCCAGCATAATCCTCCCATCCTCTCCTCTTGATCATCACTCTCTGTCAGGCTCCTGTCCTCACAGACCAGCCAGGGGAAGTTTTATTGATCTCTTGGTAATGCCCGAGTGCCTCTGAAGGTTAAGGTCAACAAGAGTAAAGCATCCTGCTAAACCACAAAACCTAAACTCTCCTTTAGTACGAGGGGCATCAATTATTCAAAGCTGTCATGATCACATTCTCAAGCTGGTGATACTGCATAAAAATGTGGAATGAGCATGTGAAAGGTTAGCGTGGGGAAGACCAGGATAGCCAGTCTTCACTCACAAGCCATGGAGCTTCACCCAGGCTACTGGGAGGCTGACGATGATGGCCAGATCTAGACATTCATCACAGGGACAACGATGCCTAACAGGGTTCCATAATGAAGAGAGACCATCAAAGAAGCTATTCATATCCAAAAAGTCTTTGAAGTTTTGAATATTTATTTTTGCCTTGTGTCCCATAATCCCACGTGTATCTTGCCTTAATGTCTCTACTTGCTAAATATTAATAATTGGACACCTGAATTCTACAAAAATCAAAATAAATACAAATAATGCTGGGTTTCACTTGTCACTTTGGCTATGTCCTGGCTTATTTTTGCTACATTTTAGAGGCTCCTGTGATATCTCAACAGTAAAAGTGTGGAGTATTTTAGTTAAAAATATCCGGAAAACAAAGAGCTGTGAATTAGAAGTCTGGGGGAAATTTCACCAGCTGACTCATTCCAAATAAATGTGTGCCTTACAATAAATGACCCATCTAAGCAGATGTTACCATCATCTCAGGAGGCTCCCAACCGACCCCTGGGCCTCTGCACACACAGTTTCCCTGCTGAGAACTCTCTTCTCCAGCTTCCTTGGTTAACGTCCACTCACCCTTCTCGACTGTTCTTAGATAGCTCTTCTTCTGGGCAGCCCTTTGGTCTGGCTTGGAAACTCTTCCTAGATGGTCCCCATTCATCTTTTATTATAAAATCACTGAATTTATAATCCTGTTTGGTAATTTCACTAGAAGCCATATAAAACACAGTTATACTAGGTATAACTAGTGTACTTAGTTATACTAAGACAGGTTAGAAGCATAAATTCAGAAACTACCTGGGCTTGAATTCTGACTCTATCACTCTCTCTGTGTTTTCTGATCTGTAAATATGAGAATGATAGCCACAGTATCTACCTCAAAGTGTCATGCTGATGATTAAATAAGCAGGTACATATAAATTACTCAGAAAAGGCCTAGTGCATAGTGAGCACTACATAAGTGTAGCTGTCATCATTATTATTGTGCCTGTGTAAGCTCTGTCAGGGCAGAAACCATTACTGTGTTATGTATTCACTATCCTGTGCCTATTCCAGAGCCTGGCATGTTCTCCTACATAATGGCTGAATTAAGGGATGCTCTCAAGATAGGAGTAGAGCTCCAACAATAACCTGCTCAGTGCCTCTGGCTAGAATCCTTTTAGCAAGGTCACAGGAGATATTCTCCATGGGTGTCTTGCATTTCTGCACATATTACAAGAAGAGGATCTCTCTTTTCATGGATATTCATAGACTGAACAACCTGAAAGACAGAGATAGTATCTCCCTCCTGAGCAGAGGACATGTTTTCTTTAACACTCTGTATAACAAAAATAATATTTCCCTCCCAGGCAAAAGCTGAACAGGTTTACTTGCAGTCCATTATAAAAGATCCAGGTTCCCCAAACTCAGAGTTATCTAGCTGTCACGCAAACCCAACCCAAGTGTCTAGCCTCCATTTGGGCTGTTCTGGGTCACATCTGTGGATCTGGGGTGCTCGCAGAGCATGGCGAGCTGGTGTGAACTTGAAGCTCATACCACTGGCTGTGCCAGAGTAATAGAGTCTTTTGTCTAGGAGCCAGGAGTCTTTTGTGGGGATGCAGTGAGTAAGCATCTTCACTATCTGACCTAGTAATGGATGTTCGGAGGTTGCAGTGAGGAGTAGGAATAACACGAGCTGCTGAAGGGCCGTGTGGTCATCACTTACACTACTTGGGTTGGGAGGAGGGAGGGATGTTTTCATGAAGATGGGGTGGCAACATTTGGTTCTCATGGTTCTCATGGTTCTAGAGGCTGGGAAGTTCAAGAGATCCAGGTGCCAGCAGATCTGGAAGGCAAGGTCCCGCCTCCTGGTTTCCTGATGGCTGCCTTCTTGTTGTGTTCTCACAGGGAGGACGGCAGAGAGGGAGGTCTCTTGCGTCTTTTCTTATAAAGGCACTAATCCCATTATGAGGGCTCCAACCTCATGATCCAATCACTTCCAAAGGTCCCATCTCCAAAAACTATCCCACTGACAGTTAGGGTTTCAACATGTGAATTTTGGAAGGACACAAATGTGCAAGTCCATAACAACTAGAAACGTGTTTGGTTGATTGTGCCTTGCTTATTGGCATGAAACTGCTCTCGACCTTCACACCCCTTGATCCTTCCTACCCCCTCTACCCTGACCTCAACTGCTTTAAAGAGAAAGATGATTAGGAGAGAAGTTGGTGTTTCTTAGTGCTCCCTCAAGAGGTACTGCATGACATATGCACCCAGGAAAATATGCTAAGGAGCTGTGAGGAGGGAAGGGGCTCACAATGAAGGGAATCTGATGGGTGTAGGCACCCACAAACCACCCTGGCCACTCACAGAGATGAACACAACAAAGGCCTGTTCCCTCATGAGACCAACTGAAATAAGGTTGCTGATGGAGCCTGGGTGATACATGGACACCATTGGTGCATGGATCCATCATCATCCTAGATGTGGCAACATGTCCACCCTCCTAGACTGGGCACACAGTAAGACTCTATGTTTCCAATACAGGGACTACCACTGCATTTCAGACTTGGTGACTCCTGACAAAAGGTGATCTCTGTCCCAATGGGAAAGGCTGCATGACATGGGGAATTACCCCTGCCCACTTCTGGAAGACTCACTCACTCAGTCTGACTTTTGACCGCCTCTCAGGGCTACTGATGCTGCCTCACTGCCGGCCACTCTTGCAGGATACAGTGCTGCTGCTCCAGTGTAATCTAATTCTGCTACCCATGCTAGTGTGGCCTTTGAGACCAACCTGTGTCATGTGCCAGGCTTTCCAGAGTATCTGCAGTCTAGCAATACCGCACCTTTCATCACAAAAATGATTAAATCATGGACGTGATAGCCAAGGTTATTTGATGGGCTTTAATTCTCCCCTTCATGCACAGGCATCTGGTATCACCGAGCTTTGGAAAGCCTCTGAAAAATTGAATCAGAAAGATTTCTGGCTCTATTTCCCTCGTGTCCTCCCACTCCACAAACCTTAATAGGGTGCTTTGGTCCCCACAAGTGGCTGATCCAAGAAAGGGATCATCTCTTTCCTACCAGTTCCTGCATAATCAACAGGACAAAACAAATGGAGGGAACAATGAAGGTTTTTTTTCAAATTCAGGATTTTTGCTTGACCATTCCTGGGAACATGAGTTATTTTCTTCCCTTAACAGCAACCCCAGGCCAGCATAGTTGGCCCACCCCTTGAGTAGCAACCTGGCTACGAAAGGATTTAGGGGACTCATGCTTAAATCTGGTTAGGCTGCCTGAATTTTCTTGCTGGATTGACATGGTCCTGGATGAAAAAGATGATGGCTACTAGGATGAGGACACTGTTGTCCAAATCCCCCCAGAGTGCCCAAACAGGCCAAAGTAGGAGGCATGATGCATCTCTGTGAATTTCAAAAAGCAATCTTGACCCTCCTGCACCTGAATCTTCAGGATGAAAAGTCTAGGTATCAGCAGAAAATAATTGGAAAAGGTGAAGTTAGAGCTACCGGATGTAAAAGACCAATTTTGCAGCATAGGGACCAAAACCTCAGGCACTTGGAGAGGAACACTGTAGACCCTGGAAGGGGATAGGATGGATCTTTTGTCATAGAACCACTCCAGAAATCCTCTTCATGAGGAAAATGACCTGATACAGTTCCCCCAGTCTGTTGCAAATACCTTCATTTAACTGACTCCTGGGTCCAGCATCCCCTCCTGACAGTTCTCAACACAATTCGATCACTATTCCCCTTAACCTAACTGAGCAGTTTATCAGGAACATTAGGGGATGGGGCCAGCTCCTGGAACATCATCACAAAACATATGTCAACATCTTCCATTGTCTCCCCCATGCCCTTTCTAGAGTCATTGCTCCATGGTTCCACAGTCCAGATGAATGGCATCCAGCTGGTGACATGGATATACAGGGCAGGAAGTCCCTCAAAAACAGGGGTTAGACTCAACTATTCCAACGGAACTGAAGCCCCTAAGTCCTAACAACCATGTAGGAGATGACCCTGGAGGCAATGTCAAGTTGTGATTCCAGATGGACGGAGGTCTTACCTGGGGGAGCCCCAACAACCGTAAACAAGACTTTCCATCCAGGGGCACCATGAACACCCTCAAGCTTACACTTCTTGTGTGGAAGCAGGCGTTAGCTTGCCGCTTCTGAACACACTGTGACTTTTACACTACACAGGTGCTCACAGGGAACCTCAAGTATTTAAGGAGATGACACCCTTGCCCTGAAAGGAATTCAAATCAGCTTCAATGCGCTGGCCAGGATTGTTATAGATAACAGAACTACCCTCCACCGTCTCTTTGCAAGCCTACTGAGGTCTGTGCAATCTCTAATACATGCTGCTATACCTGCATTCATGCCTCAGATAAGTGAGGAAGTTGATATAGAAAGCTAAGGAAAACTTTCCCTTTCCTTTCTCACCTGGACCATGGTTGTTTATGGCATTTCTTCATCTGGTTAGGTATGGGATCTTAGGGAACAAGGCTGAGGTCAATACCTCAATGAAGAACAGCTTCATCCTGCTGCAAAAATCCTGTTGATAGTAGCTTTAATTAAATGCCGTATTAGACAAATTGAATGGATTTGGTACCAACCTTGATTAGTCAGAGTGGCTATGAAGTGGTCTACTCATGAGAATATTCACTAGCAGAAAACAAGGTAAAGTATTGTTTTAGACACTCTGTCACCCAGGCTGGAGTGTAGCGGTGTGACCACAATTCACTGCAGCCCAGAACTCCTGGGATCAAGTGATCCTCCCACCACAACCTCCCTAGTAGCTGGGACCACAGGCATGCACCTCTACACCTGGTTAATTTTTTTCAATTATTTTATTTTGTAAGGATGGGTTTCCCTATGTTGCCCCGGCTGATCTCAAGCCCCTGGGCTCAAGTGATCCTCTCACCTCAGCCTTCCAAAATGCTGGAATTACAGGGGTGAGCAACCATGCCTGGCCATGACTATCTTTTCAAGGATGTTTATATGGTGAAGAACTTTAAGAGAGAAATAGTGTCTCCCTCCATGGCACAAGGAACATTTTTCTATCCAGTAAAATAAAGAGAACACCTCTCTTCTGAGCAAAGATTGGGCAAATTTGCAGGCAGCCCATTATAAAAGATTTGAGTTTGCTAAATGAGGGGTTACTCAGTGGTGGTGCAAACCACCTCAGCACAGAACATCCACTTGGGCCATACACATCACCCTCTTGAGACTTGGGGGACAAAAAGCACTGACATGAACATGCGGCTCATGCTGCCTGCTGTGCCATGAGTAACAACGTCTTTTGTCTCTGACCCTGGGGTCTCGTTTCTTCTGCCAGCACTCCTGAAACACTGGCATGTGGACTTGTTGGCCTGAAAGTAAGGTAAAATCCTAAACCCTTGACCATTCTTGAATAGGCCACAGTGATTTCTTAGTAGGTGAAGGCTCCTATTTCTCTTCCGAAAAACTTCTCTTCCCTCATTTCATCACCACAAATCTAATGGAATTCACGCATTACAGGGCAAGAACTCACAAAAGTAGTACAGAATCAGCATAAACAGGTAAGTGATGGGAACTGCTAAATGCCCACTAGTACGCTGAGGCTCATCAGGTTGCTTTGTTTGTGGGAGGCCAAACTTCACATTACAAAACAGAGCTTCACTCATCAACATACACAAACATTTAATTTATCTTCTTCAAGGCTCTTTTGTTTCAAATACAGAAAACAAATTGGGGTGGAGAAAGAAGAGTGCTCGTGACTCTTTCTTAGATTAAAGCCAGTGATTCCAGGTGGACAGCACAGAAACTGTTAATACAAATAATTTCTTGTTTTCCCTAAAACATGATTTTCTCATCAAAGACTACAGTGATATAGGGGAAGTTCTTGAAGTCAGTGCTAAGTTATGAATTAAGATTTACTAACCGAAGTTTTGGCTTACCTGTGTGGTCTTCTCTGTGGTCGGGTACCTCTTCACTCCATTCTCCCACAACCCCTGAGAGTCTATCAAAGCACTGACGGGGAGGAAATGCCCTACCCCTGCCCCATGACTGCCCTAGTACTGAGGCACCCAGGATACTTTCTGAGTGCCTTTTATGTTCTATGTCTCTAAAGACTGCTAAATTGGGTCGGATGTGTGGGATTAAGCTCACCTCATAAAATTTGCTTGAGAAAATCTCAGATCCATTAATGCTTCATAAAAATTTTACAAGGTTTCTGCTAAAGGAAGGAAAACAAACAGAGGTGGTGTCGGCATCTAGGCACTCCTTAAATCAAACATTCTCTCTCTAATGCATTTTTTTTATGGCACCAATCAGAAAAGCAATCAACCATGAAGCCTGCGGCTTCTTCTGCTTCCATTCCTAGAGCAAAATTTCTAGGATCTTTAAGCATTCTGCATGAAGCCGCAAAGGAAGCCTCTCTATTAATATTAATACATATAATACACACACACACACACACACAGCCACCTATTCATCCATCTACCTCTACTTTCCTTCGAAGAATTCCCTGACTCTAAACAACTCTCTATTAAGACAAAAACTGTCCATCTTTCAATTTGAGATCAGGAAACAAGGATAAGATGATAAATTAATCTTCTCTATTCTGAAATTTTCTAGGGTAGGAGGGGGATATATAAAAACAGTAGGCATTTAAGACTAGTGAGATGGCAATTAAAATGCTCTTACATTTATTACCTTTATTTTTAAGCATATTGTCTGTGGGAATAAATGACAATAAAATAAATCACAGGTAACAGTTAGGCTCCAGGGTTTAAGAACGCACTAGTCCTGCAATGGTGCAGGGAGAGCTTTCAGAATGATCTTAGCACTAGTGAACATCAAGAAAAAATTTCCCAAGAAGTGGGATGCAAAGTGGGCTGTGTCTGAGGGCCCAGCTCAAAACTGCACCTGCAGCAGAGGGTTGGAGGAGAACTGGTTTTCTGGGATAAACCCAGAGACTGGACCAAGTTGCCTTACTTTCCTTCAAAGCCAGTGCCTTTTGAAACTTGCTTTTTCATAACAGAAAAATGAACTAGAATATAAAAGCAATAATCACACTACCAAACATTGGTTAGTCTTTTTCTTTTATCTTTCATATATGTTAAGTTTATCTGATCCTCAGAACAACTTTGTGAAGTAAGACAGCTGAATATCTTGGAAAGAAAAACAAGACTTTCACTAAAATAAAAAGTGCTGTTTAAATTCGTGCATGGCTACCTCGTAGTTTACGTGACCTTGCAGGTCTATAAACCTCATTTACTAAATATGCATATTAGAAATGATATTCCCCACCCAAACCATGATTAACAGGATTAAATGAGGTAACACACAGGGCACAATGTAGACAGCACAAAATAGGTGCTTGAGGAATAAAGCGTGTTTGCTCATCTTTCCAGGCAGCTACAGTATCTGATTAATAGCACCAAGCTGGTTGGTGAAGAGTCTTGCCTCCAGTTCTGAGCCCTGCACACTTTTTATTACATGACTTGGGCCTTTTGCCTGGCTTCAGGCTGATGCTGTCCCACAAAAACGGAGGCTGACCATACAGTGAAGAGGAAGGCCATTGGCTCACACCCAGTTTCCCCTGGTAAGCTACCCAGCTAGAAGAGAAAGGCAAATTTTATGTGAGCGGAATTGAGGGCAAACACCGGCGCTGAAAGAAAGGGAAGGGCCCATGTAGACAGTTCCTCTCCACTGTGGCTCAACTCCCCAACCCCCAACCCCCCGAGACACCTATGAAGGGAACCCAGGCTCAGCAGTACCCCTAGGAGCGCAGGAGATAACCCAAGATTCCTGCATTCTTAAGAGCCTCACTGTGGGCCGGGCGCGGTGGCTCAAGCCTGTAATCCCAGCACTTTGGGAGGCCGAGGCAGGCGGATCACGAGGTCAGGAGATCGAGACCATCCTGGCTAACACCGTGAAACCCCGTCTCTACTAAAAAATGCAAAAAACTAGCCGGGCGAGGTGGCGGCGCCTGTAGTCCCAGCTACTCGGGAGGCTGAGGCAGGAGAATGGCGTGAACCCGGGAGGCGGAGCTTGCAGTGAGCTGAGATCCGGCCACTGCACTCCAGCCCGGGCCACAGAGCGAGACTCCGTCTCAAAAAAAAAAAAAAAGAGCCTCACTGTTTAACAACCCTGAAAACTCGGGCCAGATACCCAGAGTAATGCTAAAGTATCCTAACTTCCCTGCGAAAGCCGCTGAAATCACCTCTGCTGAGGAGAAATCAATCCAAACAGCAAGCTCATCATCTTTCTCCATATCCCCGAACTCCCAAATGCCTTTTTAATGTGGACAACTCTGATCATATCTTTAATAAGTAGGACTTTCAAATGCTAGAGGTCACTATTCTGACTCAAATGTGGGGGCACCCGGCTTCTCCCTGCCATTCAGACATGGAAGTGAAAAGAAGCAACTGCCCAGAGCAGGAAAGAAATCAGCACCTGGTATTCCCCCCGTCTCTGTGCCTGGCCCTGACCGCGTCTCTATAGTGCGGCTAATGTAAAGCTGTGGCATTTGCAGAGAGGTTTGTTCTAAAGAAAATCAATGGCAGACTCCCTGACACCAGGTAGCAGACATTCTCGAGACACTGGCTTCCCTGCCTGGCCCAGGGAGCGCCTGAGCAGGTTCTGAAAGGAAGTGCCTCCACTCAGCCTCTGCCCTCACAGGTTCTGTAAATAATTCAGCAAGACAAGGACGGAGCTATCTTAAGAACAAGCTTCAGAAGCTGCTTTGCCCCAGGAATCTTGGACGTCACAGAGTGCCCCTCTGGTCATTTTCTGCTGTTATTTTTAAAAGCCAAAGCGCGGACATTATATTTAGGAGAAGGCTATTTTCGCGTCATTGAGCTAGGGTGGTGATGAGTCCCCGGTGGGGGCACTGGCACAAAATCTCACTGTGAAGTCACAGCACAGCACCAGAGGTGGGAGGTCAGGGCACTGGGAGGGTGGGAGGCGGTGGGTCCTTCCAGGCCTTGATGCCACAGGATTCTTACCTGAGGAAAGTAGGCTTCCCAAGACATTTTGTTCTTTTATCCTTTTACGTATCGTTTGATGTTTTACCTTTCCTAAAAACTATCATAATTATCCTCCATTTATAATTTACCTCTCTGGCCATCTACATTTTCCCCTTTACATGTTAAACTCTTTTAAAAACACACTTGAAGATGCATTATTTTCTCGCTAATTCCTCTCCAAGGAGAGGGAAGGCCTAGCAGTTGCCATAGTGCCACTTCCCAGAGCCCAGCCAGGATCCATGTGTCTAGGTAATTGGGACAAAAGATCAAGTAGCCCTTCAACATCTGGGGAAAATTCCAAACTCATTACTATTCCAGGCAATGCAGTTGAAAACAGTGGCCTGGCATTTCCACCTATCAAACAGCAAACCTAAACAAAATGATAATAGGTAGAATGGTGAGTGGTGAGGGCTGACACAGGAAAAGCCAAGCAGGCTGAGGCTGAGGCTGAGGCTGGAGATGCACAGGGCACCTGTCTGAAGGGCAATTTGACAGTAGGTGTCAAAAAGCCTGCTGTTTGCATATTCTCTGCCACAATTCCACTGGTAGAATATATCCTAAGGAGGTAATCATGCTTGTGAATAAAGACAATGAGGATGTTCATCTGAACAGTATTTACAATAGCAAAACCACTAGAAACAATCTAACTCTCTCACCACTGAGGATTACTACTTAAATGATGGTCCATTTAGAAAACAGAATATTGTGTAGCAATAAAATATAGCATAAAATATTCAATGAAACAGAAAGATGTGTATATACATAAGTTATATGAGTAGGTAACAAAAGATTGTATTCATTTTTTAAATGAAAAATATAATTACATAACTATAAAATAATGACTGAATCATATACACTACCGTGTTAACAATGATGAACTTGGATGGGGAATTCCAGATGGTTTTAATTGTTCTGTTTTGCTTTTGCTTATCACCGCTCCCTAAAACTTTGCACAACCAGCATAATGCTTTCATTTAAAAAAAAAAAAAAACAACGTATTCTATAAAATTTGATTGAGTAAACAATTAGTGCACTATGGGTGAAATGACTTCAATCAGACACGCAGGTTCCCTGGGAGGCGCTGATGGACAGGGACGAAGGTACATCTTCCTGCTATAGCATCGGGAGCCCTGAAGAACCTGACTTGTTGGCCTAATGTGGACCCAATGAAGTGCATTAGAAAACAGATCACCGTCTCCCTTCAGAAAGCCAGAGTCCCTGATCGTGTCCAGGTGAAGGCTTGGCCTGCAGCCTCGCTGCTGTGATGGGAAGGACACTAAGCAGCGTCAGTCATCCTCCTGCCTCACTAGGTCTGGTCAGAGCAGCAGGCTAGCCCAGCCTCTCTTCAACTTCTCTACATCTACTGAGGCCTCCTGCCCGGGCTGCTAAGTGAAGCATCCTGTGCTATTTACAATGCCTGTGTGTGGCTCCCTAAACCAGTGGCCTCTGGTTTTCAGAGGACATTGAGTGCCAGGAGATATCCTCTCAGGTGGTTGTTTTAGGAAAAAGGAGGCTTTACCCTAAATCACAGCTCTGTTAGCATCTAGCCATGGGGAGTAGAGTTTGGAGATCCCGCCAATTTGACTTGTTTAATTGGAAGCTATTAAATACAATAAATTCACCTTGGCTGCCTTACAGATGGACTTGATATAACCAGAAACAGTGGCTGCTAAGGAGGGAAAGAAAGGCTGGCTTTCTCCATCTCCACAGAGTGGCTTGGTTCATACGATTCATGTTTAAGGTCTACATTCTCTTTATGGCACACCATTTATCTCTATTCTCATTTTTCTTGCCTCTGATCACTTTACCTTTCCTCCTCTTCATTTCTTAAACTCTTTTTAGCTTGCCAATAATTTTCTTTGTTCCCTCACTCTCTTTACTCCTTCTTTTTCATTAGAAAGTGAATTGGGCCGGGCGCGGTGGCTCAAGCCTGTAATCCCAGCACTTTGGGAGGCCGAGACGGGCGGATCACGAGGTCAGGAGATCGAGACCATCCTGGCTAACACGGTGAAACCCCGCCTCTACTAAAAAATACAAAAAACTATCCGGGCGAGGTGGCGGCGCCTGTAGTCCCAGCTACTCGGGAGGCTGAGGCAGGAGAATGGCGTCAACCCGGGAGGCGGAGCTTGCAGTGAGCTGAGATCCGGCCACTGCACTCCAGTCCGGGCGACAGAGCGAGACTCTGCCTCAAAAAAAAAAAAAAAAAAAGAAAGTGAATTGATGCCCTACAGAAGCCTGAGTGCCTGTGATCATTTTGTATTTTGTCCAGTGCTGAGCCTCAGCCAGATTTAATGTTGCCCAGGCCAGTAATAGCAAAGAAAACGGACACAGAAAGCCATCAATTCAGTGAAATTCCTTGCCTAGAAAAAGCTCCCTCCTTTGGATTAGGTGGTAAAATTGTCTATTTTCCCAATTATTTTAATATAATTTTAAAGCTAAATTTCACTTGATGTCATGCTCCACAGGTAGGTGTAGTGGTGATCAAGGGTCTGTTCTCAATATTAACTGTGTGTATACACATGGTCACACACGCAGTCTCAAGTCACACAAACTTGGTGGCTGCCATTCAAAAAGCTATGGATACTACACTCACCCCTTGTAACCAGGAAGATAGATCTCAATTTTAGTCCTAAGATATATCATGAAACTATCTTATAAAAATATGAAAAAAAATAGAGTGTGCCTCTATTTTTGGAAGGCTTAGCACCCCACGTTTATTGTAAAACCAATAAATGTTGCCATGGCAACAGATGGTCCAGTCTTTCCCCGGTGCCTTAAAGACAACCAGGGTCTGCCTTACCTACCCCATGCTTGTCCTTGCTAGCGGCTGCAGGAACTTGAATATGGTGCTTTCTACCCAAGAGTCATGATGAGTGGCTACCTTCTGAATTTTCAAAATTCTTAAAAGTGGTCCCAGGCCGGGCGCGGTGGCTCAAGCCTGTAATCTCAGCACTTTGGGAGGCCGAGACGGGCGGATCACGAGGTCAGGAGATCGAGACCATCCTGGCTAACACGGTGAAACCCCGTCTCTACTAAAAAATATAAAAAAAAAACTAGCCGGGCGACGTGGCGGGCGCCTGTAGTCCCAGCTACTTGGGAGGCTGAGGCAGGAGAATGGCGTAAACCCAGGAGGCGGAGCTTGCAGTGAGCTGAGATCCGGCCACTGCACTCCAGCCTGAGCGGCAGAGCAAGACTCCGTCTCCAAAAAAAAAAAAAAAAAAAAAAAAAAAAGTGGTCCCAAACAAGTTAGTGTGTATTTCTAATATCAGAGACTTTAAGTCTACACGCCACCACAAGGTCAGAATAACAACAGCAAAATAACTCTAAGGTGCCTTTCCTTTCTGTTCTCTGGGGCATCAGGGCCCATCATGATAGAATGTAGCAAGGGCAAGAAGAGAGAAATGGAGATAATGCATTGGTCACCAGTCAGAGCAATCCCAACCTGACACCCTTGTTTGCTTATTTATAAAGCATCATCATTGCAATAGGTATCTTTGTGTTGGAGTAATAAATTTCCTCTTTTTCAGAGAAAATTAATTGAGTTGGATGCCTTAGATTTTTGTCAATCTTTAGGTTGAAAAAAATGCAGTTGCACTGTCTCTATCTCTGAAACTAACACCTTAACAATCAGGTTATGAATATCCACAGCTGATCGAAACATTTTCATGAACACAGAGACCTATTTGACTACATGCAGAAAAAAATCCGAGGCCACTAAGGGATAGCTGAGAAAGAGTGCAAATAAAAAGTTAAAATGCCCATAAGTATGCATGCATTGATGCCAAAAATGTTTCCTGAGTATATATGTCTATGTATATAAATATATACATACATGCATGTACATATATGTGGACACACACAAACACAATACAAATAAGGTTAAACCTGTAGGAAGTATTTAGATGAATATAGAGTCCCTGCCCTGAAGGAACATAGATCCCGGTAGTAAGGCTCATACGCATACATCTACAATACAAATCTGAAAATAGTAATACAATTAGAAATTATGTTCAGATTTAGTGTGAAGGGTGCTCAGAGAAGGATGAGGTACTCGAGTCAGAGAATGAGACTGAGAATGGGAGATGTGTTTTATGAGGACAGGGACATTTAGGCTGTCCTTGAGGGGTATCCAGGATCTGGGGATAAATGGAAGTATTTCAGGAGGAGGAATCTATAAGCAAGGACACAGAGGCCAAAAACAAGTGTGATAAAAGGGAATGTATTATCAGACTGGTTAGGAATAAGACCAGGGTATTACTTTCTTGTTGTGAACTTTTATAGGCCATATACTATCTACTAACAAATAGCAACTTTGACCAATCAAAGCAGAAATCGCATTATCATGACTTTGGGTCAAAGCTTTCATCTTCTTAGTATGTGGCCTATGAGGTGGGAGTAGTGGATGGACGCTGGGCTTTTTTTTTTTTTTTTTTTTTTCTTTTTGAGACGGAATCTTGCTTTGTCACCCAGGCTGGAGTTCAGTGGCATGATCTCAGCTCACTGCAACTTCTGCCTCCCAGGTTCAAGCATTTCTCCTGCCTCAGCCTCCCTAGTAGCTGGGAATACAGGCACACACCACCATGCCTGGCTAATTTTTGTATTTTTAGTAGAGAGGGGTTTCACCATATTGGTCAGGCTGGTCTTAAACTCCGGACCTCATGATCCTCTCACCTCGGCCTTCCAAAGAAGCTGGACTTTTATCATCAGGATTTTCCCCCCTATCTCCAGAATCTAGACCACTCTCCCGCAGGCCTCTATCTTTGCTTCTGTGTGGACAGCTCCTTATTCAGAGGAGCAGGTTAATAGGGTGGAGAGGGAGCATCTGCTTCAGAGACGGCTGTCAAGTGAAAGGCAGTAACACTGCCTCCAAACCAGCTTTTCATAGGCTTTTACTTATTATTTAATTTGGCTGCAGAGGATGGAATTAGGCTAATGGCTGTTAAGTGGCTAAGGCACAAACATGGTCCATCTGCCGAGAAGGCTCGAGGCCATTGTCTATTTCAAAGGCTAAGGGAAAAAAAAGATGAGTGAGACATACTGTTACACTAAGAGCCTCATCAAATGCCTTTTTATTCCCCCTCTGATCTTATTCCTTTCAACACTAGTGATTTTCACGGTACCATATTAAGAACTCAAAATCAAGGCCTAGATGCTGGCCCATTACCAAAGGGAAAATAGCCCATCCTTGCTTAAGCTACAGGCTATTGTAGTGGAAAGCAGCCTGGGCAGCAGCAAAATGATTCAGTCCATTAAAAAAAAAAAAAAAAACAATTAGGAACAGCAGCAATGTCCAGGGTACTGTGAAGAACACGAGAAAAATTCCTGACTTCAACTTGCCTCCCACCTTGGATAGATAGGAAGACAGAACACGTTCCTGATGAGTTCCAAGACGTGGCAATGTGGTCAGCAACTCTAAGAGAACCAGAAGGAAGTAGAGGAAGAAGAGAGGCCATGTGTGGCAAGATTAGAGAAGGGTTCATAGAGAAGAATTTTATTTTTTGAGTTGGGCTTTGAAGAGGAATAATAATTTATACTCATAGAGCAAGTATGCCAGGCAGTCTATATACAGTATCTAATGTAACTCTCACTAGTATCCTGATAAGGTAGGTGCCATTATCTCCTCCCCCTTAACATTTTAGTAAACAGAGGCTAAGAGAAGTACCATCCATTGGCCAAGTAGAGTCAAGATTTCACCAGACTCTTTTCTAACATGCAAAGGAAGGATTGGGGTGAAAGGCGAATGAGTGGGCTTCTGAGACAGAGAGTACTGAGTGAACAAAGTGTACAAGAGAAAAGTCAGGGTATAGATGATGCAGGTGAATTGCCTGGCTTGGCAGAAAGAAGAGGACAGAGATAGTGGAGGTAAGATGGAAAGAAAAGTTGAAGCCAGTGTGCTGGATGCCCTGAAAACCAAGCAAGGGAATCCAGGTGCTATTAGTATTCAAAGACCTTTGTGCAGTGGAAAAGCGGGTCAAACTTCAGGAGCATCCTTCTGGGACCCTTCTGGGTCACCTGTCATGCATTGCAGGGCAAAGGAAAAATGAAAAACAGGAGGCCTCTAGGGCAACCCAGGCAAGTGGCACTGAAGACAGATGTAAAGTCTGGGATTCCCATTGTACCACTACTGGGATGTGGTATGGAAGGGGAGAGGAAACAAAGTCAATCCACCAATAATGTTCAAGAAATATTCGCTGAATATGGTCAACCACTAAGGCAGTCAGGATAGGGAAGTAAACAAAACAAACAGAGAAGCATCCTTCATTTTGTTCAGGAAAACAATAACAGAGTAACTTCAAATAGTCAATACTAGTACATGCGCAAATTGTCAGGAGAGAAAAGTGTGAGTAGCTAGGAGAGTATCCACAGGACGAATGGATAGGAGTTTGGGGCATTAGAAGGAAGAGGAAATGTCCATCCAACATCAGCACAGAGCTTTCTACCCTCCCAGGACTTCTGAAAATGACCTGCAAAGCTGACAGCACTAGCTCGAGCGGGACAGGACCTTCCGATCAAAACAGGCTTGCAAGTGACTTCAGCCAAACAGGACATTTTTCGTGACTCAGGAGGATGGACCTTGGAGACCCTGGGAATGTGGGTCACTGTTCTAGGTATAGGGCCAGTACTCAAGGTGGACCCAAGACAAGACCCCGAATCTCCGAGGGTGCCAGAGCCAACGATGTCTCCAATCACGCTGGGAGTTTCTCTTTGTGCAACGCCTACAACTCAACTGAGATTGCTGTTTATTCTAGTAAATAAGAACAAAGAAACAGGTGCTGGGATTTTGAGTCTAGTTCAGTGCACTATTCTAGATTCTGAAGATACAGGATCAGTGAACAAAACAAAGCTTCTACCTTTATGAGTTTAGGTTCTAATGAGGAACAACTGGAAATCCACAGCTAATAAATGTACACAACGTATTAGCATGCCCATGGCTCATTGCACCACTAGTCACAATAGCCAAGATGTGTAAACAACCTAGATGTCAATCAATAGGTGAATGATTAAAGAAAACGCAGTAACATACACTAATGCATGTAACAGTATGCAATATACACACAATTCAGTCTTAACTAAAAAAGACATCCTGCCATATGTGACAACATGGATGAATCTGGAGGACATCACACTAGGTGAAATAACTCAGTCACAGGAGGGAAAACACTGCACGATTCCACTTACATGCTGTATCCCAAACACCCAAACACATAGAGTCACCATTGAATAGTGGCTCCCAGAGGCTGGAGGGAGAGAGAAACGTGGAGTTGCTGTAAAATGGGCATAAAGTCTCAATTATGCAAGATACACTCTACAGAGCTGCTATACAACAATGTTCCTATAATTAACGGAACTGTATCATACACTTTAAAATGTTTTAAGAAGGTAGATCTCATGTTAGGTATTCTGACCACAATAAAATAAAGTTTTACAAACATAAAAATATATGGACATTTCTCAGGGCATTGAGTGATAAAGACTGCCTAGCACTGGGGTGGTGGGGCCATGTTATATCAGTTGCCAGCGTGGGCATCTCTGGTATGTTGCCACCTTGAAAAAAGTAAGAAACGAAGCCCTTGAGATACCATGAGGACAGCCTTTCCAGGCAGAGAGAACAGCAGGTACAAAGCCCCTGTAGCAGAAGGGCTGAATAGCAGACATTGATTTTAGGTCAAGCAATCATTCCTCCTAGAAGCAAAGCAAGTCAGCTGTGAGGAATACTCTCTCCTCTGCAAACAAGACTCTATCACCAGAGAAGCAGCACCGATTTGGTAAATGAGAAGGGCTAAGTGTTGGCAGTTCTCCCAAAATAAACCTTTGGATATGATCATGATTGGGCTTAACTTTTTTTCTTTTTCTTATTTATTTATTTTTTTTCTGAGACAGAGTCTCGCTGTGTCACCCAGGCTGGAGTGCAGTGGTGCGATCTCAGCTCACTGCAAGTTCTGCCTTTCAGGTTCACGCCATTCTCCTGCCTCAGCCTCCCAAGTAGCTGGGACTACAGGCGCCCACCACCACGCCCGGCTAATTTTTTTTTTTTTTTGTATTTTTAGTAGAGACGGGGTTTCACCGTGTTAGCCAGGATGGTCTCAATCTCCTGACCTCGTGATCTGCCCGTCTCAGCCTCCCAAAGTGCTGGAACTACAGGCGTGAGCCACCGCGCCCGGCCGATTGGGCTTAACATCTGTTACAATAACTTGCTCAGCACAGCACCAATGGCCTTGTGACCAGGATAGCATTGCATGGGCCATCTTACCATTTGATAATAAAAGTAGTCATACTACTACTACTAATAACAAACACTATTCACAGGAGCCAGTGTTTACTGTGTGCTTACTTTACATTAGGCTTTGCATCAAGTGCTTTCAATGCATTATCTCATCTAAACTTCACACTAATCTCAGGAGGAAAAATTCAGGCTTAAGTATATGAAATTAATCACAAATCCCAGGAGAGAACACCACCACTCACATTCAGATCTGACTGAAGCCAACGTCACTTACTAACTGGGATGTTAGCCGCCCCTATACACGCAACTGACTGGCTTCCATGTGAGAAAACAAGGCCCCTGAGGGCTAAGGCACTAAACACACTGAAAAAATGCGTCCCATGGACAGACCCCAGGGCCCTGCGTCTCACAGATGTTCTGTTCACGGTGAATGTTTCATACAAACGTGTATCATTCCCGCACCCAACTCCCTGCCTTCCTTTCTTTCTTCTTTCACCAACCACTTTCCAAGTGTTTCTACGTGCCTGGTTCCCTGTAGGTGCTGGGATTTCATAAGGACAGGCAGACAGTCCTGGGGAGGGGAGGGGCTGGCAGGGGTGCAGAACTCCCGGACAATTAGAGTAGATGACTCCACAGGCAGGGAGGGTTCCTGAAGCGGTCCAGATGTTATCTCACACACAATGCAGAGGAACAGTAGTATCAGGTAGGAAGATAAACCCAGTCCCTCAATACTAGGTAGGGAGAACACAATGTAAGAAGGCATCAAGGTAAACAAGTCCAGACCACCATCATGCAAAGGAAGGGGCCTTTTTCTGGCCAGCTGCAGGGAGCCTAGAGGCAGAAGGAAGGCCACAGAACATAGCACTGCTCTTGGACCCTACAGTGTTCCCAACAGGAAGGCTGGATGAGCAAGAGTGCCACAGAAAGCTCTCTGGGGCTTGGGACTCAACAAGTGAATGTCCACATTCTGCAACACAAAGGAGCAAGTGTCCAAGAAGCCAAAAGTCCGCCTGGGTTGTCAGGACCACACAGTCACTGGGGGATGGGACCCCCCCCCCTTTCTTCTTGCCCCCTCCCCCACCATTGGTTGTACCTCGGGTGACAATTAGGAGAAATCTGAAAAGGATAGTTAATGTGGGACAGTATCCCCGACAAGTATTACAACAGTTTACGAAACTACAAAACTTAAAAACAGCATAGAACTGGCCCAGCAATAGTCTGGCCTATCAATGGAATAAAAGAGAGTCCAGAATTTGATCCAGATACACATAGCCAGTTATATACCATCGGTGGGAGGAGGTAGGCTAGTGAATGATACAGAAGGAAAAAGCTGGATTCCCCTTCCTGGTGTAAAATACATTTCAGATGCACCAATAATTTACACATAAAAATTAAATTATAAAACCACTGGGAAAATCTTTTTTGAACCACTGTTCAAAATCTTGGAATGGAGAAGATCTTTCTAGACATTAGCTCAGACACCAGAAAAGCAAAGTAATTTGACTACATAAAATTAAACATGTTATACAGAAAAATATATGTGCTAAACAAAGTAAGACTGCAAACCATAAACTGGGAAGGAATTTATAACATGTGTAACAATGCTCAAATTATTTGAACATATTATGTGCTCTTGAAAATCAATAAGAAGATGGGTAAAAAACAGGTAAATAATATAAGCACGCTATATAAAGAAAATGAATTGCAAATGCACTGTAAATATATGAAAAGATGCTGGACTTCATAATTAAACATATATAAATTAGATACTTTTTAACTACCAGTGTGGCAAATGTCACATTTTAGAAACACCCCACTACTCACCAGGCTTTCTGGAAATGTCTATATACATCCTTGTACATTCCATTCCATTGTACCTTCCAATAACATTTATATTAGGTAATTTTCAATATTTCATAAGCTTTTAATTTGTATACCATTAGTCCTAGTAACTCTATAGCCAAGAATTTGCTTTCAGAGGCACTTTCCTGTATACATGAAGATACTCATGGTAGCCTGTTTGACAGAGCAGAAGAATTGGAAATAATATGCACATAAATTTATAAGAAACTAGTGAAATATGTTATGGAACCTTACAAAATAGAGTATTCTTCTTCTAGGTAAAAGAAACAAGGTTAATGTATACATACAGACATGGAAGCATACTGTTGATACACTATCTGTAGAGAAAAGAAATCACAGATCAATACGCAGAACATATTTCATTTGTGAAGATTCATATTGTGTGCATTGTGTACAGTTAGAGATGAAAGTAAAATCCACGCCAACCTGTGGACTCCTCTGGAGACGAAAGAGAAAGGTCTCTTCAAGGAAACTTCTCCTTTCTGTTTCTTAAAACACTGAACTCTAGCTTTTAGCAACAGGCATAGTTCCTTCTCTTTCTCTCCTTTTTATTTTTTCTAACAATCGCATATATGTGTTACATTTTCTTTTTATTTTAGAGCAACAAAGATCAGGAAACGGCCTATTTGACCTTGAGGCAATGTATGTGACTTCAGTGCATTCTCCTCTCTAAAATAAGGGTACCAGAAGGCGTCTGACATCTTTTTAGACTAATGCTTCCAGGCGTCAGAAAGATTCTTGCTTAAAAAGCACATATGTCTGTCCAGCCCAAGTGTGCTAAGGAGGGATGGCATGAAGCACCCATCAGCAGTCCATTACCCCACATCTCCCAGCCTCCCACGAATCTCCCACTGCCTGCATGACCCAGCTTCCCAGGCCTGTTTATAACGTCTACCTACCTGATTTATCTCCCCCTTTACCCCAATTTCCTGGATCGCTTTCTCAGTCTCCTTCTGGACTGAATCTGGCTATAACTTCTGGTTTCTATCAATCTTCCTCTTATGTAACTAACCCCAGTTCATTAACTGTATATAATGTATAGATACATTCAATGCATCAGCCTGCACCCTGCTATGGACCAGGCATGGAATATACTATCCGCCTGCACTAAGAGACATTTAATAGACAAGATTGCTTATCGCTGGCAGGAAGAGATTTGCCAGACGCCATCTATTCATTTTAATACTTGTGTCTCCTGGAGATTCCCGAATGGACCCATCAGAGTGAGCAATTATATTCACTCTTCTAAGTGAGACTTCGGGAGCATATCAGTAAAGGTGCAGGAATGTCAGCGAGAGGTCACTGCACAGTTCTGAGACTACCCCACAAGGGAAATTAACAAGTATGCAATTTGTCCTTTCTTCTTAACAAATACCGGCTGGCTAATGGGTTCTTTGGGTGAGAGTTCTGAAATGTTGGCAATTTTAGGTAAATCTTGAACACCTGATTAACTTGTTAGTTTGTATATTTCACTTTTTACTATTTTCAGAGAAGGGTATAGGTTTACATGTTATCAGGGGCTCATTCTAGATTCACCCCCCTCAACCTTTAACCTCAAATGGACCAGAAAAAAAGTCAAGGAGGTGCCCAGTAGCAAGTCAAGAAGGTGCCAGTCAGGCGTGCCTTTAACCACACCTGGTGGGGTAAAGGGTTCCACGTAAATGCAAGGCCAGAAATGTGTATGCCCAGATATGAGAGCGCTGTGGAGTTCAGGCATCTTACTTCCTGCACTGCTTCAAATTAAACCCCTGAATGCACCCTTAAATGCTACAGCAGACCTCTTGCCACGTGTGTGTGCGTGAGACAGGCGATGCTAAGGAAATAGGGAAAGAGAGCCTCTGTTTGTTTTACACAAATAACTAAAAATTGGACTTGACTTATGCAGTTTTGCGAATTGCCCTATAAGGAAAATACCGCAAACCTTTAATGCACATATTGCTGTCTTTCCAGATTTGTGCTTGCTGAAAGGGGAAAACAAAACAAAGCCACAAACAATGAAATCTGACTACACACCAATGGGACTGTGTTTAGTTCAAAACTCCAGGCATGAAGCCCAAATAGATCTAGGCTGGGTTTTATCCTTACACAACAGGGAAGATGATAAAATGCATTTACTTAGTCTTGCATCATGAGAGCCAAATGATTCCAAACCGAACTAATCCTGTTCTATCCCAGGAGCAGTGTTTTGGTTCTCCGCACTACACATGTCAAAATGGTGATGCCATGGCATGATACATTTCCACGACACCCCTTCGAGTGTGATCAGGCATATACTCCAACACATAAATGTGCTGTACACATTTGCTTAAATCAATAATTCATGAAACTACAAATACCTACCCCTGAAGCAGCTTCCAACTCTGAAACACTCTAAGCATGCTCATCCTCATTTTAAACAGGAGGAGATGAAGTGCATGTTGCAATTCAGATGGAGGGGATGCCAATCCACTGGGACCTATTTTGAATTAGTGAGGAGTGAGCTACTGGATATCAATGGCGGGCAGAATTTTATTTCAAGGGCAAAACGCTGAGATTACATGCTGATATCATTGTTCCTCATGTGGAAGCAAGACTGAGATGAGCTGTGGACATCCAAAGTGCCGCTTGTGTCCCCTATGTTTTGTGCATGAAGCAGTGACCTGCCTGAGCTCCCTCCTGCAAAACTGGGGCCCCTCAAATGTCGTTCATCAAGAGCTCACCACTAATCAGTGCCCCTGCTTCCTATGTCTAAAGCAATATGAGCAGAAGGATTCATAAAGCCCAGCACATAACTCACTACTACAAGTCAGTGTCTGTTTTTTTTAACAAATGGAGAATTTTACTCTGTACCTAGTATTTCTGGATATAAAGCACTTCACAGTTTCCAGGCAAATTGTTTTCGCACCAGCCAGTGGCATTTATCTGCTACCAAAAGCATATCAGTGTCACATAGGTTGTTTTCAAATTACTAGCCGTTTTCTAAGCTCTCACAAAAAAGAAAAAAAATATATTTCAGAAAAGTTTATGAACAGGAAGAGCACAATTTTCACAAACAACACCCAAATATGGCTTTTATAAAGTTCCTCTAAGAAAGACTCTTCTTCAAGGAATATCAGTGTTTTTTTTTTTCCTTTTAGAAAAATGCGAGTTGGAATTGGAATGTCTGCCAGCCTCTAAGAGAGCAACTCGGGCTGTCACCATGGATGTGTGGGGGATGATCAGATTCCAATGCTGTGCTTTTGATTATCTGCATTTTGAAGAATATTCTTGGTTTATTTGTGTTCTAATTTGGCAAGACATTTCTAATGACAGAACTGGCACCTATAGAGAGACAGAAAAAAAAAGGAAAGTTGCATTTCTAAAATTCTTTATCCATGCTTGGGCCAACTAGCTGGGAAAAGTGATAGGTGGAACTGAGGGTAGGTGCTCAGCGAGTGAAGGGAAAAAAGGAGCCAGAGAAGTAGGAATGACAGTCTGCACCCCTGCCCCACTGGTCCCTGTCACTCTGGCAGGACGCCAACCCAGACTGACGAAATCAGACACCTAGAGAGTGGACTCAGAAAAGAGAAACAGGGAACAGTGGTGGCTCTTAAACTGAAGCTGCATTAGAACCATCCGAGGGTTTGTTGCTGCACAGATTATTGGGCCCTCCCAACTGGGTGCTGCAGGGCAGCAGAGCCAGCTTTGGGATTGACCTCTAGCCACCCATTCTTTGTTGTGTCACCAGCCCAGAGTTGATGACTTGGGTGCAATTTCCATGTGAGTGAGCCTGGAAATTGAATCCACACCAGTTGCCAGGGGAAGGGGCACAGTAGCAAGAGAGCTTCCTTAGTGGAGAAGAGGCCTCTGCTAGCACAGGAGTCTGGAGACTCAGAAACCAAACTGATAAGTAACTCAACACCAAGTGGATGGTAGAAAGGGGAGGTGAGAAGAGGACAGATGGCCACAGTGACCATGCAAGGCTGTTGCAGATGCCTCTTCCACTTGATGACTCCAACCCCTTGACTGGATTCCAAAAACCCAGAGTTGCATGCCTAGCTTTTAGTCTCTCTGCCAGGAACGCCCCGCAGTAGCCCCACATGGATAAACTCTATGCATTCTTTTTTGTTTGTTTGTTTGCTTGAGACAGGGTCTCACTCTCTTGCCCTGACTGGAGAGCAGTGGTCCAATCTCGGCCCATCACAACCTCCACCTCCCAGGCTCAAGCGATTCCCCTGCCTCAGCCTCCCGAGTAGCTGGGATTACAGACATGTGTCACCATGCCCAGCTAATTTTTGTGTTTTTAGCAGAGACGGGGCTTCACTATATTGGCCAGGCTGGTCTCAAACTCCTGACCTCAAACGATCCACTCACCTCGGCCTCCCAAAATTCTGGGATTACAAGCATGAGCCACCACACCCAGCCTAAACTCTATGCATTCTTGAAGAGCTGAGACAAATGGCCTCCCTTCTGCATCATCTTCCTGGATCCACGGACTGTTATATAGAAATAGCTGTTCCCTGTGCAGAGACAATGTTATGTGTCCACCAAACCGTCATCATTCCCCTCCCAGGCCCAGAGAAAAGGTGCCTTTCCCAGCCCCTTGCTTCCAGGTAAGAACTCATGGCAGTTCTAGGTGCTGCTTCCAGGACTGGCCCCAAAAGATACTACATCACTCTCTACTCTCCTCTGCCCACTCGCATCAAAATAAGGACTCCAACACGGATCACAGGAAAAAGAGAGCCCAACCCTCAAATCATCCCCTGGAAGAAATCATGCAGGAGAACCACTACATGCATGGACATTGCATGAGTAAGAATTAATATGTGTTGTGTTAGTTTGCTAGGATTTAGGGGTTGTTATTACAGCGGCTGGCGCTACTAATCCACTCTCTCTCTGCTTTTGTATAGCAGTTTTACCTGCCTCTGCCACATCCTATTCCATTTACACTACAGCTAGCTGTTTAAATGCCCATCTTCCTGTGAGATGATAACCTCTCTCATTTTATTCATTTTTTTAAAAATCCCCAGTACCTAACAAGACTCTGGCATTAAATGGATAATCAATAAATGTCTTCAGAAGGGAGGAGAAGAAAAGAGGAAAAGGAAGCAAGCAAAGAAAGAAAAATGGGTTACATAATATGAAATGATCTTCCATAACTGTAAGTGTGTTCTTTAATATGGATGATTATGCAGAAAACACCTGCCCAATGGAATGCATCTACACCTCACCTAGATTAAAGGGCAATGAAGTAGAGTGGAAACAGAAGAATTGGGTTGAGAGCCACGCCCATTATTTAGTGTTTTGGTTTTGTTTTGATCTCTTCAAGTGAATAATATCTGTTACTCAATAATAACAAGAGTCCATTTTTACTGAGCTGTGTTAGGTGCTTTACAAGGTTACCCCAATTTTCCTGACACCTCACAGGCTTGTGGTAGGCGTCAAACAAAGTTCTACCATTCATTTACCCTCTTTTTGTTCCACAGTGTTCTGCACTGGAGATACAGAGATCAAAGACATACATCCTGCCCTCCAGGTGCTTAAAGTCCTAGGGGAGAGAGAGACAAGCACAGAGAATATAAGGAAATACTTTGTCACTTGTAAGACACTACACAGAAGTAAGGAGCTAAGTAATTAAGTCACTTGCCCAAGGTCACATGGCCACACCCTGCTATGGAGAGAGACAGGATTCAAATCCATGTCCCCATGGCTCTTTTGCTGATGCTCTTCTAACTCTCCCCTAAAGGGTGGTGGCTGGCGCAGGATGGCAGAGAAGGGAACAGAAGCCCAGGATGCAACTCCAGGCTTTTAATTCCCACTCAGAGAAATGATATAGGATAACAGGTTTCTATTCTGCTGCTCTTAGAAAATAGAACCACACAAACACAATATTGAAAAATGTCAGCTAGTAAGTGG
Source organism: Trachypithecus francoisi (assembly GCF_009764315.1). NCBI lineage: Eukaryota > Metazoa > Chordata > Mammalia > Primates > Cercopithecidae > Trachypithecus > Trachypithecus francoisi. The sequence continues at coordinate 119,821,380 of NW_022681473.1, read as the reverse complement.
CATTGAATCAACAGACTGATAAGTCACTGCCCATTTTTAAAATTATGTCGCTATAAATCAGATGGGTGAGAAACTGTACAATGTGCCTGTCATCTTGTGACCATCCAGAACATCTTCCCTCTCCCCTTTAACCCTTCCATATGCCCTATTCACACTGCCATGCAGACCTGCTCTTCCAGTCAACAGACTCATCTAAGAGGAAGCCTTTCATGCAGGGGTTTACTTTGATAAGTTTTAGTCATTTGCACCCATATTAAGAAATGCTATTTAAAGACACTATATCATCAGCCCATAAACTATGTTGTCAAAGCAAGGTTAATCCATTTACTTAAATAATTGTGATAACTATCAAAATTCAGGCTTGTAGCAATGTTAGGGCAACATGCCAGATTCAGTGACAAATCCCCTCTGCACTGAGTATTGGCTGGGCACAAAGAGAGGTAGATTCCCATGTCTGGTATCAGATATTCAAATATTCCATAAACCTAGAATCAGATAAAAGACATTCTCATCCCAAAAGTCACTTAGTATTGCCTAAAGAGATAAAATAAGAAAACATTACAGAAAGCTTCAGGACAATCATTTGTAATGTAAGAGTCTCTTGCTCAGGTTAACTGGACTATGTCTATAGGGTATTCTCTGCTAAGACAGGCAGTCATATGTACATTGTGCAGGTATGTATACTTTGCACCATCTGTAAAACATTGGGGAAAACCAAGTAAATATAGATACCTTCCAGTAAACTTTAAAATACATATGTATTTATCTCACAATGTATATCCACTAACATCTTGTTTTATCTCCAACAAGCACCACCCACTTTTCTTCCTCAACAACCAAAGGCCTGGGAGGAGCTGATAATATTTTGTGGTGATTCCACTGTATTAGTCATGGAACTGTACGTAAGTTGCACCACGTGGCACTTTGCATTAGATCGGGAGTAAATATAAGAAACCACAATCCTGGGGAAGCATCCGGCAAGGCTCTCCAGGCTGGAGACGTGATGTAAAGACAAGCCAGATCTCTGCAGAATCGTCATCACATACTGGGATCGTCTTCAGTGAGACTAAAAACAGTGAGAAAAGCTCTCTGAAGGGAGGTGTTTTACACAGTTTCAAATAGGTTTCTTTTCCTTCTGGGTTCAGCTTGAACCTCTAGCGCAGAACTACTTAGACAAGAGAGAATACACAGCTAAAAGTCTTAAGGATAATGAAGTAGCCCATGGTGAGGTTTCCTCAAATAAAACTTTCTATTATCCTCACATACCCACTATCCCTGCCTCACATCCATCCTACTGCAATTCGGCATCCCTCCATGCTACTCTCCTAATCTGCCCCTCTGTGCACAGAGCATAGTATCATTCAAGGAGGTAAAAGAAGAATCTTGAAAATCCACTTCTTCATTTGGTAAATTCCTCATGCTCTCAATTGTCCTGTTGGAAAATTCATAAAAATATGTAATCAGATTGTTCCGGCTGAGTAGCTTGCAAGAATCAGGGGTACTAAGAGAAGAAAGATTTCCAAAACAAGCAGCAGAAATCCCTTCACACCAAAGGTGTGCCAGCCCCTCTGCTTGTGCTCTGCCGCTCACCTCTGCTCTCTGGCACCACAGATGAGATGGAACCTTCTCTGCACAGATGAGATGGAACTTTCTCATCTGGATGCAATCATGCACTAGTTAATGTGTGTCTGAACATTTACCTCTCCAATTACTCCCATCTTTTTTTCTTCCCTTCTCTACTATTCCCCTGAAACCTCTCTTGCCAAAATCCTCAAGCTATCATCTTATCCTGTCCCACAGATACTTTTCACTTCTCCTTTTCCAGAACTCCCGGTTGTGGCAGCATTCCACAATATGGGTCACTCTCTCCATAAAATACTTTCTTCTCTTGGATTTTTTGGTCTCAAACTCTCCCTGGGTTGCTTCCTGCCTCATTGGCTGCCGATTCTCTGCTCCTCCTCCCTCCAACCTTTAAATATTGCGGAAGCTCAGGACTCCGATCCTCCGTTCTCCTCTCTAGCTACACTTTCTCCTTATCTTGGTGATTGTACCCAATTTCAGAATTTTAAGAACAAATATAAGCTGATCTCTCCCACACTTAAATCCCCAAGTCTCATCTCTTTCCTGAGCTTTGCAACCATAAATCCATCTGTAAACTCTTCTTGATGCTAAATGAACATCATAAACTTGGTGTATCTAAGGGCCCTCTTGCTCCCTCATTTCTCTCCTTCCCACCTACTCCACCAGTCCCTCCACATTGGTGAAAAGAATCATAACCCAACAGGTGCTTGAGGCAGCTCTTGGAAGTCATCCTGGATTTTTTTCCACTCTCTCATCACAAATCCAGCATCATGTCCTCAGGGCTCCTTAAAATATATGTACACACTGTTTCTATGTCTCTGTTTATTCACTGCCACGCCTCCTTCCACACCACCACCATCACCTCTTATAGGCACAGCCACAGGAAGCTCTGGCACAGTCTTTTCCTCTTGTCACCCTGCCCCACCCACACTTTGCATCATACATAGAGCAGCGAGGGCGTTTCAAAGACATACACATGACCAAGCCATTCTTTTGCTTAAAACCTCTTATCCTTTTCATTGTATGCAGAGAAGATGCAAACTCTTCACCCTGCCAGCAAAGCCTGGCATAAGCCGGTCCCTGACCACCTCCGTGACCTCGTCTTGTAGTGCTCTCATACTTAGCACTGTGATCAGCCCCAGTGACTTCCTTTTTCTCTCCCTAGCATGCCAAGACGGTTGCAGCCACACAGCTTCATACTTGTTTTCTCTCTCATTAGAATTCTGTACTTCCTCCCAGGCTCTGTGCATGGCTGCCTCCTGCCCATCCCTCGGGGCTCAGGTCCACGGTTCCCATCTCCACAGTCCATTCCTGACCAACACACTCCAGTTATTTTCCATCACATCACCTGTCCTTTTGTTCACAACCCTGTCGTCAAAAGCTTCCCTGTTTAATTATATGTTTATCATCTGATTTTCCCACTGAAAGGTGACTTCCATGAAGGCAAGGACCTTTTCTGGGTCACCTGTGTATCCTGACCACTTAGAATCCTGTCCAGCGCCTAGTAAGCACTCAACACATGTTAGAGAAAAAACTGAAGGAATGAACAAATGATGGGTAATAGTTACATTAATTAAGAGCATGCCTATTAGGACCCAGACATAGCAAACAACATTATTTTCCGGCTTGGCTCAGTAATCTCACCAAAAAGGCACTCAAGTTCAGAGGATCTGCTACACGCAACCTAAAAAAAAAGAATCTCATGTTTTATCAGCCCTTTGAGACATTTTACTGAACACGCCCTACAAAATGACTTTAATCCATACCTCCTGCCCTTTATTATAATTCTAATATGGGGCCAGCTTTCTAAATGGAAACTATGTAAATTTCTACTAGAAGTAAAAAATTATAATTTATTGCTAGAGTTAGACCCAGAACCAGATTACCAAGGCATTAAGTGTACAGTACACCAATGCTTAGATCAGTCTGTAACTAGAGAAATGGGAAGAGGCTTAATGATTCCAGGAATCACTTTTAGATGAAAATTTTTATGTGATATATGAAAGACTTTGCTACTTCATTCACCTCTGACCAAGAAATTGTCCATAGGACTTCGATTACTTTTGCAATAATGAGAAGGCATCACTGTATCTCAAGGCCTCTCTCTACAACATGTACCCCCACTGACCAATACCTGTCAGTGGTCCATGCATCGCACAGAGAGTTCTACCCACACAGCTCCTGTGTAAGCTCACACTTTATCTCCCTGTCATATCTGTCTAATAGAACAAGAAATAACACAGAGAATATTAAAAAACATTAATAGCTAGAATAAATTACTAATTCAATTAAAGTACGAGTCCAATAACAATTCTTTTTCATTGCATGTATTAAAAGGAATAATTAACTGCTAAGAGGGTATTAAAAAAACACACATAAACTGCTGACTTTACTCCTGAGTGAAAATGCAGAACTTCTGTTTCTGCAGAAATAAAAGAGTAGACGTTTTCGATACACAATATAGACAGGGAATAATTTCCCTCCTGCTTATTTTCTTCACATTTTCATAGCTGAAACCTAAAGAGTTAAAATAGTAGGTGGATGGGACAGTCTCTAAAGATAAAGCTTACCTTTAGGACTGAATAGAAAACGGTGCTTGACTCTTTGCCAAGCAGTTTGCTTGAATATGTTATTTAATTATTCTCAGTCACATCACCTGTAACAGACTAGTAACAGAATATACCTCCTAGAGTTGTTATGAGATGCACATAAGCACTTGGAGCAGTGTCTGATACATAGTAAGTGATTGATAACCCTGCTGTTAATACAGAGTAAGTTCTGTCTGCTTCAGTTCCATCCATGGATGTATCGTAGTTAGAACTGTTTTCCCCAGAACAGTGGCTGATCTTGGAAACCAATTCCTTTGGTTTGTGTGTGTTTGTGTGTGTATGAGTGTGTTTGTATGTGCGTAGTTCTTTTAAAAACTGTTTTTATTTCAATAGCTTTGCAGGTACAAGTTGTTTATCGTTACACAGATGAATTTTATGGTGGTGAAGTCTAGGATTTTCATGAACCCATCACTCAAGTAGTACACATTGTATCCAATAGGTCGTTTTCCAACCCTCACCCCCTACCCACTCTCCTTCTGAGTCTCCAATGTCCATTATACCGCTCAGCAACAAGTTCCTTTTGGCCGGTGGCTTGGTAACCTAGAATTGAGCGATGTCCAAGGCTTGATAAAAAGGCATGGGAGAAAACAGCACTTCCATAGGAAGGCTCTCAAAATTTAGGAGGGATAAAAACAATACCTCCATTTTCTGGTATTATATAGAAGAATGCAATATAGGATAGAAATGAATTCCAAGATAAACTGAAGTTTAATCCTATATGTTCAAACTTATTTTAATTTTAACCACCTTTAGTAAGTTGCTTAAAGCATATGGCTCACTTGAATGCCTTGAGAGACTGAGAATGCTGAATGTAATTTTATTTTTTTTTATTTTTTTATTTTTTTTGAGGCGGAGTCTCGCTCTGTCGCCCGGACTGGAGTGCAGTGGCCGGATCTCAGCTCACTGCAAGCTCCGCCTCCCGGGTTGACGCCATTCTCCTGCCTCAGCCTCCCGAGTAGCTGGGACTACAGGCGCCCGCCACCACGCCCGGCTAGTTTTTGTATTTTTAGTAGAGACGGGGTTTCACTGTGTTAGCCAGGATGGTCTCGATCTCCTGACCTCGTGATCCGCCCGTCTCGGCCTCCCAAAGTGCTGGGATTACAGGCTTGAGCCACCGCGCCCGGCCTGAATGTAATTTTAAATGTTTTAAAATGTTGCTGTCTCTCAACCATCATTCTCAACACCAATTTTTATATTGATATTCTTAGAAGTTAATGAGATATTTAAGAATCCATTTTTATGCATATATATATATACACACACATATATATGCAATTTCCATGATTCCCCTCTTTTTATCACTCTTAGTTATTACAATAACTGAGCAAAATTACAATGCTGGTACCTTAATGCTGATTTAACCTAAGAACAAAGTATCAGTATTAATGATAGTGAATGCCACTATTTTATTAAAAAGTGAGATTTGCCACTGTCTTCCTCTGCCTGTTCCTTGTTCTTTGTTCTACATGAGACAGGGTGTGAATCTGAGACATATTCCTCTGTAATTTTGGTCTAAAATTCTACAGGTAAGGAGGTTAGTGAAAGAGGTCCTAATTAAAACTATATCATTCTATGGATGAGGAAATCAGGCAACATAAATTGTACGTGGCCCTGGCAGTCGGTAAGAGAGCTGCAGAGGAAATCTTATGAAACAGGCCAGGGAACCCTCCCCTTCCCTCCCCCCACCTATCCCCACGACACGCTTCTCTTAACACTAATTATCTGTGGTCAGCACACATGCGTGCACACACATGCATGTAACCCTCCAATTCCAACACACCTCCACCAGGGAACTTTGGACATGGAAGTGGCCAAAAACTAGTTTTTAGGACAAATATTTATGACTAATAAACACAAGAAATCAATCCCGATCTCATAAGTGAAGTAGGAAAAGGAAGTAAAGACACAAAGCAGACATTCTGAATGGGTGTTAAGCAGGGCAGGTGGCTAGTGATGCTTTCCCCAATAGGTTGCCCATGTTTAATTCAAAGTAGTAATGTGGCAAAGAAATCTCTGAGTACCTCTCAAGCTGTAAATAGTTCATTATGTAAATACCACCATAACACTAATACAACAAAGCCACCATTACTCAGTTACCTTAAAGTAGCCAAGAATATAAGCACTGCAGTCAGTAACACTCTCCATATTAACTTACCAACCCCATCATCTTAGTCTGCTTCACCAGCAAACCTATCTGTGATGATTCTCAATTGTTACTGCCTCCATCATTGCCAAATCTTCCACTATCCCTCACCTGAATACTGAAGTGTCCACTTCTCAGGCTTATAAGCTAGTCTCCAAGGGGCCAGCCAACTGCATCCTGTTGTCACCCAGTGGCTCAGACCATGTCACTTGCTCCATTGGAAACTCTCTGATGACCTCCTCTTGCACAATGAAAAGAGATCCCTAGCTGTGGCCTGGCTTACAGAGGCCTGCAGGTCTGTCCGCTCCACCTCTCCCCATTGCCTATGCTGCTGCACACACAGGGGTCTCTTCGCTCTCCCTCCAGCACAGGATGCTTGCTCCCTGCGGTGTCCTACTCTCGGATCCTTGCCCGGCCAGCTCCTTCTCTCCACTGATGTCTCAGCTCAAACGTCACTTCCTCTCAGAGAGACATCCACGAGCCCACCAGCCACCCAGGCAGCCTCCGTCACTGCACTTTCCCCTACCTGAGATGTTTGTACATGTTACTTTGTTTGTTACTGTCTCCTCTCACAAGACCATAAGCTCCAAGAATACATTATGTCGCTCTCATTCACTGCAGAATCCATGACACATCACATGCACATAATAAAAACTTCAATGAATGAATAAATATTTACTCTGTGTCAGGCACTGTAAAGACTTTATATGGATTATCATAATTAATCCTCAAAACATCCCAACAAGGTAGTTCCTATTAATTACTACTACTGCTATTCAGTCTCTGGAGCTAAGTAAACTTCTCAGTTGACTGCAGAGCCCATTCACTTAATCATTTATTTGTATTCTCCATATATTACTCTGGGATATGCTCTAGGGAATCACGTTCTCAACGGATTGCCACAATACAATAAAGAGCCTTCTCATTCACCAGAAAAAAAGGTCAAAGATGTTTCCTTCATTTGTGTATGGAGTTTATTGAATTGTGATCTTGCGTCTTAAAAATTGGTAATTTTATACCCCGTGCACATGGTAACGATAAATAAGGAAGACCAGTGCTGATGTTAAGGACACAGGCCCCAGGGATCAAAGGGCCTAAATTGTCTGGGATCAAACCCCCATTCAGCCATACACTGCTCAGAAGGACTCCTCGACGTCTCTGGATTTCAGACCCTCATTTTTTAGACTGGGGTGGTCACAGGACTCTGGGTGTTAAAGGAGGTAATATGTAAGGCACTTGGTAAAACAGCATCTCCCCCAACAAAAGAGTTCAGTAAATGCCCACTGGAATTTATATTATTATTCAATATATTTCTGACTACTTAATTACCCAGTTCATCCTTTTCCTCACCAAGCTAGATTTCATATATTTCAATAACCCAAATTCATTGCCCACGGGACTTGGATATTAAGACAGATTCTTCCTCTCCTTATTTGGCTTGGGTATAGGTTAAGAAGCTTTGAGACAGAGTCTTTCTGGGAAGAAGACACTAAAGCACTAACTTAATAAAACTTTGTGATTAAACCTGGGAGACCTAAGGCACAGTCCAGAGCCATTAGTTTCAAGTTCGGGAGCAAACTGCAGCACAAGGAGACTCTGGCTGCATACCCTTAAATAATCACCCAGCAGCTGGAGTGGAAAACAGTGCGTTTCGTATCTTTAACCTAGATAAATGAATGTCTTATTTGGAAAGAGCAAATCCTTTGTGGGGAAACTAGATGGCCAGGGACATGGAACTCCCAGCTAAAACACAAAGGTGTTTGGAAAACAATAGTGTCGTTTTTGACAGAAGCACCTTACAAACTGGCCAAGTGCACCAGAAAGAGTTGAACCCAGGCGATGCCTGCAGGTGTAGGGGAGTGAGGTCTCTGGGGCAGGCACCTGCCTCCCCGCCCCGGGGCCACACACACTGCCTGACAGTCCCAGGACCAGGAGCCAATTGGCAGTGCCGGCTGCACTTGCAGGAGAAACAGAGCGTCACTGCCAGCTTTTAGTGACAAAAGGAGTGTTCATAGCAGGCGCGTTGACAGCTGTCCGAGTGCCACGTTTATTTACAAAATGTTAGTTAAATTACTGACAGTTGGCGCTGTGGAGGAAAAGCTGAGAGAAAAGCTGACATTTCTTGATCTAGTGGCGCTCAGCTCACAGCCCTGGCTCTGCTCCCCGGTCTATTTATTAATCCCATTATTTGCTTGTTACTTTATCTATTTGACTTCTGGCTTATTCACCAGCCATTGCTTTTAAGAGGCTTCATGTGTCCTGGGCAGTTAAACTGCTCCACTCAATTCGGTTCCAAAGGCCCTTGGCCTAAAAGTTGCCCCAAGGATCAGCTGTTCCAACCGGCCTCTGGACCTCCTGCAGCCCAGGCCCAGCTCAGCAGCATCTGGAAAGTCCCCTGTGGGCAGGGAGCGAATCCCTTTGCAGCACATACTGATGACCAACGCATGCTCGTTAAGGTATAAATAATCACCGCCATCAGCTAATCACCACTATCAGCACCGTCTCCTATTCCTCATCTGCTGATCAGAGACAGGCTTTCTGTGCAGGAGCTGGAGGAACTGCTTCCATTTTTTATTCTTACTGACGGGGGCAATTAAGATCCAGGAAGAAGAATTGGGGTGATAAATGAAGATCAACATCATGGCTCTGCACCGTTTTAGACACTAAAACATATTTCCAATACAGCATGTACAATCTCTTTTCCTCAAATGTTGAAAAAAGCATATATTGCAATAAACTGTGGTCTTTAACTTTTTCCTGATGTTTCTTCTTACATCAAAATAATGCATGTTTTTGTTGACAATTTAAACTATACAGATAAGCAAGGGATTATTCTTATTCCAGACATTCTATTTGGAATCGTAGGGTTCATCTTCCCTTACCATCCACCTGCCCCTCTCCCCAGCATGTGTCACCAGTTAATATATTATATGTTTTGTATGTATTTTGTTCACTGTCTCATTCCACTAGGAGGGAAGTGCTGTGAGGACAGGGATTTTATTGTTTGACTACTACTGAATTCCACAAAGCCTAGAATAGTGCCTGGTGCATGGTTGGCATGGAATGGATACTTGCTGAATAAAATTGAACCCGACGTAGCCATCCAGAGACATGCTAATCAGTCTTCCTGGTTCTGACAGCCCCAGCTGCTCTGGGCTCAGTTGGAAAGGGATCGAGGCATGGCCGCAGCAGGAAAGACTCGCCAAGGCCACCCACAACTCTGAGGTTCTCTCTCCCGCCAGAAATGGGTCAGCTGTAGCTGATGGCCTCTTGCTGCTCCAGTTCTCTATTGTAGTTGGGCTTCCATGGCACAGCCACCCTCATTCCTCATAGATGCAGGCCCCTTCCTGCCACCACTTCTCCTCCAAACCCCCAGTGTCCCTTCTGTGCTCCCGCACCATCCCCCACCACATCCTAGATGACAAGGTGGCCTTCTGGACCAGCAGTGGCTCCTTCTCAGTCACTTCCTGAGGTCTTGCTTCTGAAGATACCCATTCCTAGCCAGGTCATGGGCATGTGGAAGACAGGAACTGTGTCTTATTTATTTCTGTAGCCCAAACATCACCCAGCGCAATGCCCTACACATGGGGACGTGTGTGCCAAAAGCCCCATGGCCTACCACACACACATATATATATGCACATACACACACACACACATATACACACATATATATACACACACACATATATATACACACACATATATACACATATATATACATATATACACATATATCTACATATATACACACATACATATATACACATGTATATACACACACATATACACATATATACACATATATACACACATATATACATATATACACATATACACACCATATATACACACACATATATACACATTATACACACACATATACACATATACACACACATATACATACACATATATACATATATACACACATATATACACATATACACACATATATACACACACATACACATATATACACACATATATACATATATACACATATATACATATATGCACACACACATATATATACACATATACACACACACACATATATATATATTTTTTTTTTTTTTTTTTTTGAGACACCGTCTTGTTCTGTAGCCCAGGCTGGACTGCAGTGGCGCCATCTCAGTTCACTGTAAATTCAACCTCCTGGGCTCAAGCGAGCCTCCTGCCTCAGCTTCTCCAGTAGCTGGGACCACAAGCGAATGCCACTATGGCCAGCTAATTTTTGCATTTTGTGTAGAGACAGGATTTTGCCCGGGCTGGTCTTGAACTCCTAGGCTCAAGTGATCCACCCACCTCAGCCTCCCAAAGTGCTGGGATTACAGATGTAAGCCACTGCACCTGGCCCAGAAACCTATTTTTATGACACTAATCCTATCTGGTTATGAAAACCCAAAATTTTATTTTTTTTAATTTACTAATTAGAGAAAACACAAAAAGATCTATGTCACTCACAATTCCACTATGCAGAAACATTACGAGCACTACTATGTTGATGGAAAAGCCTTTCTGCTTTTATTTTTTTTATTTTTTTTTTATTTTTGAGGCGGAGTCTCGCTCTGTCTCCCGGACTGGAGTGCAGTGGCCGGATCTCAGCTCACTGCAAGCTCCGCCTCCCGGGTTTACGCCATTCTCCTGCCTCAGCCTCCCGAGTAGCTGGGACTACAGGCGCCCGCCACCTCGCCCAGCTAGTTTTTGTATTTTTAGTAGAGACGGGGTTTCACCGTGTTAGCCAGGATGGTCTCGATCTCCTGACCTCGTGATCCACCCGTCTCGGCCTCCCAAAGTGCTGGGATTACAGGCTTGAGCCACTGCGCCCGGCCTCTGCTTTTATTTAATATTTTTAGCAGGCGTTTTATGTATGCACACACATGGTCAAAGAGCATCAAAGCACTTCTGACTGGTGGGTTGTAGACCAGTTAAGTATCTGAAATGACTGAGTCAGAGCTCTGCCTTTGTTCACATTCAGGACTACATTAATTTTAAATTATTAGAAAATGCATAACATTAAATGAAAAACATTTGGAGGAGAATGAATAAAATTTCTTTCTATTTGGAGGGAAAAACAAGAAAAACTAGACAATATGTTGTTTGAGAATAATTATATATTTGGTAAAAGTCTTAAGGAAATAAGGAAATAAGAAGCAAACATTCAGGCCAGTGGTGATCTCCTCAAGCAAGAAAGGGTAGAAAATAGGTGGGAATGCAGAAAGTTTCACAGGTAATAGAAGGCTATATTTCTTCGATTGTACCGAGAGAACACAGGTGATCAATGTATTATGTTTTATACATAGATATGTTACACACATGCTGGTATATAAAATATTTCATAACTAAAGGAAAATAATATGCATTTGGCTCCCTGTACACATAAAATATTGTGCTCCCTGAGTAAGCATTTCATTAAACATTTACTGAGTGCATGGCATGAGCTGGGCCCAGTGTGAGGGGCCAGCAGGTTGAAAATAAGCATGGAGGAAGGAGTACCAACCAGAGGGCAACAAGTACCCTGCATTCTTCCTCTGCCCACCTGCTCAGACCACACATGGCCACCTGTCCCACTCACTTCCACTGTCCAGGAGGGAAGGCTTTGGTGACAAAAATAAAGAGTTAATAGAAAAGTTTCAACTGCATTTATAATGGGAATTATATATTAATACTGCCTTTTGAAATAGAGGTATGTTTAATTAATATTTTCTCTGCGACTCAGTGTAATTGTTGGGAAATACAGACCAAAAAGTCACTGGTGTACACTGAATGGTTAAGCAACCCCCAACACTGACCAAAGCAATAACATCAACACTAAATCAACAGTAATTATCTACTTTTTTAAAGCAATGAAAAAGTGTTTAGAATTAGATAAGAGAATGAGAATAGACGCTTACAGCCTCTTTGCTGAAGCATTCATGACAAATCATTCTTTCTGGACATTTCACGGATTTCAGCCATCACAGGATCATGAGCAGGAGGTAGCTGAGCCTTTGATCACAAACGACAAGCTAAGCCCAGCGAGCACCTTGGTGTTTATTCACCCAGGAAAGCAAGCAGACTTGTAATTCCATGGAAGTTCACGATCCTTCGAGGAAATCTTCATGATATGACCACTGGAAGTGCCTTCTTAGTTTGTGAATCATTGTGAACCAAACAAAAGAAAAAGACTCCAGAAATGAGCTTTGTCCTGTATCACAGTTAAGTGCTTAAAACGATGGAGGTGGCACAGGAAATTGTGGGAGGGCAGAGAAGGTTTTACATGAGGGCTGTGTCCTGTCTCTAGCATAAAAATGAAAGAAAATACAGCCTTTGCCGTCTATAAGAAGCGGAAAGTTTTTATAAGGGCAATAAAGTTACAGAAAAATGAAAACAAAACAAAACAAACTAACTGCTAACATGCAGTAGCCCAAACTGTCAAACTGCTCCAGGGGCTTCCCTTAAGACAAAGAGTAAAATCCAAAGCCATCACCAAGGCCAGTGGCTTGGCCTGGGCCACAGCCATGTCTCCCCACATTGGTTCAGGCCAAGGATGATCCCTCCTCAGCACCTTTGTATCTGCCTGGGAAACCCCTCTCCTAAATGCAGGCAGGCTCACTCCCTCATTCACCAGATCTCACTCAAGGCCTGCATAGGAGGGCCTTCCCCTAATCAGGGCGTCTAAACTCGCACACCTCGTCCGTTCCCCTCCCTGACTGCCGCTCGCCTCTACAGAGCATTCATCACTACCGGATATCGCATGGTGCAGTCCCTTATTTCCTCATTGTCTTCGCAAATCTCAGGGTCTAGAGCAGTGTTAGGCACTTAGCAGATGTGGAACACTTTCTTTCCTGAAAAAATAATTGAATGATTCTAAACAACAAACTGTGGGAACATGAGAAAACAACAGGTTTGTACTGATGGAAGAAATGAAGGAAAGGGTGAGAATGATGCTGTTTGCAGGATTTTCAGTGGACTTGCTGGGGGTGGGTGCGTGGTGGAAAAAAAGCAGGGGAGAAGGAGATGGAAAATGCGACCAAGCTAAGCAAGCCATGGGGAATGGTGAGTTCAGAGTTTGTAGTGGAATCAGACAGGAGACCACAGAAAAGGTTTGTGTCTGGAGATTCTGGCAAGAGCCAGAACGTCGTCCATCATCTTCTATACATGCCTAAGCATGTTTAGCTTGTTTTTGCTAATGGAATATATTAACAATATGAAATAACTTGTTTAGTGCCTCATATATGCCAGGTATAATCCTTAAGATTTTACATCTTGTGCTATGTAATTATCAAAAATACTTATGATAAGTATTATGATAAGTGTCTAGCCATGCTGTAAAGAAAACTCACAGGGTAGACCCTCGGGTAACCCTTGTAAAGCATTTACCATATAAGGATAGGTTCTCATTAAGTGCTTCTACTGGTGTTGGTTTTTGTTGTTATTATTCATATTATGGTGATGATTCTTGTAACTACTCTGTCAGGTAGGTATTAAGATATAATTTAGCCCCATTTCACAGATTTAAAAGAAAAAAAGGCTCAGAGAGAGTAGGTCAATAATTTAACAGTCCAGTTAAGTCCCAGCTTAAGTTTTTCCCAACACCAGAATCCATTGTTCCCACTACAGAACATAATCTCAATTCACATGTTTCATGCAGACTTATGAGTTGAATATATCTGTTTAGGATAAATATGTACATACTGTATCTAGCCATGCTGTAAAGAAAATTCACAGGGTAGACTCCCAACTATTGGGAGCCGACTATGCGTGACGCCATCTCTGATGCTCTACCACAGGGCTCTGTGATTTTATGTCTCTATAACAGTGTCAAGAAAGTACTTTTCAGGGTATCAAGCGTCCTTCTCCACTATCGAGTATCCGCCTTTGCTTTCCTTCTTCCTGTCAGTGAGTATGGAACCCCATGTTGTGAACAGTATTTTGAAAGTCTGTTGAAACCGTGCGCTTAAAGGAATTAGCAGAAGCCGAAGTGACAGCAGTCAACTGCAGGTGGCTTCCAGAGGAAGGTGACCACAGGCCTTAGGTGACAAGACAAAGCTGCATCCCTTTACTGTGGATAAAAATTCAAACAAAATATACACACTTCCCATCTAGGCTTAACTCTCCAAGTCTTCCAGTCGCTACATTCTGAGGCCAGACCTAACTCTTCAAGTCTTCCAGTCGCTACATTCTGAGGCCAGGCCTAACTCTCCAAGTCTTCCAGTGGCTACATTCTGAGGCCAGGCCTAACTCTCCAAGTCTTCCAGTCGCTACATTCTGAGGCCAGGCCTAACTCTCCAAGTCTTCCAGTCGCTACATTCTGAGGCCAGGCCTAACTCTCCAAGTCTTCCAGTCGCTACATTCTGAGGCCAGGCCTAACTCAATCCTAGAGACTTGGGCAAGATTTCGTGTTTGACGATGGCTCCAAGGCCAGGCCAGTATCCTGGTGTGGTGCGTGGAGCCCGGCACCAACTACTAATTATATATTAATGGTAACTAGGAAAGCAACTACTTTTTAAATAACAAAGGTAACCCCAGGGGCATGGAAATGTCAGACTGAACGCTTAATAAAGTTGGTGCAAAATGCTCTAGGGAGCAATGTTAAATTTTCAGCCACAAACGGAGATAATCCGAGAAATTTTTTAAAAGGCAAAAATCTCACTTCCTTAGCATACACACTGGGTAGGTTTGATTACTGAAGAGAGAGATGAAATATGTGCTAAATAATTCTTCTCAACAGTTCATTAGGCCTAATCCATCTCTGATTTCTGCGAGTCCATTAATTCCAAATATGTGCCTACTTCTACATACACACACATCCACATATGATCATCAAATGCCAGCTTCATTTCACAACGTAGTATCTTGGAAATGGCCACAGGTAAAACGTCAAATTGGACATCACGCCGATTTTAAACGTTTATCATTTTCAGATGTGATAAGTGAAAATGACAAGAGTGGGCCCAAGAAGGATGACATGTCAGTTAGAAAACCCTGGATCCTCACGGCTGCATGTGTGTGCTGCAGGGGTCCCATGTCAAATACGGGTTGCCAGAAATCTACCAAGCCCACATGCAAACTACCAGGCCTCTGTGCGCAGCAAGTGACTCAACACAGGTGTCGGGGCTACTCGCTTATGTGGGATTTGTATTTATTCCCATCTCCCGAGAGCTGTGCTCCTATCGTCATTCACACCCTAATGTGGATGTGAGAAGAGCACTTACAGACACTGAGGACCCCCGGATCCCTTTGTTGACTGCCTGCCCCTTATTCAGCTTTGACACTGCCTCCTCCTTGCCTTGCTCGTCTTTGACTAGGTCATTCCACTTGCCAATCCATCTGCCCAACACGCTCTTCCCTGCAGGGCTTTCTCCACGGTTCCCTGCCTTGACCATCATGCAAGCCCCCGCTCCTCCCTGCACACCAGGTTACTGTGTCCCCTAACCTACAGTCTACTTTCTGCCCCAATACTTTCCACTATGTGATGCGCTGTTTGTTTGTTTACTTATTTGTTTTCCAACAGCTGGTTCCCGCTAAGTATGGCTGTGCAGGTTGTGCGCTGCTCAAGGGCTGAAGAAGGCAACAAAATAATGCAGCCGGCACTCTGTTTACTCAGCCAGGGACTCTGGTGAACAATGTCATCAGCGAGGAATGCCTACTCCTACTTGGTCTGTGCAAGTTGTATGCTAGGAGAAGATGCCTTTTTTTTCTAATCCATATAAGTTACAACCCTCATCTCCTTCACTAAACATCACTCTGTAAGACAGGAACTTAGCACCTGGAACAGTTCCTGGCTCATAGGAGATGTACAGTAGGCACTACTGAAACAACACAGCAAAACTCATCCATCTAATCTCCAAGGATACATTAAGCTCCTATTATGTGCCAGGCACTGTGCAGCATACCAAAGCAAGAACAAAAACAAAACAAGATCCCGGACCCCTGAATTACAAATCATGGAATCGAGCCACCTGAATCTTGCCCCTGTCTCTGCATTGCCTCCATTCCTTGTATGTCTCCTATCCACGACTCTGGCTCAGGCTCTTCCCCTTTCCACAGCTTCCTTTCTCCTTTACCCAAATCCATACACGATTGCTCCACCACCTGGTTTCTCTTCAAATCTTGGAACTCTGGCTGGGTGTGGTGGCTCACATCTATCTGTAATCCCAGCACTTTGGCAGGCCAAGGCAGGCAGATCGCTTGATCCCAGGAGTCTGAGACCTCCTCGGCAACATGGTGAAACCCTGTCTCTCCAAAAAATACAAAAATTAGCTGGGCATGGTGGCATGTACCTGTGGTCCCGGCTATTTGAGAGGCTAAGGTGGGAAGGTAACCTGATCCTAGGGAGGTTGAGGCTGTAGTGAGCTGAGACTGCATCACTGCACTCCAGCCTGGGTGACAGAGCAAGACCCTGTTAAAAAAAAAAAAAAAAAAAAAAAAAGAGAGAAAACGCTAGTGGTTTTCTCTTCTTTCTCTTTAACATTCTTGAGAACAAGCCTACAAATCATCCTATCTATCTCTTTAGTGTGTGTCAATTAAAACACTGGATGTTAGAATATCTCTAGCACAAAAGGTTATACTAAATAAGTGACCTCCAGCCATTAATGAGTAATTTATCATCTAAGAGGTATTTTCATCAATGATAGCGTGTCTTGAGTTACGTCCATTATGGATATGTGCTCATTTGCCTCAAGGTAAAACTTTTCCTTGTCACTGGTTTTCACATTCCTGCAGAATAAAGCAGACATGTTACTTGGACCACAGATGTAAACAGTCAAGCAACTGAAAATCAAACATCTGAGACTTCCGTTTGAAAAGGCCATGGTTCTCACTTTCAGACACATGTAAAAATCACCAAAAGGCTTGCCAAGAAATTGTAATAAGTGCTTAGGTATGGATTCAGAAACTACATCTGTATATTTCTATGCAGCTGAAATCAGAAAATATAAATTATAATGGTTGAGTATTGAATTAGATAGCATAATGCTAGCTATTGTAACAAATCGTCTCTGAACTCTCAGAAGCCTGAATACAAGTTTGTTTTTCCTTTAGGTAATAATTTAACAGGGTTCCTGGCCAGCTGGTGGGTGGGGGTGCGAGCCCTGCTCTGTGCTGTCATTCAGGAATTTGGCCGATGGAGCTCTGCCAAACAGGACACAGGTTTCCAAAGTAATTTTGGACATCAACATCCAGATGGTCTAAGGAGAAAGAACATAAAGAATTTCACAGGAGATGTTTTTCTGGGCCAACCTACACAGAGCTTCGGCTCACATTCCTTTGGGTAGAGCTGTCACATGGTCACCTCTAAATTCAAAAGAGTCTGGGAAAGGCAGCCGAGTTTGTGCTCAGGGGAAAAATAAAAAAACTTATACATGATTTGAGCAGCCAGTACTCCCTTCCTCAAATCTAAAGAACGAAACAGAGCATATTCTCACTTCACAGAGTGAACCCGAGGCCTGGGAACGCTCATTTACTTAGCGGCCCCACATGATGCGTTGGGACAGAGCCAGGACTAAAAGCCAGGTCACCTTGGCCTGAGACCACAAGTCACATGCCAAAAACAATGAACTGTGCTGACACTTTTCAAAAACCACCCCACCAGCAGATGTCTGTGTAGCTGTAGAGTGTGCACCAGCGTCAGCCACCGCCCCCAGCTCCACGCCCTGCACTGTGCATTTCCACACACAGCTCCAGGATCACGAGAGGCACACCCTGCCCTCTGCCCACCATGGGCCCATTGCAGACCCAGTCCTTCCTCAGTTATGTAAGGCTAACACCAAGTATGAGCAGAGCGCCAGGCACTGCTCCGCGTACTTCATGCTTCACACTGGCCCAGAACCCCTATTATTAGTCCCTTCAAACGAAGATAAACTGAGGCACGGCAAGGCTAATCCATGTGCCAAAGGTCATATACTCAGTGGCTGAGCCAGAATTTGAAACTGGGGATGGGAGGAGGGTCTGGCTTCAGACCCTGCACTTAATCATTATCCTCCAGAGCCCGAAGGTACAATTCTCTTGATAAAGAAAGGTTAACATGAAAGATTGGACATTGAGTGATGTGTGGAACTTCAGGCTCACAGCCTGATTTCTAGCTGCTGCTTCCCTTCCTCCCCTTCCCCCCAGGTTTGTAGGTCTTGAGCAGAATCATCCTTATTCTCCAGTGTCTATTAGATTTTCCATAAAACCCCTCGTGATAGTGGATATTTAAAGGCTCTTTAGATTCCATACGTGTAGATTTTCTGAAGTGTGTCACATGGCCCGACCATTTCCTCCTCAATGTCTCATTCCACTCTCTGACCTAGAAAACAAACACACCAGCTCACACACACCCCATATGAACTCTGTTTAATAATGCCCGATCCCATGCCAATACAGAGACAGACCTGAGTTTCCTCTTTCTAGTAAAAGATAAATAATTTCACTATGAAGAGCTTACTATGATTCCTCACAAATGTTTCATTCACTCAACAAATATTCTGTAATAGATCCCATGTCCCAGGCAGTAATGTAATCACCACAAATGAGAGCAATAAACTCAGCAGCTTGGTGGACCCTGCATTTTAGGGGGAGTAGCAACAAATAAGAAATAAATAAATAACAGACTTCTCTTGGTGGTACAGGCTGTGAAGAAAATTAAAGCTAGGCAGAGAGATAGAAAGATGGGGGGTGAGGACATCGCTGTTTCAAACAGCACGATCTGCAAAGCCTTTATTTGAGATGGGGTACTGGAGTAGATGCATGAATTCAAGGCGGGTCTAGACACGTAAGTTTATAGTAGATCTTAAGAGAGGGAAGAACATTTCTTAAGTCAAGAAGACTCTTAGTAAGTTCCAGGAACAGCAGAGAAGTTCCGTGTTCTGCATTCACATAAGTGAGGTAGCAGTGATGTGGGGAGTGGTATAAGGCTTAGATAGGCACCAGGTGATTAAAAAGCCTCTACGTCATCCAGATGGTTGCATTTCATTCTAAGTTTAGCCAGAAGCCACTGTAGGATTTTGAACAGAGTCATGTAATTCTTGTGAAATGGTAGCTGGGGCTACTAGACAGATA
Organism: Trachypithecus francoisi; assembly: GCF_009764315.1. Lineage (NCBI taxonomy): Eukaryota > Metazoa > Chordata > Mammalia > Primates > Cercopithecidae > Trachypithecus > Trachypithecus francoisi. The sequence continues at coordinate 119,802,021 of NW_022681473.1, read as the reverse complement.
CTAAACTCCAGGGCAACAGGAGTAGAAACAGCGGACCAGACAAGATGTCACCAGAATAGCCCAGGAGAGACGGTGGTGGCCTTGCCCAGGGAGGTAGTGCTAGAGACGGTAAAAAGTGTTCTGATTCAGGATAACTCTTAAAAGAAAAAACAAACGGGATTTAGCAATGAATTAGATGAAGCACAAGAGAGAATGAAAAAAATAAAACATGTACTAGGTTTGCAGTTCCTAAGATCAGAAAGACTGAGGGAAAGGCAGGATGAAGTAGCTGGCCGTGGTCCAATGGGCCTTGAGTCAAGGGCACTGGCTGGGAGGACCCAGTTTGAATGTCATCATTAAAAGTCTCCGTAGATGAGCAACAGGATGTGCGGTCTGGAGGTCCAGAGTGAAGAAACATGGTCAGAACAGATGGCAGATGACTATGACAAGGAAGGGGCAGAGGACGACAGAGCCAAGTGGCATTTCCTCCACCCTAATGGGAGATGTTGAGAAAGATGAAAAAGAAATGTCCAGCAGCCATAGCAAGGAGGATGTTTATCCAACTTTCCGGCCTCAGGGTAAGCAAGGTATTTGAGGAAAACAGCCACTTTTGAGGACTCGAGGAGTGGCAATAATCCAGGGAACAGCCGAGTTTCAACTAAAGCAAAAAAGAAAACAGGAAAATAAGGGGGGAACATTCAAAGTAGAGACTGCAGATGTAAAAATGTTGCTGGTGACAGATCATAAGTCCAGAGAGTAAAAAGGTTTGGAGGATGAGGAAGAGGTTTGCAACTGGGTTAGACTGTTGGACGTCAGGATATGAGTCTAGAAAATGATGCATGGCCCTGGGGTTGAGGGTCTGTGATTTCTGAGGTGGTTGAGATAATGGAGAAGATACAGTAGGGTTTGTCCTGATGGTCTCTGAGGAATAAAAGGGCAAGCATTTCTACCCTGACTGGCTTCTTTGGGAGTTGCAATGCAGAGGCTGGGCTCACGACTGAGACCCAGAAGCATTCTGGACGCTGGCACCTCCTCTCTGGACTGCAGTGGCTTGTGTCATTGTTGGGAACTGGGTGATCTAACGAGGCCTATCTATCTATGGTCCTTTCCATGCTTGTTACTATTATTTAACAACATTATTTCTTTAATATGCAAATGTTCCAGCGTCCTACTGCTGTCATAATCCAGTACCAAAACTGGGGGGCTGAAAACAGTGGAAATGTGTTGTCCCACAGCTCTGGAGCCCAGAAGTCTGAAATCATAGCGATCACTGTGTTGGCAGGGCCATACTCCCTTTGAAACTTGTAAGGAAGTTTCCCTCCTCGCCTCTTCCTAATTCCTGGCTGTTTGCTGGCAATCTGTGGCATTTCTTGGCTTGCAGGTGCATCACTACAGCCTCTGCCTTTGTGGTCACTCTCTGCACGTCTTCTGTCTCTCCACATAGGCATCTTTTTACCAGAACACCAGTTATATTCGTTTAGAGGCACACTCTACTCTAGTATGACCTCACCTTAGCTAATTATATCTGCAGCAACCATATTTACAAATAAAGTCACACTGTAAGGTATTGGAGGTTAGGACATCAATGTAACTTTTTTAATGGTGGGGAGATGGGACAAAATTCAACCCATAACACCACAGCACTGCTATTTCCAGCTTGTCTGTCTAAAAACTGCACTAAATTAAAAATAATTTGCATGTGTTCTTTTTCTTACTTATAGCTTCTGATGGGTTAGCATTTTGGATTGAGCTCTCCTGACAGGTAAATTTGTCCAAAGATGACTATTCTGAATGTGAGAGCATTTTTTCACTCATCCCACACATTAGAGGCCGTTTGAAAGTCAGAGATCAAGAAACTATTTTCACACAGATACATCTTCCTCTGATGCCATGAACCCAACAAAGCTTCTTTGAAGGTCGATTTTAGTTGTTTTAATGTTCCATCAGTCTGTTGGTTGATGCTGTTTTCATTAGAAATTCTATTATTTTAAGAAATCCATCAGCGAGATTGTAAGATTAGTTCATATGTTCATTTTATAAGGAAATCTAACCCCCCAAAGCTTCCTAAGCCAAAACATTTCACACTGATAAGACAGCAAGTTGCCCAAATACACCCAAATAAAACCAAATAATTCAACCATGTGAATAAATGAGATTTAAGAAAAACAGATCATGAAAGATCAAGACTGCTATTCACAGTTCACTCCATTTAAACTAATGTAAGCCCTTTGACATTGGGTTAAAATGGACAGGACTCTTCCTGTGATCCCATCAGTGAATGCTGAGATCAGTTTCTAATGCCAGATGCACTGGTGTTGCCCTAGACCTGACCAGAAGTAAAATTCCCAAATGCAAAGAAGCTCCTTCTCTATTTTCACCATCACCACTCAAGCCCTGAGCCTGCCTCCAAATGATCAGGAGATATGAATGAAGAGAAGATTTACAATTAGAGAACATTAAAGCTGCAGGAGTCTTATACTGTCCCTTCCCCAACACATGTTATCGCAGACCCCGTTTTTACCGTTTGACTCCAGTGGAATTATCATGGAAAAATCATTTCTCCAAGGAAAAAGGGTCTGGCAACCTGAAATCTATGCATGAATTCACAGATAACCTGCTCCACAGAACCTTCTGGATGAATTTTTCTGGTGGGAAATGCATCTTCAGAGCCATGAACTGTCACAACGTGCTATGCAACAATCTTCTTATGAAAAACAAAGAAATATCTTTCTTCTCACTCCCTCTCAGAAACAAAACATCTCAAGAAATGATTTGAAACTGAAGAATCTCTAAACAGATGTGTAGCAGAAGCACCACAAAAAAACTCACAATTATAGGTGGACAAAGGGGGATCTGTCCACCTATGATTGGATCTTTCAGAAGCGAGACACTGGTATATCTGCCCAAGTGTTTAAGCTACAATAGTTTATAATGAAAACTGGTATATATGTGTATATTATATACATATATATGCACACATGCATGTGTACATACATATATATTCATATATAAAGAAAGTTATAACTATATACTATGCTTTGTGTGTGTTATCTCATTTTAGCCTAAAACAACACTTTGAGATTGGGTAATAACGGTCCTCTTTAAATGGAGGGTGGAGAGATTACAAATTTTGCCTGCAATCAAACAAAGTGCCTGAGCCAGAGTTTGTAGACTGCTGTCTCCCACTCTGTCTTCTTTCTAGCCTATCACTCCTGGTACCTTTGAGTCAGTAAGGTCTTGTGTGTTGGAGACCTTTGTCACCAACGATTGTACTCCTAGTAAACTTCCCTGTTGCTTCCTTCTCTCTTCAGCTCACACATGCAATCTGAAATTGCATCCTAAACCCAATAAATCCTTGCTTTCCTAAAAAATAATATAAAATAATATTATTTGACCATCTATAATGATGTTGGTAGTATTACTTATTATTTATTTAGTATTAGTTATCTATTACACAGTGGAAACCCATCAACTTACTCCTGAGGAAGCAAAATGACCTAAAATAACACAAGGATAATGTTCTATTTTACTCATCAGTGGAGACTTTCAACCCAAGAGAACAAATATGCCATTACCATTAGTTATCTTTTTTTTTTTACAAGATTCCCCAGGAGAGATGCCTATTAGTAGTTAAGAAAAGAAGGAAGCATTTTGGAGCCGGTCCCTCCTGTTCCCCTGGTACTATGGCATCCAGATCCACTGACTGGCCTGTGGAATCCTCCTGGAATTGGTGTCTGCCTTGATTGGTTCAATATCACATTCCAGGGAAGTAGATGGAAATATTCGTGGTATTATGAGCCTCCTGTGAGAAAGTCGAAGATTGCTGATCCCTGAAGCCAAAGATGAACGGAAGAACCTGGAGTAAGAGTCTTCCTCTGAACAAACTATGGAAATTGTAGGATTCTGTGAGACCTCTAGAGGTCAGCAGGGTCCCTGTGTCTCCACGCCATGGACGACGTGAAACCTTAAACACTCCCAGGCCCTGTTTCTCACACTTCAGGAGAGGGGATTCCTGTGCACCACGACAAGGAGGGACAACCAAACTCACTGGGTCTCTAGTGGGAGAGGAACTTGGCAATGAAGAACAGAAGGGGCAGAACGAGACCAGCACGACGGAGCAGAGAGGGATTGCCTAGCAGTCTGACACCACCCATCCTGAGTCCCAGGCGCAGCACCCACCTGAGCATGTGAGCTGGGAAAATACCTTCCCTGTGCCTCTCAGCACTTTGGTTTCCTGCTCTGTAAAATCAGAGTCATAATTGTGTCCACCTGATGGAGCACCTGTGAGGATTAAATGAGGTTCTTCTGGTAAACTGCTCAGCACAGGACCTGACCCGCAGGAAACAGCTGTCCCACATGGAGTGAGAGTCAAAGCATAAGAATGCAAGGTGTGGTACAGACTAAACCAGCAGTCAGGAGAGAATACGGTGATAAATGTCAGCCAAATGCACTGAAAGCATTCACGGTCAGCAGGATGCTTTTGCACTTAGTAGGAAAACATGGCCTTTCCTTTAGCATGCGTAGCCCCAAGTGAGGGCTCCCAGCCTGGGGATGGAGAGTGTGCTGGCTGCTGGCCCTCTCACCCTTCTGGAAGGCATCCTTGTGCAAGACTGATCATCACTGCTTCCACTATCTGTAAAACCAGGTGGTTGACCTCCCAGATCTCTGCAATCCATTCAAATTCAAGAATGCTATGCATTTAAAAGAGGGAGAAAGGAGACGTTTTTCTGCAAAGCACTTATGGTTTAGATGAGGGGTGTTAGAGAACCGAGCTGGCCCCCTGTAGCCTCCTCTGGCTTTCAGTGACAACTGGCATACTCCTACTCCTTCTGCCCCATGTTAGGTTGAGTTTTTAGTTTTCCCATTTTAGTTTTTGGCTCCTCAACAGCTGAATGTGCTTCCAGGAGCCTCCCTCCTTGGTCCCATCTGTCCCTTCTCCTCAGAGCCACAGGACACCAGCCGGATGCCTGGCAAGCCCCAAGGTGAGTGCCCAGTGGCCGGTCCTGGAAGAGGGCAGGGGAGTGGGAGCAGCACAGGCCTCCTGAGTAGCATTGCTATTCTGAACGGGTGAACTCATAAACAACAGATCGATAGTTACACCACCACAACCACTGCCAGCAGACTCCACAAACAGAGAGAAAGGATGGGCAGAGTGCTTTTCTGTGTCCCTCCTTATCTTGAAAATGCTAATTTCTCTAGGGTTGACTATATCATTGTTTCTTCAAAGGCTTAAGGACTGGGTGGGGAAGTGACCCAGCAGAAGGAAGGCATGTGTCACGGCTGCAAATCTTAAATAATGGACAACCAACACACCCCGTTTGTGGCCTGGACAGACACAAGTTCAATGACTTCTGTGTATTTGTAACCTGTCCCCAGCACCTCCACAAGAGCAGCCTCACACAGCTGCCCAGACAGAAATGACACTGAGGAAGTAACATGCCCCAGGCAAGGACAACACAAAACAATCCAGGAAAAAGGACAGACTCCGAGGAGAAGACGACGTGATCTCAGGCCTTCATTCCTGCAGTCATTCATGCAACAACTTTATTGAACACCTTCTATCTGCCAGACACTGCTTATACAGTGCTAACAAGACAGAGCATACCTCTTCTCAAGGAATTTACGGTCCCTTTGGGAAAGACAAACCATACGCAGATAACCAAATAATGAACTTCGGATGGAGATGATTGTTCTGAAGAAAAAAAATCCAGGATGATATGCCAGGGTAAGACTGGTGGTAGTGGTAGAGGATTATTTTGATTTGCTATCAGGAAAGGCATCAGGGAGGGAATTCTGTGTGAGCTTAGGCCAAAATGATAAGAAACAGCTGTCCATGGGAAGATTAGGGTAGGGGTGTTCCCAGCAGCGGGGACCACAAGAGGAAACGCTTTGCAGCTGGAATAAGCTGTGTTTATGGGCGTCCACAACAGAGTGAGTGAAGGGAAAGGCAGGATGAGAGTCCTTTGGATTTCATTAGCAAATTCCACAGGCCAAGCCATGTGCTGCGGATTAGGAGGCAAGCCTGGAGGAGGCATAGTTCTGCCCTCAAGAGATTGTGGAGTAGTTGGAGGGACTACCAGAGAATCCATTTGCTTATCAAATGAAATTCCAAGCACTTTACATGACATGAGCAAAGTGCCACAGCTTCCTTCATCTAGAGGATGACTCCCTGGGTCCTCTCAAGTATCAAAACCACATTTCGTCTGTGTGATTCAATGGAGTTCCACATCAAAACTCAACCTAAATTGCATACGTTTCTCAGACCTGCAATTCCTAACTCACCCTAGAAAAACAACATCATCCAGTCGCTAAGCCCATGGTCTAGAGGCACAACAGAATGCAGAGTTCAGCCTCTGATGCCCACCTACCAAGCGATCCCCAGGAAATAATGTACTTTACTAGCTGCTGCCTTAATTGGGGAATCTCGGAAATGTGGAAAGCATTCATTGAAACTGCCAAGTGACAGGTGTGTTGATGCTTAGTGAAGGTCTCTAAGTGAATGACACCCATGCGGTTGGGCATCTGGGACTGTCTAATTCTTCACTGATGTCTGCTCACTTCCACCCAGGAGCCAGGAGTTAGTGAAGTCCTGCCAACCCACAGAAAGCCTTCGCTCCAACAGAGGGGCTCTGCTCCAGCCACAGACAGCGTGATCGCCCACATTTTCGTGGTGTACTCTGCCTCACAAGGTCTACGATCTCGTTCTCCACAGCCAGCTTTTTCAGTTGGACCCAAGCCCCCAAAAGCCAAGTCCAGGACATACGCCTTTCCACACCCAAACACCCAGCTCAGTGCCTGATATGGTCTGGCTGTGTCCCCACCCAAATCTCATCTTGAATTGTAGCTCCCATAACTCGTATGTGTTGTGGGAGGGACCCAGTGGGAGATAATGGAATCATCAAGGCAGTTTTTCCCATACTGTTATCGTGGTAGTGAGTAAGTCTCACAGGATCTGATGATTTTATAAGGGTTTCCCCTTTCTCTGGGCTTTCACTGTCTTGCCTGCCGCCGTGTAAAATGTGCCTTTTGCCTTCTGCCATGATTGTGAGGCCTCCCCAGCCACGTGGAACTGTGAGTCCATTAAACCTCTTTTTCTTTATAAATTACCCAGTCTTTGGTATGTCTTTATCAGCACTGTGAAAACGGACAAATACAGTCCCCTTCTTGAAAGAATCACTCAATACATTTTTGATTGACCATAGTTGAAATTTAAAATAAAATGATAGAGAAATGTGGTAAGGAGATAAATTGAATATAGCTGGGGGATACTGCTGTTTGACTTTCATTCATTTTGTTTGAGTAAGAATCTGCCAGCACACAGTGCTCATGCCATGACAAGGCATGATTCTCGCTTTCCAAGAGGTGCTCTGCAGTCCAAGGGAAGAAAGAAGACAGAGAGTTAGTGAACACTGGAAAACAGGGTCTAAGCCAAAATGAATAGGGCAGACATTAAGTGCCACAGAGGAATGAGAGGAACACAGAATTCAAAGGGTCTTGAATAGTCCTGGGAAGCTTGGTGTACAAAGTCAAGGAGCAGAGTCCTGAGCCAGCATACCGTCCTGCCACTGGCTGCCTGTGTGATTTCAGGTCAGTTCCCCCTCACTGGGTCTTAACGGGGAATAATTAAGTCTATTTCAGAGAGTTGTGAGGATTAAATATTACTGTTTACATAAAATGTTCACACAGTAACAGACCAATGATAGTACTATGCATCCTATGAACGTGATTATTACCAGTGCTTCATAGTCTGGCTTTAAAACTTCCTAGCTGTGCCACCCTCATCTAAGGATGTAAACTCTCCACACCTCAGTTTCCTCCTCTGTAAAATAGGGATAATAATATCTCCTACACCATAGGGCTGTTATTGAAGTGTTAATGTTACGAGGCTGAATGATAGGTTAGATATTATTAAAACACTCAGATACTCCCTAACACATAGTAAGCACTCAATAAACATTGGCTAACAGTACTATTATTGCAGATTCTGTTTTACCTCACCCTTTTAAGAAATATGCCTACAGAATGTCAGCAAGAGGGCAGAAAGAGTGGGAGATTGTAAATTGTAATTCTGTTCAGGCTGTCAATGTTATGCTAATTGAAAGGTTTCCCAATACCTCCATAAGGATTGTTAGAGCTACTTGGATAAGATAAAACATTTTTTAAAAGTTTCCTCACATTAGAATCTTCTGCTGAGCATTTATTCTTTAGGGATTGCAAAAGATCCTCAAAAAATGATGTTGGTGAGAACAAAGCAGAATAAAATGAAATTAGAGCAAAAAGCCCTCTGCTGGTTATGAAGAAAACTACAAGTATCACCATCATCACCCAATTACCCATAGGAAGATGGATATGGCGGCCCTCTAGGCCACAGCACAGGTGCTCTGGTCTCCCCTAGCTGTGGTTCCTTACCGCTTGGTCATATGATTAGCCAAAAAAGAAAAAAACAAATGGAAGAAGAAAGAAAGAAAGATGGAAAGAAGGAAGGAAGGGTCCTCTGTCCCCCTACACACACAAAATACAAAGCAAAAAGAAAATAACTCAGAACTCTGAACTACTAGATTGTTGCAACCTACAGTCAGGTTATGTGAAAATGTAGCAATTTTTATGCAAACAAAATACATTCTGAAATTCCTACTTGCCTCTCTGTACACAGAACAAGAAAATGCAGGGTCTGTGTTTGAGAGTTCAGGGACTCCCACTCCACCAAAGTCCATCCCAGCAGGGCAGCCCTTCCTTGTCTAGTGCATCAGAGTCTGAGAAGAAGGGCAATCCTGAGAGGCGTGAGCATCCTCCAAATAGTTGTTACACCTGGTGCCTGATTCACATCCTAGGTCAGGCCCACGGTCAAGGGCTGGTGTGGCTCAGACCCTAGCTCATCTCATCCCTGCCCTGTAGTGCTCCATCCACTGTGAGGGCCTTTCTCTTGCGTATCAGGAAGACATTCAGCCCCTAAGGCTGGCACAGAATGACAGAAGATGTTCCAGAAGGAACTTGGCTGGGCTGGGGCCAATTCAAGGGTCTAGAAAGGAAGCTCCACCATGTTCCCATCTCCATCCATATCCAAACAATACCACTGTGTGGAGAGCACATGTGAAAATGCAAACAAACATTAGTGCTGAAAGAGACAGAGAAAGGGACTGGCAGAATGAGAAAAAAGAACTATGAAAGGGAAGACAAAGAAAGGTAAGTCAGCCAGTACATGATAATGCGATTTCAAAAAGAAGCTACTTCTAACCCAGGCCTGTCCCATGATTCAGCCTCTGCTGAATGCAGCCACCCTCTGGACAGTCCTGATTTTCATAAGCCTTGAAGACTACCTCTGGAAACCAGATCCTGGCCTCAGACAGAGGGTCTCTGTCTGCCAGGACCCACTTCCTGTTTATTTATCTTCAAATCTCTACAGAGCTACCTCACACCTTTTCCTTGAAAAAAAAAAAAAATCCCATTTGTATCTAAGATGTCCCCCATATGAGAATGTCTCTGTCCCTGGGAGACCCTCCTTGCAGTCAAGGACTAGAGAAAGGGGGCATCCAGAGAACATTAAATTTCCTTGATTATTACTGCATTAGACATTCATTTTTGGTTTTTTATTTAAGTAGTCTGAAATCACTGCATATTTGTAACTCCCCTGAAATCCACTTTTAAAGCAGATGCACAATCATTTCAGAGTGGGGGAAGCTAGTTGCTTTATTTTTTCCCAGAAGAGTGGAAGAGGCGGGTCTCATAAGCCAACACATAACTAGGAGTTCACCAGAGCCATGAGGATAAGCTCTCCCTAGACAAAGGATCACAGGATGCTTGTAGCCCTCCATGGGTCCCTAAATTACACACTTCCTTTAGCAATGTCCTGATAACTCAGCTCTGTATTGACATTGCCTTCTCTTCACCATCTTCTATCCTATAGATACTGCCTTCAGTATACAGTCCACAAACAACCCAATCCTAGAAGAAGTCATCAGAGGGGCAAAACAGTAGGCAATGGCACCAGGGTTATCTTTCCAGAAATCTTCATGTGCAAAGGACAAGAATATTGCCATGTTGTCTTGTGGTTAGTTCTGTTGCTTAGTTTGGAAAACTTTATTTCAGAGGGCAGACTAAACCAAGGAGAGGCAGGGAAATCGTTCCCATGAACCTTCTTAACTTCTACCTCATGCTTATTTTCTTATAAAATTCCAGAAAATAAAATTTCCCATTGCAATCATTAAGTGTGTTGCCCTCCTACGAGAGGTGTGGTTTATCAACACTGGAAATTGAGTTACCATTTCTGCAGGCAAGGTAATCAGGGAGATAGAATCATTCTACGGTACACAAAGCATAACCGAGATTCTTCTTCTTCTCCTCCCCCAGTGCCTGCACGCCTTAACCCCAGAAGCCAATCAGGACCCAACCCAACACTGAAACCTAGTTTCTCTTCAGTAGACGACTTTTGCACGTACTGTTTTGGTGGACAGCAGGAACAGAACACAGTTCACTACAGTAAATGCCATTTTCCACGGACAAATCAGACTCCATGACTCGGGCCTCAGAAAGCCACGTTCAGACAGGAGAAAGCACCTCTGTCTGCTCACCAGCTCACGGCATGAAGGCACCCCAGGAAAGCCCGGGCACAGTCAGACCCAGGACAAAACAGCGGTTCTCCCAGAGTGCAGGAGCCAGGGCTGGCAAAGCCCCATGGCATGGGCGAGTGGGGCCATTCACTCCACGCCAGACCCCTCCTTTGGGACTCATTAACTTCAGAGAAGACTGCTCACGGGGAGCCCCTCCAAGCCCCCTGTCACCACGGCCACCAGGCTCAGGCACAGACAGTGCCAGGGACAAGTCCCTCAATCTCAGCGACCACCTGGTCCAGCCACCCCTCACCCTTAACAAGTGCCTGCGCCGCAGAGGCCAGTTTTGGGGGAAAAGCTCACCGCCAGAACCTCTGAGCCTTTCCCTATGAATGCCACATTCCCGGGCAGAGCTCCCAGCGCAGCCATAAATTGTGCAGCCCAGGGCACCAGCGACCTCTCCGCCAACCCAGGCACGACTCAGTGCACACACCTGCACCCCTGCCCCTTACCCCCACCCCATACAAATCATCCATTCGTAGAATCATGTCAGCTCCCTACCTGAGGGTGGCGCTCTCCCCCTGCCGGACCGTCACGTTGTCCATAGCTTTGGGGAAGGTGGCATCTCCGCTGCGCACGGGCACTCCTGTGGGTACAAGGAACAGCAGCCTGAGAGACACGACCACGAGGCACTTCCAGGGCAGGAACAGGTACCCACAGACCCCCATCCTCGACAGCCACAACTTCCCCGAACTCCGGCAGCCGCACGGCACACGCCCCCCGGGCGAGCACAGGAAGTGGGTGGGGTGCGGAGCGAGCGCGGGGACTGAGCCGTGAACTAGCGGCGACCGGGAGGCGCGGGGAGGAGAAAAGCGCGCAGACTCCTCCAAGTCTAATATTCCTCCCCCAAATCCAGCCTCGGCTTGCCAGCCTCGGAAAACCAGTTCCACGGCGGACGGCCAAAGGGGGCTCCCTCCTTGCTGCTTCGGCCGGGAAGGTGGCCGAGGAGGGGGAAGCGCGAGGCAGGTGAAAGGTGTGGGCGCGTCTCAGGAGCCGCTTCTTCCCAGTGGCAGTTCAGACACGGCACTTTGGAGAGGAGTAAGCACTTTGGTACCGGAAGGGGACGGGGTGGGCTTCATCCAGCTACCCGGAGGCGGTCTGCAGTCCCTCAGTACGAACAGGGGAAATCCGACACTTTGTAAGTTTCGGAGCCGGGCTCGCCACCGGAAAACAATCGGAAACAATAGCAGATGGGAAGTGGAGCTCGCAGGAGGCGCCGGGGTGGCGCGCGGAGGAGACGGCCGCGCGGGCTTCGTTCAATCCGGACCCGGGATCCTGCGGCAGCCGCCTCGGTCAACTTCCTCGGAGCCCAAATGCGCGCTGCAGCCGCTGCTCTCCGGCCGGGCTCGGCGGGGCAGGGGCTGCGGCGGTGGCAGAGGAAGGAGCGGCCGGGCGGCAGGAGCGGACCGCGGCGGCCCCTAGCTCGCTGGCTCGCTGGGGAAGGCGCGGCGCAGGCGGCACCGGAGCCGCGCGGACGCCAAGCTCAGCGGCCGCCCCCGGCCTCCGCGCCGCCTTCCTCCCGGGAGCAGCCCCGACGCGCGCGGGCCCCGACCGCCGGGGTTGTCATGGCAGCAGCTCCATCCCTGACCGCCACTTTCTCCCGGTGCCGCCTCGGAGCGAGCGGGCGGGCGGGCGGCGCGGACTGCGCTCTCATCCCGGCGGGCGGGCGCGGGGCGCAGGGCGCGGGCGCCCACCTTAACCCCCGCCGCGCCGGGCCCGGCCAGGCGTTTAACCATTTACGCGCTTCCAAATTAGGGGGAAAAAAACAAGTTACCGTGCAACCTTAATCAGCCCCAGACTTGAGACATCTTAAAAAGGGTCACAAACTAATTAACTGGGAAAGGAACGCCCTGCAGCATGCATACATGCACCTTTAAAATGATCAGATTAATTCCGTTAGCATTCAGAGCAAATTCAGAGTGTTGGGAGGATGTTTTAGAAGAACCTCATACTTACTCAGTAGTACAGCACCCACCCAGCAGCCCCCAAAAAGCTGCTCAAAAGCCCAGAGACTCAACACTACCGTTCTAGAGATCTGTCATATATAAAACAAATCCAAAATCACAGAAGCCTCTTAGTGTGCGAAACTGCAAAAATCGCATCATCAAAATGTTGGTCAAGTTCAGACACCCACTTACATTCTTTATTCTTGTTTTGTCGCCGTTAAAAGATGCTGGGCCTGCAAAAGTGCTCACTTGGGTGGATGAGTGTGAGCCACTTGCTGTATTTATACAGCAGACTCCCAGTTTTCCTGGGCCTCACACTCTGGCACAGCTGATTTCATCTTTAAGAGGTGTGTTTCTCAAATTCTTGAAACCCAGGGAGAGACTGGATTTGCCTCGGTCCCTGTCACTTCTCTCTGGCTGCTGCTGGTCCTCCTGTGCCTGTATTGTTATTTCTCCCTTAACTTCGGCTCTGAGGGAATGGCCTGCGTTTCCTTTCCCTCGCTGGGCCTGGTCCTTGTGCAAGAGGGAAGCACAGGGCAGCCCAGCAGGCACAGTGGTGGCGACATTAATAATGCTGCCTTCTCAGGGATTCCCAGAGCCCGGCTCCAGCCCTGACCCACATTCTCCTTGGGGATAGAGAGGAGGCAACAGTGACTTTGTTTTTCCCCTAGACTTTCTATCAAACACAACCAGGAAGCTTTTTGTTGTTGTTGTTGTTAACAACTGTTAAATAACAGAAGAAATGTTCTTCCAAAAAGCTATACAGCATGAAAGAGACTGAACCATTATAACTGAGTCATATAACCATGAGGGCTCATTCTGGCAACCTTGGAGCAGTACCAAACTCTTACATGTAGATAACACGTTGGAGAGGACACAAACATTTCACCAGTCAAATCTCCCTCACACTATTTTATGGAGATAGGACAGAAGTAGGCTTTGGGGAAATGAAAACCACACTCTTCGGTAACAGAAACACTAAGAAGGCTTGCCTTTCCATTGTCATAGTTGACTAGAACGTGCTCAGCCAGCAAGAGTAAAGCGACTTTACAGTGAATATCTCAAAATACTTTGCATTAACTCATCATTGGGCCAATTGTTCCCTCCTCTGGTGACTTTTCTGATATTAAATTCTCTGGGAAACTCATCTGCTACTTTTGGCCGCTGGGGATCATTTGATGTATAACACCAAAACTATCAGTTGTCAACTTATGGCTGCAACAAATGACTTTACCATCAGGAATAAGCAATACCTCTGTGGGGAGCAGAAGAGCTTTGTGTTTTTGAAAGGAAAGGAGGAAAATTAACCTATTTTAGCACCAGTTCATTCTTGGAGGACTCTATTGTGTCTCCATTTTCCAGTGGGCAATTGTGGAAATAGGAAATTGAATAACTTCACCACGTTAAGATAAATATGATGATACACTAAAGCTGTGAGATGATGTTTGCCGACTTTCAGTCTGCTGAATTTGGGCTTCTTCTCCACAAGCCAAGGGGTCACCTCTAATAATTCATCCGTTCATTTCAACCATCACTCATACTCCACCGTCTCAACCCCTCTTAAACATATCCTCACCACAACCAGTGGAAACAAATGCCAGTCATGGGGAAAGGACAGGGGCTCATTCTGAGCTTTGGAGTCATTTCCCTACAGGCCTGAGAATGGCAGGGATGGTTCCTTTCATGGTAAATGCTAATCCTGGCTCTTGCATGTAATTTTCAGGTAGGTACAAATGAGCATTAGTTTTTGCATCTAGGGATGTGGATAATGACAACACAGGCTTTCCCGAGGGGCCTACGTACATGATTGACTCTACAGGAAAATACTTAGAAATCCATTTAAGATGGAAGATGCTTTATTAATCCATTTTCCTGCCATTGCTTCATTAGTATGTCTGGGCAGGAAAATCGTTCTTCGTATAGGCTCTTTGAGATGTTTGGTTGCTACCAGTCTGCATGCAGTTGATCTAAGACAATCAAACCACGTTTGTCTCTGCCTGTGAAGGGAGAGTGCTAAGCTGAGCAACCCGGCAGTTGCAGCAGAAAACCTAGCGGCTAGCTCAGGTAACTCACAGGGAGGACAAAGAAAAGACACTTGCAACCTCACACCTGCTTCGCGGGCCCGGGGATCCAAACTTTATTCAAACATACAAGTTTAGAAAGTGGTGAAAGGTCAGAGATGCCCACATAATTAACAAGACAAAATCCATTTTATTCAAACCGGCTATTGAAGTGGTTTGAAAGGATGAAGATCAAAATCATATGTCAACTCACTTCCCAGCCCTTAATCCCTAAATATAACCAACACTTAGTGGCTTATCTTATATCCTGTCTCCTGCTTCATAAAAACTGCTGGATTTATTTTATTTTTCTCAGCATATCCAAGTTAATGAAAAGGGATGACATTCAAAGCAATTTCATTATTTGTGTTCTTTATAGAAACAACTTCCTTTCTGCCTCCTTGAAAGCAGATTCCTAACGAGCGCCCACTTCCACCCTCTTTCCCACCATCTCCCTCTCCTTCCTCCCTTCCTTCTTGCGTACACATATACTGTACACATAAATCAACTTGTCACAGCTTGTCTCTGTGCTGACAGCTGTAATTGCTTCAGGTTATAAAAATATCTATAGGACAATGCCTTTCAAGCTCACAAACATGTACACACATCCACACTCCCTGAGCAAAAGGAAACAATCATATTCCCTTTAATAATCCTGGGACTGCAAAGGAGGGAGGAGGGAAGAGCCTGCCATGCCGACTCTGGACGGTTGGCAGGCAGTGAGGAAGCAGTAGATGGAGCCTTCAGGCAACCCTGGCATCTATACACTGAGGCAGGGCTTCAATAGAGAAGAACTCCCAGTGAAAGAGAAATTAGCTGTTGTTTCTGTTTTACTCCATGTTACCCAGAGCAAGCTGGGACCAGCTAAAGAGCTGTCACTATTCCACACACACAAGAGACCAAAAGAGGAGCACTAGCTTAACAAATGCCAGCTCTGCTTCTCCTTGTCTAAAAAGGCTAAAGGCTCCCCTCTCCTGGTGGAGATCTCACATAGGAGTGCACGCAAGAAGATGGGAAATGCAGGGCAGTTAGAGAGTGGTGTGACATCAAATAGATATTGGAAGATTTAATCAGAAAAGGAGGCATAAATCTGGATAAAGAGATGCCTCTAGGGCAGTAGGGAAGGGCTGGGAACTGGAAAAATATATGCTATTTTTTGCTCCTCTATGAATACAGGATCAAAATAAAATCATGGTTCATCTGGGCTCTAGTCCAGCATGTTAGGATTTCAGCAGAAAGAGCAAAGGGGCAACTTGAAAAGGGGAAGAGTGCTCCAGGGAGAGAAAAGAGGTCACAAATAGAGAGAATTGAGAAGGAGGATATGAAGGAATGGCAAAGGTGAGGCTATCTATGGACTTTAAACCCATAAAACTTTGTAAGAGATGCATAAAGCAGAGAGGTGGTGGGTAGAACAATCGGAGGTAGACAGAAAAGTCAGGGGGAACAGGATGAACAAGCCAAAATCAAAGTGCCGATGCAGCGAAAGGCAGGTGCCCAAAGGGGACAGCCTGAGAACCAGGGGTCTTTGGGGCAGAGCCTTTCCTTTTTATCTAAGTTTTGGGTCATAATAAGAGCCTGGACTCACAACATCACAGAATGATACATTCATAAGGGACCTTGGAAGATCTTTAGTATAATCCATTCGTGTGTTAAGTGAAGGACTGAGGCCCAGGAGGGAGGAGGAGTGATCGCAGGAGCATAAAGTTTATAAACTGACCAATCCACACTAGAACTCAGAACTCCTGACTCCTACACCAGGGTTCTTTCTACTCCACCTGTCAGGTAAGAACAATATTTAAGAGCTAGCCAATACAGTAACTCCTGCTGCTGCATCATCTGTGGCCAAGAGAGAGACACACAGAGGAGAGTTTACTACGATTGCCCAGAATCACTTTGGGTATATATAATTATTTGGTTGAACTCAAATTAGTTAATAAACCAGCAAACGGATTTTGAGTTCCTCATGTGTACCAGGAACTGTGTTGAGAGGTACAAAAATAAAGACATGCCCCCTGCCCTTGAGTTGCATATGGTCTAGTGCTGTTGGGTTTGTCAGTGGTTTTATTTCTATTAACATTCATGAAAAGTAAATGAACTCCATCCTGCACTCCCCTATAAGGCCTTGAGAACTTTCTCATTGCTGAGACAAAAAAAGCTGAGGTTTGCCTAGCCTGTGGGAAGTAATTTGTCTCATTACACTTGTCCAGATTCCCAGGCACAGTCTTGGTTCTCTAGCTTTATTGAAAGGGGCATTAGGAGGGGTGGGGTGCTCTGAAGGACTTCTAAATATTGGGAAGCCCTTCATCAACTTAATGGGGTCAGTGAAAGCAATGAATGGGAGAGACATAGGCAAAAGTAACGTGGACCTCCCCTGCATAAAGCGCACTTCCAGCAGGGGAGACAGACATTCAACAAAGAATTTTATGAAATAGTGGATACAATTGTGATGAATGCTGTAAGCAAAAAAAAAAAACAATGGAAAAGATAGGATAGGAGATTCTCATCGTGTCTGGAAGATCAGGAAACTTTTCCCTAAGGAAATGACATTAAACTGGACTTAACAGTGAGGGGGAGATGAAGGGATGGGCAAGCATGGGCAGGAATCTCGTGGATGGCAGAAGACGGCACAGACGCTACACGACCCAAGACGGGAAGGAGCATGAGCAGAAACTGCCTCAACAGCCTCAGACGGTGTTCACGCAAACTAAGGATGGGCACCTCGGGAGTGCTCTGTGTCTCACTGAAAACCTCTAATGCCATCAACATTCTGTGTTCATGCAGTCACAGATTTATTCAGTACGTATTTATCCAATAAGAAGGACCGTGACCTTGGGTTTTAGACTCAGACCAGAAGTCAAATAATCAACCTCTCCATTACTAGCTGTGGGACCTTGGGGACGTGCCCTAACCTAATCTGTAAAATAGTGGTCCTCATGGTTAGCTACTGTCAGTACTGCTGTGAGGATGAGATGAGGGAGTAGCTGCAAAGAGTTTAGCACAGGCCTGGCTGCTCCCAGGCTTCTCATGCTGGGACTGGTAGGAGCTGCCATTGGCTGTGCTTTTCTCATTCTGAGTCAGCCTACAGGTGACATTCATGCAGAGAACCCGGGAGCAGACTGCTGAATGCAGGCCCTGGGAATGCTCTTAGAGTTCACAGCATAAGGGGGGCAGAGCAGGAACGTCATGCTGAGATGGAGTCAGAGAGAGGAAGTAGCACAGCCTCTAGACCACCCACAGCAGGAAGAGCTGTGGCCCCCAGCTCCCACCCCACTGTCAGGCCTCTGTTCTCTAGGCCTGTGGGAAACAGCCTGTGCTTGCAAAAGAGGAGACAGCTTTCTCTTCCAGTAGCAGCCTGGGAACTTTGAAAGTACGACAGAAAAGTAGCCAATCCACCTGACAAAAAGACAGGACACCTTCATCCCATTATAAAGTGAGCCACAATGTCTGACCTTCTTCCATGAGCCTTTAAGCCCTTCACTGCTCCCATGTGCCCGATGGCTGAATCCAAAGCTTCTTCAACCGTGCAAGGCCCAACACGCTCAGGTCTCCATCTTAAATGAATCACTGGATAAGAACATCTTGGGCCTTCCTCATCTCTCCTAATTTCTATATTCAGGGATTGGCTTTGGAGCCTCTGTGGAAGAGTTACCCGCAGACATTCATCGACATGCACACACAGACACCAGTGCTAATGTTCCCAAGCCCAGCCAGAGTAGGGAAGTGGCTTCTCAAACAGAAACAGCCCTAGTAATGGCAATTTTATCAAGTACAAATTTGGAGTTTAAAACCCCAAGTTCACTGTGAGAGGAACTTGGCTGACTTCTACCCCCGTCCTCCGTTCTCCCTAAACAATCACCTAGAACTTCTGTCTCTGTTTGACCTTTTCCCTTCGTTTCCTTTAGAGGTTTTGTTTCTTGTTCCCCATCCAAGCACAACAGCCGACAAAGTAAATTTTAATGACATAAGAATTTGCATAATAACATGGGTCCAACTGTACTTTTTATTGGAGGTGACATTTGTGCACACACATTTTGTAAACCAGAAGACCTGAATTCTAGTTTCAACTCGGCCTGTCATTTTGTCACCTTAGATAAGTCACGGTTTGTTTTTGAATTTTTAGCTCCTTCGTTTGTCAAAAAACAAACAAACAAACATCTTCATGATCTATGGGTCACTGAGAAGGTCTAATGACAAATTCAGTCAAACGGGTTGACGCACTTTTGCAGAATTAAAGGAACAATTTCAGAGTGCGGTGACAGCTTAGTAAGAGTGTGGGATCCAGGGTCTGGAATTCCAGCCCCAAGTCTGCCCCTTACCAGCTCAGTGGAATAGCTCGGCTCTCTTCCTCTTGCCTTCTAAATGAGTTTAGATGAGCTGGCTTCCCGGAATGTTTCCAACTCTCATAGTCTAGGATTATAATGCTTCTCAACACTCTTATCAGATTCACTCATCAGTCCTTCCTGCACAGAAATAGCCCTTCTTACATGGCCTTCCATTCTTCCCATTCATCTAGGTAACCACTTCAGAATGTAGAAAACTGCTGTACAAAGTAATTAATGAGCTGCCCTGGATCTGAGGCAAGCGATGGAAGAGTCAAGATGATTAAAAGTCTTCCGATAAAGGGTTTCTTTAAGGAAAAGAAAATCCCACAATGCAACCAGCAATGTTAATCTTCAATAAATATGCTGTTAATATTTAACTGGCATTTATTTAAACTTACAGTAACTGTCCTATTAAATCTAAATTAATTGCCCATTTGGGAATCTTCCCCTAAAGCCTAGCTGGGACATGGCTGTCTAGATACAGTCTATGCTAGGCATCCAGCCATAAAGAGAATATTTAAACCCTCCTTCCAGGACTAGACTATTGGAATATCCGGGTTAGAAGAGCTTTAGAGGTCTATTGGACTAGTTGCACACTCTCTGTCATTTAACTTTCTGTGGCCCTATTTTTTTTTCTTCTCTCCAGTAAGGGATTTTTTCTGTTTCCGGTATCTACCTCTTTCCCCCTTTTCTTTTTATTTGGATTCTCTCTCCTTTCTGTTAGTGTTTGTTTCTTCTGGACCTCATGTTTTGGACTCATTCTGCTGTGTTTTATCTCAGTCTCCCCTGAGTTTCTTAAATAAGCCATTTAGGCATATGTTCATAGCATATTCTGTACACACACGGATACATATACATACATATAATTTTATGTGTTACAAAGAACATTTTATAATAGCAGTTGTATATAAAAGGCTAAGTGCCGTGAAATAATTCCTGAGTCACGCTGCTTTAGAAGGGGCAGCAAGAGTGTAATTGGGTAGAACTGATCTTTGCTATCCCTGAAATCAATCAATATTTTTTATTAGAAATGTGGACCTGGCCGAATGTCTGTGATGTTATTTTGCTGGGATTGTAACCCATTTACATTTCCACACCAAACATATACAGACACACCACACCGGTTTCATCAGATCAGTTGACTACTGAGACGTGGATTTCAAACAAACACCTAATTAGATGGGTTAGTGTTCAAACTGAGTTAACTTTCAACCAATGCATCAAGGCTGCACAAAATCTGAACTTTCCTCGGGGAAGTGGGAAATGGATGAGACTAAAATCATTCACGCTAAGGTTCCTAAATGTTTAGTTCACCGAGTTTGATGTATAAATGTTCACTGTTTGCTCTGCAAGCTCTGGGACAGGAATGGTGGTACGGAGGGGACAAAGCAGCAATGAGGAGTAGGTGAAGTGGTGGGAAGGCACCTACACATGTTAAGAAGGTAAACATACTCTCAACTGTTTGCTCGTGGAAGGCTTGAATTTGTATGCCCTAGAAGTCAAGTTTCTTTGTATTTCTAGCTAAACTAATACCCAAACTATCCACTTCTTTTTTTCTTCTTCAATTTAAAGCATCTTTACTTTATTGACTCTGCCAAACTTATTGACTCTTACAAAGAAATAATAAAATGCGTTTCTATATGCTTGTGAATCACTGTGACTTTCACCTTGTTGGTCCACCTGTATGCATTCCCATCATGAGCTCAGGGCCTTTCTAAATAAGGTAATCGAGGTTGCCCTTGAGGCATCACAGCCCTGTGCTTCTTTCCCAACCTGGGGTTGACATGGGCAGTACCTCCCAGAAAGAAATGATTTCCCTAAAGCTTTGGTATGCTTTCCTTCTCTAGCTTACCACAAAACGACCAGTGAATGCTGCAGGTTGTGAGAAAGAAGGAGCCACTTGTGAGTGTCTTAGGAAAATGAACTTATGTGCTGTTCAGGTAGCTTTGAACCTGAGGGAGGCAGAATTTGGAAAATGTTGTCAGCATGCATGTGAATAAAACACAACACAGGAAATAATCTACCTTGGCTTTCACAACAGTTTTGACAAGGTGTCAGGATCATAGATACCTTTTAGAAAAGCGCATGATGAAAAGACTATCTTTTTTTTTTTTTTTTTCCAAAGGCAGAGAGTTGCTTAAAGCTAAGATATAAATCAAGGGTAGATTGACATGTTTCTATATGGGGAAGTATTAATACTAGATTCCCCAAGGGACAGTTGCTAGGACAAATCAAATTTAATATTTTTACCAATGATCTGTCAAAGGGAATTCATAGAGAACTCTCCCAAGTTTGCAGAAGACATTAGGTTCCCTTAAGTAATTAAATCTTCAGCTGACATGGATGAGCTGCAAATAATCCAGAAAGTTATTTGGATATGTGGAAAAGTGGCCAAATATAATGGAAGATACTTTAGAAAAAATAAAGTATGCATATAAGTTGCTGGCATAGGGGCAATCGATGAAGAGACAGTGATGTGGAAGGGATCTGGCATGAATGCTGGAGTTAATGGCTTTGACTTTGTGTCCACGTTCCACAAATTACCAGCTTGACCTTGGAAAATGTTCTTACCTGTCAGAGGCTCATTTTTCTCCTCTATTAAAAAGGAATAATACCTACCTCTTATATTTGCTATGAGGGTTAAACGAAATAATTTATGTAAAGTACCAGTGAAGTACCTAGGCCGTAGCACCAACTCCATAAATGGTTGCTACTGATTATTCTTTTACAACCCAGGAAAGTAATCTTGGAATCAGTGATGGCTAGCAGTTCCCAAGCTATGATCCTTACAACACATATTGGAGCATGATACGATAGATTATTTTCTGCAGATATCAGGAATTTTTGCCAAAAAACAAGTGTTGGCCCAAACATTTTTATGAAAAACACTAAAAGGGTATTAGAAAAATAGAAACAGAGAAAGAAATGTTATTTTTACTCAAAATTGTTCCATAGCCGGGCGCGGTGGCTCAAGCCTGTAATCCCAGCACTTTGGGAGGCCAAGACGGGCGGATCACGAGGTCAGGAGATCGAGACCATCCTGGCTAACACGGTGAAACCCCGTCTCTACTAAAAACTACAAAAAAACTAGCCGGGCGAGGTGGCGGCGCCTGTAGTCCCAGCTACCCGGGAGGCTGAGGCAGGAGAATGGCGTGAACCCGGGAGGCGGAGCTTGCAGTGAGCTGAGATCCGGCCACAGCACTCCAGCCTGGGTGACAGAGCAAGACTCCGTCTCAAAAAAAAAAAAAAAATTGTTCCATAAAAATTATCGTAGTATTGCTTAGAGTAGTTATCATTGTAGCTCACAAATAATAAACTTCATGCAACCAATGGCTGAAGTCAGAACTGAGTCACTTTTAATCTCTTCCATCTTATTGCTGCCCCTCATAACCCAATCTCTGTCTCTCTCTCTCACTCTTTTTCCTGGGTTCTTCCTCCAAAATATATTTTATATCCATCCACCTCTCTCAACCTCCACTGCCCTGCCTGGCCGAAGCCAAGATCTCCTTATTTTCTTATCTGGATTCCTGAAATTCATCTTATGTGGATGTCCTCCTTCTGCTCTTACCAGCTCTGTTTTCAGTCTCCACGTTGAAAGGAAGATTTCCTGAAATCTGACCTTGTCACTGTCCCGATTAAATCTTTGGTGGCTCCACACTGCAATCTGAATAAAGCCCCAAATCCTTTCTGTGGTTTCTGAGCCCTCAGGATGTGGCATCTGTGTATTTTCAGCTTGAGCAACTACTTCTTCTTCCCTTTTGGAACCACGTCACGTTTTGTTTTATTGTATTACAACTATAATTCCTCAGAGGTTCTTCTTTCTCAATTGAGGGACTTTGCATGTTCCACTTCCTGCGAAGGATGCAGTCCCCATGTTCTCAGGCTGAGTTGTCTTCACCCTTCTTGGTTCTGATTGGCCCATGAAGGTCTCACTATGCTGTCCACTGGACTTGGCATATGCCCACTACATCAGTGCCTCGCATAACACTCAGAATACATGTAATGGTCTAATTTCTGTCTTTTTCTCTGTTACATTCCTGAAGCCTAACACAATGCCTGGAACATAATAGGTTTTGATAAATATTTGTTGTATTTACGTGACCAGCACAGGTGGGGAAAATTCAAAAATTGAAATAATTTGTTTTGTAGGGACTTCTAAATCTCTACAAATGAGGAACATGAAATTGATGATGACATTTGCTGTTCACGATGTATAAGGATAGAGTGGACACACACTTAATGACCAAACTCTAGCTAAAATAAAATTTAAAAACTCTAAGAAATTAAGACAATAGTTAAAGGATAAAAAACAAGTATGTCTGAATAAAACTTATACAGAAAAAAAATCTCTAAATAGGATATGAGAAGGTTTGAATAAATTAATAGGTGATATACCCATACCGTTTATTAGGTTAGAGGCGTCTGATGGCTTTCATGTAAAATTGCCACCGTCCAAAGCAGGTAACTAGGACATCTGAATTTATGTGACCCAGTGTGACCTTTCTAATGTCATGTTCCCATCTACCCAGTAATTCCATTTTGTGTCTGGCCGGGGATACTTGAATTATACTTATCTCACCCCATCCCACCCCTGTAATACACATACTCACCTTATGATACAACTCCTTGTAGAATGTTTATGTACACTTTGAAAAGGCATTTTTACAAATACTATGAAAAGTGTGTGCATGATTTATGTGGAAATGCATCGTGAGGAGGAGAATAGCTCCCCTTAGGCAGGGTTAGTTGGCCTGCCTTGCTTTCCAGTCCTTCACATGCTTGGCTGTTTCCTCCATGAATGACCTCAACTTTCACTCTTCACTGGGCTGGGGACCCCTGATCCTCTGTGCACTCACTTGTGTCTTGTACATTGCCTCTGAATTTACCTTGGACACATCCTTCACTTTGCTTGGCTCCCTCATTCCAAAAGTTCGACTTCTAGCAACTGGAAGAGCTGGATTACGATATACGTCTCTAAACTCTGAGTCTTAGCTCTTTCTCGCCACCTCAATGCGTCCCTGTGTCAGCCTACTTTCTAGGGCATGATGGGAAGCAACTGGTTTTCCATGGAATTTTTCATATTTCACTCCAGTGGAAGAGAATTGTGACAGCAATCATCCCAAACAATAGGTAATGCATGAGCCTGAGTTCTCGACTTTGTGCTCCACAGGATTGGCCTCAACAGAAGGTGGGGGAAACTATATTATTTTTCAATTTCATTTCCTGAAGACACAGATGCATAAATGCACAGAGCCCCAGAGGTTGAAAAACATGGTAGGCCAAGACTGGACGGGCTTTAGAAAATGTTCTCCCAAATCAAGATCAGAGTAAGTTAGTTGAAAAGATTTTTTTGATTGCTCAGCTGGGATGAGAACACCCTTCCCACATTTATTCAACAAGCATGTCCTAAGGTAGGTGACATGTTACATCAGGGACTGTCATATCCTTGATATCCAACCTCCATGGTTACAGACTGCTGGAATAGATGAATGTTAGAAATAATTGCACAGATAATCAATGAATTACAATTGGAGTCAGTACTACAAAGGGAATGTACACAATTTCAAGAGAACAGAAAAGGGGACAGTGCCTTATTTATAATCACTCAATCTCAGCAAAGAACAGGTAGAATACATTCAATGATAAATGGGAGAAGAATTAATGAATGAATGAATAAACATGTAAAAAATATCTAGACCTGTGCATCTCAATGTTTTCCCACAAGGCCAGTTGGTCCTACCTTCCCACAGACAGACATCAGCACCAGACCCCCTTCCTCCTTCTAAGAGGCAGTCATATTCCAGGGAATGGGGGTGTTTTCCACATTCTTATTATTTATCAAACAAAAATAGAAGAGGATTGTAAATCAGGTTGTATAAACATTTCGAGCACAGTCATTTTGCTCTTAGGAGAGATAGCTAACCACGCTCTCACAACAAATCCACTTTGATCCCAACATCCAACTTACGACCTCCTAGCACTCTCCACCCAAGAATAACATTAATAATAATCAGCCTATTAGCCAGGGTGCTTGGTGTGAATCTGAAAATTTTGAGAAACGATCTTATAAATTATTTTCCAAGGATATCATCTTTAAGCATTAACAGGCACAACTGACACTGAATTCTGGGAATTGAGCATAATTACATGGAAATTGACACGACACAAATGCCAAGAATTCTGTTAACCTTTAATATCTTTTAAAAACTCTCCCCTCGTAATTATCTCTTTCCTTTGTCTCAAATGTTACTGATGAATATTTAGAGGTATGAGCAAACAAAAAAGTGGATAGATTGTGGAATATTGGTCTTTGTTTGGAATCCTGGAGTTTTCCAGGTGTTCCATCAAGAGGTGATAAATAGAATACTTGGAATTTGACTATTTTCAGAAGTTATTTCTACCTTTATATTTGCTCTACTTGAGTTGTCTGCCTATAATTCCCCATGCTGAGTAGAAGCTCCTTTGCATCAGTAATTACAGTAAAAGTGTAAGTCTAAGGCATTGGATGTCTAATGCAATTCCTGACCTGTTCTGTGTCTTTGCAAAAGTCATTGCACCTTTTCAGTGCTTCAGATACCATTTCTGTACAGTGAGTGTGATGACATTTAACTCCAACTGCAACAATATTTGCACAGTGCTGTAAACTTTACCAAGGGCATTGCCAACCCTTTGCTCACTGGTAGATCAGTGCCTCTTAATTTTTTTCCTTCTTGCCACTCCCCAATGCTACCACCAAGGCTCTCTTGCTTTTTTTCTTTTCCCTCTCTCTCTACTATTTTAATTAAATCCTAACTCATCTCTCTGCCTCCAACCCTGCCTCTGCCTGAATCAGTGCTTCTTAACTGGGGCAGGGCACACTCCTTGGAAGGTGGGAGTGGAAAATTGAGTGGATGTTGGTTACCACCATAGTTGGAGAGGTCCTGCTGCCATTTAGTGTACAGAGGCCGCAGAGATCAGAGACTCGACAAGACATGGCTATTCCGCCACGGACGTCAAATGCCTGCCAGACATTTAGGTGAGTGAAACCTTTTTCTTTTAAAAATCTAAGCCTAAAATGTACTCCATTTGACATATAAACACAGATATTCTTGCCAGGTTTTAATGTTCACTAATTCTCCAAGAATGCAACTATCCTGCAAGTCAAAGAAAGACTGTGTTTGATTTGTTCACATCTTTACCAAGAAGTGTTCACTAGTTTGAAAAATCACATACTCAATGGGAATGTTTCTCATCATGTTGAGTCATCAATTAATTCTACATCCTTGTATCAGTCTCTACTATCACTTAGCTGTCACATTCATGGTGATTCTGTGTATAGACACATCCATACTTCATTATATCCTATGGTGCAGTTGTATCCAAATATTTATTTTACATTTATATTATTATCAATCATTTTCTATTTATTTCTCCTTCAGATTCAGTCAGGCTTTATATAGGTCATTTTCTGAAGTACGTGGATAGGCATTATATGTTATCTATAAACTTATCTTCTGCACAGTAATGAGGGTATTAAAAATATTTTAAATGATTTTTGTGTTAGAAAAAGTTGAGAATAGCAGATCTACAGCATTTCACACAGAGAAACCAGCTTTATCTTTCTCAGGCAAGGATCTGATAATGTCCTTGACCTAGGTAGGAAGTTTCAGTGGCTCCCCCTGCCTATGACATAAAGACCCAACTCTTAAGATTGACAGTCAGGAAGTATCCCACGTTAATTAAATAGTGTTAGTCTCTGTGGTGGCCCCATTTTTGCACTCATGTAACATCCTAGGACCCAGTCAACCTAGACTAGATGTTCTTCTTGGAAAGTTGCCCTGCATATCACAAACTATGTAGATGCTCAGACTTTTGCTCTGCCAAGATGCCCTCCTTCCATCCACAGCTTTCTAAATCCTGTTCACGTTTCAAGAACCAGTTCACATTCCATTTTCTCCATGAAACATTCGTTTAACCAATGCTTCCCATGCCTCTCTTTTCTACTGGTTGAAATCAAAATATTTAAAGGAAATATATATGTGTGTGTGTCTGTGTGTGTGTGTGCGTGTATCTTTCACAATCTAGAACTCTGTAAATGTGTGTATGCGTATCTGCATTGTAATGAACAGTAGATTTGTCTGATCTCACCAACTAGGGTGTAAGCTCTCTGAAGGCAGTTGCCCTTTCTCATTCATTTTTGTACCTGCCCAACACTGAGCAAAGTATGTGACCCTGAGCATGAGTTCAATAAATATTCATTGAAATGAAATGACCTCTCAGTGATTAAGAAAGGTAGTCTCAGTACTATTACCTCCATTCCATGTGCGAGAAAACAGCTAGCTGTAAATGAGTCCTGATGGGTTGTGGTGTGCAGAGTGTCAGCTGAGGCACACTGTAGGGGTGGAATGTGTGGCTACTTCCAGTCCATGCAAGGTCCAGGTCTGCACCTGGAAAAGATCTAGAGAGGTTGACCTACATTTCTGCTGCCAGAAAATAAAAATCTTCATTTCCAGATCAGCTTTCCAATAAACGTTGGATTTATGGGACTCTGTATATCAGTGATGATGGCAAATCTTCCTCTTAAAACCTAATCAGCGCAGAGAGCTGCAGGTCTTCTCTTTTGAAGATACGTTCGCAGCAGAATCCCGCCAGAAATAAGACTTGAGCTTCCCAGAAGCTTCTCCAGGCTTGCCCGGTGTGCAAGGGTCGAGCTTCAGTCGCACCCCTCGGCACAGAGTCAGCCTTGGCGGAGCCATCCATCACAGCAAAGCCTGCCCTTCTCGCACACTGCTGGAGTTGGAAATGGAAGTGGCCTTTTAACAGAACATTGTCTTAGGATTGTGTGAAGCAAGGCTGACAGAAAAAGAAAGATTCATTCCTGACACCAATCATACTAATATCTGTCACCAGAATGACATTTTCCCTTTAATGATGAAAAATGCATCAGGAAAGAGGGAGGAGGATGAACCACCTTCCCGGGCTGCTCTGGTCTGATAGGGAGGAGCCTGGACTGCTGCTGGTGGTTTGCAATCTGGAGGAGGTGAGGCGATGGAGGGCCAGTTGGTCACTGAACAAACACAACTGGTGCTCTGTTTGGAAGCGAAGGGTGCAAGCAGATGGAAGCCTGTGGGTTAGGCAGTGTCACGGCGCATCTGACTGATTTCTCATTAGGCCCTCTGCCTGGTGTTTCAATAGAACTGCCTCCATGTCTGTCAGGCCCCAAGCAGAGGTTCAGTATGGGTTTTCAGAGCTGCCATACACATAGTTTACCACATCCAGTTTCGCAGAGCTCGTAAATCTTCCCAAGTCTTCACTCCCTTACTGTCTTACATGGAAGGGCCACAGCGCGGACCCCATATGCACATCCAGGGTGAATCTGTTGGTGGGGGTGACCCATGTATGGGTGAAAGTGCCTTTAAGCCAACATTTTATAGACCGAGTCTGAACACACGGAGAGGTGGGGACAGCAGAGCAACTGGCTTGTGTCTCCTAATTAGGCAAGCATGTGGCTGGCGGTTCAAGAGAAGCTGTGCAATTGCCCCCAGTGCTCACAGAGTATTTCCCAACAAACACCAGATTGCTATCCAGAAGTCCATTGTTCACAGAGGTGTTCGATGCTGACTTCTATATAAAATGCCTTTCTCTCCCCTTCCTTCTTTCCTACTGGCAAAGGCTGCCTCCCACAAAAGCAGCTAAAAATGCCAGATATTCACCCTTCTGTCTCTTTTGCGGTTACGCGGGTCACTTTACACAGTAGAAGGACTAGGTATTCCTCCCTCATCAAAAAGAAACATATGTCCTTTCCAGGCCCACTTCATTACTATCTTTGATCATGATTAGGCGATGGTATGAGTGATGAAGAAAGGTGGCAACCTTTCACTCATGATATGCAGATCTCACATGCAGAGCATGATGGAGACCAACTCTGAGGTCCTGGGTCCTGGAGGCCATTGCTGAGCATGGGGACACCCCCCTCCAGGCTTCCTTGATGCCCTTTCTTTTTAAGCATCTGCTGTAAGGGGCTTGATTCCCTGCAACCAAAAACATCCGAAATATTCCATTTCCACTTCCTTGGGAGAAAGATATTTTAATGCCCCGAAGATGGTACTTTGAGATTCCTTCACTTGGCCCGAGCTGGCGCTGCTGTGTCCACACATCTTCTGCCTTCTGTTCCAGCTTTCCTTTATTCCCTCACTCTCACAGACATTGGCAGACCCAGCCTGTTAATGCACCAAGAATAATACTCCTAGAAGCACTAGGGTACTTCTAAAGTTTAATGCTTTCACAATTCTTTGCAACGTTAATTAACACAACACCCCCTCATTAGCTAACCTGCCAACAAAGCAACTCCGAATCATTTTCTTCTTTACGAAGAAGGAAACTGAGTCATTTATATCCCTGTATTTGCATGAGTGGGCTTCTGGCTCCCCCTCTGCTCCTCCTACATTCTTACTTTCAAATATATTTTAGGCCAGCAATGCTGCAATTTCAAAGGGACTTCACCTGAACAATTGAGCGCTCAAAATAATTGGTACACTAGTGCACATTTTAAAAATTCTAGCCCTAATACCCATCCCTACAAATAATCCAGACCACAATGTCCACATCCTACATTTGGGCTGAATATGCTGTTCTCCTATGAAGTTCTTGATTTAGCTGCCTCCTTCTGCCCTTCCAGACAAGGTAGAATCCCCCAACAAGACTTCAAAGGTCCAAAGTGACTTCTTGGCTCCATAAGTGACACTCAGAGCTCTGCCCTAAGGGAGAGAAAGGGTATGCCAAGGCTGTTGCCAGGGAAGAACAGCAGGTGGCAGGAGAAGAGCTTTCTGTCTGGAAGCTGAAATGTTGAGGTGGCCCTGCTGTGGGCCCTTCTGTAATGAGATGTCCCACTTCACTGTGGATTCTCGCCAAGAGGAACTCTGGCTCCTTGGGGTTGCTGGGCTGGCCTGGGCAAGGTCAAAACTATGGCTACTCCTCTTGCCCAGTCCACAATGTCACCTGCTCCTTGACAGGAGAACATGATGAGCTTGGAGGCAGCAGTATCTTTAAATTTCCTCCACCCTAAAGTCTACTAACAAGAGGGCAGCACGTGGCCACCCTGCACCACACCAACAACACAGTCAAATGCTCATTAGAGGCCCTGGGGACATCCCACATCCAGTGGGAAAGACATAGAGAAAAATAGGGGGCAAAGCACTGCAAGCCCTACTTTTAAATTACAAATCAGCCAGGGTTTCCTGACAACAAAGGAAATTACATACAGCTGAGAGGAGTTATGCAATATGTGCACACCATTGAAATTCACATACATTACTTTGTTTATGAAATGCTTGATAAACTTTTGAGAATGAGAAAGATTATCTCTCTTTGCACAGTTACAATAACCATAATTGATATCAAAATGTTAGATTTGCAGAATAAATTATACTTTGTCATGTAATGTAATTCTCACCCAGCTACCCTATCTAGCAGAACCATGTCCCATTTGACAGATGAGTGAATCAAGCCTTAAATGGGAAGAAGAAGAAGGAGAAGGAGGAGGAAAGAAGAAGAAGAAGGAAGAGGAGGAGGAGGAAGGGAGGAGGAAGGAGAGGAGGAGCTGACGAAGTTCCCATAGTGGAATGTGGCAGACATTGGTTTCAAATTTCGTCGTCTAACTCCACATCAGTGTATTTTACTGGGCTGTAGCTTAATAAATACAAGAAGCTACCCTCTCTCCTTGAGAAATACTCCCTAGGCTGTGGCTCATTTGAGAGAGTAAGGAGTATTTAATGGGATAATAGAGATACTACAAAGGGCAAAAGGAAGACTACGATTGAGGAGCAGATGAATGAGAACCAGAACCATTGTCAAGAAGTACGCCCAGTGAAAAAAAATGGGACACGTAGAAGAGAAAGAAAGAAAGTCCAAAATGTCTGAGCAGTGTAACAGGCCTGCCATTTATCTCACTTCTGAATATCGGAAAAGGCAACATTTGTCGTCCACAGAAAAATACATGGGATTTAAAGACACTGTCAGGCTCAAGGAGCAGTGACACAACTCCCACCGCAGAGAGCCCTGAGGGGTGCTTTCCAATGGCCACTGGCGGAGTGGGCAGGGTCCTCAGGGAACCAGAGGCCTGCTCTCCATCTGGAGAGCTGCTTGCTCAGGATGCCATGGCTAAACTCCTTGATCTCTTGGCAGCATGTGGCCCCATGAAATGCTCTTCTTTGTTTTGAAAAAGCCTCTTTTTTGGGAAGTCAAGTCACCACACCATTTAGACTCCCCATCCTCCTGGACAGGATCTTCCCAAGGGCTTTCCCCAACTTGTGGTCCACCCTGTCTTACACCTCATCTCGATCTCTGTCAATCAATACTATTCACCCCTCAAGACACACTTCGACTGACCCCCCCACCCCACCCTTCCATGGAGTCCTGTCTTTTGGTCATCCCAGTGAGAAGGGATCTCTCTCTTCTGAATGCCTGCAATGTTTTGTGTCTCCTATAGCACACTGAACACACTGCCTTCTGTCATAGTTGGGTGTCAATATCCTCCCAATAAGGGATTAAGTTGGGTATCCTCCCTATAAGGGATTAACTTGTTTCTAAGACCTTTGTCTTTTTGTTAGGGTTAGGGTTAGACCAATTTACTTGATAGATGAAAAGACTCACAGAAGTCATCTAAGTCAATGTGCCCATGTTGTAGATGAGGAAATGGACCCCAGAGAGCTGACATCGTTTAGGCAAATTCACACATTCTCCTCTAGGGTAGGCTAGGGGAGAGCTGGAATTCATTTGCACCCTGAAATCAGGGACGTGCTTGCCCAGAATGAGGACAGAAAAGGTTGAAGGAATGAATGATACTGTCAAATCCCCTAGACCTGCCATTCCACTGTCAAAAGTGGTTCAGCCAGAGACACAGACAATTAGTAGGGGATCCTCAAGTCAACCTCATCCCAGAGATAACCATCTCACTCAGCATATGCGTCTGGGTGGCACCATCAGCAGCACACAGTATCTGTTCCCATCCGAAGGGCTTTTCACAAGGAGCTCATTCTGAGCTTCTTGATAAGCAACTGGGTAGTGGCGTTATTTTTAATCAACTGACCAGGGACGAAAGTTCTTCAGAGAATTCTGCTTTTGTACATTAAAAAAAAAAAAAAATCAATCTATCACTAATGAAAGATGATTGAAAATTGCTAATACCAACCAATTGTGTAACTTTGCCTTACAAAAAAGGAGAATGCTCATGAGTTTCCTCGTCTCCTCTACTGTAAACAATGCACAGGGCTCAGCTCCCACCACCGTCTCCCCCTGCACTCAGCAGGCTGCTGGTGGTTATTACAGGAGGCTGCCTTACCATTAGCACAGCAATGCCAATTAATTGCAGTCATGAGCAGACTTCACATTGAAGGAAACTCACAGCCTGAGCCCTAGCAGCATTTGTAGATTTGGAATGTGTTTAGAAAGCTCTGTTTCCAGGGGGTGTGGTGTGTGTCTCTACAAAGAGGGGAAGGCTCTGAGGGTCAGGGGTGTGGTGGATGTGTGTGTGTGTGTGTGTGTGTGTGTGTGTGTGTGTTGTGTGTGTGTGTGTATGTGTGTGCGAGAGAGAGAGAGAGAGAGAAAGAGAGAGAGAGATAAAAAAGAGAGAGCATGTGTGTGCTGTGCATGTTTCTGCTATCTTAAAGTAGCCAGGTGCCTTCCTTTGGAGAGAGAATTGGGTCGGGGAGGAGGGCACTGCTGGAGAGATGAGCTTTGGGTGTGCTGAGAAGGAGGAGTCTCTGTGAACAAGAGAAATGAGACTTTGAATACAAGGGATTTGGGAAAGGAGCTAAATGCATGCCTAAGTAGGAAGTTTCTGAAGATGGAGGGAGAGGGTTCCTGCAGAGACATCCATCTTTGGTTCTGGAAACAATTTATCATGCAAAAGAGGTGCCTACAGTGCTCTGTGCCTCTTGGTTTCCTTTACTTTCCTTCCCCCACCATCTTCATGAGAACCTCGGATGTGCCTCTCTTTGCACCTCCCACTCTGTTGTTTTTATTCTCTCCTTTCTCTCTGTTTGTAAGTGATAGGCAGTGAGGACAAAGTCGCTCCTCCTTACTAGGCAACCAGGCTCCACTGAGTCTGTTGTTTAGAACCTTGTAGAAGTCCTGAAACAAACCCCAAAAGAAGCACTGTTTTCCCTTGAGGACCTTCTAATGTATTTTATTTAAAGGCCCACACACTGGGCCGTCAAAGTCACATGCAATGTGACAAAGTGGGTAATTATGTTTTGCTTAGCACACATCAAAGAAACAAATGGCTCGAGAGTGGTGTGCTGTGCACTCGGGCGTGATGTGTGAGGCCAGCCTGGCTGGGGGTCTGGGCGGGGGTGTGGCCATCAGAGCCCAGGCTGGCCCTCTGGTCCCCACCTTAAAAGGAATGAGGCTGGGAGACGTCTTTCAATCTGGGAGCTGAAGTGGAATCCACCTGGCCTGCATCTGATGCTCCTTTGTTTGGTTTGCATGGAAACGTGTGTTTATGGGGGAAACTCCAAGCCTGCTTTCTACAGACAGATGTTTCTGATCTCTGTCCCTCATCACGTCAAGAAGGTTCCTTTTGGGAGATGAACTATCATTTAGTTTTCTCTTCCCCTGGTGCAGGAGATGGAAATAAAATACCAACACTTCCTAAAATCCAGACGCTCCCTTTGGAAGTGGGTGACTACAAGCAGCCTTTGACAAAGGACTCATTTAGCACTCAGTGCTACTGCAGCTCAATAGAAAAGACAGGCTGCACTGAAGGTACAAATTATGTCCACAGTCCTTGTCAGTGGTGAAAAAAGAGGAATAAAGCCAGATTCTATGTCGCCGATGCCAAGACCAGCTACTCTTTAAACGCAGGAGGACTTCATCCATCTCCCCTTCCCTCTACTTACCCCACAGGCTGGAAAAACTTGTCGCTTTAAAATTTAATTATATAAAATCCTGCTCCCTTTACCCCCTGTGGATGAGCAATTGTTCTGCTATTTCTATAAAACGCCACAGGAAATATGAAAATAGGAGGCAGGATTTGGAGCAAGACTGTTCCTGAGTGCCTGTGGTTAGCAGCGTCAGAGGAGGCTGTGAGGATTTTACGTCTGTGACAAGGAAGTGGAAAGAGGAGGGAGAAAGAGTGGGAAGGCAGGTACTGCAAGAGACCCATCTTGGGATGCTGCAGTGTGACCTTTGACCCGAAGGAACCAAACCTGGGGCTGAACCGAAAGGAGAACAGCCCTCACCTGTGCCAAGCTCACTTCCTAAGGCAGGAGATCTGGGCTGGCAGATGGGTCAAAATGAGTCATGAGCTGGAGGGGAATGAACGATGCATTTCTCCGTAGTGTGAAATGCCCTCTCCAAAATAGACTGGGAGGTATCCATGGTCTCATTCATCTTTTTTTGTTTTTTTGAGATCAAGTCTCGCTCTGTCAGGCTGGAGTGTAGTGGTGCAATCTCAGCTCACTGCAACCTGCGCCTCCTGGGTTCAAGTGATTCTCCTGCCTCACCCTCCCGAGTAGCTGAGACTACAGGCACATGCCACCATGCTTGACTAAGTTTTGTATTTTTAGTAGAGACGGGGTTTCACCATATTAGTCAGGCTGGTCTCGAAGTCCTGACCTCAGGTGATCCGCCCGCCTCGGCCTTGTAAAATATTCTTTAAACAAATATTTTACTGGAAAGCAGTTTTGAGTAGCAACTGAAAGTATAGGCACTGGAGCCAGAAGCCGAGATTTCAATCATGGCTCCTTCACTTACTAAAGGGATATACGTGGCAAGTTACTCTCTTCTTGCATTGATTTTCTCATCTGTAAACTGGAGATGACAATAAAAGTACCTCCTTCATATAAAGTGCCTAGAACAGTGCTATCATAATCATCTAATAAGTCACTGTAATATAGCAAATAGCGAACTAGATACAAGGGCAACAGTGTAGTAGGAGGCCCTGTGCTTGCATTCTGGTGGCTCATAACTTAATGGGGAAGACAGATGTGTATACACATTACCTACAGTGCGATGGGAGCAAAGAGAGTGGCATCTAACAAGTCTGAAATTTTGAAGATGAGTCCATCTAAGGATCAAAGGATTTGGGAACACTTAGCAGAAGAGATGGGTCTGTAGTTTTTTTAGAGTTAGTAGGAAGTTACCAATTGGAGAGAGGAATTGGGTAATTTCTAGGACACAAAAGAAAGAACAAAGAAGCTGAGGTTTAAGGGATCATGGCCTGTTTGGTAAGACACAGTGAGAAGTGACTTGTGCCAAAGAAAGGCAGGAGAAGAAGCCAGAAAGAAGCCCACACGTCTCGCTAGACAGTTTGGGTTTCATTTTGTTGGAAATATTCACTGGATTTACTGTTTTGTTTTGTTTTTTTCCTAGGTACTCAGTCTTTTCATTTTCTTCAGCTTTGAGATATAATTGACAAATAAAATTGTATATATTCAAGGTGTACAACGTGATGTTTTGATGTAAGTGTGCATTGTGAAGTGATTGCCACAATTAAGCTAATTAACATATCCATCACATCACATAGTTACCTCTTTTTGGTGTGTGTGACAAAAATACTTACGATCTACTCTGTTAGAACATTTCAAGTGTGCAATACATTGTTATCAACTGTAGTCATCATGCTGTACGTTACTTCTCCAGAACTTATTCATCAGGGGCTTTAGAGTTATACTGATGGGGGTTTTACCGACTGCCTATTTGACCTGAGACAAGTTGTAAAATGAGAATGATAGTGTCCACTTATGGAGTTATCATGAGGATTAAATAAGGCAATGCACAGAACAGTGCCTAACACACAGTAGGCACTCCATAAATGAGAGGTCTTAGTATCATCCCAGCGGGGCAGATCAAGGCCAGCGAGCCCTTCCTCAGGGATGCATGGAGACACAGTGTCCCTTCCTCCCTGCTAAAAAGCACAGAAACATCTGTTAGCAAAGCTTGGCTCTGTCATCTTACCAGGGTAATGGTCAGAGCTTTGTAGGAAAGCTCCCTCGCCTCTGCAGGGATCTCACCTGAATCCCCAGTGTAGCCCTGCACCTGGGAAACAGAAGGAGACACAAGCAAGCAGCAATCCCTGCCGAGTTAGCAAGGCAGCAGCCACCAAATGGACAGTTCACTCTATAAACACAAGGGGCATGCCTTGTTAGAAAGGATCTTTCTAGAGGTAGAGTGCAAATATGAGCAAAAGTGACTCAACCCAGGACTGAAAAGTGATCTGCTGCCTCAGCAAAGCCATCGCACCCCAACTGGGGAACTGGGAAGAGGCTCCCAGCCAAGGCAGAGTCTCGTCCACAGCCTGCCTGGGAAGAGAATTTCAAGGAGGTTAAAGTCACAGGAATTAGAGAGCCAGGAGGTTCAAGGCCCTTCCATTGCCAGTAGGAGTGTGGGGGCGTGGTTTTATTACATAGAAGCTGGTGGTTTTCATGGTATGAACCATTCCAAACAGATACATGGCAGGGATGGATGGCTAGAAAGCATTGAACCAGGACAGAGTGAACTGGACAGGATTAAATCAAACTCAGGCACTGGCTTCACTGAGCCTTGCTTGTGCCTGACTTGCCCTCAGGGAACAGCAAGGTTGAAACTGTACTGGTGGGTAGGGCTGGCGGGGAAGAGAGGGGTCTCTTGGGAAAACGAGGAGATTGAAGGAAAGGCAGGGAGTCAGGTGCTTAATCTTTGAGGGAGTAATCCACTTTCTTTCTCCCTGGGTAGGAAAGAATGATCCCAAGAGTGGTTCCAGTGCGGAAGTCAGAGTGACGTACCCCACTCTCTCGTACCTTGCTTTCTCATCAACTCCACCTCTCTGGTCTTCAGTGGCCACCATGTGCAGCCTTCCTAAGCAGAAAGTCTGCTCACACTTGCACTGGAGATAAGGAACCTGGGCCCCAGGGAGCCCTGTCCCATCAGGGAGCCTCTTGTATCAAGTGTATCTAGTTATTCCATAATTTAACTGCAGCCTGAGTACAGAAAGCTCTTTTGTTGTGGTGTCTGATAATGCAGTGAGACTCCTTCCCCTCTGTGAGTTAATGACGTTTGTGGGGAGATGACAGGTGGGTATGAAAATGGAATTGGATGGGGTGGGGGCAGGCTCTGGCTCTGCTCCTTGCTCTTGCAGTTTCTGCCGCTCAGCCCCTGAGGAAGAGCGTGGGATGCTATCTATCAGTCTGTGCATCGGGATTTTCATCTAATTTCATAATGAAGACGTTGCTCCATCAGATACAGACGACATGTCAGCAGAAATGCAAAAGGCCATTTTTATGTGTCAGCTGACTCTCTGCGGGGCCCCCACCTGCCCGCAATTGTGCAGCCAGTACAGGCTTGAGGGAAGGGCTCCATCATGCTCGATTGGTTCTACAGATATGCTGGATCTCTCTTCCCTTCATCACCTTTTCCTCTCCAGCTGGAAGCCCTGTGAGGGCAAGAGTCTTTGCCTGTTTGCTGTTATATACCCAGTGCCTGGAACGCAGTAGG
This sequence comes from Trachypithecus francoisi, assembly GCF_009764315.1. Lineage (NCBI taxonomy): Eukaryota > Metazoa > Chordata > Mammalia > Primates > Cercopithecidae > Trachypithecus > Trachypithecus francoisi. Next base: position 119,764,657 of record NW_022681473.1, on the reverse strand, counting down.
TACTCAGCTTGGAAGAATGAATAAACCCTATCCTCACTGCTTCCCAGGCGAGGTGTGGTGTCCAGTCTTCACAGACCTACTCACTCCTCAGAGCTGAGGCCTCTGTCAAGCCTGCTCCACTCTGAGGCTCTTCTTTACATTAGGATGAGGGATTACACTGCTTGACCCAAACGGTGGGTCTCAGCATCAGCTGTTACCCGGCTATAAGGCTGGGCTGTTGCTCTGCAAAGTTCTGTGTCTCAGCTTCCTCTTCTGTATAGTAGAGCCACTAACGGCCCCTGCCTCATGGTTTGCTGTGAAGGTTGAGTGCACCTAAAGGGCTAAGAGCAGCCCTGACACACAGGAAGCACTCAAGAATTATTAACCTTTATGTTCTACAAGAGTCTGTGTCCTCTTTCCCTGTATGGAAGTGTTTTGTCCCAGGAACCCACAGGTGACATAGTTCCTGCGGGATTTGCCAATCACCAGCTCAAGACAGGATGGCAAGCCTCTTCCCGAATAGCCCCCCTTTCCATGACTTCCCATCACTGCGTGCTCTTCTCAGAACCCCCTGGTGTTTCCCTTGGGCCCCGTGTTTCCCTGTGCTAGACCCAAGGATTGTTTATTTGTGGAATGTCATAATTTTTACAGGTGATATTTCCTCTAAATGCCCAAAGCAACATGGCCACTGTGGTGTGGGAGTTCAGAACCCTGTTTCCAGAGCCACAAACCTCAGCTCTGCCCTTTTCTAGCTATGAGACCTGGGAATATTACAACCTTCTAACTGTTTAGTGTTGCTGTGTTTTTGTTTTTCTTTGAGATGGAGGTTTGCTCCTGTTGCTCAGGCTGGAGTGCAAGGGTGCGACCTCTGCTCACTGCAACCTCCACCTCCTGGGCTTAAACAATTCTCCTGCCTCAGCCTCCTGAGTAGCTGGGATTACAGGTGTGCGCCACCACATCCGGCTAATTTTGTATTTTTAGTAGAGATAGGGTTTATCCATGTTGGTCATGGATACCTGGTCTCGAACTCCCGACCTCAGGTGATCTGCCTGCCTCGGCCTCCCAAAGTGCTGGGATTACAGGTGTGAGTCACTGTGCCTGGCCAACTTTTTAGTGTTTTTATCCATAACATGGGGACTCTACTAGTATCTAGTCTGTGGGGTTGCTGTAAAGATTAAATGAGTTTATCCCCATGAAGGGCTCAGAATAGCTCCTGTCACCTGTTAAGAATTCAGTAAATATTAAATATTATTATTTGTAGCTATCATATGGCCACTTCCTCCCCCAGTGCACACAAACATGCATCCCTTTAATAAAAGAAAAGTTGAGACCCACTCCCATTCAATGCCATCTGGCCATGAATAGCAGGGCTTGTCCACGTACAAAGATATGACGCTGCCCTTTCTACTTTTAGCGGGTGATAGGGGAGTGAGGTTTACCTTGAAAATCAACTACAGCCTACCGCCTTTGAAGGAGTAGGGAAACCAAGCCTGGTTTTGGTACTGGCTTGTCATCTTCCCTCTACCACCTCTTGCTCTAATATTTCAGACACCGAGTTCCTAACCTAAGCCAAAGACAACGTGCACGGTATGGGGGTCAAACCAACTGAGTCTGAGCCTTGATTCTGCCACAAATTAGTTGTGTCACAAAGAGAAAATCACTCCTCTCTAGACTTCAGTTTCTTCATTTGAACAGTGATGGTGCTGCACCTGGTGCTGTTTTTTCTCTCTCCTTCTCTGTGAATTTAGAGGCTCTGTGACCATGGGTGTAACGCAAAGGTCTCGGAGACTGTCTCTGTGACCTGGACGGGCTCTGGCTCTGGCCTTGAGGGGGAAGATGTGACCTACTTGTCTACAAGCGGCCGTGATTTCCATTTGGATTTGGTGGCATCATGATGGACAAGCCCACCAGTTCCCTGTCTCCAGCTTTGGGAAGGAGACTGGAGATATCATGACCTTTGAATATGAAATATGCGTGTTTTGACTTTTCCTTTTTAATTATTTGAGATGCACTATAACTGGCATGAAAAGGTTATGACCTGATGTGTAAGTCTTGACAAGTAGCAAACAGCCCAAGAAAAAAAGCTCTGAATTTCTCATTCATGGGGACGGTTTGGGCCATATTCTGGGTGTGAGGCTAGGGAGCACAGAAGTTCTTTTCGCAGGTGCTGCCATCTTTTCCTTCCTCAGCAGAAACGTGCACTCAGGGTGTGCCACCAACTTTATGTCATGGGGAGTGTGACTGCTTGTGCTTTTTATACAGCCTTATCTTCCTCCTCAACCCAGTCATTCATTATTTTCCTGAACTTTTTTGACCTATTCCCTATTTTCTCAGGAAAAGAAAAAACAAACAGTGAAGTAGAAACTCCTACCTTTTATCAATTTCTTGTTGCAGCAAGTCTAAATGTTTAAATATGGTAAACAAGATCTCTTGAATTAAGCTAAGACTTGCTTGCCTCAGAACCCATCACAAATAAGCAGAGAATATTTGTTCCCTCTCTTTTGCTATCCAGCAGATACATCATTCCTCACCGGAATTGTGGATTGAATTTTCCCTCAACTTCTGCCATCATGGAAGGCTCAGTCCAAATCCCACTCTCTTCATGAGATACTCCGAATGGAAAGAGAGCAGTATTCAGCACCAGGGTGACGAAGTAACTTCTCTAGCATGTTGTGATGGTTAATTTTATGTGTCCACTTGTCTGGACCACAGCATCCAGATATTGGATTGAATATTATTCTAGATGTCATGTACAGGTGTTTTTAAATGAGATTAACATTTAAATCCACGAACTGTCAGTAAAGCAGATTACTCTCCATAATATGGGTGAGCCTCATCCAATCAGTTGAAGGTTCTAATAGAAAACGACTGACCTCCCTGAAGATGAGGGAATTCTGCCAGCCAAAGTCCCCTGGACCTGAGCTGGGACATCAGCTCTTCCCTGTTGGCCCATCTTGTAGATTTTTGAACTTCCCAGTCGCTATAATTCCATCAACTAGTTCTTCAAATCTTGCTCTTTCTCGTAGATAAAGACACACACACACACACACACACACACACACACACACCCCTATTGATTACCAATTCTGATCCTCTAGATAATTCTGACTAATAAATATATGTATTCTGCTGTTATCCTTTCCCTATAGGCAAGACTCTCACTTGGGCCGTTTGTTGGAATATATCCTTCCTCTGTGAAGCTCTTCCTGGATTTTACCCTATTTTCTAAATCCCAGTTAGTGGATGTTAGGCAAAGAGAAGAAAGCTGTGTGACATTGTTCTCTGCTGGTGATGGAGATGGCACAACACGCCCTTTGGTCAGCCCCACAACCTTCTGTCCTGCAAGTGCTGTGCCTGTACTTGGAATCACAATTTGCATCCACAGCCCTGTCTCTTCAAGCATGCAGGTGGCTTCTCACCTTCACCTGTCCTGTTTCGCCATTTCTCCCCAGTAGTTAAGAGTAGGTAGACAAGGTACTCAGTAATTGGAAAGAAAAATTGTAGGCTGAAAATATGACAAAGCTATAGCCTTTTTGGTGCTTCCTAACTGGGGATATCTTTCTCTCTTCTAAATGCCCGTATTGCATTTTTCAGCTTTTCTTAGTGGAGGAGTAAAATGCTGCCTCACACTCTCTCTGTCTGTGCACTTCGTCCACTGTTACTGTGTTTTGCATGCTGGTGTCCACAGTGGCTGCTTCTCTGCATCAAAGCTTTGGGGTGGGTGTGTGTGTGTGTGTGTGTGTGTCTAATTGAGAGTTCACAATTAATTGCCTTTTAGGTAGATTTTATTATCCCCAATCTGAAATTCTGCAGTGTCAAGTAAATGACCCTGATCATTAAAGAGTGACCAGTCAGGGACTGGAACTCGGTGTTTCTGACTTCAAATCTGTGAACTTTTCACTACTGCAGTGCTTCCTCAAACCGTTGACAGGAGGGTTGTAAGAAAAAGTTCTATTTGCCTATGTCCTTATTGTCTTAATTTCTCATCTTAAGTGCTCGATGCATGTGAATGAGGGCAATGGAATGGAAGACAGTCACAAACAATGGAGCCCAGACTGGGCTGGACAACTGAGTGAAGGCCTCCTTAGGAAAGGAGCCACGAAACCAAGGTGAAAACTATCAACATTTGTGTAGGAAAGCAGACCACAGGGTAATACCCTGACTCCTCTCCATAGGAAGGTTCTGGCAAGTTCCATGAAGACAAACATTCAGAAAGTAGACAATAATGTAAGCACTAATGGTTACCACTGGAATGCTTTTTCAGTAGTTCCTAATATCTTTTCAGCATCTGACAGTTCCCTACCTGCCGAATGTAGTTAGGAAGCCCTACATCTTTGCATATGGGATTAGCCCCTATCAGAGTTTAGAATTAGTTATCATGACTTCAGCTAACCCCAGCTTTGGGGGCAACAGAGAAAAAAAAAAAAAAAAAGAGTGAGATTGGAATTTATCCTTCCAGATGCCACAAGGAACTGAACAGGAAGAATTTGTTCCCTGAACAGCCAGGCTATAAATTAAATGCCAGAGGCAAATGAGAGCATGTATATATCATCCTAAGAATATAGATAACAACCAGAAAGCTGTGGGTTAGTCCTGTGACCCTTGAATCAAGCAGGAATTCTTCCCAATGCCTTTATCATGCTTCTGTCCCTGGTACCTGGCACTGGACTCCCAAGTCCAGAGCCCTGGGCAGGAAACTCTCTGTGTGAGGAGCTTCTCTGCTAATCCCCAGCTTAAACTTTCTCTTCTTTAGCTCCAAGCTAGTGCTCCTTGTCCTAGCACCTGCTGAGCAAATGAATAATTCCCTTCCCTCATTTGCATTGTTACCTTGAAGGTATTTATAGCCTGTGATTATCTGCCCCTTGAGTCCTCTCCTTCTCTAGCCTATAATTCAGCATTAGACCCAGATCTGTTTGCTGTGGAACTGAGAGTATGCCTAGGAGCTCTGCTGTCAGAGCCAGCACCAGCAAGGACTGCAGCCTTCTTAAGGCTTCAGCAGCGGTTCAAAAACGAAGAAAAAAGTCAATCTCAAAATTGGTCTTCTTGGTTCTATTTATTGAGGGTTTTATGACTTATCTGCTGGGTTGGAAGAGATTTAGCCATTTGCCCAGATGGCTATGTGCACATATGTGTTTGTGCATGTGGGAGAGGGTAGAGAGGCGGAATAGGAAGAAGAAAGTTGATGTTTCAATGTCTCCAGCCTCTTATCTCCTGTCCACTATGGCTCTATGCACCAGTCTATTGTAATCCTTGAAGGTGGCAAAAGCAAAAAGCAGATCAACAATTGCAAACACTACACAGACAAACACAAAAATTCTAACCCCCACCTCTTATAACAGATAATTATTTCCTCTTCAAGATTCTAAGGCCACAGACCATTGAAACATCAAGAAGACTATATGTGGAATCTAGGAAGAGGAAAGGAATTTGGGACTATTTAAGACTGCAAGAGAAGAGCCACAGCTTGAGCCAAGGATCTTTTTGGGAGTTTATCCACAAGACCTCAGGAGCTAGATTCAAAGGTGACAAAAAAAAATATTTTTCAAATAAGTATTTTTTTCAAAAAATTAATGTTTTGATTTTGAAGCCAGTCGTGTCCTTCCCAAGACATTATAGTGCTACAAAGCTAACAAGTAAGACTATTTTCCATTCCACCTTTCTGAAACCCTCTATTTTGCTTTATATTCTTGAATTCACCTAAGAAGTTTACTTCAGTTTAAAAGCAAGAGTGCTGAAGATTGGTGTTTGGGAGTGGGACTGTCGTCATTAAGATGACCCAAAATTTCAGTGTTTTTATGTTGTTTCCAGAAAAAGTTGTCCACACAGTGGAAAAATCTGGCAGTCACTAACTTGACCCAGGAATCAGTTTTAACATCTCCAGGTGTGGGACGGGTGGACGCTGTGCTTCCTGATGTGAAGGCCCCAAGAAAGCACAGCATCACTTCTGTGATGTTTCCACCTAGATGCACTCCTGGGATGGGCCATAACAAAAGGTGGAAAGACCCAGGTTTGAGGTCATTTTACAGAATGAGAAGTCTGAATACACATGAAGTTTGCTGAGAGGTAGGAGGAGACCAAGGAACTACTCTGGATTGAAGGAGACTGTAGGTTATGACAACTGAATTCAGTGTGTGTTCCTGGGAAGGATTCTGGGCCAGAAAGAAAAAAGAGCTGTTGTCAGGATGGATGACAAAAGATGAGCGACTTCTGTGAATTGGAGGTGGTATTGACATCAGTGTCAATTTCCTGATTGGCAGGGTATATAGTGGTAAGGAAGTGAGAGCTGTTACTCCGGGGAGGTGAACACTGGAGTATTTAGGGGTGGTGGGAACTCCTCTTAGGCAAAGATCTCCCCCTCTCTCTTTATTTTAAGAGCGAGTCATCATTAAAGAGATATTACTCATGAGTGCAGCATCAGCCAGCACTGAGGTAGACCAGCTTACATGAGTGAGACATCCCTATTTTTCCTGTCTAAAGAATAAAAATGGCAATGGCTATGACAGAGAGGTAGTGCAAGATTTAATGAAAAAAATACGTGTACACTGTAAAGTGCTGTATGAACATTATATATATACACATAGTTTTTTTTTTTTTTTAAATGGAGTCTCCCTCTGTCACCTAGGCTAGAGTGCAGTGGCGCCATCTCGGGTCACTGCAACCTCTGCCTCCTGGTTTCAAGCAATTCTCCTGCCTCAGCCTCCTGAGTAGCTGGGAAGCATATGCCACCATGCCTGGTTAATTTTTGTATTTTTAGTAAATACAGACGGTGTTTCACCATGTTGGCCAGGCTGGTCTCAAACTCCTGACCTCAGATGATCCACCTGCTTAGCCTCCCAAAGTGCTGGGATTACAGGTGTGAGCCGCCATGCCAGGCCAAGACATAATTTTTATTAAAGAAAAGATCAGGAGTTCAACAGAGTAAGTCCATCCTACCAAGCAAAATGATCAAGCATGCTGGCTTCGCTTTGAATCCCACTTTTGTCTCTTCCCTCCCGAGCCTTCTTCCTGTCCCCAACTCTAGCCACAACCCCCTTCTCACAGGGTGTCTCTTTATTATGTAATCCCCAAACTCACTGAGGACACGTTTTCCTCCCAAGAACAGCAGAATGGTAACAAAGAACACATGAAAAGAAAATGCTTTCAAGGACCAAAGGCATTCATCCACAAATATGGAACTTCCAGCACAGAAGTCAGTGACAAAGCCCTGCATGCCCCCATCTCAGGCGTCCTGAGAACACCGTCCAGTGGGACGAGGCCAGCCCTGCCCTGAGAAGCTGAGATTCCCACCCCACCTGGAGGGAGCTGAGCACCCTCACAGCTCCTCTGAGCCCCTGACTCCAAAGGAGACTCTTCTCCTGCGGTATCCAACGTAGAGGGCGGAGTCCCTTAAAGTAAAATTCCACAATAGGGCAATAGAAAGATGCAATGAAATACACACGAGTTATTAAATACTGTCATCAAGATGAGTAATAAATCAGACATTTTATGGTTTCCGATTATAAATTGCATTTATTCCATAAGCATTTAAAGAAAGAAAAATGGAGACCCAAAGAGATTTAAGCCTGCCCGAGATGGGTATATTTCATTATTGCTTTGTGACTGCTGCATCCTGGGTGGAATAGGGGTAGGGGGATACAAAAAGGCCCTCTGAGGGCCAGGAAGGATGAATTGCTGGGTTTCTGGGGCTCATTGTCATGTGAGAATCTTCTAAGAATTCTTTTGAAGTCAGGAATTCTGGCCAGGTTCCTGGTGGACACACTGTTGAAAATAGCCTACTCCGGCCGGGCGCGGTGGCTCAAGCCTGTAATCCCAGCACTTTGGGAGGCCGAGACGGGCGGATCACGAGGTCAGGAGATCGAGACCATCCTGGCTAATACGGTGAAACCCTGTCTCTACTTAAAAATACAAAAAAAAAAACTAGCCGGGCGACGAGGCGGGCACCTGTAGTCCCAGCTACTCGGGAGGCTGAGGCAGGAGAATGGCGTAAACCGGGAGGCGGAGCTTGCAGTGAGCTGAGATCCGGCCACTGCACTCCAGCCTGGGTGGCAGAGCAAGACTCCGTCTCAAAAAAAAAAAAAAAAAAAAAAAAAAAAAAGAAAATAGCCTACTCCTTCAAATCCCCAAACCAAGTTAAACAAGGGGCCAGGGGAGAAAAGCCAGTGTGGTGAGATTCCATAGGTCCTGGCAGGCAGCACTGAACAATGCAGATCCTTAACAGGAGGGAGGCTTGATATGAACTCTCTCAAAGAGTGGCTGCTGAAGATCAGGGAGCTGGGCACAATCCCAGCACAGCAAGTGTTCATTCAGTAAAAAGTATGCCTTGGGGCCGGGGCGGTGGCTCACGCCTGTAATCCCAGCCCTTTGGGAGGCCAAGATGGGTGGATCTCTTGAGGCATGGAGTTCAAGACCAGCCTGGACAACATGGAGAAACTCCATCTCTACTAAAAACACAAAAACTACTTGGGTATAGTGGCACATGCCTTGTAATCCCAGCTACTTGGGAGGCTGTGGCATAAGAATTGCTTGAACCCAGGAGGCAGAGGTTGCAGTGAGCCAAGATCACACCACTGCTCTCCAGCCTGGGCAACAGGGTGAGACTCTGTCTCAAAAAAAAAAAAAAAAAAAAAGCCTTGTGTTCATAAAATTATGCCTTCTCCTCATATAGTACTTTACAGTTTACATGTGTTATTTCCTTAAATTTTGCACTACCCTTCTGGCATAGCCATTGTTATTTTTATTCACAGACAGAAAAAAATGAGGATGTCTCACTCATATAACCTGGCCTCTCTCCGCTGCGCTTGCTGTTGAGAGTAGCATAACTAATATCTCTTTAAGGGTGGTTCCAGTGTACAAAGAGAAAACGTAATGTTGTCTTCTGGCCTTCCTAGTGGCAGAATTGGTCCTGCTTTTGGCTTTGAAATGCCTCACATTATATTCTTCTAGCAGATTTGTCTAATTATATTTTGCTTGAGCTAAGATTAAAATTAACTGGTCTTTTCATGATCACACATCAGGAGAGTAATAGGGCCAGGCACCTGAGACCAAGCCAGGGATTAAAGATTGGTTGTGGCTAATCCACTAGCCAGAGAGTCTGAATGTGGTGGGAGATGAGTGGAGGAGGCCCAGTGGGCCTCCAGCAGCTTGTTTATCACTGGCATCTTCATCACAAGCTTTATGTGACAGGATTTCTCCTGATGTGCCCACAGCTGCTGCCTCACTGCACGCACACATGTGCATGTACACAGGCACCCACACAGCTGGAGAAGCACACATATGCCTCTTTCTACAACATGCACACTGTTGATTAGACTCTGAGGAGTGCTGACTCTTGGAGAAAGACCAGATAAATCACTTTGGAGAGGGAGAAAAGGAAAAAAAATATGATCAAGAAAAAAATCTACTTTTTCCCCCTTCAAATGCCACCAGAAAATGTCACGGAAATCGCTTTGCTGGAAATAACAGAGAAGTTCAAAACAAAATTGTTGAGTGTCACTCCTGGACCCGACTCTCCCTTGCACTGGGCTCCTCTCCTCAGCCTGGGAGCCTGCTTTCTGCCTCTGCCACCACTTACCCTTCAGGATGCCACTGCTGCAGCCTCCGTGAACTGAAAAATAGTTCTTGGAAAGCCTTCCACTGAAGGGAATAATCAAGAATAAACAAAGGACAAAGACATGAGTGGGAAAGAGCTCTTTCGCTGCCAGCTGGCCACTTCCAGCTCCAGGACAGTGTCCGTGAAGCCCACAGAAAGGAGCCTCATCATCATTTTCAATGTCATCATTACCAAAAGCCTTTACTACACGATTAATTGTGCAAGGCTGTGTACAGAAACTATTGAAGGATCCTTTTGCTTTCTTGTAACTTAATATCCATGATATTTCACAATCCTACAAAAGGTTTCTCTGATTTCCTTGGGTATAACGTTTTTTGTTTTTTTTTTTTTTTTTCCTTTTAGCTTTCTATTCTTCGTCTGTTACGACAGCACAATAGTGTACAACAGTGCTTGGCTGAAGGATACGAAAAAAGAAATTTTCTGCATTATTATAGATTCCTCCACTCATTCACTGATTCATTCAACGTTCCAAAAATTCAGAGCTTACCATATTAAATACCAGGTCCTCAGCCAGGCTGTCAAGACAGAGGTGTAAACAAATCACAGGTCCTGCCTTCAAGGAACTCACCAACTATTATAAGCAGTGATGTTCAATCTCTGTTTTTCTTTTAAAGTGTACGGAAACTTTCTCTACATAAAATGTTTCCAGGAAGCCCAATGCATAAAACCAATAAACCAGAATTTTTTGGTTAAGTGAGGAAGGATGGATGGTGAGGGGAAAAATTTTAAGGAGAAAGTATTAATCCCATTCCATATGTGATGAAATAAGGCTCATGAGGGTTTAGTAGCTTTCCCAAGGCTCAGTGAACAAGTGAAGAATCCAGAACATGGCCCCAGCTCTGTCTGAGCTTAAATCTCTGTTCTTGCCTTTGGCCAGCTGCTGCCCTATCAGGCCCCATAACACAAATAGGGCCACAAGAAGGGGGCCTCTGCCCTTGCCTTGCTGAGTTTGTTCTTTACATAGTGAATAGAAAACTTTCTTCAATGACAAATCACAACTAAGATTCTCATTGCTGCAGACCTATCCCTGGTACAGAAAATCCACTGATAAAGGTTGAGAATTGGTCTTATGATCCTTTTCCTGGGCTGGAATAAGACCTTTGGTAATAATGCAGGCCTGACTTATCTTTGGTAGACTTGGATTAACCAAACCAAAATGATCCTAATTATTCCTTACATTTACATGAACTAGTTTAGAGTACAATTTAGGCAGTTTTAGAAGGAATAGAGATAGATCTATGCAAAAGACAAATTTTTTATTAATTGCTAGTCCATGGCTGAGAATGCACAAGAAATAGTAAAATAGTAAAGATTTAACTACCACCCTCAAAATCGGGGCCTGTAAGATTCGAATGTTACAATTAAGAAACTTAATCAATTGTAATATAAACTCTGGGTTTAAAATTTGTTTCATATGATGTGCAACAATATTTCTTTAGTGGGGAATGTCTTATTGTTATCTTGCTGCTGCTGGGTTTTTTTTTTGTTTGTTTTTAATAACAATTGAAAAAAATTAGCCATCATGATGAACACAATTCCTCTTCAAAGAAATCACTTAAAGCCAGGATGACAAGCATGATGACACACAGCATGCCACATGCCCCAGATTTATAGCTCTTCTTCCATATCTTGCTGAACTGTCAGTCGAAATGACTCATCCCATTTGTGTGCAGGAGAGGTGATGGGCCACATTTTCCCCAACCGACCTCTTTCTAGACCTTGAACTGTGGGATCCCAGTTGAGACCAAGAAGGCCTTTATTTCTATTTTCTTTTCACATTGAAGCAACCATCAAGGCTTGGGACTAACACCCTGTTGCAGATAGATAGATAGATGATAGATAGATAGATAGATAGATAGAGATGTCAGTTATATATATCAGCTATATATAGTTATATATATATATATATATCAGCTACATATATACACCTTTAAAGTGTGTATATATATACACACATGTTTAAAGTGTATATATATAATGCGTGTATATATATACACACACATTAAAGTATATGTATGCACATTTAAAGTGTACACCTTTAAAGGCGTAATATATAGATATATACACACTTAAAGGTGTTAGTATTAATTAGAAAAGATATCTGTAGATATATACACCTTTAAAGGCATGATATATATAGAATCTATATATATCTATATATAGTAACATATATAAAGGCGTAATATATATAGAATCTATATATCTATATCTAATATATAGAATCTATATATATTATGCTGTATATATACTTTGTGTATATATACACACATTATATAAATATGAAGTATATATATAAAGGTGTGTGTATATATATACACATACATTATATATATATTTTATATATATATACTTTAAATGTGTGTGTATATATATATACACCTTTAAAGTGTGTGTGTGTGTGTGTGTGTATATATATACACTTTAAGTTTGGGAGTACATGTGCAGAATGTGGGGGTTTGTTACACAGGTATACATGTGCCTTGGTGGTTTTCTGCACCCATCAACCCGTCATCTAGGTTTTAAGCCCCACATGCATTAGGTATTTCTCCTAATGCTGTCTCTCCCCTTGCCCCCCATCCCCCAACAGGCCCCAGTGTGTGATGTTCCCCTTCCCGTGTCCATGTGTTCTCACTGTTCAACTCCCACTTATGAGTGAGAACATGCAGTGTTTGGTTTTCTGTTCCTGTGTTAGTTTGCTGAGAATGATGGTTTCCAGCTTCATCCATGTTCCTGAAAAGGACATGAATGCATTATTTTTATGGCTGTATGGTATTCCATGGTGTATATGTGCCACATTTTCTTTATCTAGTCTATCATTGATGGGCATTTGGGTTGGCTCCAAGTCTTTGCTATTGTAAATAGTGCTGCAATAGACATATGTGTGCATGTGTCTCACACCAGTTAGAATGGCAATCATTAAAAAGAGAGGAAACAGCAGATGCTGGAGAGGATGTGGAGAAATAGGAACACTTTTACACTGTTGGTGGGAGTGCAAATTAGTTCAACCACTGTGGAAGACAGTGTGGTGATTCCTCAAGGATCTAGAAGCAGAAATACCATTTGACCCAACAATCCCATTCCTGGGTATACACATAAAGGATTATAAATCATTCTGTTGCTGTTTTAAGTGTCAACGTTGTCCCCTATAAATCTGATCTAATTGCCCCACAGTATGATACTATAATTCTTTAACAAAATCTTAATGGTGCCAGCTATCAATCTAACCACGATCAACTGATAGAATAATATAAATCACCAAATTAGATGAGTTCTTAAAATACTACAATTCCATTTTATACTCATTAAATACGCCATTCATATTCTTTCAACTATACATGCACACATGCAGAGAGATACACCGACTCCTTTGATCTTCTACAAAATTTACCAAAATTTGACAGAGAGCCAGAAAATGATAGGTCACTGTTCGGTAATATGAATAGGATGGGGTCACTGTTCGGTAGTGTGAACAGGATGGGGTCACTGTTCGGTAGTGTGAACAGGATGGGGTCACTGTTCGGTAGTGTGAACAGGATGGGGTCACTGTTCGGTAGTGTGAACAGGATGGGGTCACTGTTCGGTAGTGTGAATAGGATGGGGTCACTGTTCGGTAGTGTGAATAGGATGGGGTCACTGTTCGGTAGTGTGAATAGGATGGGGTCACTGTTCGGTAGTGTGAATAGGATGGGGTCACTGTTCGGTAGTATGAACAGGATGGCTTTTGTGAAGTGGAAAACGTGATCATAGATCTTGGCTGAACAAGCCAATATGTGGGCAGCTACTGGCCCTTTTGGGGAATCAAGACAAATGAAACAAGGACCAAGGACACTAAGAAATCGACAAATCTAAGTATTCCTAAGTATGTCAATATCTATTTCTCCTTGTGCATAACCATTCTGCCACTTCCCACCCAAAAGCCAGATGCTGCTGAGCCACAGTAAAATTCCAGGAAGGACTTCCTCAAGGTTAATTAAAGGCTGGCCCAAGCTCCTGAGTTCTGTTTCATCACCTGTTTGTGAATGGTTTGTGCCAGATCTGCCTGACTCCACTTTACTCTTGATGTAGGATGGCTGGGATTCGGTGGAATTGTACCCAGTGGAGAATGATTTGGTAGTAAGATGTCTTAGGTGCACTGACACACAATCCAGGAGCATGGAAGAATGAATGAAACTCCTGAATGTACCAAGGGAGTGTACATGGAGACATGCGTACACAGCATGTCTTCAGGAAGAGCCTGGAAATCCCTTGAAGATACTGACACATTCCTCCAAATTTTAGGACTGAAACTGGCTGAAGCTCTTTATTCTTCATAGGGAGAAACTGCAGGAGCTGCAGGGAAACAAGGAGAAGAAGACAAGGTACATGATAACAAAGGAAAGACGTAGGGGACCAAGAGTGGCAAATGCAGAAAGAAAAGGAAGAAAGACTTCCTCAGGGAGCCCAGGGCAGGGTGGTCTACAGGAGCCACAAAGCATGATGAGTCTCTGGAGGGGAGGGAGAGAGGAACAGCTAACAGGTGCAGTCCTGTCTCCATGCATCTCCATGGATTAACAAAGAGAGAACAAGCCCATAAATGCAAAGTATTCATATTGATACACTATTTATGTAAGTTTATACAAATCAATTAATACACATAGCAGAGGCAACAATGTATAAACAATGTTTGATAGCCAATAGCTATAGTTTTATCATCATAGTATAAACCACACTATAATAACACTCAGTCACGCTGCGTCTGCCTGCCTGTGATGCCTCCACTTCCTCAGAAGTCACTCATTGCCTCAGTAGCTTTATTTATTTACTCATGATTTATATTCCACCTACTTGGAAAAAGGGTCTGAGACAGCTTGTGATGTTAAAATATATATGAAGCAGAATAGCTACAAATGAAAATAGGAACACAGAAGTTAAAATGAACAAGGAAAGAAAAGTATCAGGCACCACCTGGGCTGGGCAACTGAGCACCACCGAGCACTAAATTTAACTCTGAGCTGCCAAGACTCAGAGGGACAACGTATGTTGGTTTTCATGTTCTCACTGATTAAAACACAAGCAGACCCACTCACATGATCTCACAAACTCTTTCTTGGTAGTGTTTTGCATGTGCAGCAACAGATAATACACTCACAATAGATCCAGCTACAGCCTCATACAAATATAATGATGCTTTCAGATGGGCTTTCTCACATTTGTTCCTTCGGTATGGCAGCTTGTAGACTCTGTATTTAGGTTAGGTCAAGTCCTTAAATAGACCCAATCTTACCACCTTCTTTCCACTACACCTACTATAGCAGTTCTGAAATAGGAATATTTTTTAAAAGACGTATTTGAGTCTTCATCTCAAATATTTTGCATTTTAGGGGAGATGGGGAGACCGAAGATAAGTTTTTTTGAAAAGTAAGTGTTGTGTAGTCCATGTGGGTTATTTCTTATGTTCATTTCTGATTGAGAAATGCTGTGTCCTGTGCTAAAAGGGTTTTATTTCAATCATTTTCTCTCTGAGAATTGGCTTCTAAATTTTGCAAGTTGGTTTCCTTTCATCAGCCCTTTCTCCCCCTTAAGATTCAAGGGAATAGAATTCCTTGAACGTCAGAAATGGTAGAGAGGGGTGAGAGAACCTGCTCAGAGCTACAAAGGGCACTGCTTAAAGAGGAGGGCCCTCGCTGGCTCACAGCCTGGAATCCGACCTTAGGCTAGGCTAAGCTCCAGACAAATGACCAGGCCAGGGCATCCATCAGGCAGGGCAAGGGCTGCCAGGCTTTATACTCAGAGGAAAGAGACCATCATTCAGAGAGCACCCAATATCCAACCAGGAGCCATTGCTAGGCATTGCACACGTGCAACTTTGGTTAGTGTAGTCTTTCATTTGCAGTAGTATTATTATCCCATTTTGCTAATAAAGAAACAATTGCCCTGAAAATCAAAGCAGCTTTCCCAAGATCATATAAGTAAATGGTAAAACCAGTATTCAATTCAGCTGTCTCTAAATCCAAAGCCCATCCACTTTCTTTCTACTATGACTTCAGCACGGAACTATTTTTCCTTCCTGTAAGCTTTTGCCTTCACAAGAGTGCATGAAAATGGACTTGATAAAAGCAAAGCCTCGAGTCAGAATTCCCAGGCTTCTATCCCAGCTTCACCTCCTGAAGGCGAGGACCATTCATCAAGTTACTTAAACTTCCTGTGTCTGTTTTCCATCTTGTAACATCAGTGTCTGCTCTGTACAGCTGAGGTGTGAATGAAATAAGATGACTTTTGCGTAGCACATAGTCTGTGATCAGTAAATACTGGCTGACCTAAAGCTGTAGCAGCAGTGAAGTCCTTAAGGTATAGGGAAGGTGAGTGAGAGCCCTGCTCACAGAGCAGTAACTGTTCAGAGCTGGATGGGCTGGACTCTAACCTTAAGGTTTGCTTCCATTTCAATGGCAATTCCAGGAGCTATCTTAGATGAGGAAGGACAAGGGACAAGGAAGAAAGCATGTGACAGTGGCACCTGGACCTGAGATCTACAATTAAATTAAATCTTCTGAATTATCACTGAAGTTGCCTTCTGTTTCCAAAAGTCTATCATCCTCCTAAGAATAAAATAAAATGAGAGCATAAATTTTTAGAAATAGCAGTTGGAAGGCTACAAGCTGGCATCGACGAAGCCATCTGAAATAATTTTACATTTTATTTGGGACAAAAGATGAGCAAGGAAAGGATAAGCCAGTTTCTCAGGAAGCCAGTGAAATGTTAACAGACGCGGAACTTCTTCACTCTTAGATTGCTCCCACATCCACCCCGAAGGAGAGCGGGGAAGTCTTCAAGCTGTGGAAGGTAGAAGGAGTCGTCATAAATCACACAATGACTGGCAGGGCTGGAAAGGACTCCTCCTCTGAAACAATGGTTTTCCAGCAAGTCAGAGCTCATCGGCGGGGAGAAGCAGCTGTGAGTTTGGGCCTGTCCCCTCTTTCAGTCATCAGGGAAGGGAGAGGGCCGGGGAGGTAAGCTTGCCTGCCACTAAGGGATAGCACACACATTTTTAAAAAGTGAAATCTACTAACTTTTACTCATGTTCTCAATTAAGAGTTGAGGAAACTGAAGGCAGATTGCGTGGGGCTGAGGGGTAGTTGTGCATGGTCATGCTGTCTGTCCGTGGGAAAGACTGGGCTGAGGAAACCGCCATAAAGTGCGTCAAATGGAGGCTGAGCTGGGAAAAATACATGGAAGGTCAAATACTTGTATTCATTTGTTCATAAAACTGTATTGAGTTCCTATGTACAACAGTAGCGGGAATACAAAGAGGTAAGTCCATTCAAGGTAGAGGGATGGGATGTGCATACAGATAATCACAGGGTCCTGTGACAGGGCCAGGTTACAGCAGAGGGGTCAAGAGGAAGTGCCCGGAGAGATCAGAGCAGGAAATAGATCTTTCTAGCTGATGTCATCAGGAGGGCCTTATAGGGAATGTAGCATGTGAAGAGGAGATTTGAGGAAACATTTGGAAATAAAATACCATGAGGACAAATTGAAAAAATAACAAAGGTAGAACAACGCAGAGCTCAGGGTGTGCACGGACATAGCAAGAAACTCAGTTTGGCTCTCGAAGAGGGAGAGCAAAAGAGGTGACCCAGCGTGGGGCTGGAAAGATGTGTCATTTCCAGACTGGAGCCAGGCTACAACCGGGTTTGATTCTGTAGCTGCTGGCAGTGGGGGCCCAATGAAGTGTCTGCACAGACCCCAACACAATCAGAGCTGTGCTGGAAGGTCAACCTTGTGGCCATGTGGAGAGGGCTGGAGTGGGGAAAGCCAACAGGCAGGGAGGCCAGTTAGGAGAACATTGAATGAGCTCAGGGGGGAGCTGACGAAAGACTGTACTGGACAGGAGGGAAAAGAGGTAGCAGGGAGGTTTTGTTAAGAAACACTGGGACAAAAAAGGGTGGCGGGGGGTGGGGGGGGTTGGACAGAGTGAGGGAAAGGAGACAAAAACAGCAGAGAATTAAGCTCCTTTTTTGTCATCTGTAAAGCAAAAGGATGCCTTGGACCCTTTCAGGTTTATCCAGACTTTAAAATTCTAATTCAAAGCTGGGTACAGGGGGACCCCTTATCTTCCAATCACACACTGAAATAAAGCAAAGTATGAAGTACTTAGTTTCCACCTGCAATTCAATCAGCAAGTCAAAACAACACTGGCTTCACAGTGAAGAAGCAGGACTCCAGGGTGTGTTCGGGTTTCCTCTCTCTCCATGCACATAGCTGTTCCACTCAACATGGTCATTCTTTCTGAGGTCTCCAGCAAACCGAAACAGCTGGCAGTTCAGCCTGGCCTCCCGCAAACTGTACCTTCAGCTCCATCTGCTGGTGGTGGGATCCTGTGGCCTGTGCTTGTGTGTAAACCAAGTGCTCTTTTTGTGCCCCAACACCCTCTCTGCAAACCTCATGCCCACATCATATACACAGGCATATACATACACACAGACACATTTACACATAGACACCCAGACCTAGACTCCTACATACACACAGACACACACATGAAGAAATGCACACATGGCTATCCATACACACAGACATAAACACAGACACACACATGCACACAACACACACACAGGTATGTACACACACAGATACACAGGCAGACACACACAGATACCCAAACATGCACATACACAGATACACTTACAAAATACAGACATGCAAACACACACACACTCAGACACGCACAGACACATACACATACGGTTATTCACACTGATACACACAGACATAAACACACATACAGATGCACATGGTCACACACACACACTCAGACACACAGACAAAGAGAGGCAGACCTCCCCATCCACACACACACAGCGTTTTCCTCCTTGCTGCACCTGCGACAGATGTGCAGCCTCTCCGCTCTAGCCTTTGTGGATCCTTCCAACTTCCCCTCTGCTTTTAGGCACCCCTGAGGCCTGCTCTATGGTAGACTGGTTGTGTAAGTGGAACCACATTCTTGCCCAAGCCCTGCACAAAGTGTAAATAGCAGATGGGTAAGGCTGCAGTCTTTGAGAAGACACACAGTTGGACACCTGAAAAGCTAATTTCCTGGCTAATTTACTTTCGGGCTGCTAATTGATCCTGCAATTGCCCCCTGCCCTCTCCTCCCCTAGTCCAAGAAGCCCAGAAGGAAAGGGAGAGCCCCCTTCCCCCACCTCCTCCCTGCTCTCAGTCTTGGCTGCTGCGCACTGTCCCTGCTCTCATTCCAGGGGAACTGGGAGGACACCTGGTTCCTCCAGAAACATTTCCTATTAACCTACTTTCCCTAAAGATATCAGTTTGTCCAAAGAATCCTAGGTTCAAACAGATTTTATTTTTAAGCCAAAAAAAAAATCACGACACTGTAGTGAAAATCGCCACTTTTTTTTTTTTTAACCTTTTAAGAAAAATGCCATTCCCAGTCACATCTCTTCATAGCTGCCTCCTGGTGGCAGCCTAAATGATGAATCCACCAACCTGTTTAAAATGTAAGGGAGGTGATTTCCAAAGTAATCTGAGGGTGTTTCTGAATGCAAATGCAAATTCCTTTGTCAGCAGTCTCAGGCGCCATGGAGGGCGCAGGTATTTTTAGTCCACACAGATTTGCAGGGAGGAGACACGCAGGCACTAAATTAATGTGAGGTGGGTCTTAGTTTTGCATACTCATTCCTTTGGGATTTGGAGCTCTGAAGGCATGGCCAACCTGGCCCTACAGAGGAGTCAGGCCAGGTCCCAGTGCCTAAGGCCTGCCCCTGGGGTTGTTCTAGGCTTCTGGCGCCGAGGAGCTGGGACTGAGAAATAGGCCTCAGGCTGCAAAGCACAGCCAGTAACCTGCGGATGCCATTGAGGGGGCAGCCCCACCCCCATAGGCAATCTTGGCTTTGTTTTTTGTTTTATTTATCCCTATGTAAATTTGGGACAAGACTGAATGGAAAAAGAAGGGTGAAGAGGAAGCACCTGCCAATGTATGCATGTGTGTGTGCAGCATGAGGGTGTGTGTGCCGTGTGTGTGCACTATGCGTGTGTGTACCATGTGTGTGCACCATGTGTGTGTGTGCCGTGTGTGTGCAGCATGAGGGTGTGTGTACTATGTGTGTGCACCATGCGTGTGTGTGCCGTGTGTGTGCACCATGCGTGTGTGTACCGTGTGTGCACCATGCGTGTGTGCCGTGTGTGTGCAGCATGAGGGTGTGTACCATGTGTGTGCACCATGCGTGTGTGTGCCGTGTGTGTGCACCATGCGTGTGTGTGCCGTGTGTGTGCACCATGCGTGTGTGTGTGCAGCATGAGGGTTTGTGTGCCCTGTGTGTGCACCATGCGTGTGTGTGGCATGCGTGTGTGTGAGGCATGTGTGTGCAGCATGTGTGTGTAGCATGTGTGAGAATGTGTGGGTGTGTGTGTAGCACGTGTGTAGCGTGTGTGTAGCATGTGTGAGAGTGTGTGGGAGGTGTGTGTAGCATGTGTGTATATAGCATGTGTGTAGCACATGTGTGTGTGTAACGTGTGTGAGAGCAGGTGGGGTGTGTGAGTGTGTGGGGTGTCTTACTGTGTTTCTGGTGTGTATGTGAGTGTGTGTGTAGTGTGCAGTGTACCTGTGTGTGTGCACCTGTGAGCATAAGGGTTGAGGAGGGTGTGAGGGCCTAAGCCTGTGTATGTGACTATACTCAGAATCTGCTAGCGTTGTTCTGTTTGTTTTGGGTTTTGATTTTTAAACCAGCTATCAAGTGCAGAGCATGAGGGAATTGTTAGGCTGGGTGAGCAAAATATAGTGATTACCTTTAAAAAAGCTCGGGTGCTAACCAACCATACAGTTCATAGAAATACAACATATCCAGGGGTTTTCTGGACACTCCCCACTTCACACGTTGATTTATATTATGCTCACAAGCACATTGTTACCTGGCAAACCGTGGACTCTAAGTTTTCATTCGCTGTGACGTAGTAAAACAGGCTTTGGCATCAGACAGAAGGGCTTGAATGTTGGCTTTTGCCGTTTGGCAGTCATGTGATCAAGGGTAGGCTACTTGATCTTTCTAAGCCTCAGCGTTCTTATCTGTAAATGGGGATACTAATACCTGCTTTTGGGGACTTGTACATTGTCTCAGGGTAGAGCACATGATACAGCCCAGTGAATGAAGCATGCACTCATCTAACAAAGGCTGGGCAACTTAAGGCAGGCCCCAGAACCTGGAACAGCCACACCGCATGGTGCTGGAGGTGGGCGATCCACTGGGCCGGTGCGGGAGAGGTTGCCCAGCTTTCCTCTTTCCCAAGCTCAGGCCCTGCTGACTCAGTCGACTGTCAGTTGTCTAAGCCCAGAAACATTACAGGGCAGCGCTGGGAAAGAATCATGGACATTAAAAAGGGCAGATATCAGGCTCAACATTAGAAGAGACATTCTGAATACGAGAACTGTCCAAAATGGACCAGGAGGTAACAAGCTCCCTGTCACCAGTGGTGTTCAAACAATGCCAGGAAATCCTGGTCAGAGGTGGCACATAGGGGAACTCTTTCATGAAGTGGAAGGTCCGACTATATCAAAACCAGAATCGAACATTCCCTCAATGCTAACAGTCTTTGTTTCTGTGGAAAAGAAAGAGGGTATTGCTACTCTTATTCTCCCTGGAAACCTAACACTCTGGAAGTCCCTGGTCCCTGCTGGAGGCAAAGAAATAACAGGAAACCTCCAGGGTTTCAGAGCCTTGCACTGGGACCATCGCGCAATCCATTTACAGCAAGAGGCAGAGCGAGCCTGAGAGTCAGGTTTCAAATGATAATTAGCTTTCGCGATAGTCTTAATTGAAACCAGTTAGTCCAACGGGAGGAGTTCCTGGACGGATCCTGCCTATTAGGCTCTCCAGCAGCAGGAGAATCCTGCTGTCACGTGACAAGCTCCAGGGACTGACCAGAGGCCCACATTAAGCAAAGGAGTCGCTCCACACTCTTTCCTTCCTGATGGATTCTGCCCTGATGGATTCGTTTTGTCTTTCGTTGGATTGCTTTTCTCCCCTGCCCCTTTTCTTTTCTAACTCTTTACATTTCAAGAAGGATATATAACATCCTAAACTAGATAGTCCTTCTATTTCTTGTCTTCTGCGTAATTGTGTGATTGACTGATCTAACTCCCTGCCTCTCACTTCTCTTACTTCCTTCCTTCCTTTCCTCCCTGGCCCCCCTGACTTCTTACGCTGGGCGCTCCATGCATTCCATTTCTTATTCTGCCAACCCCATTTCTACAAGGAACCCCATTTCTACAAGGAAATTCAGGTGCACTTTTGGGGCCTGCTCTGGTTTATCTGAAATTTGATTACGTTCAGTTACATAGCGTGTCATCATAACTAGCTCTGATATTTACATGTGAGTGAATCAAAATGCGTCCTCAATTTTGCCAGGCCCACAAGCGCTGGCTGGTCCTCCCCAGCCATGTGGCATGGGCACTAATGTTTGATTGGCAGCAGGACATCCTGAACCCATGCAAGATTTTTAGGGAAGAGAAGGCAGATGGGAGGAGGGAGGGACCTGAGGCTGTGCTCATCTTTCTCCATATCCTGGTCTTGTGGACGTCAGACAGGACGGTATTCAGCTTATGGTTTGCAGGTTCAGTTTAGAAAGAAGGAAAGGGAAATCCCCTCCCTCATTTAATCATGAATCTCTGGCCCATGGCCTTTACATTGGATTATATTTCTGCAGTTCCAAGGTTAGAATGCTGAGTGTCAGTGACACTGAGGAGTGGTTGAGTGACTTGGAGCATCGCTTCCGGGACCCAGGTTACAGTACTTCTGGATAACAGTCTGACTGCACTCAGCCTGCTGCACGGTGGAGTCAGGAGGACCCCAAGAACATCTGCTGACACCAGGTTTGCAGTAAAGAACAAGGACATGGAGACACCAGGAAATGGAATTGGAAACATCAACAGCACCTGGATGAAATCTCTGAGCTGTAGGCTTTGAGGAGCACCATGAGGGTGCCAGAGACAGCAGCCCTGAGGTCAAACACCCAGGGCTTCACCAGGGCCCCCTTTCTTCACCACCTGATTGGCCACTCTCAACACACATCATGATGGTTTGCAGTCTCACCCTTCCTAGAAATTTTGGCTCCACCTTCCAAAATACCACATATGTGAGTCGCACAATCTTGCAAATGGAGGAAGTCAGTATGGTGCCGTGAAAGAACACTGCTCTTGAGTCTAGAGACCCTGGCTGAAAAATGTCTTCCTGTACTACCCGAGGGAAGCCTCCTCAGCTTCCTCATTTTAGACAGGATAAGTTTCACTGAGATGACCTCAATGTCCCTTCCAGTCAGGAACCCTAAAATCCTGTATGAACATCTGTGAGGCATGGAGGATAGCACCCAGGCTTCCTTTCTCTGCTCTGAGAGGCTTGAGAGATTGTCTCTATATGTTTTAGTCAATTCAGTTAGGTTTATACTTAAACCTGAAGACAGACATCCAATAACTCATATTTCGAGGTTTGGAGCCATCTTGTCCTAAAATAAATACCAGTTTTCAATTTCATGAAAGCAGAAAAGTCACAGTCTTTGCTCTAAGAGGAACATGAAAGTCCTTTACAACTCTAGTGTGAGCAAAAATCTGCATTTTAGGACAGTTTTAGAAACTAGATACTTAGATATGGAATCTTCTTTTAAAACATAACCTTTCCATCAAACAAAAATAAAAAAACAAACCCTAAATTCATACATAACAACTAGGCTGTTGTGTTCATTCTCAAGATTAGTACTGTCTAGGACACAGCAATAAATATGCAGAATGAAGAAATGAGTGGATGAATTAAGGAGACTTCTGCCTGAAACGTGGACTCCTGGGATGCGGTTGCTCTGCTCTGTTGAAGCCTTCCTCAGGTACAAGGAAGTTGCTATCTTGTCTGATGGCTTTCTTTTGGCAGGAGTTGGGAGAAAGAAAGTCAGTCAAAATTACTTATTTAAGTTGGGCTCAAACTTGACTTTGTGTTCTCTGTGCTCTTGGCCCCAGTTGTGCCCTCAGAGTGACCCAGAAATGCAAGTTCCCTCCTGCACAGGGATGTTCTCTCCTCAGACAGGTACAATATGCTATCACAGTCTGAGAATCCCCAGATCAACTGAGGCATGGCTTTGCAATGCATGCGCTCTACCCGCAAAGCTCCTTGTAGATTTACCTTCAGAATCCCATTTGGCTCAGGCTGATATGAAGCTGAACTGTAGTCCTTGAGACCGCACTAAGAGCAGCCAATGCTGAGTCAGGTTAGCTGGAGGCCTCCCCTGGGGTTTCACAGTGGGCTCTGGATGTGCAGAGGGGTGGTGAAGAGCTGACCAGACCCACGGGCATTTGGGGCCTGTGAACACCTCTGAATGTAGAGTGGAGACAGGCCTACCTAGTGTTCAGTAGCCTCAGATCACTGCCTATGACGATAGTCTGTACCAGGCCGCTAGCCCTGCAAGCTGCTGTGTGGCCTATAACACCTTTTTAAATCTTTTCTCTCTCTCTCTTTTTTTTTTTTTTTTTTGCATTTTAAGACATATTCATTAGTGAAATATCAGAAACCTCAGGGCCAGCATGTGCTTCTAATTCATTTTCCAATTGTATAATGAGCCAGGAGTGAAATTTTTAGGGTGAATTTAATTGACCTTTACAGCAACATCAGGCAGATTGGCTTAAATGCTATTAAAGCAAAATGTAACCTGGTGAGACTTTCTAGAAGGTTATCAGAAAATCTATCAAGTTGTTTTCCTTAATTTTTATCAAGAAAGGAAAAGCTGGATAGAGGACATAGAAGGATGAACAGACAGAGAGACAAAAGGAAAGAGATTTAGAGCAGGAGAGATGGGCCTGGAAGAGAGAAATGAATCCCAGGGAAGGGGATGGGCCGCCCAAGCCCCTCACTGCTGGGAGATTACGTTTTAATTTAGAAAGGCTGCTTGAAATTGTGCAATTATACCACAGGTCACATTGGTCTAAAGTCTTTTTAGATAGGATAGGATAGGATAGGACTTGGGGATAGGACCGCACAACCTTCTTTTTATTAATGTTTTGGTGTTGATGTGTAGGCCCTTCCTAGCGCTTCATAAGAGAGCTCACATGCAATGGAAAATGATGTCTTCTTTCGGCAGCTGACAGGGATCTTTTCTCTGACTCCACTGTCCCCTTCACGCTCAGCTCTGAGTAACAGGATTCCCATGGGAAAGCCAGATAGCCAGGAGTAGGACTGAAGAAATCCTAGGGGACTAAGATCACACCCCAAGGGAAGTGGAGGCCAACCGACAGGATTCAAAAGCCCCTGCAAATCAGGCTCTACTCTAAGTGGTGCCAACTCACAAGGAGGTGCCCAGTGGTGGACATCAGTGTCTTTGGCATTATCATGCCTCTGGCAGCCAGGGCTTTTTCACAAGTATGTACCCAGCAAGACACAGGGAGATCAATGTGTATCCATGACGGTTGTACAAATCAGAAAGAAGATGTAGCCCCACCATCACCTCTACCAAGGAAATGCAACTAAGAATTCAGTGGGTGGTGGAAGTTATGTCCTGGGACCTGCTGCCCTTAGAAAGGCCTGCTTGCATGGTTGGTCCTTGACTGGCAAAAGAAAACTTGGATTTCAGGAAGGTTTCCACTGTTCCCTAACTAATAAGGATGGCTCCTTGTGCCCAGATTATCTGTGCAAGCAATGTGGTTTATGCTGAAAACCCATTTTCCTTCTGGGAATCTGGTAAGTTAGTATGTGCGAGGGACAGGGTACCGATATGACCAGCATCCAGTTAAGACCTTGGGCTCTGAGTCTCTACTGGGATTCCCTGGGCAGAAACGTCACACATGTTTTGCTGCATTTTTGTGGGGGGACAGTGGGCTCTGTGGGACCCTCGGGGACAGAAAGAGCATAAGGAAGCCTCGCATGGGTTCCTCCAGACTCTGCCTGTGCCTTGACCCCTTATAATCCAGCCCTGTGTCCTCACCATGGCACAGGAATAAAGCTCAGCCATGAGCAGCGCTGTGTGCTGAGTCCCAGGAGTCCTTCCAGAGACCCTCCAAACATGAGGTGGTCATGGGGGCCCCATCACTCCCTCCCTCAGTGAAGGCTATCTCACTAGCTCTTGTCCTTCCCTCAATCCTAAACCTCACACCTGCTCTGAGATCTTTTTGACATTGACGGAGGCTGTAGATAGGAGCTGAGGCCCAATATAGACGCATCATCCTCCAGGAGTGACTAAGCTTCCTGCACTCAGAAGATTCTAACAGATATCAGAGTTACTCATATATAAGAAACACATGTTTCTTTCTGCCAAGGAACCTCCAGACAAAGGGGGAGTGGGGAGGAAGTGAGAAAAGGGGAAAAGCTGCCCTTACTGATAAGAACAACCATTAATAGTCCCAGAAAGAGAAAAAGATATATATATATATAAAAGAGGGCACTTCTAAAATGGAAATACAAAGTGTCTCAGAATCTATTTTTACTATCATAATCCATATCATCCTCTTCAATACTGTTTGTAAAGCACTTCAATTAAGTCAGGCATTTGCAAAGCCTTTTACATATGTTGATTTCAACTAGCATTCGCCATGGGATGCACTAGGTAAAGAGTGTTATTATGATTCCTGTTTTCCAGATGAGGAAACCAAGGGAAAGAGCGGTTATAGAAAAAGTATCTAAATCACAGAACTGGAGAGTAATGAAACCAATATCCCACTCAAGTGTCTTAAGAACACAAGTGAAGTCTCAGACAGAGCATCACCCTCTCAAGTCAAGAAAGATAAAACAACCCTCAAAGGACTATTCGAAAGGAACAAGAGGCAGTCATACTCCTAATTGTCCCTCAAGACACCTGGGTTACCAGTAGCACATACAGGAAAGTCAACCATACCAAAGTCTCTATTAGCTCCAGATTTTCAGTCCTCTACACAGTTTTAAGAAATAAGAGCTTTCTCGAAACCTTGATTTTCAAAAGTTTTATCTTTTCTGCTTGTCAGGATTATACATTTTTAGAGCACTCTTAGATGACACAAAATATTTACTAAATTGTGAACTCTATAAACATAACTTCATATTGTCTGAAACATACTTGGCACCAGGAAGGCACCTGATGTGTCTCTTGGGTGAATGGATGGACAGATGGACAGACGGATGGACAAATGGATGGATGGATGGATGGATGGATGAACGATGGATGGATGTTGAAGGGGAAAATAGAATTTGAGGAACTGAAATGATTTCCTAGGAGCTGAAGTGTGGCAACACTCTGGCTGAGGTTGTGATCTTTATGTTCCATTTTCCAGGCTGAGAATGAATTACAGGAGTGAAGGTGCTCTCTACTGTCCTAGCAACTTCTACATCTAAAATACCTGAGCTGCCCTCTGGAGAAGCCGGAGTGGGGACTCTTTGGTGGGCAGAGGGTTGGAGTTGCCTGGATTATTGCCAATTTCACACTATTTGGGGATTTGCAAAGAAAGATTAAGCCCGACAGATTACATGCTGGTCTTTCACTCCCTCGTTCCCTGTTCCAGAAGGGGGGATTCAGACAGGAGCAATTCCAGCTGCTGCGGCTCAACATGCTACAGAGCTGCTTCAGCAAAGCCAGTGAGCTCAGCGTCCACTTAGGTGAGAATAAAGCACCTGCGGCTGCTATTGCCTCATTTGCAGGGCTCTTCTCACTTAACTTGCCATCTGATTTTATATTTGCTTAGCCCACCAGTGTGTGGGAAACCTCCTTGGTTCTACGAATGGTGACCATTAATACATTTGTTGATTCACTCAACAAATACTGAGCTCCTCACATTGGCCAGATTCTTTTGTAGAAGATGGAGATACAAGGATTGTCCAAACAGCATCCCCCTCTGCTCCTAACCCAACTGGGGAAACAGATAAATAATTCAATAATTGCAAAGCAATGTGTCTAATAATATGTGCGTGGGTGGGGCGGGTAGGGAGAAATGGAGAGAGGGAGAGAATCCACTTGTTCATCCTGGCCTATTCATAGAAGCTTCAGCAAAGTAACTAACAGAAGCACAGCCAATGAAAAGAAATGAACAAGTACAGCAGGGAGAAAAGAGAGTGTGTAGGAAGGCAAGGGTTAGCATTTCAAGCAAACACAATAGCATGTACAGAAATCACAAAACAACTTATGTATTCCAGAACCTCCTAAGGGCTCAGTATGATAAAACGTAGACTGGTAAGGAAGGGTGAGGCATGGGCAGGGCAGGGGCTGGAAGAGATGGAGTAGGCAGAGAGAGAGGTATGAGGGAAATGGGGGAAGACAGAGAAAGGGGGAGAGCTGTCAGGAACCAGACAATGAAAGGCCTTTTATGCTACATGAAGGAGATGGAGCTCAATCCTGCAAATGATGAGATGTCATGGAAATAACTTGATCCGATGTCTAGTTTAGAAAGGTCATCCAGGCCGGGCGCGGTGGCTCAAGCCTGTAATCCCAGCACTTTGGGAGGCCGAGACGGGCGGATCACGAGGTCAGGAGATCGAGACCATCCCGGCTAACACGGTGAAACCCCGTCTCTACTAAAAATACAAAAACTAGCCGGGCGAGGTGGCCGGCGCCTGTAGTCCCAGCTACTCGGGAGGCTGAGGCAGGAGAATGGCGTAAACCCGGGAGGCGGAGCTTGCAGTGAGCTGAGATCTGGCCACTGCACTCCAGTCCGGGCGACAGAGCGAGACTCTGCCTCAAAAAAAAAAAAAAAAAAAAAAAAAAAAAAAAAAAAAAAAAAAAAAAAAAAAAAAGAAAGGTCATCCAGCAGGAGGGTGCAGGGAGGATGATTGGAGGTGGGTGAGCCGGGAGACAAGGACACAAGTTACGAGACAATAACATAGACTAAACAAGAAATAACAGGCCAGGATTAAGGCTTTAGCAATGGGGATAGGAAAGATGTACAAATTTGCGGTGTCATTTAGTGAGGGTGAGGGAGAAGGAGAGATCCTGACTGGCTTTCAAATTTCTCTGTTTTTCCTGACTGCTTGTCCTGTGGGAGTTATAAAGAACAAGACAAGGTTCCTATCCCCAGGAAAGGACGTGTGAACACGCAAAGATAACTAACAGCAAGGAGTAATGCATTTTCACTGCCAGATGAAACGTACAGCCAGTGAGTACAATGAGAGGAGAGAGGAGAAATGATGATTTCCAGCTGGAGTCATTGAGGGCCGCTGAATGGGAAGCTGGAGAGATGTCTGGAATTGAGATGGGCTGATAGGAAGGGGACCCTGCAGCAGCCCAAGATATGATGTGAGAAAGGACACAGCCATGGAAGGCAAGGCATATTCGGGGAAGGGAATAAAATAACTCAGGGGTATAGTATAGTTTTAGAAGAGGATGCATAGAGTCATGGAAGACAGAGATGGCAACATTGGGGTTAAGAGACTTCAATGACAAGTAAAGGGGTTAGAACTTCACTATCTGGGTCAGTGTTGACCTACATCTGTTCTGTGGAAGGTCTGTGTCCCAGGAGATGGTGACAACTGCCCAGTGACATTAGAGGATAGTGGGTAAGTTCCATTTGGAAAATGCTGGATTAAACTAAGTTAAACAGGTTCTAGTGCTAACAAACTTCTTAGATACTTTAAGATTATATAAAAAGATAAAAAAGATCAAGGACTTTTTTATTAAAGGAGAAAAAAGGAAAAAGCACAGAATTGGAAAAGCATATCTGGGTGCTAGCCCCAGTTTTATCACTGCTTAGATGTGTGATCCTTACCAAGCCATAATAAAGCTTTCTGGATGGGCCTTAACATCCTTGCCTGTAAAATGGGCTATTAGACCAGGTGAGTGGCTTCACATCTGGACATTCCCACAGTGTAGTACAGCCTCCAAGGTAGTCGGGCATATTTTAAACTTTTCAAACACATGCATAAAAGAATACATACATCTTCAAAGGACAGTTGAATCTAAGTAAGACATGCCTTTTGGCTGGTCTTACATAAACTAGTATGGGAAGCTTGGATTTTTCCTGTTAACTAGATAATAAGATCAAGAAAGGAATCTGCTTTGTTCATTATTTAATTTTTGGCATCTAGCACAGCACTGGGGTCATAATAACTCAATAAATATTCAGTTCTGAATGAATTCTGGTCAGTCGCTTTGAGGACAGACATGTAGATGCCTTTATTTGAAGGAGAAAATAAATTGCTGCCCAATATAATTTTGGTGAGACATTCTTGAAAATGGTATTACAGGGATTAAGAAATGAGTATTATTTGTTGGAAAATTTGGAGACTGTTAGATTAGATGAGCTCTACTATGTCTTTTAATTATAAAATTATGCAACACATAATTTTCCTGGGGTCTAAGAAAAAGTCATTACATATGATGTTTTTAAGGACATGGCCACACTCTTAGAGATGGAGTTTCTGCAGTAGCAGTGAGATGTGAAAAAAATTAGCATTGTAAGCTGCTAAAGAGTGAAAGGATGTTGAGGAAACTAAGACCATGGATGTAAGCTTCTCACTTTATTCACCCCTACAAGTACCAGTGCTCCTAACACAGTATTGTGCCCTAGAAAGGATCAATAAATATGCAGTGACTGTCTAATCAGTCCAGGAGTTTCTTCTTTCACATATTCAACAAACATTTATCGAACACTCACCATCATCAGGCATGGGGATCTGGCAGAGAACAGGGTAGGCCATTTAAACCGAACCCAAGTCCACAATATTTCATAACTATCTGATGTGTGTCAGACACTAAGCTAGCTATTGAGGGTAGAGAATTGATCCAGCACAGTCCTTATCCCAAGGAGGTCAAAATCCATGGAGGGAGGTGAGTGTCTCAGATGTGTAGGGAGGTTAAAGACCTCCTAGGGCTGCAAACAAGACAGAAGGATCAGAAGAGCAATGTCATTGTATTTGATATTAGGGAATTTTCACCGTTCTTGAAGGAGGATTTTGACTGTTCTTTAAACACATTGCTAGGATGAAAGTTAAAAGGCATTGATTTAAGGAGCAACAGAAGGCAAGAAAATGAAGGCTATCAAGTGTACATACACAGCTACTTCAAGAGATTTGGCAATAACAGGAAAAAGGAAAATGATGTGGTAGTTTGAGGAAAGGCAGAAACAAAATAAAGCTTTGTTTTGTGTGTCATCTGTTTTGTTTTCACTGCTGGAATGAGTAAGATCTAAGCTTGCCGGTAGAGTGGGGAATTTAAGATGTGAAAATTGTCAGAGTAATCTACAAAGGTTTTCAGTGCTCTATTGCTTCTGAATTTGGTATGGAGAGGCTGTGGTAAACTTTCCTTTAAATTAATATCAAAACATATGGACATACCCAAAATAACCAAGTTTCCCTTAGCAACTCATTCCATTCACTTTCTTTTAACATCGATAGATTGTGAGTCTGAACCGCGTCTTGGAGTGGCAAGTTTCTTGTATGTACTACCTGCTGGGTAAAAAGTCCTCTGCTTAAATTGTTCTAAATTTACCATTTATAAGCAGCAAGTGGTGCTTCTTCATTTTGATGATCTAGAATTGCCAAATCCCCTGTGTTCCCTGTCCAGGACTGGGACTCTGCTGCATTTCAGCACCCCACAGACACAGGGCCCAGATGTTTCCATCAGCACGGGTCCCACACATCCGCATCTTCAGGCCCCCCTTCCCAACTCTGTGCATTGCATTGGTCTATACTGTCTGCATTTCCACCCTCACTCTCCTATGCATTATTTGCAGACCAGTTTGAACAATCTTTGAGAAACAGAAGTCGTGTCTTCATACTACTTGAAACCAGGGAAAACCTATGTCCCAAGTTACCTGCAGCACCCAGTTTATGCCCTGTGTCCAGGTCTAATGATTAAGAGTGCCCCTTTTAATTTCAAAAGCATCTGCATTTGTACAATAAATTAAATATTCACTCTCCTTCAAAACCTGCAAAGTCTTCCCATTGCTCTTAAAACAAAACCCAAATTCCTTATTGTGGCCTGATTGTTCCCCTATCTGCTGACTTACTTCTACCTTCTCCCTCACACACTGGGCTCCAAGAACATTCGCCTCTCTTTGATTTTCCAATATACCGAGCTCATGCCAATGTCAAGTCTCAGTATTTGATGCTTCCTTGGTGTAGGGTACATTTCCTTCTGCTTTTTGCAGTGCTATTTTTCTCTCTTCCTTCAGATTTCAACTGAAATGTCACATCCTCGGAAATACTTCACCTGACCACACCATGCAAATCCCCCAGCTATCCTATACATCTCTTTATCGTCTATACGTGCTCGGGAGCAAAATAAGTTTTCCTTTTTAAAAACAATTTGGTGTCGTTTAATGCTGTACCTTCTCATTCAACTGGTAGCTCCCTAAAGGAAGAACCTGGTATGTCTTTTTAAATCACTGTGTACCTTATCTGACCACGATTACCATGAAGACAGCTCAGAGAGCCTCTTCATAACTAGGATTAAAACCCTCTTGGCCTTTACCCATGGAACACTCTAGAACACACCTTATTCTAAGATGACTTCAGTTATGAAATGTTAAAAAATGTATCAATGCTTTGTGAGGGTAATAAGTAGAATTGTTGCAACGTGTCTGGGCTTGTTTTCCTAACCTACTACAGATGGACCATGCATCTACTCCAGGTCCTTCTAATGTATAATCTGTATTACTAGCTTTCTAGAAAATTATGCCAAAAATAACTATGTCTTTATTCAAAATAGGAGTGTACAACTCATTCAGAAAGAAACAGCAGATGCTGGCAAGTTTGTGGAGAAAAAGGAATGCCTTTACACTGTTGGTGGGAGTGTAAAGAAGTACAGCTATTGTGGAAGACAGTTGGGTGATTCCTCAAAGACCTAGAGGCAGAAATATCACTTGATCCAGCAATCCCATTACTGGCTATATACCTAAAGGAATATAAATCATTCTCTTATAAAGACACATGCAAGCGTATGTTCATTGCAGCACTATTCACAATCGCAAAGACATGGAATCAACCTAATATCCATCAATGATAGATTGGATAAAGAAAACATGGTACATTTATACCATGGAATACTGTGCAGCCACAGAAAAAATGAGATCATGTCTTTTGCAGGGACATGGATGGAGCTGGAGGCCATTGTCCTCAGCAAACTAATGCAGGAACGTAAAACCAAATACCACATGTTCTCACTTATAAGTGGGAGCTAGATTATGACAACATGAGGACACATGGGGGAAAACAACACACACTGGGCCTGTCCAAGCCTGGGGTGGAGGAAGAGGGAGAGGATCAGGAAGAATAGCAAATCGATTCCCGGGTTAATACCTGGGTGATGGGATGATCTGCGCAGCAAACCACCATGGCACATGTTTACCTATGTAACAAACCTGCACATCTTGCATATGTACCCATGAACTCAAAATAAAAGTTGGAAATTTAAAAAAAGAAATGGTCTGCTTATGAGGCTCTGACTGCATAGAACATATTCTCATTAAAGGAAGAGCCACAAATTGTTCTTCTCTTATAGCCAGCATCTAGCATAATTCTGGGCATACAGTAGGTACTCTAAAGATGTTTGTAGATTGACTATCTTCCTGAATGCACAAATAGTGAGTGAATGAATGCATGGATAGATGGGTGGGTGGGTGGAGAATAAATGGATGGGTGGTAGGTGGATGGATGCGTGGGTGAATAAATGGGTGGATGGATGAGTAGATGAATGGGTGGATGGATGGATGGATGGATCAATGGATGGGTGGATGGATGAATGGGTGGATGGATGGATGGATGGATGGATGAATGGGTGGGTGGATGGATGGATGGGTAGATGGATGGGTAGATGGATGGGTGGACGGATGGGTGGGTGAATAGATGGGTGAATTGACAGGTGGATGAATGGGTGGATGGATGGATGGATGGATGAATGGGTGGGTGGATGAATGGGTGGGTGGATGGATGGATGGATGGATGAATGGGTGGGTGGATGGTGGATGGATGGGTGGGTGGGTGGGTGGTGGATGGGTGGGTGGGTGGGTGGATGATGGGTGGGTGGGTGGTGGGTGGGTGGGTGGGTGGTGGATGGATGGATGGATGGATGGATGGGTGGGTGGATGGATGGATGGATGGATGGGTGGATGGATGGGTGGGTGAATAGATGGGTGAATTGATGAGTGGATGAATGGGTGGTTAGATGGGTGGATGGATGAGTAGATGAATAGTTGGATGGATGAGTGAATGGATATATTCATAGGTGGGTGGATATGCGGGTACAGACAAATTATATCTCCTTCCTAGGTATACTTTAAAGTGAGCTGATCTATTCCAGCAATCAAAACAAATCAAAAGGTAGGAGGCAGAAAACATGATCCTGACCCAGCAGGCACTGTTACTCCACATGATTCCATGAGCATCCACCAGGTGACCATGGAGCTGCCAGAGCAGTGGCAGGGCATTCCACCTGCTAGCCTACCTCTTTTCTCAAAGTTCGTTTACTCTACTCCTTAAGGAAAACTTCTAAAACCTAGGGAAAGGAACAGTTCAAAATGCAGTGAAGAAATAAAATAATTAAAATGGATTGTATTGAAATGTAAGATTTTCTATCTCAGAAAAGTTAAGCGTGTGGGTGTCTCTGTTGTATTAAATGTTCACTATGTTCAGAAAGTAAATACTGTCAGTGAGCAGGCAGGAGATTAAGGTGACAGGAAGAACAGATTTTAGACCTGTTAGATATTAATTTCCCATAGATCATCTGTCTGTCCTCTCCTTGTTTGAAGTTCCCAAGGCTGGAGGCTTCAAAGCACACACTGACTGCCATTTGCACGCAGCTCATGGCTCCATGGGGAGCCGCCTCAGCAGGTTAGAACACTCTGTCCCTGCAGGAGCCTTCCCCACACTCCCGCTCTGTCAGTCTCTGCCTTTCTCTCTATTCTGGAACATCAAGGACAATTCTATCTGCGAGTCCAGCAGCTGGTAATGAAGCCAGCTCGTCCTCAACATGGCGAGCACCCCAGACCCTGGTTCCAGGCAAGCAAATTGATTTAGGAGATGAAATGCAAAGTGACCAAAAGCTTCTTCAGAACTCTTTATGAAAATGACAACTTTGTCCTCCTCCTTGCTTTTTTCTCCTTCTTCTCTATCTCGTGTGGTTTCCTCTGCCTCCTATTTTTCTAAAGTGTTAGATAATCTATCAGCCATGTTTTGGTCCATCATTTGGCAGTTATTTTTCATTGCTAATTTATGGTTCCTGCCCTCAAGCAGTTCATTACCTAGTAGGACAGAATGACAGAATGTCCTAAAAGGTGCTGCACTGGCATTTGTATAAAAATAAGTGGCACAGAAGAAGGATGCCAAGCCCTCTGCAAAGGGCAAGGAGAAGCTGCGCAGACAAGACAAGGCTTCCCCTGAGTCCACCTTCACTTGGCCACACACACACACACACACACACAGAGGCCATTCTCACCAGGGCATGTGATGTTATAGACCAGCCAGAATGTGAAATGTCATGCCTTAGATTTATTAAGGGATAAAAATTCATGGTGAATGAAAATGTTAGCCACACAACAAAAATAATAAAATAATTTGTTCTAGTAGCAGGAGGGCTGACTCATGAGCAGGGAACCATTTAATGACTTGGGGTTTCAGCTTTATATCTGAAATGCCGGTACTGGACTGTACATCCTCCCAAGCCCCCTTCCTTGCCCAGTATTCAACACCTCTATGATTCTAAGGATGCTGTTGCTCTATGATACCAAAGATTTTGGATACTAGACCCTCCACCATACTTTATACTTTTAGTTAATAACTTTTTTAGATCCATTTAACATCAATAATTATATATAACCTGAACTCATAATACTCTCCTTTAGACATGAAGAGCTAGCTGACTCTAACAAATTTTGGTTCCCCATGGACTAAAGCAAGTCTCTACTCAGCTTTGATGTGGACACTCAGGAGGGCCCATGCTCAGCCACTAGCCGCTTCAACACAGCAGTGGTAGGAATGACGATCTGCCAAGACGAGACAAGACAGGTGGGAAAAGGGGACGTCTCTGTACACACAGCTCAGCTCCACAGATTTGTCTGTTGAAAGAAATCTGAGAAATAACCTGCTGCCTCTTCTTCTCCTCAAGAAATCCTATGGGTCAGTGCCCTCGCCTCAGCCCACACCTGAATTAAAAAGATGCTGCAGTTTGTTTCTAGTAATTTCCCGCCAGGACATTTATCGATGAGACAATCGCAGCCAAATCCGATGGCACCGCCTGACCTGGTGCCCTTGTCGCCACCTCCCTTTGAACATTGATTGCTGCTGCTCACCTCATTAGACCCTTCTGATCAGTAGCCGCTGCCTACCCGAAGAAAATTCAGCTAATCCCTTTTTTGTTTGTTTCTTAGTTTTCTTTAAGCAAATGGAAGACAACGACCTTATTTTTGGAAGGACAAGTCAAACTTTCATGTCAGGGAAAGGAAATCTGCCCCCAGTCTCCCAAAAGCCTCCCAACTTTGCGTCTCCCTAGTAGACATGCATATTCTGCAGGGGTCAAGAGTCATTTATAAGGACAAAAGCGTGACTTCTTAGCACTGTTATCATCAGAGTGGCTAAGCTTGGAGCCAAGTGAAGTGGGGAAGGCAAAGAAATAGTGCTAGCTGTATTTTTCTCCTGGTTACAATGGGCTAATGTCTTATAATAGCTTCGAGTATGCAAATTTAACCTAATGCATGCACTAAGTGAATATTCTTGTTTGTTATTAATTGTGTGGCAATTCTTTACATCAGTTTGCTAACCCAAACACCCAAAGCTGCAACTGTGGAAGTAAAGGTGCATTTTACCTGTCAATGGAATGATTTGTATTTACACTAATTAAGTGTTTATATCTACACTAATATTAGCAAGCAATTAAAGCTAATTCTGGGCATTAGGTTACCGTTGATGGTCACTGCAACCTACACTTAGCAACCTGAGTGCAAATTACATGCCTGTAGATCTGAGGTCTTAACTGGCAACCAGATATGAACATTAGCTAACCCATAAATGCCTCTGGAATGTTGCACAACAATTTTTGCCAGTGGGGACTTTTCCAGGAAGCGTCATTGTCCTCAAAAGATTCCAAAGTTCTTGATATAGTTGGGATACTGGGCCCTGCTCAAATCTCACATTGAGTTGTAATCTCCAGTGCTGGAGGTGGGGCCTGGTTGGGGGTGTTTGGATCATGGGGGCAGATACCTCATGGCTTGGTGCTGTCTTTGTGATAGTGAGTTTTCCAAAGACCTAGTCCTTTAAACTTGAGTGGCACTTCCCCCTCTCTGTCGCTCTTGCTTTCACCATGTGAAGTGTCTGCTCCCACTTCACCTTCTGTCCTGAGTAAAAGCTCTTTGAGGCTAACCCAGAAGCCAGGCAGATGCAGGTGCCATACGTAGACAGCCTGCAGAGCCATGAGCCAATCAAACCTCTTTTCTTTAGAAATGACCTAGTCTCAGGTATTTCTTTTACAGCAATGCAAAAGTGGCCTAACATAGTTCTGCTTGACCCAAAACACATGAGGAACAACTGCTCTAAATTACAGTCTTTCCTGGGAGCAGGGTTTACATCACCACCTTCCTCTAAATTCTTAATTTTTCTAGTACTGAGCTTTGCTTGAAACATGCCATTGATAAGCTAAAATAGGGAAGCTTACAAATCCTAACTGTAATGAGTTCATTTAGCCTCGTGTCATTATTAGGAGAAACGATTATACGCCTATTTTATAGTGGAGAAAACAAATTCTTTAAGCAGCAAAATTGTTTGTGTAAGAAAAGTCATCCACTTGGTAAGGAATTATTTAAGATACCCTTTTCTGGAAACATTGACAAGTAATATAATAAGCTACTGGCTCAAATAACACACCCTAGTTTGTGAGAAATACAGCGTTGAAACTCCATTGTGCACTGTGATGTAATGAAAAGATCAGGGACTCGGAGGAGAAGGTTTGGGTTTTAGTTCTGGCTCTGATATTTCCTAGGTGTGAGATTTGGGGCCAATCTAACATCTGCAGTCTAGAGTTGGAATGAGAACCAAAGGTGATGACAGATGTGAAAGCTCTTAGTAAAACATAAAGACTATCTAAATGTTAGTTATTAATGGTATTTTCGAAATGAGCATGCACGTTAATGCCATTATCAAAGGTCAAAGGGAAGTGGACCTCTTCAAGAAGCAGTGAAGCGGAGGCTGCTATAGAGCATGAATGTTTCATGGGAGGGATGAGTTTTCTGTAATAATATCCACTGTGACCTTCCCCGCAGCCTGGCAGGCAGCTGAATGCTATATCACCATTGATATTAACACATCATCAGGAAGGCGACTTTCATGTAGACGAGAAGCATTCCAAAATGGCTGCAGTTTAACCTTATCAGATGAGAAGACAATGGGATCAACTATTTAATAAGAAAAATCAAGGAAACTCCAACTGGAGAGTTATGGCTACTGCAGGGATCGTGTCTTTATCTACAACTGTTAGATTGTTAGGCTGTAACCAAGGGGAAATGCACAAGTTAGACCTGTACAGAGGAGAGGAAAGTTTTATGAGATGAAGAAAAAAATATATATTCAGTGTATCTTTTCTTTCATACCAACTTTATACCTGAACTTTAGAACCCCTTAATGAAATTCCATTTAATAATACAACATATCTACATGATACTCAGCAAACTTCATTATAAAAGAATAAAATAAGGAATAAAAAGAACAACTGTTTCTCTTACTGGTTAAAATGTTACAAGTACATAATGGACATTTCCCACGTGTGGTAGCGAGCCTCCAGGATGGTCTCAATGAGCCATACAAACGGAAGACATTGTTCAAAATAATTTTAAGTCTCATCAACTGGATGGAAATACAATTAGCATATTTGAAGTATTGGCAGTTGAGGATGATATTGAGGGATGGTACTGAAGCAGCAGGACTTTCTCATATGCATGTCTTCCTCCCCAGTCACAGAGCGCGAGCAGCACTCCCTAGCCATTCGCAATTTGTTGTTGTTTTTATTTTATTTTATTTTATTTTTTTAGGTATTACCCTACTGCTGAGCTCTGAGGCATGACTAGGGAATCAATACTAGAGGTAAGAAATGGTTCATCAAACCTGGACTGATTTTTTACCTGATTGTAATTCCAGAACAAGTGGGGAGAAGAGGGAAGAATACTGCTGGGTTTATATTCCTGAAGGAACTGGAGAATTCCTACACATTTGCTCTGCCTGCAATGAGCCACAGCTTCCTGACTCCTATTGCCGGGTGGCCACAGTCCATAGGTCCTGAAAGCAGGACCTATCTTGGCACAGATGTACAACAGTCTATTTCTGTGCCTCCTCTCATCTCATTCCCCCCTTTACCATCTTCTCCCCTCCTCCTTCCCTTCTACTTCGTCTCAATTACAGGTATTCTTATTAGAATTTAATAAGAATTAAATTTAATTTATTTAATAAGAATGGAAACTTATGTAATTAAAATAATTTAAATATATCATAAGAGTGAATTCATTGAGTTTGCTGTTAAGTAATCACTTAATACTCACCACTTTACTATTTCCATAATATCCTCAATATTGAATTTCTACATATTCCTCAATATGGGGGATCTAATGATTATTCCTATTTTATAGAAAAGACAACCATAGTCCTTACAACAAAATGAAAGATACAGATTTGAAATGAAATCTACAGTCACAGAAGCAGGAACCTTAGCCACCATGTCATGATCAAGATCCTACTTTACAGCTTTTAAGCCAGAGCCTTAACAAGACCCTAAACCATTCCCAGTGCAGGTTTTGCTAAACAGTCTAGTTCCTGATTGCTCCAGCTCTGTTCCCATGCCTTGTCTTTCCTTTCCTGATTTTCTACCTCATTCTTTTCATTTTTTTCCCTCAAATAACTGCATTTCTGTTGCTGAGTCTAGGGCTCAGCTCCCAATCTGAGAGACACTGCTAATCCTGCCTCCTCAGCCCAGCCCCAGCTCCTTATTTCTGAAATGTTTGCCCTCAGGCTCCTCAGAGATGCTTGCTGGTGCTTATAGAAACTACAGATTTCCATAAATAATACATACCTTTCCAAGTACAGATGGGATATGTGCTATTTAGACTACAGAGCAAGTAATAACATATACAATAGGTATATTTAAAATTCAAATTTCATTCATACTCAAATTTCATGTATCTAAAATACAAACAATAATTTTAAAATATTTGGAAAGAGATGTTAATAAAATATTAAATGCTAAACTCTTCATGATATAGTTAAAACAGTATAGTATTTAAGGGGAGATTTTTTAAAAAT
This sequence comes from Trachypithecus francoisi, assembly GCF_009764315.1. Lineage (NCBI taxonomy): Eukaryota > Metazoa > Chordata > Mammalia > Primates > Cercopithecidae > Trachypithecus > Trachypithecus francoisi. The sequence goes on along the minus strand of NW_022681473.1, from coordinate 119,724,877 downwards.
TTAAAGATTAAAAATTAATGAGCTAATCATCTACTAAAGTCATTAGAAAAGAACAACAGAGTAAACCCAAAGAATATATAAAACAAAGGCATAATTAAAAATAAGAGAAGAAACTACTTAGAAAACCAATAAAAATCCAAGAGAATTCACAAAGCTGAGCAGTAGCTCTCTGAAAAGAACAACAAAACTCTTACGCCTCCCTTAACATAGATTAAGAAAGAAAGACAGGAAAGGTATAAACAAGCAATAAGAGGAATACAACACATTGGTATATGGTAATAAATTCAGCAGTGTGTTTTAACAAGAATGACACTTGCTAGTAAATCTGAAAACAAGGAAATATATAAAGAAATAATTAAAGCACGGAAAATCAAATTATACATGTGATGTTTAAAACAAAATGTTACCAGAAGTTTAAAAACTTAACAACCATAATTAGACAGAAGAATTTACAGGTGAGTCCTAACACTAATGCCAGATACAGATAACTCAAAAGCTAAATGAAATGTTTCAGAGAGGATAAAAACAGGAAACGCTCCACAGATCACTTGCTGATCTAGAACTGCCTTGATTCAAAACCAGAAGAGGATCATACCAGACAGGCAAATTAGAGGTCATTCTCACATATAGGGAAGGAAAAATCCTCAGGTAAACATTAGCAAATTAAGTTCAAAGGTATATTTTTGTCTTTTTAAAATAGTACAGTGGCTTTAGAGAGCAAGAAAAGATACTTTAAAAATCCAAGAATGTATTTTTTTTTTTTTTTAATGACAGGAATTTTATCTCAGGAGTGCAAAGTTGGTTTAAGTTCCAGAGATGTATTAGATATACTAGATAACATGAATGGAGTCACCTCTGGTATTTGAAGGACAATGTAAACCAGCTTTTCAAACTTGGATATGCATATTGTTCCCCTGGCTCTCTGGTTAAATGTAGATTCTGGTTTAGTAGGGCTGGGGGAGGGCCTGAGACTCTGCATTTCTGGGCACCCGGGGGAGACTGCTGCTGCTGCCCTATCTGCTACATGCTGAGAAGCAACAATGTAGAAGGAACAGATTTCCATTTCCGTCAGGAGCTCTTCTCCAACCCATTCCAGAATACAAATACAAGCTCACCCAACCTCCATGTATTTTTGTCTGAGGTATTCTCCTTAAGCCAGGTTCTGGATGTAATTAGTAGATTTATTCACTGAATTCCTTAAATGTTTAATCAACTTTGAGGGAAAAAAATCGCTGTTTTTTATGTCAAAGAATACAGAATAACTATTTAATAAAATATGATAAATTCATGATGGAAACTAAAAGAAAACCATGAATCTTAAAGGGGATTCCTTAACTTCAAAAAGGACATTCACCAAAAGTATATGGCAAATTTCCTATTTAATGGTCAAAATATTAGAGGCAATCACTTTAAAGTCGGAAACAAAGCAATGATGCTTATTCGCACTGCCTCATTCAGCACTGAGTTGGAGATCAGAGTCGGCACAGTGAGACAGGACAAATAAATGAAGAGAGTAAGGATTAGAAAAAACAACAAACTGCCTAATGATATGATTAGCTGTGTAGGAAATCCAGGTGAATCTAATGATTAATTAGAATTAATATTTGAGTTTAGAAAAGTTACTGAATATAAGATGAATAGAGAAATATCAATTAAATTTTAAAATGTGAACTGTACACAAACAAAAAGATTAAAGAGACACTATTTACAAATAACAACAAAAATAGAGTTTGTGAGAATGACTGTATAAAACATGTACAAGAGATTTACAGCAAAAATTACAAAACTCTCTTGAAAATCAAAAAAATGAGACCTAGATAAATGAAAGCATATAACATGTTCATGGGCAGAGAAATACAACATCATAAATATATCAATTCACAGGAAAATATTTTATTTTTAAAAGTATATACTTTTAAAAATATTTTAAAAGTTTTATTTAATACAACTTCCGTGACAATATCAAGAGAATGTTGCGTGGTACTAAAAGTTAATTTTAGAGCGATGAACAAAGTATCGCAAATAATCAAGATGAACTTGAAGGGTAGAATCCGGGGACTCATCCTACCAGATACCAAAATGCATTTCAGAGCTACGGGAATTAAGATAGTGTGGAATGGGTCCCAGAAAGACAGATGAACGAACAGAAACCCATAAAAGCCCAAGACAGAACCACACCAAATGGAAACCGGATTAAGGAAAGAAATAACATTGCAGATTCCTGTAATCAACAAATGCTGCCAAGGCCCCTGTCTCACATCACACACCAACATCAATTGCAGATAGATTAAAAAGCTAAATACCAAAAGCAACACTTCGCCATTATTAGAATACAAATACAAGAGGGTATTTTTTATGTTTTCAGGTAGGAAATTATTTTTTATACAAACACAAATGCACATCCACAAACTCATCAAGGAAGATAAAATTTTAGTTTATTTAAAGAAAAATAATTCTCTACAAAAAAAGAAGACATCAAAAAATGTAAACACGAGACAGAGGCTGGGAGAAAAAGTTTGCAACTGCAATGCATATAAAAAAGAATTCGTATCAAAAATGTGAAAAAAAAGAGAGAGAGAATGAAATCCTTACCAACCAATAAGAGAAACAAGAAGAAAGAGCTTGGTAGGAAAAGCAGGCAGTTCACTAAGAGGAAAATGAAATGGCTGATAAACACATAAAAGGTCACTCAATCACACTAGCAATCAGGAAAATACAAATTAAAACAACAGTAAGATATCATTATATACCCAGAAAATTGCCCATTCACATGCAGTCTAGTGAGGTTTTAAACTGGTAAAAACCATTTTATTAAGCAATTTGGCAATATTTAGAAATGTTGAAGGTGCTTTTAACCTACCCCCAGTAATTCCTGCTCACACGTGCAGAAGCTGCATACTTACATGTTTATTGCAGCATTGTTTGTATAGGCGGAACAACCCAAAGGTCTTGCAATGATGGAGAACCAAACAGTGGTAAGAGTCATAAAATGGATTAAAATGAATGGGTGGTCTGTCTGTCTAAGAGGAATACATCACATCTCAGAAACATGAAGTTACATAAACAAGGCAAGTAACTGAATAATCTAACCAGACTGAGATCATTCATAGTAGTTCAAAATCATGGAGAACAATATTATAGTTTATTTAAACACATATGAATGCACTAGGGAAGAAAAATGTGATAACTTCAGAATTTTGGGTACCTCTGGAGAGAGGAGACACGAGCAGGGAAAATGGATTTAGAGAAGAATAAACAGGTGGATTCAGTTTACATGTAATGTTGTGTTTCTCTAATAATAATGTGTGAAATAAATTTGGCAAAAATATTAAGACATGAGGAAAGTTGGTAGCTAGCAACTTTTTTAGTGTTCATCGTATTTTCCTATATGTTTGGAATATTCATATGAGAAATTTTGTTTTTCATTTTTTGTTTATTTGTTTTTGAGACAAAATCTCACTGTCACCCAGACTGGAGTGCAGTGGTGCCATCTTGGCTCACTGTAACCTCTGCTTCCTAGGTTCAAGTGATTCTCCTGCTTCAGCCTCCCGAGTAGCTGGGATTACAGACATAAGGCACCATGCCCGACTAATCTTTGTATTTTTAGTAGAAACGAGGTTTCACCATGTTGGCCAGGCTGGTCTTGAACTCCTGACCTCAAGTGATCTGCCAGCCGCAGCCTCCCAAAATGCTGAGGTTACAGGCATGAGCCACTTTGCTTGCCCTCATATTAGAAATTTTGATAGTAAATTTAATGAGGTTTGCCTAAAACATTTTGGATTTTCATACTCAGTGGTTGATATGCTCAATTAATATACTTCTGTTGCAATGTCTTTTTCAAAAAGGTCAGTTCAAGATTTTTTTGCCCTGGATGCCTTGAACATGCTTAGTAGATAATGTTCATTTTTAGGTCACCTCCAGGAGTCAGCAGATTCATGGACACCATATTTTATGGGAGACTACTGCCTCTCGGAGCTCTACTTACCACACCACATTTTCTTAATACGGTAAATCAAACGGAAACCACAGCTTGCAAAACTTGCTGCAATTTGCAACAGATAAACTCTATGGAACCATGACACACAACACAAACACTGTAAGCTCAAAATGTTTTAATAAGAGCTCATTCAGACCCTTATAATCCAAATAAGACAATAGAAAAACTGACTTAACCATACCTTCTCATGGACTCATGTTCCAAAGAAAAGACCACCATCTGTTCCAGCAATTAAAATGGTTGGCAAGATCTGACCAGTTCCTGCTCAGAAACTTCTGCCCTAAAACCACCTTGTGGCTCATCCCAGCCATCAGAGCTCTGCAAAGGAGCCCCCTAATCTCTGACTCCACTGAGGCTCTCTCAAGGTGCTGCTTGCTCATGCACTGCAAGTTGGGTTAACTGGTTTTGTAAGATCCACAGGTTTCTCTGGTCGTATTTGAATAGGAATTTGACAGTAGTGGGGAAACAAATTTGGAATTCGCCCGTTCTAGTGTGGCTCCTGCCTAATGGCTGTTGGGCATCTCTTGCCACTTTCTTCCTGCTTTGTGGCCGTGGCTTGACCCTCCTGAATCACAGATTTCTGAGTGGGACACGCTCTTTCAGTCCCCAGGCCTCTGCCACTCCTGCTCGTTCCGCTGTAATCCCCGTCCCTCCTCCGTTCCCCACGCTGACTCCAGTCACTCTTCACTCAGCTCAGGAGGCTCTTCCTCGGGAAAGTCGTCACGGTCCCTCTACCTGCAGGACAGACCCCTCAATGGGGTTCCCTTAGTAACTTGTGCCTCCCTATCTGATAGCAGTTATCACACCCATATTTCCATTTTCGGTTTTCTTATCTGTCTCTTACCCTAGATCAGCATTTCTCTTCCTTGACTGTACATTGGAAATACTGGGGAATGTTAAAAAAGTATTGTGACTTATTAGTTTGGGGTATGGCCTGGGTATCAGGAATTTTTAAAGTGCCCAAGTGATTCTTGTGTGCTGCCAAGGTTGGAGATCACTGTATTCCATGGTAAGCTCTTTGAGTGCAAAAAATGATCTTGTGTGCCATTGTAGCTCTAACACCTAGCACACAGTGCTGAACATTTAATACATGTTTATTGAGGAAATGGGAGGTCACTATGGAGAACCACATTCTGATTCTGATGTGAAATACACCACCAGCTTACTGTGTCACTATATTTGGCAACAGCACTTGGCAGTACTTCCCCAAACAATAAGTATAACTCAATTACAGAATTATTACAATTTATTATAGTTATTGGTTTCATACTTCAGTCTCTCTCCCTGCAGGACTTTGAAGAGAGGAACAACATCCTAGTCATTTTTATGTCTCCAGAGCCAAGAACAGTCCATGACCTATAAAATGTCTCAAAAATCTATGTAACTGACCATACTACTACTAAAGCATGTAACTGACCATAAATTGAATTATCTCAGTTTAAAGTAATCACTGAAAACCTCAAGTGGGTCTTATACTGCTGGAAGACCATACTTTCCCACCAGTTCATTCACCATCTCAGTCCTCAAGATGAACATTTTCATTTCACACCTTCTCTCATCCTCCGCCTCTGACATTCCCTCCATCATTCTCAGATTTGCCCGATGGCCTCACCTCCTCCTTCACTGAGAAAAATAAAACTGTTCAGAAGAGCACTCCCAGGGTCCGGCTGTCCTGCATCTGTACCTCCAGGTCCTCCAGCGAGCCACCACCAGATCCCACACCATCTAATGCAGGATGGAAGACATGGCTTTGTTCAGTTTCACATTCTCTCCTGGGGGTCATTCCCATCAACATATAAACATGTTCTTCATTTTTAGGTCACTTCACTTCTTTAAAATACACCTCTTTTTTTTTTTGGACAGGTGTCAGTTTTTCCTCCCCTCTGTAGAAAGAAAAAAACTCACAAAAATTGTCAATGTTAAGGTCCTATCCATCTCTTCAGATTCTTCCTTAAATTTTCTTTTGCTCTCACATCTGAAAATGGACTCAAGGTTGCCACTGAGTTTCCTGTTTTCAAATCTCATGGTCGATCCTCAGACCTCCTCTTACTTGGTCCATTGGCAGCATGTGATACAGTTGATCACTCCACCTTCCATGATGTGTCTTCCTCACATGGCTTCCAGGAGAACATGCTCTTGGTTTGTCTCCTGAGGGATTTTCCTGTACAGTGTCCTATTCGGTGTCCTCATTTACTCACCTACTCCTTAATATTGGAGTTCCTAAAGGATTGAATCCTTAGCCCTTTTTCCTTTTCCCTTTCACTTCCTTGGAGATCTGATTTGGCCTCGTGGCTTTAAATAGCATCTATATGACAGCTTCCCAATGCATGTGCCTGGTACATGCCTGAGTCGCAGGAGTGTATATGCAATCGCCTACTCTGAACTCCACCTATGTCTAACAGATACAGCAAGTGCAATGTCCTTAAAGCTGAAGCCCTGACCTGAACTCCCCAACACAGCCTTCATCATCTGTCTCAGCTGATGGCAAGTCCATCCTCCAGTTGTCCAGGCCAGAAGGCTTGTAGTCAGGTCTGCTGCCTCCTCCCTGTCTCGAATACTCAAAATTCAGTCCTTTTGGAAGTCATGTGTCTCTCTACCTTGGAAATGCCTCTAGAAACTGACTGTTTCCCAATGGTTCACTGCTACCACCCTGGCCTGAGCCACAGATCTGGGTCAGATCTCCCATCATTTTCATACAACAATTTCCATACTGTTCTCCCGACAACTGCATTTGCTCACACCCATTCAAATCTAGTTTCAACATAGCAGCCAAATAATCCATGATTCTTTTCAAGTGTACATTAAATTCTTTCACTCTTTTGGGCAAAACCCTCCAGTGACTGTCAGAGTAAAAGTCTATGTTCTTATGGTGACCTATACGTCTCCTTTTCTGGTGTCCTATTATCTTACTTCCTTAATTCCTACTAATCTCCCCTGACTCACTTAGCTCCAGCCACACTGCTGACCTTGCTGCACACTGAGCAGGATAGCATGGCCTGAGAGCTTCTGCCCTGGCTGCTTCTTCAGGTGGACTTTCTTTCCCTGGACGTCCCCCAACTCACTTCCTCATCTCCTTCACATATTTGCTCTAACATCAGCTTATAAATGATACTAACCTCAAATATCCTGTTAATATTGCAACCTGCCCTGGTCCTGAAACTCCCAATTCTTTAATCCATTTCTGTTATATTTTTTTACCTAACCACTTACCTTAAAATATACAGGCTAGGGGCAGTGATTCACTTTTGGAGGCCTAGGTGGAGAGATCACCTGAGGTCAGGAGTTTGAGACCAGTCTGGCCACTAAAAATCTAAAAAATTAGCTGGGTGTGGTGGTGTGCACCTGTAATCCCAGCTACTCAGGAGGCTGAGGCAGGAGAATTGTGTGAACCCGGGAGGCGGAGGTTGCAGTGAGCCGAGATCACGCCATAGCACTCCCGCCCGGGTGACACTGCGAGACTCCATCTAAAAAAAAGATTATTTACTTATTACATTTATCATTGATTGTCTGTCCACTCTTCCCTTGAGAATCTAAACCCAAAGAGGGCAGGAATATTTGCTTCATTCATAGATGCACACAAAGCACCTCCAAGAATACCTGGTACACAGTAGATGCTCAGTGGATTTTTTTGAATGAATGAATGAATGAGTGAATGATGGAATGTATTTTTGTATTCTTATTCTATAGTTTGTATTCTATTCTTTTCAAAACCTAATAAACTCCCTCTTTGTTTTATCTATCCAGTTCCAATATCTTCTATCAGATCAGTTTGAGTGCGCATATTACATTGTATGCACACACAACCATGAATTTTTACCTTCCTCCCCCGTTCCATATTTTCCATTGATCACTTCCATATTGACCCTGGATACTGGCGCTTTGCCTACACTATCTCCAATCTCACAACAACATCAAAAGACAGACATTATTATATCCCTGTGGAAAATGCGGAATTTGAAGCTCAGTGGGATTTAGCAATTTGCTACGCAACTAATACATGACATCAGGAATTGAATCCACTATTTTCCAACCAAAGCCATTGCTTTGACCTTTTAACGTCTGCTACCCCCATAGATATGTGAATCACTAAGAAGGCGCACACTCGGCTGCACTATTTTTGTGTTTCCCACCAGTACTTAATATAACATAGGCTGGTCCTTCAGGATCGTTGACCGGAGTCCTGACACACATGACAAAGCCCGACTTCCGGGATGAGTGATCACTGAGCATGCGCAGGACCTGTGCTGTCTACACCCCGCCCCCTGCAGCCGGGATGCTGGAACCGAGTCAAATCCTTCCAGTTTTTACCTGATGTAGAAATAAATAAATAAATAACTGTGAAAAAAATCCAATCTCTGTTTGGAGGCACTAAATCCCCTCTCCTTTCCAGATGGCTGGGAGATTTTTCCCAGGTGGTAAATATATTATTAAGAACTCATTTCACCGTGAAATTGACTATTCAAAACACAGACAGAAGTTAATATATTAGGACAACCTGTCTGAAAACCCGCGTCAGAGAAAATTTATTTTGGTTTCGTATAAAACCTGGTATTATACACAACCTCTTTCGAGTTCAGGCAGTTAGAGTCATCTCCAGTTAGAACATGTGTTCCCACGTCAGGGCAGGCAGCCGCAGGGAGCCACATCTCCCGGGGAAGACCCGGGGGTCCCCCGGCGTGGGGCCTCGCATCACGGCAGGCAGCCAGGACTGCTCTCCCGCAGCACCACGCATAGCCCTGGGGTGCACAGGAAACCTTTTCCCTCCGGGAGTTGGGGCCCATTAAAAAACCTTTGGCTGGGCTTGTCTAGGACAGCTTGAAACGGAGGATTCGAGACCACCCAGGCCAAATGGAGCAGAACGATTATTATTCCTTAAGGGTGATCTGTTTCATCTTAGAAAAACTGTGTTAATCGCAAAGTAGAAAAGGGGTTCTCAATGAGCACCCAATTAGATGTGAATCTCCTAAATATGAACTCACTCTGGACTCACTGTGCAATAACTAGGCTACTTTCTTAGATTACAAAGACAATCACTCCAGTCAGCCACAGTCTATCAGTGAATACCCAAATTATAATGAGAAGAGTGGTTTAGGATTTTCACAATATCTTAGAACACATTGGCCTTAGGAATCACTAAATACTTAATTGAAGGGATGGGGGTCAGAGAAGGTAGGGGAGAGGAGGTACCTTTTGGACTGCTCTCTGACAAAGGGGAAATGTGGTAGATGCCTGTGTGGAAATGCTGATCATGAAGTGGCTCCCACCTACTTCGCTCTTGACACCAAAATGGCTTGAAATGTATCCATTCCCTCCCCTCCAGAGTTTTTTATGTTAATATGTATGTGCTTGTTTTCCTGTACCTTGACTCTTGTTTTAAGTTTTGTCAGTAATCTAAAGTTTAAGGACAAAGTGCAAAATAATTCAGAGCTTAAGTGCACTTGGGTTCTTTTCCAGCCTCAAAAGAGACTTTCCTTTTGTTTTACAAAGGATCCCTTCAGGAGCGGCAGCTTTATTACTAATCACACTGGATTGGTGATACATCGCCAGGAGCAAAATCAAACTGACACCTAAATAATGTCTATTAAAGAATTTCTTAATTTAGTCAATTATTTTGATCCAACTAATTACTCAGTTAAATAAGAATTCATGCAAACAACTGCCTAGATTTTTTTCTGTAAAATCAGTTCCAGAGTAATTAGTAAACCAGTAATTAATAAACCCCTGAGGAATGAAACCATTTTTCACATGTTTAAAGTAAACAAAACATCCCTTATTGGGTAACTGACTTCTGCAGCAACTCAATAAAGGTCCAACCACTCATGACATGGAGAGAAGCATACAGAGGGGAATGTGCTCATTGGAAAAGCAGAGGTTGAATTCCTAGGTTCAAATCAATTGCATACTAGTGTAGATAATAAACAAATTGATTAATATGATTTAGAAAACATTAATTCATCCCTTCATTCATATGTCAAAATCCACTGTCTATATACAGTATTCCAGGCACTGTGCTACACAATTACATATACAAATGAGAATTTCCATAGCAAATCTTTTAATTCCTTCCCTATTTAGATCCAAGAAGATTTAAAGGAGGCCTACAAGATGAAAGAGCAAGAATTCCGGCTTGGAGAAGCTGTCGAACTAGTTCAACAGAATTAGAATTTCATGAGAAACCTTGGGGACCAGAAGAATAAGCAGGAAATATAAGGTGGTAAATAACCTAATTAATTTTAAGAAAAGTTTTGTTGAAACATTACATATATATAGAAAAAATGAGCACATCATAAGCATACAGCGTGATAAGTATGCGCATGGTAAACACAACCGCATCGCTACCAGCAGCTAAAGAAATTGAAAATGACGTGTCCTCAGAAGCGTCCTATTCTTGCAGCCTGTCTTCATTCTCTAAAAGTAGCCCTGTCCTGACTTTCATGACTGGATCAGTTTTGCCCATTTTTACTCTCTGTATAAACAGAATCATTTAGTATAAATTCTTCAGTGTCTGACTTCTTTTGCTCAACATTGTATTTGTGACACTCTTCTATGACATGTGTATGCTGTCAGTTTTAGTGTTTTAGAATATTCCATTGGGTGGCTAGGTCCCCATCCATATATCCATTTGACTGTTTATGTTTGTGTTGCTTCCAGTTTGGAGTTAAAGCAAATATTGCATCTATCAACACTTTTGTATCATGTCTTTTGGTGCATGTATACAGCTATGCTTGGGAAATCTATGCTGAGAGGAACAATGAGAGATTCTGTAATTAATAGCTCTAAATATTTTTCCAAAATGTTTGTACCAGTTAGGTTTCAGCAGCAAGGTATGAGAGATCTAGTTAATCCACATCTTCACCAGCACTTAGTTCACCAGCACTTAGTATTGCCAGTTTTTTTAATGTTACCCATTCTGATGGATATATAGCAATATATCATCATGGTTTAAACTTACATTTCCCTAATGATTAGTGAGGTTGAGTCCTTTTACAAATTTTTGATCACTTTGTGAAGTGCTTATTTAAATCTTTCTTCTATTTCGATTGAATGTCTGTCTTCATATTTTTGATTTGTAGGAGGTATTTATACATCCTAGAGATAAGTCTTTTGTCTTATATGTATCATGAATATCCTAGCTACTCAGACTAGAAAGCTTACAAGTGATCCCAGCAACATTCTCGATGGCACTCGTTTACTGTCATAGACTCCACAGTACACATACAACACACATGTATTTGGCAATTTTCAAACAGAAATATCTTCAGATCTGAGCCCAAAGACACATGTTAAATCTTGGTAGAAAACAAATAATAGGTATCTACCATCTCCTAAAAGTTCCTGTTCTGCTTATAATACATCCAGCCTCCAGAGTGTAAGCCCCATGAGGACATGGACATTAGCTGAACTTCTTTGCTGCTGCATTTTTCAGTATTGAGAACAATACTGAACACATAGTAAGAATGCTAAAGCTGTTTGTTGAATGAACTAATGGCCATGGTTACAATGGTGGTGACCTCTCTCAGAGGATTTTAGCTACCTGACCCCTGACCATAATGAATATCAACTCCACTGCATTCGTTAGACATTAAAGAAGAAATGTTTTAGGTCACATATCCAATGGGAGGCAGTATAGCATGGTGATCTAAATTATGAGCTACAGAGCAAAAATGCCTAGACTGGATCATGGCTCTAATACTAAAGTAGCTGTGTGAACTGTGTTTAGTGACATAATCCCTCTGTGCCTCAGATTCCTCATGTGTAAAGCACAGATAATAATCTTACTATCCCACTATGTTGCTGTGCAGATTTTATATATATATATATATACACACACATATACATACATATATACACACATACGTACATATCTACACACATGCACACACACACATATATACACTATTATGAGGATTCTTGGCTTATAGTGATGATGATGATTATGATGATGGTGTTGGGGGTGATGATGAGGGTAACAGGGATGATTAGGATGATAGGGACCACAACCGAAGCTCCACATCGTCAGATCGTATTCTAATTACTCACAGCTGCAACCCCAAGCACAGTGCCTACCACATGAAAACAATTCAGTAAACACTTATTCACTGAGTAAAAGATAAATCAGTAATCAGTTAAATGCAGAAACCATGGAATTAAATCAAAGAAATGGCCGATAGGTCATAGTTAAGGCCATAGGTGTGGAAGGGAGTGGGCATTGGGAAATTACAGAGTGAGAAGGGAGAAGGCCCTAAGCCTGATTACTACTGAATTTCAACTGTTAAAGCCAGCTCAACGTACGTGAGTATGGTGGGCCCTGAGCCTCCCTATTCTGAGTAGCACCGTGGCAGAGAATTAAACGGAGACTAAACAGAGGCCAAGGGAGAAAATGAACAGAAACCGATGAACAAAGGAAAGAGAAGATATCAGGATAAAGAAGAGACTGTATTTATGCCAGATTTTCTCCCTACCTCCACCTCATCCCCATGCCATGAGGCTATGTAAGCTTTTCCAGAACTTAGATGAGTCCTAAGTGGAAATGGAGAATACCACAGGGTGGGGAGAAGAGCAAGTAGAATTTATAAAAATTCCAAGAAAAAAGTCTTAGAAATGAAGATTTCTGTCATTGGGCAAAATAAAGTCTTGAAACAGAAATTGAGTTGGTACAGGAAGCAAAAGGAAGTTACCTTTCTTGCATAATAGAATTTGAGACCTTGAATATTGCATCCCTCCATCTTCAACCACTAGGCTATCCTGCCTCCTCGGAAGAAAAGAGGCCGAGTCCCTTCCTTTAGGGCACAGGGCCTAATGGAAAACATGGCAGGGTTAAGGAGAGAACCAACCAAGAACCACCGTGTGTTCATGTCACTGAATACTATTTTAAAAGACTTCAATTCATGATGATTGTGTCATTCAGCCTTGACAGTCACGTCCTGACTCATGTGTGAGCTAGAGATGCACTCAGTCTCCTGAGCTGGCTTCCCCCATGAGTGTCACTTTGTCACTTACTGGCTGTGTCACTTTCCATCCCTTTGTCACTTACTGGCTGTGTGACCTTAGGGAAGGCATATAAACCTCTCTGTGCTTTAGTTTTCTTCCCTGTAAAACAGGGATACAATTAGTATCTAATTCATAGTGTATGCTGGGGGTTACATGGAGTAGTGCATGTGAAGCACGTAGCACATTTCCTGGAGCATATTAAGTGTCTGCCAATTGTTAGATATTGATAGCAATAGAAAGTGAATTAGTCACAATGACAAAGCTAGGAAATGTCAGAGTGTGCTGTAAAACTCAGGCCTATGTGACTGCAAAGTTCACCTTTCCACTGCACCGCAATTCTTCAATACAAAACTCACACAATATAGCTAAGTAAAACGTGAACAGGTAAAATCTAAATATGTGGTGAGAACTATATATAAACTTCTGTTCAAAATACATCCAATAGGATACATTTTGTGAGCTTAATGTTTTCTAGGCTAGTTACTATTGTAGAGAAAAACTTTATTTTATGGGTATTAATGACAACTCTAATTCTACCATGTTATAAATATTTTATTCACTCTATGAGCAAATTAGTTCATAATTAGTAAAGGAGAAATCTCATTACAACTAATACCTTACAACAGAGCAGCCTAAATTATATTTTAAAATTAGCATATCATTTGGATAGAACTTAACAGTTTTTAAAGTGTCCTTGTCTATACATATATTTAATTGTGTGTTTATGTGCATACATATGCACATACATACATATACACATACACTTCCCTCAATTTATCTCCAATGTGACTCTGGAAGGAGTTACTATTATTTTCCTCACTTTACAGCCAAGGAAACTGAGGCTTAGAAAGCCTTCATCAATCATCTGAGGCCATGGAATTAGAAGGGAGGGACCCAGAACCCCAGTTGCCAGACTCTCCAAGCTGAGGGTGAAGTCAAGATTAATTTTCATAGGCTACTGGGATTTATCACAACAAAATGTGTCCTGTATTGGGATTAAAATTAAGACTTACAGTAAATTTTTTACTGCTAGTGAGCCTTTAGAATCATGATTCCTTTTTACCATCAAAAAACAAATATACAGGTCAAAGCCTCCTCAGGGTATCCATGGTTTTTTTTCTTAGAAGTGAGGTTTCTTTGTAATGATTGCTTTGCCTAACATCACACGCTCAGTCCCCTGGCTGTTGAGACTGAATTTGGTCTCTCAGACTCTGACATTGAGTTAGCAAGTGAAAAAATTACTCTGAACCCTTGAGTGAGAACAGGAAGCATCATGCATACATATGACCTCTGTTTTTTTTCTCTTCTAACACCTGGAATTTGACCTGAGTGTTTACGCTTGCTTTTGAGTGTGTGTGGCGTGCTTTTATGGGTGATTAGGGAGTTTGAGTAGGTTTTGGAATGAACTGCTTTCTTTTTGTCCATCCATCTGTATGCAGAAAAGCTTCCACTGTAAGAGAATAGACTAAGATTGGTTTTATTATTTTGCATATATATGTACTAGGCTTTTCATAAATATATTATATATATATAATTACATATGATGAAATTAATGTTGGGAGAATTAATTAATTTGGGGTTAATTTTGGGATCTTTTATGCTGTTATGAATATTTAAAGGACTCATAAACCCTGAGATAATCTGAACACTGGCCTAGTCAAAGAGTGGTCAAGTAAAATTCAGTCTCTTTACTTTAGATCCAATGTCAAAGTATCTGCTACCTAATTTTTACAGAAAAGTAATAGCATGAACACAAATCCAGAAGACTTTCCCCTAGAATTTATGGAGTGGCTTTTCAAGAGAAAGCTATTTGCTACATAAGCTTTCAGACCTAAAAAGTTTACACATTTAGTAATTTGGGACTGGGAGGTTTACGTAGTGGCACGAACACTGTACAAATTGCTTGGAGCCCTGATCTTCTGGAGGTTTGGAGAAGTCACTAGACTCAGGCTGGGACTCCCACTAGAATGCACACGTGACCCAGCCTGGTTCTGGTGTGTGGATGGCACAGGCTAAGATTTAGGGCTGTGCTCTGCCATTTTCCAGCCATGAGGACATGGGCATCTCATCTGTTTCATGGATGGGTTTGCTTATCAGCAAAAGCAGATACTAGTCCTTTCTCATATCTGTGCTGAGACTTCAACATGGATCAAATTTGTTAATATGCCTTGTAAGCAAGGGCAAACTACAAAAATTTAGTTGTTTATTAAATTTCATACATGTAGACCTGAAAAGGAGCCTTCCAATGTTTAGGATGCTATTATTATTAATTTTAAAAGTGAGTCCCAGGAAGTCCTAGCCACAGCAATCAGGCAAGAAAAAGAAATAAAAGGCATCCAAATAGGAAAAAAATAAGTCAAACTATCTCTCTTTGCTGATGATGTGATTCTATATGTAGAAAACCCCAAAGACTCTACCAAATGATTTCTTGAACTGATAAAGGACTTCAGTAAGTTTCAGAATCCATATACAAAAATCAGTAGCATTTCTATACACCAATAACATTCAAGTTGAGAGCCAAGTCAAGAATGCAATCCCATTTACAATAGCTGCAATAAAATAAAATAAAATATGTAGGAATGCAGCTCACCAAGGAGGTGAAAGATATCTACAAGGAGAACTACAAAACATTGCTGAAAGAAATCAAAGAGGACACAAACAAATGAAAAAACAGTCTATGCTCATAGATTTGAAGAATCAATATTGTTAAAATGGCCATAATGTCCAAAACAATCTACAGATTCGCCGGGCGCAGTGGCTCAAGCCTGTAATCCCAGCACTTTGGGAGGCCGAGACGGGCAGATCACGAGGTCAGGAGATCGAGACCATCCTGGCTAACACGGTGAAACCCCGTCTCTACTAAAAAATACAAAAAAACTAGCCGGGCGAGGTGGCGGGTGCCTGTAGTCCCAGCTACTCGGGAGGCTGAGGCAGGAGAATGGCGTGAACCCGGGAGGCGGAGCTTGCAGTGAGCTGAGATCCGGCCACTGCACTCCACCCCGGCGACAGAGTGAGACTCCGCCTCAAAAAAAAAAAAAAAAAAACCTACAGATTCAACATTATTCTTATCCTGCTATTGATATAGTTTTTCACAGAATGAGAAAAAACTATTCTAAAATTCACATGGAACCAAAAAAAAGCCCAAATAGCCAAGGCAATCCTAAGCAATAATAGAACAAAGCTGGAGGCATCACACTACCTTGCTTCAAACTATACTACAGGGCTACAGTAACCCAAACAGTATGGCACTGGTACAAAAACAGACACATAGACCAATGGAACAGAATAGAGAATGCAGAAATAAAGCCGCACACCTACAACCATCAGATCTTTGACAAAGTCAACAAAAGCAAGCAATAGGGGAAAGGACTCACTATTAATAAATCATGCTGGAATAGCTGGTTAGCAATATGAAGAAGGATGAAACTGGACCTCTGCCTTTTACCATTGTACAAAAATTAACTCAAGGTGGATTAAATATTAAATGTAAGACGGCAAACTGTAAGAATGCTAGAAGAAAACCCAGGAAACACTATTCTGAATATCAGCCTTGGGAAAGAACTACATCCTCAAAAACAATTGCAACAAAAACAAAAATCGACAGGTGATACTTAACCAAATGAAAGAGTTTCTGCACAGCAAAAGAAACTATCATCAGAGTAAACAATCTACAG
Organism: Trachypithecus francoisi; assembly: GCF_009764315.1. Taxonomy (NCBI): domain Eukaryota; kingdom Metazoa; phylum Chordata; class Mammalia; order Primates; family Cercopithecidae; genus Trachypithecus; species Trachypithecus francoisi. The sequence goes on along the minus strand of NW_022681473.1, from coordinate 119,708,215 downwards.
ACTGGGAGAAAATATTTGCAAACTGTGCATTCGACAAAAGTCTAATATGGAGAATGCATAATAAACTTGAACAATTCAAAAAGCAAAAAATAACCCCATTTAAAAATGGGCAAAAGCTGTGAACACACAATTCTCAAAAGAATATATACAAGTGGCCAAACATATATATATATATATAAACTGTTCCACATCACTAATCATCAGAGAAATACAAATAAAGCCACAGTGAGATACCATCTCACAATGGTCAGAGTGGCTATTATTAAAAAGTCAAAAAATAACTGATGCTGGCAAGGCTGCAGAGAAAAGGGAATGCTTATACACTATTGATGAGAATGTAAATTAGTTCAGCCACTGTAGAAAGCAGTTTGGAGGTTTATCAGAGAACCAAGAACTACCATTCAACCCAGCAATCTCATTATTGGTTATAAATCCAAAAGAAAATAAAACATTCTACCAAAAAGACGCATTCACACATATATTTGTTGCAGCACTATTCACAATAGCAAAGATATAGGATCAACATAGATGCCTATCAATGGTGGATCAGATAAAGAAAATATGGTACATATACACCATGGAATACTATGCCATAGGAAAGAATGAAATTATGTCCTTTGCAGCAATATATATGCAGCCGGAAGCCATTATCCTAAGTGAATTAATGCAGGAACAGAAAACCAAATGCTGAATGTTCTCACTTTTAAGTGGGTGCTCGTGGACATAAAGATGGGAACAACGGACACTGGAGAATTCTAGAGGCAAGGGAGAGGGAGGGGGATAAAGGTTGATAAACTATTGGACACTATCCTCAATACCTGAGCAATGGGATCAATTGTACCCCAAACCTCACCATAGCATGATATACCCAAGTAACAAACCTGGACATATACCCCATGAATCTAAACTAAAATTTGTCATCATTTTTTTAAGTGAGTCTTAAACAGAAAAAAATGTTTTCTCTGAAATGATAGGGAGAATTGATGCTCTGGAAGTTCTTATTACTGGATCTAAGCTTAGGTAAAGCGGTGATTAAGGAGGTTGTATGATCTTGAACTTTCAGTATAAGTACGTGTGAGTGCTTGTGTGTATGTGAGAGAGAGGGAGGCAGACAGAGAGAGCGGGAGAGTGATGGAGAGAGAGAGGAAGAGAGAGAGAGAAATAAAAGGTGCTCATGATAGGGTAAATAGTTATAAGGCTAAAAGGAACTTTTTTTACTAGCTTTAATTTTCTTATGACCAATTGCACTGAATAAAGAGTTTCAATTTTTAAAGTGGGCTTTAGATACTCTAATACTTGGAAGGAAGAATAGAGGCTAGGTTAGTGAGAAGAGAGGAGAGAACAAAGAAGCTGGATGAGTAAAAGTTCTATGCGTTGTCCTGGTTTGGAGACATGCTGTGAAACCTGGAAAGAAAAGACAGTGGGTGATCACAATCAGATAGTAGTAACAGTGATGATGGTAGTGATGGTAGTGATGTTGGCAACGATGGTTAAGGTGGCGGTAATGATGTTGGTGATGATCGTGAAGGTGGTGGTGATGATGGTGGCAATATCAGAATTAATGGTGAAGGTGTTGGTGGTAATGGTGATGATGGTGGTGATATTGGTGATAATGGTGAAGGGGTGATGGTGGGAATGTTGGCAATGTTGATGAAAGTTGTGGTGGTGTTGATGGTGTGGTGGTGGTGATGAGGATGAAGGTAGTGGTGATGCTGATGATGAGTGACGGTGGTGATGTTGCAATGATGGCAAAGATGGTGATGATTGTGGTAGTGACAATTTTGGCAATAATGGTGAAGGTGGTGGTGATACTGGTGTTAATAGTGAAAGTGGTGGTGGTGGTAATGGTGATGTGAAGATAGCACACATAATAACAGCTGATATTAACTATGTACTTGCTACGCACAAGGCTGTGATAAGCACTTCGCCTGATTCATCTCACTTAGGCCTAAAAACATTATTGAGAGGTAGTTGCTTTTATTTTCTTCATCTTACAAATGAGGAAAATTTGGCAGGTAGAGTTTAACAGCTTTTCAAGGTCACATACGTATGTGTTGAGTGAGATATCTGAACCCAGGCAGTTTGACTCCAGAGTCATGAGCCTAACCATCTTACAACTCTGCTTACAAAATGTAGAAAAGTAAGGATCTGACACTGAGAAAAATTTAATGCAGTAGAGAAATGGTTTGTGTGCCAATGTCTGGGAATAGGAGACCTGGAGTGTATTAATACCTGATGATAGTAGAGGACAGTTTCGAGAATGGACTTAGAAATTAACAAGGTAGCTGTCCATAAAATTTGATCATTTTGTTGGAATGTGACAAGTTAATTTGGGGAATGACACCAGATATCTGTAATTTACCTATTTATACATAACTTGAACTTCAAGATAACTACTCAGTATGGAAATAGACTTTTGTTTTCTCTCTTAGATGACTTCCTGATCTTGGGTTATCTGCATGATCACTGTAGAGGACAGTGATAAAGGGGAAGTAGTGTGGTTTCATGCCTTCAGGTTTTGGAGAAAACATGAGACATTGAAAATGTGTCCACAAAGGACAAATGACAGGCATATTGTTTTAAACAGCAATGGGATACCCAGGAACTGAAACACATGGATTCGGAATCCACCTAACCCCTCCTACACCCCTTTGTCCCCTTCTATAATCCTTTCTGCACAACACAGTCAGTCATTCCTTGTCACCCACTGCGTGTGACCCCACAGTTGTCCCCACTGGCCTTTCCCACTTATGCCAGGATGCCTTGGTCTCCAACTACTCACACTGCCAGATCCATCTGATTCTCAAAAATCTCACACTGTGCAGGCTCAAAATATCTGTATAAAAGTATGGCTCTCCTTTTATTTCCTTTGACGGCATCTTGCCTTTACCTCTACAGCAGTTTTCTAACATGTAATTACATTTTATGTTTGTTGATTTATGTTGTTGTTGTTTGCTATTTATTTTCTCCTTTCCAAATAGACTTTAGGGTAATGAAGGTGGGAATAATATCTTTAATTCATCAGTGTGTACTCAGAGTCTGGTACAAAGTAGCTACTCAAAAAGGTTTTTTAAATGAATAAAAGAAATAATGGATGCATGCATGAATAAATGAATTAATGCACTTCCTGGGGGCACTACCATCTCCAGAACTAGAGGCACGGAGACTCTCAGAACTTTCTTCTGTACTCTAGCTAGATAAGATGCCACTACTCTATGCCATGTGAGTACATCAACTCCACACCTGGATTTGCAAGCACACTACTCCTACAAGAAGAAACTGCAGATCCTGGAGCTCATATCACCAAAGCTGCAGAGGGCCAACACTCTGGCAGTTTGGGACCAGCATACATCTTCTTACACCTCCTGAATGGGACTTTTGAGACTGAACCACTAACCACCCTGGGTTCTTGTCCCTTCTCATCTTTGTCACTATCAAATGAGAAGATTCCTCCCCACCCAGCCCTCCCACTCCTGGGCGTTGCTCTTCTTTCTTCCATTCTTTTTTCACCTTCCACTGCACCATTTAGAATATTTTTTCTGACATTTTTTTCCAGAATATTATGACCAATCCCTTGATGTAGCTGACTGTCCAAGCCTGTCTATCTACTGAGGACACTGCTCTCTGCAACCTTGGCTCTGTGTTCTCTCACTCTGACATCTGCTTCTGAGTCTAGAGGCATCCTTTCTGATGATCATCCACCCTTCCATATCATCTACCTTCTTGTTAAAATTGCTTTTTTGGGACTCATGACATTTGTCAATTTCACTTCTAGCTCTCCTTATTGTCATCTTACTAACTTCCTTCTTCTTCCCTGTTCTGCCAACATGCTAAGGCTTCATTCATCTTCATGTCATGGAATCCAGTGGGCACCTCCCTCCTCTGCCCCATCTCATTTGCCTCAACCATCAGCAATCTAAATTGTGATCATGTCCCTTTTCGAACTGTTTTCTTCTTTTGACTTGTATGGCTGCTTTCACCTGTTCACTCTTCTTGTGATTCTCCTGTAGGCGAATAATAAAGGAATAATCTTCCTTTATTACTGTCCTATAAAGTTGGAGTTTATTAAAGCACATTCCTAGGCCCTGTCCACTTTATACTACCCTCTCCCCAAGACATTTTATTCCTGTGCATGGTTTAATTTATGCATTAACACATGAAACAATAATCTCCAAATTTATATTTCTAGCCCAGACCTCTTTTCTAACCTCAAAAATCCTTCAAAAACATATTTGCTATTTCCTCTAGGATATTTAAATGGTACTAGAAACTCTTCATAGTCAAGACTGAATTCATATTTTTCTCTGTTAAATCTGGCCCTGTGTCAGTAAATGACGCCACTTTCCATCCAGTTGTCATCCTTGACCCTACCCTCTTCTTATCACCCAAACCCATTAACTGGTCCTATTAATTGTTTGCTTTTTAAACATCTTCCGAACCTATTAATTTTTCTCCAGTCCATCTTCTCCATCCTGGTATACTGTAATCTATCATTTCTCACCCAAAAGGCTGCATCAGTCTTCAACAGGTCTGTCCACACCCAACCTTCCCAGACAGTGCAGAGGATGGGACACCTTTGTGAAATGAAAATTTGACCATGGCATCTTCTGCTCAACATCTGATGATAAAGAACCAAGTCTGTAACATGACTTACCAGTCCTCAAAGAAGCTAAAGACATCAAGTGCTAGCCTCATTATCTAGCTTCATCCCAGATTGTCAGCAGTTAAATTATCCCCATCCCCCACCACCATACACAAATTCATATGCTGAAGTCCTAACCCCTAATATCTCAGAATGTCACCTTATTTGAAAATAGAAATAACTGCAGGTGTAATTAGTTAAATTAAGATCAGGTCATGTTGGAATTGGCTGGGGCCCTCATCCAACATGACTGGTGTCCTTATGAAAAGGGGAGATTTGGACACAGATGCGTACAAGGAGAACACCTTGTGAAGATGAAGGCAGAGATTGGGATGCTGCATCTATAACCAGGGAACACTAATGATTACCCAAAACCTACCAGAAGCTGGGCAAGAAGCCTGGAACAGATTCTCCCTCATAGCTCTCAGAAGGAACCACCCTGCCAACAATGTGATTGCAGACTTCTAGCTTCCAGGATTGTGAAACAATAAATTTCTGTTGTTGTAGTCCATCCAGTTTGTGATACTTTACTACAGCAGCCCTAGCAAGCTAACATGCATGCCATGTTCCTCCTGCTCTGTCAGCTACAGCTGTACTGGCCTTCCTTGTCTTCCAGCATCTAGAGTTCTGACTCTTACAGCAGAGCTTTGCACAAGCCCTTTCTTCCGTCCAGAATACTTTCCCTCTCTCATTTACTTTGTTAAACTCCTACTCTTTCCCCAGTTCCATAGCCAAATAAAGAAAGGCATCCCTGAGGAAGACCACAGCCTAAGTAAGGTTCCTTCACTGTTCAACAAGTTTCAGCTCATAATTGTGTATCACTCAAGTCATTCTTTGACTAGTGTAACGTTTGCCACAGTACAGGCAAGAAAAACACATTGCTCTTTGAATGAATGAATAAACAAATGAATGAATGCTTACATCAATACACATTCTGGGTTGCTCTAAATGTAGTCCAAGCAGAATTAATTGTCTACACAGCTAAGGATTTATGCTTTCTACTATTATAGAACTTGCCGCATTACCTTCTATTATCTTACGTGTCCATCTTGTACACTGTGACCCCCTTCAGAATGGGGGCTATTACTTCTTTGAGCCTAATGTTCCCAAACCCAGTTCTATGTCTGGAGCCTCGCAGACACTCCATGAATATTTGTGGAGCCGAATTATGTAGGAGTTGTAGGGGACAATGAACTCCAATATGCTGAACAAATGTAATGGATAATTACTACCAAATGGCTTGAATTATTCTCCCCTACACCAAGGAGTTGTTAAAATTTGCTGTTCCTTGTAAGTAAAGTTATGCCCACTAAGTTTTCCTCTTCAGCCTCAAGCTTATGTGGAAGGAAATTAAATGTCTCTCTGTTAGATTCATTTATAAGTCACTCCTCAGCTGATGCGCTTCACAATGCCTTTTGAGAATTCTTTTCAATTCTCTTAATCCTCTTATCCTCCCGCCTCCCTTAGATGTTTGTAACCCAGGGGAAAACAAAGCACTTAAATGCAACCAACACTGTAATCATACACAGCCTTGAATTGCATAAAGAACAAACAGAAACTGGGAACTATTCCATGTGCTTTCACATCTTTCTGACTTAAGCCCTTGTATTTGGGCACTTTAAATGCAAACATAGGCCAAAGTAACAACTTTTTACATGTGAGGTTAGCCATTGAAATCCATTTAGCTCTAGCAGAAATAATATAAACACAATTACTGCTCTAACCCAAAGGTGTTTTGTTTTGTTTAAATTTTAAGCAATGCACATTGAGGTAATTAGAAGACGTGTAACTATCATAGGAAAATACTCTTTCAATTAAGCAAGAACATTAATAATCATTTCTATTTCTATATTTCTTTTTTCCCCAAGGCACTTTTAAAGACTGTATTCTATTATATTAAAGTCAAGGAAGAAGAATTACCTGTAGTTAACAGAGAACAAAAGCCAGATATAGTACTTATTAATTAGAATGCTTGCCACAGGTCAGCTAGAGGGTTCATAGCAAATTCCTTAATTCAACTGGGATCTGATCCGTGTCTCTGGTGGGCCAGGTGAGCTAAATCTGTGTATAATACAGTTTACTCACTTCTAATTTCATGCTTACCTACTGCATTGGTCACTTAGTCATCCTGTGGAGAACAAAACAGAGAGACTCAGATGAATTCCACAAAGCTGTGAGAGGCTAAAAGATGGGGACATGTGTGGCCTCTGCTCTACCTAAGTGGCAGTTACTTTTGACCAATGGTAGGGAAGAAAATAACGCTCTAAGACTGAATGAAGGATTTCCCTGGTCTCTGGGATACCCTGCGACAATCAGCAGCAGTGTATCTCCCCTCCGAAGTAATATAACTGTCCTTTCCTTTCCTAACACTAACGTAGATGCGCTTCTATGGAAAAACAGTCTCACTGGATTAAAGAACAAGTGCATGCGCCTCCTGCCTGTCAGCATTAAAGATAAAACAAAATAAACTACAGAAGGCAGAAAGGAAGGGAAGGAGGGAGGGAGGGAGACAGAAGGAAGGAAGGCAGAAAGAAAGGAAGGAAAGGCCAGGCACGGTGGCTCAAGCCTGTCATCCCAGCACTTTGGGAGGCTGAGACAGGCGGATCACAAGGTCAGGAGATCGAGACCATCCTGGCTAACACAGTGAAACCCCGTCTCTACTAAAAAATACAAAAAAAAAAAAAAAAAAAAAAACTAGCCGGGCGAGGTGGCGGGCGCCTGTAGTCCCAGCTACTCGGGAGGCTGAGGCAGGAGAATGGCGTGAACCCGGGAGGCGGAGCTTGCAGTGAGCTGAGATCCGGCCACTGCATTCCAGCCTGGGCGACAGAGTGAGACTCCGACTCAAAAAAAAAAGAAAGGAAGGAAAAAGCCTACTGTTCTTTGTCCAAATAAATACTACCCTTTAGCGTATTCACAAAAACGAGGTATTTCCCTGTGTATTTGGCTTTCAAACCTGCTTTTTTTGAGAAGCAAATGAGTCCCTGAACATTGAAAACCCACCTCCACTCTCACTTCTGTTTCCATAAGTTCCCCTTTCTCATTTGCCCTATCCTATGGAATATCATTAAGCCATGGGAAGTTAATGAACCCTTCACTCAAATATGAGAACACATCTGAATTACACATGAAAGTAACACATTACATTGACACCATGAAAAACAATTTGTTGGAGAGTTTTTTACCTTCCTTCCCCTTATCAGTTACTCATTGAAGACACTGTAACCAGCTGTTATGAGGGCTGGTATTTGTTTTACAAAAGAAGAAAAGCTCCCTCTGTACACGCATTCTTACTCTTTGTGCTGATTTGAGCGTTAATAGTATTTGACAGGTGGGTAATTTGTTTTTTTAAAAAACCGTAATTCATTTAGTGCCATTCCACTTTTTTATTATACATTTTACACACTGGTGTATAGAAAACATTGTTGTTTTTAACAATTCTATTCCTTCCAGTAATCAGTCATTCAAGAAGGCTGCATGAGAGTCTCTGGGGACAAGCAGGTGAACTGCAGAGGTGCCGGGAGGCCACGAGAACGAAGAAGAAAGTATGAGGATGCAGTGAGAAGGAAGAAGGGAGGAGAGAGGAGTGGATGAAGGTGGAAACAAACACAGAGAGATAATTAAATTGGGTGACAACTGCATGAGAAAACAAGAACTGCTAAGAAGAAGATGACATAGCAGTACTGTCACTTTATGTGCCCGGGAGCACACAATGGGTTTTGAACTCCATCCTCTCTTGTACCCCTAAAGGGAGCTCTAGAAGTATTTTGACTTTCCCAAACTTTTATTGATAAAGGAAGGAAATTCTACCTTCTCAAAGTAAAATTTCACTTAGGAGAGGTACAGGATCAAGGCAGAAGTGTCATACACACATTTGAGTCTTTTATCCACAAAGAAACTAGTTTTACTAGCCTCTTTGGGGTAAGAACTAGTAGACCTAAGAAAGTTCTGTGAAGTCAACTTCCTTTCTAAACTATCACGGGTCAGTAAACAGTGTAAAACTCATCAGTGTCTTCCAACCCTAGTATTTGGAATCCAACCAAAAGAGTCACTGGGGGCATGGTTCTCCTCCACCCTGGAACCCTTCCTCCACCTCACACCACAGGTGCAGAGCAAAGCATGCATTTTAAAGTCATTTATGCTTTTTACAGGATGACCACAGAGTATTAAACACTGTGCTTGTTGCTTTGCTTTGTTTACATGATTCTCACAACTTTTCTGAAAGGTGTGTACAATCATTCCCATTTTAAAGATGAGGAGACAGCATCTGAGAAGTTAAGTATTTGATTGTGGTCACAAAATTAGTGAGCATGAGGATGCACATTCAGGATAGACTCAAGTGTTTGCTGTTATGATCGCCGACCTGCTGAAGCAACCACGGAAACAGAGTGCCTATCAGTTCAGTGCTCTGGGTAACTGATCAGAGCACTGTGCACATAGCAGGAATTGCCCTGCCTGGACCACAAGAGCAGGTCATGACTAAGGATCTCACCTGCCAATGGCTCAAGGATGGAAAACAAAGTTACCAAGGAAGTAGGAACAGGAATGAGTTCCCAGTTCCATTGGAATGATGATGATCCTTCTTGTCAGCTTAGGCACCCGGGATAGTGGGAGACCAAGAATAGAAACTAGAGGGAAGAAATTTTCCTTTCCCTATTGCTGTCACTTTCCCAGCCAAACACAGGGAGAAATCATTTCTTTGTCCTTGTATGTGAAATGGGATTACCAATTCCTACATTTCATCTTATGACATAATTAGAAAAAAATCTTTTTAGAGGCATCTTCGTGTTACCTGCTAGAGTTGAAAATGAACAATCCCTACAACCCTTCTAGGCTTGTATGTCAGGAAAGGCTTGTGTGTGTGCACAAGGTGTGAATCCAAATACTCATAGGAGCCATGTTTGTAATAGCAAAATGGATAGAGACACCTTAAACCCTAAACATCCTCCGACAAATGGATTACTAAGTACAACATTGTGATTGATCATAGAACACTTCAGCTCACTTACGAAGCGAAAAAATGTCACAAAACTTTCAGATCGTGAAATACACCTGGTATGTGACCCAGTGGCTGCGGGAGAGGAGGGCCTTGTTAATCTCACCAGGCTGCTGTGCATGGGGGAAAGGCAGAGGGAGACAGACAGGGAAGCTGGAGAGTAGGGACCCAGTGGCTGCGGGAGAGGAAGGCCTTTGTTAATCTCAGCAGGCTGCTGTGGATGGGGGAAAGGCAGAGGAAGACAGACAGGGAAGCTGGAGAATGGGGATCCAGTGGCTGCGGGAGAGGAGGGGCCTTGTTAATCTCACCAGGCTGCTGTGGTTGAAAGGATCCACTTTGCGCCCAAGCAGCTGCTTATGTTATTATTTCTCTCAGCAGGCTTCAAGCTGCCTGCAATTGTCTGTTAGTTAATAAGAAAAGTGAGAGATGCAACAATTGCTTTTGCTTGGCTGGCATGTAAAGACTTTGTCACTCAAAAATGGAACAAAGGCCCTAATAACACCCTGTGCCTCGAAGGCGAGTGTCAGGGAACAGACCGAAATCAATTATCTGGGTGAAATTCAGAGACAGGAGGAGCGGCACACACGTCCACAGCAGCATCCAGACCACATAATCCCATTAACAGGGTGCTGCTGCTCCCATGAGAGGGCAGAGACACACAGGAAAATTGTAATTAAAAGTAAATAAAGAGCAATGAGCCCCTGGTGCCCTTCTGTCACAGCCCTGAATACGGACGTGGTTCCATACCATGGAGGCAGGGCTCCAGAGTGACTCCTGGGCGAGGTGAGCTTGGAAATGGGGGATGAGCTGCAGGCTGTCATGGGCATGCTGGCTAGTGTTGCTTATTAGTGATGTTTAAAAGCTGGGTGAGGAGCTTGGAAAGTGCCTGTGGTGTGCCAACAGACTGGCAGAATTTTCCTGACACAGAATGTAGATGACTTTGGAGATTTTTTATGTATGTCTCTCTTGCTAAAGTAATGTTTGAGGAAAATAGTGAAATGAATGAACGAATGATTGAATGAGTATGTGAGTGAGCAGGGCAGTAGGACGTATGGTTTTTTTGAGTTTTTCCTAAAATCAATAATCATCTAGGACATCTTTTAAAAATGTAGATGTCCAGACCTGACCCCAAACCAAGTAAACTTACATTTCTGGGGGTGCAGCTCAGGCTTCTGTAGTGTGGCGTGCTCCTTCGGGTCCCTAGATATGTGCGGCCAAAGTTGAGAAGCTTTGAACTAGAGGGTCTCCCCAGTGGAGAAGCTTTGAGCTAGAGGGTCACTTACAGTCTTCTTCACCTGGACTCATGGGGTTTTGTCATGAACTTCAGAGTAGACAGAGTAGCCAGCAGGCCATGAAGGCAGGTGAGGTGTGGTCTCATCCCTGCCAGAATTTAGCTTTGCAACATTGGGCAAGTCAACTAAACTTCAAATCTCGGTGTCCTCAACAGTTTAAACAGTTAGGAGGGGATGATAGTTGGTAGATTTGACAGCTGTGTGATCTTGAAGCCCCAAATCCCAGAACTCATGCAGAACAACCAGCATAAACGGTACTGAGTTCCTTTTCTGTGTACTGCATCTCTGCGGGGAGATCAAAGATGTATATCTAGTAAAAGGCAGAGAGAAGTCCTCGTAATTCCCATTATACTCTACGTAGATTCTGGATAGAAGGGCAGACCCTCAGATGATTGTTAAGTGTATATAAGCAATTTAGATAAGTACGATAGCAACCGCCCTTCACACTCATTATCTCCAGCTACCCACAAGGCCTGACACAAATGATGTGCAGTAACTATTCAGTGAATGATTAAATGAATGAATGATTGAATGAATGAATGAATGAATGGTACCTCTGTTGGATGAATCAGTGTGGCCTGTTTTTGGCAATTGAGTATTTCTGCTTGACTAGATGTTAAATAGCCTGCCCCCAACTCCCAACAACTTTCCAAGAGGCTGACTGCTGTGCTGAACTATGATTAATGGTTTCTAATATCCCAATCCAGCTATACAAATCCATGGATTCTATCAATATGCAAATCTATGTCTTTAGAGTCAAGAGGGATATAGTCTCTCCTCCAGGAAGGATAAGTTTGCATCTGTTGAGATTTTAGTCTATGTCACTAGGTAAAGATCTTTATAACTCCTTCAATAATTGTCCTCTGTTTTGTTTAAGTATGCTTTACCCATCTCCCAAAGTCAGTAGGAGCGAGTCTGGGTTGAAATCAGGCAGGCCTGGGGTAGTGGGAGCCCTCTGAGGAGATACCGACAGGATTGAAGGAGCAATTTTAAATTAATCCCCTGGAAATCACTGTAAAGGATGCACTGCGCGTGAAGGTGGGTTCTGAAGCAAGGAGGGAGATTTCAGGCTATTGTCCCTCCCAGACTCCTTTAGTTGATGACTGGTGGGTGCCAAAAGCTGCTGATGTGTGCCAAGTGTGTACTGTCAACACCCCTGCTCCCCCGCCTATCATCTCCAGTGTTGTTGCTGGTGAAAAATCTGTTTGGAAGAAAGCACAGTCAATGGGATTGACACTTATTTATAAAGACTAAGTGGTACAGTTCAAACCCAGCAATAGCAGCTGGCACCAGCCCCAAGGCCCTCTCAGCTCCCGTGAGAAGTCATTCCGTGTAAACCATGGTACACAGGGGCTGCAGTGAGTCTAGTCAGTGCCCGCAAGGGCTGGCAATTATTGTTAAGTGGGATGTGTCGCCAACTTCACAGTGCTGGACAATGTGTCAGCTCAGAAAGGTAGGACCAGAGGGGTGGAAGGAGGTGAAGCAGAGGGAACCATCCACAGGGAAGCTCAGAGGCCCCTCCCAGGAAAACCTGTGTATAGACCCAGCTGCATGCTGCACTAAAACCCTGAGTATTCCTTGAATATTCAGGTGGGCTCTCCCTGCCACCAATAAACATGAACATTGGCTAACAGACGGCAACAGCAGTGAATCTGCTGGAAGAGGAGACCCTGAGGTGCCCAGTTATAAGTCAAAGCTACTTCTAGGTCAGGCTGAAGCAAAAGATGGAAAGAAGCAGTTTTAGGGTCAAGTGTTTGCTTTAAAAAAAAAAAAAAGTCAGTACTATCCATTAAATTCTCACTCCCCCTAAATCTCTAAAGATGATTTTATTTTTTGAGCAGATATGCTGTACGTGAAATCGTCGTTAGTCTTAAATGTCATGTATATGCCCTGAGATCGTATTGCTTGAGGTACAGTAGTAATGAATCAAATACATAATTAATACACAAGTACAATGATATGCTTGAGCCTTTCAGGGTTACAGGTACTCAGAACAGCCTGGATGTGAATGCAAAGAAAGACTGAGTCATCATGGAGAGACCAAAACAAACTAAAATTAAAACCTAAAATAAGAGACCCAGCCAAACCAAAATTAGGAGATGCAGTCCCATGTGCCCCCTGGGTTTCAAAACGCCCACACAACATGTGGCCTGAATCAGAAATATTTGTAAATAGATGCTGTGCCACAGAAAGAAGAGGAACTAGTTAACAATCTCAGGGAAGATTAAGTAAAATATTTGGAAGTTCCAGACACTCAGAAACCCACTCAGAATACATGTAAACGAAACCACGTGAATTTAACATTTATTTGATTAACGTGCATTGAGTGCCTGGTATGTTTTAGGCTATGCTAAGTATGGACCCTTGACCTAAAACCTCAACTCTATTAAGCCCGCAAGCTGAAAGGGGGCTCAAATGATGAATAACCCAGTTTAAGTCTGAATAGGGCTCCTAGGAAAGACACAGACCTACAGAAAACTTCCCCTCTAAAACCTCAAATTTGGTATGGCTGAAAGAAAGTGGGATCTAATTCTAATCCAGCAGGGTTGCTATAGAGGTGTACGATTTGGGGACATACACCAAGACTTGGGTTCTTTATTTGCCAGTGATAAATTGGACTAAATAACCTTTAAATTTCTTTTCTTGTTGTTTTCTTTTAATATTCAATGAACTTGTTTCCCCACCCAGAAGTCAACTACCGTCATTTTGTCTGTAATCTCTATTAACAAGGCCTCTAAGATACAGGCTATCCAGGACGATATGTACCCCAGATTTAGTAAAAATATCATCTCTCCTCTTCCAGGGCTTTTAAAAAACTACCATGGTAGTCAATCTAAGGGGTTGACTGTTATTTGGGGAGTATAAGGGACTAAGGGATGGACATTGTACTCCCAGGCTATGCCGCATGACCCTTGTGAAAACAGCATACTGAGTCAGGATTGTTGCATGTGAGATGCTTTCATGACGAGTGACTGAGCCTCAGAGGTTCTCCTTCATGGATTCACTTGGTGTGATCCAGAACAAATCCTCTTCTGCTTATGCATCTCTGGATTTAGCCTTGGTCGTTATATTATCAAAAAAGGCAGAATAATGAGAGCACCTCACATTTGGAAATATGAACGCTTCCTGAATTGAAAATAAAGGAGGAGAAAAGAGAAGGTAATTCAGTTAGGTTCTTAAAAGGTTGAAATGGAAACCATGGCCTCTTTCACCGCCTCTCTCTCCCCATCTCCAACTCCCGGGTTCCCCAGCTCACAAGTCCGGCCTCCTGCAGAGACTGGCTGGGGCTCAGGCCCCTCAGCCCAGCCCCACCGACATGCTGGAATCCGCTCCCACGGCCGCCACCCGGAAGGAAGCAAGATTAAAGGCAGCTGCTTAAACCCCCTGCAAAGCTTCTTAAGTATTTCTATCAGGGTCAGCTCAGTCAGTGCTTACTCAACCTGCCTCTGGAAAATATCCCAATTTAGGCCCTTCTGCTGACTGTCAAGTGGAGAGAAGCGAGATGCTGGATCCTCATCCGAGGGGCTGGGGAGAGGCGCAGGTGGCAGGAGGGCGGAAGTGGGGGGTTGGGTAAGTCACCCCCTTTCCTCTGCAGAGCATAGGACAAATTTGGTTGCATTCCTCACTGGCTTCATTTTACTTCTCAAAAGGATGAATTCTTCAAGAGAATTCTTCAAGAGTCCTACCAGTCCATACTGAGGGTCTGCTGTGCTCCAGAACCCTGCTGGAAGCTTGCTGTGAAGAAGAGGGGAGGTGCCTGCTCTTTGCACACAGCCCAGCTAGGGAGACAGCAGCTGAGCAGCAGCTCTGGTCCAGCACAGGGTGGGCGAGGGCTGGGATGGAGGATGGGGAAGCTGGCCCAGCATACAAGAGGGCAGAGAGCTGAGGCAGGCGGGTTGGGACAGCTCCCAGAAGGCAGTCCTGTTTAAGCTCTTATCAGACACAAAAACTGTAGTTAGCCAGTGCACCCAGAAAGATGAGGTGGGAGAAGGCGGGGGCAGAAGAGCAGTCGTAGGCCGCAAGGGGATGAGAGGGCCGGGAAAAAAGTCCAGATGGTCTCTCTAAGCCAAGCGAAGGAGTTCAAGATTGATCCTGAGGGTGACAGAAGCCACACGAGTGTTTCTACCTGCAGAGCGAGGTGACCACACTTGTATTTTTAAAGATCTCGGATTGCTCAATAGAAAACGGACTGGCAGAGGGCAAAATGAAGAGGAAAGATCAAAATCCATTGCCCACCGTGTGTTGGTATGGGAAGCTGGCTGCAAAGCTAGGAGAGGTGGCGGGTTTGGAGAGATAGATAGGAAGCTGGGGTGTCAGAGTTTCCTTGGTGGTTGCTTGCATGTGATGGCTGAGGAACAGAAAGAAATCAAGATGAAAGCCCAGGTTTCTAGACTGGACCCTGGAGTGAGTGTAGCAACACGGAATGAAAAGCAGCTGCAGAGGTGGTGGCTGACTCTGCAGTGGTAGCCCGGCAGGGCAGTGGAGGCAAAACGCACAACGCGCAGCAAGGAGTGGACATGGTTTTAAATGGTGTTGCCGCTCACCTCCCCACTCCAATTGTCTGTTTACTTTTATTTTCTTTGCATTGATTACAAATGGACAAGATGAGGTGTCCTTTTAGGATCCATACCATTGATACACTTTCTTTTTTTTTTTTCCTTTTTAAGCAGGGAGTACAGTTGAGGGTTGAAATGTACTGCCATCTGAAACCGTATGGAAGGGTTCCAGAACCTGTGCTTTCAGGCTGACAACACTTGTGTGTGATCAGAACCATTTGTGTGGACACACAATCTGATTCGGCAAAGGACCAACTGGGAAGGCACCTAGTTGGGAGCTGGTGGAGTGGCGCCAGGTGTGGGCTTTCAGAGCTGCTTTGTTAATGATCTGGAAGGGGAAGTAAACTAGGCATTCAGGAAGTTTTCAGCTGAGTAGCCAAAAAGGGAAACACCAGGGAAAATAGCACAATAATTGGAGTAAAACGCAAAGTGGCCGGCAGAGAATAGGGACCATGTGTACCCACTTTTGTGTTGGTGATTTATGGCAATGGGAGCACATTCTTTCCGGAGAGAGAAGAGTGGAGTGCTCGATTAAGGTCGCTGGGAAGTACATTAGCTCTATAAAGTCACTAGGTTGTGGTTCATTCAACGCTTCATTAGGTGTTAAATGACAGATAATAATAATATTATTATTAATCATACATGGCTAACATTTATTTAACTCTTACTGTGGGCTCAACGCTGAGCCTAGTATGTTACCTCTTTTTATACTCCCTGAAGTCTGTGAAGTAGGCACTATTACAAATGAGGAGAGTGAGGGCCGGGGGTTGAAGGGACTCCCTTAAGGCCTCACAACTGTTAGGTGGTAAAGATGAAGTTAGAATTGGGTCTCTGCGAGTTTAGAGGTTCTGGTCTTAACCACTAACTTATACTGCCAGTAGCATCACAGAAGTAGTGTTGCAGTCAAGCTTCTACAAGAAAGAAAAGATGATTTGTAGAGCTGAATGTACCTAATAATTATAATACCACTTTGAGTTTACTGGGGGAACTCAATGAAACTCCATGAGGCTGAGCTGTCTGCATCCAAACTCTTTAAGCCTCCTCATCTGTAACATCTATCTATGGAAAAGTCTTAACCATTCTTTAAGATAAAGCTCACATATCTCTTCTGTTGAACATCCCAGACTCCCCCAGAGAAAGACCATAAGTTCCTGTACTCCCTACAGCCGTCATCTGTCCTTTACAAGAACTCTGTCTATGATGAGTTGGCCATGATTCTGAATATGTGTCTTCCTCATTAGCTTATGAGAGGGAATCTCACATTATTCCTCTTTGCATCCCCAGCACCTAGCACTGTGCCTTGAACTTAGTAGGTTCTTATTATGTTTTGAAGATACAAAAGAATGATTGAATCATAAAACACAGATGCTATTAGTTTGTGTATGAAAATCATTCGGTGTCGGCTGGGTGCGGTGTCTCACGTCCATAATCCCAGCACTTTGGGAGGCCAAGGCAGGTGGATCACGACGTCAGGAGACGGAGACCATCCTGGCTAACACGGTGAAACCCCGTCTCTACTAAAAATACAAAAAAATATATATATATAGCCAGCTGTGGTGGCATGTGCCTGTAGTCCCAGCTACTCAGGAGGCTGAGGCAGGAGAACGGAGTGAGCTGAGAGTGCGCCACTGCACTCCAGCCTGGGCGATAGAGCGAGACTCCGTCTCAAAAAAAAAAAAAAAAAATCATTCAGTGTCATGATGGCAATTATCTGGTTGCTGAAAAAATACATGAGATACCTTAAACTAAATTGATGTTTGGTAAGTCCTCAGCACTTAGTACTACATGCTGAATGACGGTGAGCACCCCCGAAGGCATAACTTGGATAACTTTTGTGATTGTCAACATAACTTCCTTACCACAATTGATAATCATGTCCAGAAATAAGACCCAACTTATTAAAGGCAAAGCCATAGATAGGGCAAAACTAAAACGTTGTTGTAAAAACCAAGGGATGCCTTATGTGCAATAGTCTCCACCTATGAGCCAGCTGGAGATGGGCAGGGGTACTGACACTTCTCCAGCCTCATCTCCTGGCTGTCCCTCCTCACATGCTCCTTTGCTCCTACCTCAAGCTCCTCACAGGCCCTTGAATTTGCTAAATGCTTTCTTGCTGTGGACACATGGGCACCTCTCTTTCCTTGCAGTCATCTCCCCTCTCCACTATGGCCTCCCTTGCTTTGCTACCTTCAAGTCCCCTTCAGTCTTGGTTCAGATATGAATTCCCTTGAGATGTCACCCCGTTTATCAGACAGCTTCCCTCAACCTTGGTCCCATGCACTCCCCTAGCTCCTCTCAGGCATTTGTAGAAGCCATCTGGAGTTCCGGTGTGAGACTCTCCTTCTCTGCATCTCTAGCATCTCATTTGGTGCTGTGCCCCAGTGCCTAGCACAATGCCTGGTGTAGGTTGTATGGAGGAGGAAAGGAAAATGGAGGGATGGAGAGAAGGGAAGGCAGGCTCTAATGCCATACTGTCACTTTTCTAATGTTGGGGGCAAATATGGAGTGCTCTTCAGTTAGTCAATCCAGGTCCTAGAGTCTATCCTCATGCCTGAATGCTTAACTGGAGGTGATCCAAACATCACTATTTACTGAAAGGATACATCAATTCCCCGTACTCTCATATATTACAGACATTAGCCCACATATGATAATGGCAGCCTCATTAGAGGAGAAAATAAGGGGGAGACTGAGAGGGAGGAAGGAGAAGAGAGAGAGAGGCTAATTATCTTTCTGACAAAGTGTAGAGAAAAACCACAAGAGGACATGAGTTTGGAAGAGGCCGAATGGAGTTTTAAAGTCAGTTCTCTGGTCTTTCATATTGTTACTCTACACGCACTGGGTGGTTGTTAGGCTGGGCGGAGATAAAAGCCGTGGAATGTCTTGGTTTGCTAACAACCTCCATACAACTGAATTTCATACCAGCATCATCTACTGTAAATACTTGATCCAGGAACGGTATGGTGACTTTTTACAAAACCTTATAAAAGATGTAGATTATCTCAGGGCTGAAAGGTGAAAAATAATTATATCTTTAGAGGACATTGCAAATTCCAGATGCTGCCACAGCTGTATTTTAATATTCCAACACTAGGACAAGAGTGAATCTTGCTATGTGCCTCTTATCTTCCCCTCACATACCAATGCTGTCAATGCCATTGGCAATTTTACATGTAAATGAGCCCATCCATCACTCCTCACTCTGCAGCAACTCATTTCTAAGCCTGCCATAGAGTTACACCATTAAATCTCCCTGCTTTACAATATACATCATGACATATTTGACATCAATCAGCTGTGTCAGCCTGCTCACTGTAAACCATAAACTTGCTCTGCAGCCCTCCCTGCATGGGGTGATTAAACCTGCTTGGGGTAGCTTCCTGATTACAGTGATAAATGGTGTTTCATTTCCCACTCCCTCTTCCTCCACCTGTGCCTTGCCTCTGCTCCAAGCTCCTGAAGCCTGCCTGTTGGAGGAGGTAGTGGTCAGTGGGATGTGCATACTGAAATGCTGATTTGTACACTGGGGTTCAAGCCCTGACATTAGCAGTCAGTGCTTGGGTCTGGGTTATGACTTTGCTATTTCTAAATGATGATGAGAGGCTGCATCCTTTGTTCTGCTATGAGGAGACAAGGATGAGGACTTGGAATTCTTCTAAGGACAGTCCTCCTGCCTAATAGGGAGAGACAGACATGAACAGCAATTCTCAACTCCCAGTGGTGGATACTGGCCACATAACCCCCCAGACCTCAATATACAATGGGTGATTTCTGGCAGGTTAGCCATAACAACATCCTATTCCTACTCAGGAAAGGACATTGGAATTTACATGAGAGAAAATCACATTATTATAAATGTAGCTTTGAATCTGTTGTAACTGATTTTTTAAAGTATTTCATTTGCAAACTTTAGTATATTATTATTAGAAGTAATACATTACTTGTGACACACTGGAATATTACATCACACCATGAGCTGACTGCAACACACCAGTGTATCATGACACTCCACTGGAAATCCACTAGACCAGATGATGCTCACGCTTTATTTTTCAGCAGGGAAATCCAAGAAAATTCCAGCACTGTAAGTCAATACTCCACTGAGCTGACTAGGCAATCCATCTGATCCCTCTAAAAGTCCTTTTGCCCTTCCTTCTGTTGAGTCTGAGATAGCCGCAACTTCTGCTTCCTGGCACAGTGACCAAACCATCTGCTGACCAGGGGAAGCAGCCTGGATCATGTGCACCCGCCGGAATATCTCCTAAGCAATAAATCAGAGGGCTCTCTGGACCCAGCAAGACGCAGAGTAGTAAGAATTCTTTATCCACATTTACCCACTCGGACACAGGCCTGGCGCCTGCCCACCTGCTACTCATGCTCATTCCTGTCAGTCTGGCTGCTCAGGTCTCCCTTCTCTAATGATTGCATTCATCGACCAGAGTTCACAGTGGTTTGTCCAGACTGGGGGTGCAGACCCATCTGGAAGGAGCAGAGCAGAGGGCTATGGTATAGCTGTACTGCCACAGATCAGATTCAATGTCACAGCACTCTCCAAGTGCCCACAAAATGGTTGGAGATCTTGAGGTGGGTGACAGGGGTGTGAGAAGAAATATAAGGGAATGTGAGCAAGATGCGAACAGGGAGTCAATGTGTTTGGGGGATTCAGCTGGTTTCATGATGTGGGAGGAGGAGGTGGAGGAGAAAGGTAGGAGGAGAGAAGCCTTAAGCAGAGGCGGCACAGGAGTGGAACAAAGGAGAAAGTTAGTTTCTTGCTTTCATTCCTGGGACATCCAGAGTAATGAACCCTCTTTCTCGAGAAGACGAATGGGCAGCTGTAGAGATTATGAGTGAGGTTTTATTGCAGATCAATAAATCTGTGTCACAGATCCCCATCTGGAGGGAGTTTTAATTTAAAGGAAAGAGTGATGAGTTCACAATGACAATAAA
Organism: Trachypithecus francoisi; assembly: GCF_009764315.1. NCBI lineage: Eukaryota > Metazoa > Chordata > Mammalia > Primates > Cercopithecidae > Trachypithecus > Trachypithecus francoisi. Next base: position 119,687,785 of record NW_022681473.1, on the reverse strand, counting down.
TCAAAAAGTTGTGTATTCACGTATGCATTAACCTTCTATCAAAACATACATCCACGTCAAGGCAGGAGTTTGGAAACAAATCTCGTAGGTGATTTCGAAGGACAGCTGGCAGAGCCCAATAGCTCACCTGCCTTCGGGACACTGAGGGGCTGCTGTCTCACTCGGCACGCTGGCCCACGTCTTTGACAAGAACTGAGGAGGAAGCCGAGGATTTATATTGGTGCCGTTAGCAGAAATTGCTGGTTGTCACCAGGCGACAGCTGCCTCAGATCAAAATCAGGAAGAGTTCTCCAAAAAGGAGAAAGGAGATTTCACAGCAACAAAACTGAGATAGCAGCTGACAAAAAAGTGGGGAGAGGAGGAACATATCTAGGGAATCCAGAAACCTGTGTTCAAACACAGTTTTAAGTGCTGGGCATAACTGTGAAACCCGCCTGTCATTCTCTCCCATGCTCCCTGGTACCCCAGTCTCATACGGGTGGCCTCACCAGGGCCGTGGTAGTGACCAGCTGCTCCATGAGGCGTGGCCAGGGACTGATGCCAGCAAATCTCCTGGGATGGGAAGGCTAGATGCGGAGCAGCAGCTCTGTGACTTGAAAAGGTGAATCAGACACAGGCAGTGTTAATCAGCTGCCCAAGATCTCCCAGGAAAGCTGGCGGTACGGGGAGGATGGCCACTTACCGGCTGACCCATCACCACCGTTGTTGCATGGTGTACATATAATTGTACTATTCTTTCAAAGACTTCTGTAGAAATCCTGGAAGGGACTGAAGAAATGAAGGGTTTACCATCTATCACCAAACCAATCAATCAGTCCATCCATTAGTATCTCTCTCTGCACACATCTTGTAGATATAGAATGGTCTATGCATATATGCTAATGCTAATATATCCACATATCACGTATGCATCCAATAATTCATTTTCCAATTGGTAAAATGTCTGCTACATCTCTGTTCACATTAGAATTGCTAGTTAGATATGATGTATTTTCTATTATTGATGAGAAAATTTAGGCTTGAAATGATCAAGAGGCTGGGATTTTAGTCTAGGTCTCTCTGACCCCGATAAGCTTTTTCTTGTGTCCCACCAGCCTCTGGATGTGTTGGTGTGTGTGCACAGGCACGCTTCTATGTACTTGACTCCTTTCTGTCTTTCCAGCCTAATTCTGAATATTCCCCCTTCTATTTGTGCTGCGTCTCTGTGATGACTTGTCAAAGCTTTGCACGTGCTGTCTTCCACAGCTAGGAACACCCCTTTACCCACACCACATGTGACGTGACTCACCCTGAGACACCCAGCTCATGACCACTCCTCTGCAACACTTGCCTGGACCAACACCCACTCCAGTGAACACAGCTAATTTTCCTTTGCTTGTACCTTGTATATATCTCTATGAGAGCATTTTAAATTTGTATTGGACTTATTTTTTACAGATAGGCCTTTCTTAAGTTCACAGAGACTATGTCTTAGTTACACTTATTTACATCATGCTAGGCAGTGTGTGTGGCCCATCTTAGACAATTTGCTGAAGGTGGCTGGAAGGATATTTTTCACTAATGATGTTTTAATGAAGGAAAATGAATTCTGATCGAGCAAATGATCGAACAGATACAAAGAGAATCCAAGTCCCTGAAGATATAACTGATTTGTCAATTCCTGACTATCTTAGGAACCTGTGCAAACTTTGTAAACCAGAGGGTTTTGTCAGCTGCCTACTATCTTGCTCCCCTTAAGCCATCAACGTGTATCAGTTCATGAACATTGCATTTCTAGGGGTCAGATAATAAATCCCATTTCAAAGATAAGTAAAGTGAGTCCTAGAGAAAGCATGGCGCTCTCGTGACCCAGCGAGTCACCTGTCCAGCCAAGACAGAGCCTTAGGCTTGTGAATCATCACTGCGGAACCTTAGCTCACTGATCTTGTAAATCAAACTCAAGGAAGGATGTCTCCAAAATGTTCACTTTCTCTTAAACATTTTGTTCCCCAAGCCTTCTGCCAACACATTGAATGTGATAGTCACTTTTAGAGAAAATCGTGATATTAATAATCTTTCCGTATCAACACAAACTATCTGAAGACTCCAGTCGTAGTTGCTATGCAAATAACTTCATATATGATCATGTTTCAAAGGTACAAAGGGAGAAAATACAAAGAAGATACAATAAAAGCAATACAAATATTTATTTAATGCCTAATAGGTGCCAAAGACTTTTCTAGGCACTGAAGACAGTGGTGGGTGCCAGTTCTGGTGAGACTTGCCTTCTGTGTTAACATCCTTTTTTTTTTTTTGAGACAGAGTCTTGCTCTGTCGCCCAGGCTGGGTGCAGTGGCCGGATCTCAGCTCACTGCAAGCTCCGTCTCCCGGGTTTACACCATTCTCCTGCCTCAGCCTCCTGAGTAGCCAGGACTACAGGCGCCTGCCACCTCGCCGGGCTAGTTTTTTTTTGTATTTTTTAGTAGAGACGGGGTTTCACCGTGTTAGCCAGGATGGTCTCGATCTCCTGACCTCATGATCCGCCCATCTCGGCCTCCCAAAGTGCTGGGATTACAGGCTTGAGCCACCGCGCCCGGCCTGTGTTAACATCCTTGTTTCAACAACCACCATGAACACTTACTGAGGTTTTTCTATGAGACAGGCATCCCTTTTAGCACTTTACACCTCCAATACTGTGAGTGGCGCTCTAGCCCCCTTGTGCTGATGATGAAACTGAGCACAAATAATTTAATTAACTTGCATAAGGGACAGCCAGTCTGAATCCAGAGCCCACGCTGCTAATTCGTCTCCATAATGTTTCTCCTACTTGCTGTTTCCTTTCTGTTCTTAGCACTACTTTCCTATTTAGAGAAAGCTTTCTAGAGTTTGCAGTGGCCTTGTAGCTTTTCTTGTCTCCAGTCCCCTCCATTCTCATGCTACTGCAGCCAGAATGGTTTTCCAAAAAAGATAGTGCCTGACTTCAAATAACCTTTAAAAGCTCCCATTCCCTGTCAAATTCCCAGTCTGAATTCCCAAGCATCGTATTCCTGGCCCTTAATGACCTGGGCAAATTCATATTCATATTCTCATCTTTATTCCATGATTACTACTATGACTTCTTCCAGTCACAGCCGTGGGGGAGGCAGGGCCTTTGTGCTCTGTGCTTTCCCTTAGACTGGACTGTTCCTTCTCTTCTTAGCTTGACTGCCCTGTGTTTCTTCCAAAGAATAGCCTACAACACTTTTCCCATGAAAAGCTTTTAACTTTGCTCCTCCTGTAATCCAGCCTCATGACTCCATTCACTGTGAACTCCCAGTAGTTTCTTTATATCCCCATGGCAATATTTATATCCTAATAACTATTTAGTAGTGGTTTATGTGTTTTCTTTTCCATGTAAATTTGTGAACTTAAAAGCAGAGACTGTATAACTCAATCTTGTAATCCTGCAGTGCTTAGCACGCCTGGAGCCTAATAAGAAATCCATAAATATCAGTTGAATTGGATTGGTTTTTCTAATATCAGAGAGTGTATGTCATCTGTGAGATGATGGATATGGTGTGATGTGTGTGAAGAGCATTAGACCTGGAAGCATAAAATCTGGGAACCACTCCTTGCTCTGCCACTAGCTTCCTCTGTGTCACTGGGCAAATTCCTTCTCCTTTCTGGGCCTCATTACCCCATCTAAAATGAGAGGGTAGTACAGATAATATAAATTGTATTATATTACAGTTTAACATCCCCAACAATCTTTCTCATAATTTTTATATATTTAATAAATAGTTGTTGAGCACTTTTTCTCTTCCAGACACTCTACTTGCCTTCAGGGATGTGGAAACAAAGACAAACTCTGGAACTGAGAAGCTCACATGAGCTGTTCATATCAACATTGCAATCTAAGGGGGGCAATTATGAACCACACATATTTTTTCAAAAGAGAAACTGAAGTCCAGAGAGCTTCAAATTTTATGATTATTAGATATTTTTAAGATTCTGGGTCATAGTAGTTGAGTGGCTATAAATAATTATTTATAATTTGCCCCATAGTGAAAACAAATTTCTTCAAAGATGTTGCACTTAGACTTACAGAAAAACTCAATTACTTCATGGAATTTGGCAGGTAATCTAATTTACCTCATTGACCACCTTTTAAAAAAATGTTGTCAAGTCAATGCTATTTCATGTTTTCTTGCTTATATAAAGATACAACAGAGAAAAGGAGCAAAATCTCTGCTAACAACACTAAATTGAAACGATGGATGTCAAATCTGACTTTCCCATAGAAAGTATGTTATCATGTGGTTATATTCCTTACCAAAAGTGTGAAACCCAACATTTTATAGGCATGACCATAAACATCATGTTTAATTTTGTGCGGATAGTAAAACTATATTCTTTTTTTAAAGTATAAAGCTTTCAAATCCGTTTGCTCCATTAAATTTAATAAATATCCCAAGCAATACAAGTATATAAGAATCTCTGATATTCACTGCTGGTGAGAGAAATGTGAATAAGATATTGTTCTTCCACTGGGAGTTTTGTTCTTTTATTGACAATAAAGAAGTGTATGAATATGCTGAAAGTCATCAAATGTTAAGTATCTTAAAGAAGAAAGAACATGAATTAACATTATTGATCATTTGCTATATTCCAGGGGCTATAAGATCTTTCTATTATTAGAAATTAGTATTATTGCCCCTGCAAGGTGAGTTTTAGTATTAGAGTAGGGTAAACTTTTTTAAAATTAAGGAATAAAGCTTGAATTATCTGAATCCAAATTCTAATATAATCTGATAACGGTAAATCATATTATTTTCATGTTTGGGAGTTCACACACTTACACACATACATATCACACATACATGTAGGATGAATGAAAAGAGATCAAAGAAGGTTTCTTGTGGGAAAAGATATGTACACTGAGCTTTGTTTAGGATGGGTAGAATTCTGGTGAATCCACAATAGAGGCGACATTTCTGTGGGAAGGAAGGACCAGAGCAAAAGCAAAGACAGAAGGAATCGTAGTATATGCTCATGTAAAGACAAGAATTTCTGTTGGGTTGGAAGGTGAGGCTGGTCCTGATTTCATGCTTATTCCATGTTAGGTGCTGGGGCTACAGTGATGAAGATGGTCAGGATGGCCTCTACTTTATAAAAGCATATATGACAACATGAATGTTTCATCTATTTGTACTTCTTTAACAAAATACCTGAGAGTTTCATTTATAAAAAACAGACATTTATTTCTCACAGTTCTGGAGGCTGGGGTGCAACATCCAGATACCAGCAGGTTTAGTGCCTGATGTCATCCCTTCCAAGAGAGCACCTGTGGCTGTCCTATCCAGAAGGAAGGAACACTGTGTCTTCCCGTGGCAGGAGGGACAGAAGAGGCAAAAAAAGAGTCACAGCTATTTCCCTCCAGCCCTTTGACAAGGAACTAACCTGCTCATGAGGGTAGAGCTGTCATGACTTAATCACTTCCCAAAAGGCCCCCTTTCCTGACACCAGCACAGTGGGAATTAAGCTTCAACACATGAATTCTGGAGGAGACACAAGCAAAACACAGCAATAGAGACATAGTAGGTGGCCTGGGAGTAGAGGGAAGGGAATGGCTGATGCTATCAGGTTGGCTGAGAGAAGACTTTGCAGAGGACATAACCCTTGCTGTGAGTTTTGAAAGATGATAAAGACTGTATCAGGTGAGCAAGGAGGTGGTAAGGTGGATGGGATGGGAAAAGGAATGCTGATCCTGGCAGAGGGGATGGCAGGATCAAATCCAGAGCTCTTACTGAGTGTGGATGTTCAGGAAACTACTCTTGCCCTTTAGGGCATGAAAGCTGTGTGCATGCAAAGAGTAAGAAGGTGAGAGCTTGAGATAGACCAGAGTAGGCACAGAAAATAGCAGACGTCATGCTTATGAGTGTGGCCTGACCCCCTCACCCATGCCTCAATAAATAAGCTGAACTTAACTTTCCTGGCAAAAATAAGGGTATCATTAATGGCTTTTTATTAGAAAGTGTGAGGGTCAGAGTTGTATTTTGGGAAGATTAATCTAGCAGAGGTGTTTGGGCAAGAGATGGAAGGGAGAGAGATTAACTAATTGGTGGTTCTGCTAGTTTGAGTGAGAAGCAATAAAATACCAAAGTAGGATGCAGGTGATGGAGATGAAAAGGGTGGTACGAAATAGCAAAGTTAAAACCAACAGATCAGCAGGCCTGAGACACAGATTTTATGTCAGGGCAAGGAAGACAGAGCTGGTAATATTGTGAAGGCAATTATAGATGCAAGATGAGATTTTTGGATAAGTAGTCAAGGCTGGAAACAGATCTAGGCATCATTCCCACAGAGGTGATAATTGGACAGTGGGAGGTGATGAGAACACCAAGGAAAAGAATGTATAAAAAGAAAAGAAAGGACAAGAGAAAGGCTGGGGACAAAACTCTAGAGAATGCCTTCACTCAGGAGGCAGACAAGGCGGAGGAGCCTGCAAGGGGCAGAGGGCCAGGCAGCCAGGGCCGGGGGAGGCAGGAAGGTCAAAATCTGGAGGGCCAGGAAGGCAGATTTCACAGAAGGGAGCAGCTGATGGCTGGGAGCAAGTGCTGCAGAAACAAGTAAGTTGGCTTGAGATTCAGCCAGTTTATTTGATAATTAATAAGTCAGTGATGGCTGGGCACAGTGGCTCACACCTGTAATCCCAGCACCTTGGGAGGCTGAGGCGGGCAGACTGCTTAAGGTCGGGAGTTCGAGACCAGCTTCACCAACATGGGGAAACCCTGCCTCTACTTAAAAATACCAAAATTACCTGGGTGTGGTGGTGCACACCTGTAGTCCCAGCTACTCGAGAGGCTGAGGCGGGAGAATTGCTTGAACCCGGGAGGCGGAGCTTGCAGTGAGTTGAGATCACACCACTGCACTCCAGCCTGGTGACAGAGTGAGACTCTATTTAAAAAAAAAAAAAAAAAAAAAAAAAGAACCACCCCCAAAATACATCAGTGATAAACTTCGAGAGGAGTTTTCTGGGAAGGAAACAGGTGGCAAAAGATGAAGAAGCATGCAGATGCCAGGAAACTCTGTGTATAATGTCCCCTCTCAATTATGTTTGTCAGTGAAAGGAATAAAACACTCCACAAATTGAATGAGGACGACCTCCTGCCATAGGGGAACAATCTCATTCAAATGTCTGTATTTGCTACCTTGCAGCTCTGTGAAGTGTCTGGAAATGGAGGGTGCCAGGTAAACAACATGCTAGAATTATTTGCTGATGTCTATAGTCCTTTCAGTCCTCAACAATTTGGAGCTGGGCTGCATCTGTCTGCTCACAAGCACATCCACAACCCATCAGGCTCTTTCCTGAGTAACAGGCACCCTTTCGCAATTCTCAACAGCAGCAAAGGCTGTTGCACAGCATAATGGATAAAGCTCAATCAATAATCCTAGGCAATTGTATAAAGTGAGGGAAAATAACACTGAGTCTGTGTTTCTCGCTTTCTTTTCACAGTTTCTCAGGCTATGACTATTTATTAGCCATACGGAGTGCAGTGAGGAAGGTTAGCACAGCACTCTGTTTGCACGAGAAAGGAGCTTTCTGCACTCCCCACACATACCGGCCACTGATCAACAGACAAGGGCAGCGCTGCTGATGGCACAGGGAGAGAGCCTGGCAACGCACCCTCGCGGCCCTCACCCCACCGCCCATCACTTTCCTGGCAATGCTTCTGTCCCAGCTAGGGTACAGTGGGGACAACCAGGCCTGCAGGCTCCCACAGAGGGTGCTGCACATGGGGATGAGTGGCATGTGCCCTCCTACCTGAAGACATCCCGAGCCTGGTGGGTGCAGAGTTGGAGGCGATAGCAGGGAATTATGAATCCTGAGGGAGAGTAAATGGCAGCAGATAAAACCCCAAGGCGCTGAAATGCTGTTTTCATGCAAATGGGCCTAAGTAAAATGAAAAGAAGCAGGACAACGCAGGAGGAAAGGAAACAAGAAAGGAATCCAAGAGAAAAGCTGAATTAATTCTAAATGGGAGAATTATCTGAGAGGCATTAGCCACTCTTGAAGAAAATGAATAGATTCTCTCCCCACATGTATTAAATGTCTATGATTCTCTAATTTAGGAGCCTTTTATTGTCAATTGAAAGATGGAAAACTTCAGGTGTATTTCAGGGAAAGAGGCTCTCTCTTACCTATGTATTGTGATGCTCAGAATTAGTTTTTTTAGGATTTTAATTTTTTTTTATTATACTGCACTTAAAAAAAGTCCACAGGGCATGTCTCCCTGAAATACCCTCTATTAGAATGAATTCAGGGGAGGGTAAGATGAGGAGAAAATTCCTTGAGGGGTCAGAGGTAACCAGGCCTGTGTGGGCGACACGGGGCTGGGGTCATGGATGCTGCCTCAGGAAAGATGTGCCCAGCTCACATTCTGATCAAGGAGATTGAGAGAAAGGTTCAAGGCGTCAGAACGTGTTACAGGAAGAGCACAGGTTTGTGCAAGGTGGCCTGGTTCCAGTGCCACCATTCACTGAAGAGGTCATCTAGTTGTGCTTTCCTCATTTACAATATTGCATTAGGAATGGTTTGCCTCCCTCCTGTAGCACGAGGATGACACGGGATACAAACACAAAAATGTGCAAGAAAAAAAGGGGTCTACATAGCAAGATTTAAACAAAAGGTGCTAATGTGCTTGAAAGAGGAAGTGAATGTCCCTTGGTAAGGCCATTTTAAAAAGTGAAATGACCCTGTGCTCTCGCAAAACTGCCATAGGCTCTGTCTCCCAGCTGAGCGGAACGCGACCTCTGAGGGGACGCTGAGGCCTCCGTGGGGGAAATACAATGTTCCAGGGTAACCATAGGAGTGAAGGAAGAGAAGGGGTGGGCCCCAGGACTGGCTACCGGCTTTCTCCCTGGCTCAGGGAGGACCTAGACATCTCAACTGGGCCGCTGGCCACCCAGTATGGCAACTGCAAACACACAATTGATTTAAGTGAGCTGCCCTACACTTCAGAAGGACAAGTAACATTCTACCCATATCTGCTGTGTTCTCATTTAAAATTTGAAACTCGGAAAAAAACCATTCCTCTGCTCTTTCTCCTTGACTTGGTAAAAGTAGTTCACGTGGGTCACAGCAGGTTTGATTTGATGCAGAGCTGACTCATTGGGTGTTGTGTAAAAGTGCTCATCTTCCCCCAACCACTTCTGAATTCTTAAATTCCTCTGACACATTAATTCTAACCCCAGCCCCAAATGCCCCAACATCTCTGAGAGTCCCAGAACAGAAATTATAGCAATTTCCTATACCCAGAATCAAATTCCAAGGTTGGAGAGCACAGGCCACATCCTACTATTAATTCAAACATCTATGTGAAAGATTATGGTGGGCAGCTGTGATTCCATTAAAGGGGCAATTTCAACTCCATTTCCTTGATAAACAGACACAAGCTCACCCCTAAATTGGGCTTGATAGATTTGATTAGGGTAGAGTTTTTGGAGGTTGTGATGTCTGCAGGAAAATTGCTGTTTGATGTGCAAGGCCAAATTGCACTTGAAATCTCCTTGCAACCATAGAGCGGGGGAGAAGGAAGAGGATGGAACACCTAGCCAATTGCTATCATCCAAACAGCAGGGGAGTCAAGCTGTTGTATTCAAAATATCTGTTAGGTATGCAGCCAGTGTGTGCTGCAGAAAGCATGCCAGGCTCAGGGGAACCAATGATTAAAAGCAGCAAAACCAAGTGTTATTTAAACAAAGCGAAATGTACTCATGCAATTTCTTTAGCCTATGTCTTTTGCAGGGAGAAGAAAAGATACGTTGCTTCCTTTGGAGACACCTGTGGTTCTATGTTTCACAATTCCCATGGAGAGCCTTGGGGTCAGGCAGGAATAGAAGGTGAAGCTCACCGCTCTAAAGCACAGTCTCCTGTCACAAACACAGAATGATGGGCAAAATGGAAGTAAAACTGTTTAGCCTGCTTGATTTGTTTTCAGTAAAATGGGAAACTCCACTTGTTTAGGTCAGTTCTACCAGATGAGACAATGGGGATTGTAATTACTTCTTTAAACCCTGTTCTCGGATTCCAAAAGTCATAAACCCTTCGTGTTGGAAAATGTGTTTGCTTTGTAAGTACCTGCCCTTTAGAGAGAGCTTCAGTTCCTTCAGCATCACCCATTCCACTGGCTTGGCACTATGTGTGGGGATCTGACGTTGACTGAGGATCTAGAGTGTGCTGAGAACCACTCCAGGTGCTTTATGTCCATCATCTTATCACATCCTCCAATAATTTTAGGGATGGCTACTCTTTCCCCATTTTCAAATAAAGGCAAGGAGTTTCATCAAAGTTAGAAAAATTGGATAAGTTCTTCTATGTGGGGAGAGGTGGACTAGGATGCAAACTAAAATCATCCTGACACCCAAGTCCAGATGCCTTCCATCATACTAGGCTGCTGCCATAGTTGACCCTAGACCACTAGGACTCTAGTTGAGGGCATACCAAGTCAGCCATACTGATCTATTTCTCGTGTTGCTTCCTCCTTGCAGGTCCTGTCCTATGCCCACTCCTCCTGGGGAAGACAGTCTACTTGACATTACTGCTTGGATCAGCTATCATTGGATTTAAAGCTGCAGAATCTGCCTCCTCAATTCTGGTTGACAGATAGAAACCAACTCTCCACTGAGCCAGGATGTATTTGGCTGGCTCCAAACCCAAAGCCCTTCTAGTTTCCCTGTGATCTTCAGGGGCCTTGAATTGCCTCCCCTCTTTTCCAAGGTAGACCTCTTCATGAATCCTACCCTACATATGGCCCCACACTACCTGAGGATATAGAATAAGTAAATAAAATCCCTTTTGATTTGTTTGTACACCTGCAACATTCCTTCTTGATTCAATGAGTGAAGACGCCCATTAACTCAAATAAGAGCATTTCCTGATGTGTCCCAGGAGGTAGACATCCAAGAATTCTCTGCAGAGGATTACACTCCAGGCTGACTTTGTGCGGTATGGGATAGTTTGAAGCTCACACTCTAAGGATGGATCATATAGGATGAGCCTAATTAGAGTGGGGTGGGGTGGGATATAGTATGTATGGCCATATTTATCTTTCAAGATAAAGAGTGAGAGATATTAGTTATAAACAACAAAGTCCTTTACTAAGCAAAAAAGTTAACAATTAAACAAGTAAGTGCTTTACTAAAAGAGTTGCTGACAAATTTGCTGTCTTTTTTCTGTTTTGCTTTTTTCTGTTTTGGAATTTTAATCAATGATTAATTGAACAAATATTTACACTGAGCTAATTGCTGGAAATGCACTGTTAATTAATACGGACATGGACTCTGCTAGTCATGGACCATAACGATCGAATAGGGGAACTATCATTGAACAAGCAGTTAGAAGTTCACTGGGCGTTACCATCTGCTTCCTGAAAGCACCTAAATAACCCAAGGCAGGTGCCAGTACAGATGGTTATTATCCATCTACAGGGAAGGAGGTTGCAGACATCTTAAATGACCCAGAACGATATCTCTGAATCAATAGAGTTGCAGATGTTCTGTCTATATAATAGCTGATATTCACACCTTAGTAGAAATGGACAATGGCTACATACTATTTTATGGATACAAATCAATAGGTCTTAAATTGTTTGAGGTGAAGGAATAAAGAAAGTTTATTGCGTCTCCTTTTAAAAGTCAGGAAACCTTAAGATCAGCACCAACCATAGTATATGGCACATAGTAAATGACCAATAAATATTTGTAAAATAAATCAGTGGAAGAATTGAATCTGCTTTGTAGTCAGGCTTTAGACTCCTCATCCTTGCCACCTTTGCTACCATGTCCTTCTTCTGGGGGAAGCGAGGCCATGGGAGGACAGATGCATAAAACATTTGGAGGAGTCTCCATCTTCCCTCTTTCCTAGATGTTGTTCCCTTGCAGAAGAAGAAAAGAGAACTGCAGCACTGTGCCAGTTCTCGGCTACGTCCATGATAACAATGGAGACTGGGAAGAGGAGCAGATAGGTGCCCAGGGGAGCCTGCAGATGGCAGCCCATGCACCCACACACATCATCAAGATGGAGATCACAAGGACCACGCTACAGCAAACCTTCAGTTAATTTATTTTACCCTGACACCCATTATTACTACCCTTTTCTTGTTTAGCTCTTGTATCAATATGCTTGGCTAATTTTTTTTTCTGCCCAGCTGCCAACCTTGGGCAGTCGAACATCTGGTATATCCCCAAAGGGCATTAGACCATTACGAAGGCAAATTGATTTTTTTTTTAATTTCATAAATCAGCCATCAAATGAAAAATGTCATTTTAAATTACAAACAAAACCGAGTTGAATACGTGGCTGCTACTTGTGCACAATTGGAATTATTTATGACTGCTTAAAATTTGTGGGGGGAGGCCATTGTAGTTTTAATTATATGATACAAGGTGAGATTATTATTTACTGGTGCTGACACGAAACTGCCAATAATTACTTAATATCTGTTGGAAATTATTCAACAGTTTTTAATTAGTGGTACATACTAAAGTAATTGTTATTTTCCAGCGAATATAAAAATCCATCTGTGAGAAAAGACGCCTGGGAGTTACATTAGTAATTGTTCTAAAATGCATTATTGATTTATACACATTACCATTACCATACTTTGTGTATTACTTTTCAATATTTGAGAGATTCTTGCCTTCATCAGCAAAAGAACATAAAAGTAAGTAACAACTCCCAGAGTGGGTCATCAACTAGAGGGAAAGGCATATCTTTGCACGGGTCCCATTTGTCTCGTATTTCCTTCGATTCTATCCAGAATAAACGAATGTGTTGCCATAGTCATACTCAAATGCTCTTTGTCTACCTAGTGTCTCCATTTCCTTTATCAGTTCCTAGAAGGCAGGAGCCAGGTCTTTTTTTAGGGCTTGCTGCATCATGCCCTCCCTTAGAGTCCAATCTAGAGCAAATGTTCTATAAAAATGTGGATGGAGATGTGGAGCAGAGAGAGCTGACAATCTGCCTTTCCCTGTTTTATTGATGTCCTTTTACTCACCCTTGAAAACCACAAGGAAAAAACAACAAAAAACATACCTCACTAGTTTCTAATAAATGATCTCAAGTCATTTACTTGCTATAAAGATTACTCAGAAAAACCATCACTTACTAAACACATTAGTCAAAATCTTTTTTGTGCTAAAAAGCATTTAATTAGAATTACATTATTAAAGCCTTCTAAGTATTACTATTTCCTTTAGTCTTTAAACAATTAAGTGCTTTACTAAGAGAAAACAAAAGGAAGAAAGATATTTCTATTTAATCATTAGCTAAATATTTTCAATGAATTGCTCAGGATCACTTTTGACTATTTGTAAGTGTAATAAATGCAACTCCTACACTGACTTGTTAATGCCACTCTCTCTAGGAGGAAGGAAGACAGGGAGGCATCCTCCTGATAGATCAGGCATTGCCGTCATTGGTGCATGACAGAGAACTGCTATTACTATGCTATCCTCCCCAGGGCCCTACCCTGCGCCAGCTCCAGCCTCTCACCTCACGCATATGCTGATGCCGAGGCCATCCCACATTCCTGATAAGCTCCTGTGTCTCTCGGCTCCAGATGCACCCTCTCTATGCTGCTTTGTGACGTTGAGGCTGGGACTCTACACACCCCATTTCTTCTTTGTCAGCTGGTTTCCTGTTGGCTCCTCAGAAGGGGTCACTAAGAAGGGTGGAAGGCAGAAAAGGGGTCAGGCACTTGCCCCCTTGTGTTGGCCTGCAGATCCTCTGCCATTTGCCCTGCAAAGACCCTTCACGCTGGCAGCAGCCACTAGTTCCAGGGGTAGTGAGTTCTGCTTCCATCTTCCTTCCACACCTACCATTCCGTGTCATAGGAACCAGTAGCAGCAGCAATGCCCCTCCGCAGAGGCCCAACTCCCAACTCCACATGACCCTCCTGCCTCCTGCCTGCTCCTGAGACACCAGCACAGCCAGGCAGCAGCCTCTACTCCTGAGAGGGCTGGGCCCCACCTGTGCAGGGCCTCGTCCACAGGTACGAGTTCTAGCTTCTGACCACCTTAACCTCCTCCTTTGTTTCCCCAGCTGCAGGAGGGCTTTGCTGTTTCATTTTGCCCTTCCAGTCCTTCAACCTCCTGTGGCCAGTTCCCTAGATTTTCCCTGGGAAAATAACTAGTGTGAGTTATGCTTCCCTGTTTGGCACTGAGCATTACACCTCTATACACATGCTGGCTGGCAGCTGATTGCCCCTGCACATGACTTCATCAGTATGAAACGCCTTTTTCCCTTCCTGCCATCTGGAATAGCCTATCCACTTCCATGCTGCAGCTCAGGCATCACTTACTCCAAGAAAGGGATCCCTCCATGCTAGACAAGGCAGGCGGTCTCTACGGTTCAGGAGCACCCTGTGCATTCTTGCCACGGTGCAGGCATTCCATCCCTCTGAGAGTTCTGTGCTCCCGCCCGTCCCCCCATCCCCACCCCAGTCGACCGCTCCTGCAAGGCAGTATCATGACCTGAACCACTACACTGCCACCACCTCAGGCGATGCCCAGCCCAGAGAGAAAATGCCATAAATATCTGCTGTTTGCCCTGAACTTATGGGCACTGGCACTGTACTGGCCTAGATGAGAATTAGGCTCCTAGAAGGGTCTCCCATGCCTCTATGGGACCAGGGTTCTCACGGGGACTCCCATTATGCAAACGTCGTGCCATATCCTGACAGAGCAGTGTCTGACTGTGAGACAGACTAATAAACATGAGCAATAAAGGGCAGCTTGGAGGCAACTGGGTATCATTTCCACAAGCTGCATATCAAGCATTTGACTTTATACCAATAGTATATTTAAGGACAGTCCTAAAATATCACTATTCCCTTTTTAAGTGATGCTAAGTAAACAGCTCATAACAATAACATCTCCCACTTATTAAGCATATATTAGGAGTGCCTGGGCACTGCACTCTCTCATTAAATCCTAGCAACAACCCTATAAGGAAGAAATAATCATCCTATTTTTCAAATGAAGAAGAGATACGAGAGGGCTAGGATTAGGCTGCCGTGAGTAAGCCTTCACCACTGCAGTGAAATTTAAGGGGGCAACGAAAAACTCAGCCATTGAGATGCATACTTTAATACAATACTCTCAATGAAAAAGTCAAGAATAAATAAGATGTGGACATTTTAAATAAAGACACATCACTATTGCTGTTTCCCCACCCCCACCCCCCACCTTTGGCTACAGGGTCCAAGAAGGAGCACGGCTGAGCACTTTCGTAGCTTACCCAAGGCTGCCCCTCCAGTGAGGAGAGGCACCGACATGCAGATTCAGGTTCCCCTAACTCCAAAGTCTTAGTTACCCAACACCCCCTGCAGTGACAAGGGTGGCCATCATATTTTCTCTGTAGAGGCCGTTGCCTACAGCAGCTTTCTGCACTGGGCTTTTTCTTTAATGTAGCACAGTCTAGGTAGGGGCTTCCAAAGTACATGAATGCTCTTCACATGGTATGTGGCGCTCACCATTGTTCTAAATTCTACACAAGCTATCTCTGCTTTTAGATGTCACGCATTCTAGGACACTGTGTCTTAAAAATGACTTCTAAAAGGGAAAGTTTTGCCTGTATACGTACTACTCATTCATTCATTCATTCAACACCTATCCAGCACTTATTTTGTGTCAGTCTATTGCCATTTTTTATTCAAGCACTTGTAGAACTCAGTGAATGAATAGGTAAAAAGTAGCAAGGAGTAAAATTTTTTCTTTCTTAGGCTAACTCTCAAGGAACAATGTAGTAAACTATGGGTGGGGAATAAAGGCAAACTCCTCATGTTATGGTATTCACTTACACAGAAACTACGGAGCATGAAGATGGAAAGTGAGTTTTAGGTTAATGGCTATTGCAAATCAATTACTATGAGGATCGCGGAGTTGAAGGATTAGTCCCTTTCTTCCATTGCCTTAAGTTAGGCCATTACAAAATGTTTATCCTGGTGATTGGCTTGGACTCAAAACACCAGTGTGACTGCCCACAGGGGAGGTGCAGAGATGACTTACCCTCCCAAGCCAGAGGTGCGAGACAGACCCTGCACTCAGAGGCGGTGTCAGGGAGGATCAGCACACGCTGTGCGCTTCACACCCTCCCAGGCCCCTTCATTCCCTTCTGACAAGCAGCATGTCCTTGCCTGGAGAGCCGTCCACGAGTTCAGTAGTCTGAAGTGATTACACCCAGCAAATATTTGTCGATGGTTATTCCATCTGTCTCACAGTCTCGGCTTAGAAAAAATGATAAATATTGAGGTATTTCAATCTTATCTCACCAGTCAATCCCTCTAGCACTCTGTTCTTGTGGTTCCATGATGAGAACCTTCCAATCTACCTTTCTCTGGTATAGCAAAGGCCTGAAGCAGAGCCCAGCACAGCAACTGGAAAGCAGAGCTGGCCCTCAGCCCACCTGCTGATGCTCAGACCCACGCACAGGCCTCAACACTTTCCACCTCGGCTTCCAGAAACTTCTGCCAGGACCTCTTCCTAGGGTGCCAATCCCCATTTTTGAAAATAATAGGGTGGGAGGTGGGAAGTGTGACAGGGTAATATAGGGGTTTCCACTGGTCTAAAAGAGGCTTCCACCGTGTAAACCTGCACTATTACAGAGCAGTTCTAAGTGCTGTTTAGACTTTGATTCGGACTGACTGGGACGGAAACATATAGGTGCTATGGCTTTGAGAAATTGTTTAACATCTCTGCTACTTAGTTTTAAAAATCTGTAAGATGGAGATAATACTTGCTATTTGCTAGAGCTGTTTCAAGTTAAAGAAGATAACACAGTAAAGTATTGGGCACAGTGTTTCTGTCTTTCATTTATTCAGCCATTGAGTCACATGAGACCCTAGCTTGTGCTAGATATTAAGTGCTGGGGATAGGGTACAAAAAGACAGAGATGGTCTTTCACTCCACAAAGTTCAATAGACACTAAACAAATTAATGTTCTTATTATCATTAACAATAACAATGAAAGAAACCATAGCAACCAAATAATAGTAGCATTACCATTATTACTAATAGGAAAATTACTCTTCCAACATAGTGGACTCCATACAAACCTCTCGGTTCACATTCATGGGTAGCCCTTCATGTTTTGCAATTTTATTTTTCATGTAGATGGATCATAGAAATACTAAAAAGCCCTTCTAACCAGGTTGGCGATTCTCACTAAGGAGCCGTTCCAGGGCCTTCACTTTAATGGGACTCTGTCCACTCAACTTCCATATGTGCATTTCCCTAACTGCTCTCTGGAGAACCCAATCCAAACTGTCTCCATTTTACAGTAGAGATAACTGGTAAGGGAAATTAAGCAACTTGACTAATGTGAATATGACTTCTTCCATAAGTGTTTATATTCTAAACAGATATTTGACTAGATCTACAGAAAACAAACCTTTTTAAAGCCTAATCTTTCTTCTTACATATGAAACCAATTGCCACTCTTCTTCACTGGAAAGCTAGATGAAAGCAATACCAATTCAAAGATCAAGGGGCTGCACGTGGCCTTTCAGGAAGAGCAGTGTGAAGGCACCATGCCCATTGGTTACGGACGTTCCAGCAGCACCCTCTAAGCCACAGAGGGAGGAAGCAATGAGGTTGGGGGTGGTGGCCAGAAAGAGGGAGTTATATGAAGAGGTGGTGATGACATTAAATAGAGGTGAAGAATAGGGACTGTAGTGGTGGAGATCACGTGAGGTTAGGGACTCAAACACCCAAGGTGTAGAGTGGGAATTTGATTGATCTATCCCAGCTTAAATCCAACCAGGCTTGGCTGGTGAGCCACCACCACCAGCAATAATTCAAACCTGGAGGGTCAGAAAACGGTGAGAATATACTATCACCAGCAGGCACTGCAGGCAAAGGAACAGAAAACCAGATCTCCACCTCAACTTACTCCAGGACAACAACTAGTTGCATTACCTGCCAAATATTTTCTGTTTGTTTCTTTTGCATTTGTTGTTTATTTGTGTGTGTGTGTGTTTTTTAATTTTTAATTTTTATGGGTACATAGTAGGTATATATTTATGAGGTACATGACTGTTTTTATTGTTGCTAGGATATTGGGTATGGTTACACATTTTCCACTGTATTAAAATTGTATCATTTCTGAAAGAATTTGAAAGTTATTTAAAACAGAAAAGATCAGGATAAGGAGGTTATTCATGCCCCAAATGCAGACAGCTGGGTCCCTCTCTTGTAATAACAAATATTACGTATCAGCAATAGCCTACCAGGTGCCAAGCACTGGTTCTATATACATTAACTTTAGGCTTTTGACAAACAGTCCTATGGGATAGACACTGCTGTTTCTATTTATAGATAAGTAACCTTAGTCTCATTGAGGTTAAATAACTTGCCTCAAATTAAACAACCAATTAAACTCAGAATTTCACTTCAAACTCTGCCACCAAAGCCATATTTGGTTTCTAAGTGTCTCTTCATTGAATCACTGACTCACTCAGTTTTTCGCTGATGCATTCATTCATTCACACATTCAACAGGTGTTTATCACACACAGCAGATAGTCTGTGTTACATGATGTGTGGACAATGGCAAGTCAGATTGTCTTTGCAAAAGTCTTCTAAACTGTTGGAAGTATGGGTCATAGTTGTCTTTGTCAGGGGAGGCAAAGATTGTGAAGGAGCCTGAGGGGCCGTCTCAGATGTGAGTAATGTTATGTTGCTTGACCTGGGTGGCAGCTACATAGCTGTATTCAGTTAGTAAAATTTGTAAGTTGCACATCCATGATATGTAGATTTCTCTGTATGCACATATTGATGTATGTATTACTCACACTCACATATTACATTTTAAAAAAGGATAAACACAGAAAAAAACAAGCAAGCAAAAATGATACTATCCTTGGCTTTAGAAAGATAACACTGTATGGGATTAAAGAAAATAACTCCTCCTTGGCCAGAATATCTGCAAGTACCTTGTTCATCTTGATGTTGGGAGTCGTTTGCTTTATCATACACCTTACTACTTTATTATACACTTAGACTAAAGTCGATAGGCTGAAACCAGCTTTGACCTCCTCTTGCTGGTTAAAATGATTGTGCAAAAATCATTGGACTTGAAGAGACAAAGCCTTCATTTTGTTGTTGTTCTTTGCCAACTTGTACACGTAAGCACTGCACTAAACTACTTTGAATTTGTTTTCTCTCAATAACACCCATAACACAGGGTGACTTCAAAGATCAAATGTGTTTTGTAAACCTTAAAGCATTAATATTAATTAGTAGTAGTTATTGCTGCTATTTGTATTCTGAGTGTGATAGAGATTGCTCCAAAGATATTTCCAAATGATTAAAACAAACTTCGCAGTGCAGATCCGAATGCTTCTCTTTTCTCCTTATTTGCAACTTTAATCTGTGCCTCTTGACTCACACATCTGGTACTAAAGGGCAATTCTGATGCTAGTAACTGCTGAAATTGATATGGAGAGAATTCCCACAGGACTTACTGTCTTGTGAGCTGTAAGAGGACTAGATATTAGCCACAGGGTTTTTTTGTCCAGGACCAGAAAGTGGGGAACCTTAAGGCAAGCCTATTCCACAACAGTCTGTGAGAACCCCCTCAGGTGAAGGTCAACATTGCAACATTTGCCTACTTCGAATGGCCTGACTCTCTCAAGTGACCAGGAAGCCTAGAAGGTGCTGAACACATGGGATACACATCCTTCTTGCCTCTGAGGCCAAGAGGATAAAAGGAAATGTGTGTCTGTAGCGGAGACTTTACTATTTTTATATGACCCAGAGTAAGAGACCACTGGATCTTCCCTCAGCTATTTAGCAGTTTCACAACATTATCTGAATCCCAATGTATTGAAGAAGAAAAATAATAGATTATCAAGATTCAGAAATATCATTGCAATATGATGGTGCAATAAAACACGTGCAAAATGGCATGTGTTCTTCTCATCAGTCTATCCTGGAATAGAGCAAACCCACTCAGACTTAGGTCTCTCTTCAGCTTGCCCAAATAATTTTCTATGATTTGCTCGGATTTTACCTTGACCTTATCAATCTTTTTCCCCATATGAAATAATTTTTATTTGCATATTAAACTTTTATGTCCATATTCATAATTGTCATCTTGTTATCCTTTTAGTCTGTACTTTGAAATATAATTTACACTTTTTATTGTAGGCCACTAATTTGAGTCTCAACAGTGACACTTTATCTTTTCATTTACCTACAAAATGTGTTGTTTTCTTCATTGAGAAACCTGCTTTTTTTAAACTGCAGGAATACTTCTGAGCTCCACTTAAATCTTCTTTATTATTATTGTTTTAAATTCACTTTGTCATCTTCAGCAGCTCTATTTCACTGGGCATGTGTCTTTTCAAAATTCCCTAACTGCAATGAAATTTCTGAATTCTATATGACTGTATAACTTTAGGAACTTTTGTGTAGAGGGAACCAGTCACTTACAAAGGAAAAAGAAATAGAATCATCGGCAACACAGGAAACCAGAAGAAACACAACGTCCAGCGATGACTGAGAGAAAAGGACTGCAATACTAGACTCCTGGGTTCAGTCAAGATGTCATTCACTTGTCAGAGCAGAAGAAAGATTTCGAGAGTCGGCACCAATTCAGAGAGTGCTCCACGCAGAGACCCCAGCCCTCTGAAAGGAAACACTCAAGAACAGCTCAGCAAAAGAGTAATGAGCCGGAACAGAGACCACAGGGAGGGAGCGATGAGGAAGAAGAAACGAGGGTGAGAAATAAGCGCCTCTCTATCTTCCTTCCCAGGTGGCTAGAGAGAGATTGCCCAAGAATGTGTTCAAACCTACCCTTGACAAGGAGAGCATGGACCCCAAAAGAAAGTCTAAATGCTGTCTAGAACACTGTGTTATAACTAGAACTTCAGATTGGGAGAAAATAAAGTGGGAGAAGCACCCTAAAAAATACCAAAGATTTGTTGTGAGGTAAGTGGGGAGGAGGAAGGAACGTTTCCTAAATGTTATATCTAATGAGGGAGGATTGGAAAGAAAATCAGGCATTTTAACGGGTGAAAGTCAATCTTGGTGAGGAAATTATATTTTATATTTTTTTCAAACAGTAGAGAGAAAACACATGTCTGATTGTGTCAGCAGAGAAGACTATAACTGTTACTAACATAGAATGGAAGGTCTAAAAATACAAAAGAATATCTACCAATGACTCAGTCAAAAAATTAAAATAAATTTAAAAAACTACAAATAAAAATACAAAAGAGAGCCATCGAATGGATAGAGATTAAGATGTATTAGGTAGAAATCTCCATATACTATGTAATATATAGGCAGTTACATAAAATGAAATGGCAGGAAGGATCTGACAAAAATAATTATAATAGGAAAGAGTAATAAAATTTTTTAAGTTGGCATATTTCATAAAAAAGTAACAGTAAGAAGATAGACGAATTGAAGAATATAGTAACTCATCTTCAGAAATTACAGACAGAACAACAAAATAATCAAGCAGACCTAAAAAGAAGGACTTAACATGGATATGATCAAGAATTAAAAACAAACAAAGGAACAAATTTAAAAGAGTAGGAGATAAAATTCAAATGCCAGTTCATTGAGAAGTCATTTGTGAGCCTGATGAAGAAGAAAACAGAGAAAACAATTATAGACACAATTAGGACTGAGAAAAGAGAAAAAGAAAAAATCACAACAAAACAGTGAGTCCAGACAGATTGAAGTGTTTTATGGGAATACTATATGAAATCCTGTAACAACATAGACAAAATGGATGCTATCCTAGCGAAATGCTAACTACCCAAATTCATCTAGAAAGCAGAAACACTGAACAGATCAACTTAAGCACCTGTCATTTTTAGTAGGCACCAGGACCGGAAGCGTTCACAGCTGAGGTTCAACTAACCTTTAAATTCCTAGGATATTTAAACTATCCCACGGCATAGAAAATAATAAAACTTCCAAATTTGGTTTAAAAATCCAGTATTGGCCGAGCGCCGTGGCTCACGCCTGTAATCCCAGTACTTTGGGAGGCCAGTGTGGGCAGATCACGAGGTCAAGAGATCCAGACCAACCTGGCGACCATGGTGAGACCCCGTGTCTACTAAAAATACAAAAATTAACTGGGCATGGTGCTGTGTGCCTGTAGTGCCATCTCCTCCGGAGGCTGAGGCAGGAGAATTTCTTGAACCCAGGAGGAGAAGGAGGCTGCAGAGAGCCGAGCTCATACCACTGCACTCCAGCCTGGTGCCAGAGAGAGGCTCTGTCTCAAAAAAAAAGAAAAAAAAAAAAAGAAAGAAAAAAAATCTAGTATTATGTTACTATTAAAATCTAATAAGTATTTTTATTTTTGTGTATAGGCACAAATATATCATTTAAATATTAGTAATAGAATTGAACAATTAACTATAAAATGTTATACCATAATAAACTGTTGTTTTATCCCAAGGGTAGAGGGACTCTAAGTAAAACTAACAGAATCAAAAGGTTACTGGAAATTAGAATGGGTTGAGAACTATTTTAACTTTGGAACTTTAAAAAGTACCTTAATGAGTTTAGTTTTTGTAGTTAATATTGAAATATTTGGGCTTAGTTATCATACACAATAGCAAGTGAAGATTTAGTAATACTAATACTCACAAAATAGCATATGCATGGATGTTTACAGGAAGCCAGAGTTTATATAATTCAATTTATAAAATTTCCTCACATGAAAGAAAACACATGATAATTAAAGTTCAGCCTATTTTCAGTATTCATTAAACTAGTATTTAGCTCGATGGACAGGAATATCCTATAGCCAACAGAGCCTAGTCTAAGAATGCCCCTTCAGATGTGCATCTAAACCCTTCTGCTAACCAGTGTTGATGATGGGAATAGCCTCCTGCAGGTACAATCTCTAATTTAAATGCTATCAATTGGAGCTTGACTTTAACATGTTTTCTAGTTCTCTTTTTGTATTTAAATAGCATGATAAAGCTGAAAGATCAATCACACAATCATGGCTGTATATTTCACGTCTCTGACACTGGGTTTTACTATTTTTTAAAAAATTCCCTACAGCATGTGTATGTTACTCTTTCTTTATCTTGGAAGGTGCTCAGTAATCATCTGGGTCATTAAATAAAGCTGAGTTAAGCAATTGCTTTCCTCCAGCCTCTGTTGACTTTAGTAATTGTTCTCAAGAAGAATCTGAACTTGAGCATCTCTGCATCACTCTTACCCAAACTGCAAACACATAATTTGTAAGGCATTCATGTGTGTTAACATGGTAAAACAGATATAACTCCAATGCACAGGTAATGTTTTTAGCTCCTCTTGTAGCTTAGTCATCTTGGCAAAACACATCAAAGTGTAGTCTGTCTAAAGATAGATATTCCACCGAGTGAACACTGAAGTTACTTTGATGGATAAGGTGGTCAGCTACAAGACTTGTCTTAAAAATTTTCAAGCTAATGCCATTTTTTCCCGAGGTTGTTTAGAACTTTGAGGTCTTAACCAAACACATGCTTAAGTACTTTAGAAGATAGAAAGCTCTTCCCCGAAGAAAATGCTGGCTGTCCCTGAAAGAAACCCTGCCGTCTCCACATGCTCTGAAGTGAGATAGCCTTCTGTCTGTCTCCTCAACTTTCCAGCAGAATGACACCTTCCTTCCCATCTGGTATCTAAAGCATATGGCCATCACAGCACCATAGAATGCCTGCACTACAGGTACCTGTTAGAGAATTCAATCGCAAACCACCTGAACCCCGGCACTCGCCAAAGGCTGTCCTAACATTTCTGATATTTGACAAAGACTGTTTACTAGGCATATCAGCCTTTTAAAAACACATTCTGTCCTCTCCTAGTCCTACTTGCATTGTATTGTTAGGTTATCAGATAAAAAAAAATATTGTAACCTTGTGTCCCAAATTAACCATCTTCATCAGGTCTGTATCTTAGTGTCACCTCCTCTGCAGTCTTGGGCACAAGAACAGTGTCTTTGAACAAGATTTCTGCCTTGTTAAAAATTCTCTTGAAGATACCATTTACCTCGTTACTAAAGGTTCATTGTCCTCATAGTAAATTCTGTCTTGAGTTCTGCTCCAGGAACATATTTTCTCTCAGAAAACCAGCATGCTCTTTCTTTCAGTGGAAAAGGATAATTAAGTAATACTACATAATTTTTTTGTTAGCCTTAGCTGCCAAGGGCCCACTTGTAGAATGAGCTTTCTCGGACATCTGGAAGAATTGAATCTCACTTTTGATACTCTATCTTATCTATTTTTACCTCTGTCTCATTTTACACTATGTTTAACTTGTTAAAATTCATATCATCTTCATTTCTGCTTCTGAATCGACGTGGGCCTCACCATGGCTCAGGTGCTTTCAGGTGTTCTCACTGTGCCTGCCACTGCCCACACCCGGATATGTCACAAGGCTGGAAGCTGTATGGGTCAGCTCCAGCAAGACTGATGGGAAAATTATACATGCAACGGCTAGTTGTGTCTTGCAGGTTTTCTTTTCCTTTCTTTTTAAAACAATGAGTCCAGTATGTCATCAGTAAAAGAAAACCTACAAATATGTGTACCCACACAGACACACACAGACACACACACACACACACACACACAGAGTAAGGAAGATTTTAAAGACCATAGTTTTTATACATTACTATTATATCAGGTAGAGTTGATTACGTTGCTTGCAAAGAAGGCTTACACGGGGTCTTTGGCATGAGCAATAAAAATATATAAAAATATTTTTATTAGGTTATCATTGATGAAAGTATTAATATGGGTATTTTGAGAAAGAATTTGTAAAATACTGGAAAAGCTAAAAAGATAAACTTAGAATGACTGTGAACTCCTAACCAACTTTATTGAGGTGCATTTTGCACCTTGATAAAATGCAACCGCTTAAAGTGTGCAGTTTGAAAGTGTACAGTACAACTACACATACGTGTATGTGTCTGTGTGTGTCACCACCACTGTAATCACCACTGTTGAACATTGCCAACACATGTCCCTCTCCAGCATATTTCAGCAACTCCTAACCCCCAAGCCCACACCCTGGGCAATGGGGCTTTGTTTTCTCTTCCTACCGTTTGATTTCACCTATTCCTAGTTTTTTTTGGCTCAGCATAATGTTTTCTGAGTTTATTCCTTCTGCTTTGTGTATCAAAGTTTCTTTTCATTACTCAATAGAATTTCACTATATGAATCTAACATAAATTTTCATCTATTCATTTTCTGATGAGCATTTTAATTAGTACTAGTTTTGGGTATCATAAATGAAACTGCTATGAACATTTTTATCTTACATAAACACATAGAGATTACTAGGTCATATGTTAGTGTATGGTTACTTTTTAGAAGAAACCACCAAATTATTTTCCAAAATGGTTGTACAATTTTAACTTTCCTACCAGCAATATATGAGAACTCTCTTTGTTCTCACATCCTCCTTAACACTTTCTTTTTCAGTCTTTTAAGTTTGTATTTATTCTAGAATGTGGGAAGAGGCGTTCATTGTGGTTTCAATTTGCATTTTCTTTATGACTTGCTTGATGTTGAGCCTCTTTTCATGTGATTATTGATCTTTCTCTGGGCTTTCGTGAAGTGTTTGTGTAAACATTTTACTTATTCTAAAAAAATGAATCATTTGTCTTCTCAGGATTGAGTTGTTATGACTGTTTTATAGATTATGCATACAAGTCATTTGTCAAATACATGCGTTGATAATATTTTCTTCCATTTTGTGTCTTATCTTGTCATTTTCTTTACACATCCACAGAGTAAAAGATTTCATTTTGAATGAGGTTTAACTGCTTAAGTTTTTTTCTTCAGTTTGTCCTTTTTTTCTTGGGTATAAGAAATATTTACCTACTCAAGGCCAACACAGATTTTCTCCTATATTTTTTCTAGAAGTTGTATAATTATTGCTCTTATATGAACTGTGGTTCATTTTGAGTTGAGTTTTTGTGTATGACATGAGGTAAGAATGGATGTTTATTCTCTTCCATATAAATATTCAGTTTTTTTTGAGTACCATACATTGAAAAGAGGATCTTCTTTCCCACTTAATCATCATGGCCTCTTTGCTGAAAATCAGTGGAACATATGTGTATGGCTATTTTGAGTCAGACTGTCAATTTCTCACCAAAAATATGCTGAGATTTTGATTAGAATTTTCTTGAACATATGTATAATTTGGGAAGCATTAACACCTTAAGACTATCACGTTCCAACCCATGGATATGGCACACTGTCTCTTCTTTTTTATTGAGATTTCCTTTATATTTCCTCAGCCATGTTTTGTAGTTTCAAGTGAACAGTCTTATACATTTCTTTAAAAATTCATTTCTAAATATTTTATGCTTTTGGGTGGTCCTGTAAATAAGATTTTTAATTAAACTTTCCAATTGATGCTAATATAAAGAAATAAACTTGATTTATATATATTGGTATTGTAATCATAAAACCTTGTTAAATTCACCTATTAATATTTGTGTTTTTGTAGATTTCTTCGAATTTTCTATAACACCATCATGCCACTCATGAATTCAGGCAATTTAACATTTTCCTTCCAATCTGTATACATATTATTCATGTTCTTACATTATTGTAATAGCTAGGACCTCCAGCTTAATAACAGATAGCAGTAGTGAGAGCAGATATTCTTTTCTCGTTCTTATTCTTAGAGGGAAAGTATTCATTCCGTCCCCTACAAAGTATGGCAATAGCTATAGGTTTTCTGTAGAATGCAATTATCAGTTGAGAAAGTTATTCTCTTTAGTTAGTTTGCTGAGAGTTTGTATCATAAAGGAATGTTGAATTTATCCAATGCATTTACCATTTCTATTGATTTTTGTTCCCTTCATTTTATTAATATACAGTTATATCAGTTGCGTTTTAAATGTTAAACCAACCTTGAATTCCTAGGATAAAATATACTTGTCATAAACTATCTTATTTACATATTTCTGGATTTAATTGTCTAATACATTGTCAAGGACTGTTGTGTCTATGTTTACGTGTAATTTTGATTAACAGAACTTTTTTCTCTGTAATTTGTTTGATTTTGATATAAATATAATAATGGCCTCATAAAATTAACTAGGAAGTGTTTCTTTTTTCTCTATTTCCTGAAACTATTTCTATGGATTTGGTATTATGTCCTCTTTAAATATTTCATCTTATTAACCAGTGAAGCCATGCAGACCTAGAGTTTTTTGTGTGGAAACATTATATATGTATTCTATTTATTCTTGTAACAATTTTGGTGATTTTTGGTTTGGGGGAATTTTCTAATTACCTCTAGTTTGACATATATTAACCTGCAGTTTTTATTATACAACTTTATTATCCTTTTAATGTCTGTAGAATTGGTAGTGATAGCTTTTCTTTCATCTCTGTTTCACTAATTGTCATCTCTTCTGTATTTTATTAAGCAGCCTTCTTGGGATTTATTAATCTTGCTGATCTTTTCAAATAATAAACATTTTTCTGTATTATAATCCTTCTATTGTCTTCACTGAATGTCCCACTTACTCAATAAAATCTCTCCACTCTTGCTGGTCAGAACTCAAATGAATCGTTAATGAATTCTAGGAGTCATCCACCATGCTGTGTGCATGTTCTCCCTATGCTAATGCCTCTTTGTGTCCACCAATAAAGTCTAGAAGACCTCTATGTCAATTTTTGTAGTTCTTTGTACCTCCTTCTGCAGTCTCCTCAGCTTCACTGAATGCTGATTTCTATTTAACTCAGCAAGATGATGAGCTTCCAGAGAGTGCTTTCAGGCAGAGTGCAGAGTGGACCATGGGCTTCACTTCATCTGTTTTATTTTCTCAAGGATCACAGTCTTTACTGACTGTCATCCAATATCTGGAAAGCAATGATTCATATATTTTGTGCCATTTTCTAGTTGCTTACAACTGAAGGGAATTTTGGTACTAATCTCTCATGGCCAGAAGCAAAATTCTGGAAATCTCACTATTGGCCTTTTGATGTTTATTTTATTAATTAACTCAACAGTATATTACTCAGTATTTGCTATGGTGGCACACATTTAACAATAATAAATTAATATATAGCATATTTAATTGAGTTCATATATTATCATGTTCTTTTTTTTTCATTTATTTTACCTGGTGTTTACTGAATGTTTTCTATATGTAAATTAAAACATTTATTCAACTGAGGAAACAATTATTTATTATTTGAATATTACTCCTATTCAGCATGATTTGTTTTTATGGACATAAATTCTCCTGAGGTTAAAACTTTCATGCTTTCTACATTAATTTTTTTTACTTCTTTGTTCTTTATCTTTTAATTTTGAAAAAAAATTCTCTAATGTGTTCTCTGCATCACTGATTAAATTTTAGATTGCTATTTCTGTCTTATACTCCCTCTCTTGCATTTATGGTTTCCTGAAATATTTCTTGATATAATAGAGCTCTGTTTTTAAATCAATCTGCAGTTACATCATTTTCTATTTTATCTCTTTTTCATAGTTAGTGATTTTTTTGCCTTTATGGAAATTACATACAAGATAATTTCTAAAGTTGTCTTCCGGTTTCTGTAGTATAATTTTTTAAAAATTGTGTTTCCTCCCTTACATCTTAGGTGTAATGTTATTCATCTTGTAAGTAAGACACAGATTCCAGCAAATCTTTTCACAAGTTCCTTATGGTTATTAGTTCTTTTTTTGTATTTAACCATGAAGGAGAAGGTATACGATACTTAATGGGTGGGTGGATTTTCCTCCATAACAGCATTGCCTTCCACCTGAGAACCACAAGGACCCTCTTACATTAGATTCTAAAGGCTGCTTCATGTACTTACTCCACTTCAAACTTTTTGACATTGGACATATTTTTGTGTTTTCATAAATATTATTTTAATAAGGTGGAAGAGGGAAAAATCAAGTGCCAGTGGAAATCTTGAGTATAGAAGTGTCAAGCATATTAGAAGACAACATTGAATAGAAATTAGCAGCTTGGGAGCACTCATTCACTCTTATGTCTTCTGATAAACCCTGAACGTCCCTGGTATTTGAATTAATGACCCAGATTCTCCTGGTGATCTCAGACCCATACACCCACTTCTTCCTAAATATCTTACCTCAGTCCTTCAAGCATCTCAAACTCTACATGTCCAAAATAAAACTCCTGCATTTGAGAATGACCCATAGTCTCAAGCAGACAGTTAAGATGCTTCTTAAACAAGCCATTGTCCCTCGGTGAGGTCATCTCGTCTATCATTCACACCCTGGATGATCTGCCTCATGAAGATCTGTCTTCCTTATGCACTCCTCTCTGCACCTGCTGTCCCTGTGTGGCTCTCTTGTCTGGAAGTTAGAATCAGGATCTAACTGGTTTCTCTGCTTCCTATTCCATGCCTCATGAATCCACCTTCCCTCCTTATTCCTGCTATTTCTAAAAGACAGATTTGGCTATGCTGTTATCCAACTTAAACCATTTCAATATCTTCCCTTTCTCTGAAAGACAGCATTCAGATTCACTAGCCTCAAGACTCTGTAACCTATGAAAGTGCCCGTGAATGTCCCAGGGATGTGGTGAAGGCATAGATTCTGATATAGGGGAGTGAGTGGGACTGAGATTCTGCACATTCAACACTTTCCCTGGTGAGACCCGTGCTGTTCCTCCTTGGATGACACTTGGAGTAGTGCTTCTCTAAGGTATGTCTTCCTAATCCCATGCACCTCTAGACTGCACTCCCATCCTATTCACGATTCTTACCTACTTACAGTTCCTAGAAAAACATCTCTGTGTGATTACTCCTATAGTTTATCTTTTCAGAATGCTCTTCTATTCCCTCTCTACCTAAAAAACATCTGTTCCTCTTTCAACACTTGCCCTGAGTTGCAGTTTATAATAGAATCTCTTCTTGTGTCTCCCCTGCCCCACAGGTAGACTGACTGACTTCTTCCTTGTGCCCTGGCTATCTCAGATAGAGGCTACTCTTAGAGCACATGTGATACTTTCTTAACCTATTTTGTTTATATAATTATTTTCCTTACTCGTCTGCAAAAAATAAAGGGCAGAGACTACGTTATATCATTGGTGGCAAGGACACCATCTATCATAGTGCTGGTGCTTAAAAAAATTTTTTTTGCAAGAAGGAATAAAGATACAATGAAATGCAAGAATGAGTTGAATATTGATGGAAAATTTTGTATACAGTTGTATTTGTTTTCTATAGCTGCATAATGAATTATCACCGACTAGGCAGTTGAAAACAGCACACATTTATTATCTCATAGTTGTTATGGGTCATAATGTCATGAGTTCTCTGCTCTGAATCTGCCCAAGCTGAAATCAAGGTGTCAGCTAGGGCTGGGATTCTCACCTGAGGTTTCGAATCCTCTTCCAGGCTCATTTGTGTGGGCAGAATTCATTTCCTGTGATGACAGGACTGAGATCCTTGCGATCTTGCGAGCTGTCAACTGGGGCCACTCTCAGCTCCTAGATGCTTACTGTGATGTGGTTGTTGGCCACATAGCCCCCATCAGCAGTCCCAACAGTTCTGTTTGCTTCCTTCCATGCCAGTAGGACTTTGTCTCAGTGACTTCCTACTGCTCCCCAGCTTACTATGATGAAAATTTATATAATGTGATGTAATCACAGGGGTGACTATCCCACCAACATCTGCCATGTAGCATAACCTAGCCCAGGGAGCTATGATAGACTATCTCATCCTATTCACAAGTTCGTCCTTCACCCAAAGATCCACTAGTGTATTGGTGTGTACTTTGGAGGGTGACGATCTTGGATGCCACCTTAGAGTTCTCCCACTGCAAGAGTGAACAGGAAAATTGAGCTAGTCATCAGAAGTTTTGGGAAAATTGGAAAGACAGTCAATACTAAAGAGGAAGATATAATGAGACTAAAGTTCCCATGCACCATATGAATTTTACCATCACTATATGCTGGAGCTAGTTATCATGTTTAAATTCTTCATTTTATAAATGAAAATAGAATCTGAGGAACCTGCAATCTGTGGCAGAAGCAGAATTCCTGACGACAATAAAAATGATTGATCTTTCTCCTCTCTTGTAGTTGCCTTCTATCCAACTCATAATAGCAAACAAAAAGTCCTCAGGTTTCAAATGGTTAAATATGTGAAAAGGGACTTTACTTTGAAATTAAACCTGATAAATCACTTTTAAGTTTCTCATTCAACTTTATCAACACCAAATAGAATCTTAAACAACTTTCAAAGAATGTAGTTGATGGCTTTTGAATTAAGACTGGAAGTTTATCTTTTGGCAAATCATTCAAACATGGAAGCCTGTGGCATTAGCTTCAGTTTAACCTTTTGGAAAACCAGTCAGTCACCAGCTATCACTACAGGTTTCAACTACGTGTAGAGGTTGCATGTTTCTTCTCAACACATCCATCTAGATATTGGGATTTGAATGACAGGTGCTTAACATTATTGAACAGCCCTTTTTATCCCATGTATTGAATGGGGTTAAACTTCTGAGCTGTGACAACTGATGCTCTGACAGTATCATCAGTTTTCAAGTTGTTAACACTTGCTCACGTCTAGCTTATTCCCTTGGGATAGTTCCTTTCCTTCCCTGAAATCCACCAATGATCTATGTATCATAATTCAATATATTTGTCCCTTACCATGCAAGCATAATTGGGTCAAACATTTTTGCTCATAGCTAAAACTCCCGTAGGCAATTATCAATTCCCTTTATGATTAATATAAAATCTACAGTGTTTCTATTAATGGAAATGTATGCTGAAGCATTCACAGTCGTAAGTTGTAGATAAACCCTGTCATTACACTAATGTAATGTAAAAGTTTTTAAAGCCACCAGAAACTTGGTAGCAACTGTAATATCTTAGTACGTCAATTTGCAAGGAAATTAGAGGGAACTTGCAGTATTGCTAACAATACCTTTGTAAGTCATTTTTGAAAAAATGAGGGTAAAGATTTTGGGGTTTGGGGCTTTGTTACACCATTTTGTTGAAGCAAGAACACGGAATTAGAAAGCATGCCGTGGAGAGCAGGTATCTGGTTCAAACTCATGCTAAGAACGGTAGCATTAGAGAAGCCCCTGGCACTGCATGCTTCCAGGCAGACTCACACTAGGATTGCATAGGGTGGGGGGTGGGGGAGATGTACTCATAAAAATTGGGAGAGGGCCGGGCGCAGTGGCTCAAGCCTGTAATCCCAGCACTTTGGTAGGCCGAGACGGGCGGATCACGAGATCAGGAGATCGAGACCATCCTGGCTAACCCGGTGAAACTCCATCTCTACTAAAAAATACATAAAAACTAGCCAGGCGAGGTGGCGGGCGCCTGTAGTCCCAGCTACTCGGGAGGCTGAGGCAGGAGAATGGCGTGAACCCGGGAGGCAGAGCTTGCAGTGAGCCGAGATAGCGCCACTGCACTCCAGCCTGGGCGACAGAGCAAGACTCCGTCTCAAAAAAAAAAAAAAAAAAAAAAAAATGGGAGAGAAACACATGGTTTATATATCTCACAACTTTAAAAATACCCCTTATATGATAAAAATGAATATAATTGGAATCAGATTGTCCACAATAAATATCTTCATTTAAGATGTATGCGTCTGGGTATCTGCATGCGTGTGAATGTATGTGCTTTCTTTATTGAGCCTAGTATTTCTCCTTAACTCTTCCCAAACCAAGTTGTCTAGCTCAGGCCTGCAAAGAGAGGGCACTTTACTAAGGCACTAGAGGGCATTGGTGGAGATGTTATATGCAACATATATAAATACACTGAGTACTTCCCTCAATAACAGAAATCAATAATTTCTTCCAAAATCTTTTCCATGTATGGCAGAAGCAGCTTTCTGCCACCTAAACTTCATGATTCAAGCTTTTGTAGTGTATGCACTGTTGTTGCTGAGAAGTGGCTGCTCAGAAACCACTTCACCTGTCTCTTATACATCAGTATAGCCTTCACTAAGTTCTAACAAAATGGGATCGAGAGGAAGTAATATGTACCACGTTTGAGGCTGGTTCACAAAAGCCTCCTACTCTTCCTTCTTAGGTTGGCTGGATGCTGAGACTCAAAGGCCCTCGTGCATAGTGGAGTCACAAGACAGAAGGAATCTGGATCCCTGTGACACCATGTGGAGGAAAGCTATCTTTGCTTGCTCCGGGAACACTTGCACTGGAATTTATGTGTAGAGAAAAATAAACCTTTGTTTTGTTGTGCCATTCAATGTTGGAATTTGTTTGCTGCAGCAACTAACGTTACCCTAACCAACACAGAAGTCAAAGCCTTGAAGTAGATATTGCCAAAAAAAAAAAAAAATGTCTAAAATATCTGACACCAGCTTGGCAGTTTTGTGGTAGACACTGAGCAAACAGGCCTAGCAAGCTGGAAATTGCTGCTCTGCTGTAGTGAAACATTTGGTAAAACTGTCACCCTTGTTAACGTGGAAGGCAGACCAAGTGCCTACTGAGCCCGTGCGTTTCAGGGAAGTAGCAGGAAAGAGCCAGAATGCTAGCATATGTTGCTCTTCCCTCACTGTGTTTGGCAAGGTATTGCAAGAAAGATGAGCTCAAGATAGAATTAGCTGGTTTGCACACAAAAAGAAACAGAATTAAAGTATCAGAAATTTGGAGTCACACGGGTTGGAAACAGCTTCCGGAGGACAAACAATGTGACATAAGACTCTAAAAGCCTTTGATCCACAAATGTTTACTAAAACTTCTCAATTAAGCAAAGAGGCATAGCTTTGTAGCTTGAACCCAATTAAGAGTGGAGCTTCCACTCCGGATTATTATTCCAGATAGCCTCAAGGTACTCAGCATCACCTTGACGTAGAGAGAGACAGAGGTCAGAGATATATGCAGAGAAATAAAGCAGGCCCCACAGTTGTTCCAGGAAAGAACTTCTGGTGAGTTTCCTGGTCTGAGGATGCTGGAAACACAATGAGCAGTGTGGGTTATCTTTGTCAAAGCACTTAGTCTGCCCTAATAAATGCACTATCCCAAATAGTCACTTACTATGCCATAGCTTCTCTCACAACTTGCACCGGCTCCACATTAATTTCACATTACCACTGTGTTTTGGCACAGAAACCTTCATTTAGCCATAGACATCATGTTGACTGAGTTTCTTACATTACTGTATATCTTGAATTAAAAGCTCCTAGAATAAATATACCAAGTATATACAATTCTTTTCATGCTGTTCGTAAGTCAGACAGAGCTACAGGATATACCATATACTAAGAATTGCTTAAGGACTCCTCTTTTTGGATGGAAGAAATTATTAAAACTAGTATCCAGAAGAGATGTCCCCTAAATGACTACCTACAAGTGATGTCAACAGAGGGAAGAGGGAAATGCAGGGACTAATGTTTTTCTTTGGGGATTTATTAAGTAAGAGTAACTAAAATGACCAAATGTTTAGTCATGTTGATTTCTGCTGTCTAAAAATCACCCAAAATGTCATCTCATCGTTGTGTGACAGAGAAGCCCACTTCCAGGAAGGAGACACATAATCTTTTTCCTTGTTAAGCAAGTGATATGCACAGCCAAAAGTAAAACCAGTGAATGAATAAGTAGTTATCATTAGTTATTAAACTAAAACAAATGAACTAATAATTAAACTAAACCAAGTAAACTAAATAAAGGCACCAACAGCAAATGAGTCATAATGCTCTAAATCTAACATTTTTGGGAGACAGGCATCATTTTTCTGGATATTTTCGAATATATTTTTTCAAAACTCAGGTGACTGTTTTGCAAATTGCAGATTAGCTGGAAGCACAGCATCCCCCTGGAGAAGCCCTGTGCTGAATTATTATTATCTAGGGATATTTGAATAGAAGCAACGGTCATACTGACTGTAAACTGGGCAAGCATTCACCTTTGGAGTGCTTATTTTCAAATCCCATGGAAACAGAACCAGAGAGAGGTGCATTTGCTGAACCTAGGGAAACCACTGCAGGGAACGGAGAGGAAGAGAAAGGGGAAAGGAGCTTGTGCACTCTGCTTCTCTTGAGACATTCTAGAACTTCTCCAGCAGCCTGAGGTTCTCTCAGCAGTTCTGAAATCGCAGTCTGTTATGAAAGGCACACACATCTAGGAAGAGCTCACAGCGGCACTCAAAGTGTTAATAATACTCTCATATTGAATGCTGAGGTGGATTATCTTCACCTTAAGCTTAATGCATTCCTGGAAACCACAAACAGAACTGCTCTGAGGGCATCCCTTAATGGCAAGTTGTAGAATAAACTCTTGCTACAATTTTTTTTTGTGACCTCACAATTTGCCTAAAACCAGGAGAAAATTTATATTTGGGGCCAAAAATTCTTATACTCCTCATGTACTCCACATGCCATGAATAAATCTCTGACAAATAGATGCTCAATTGGCTTAGGTGGAATGATACACACTGGAGAAGACTATTTCAGAAAGAAAAAATACAAAAATGTGTACTATTTTACCGAAAAGTATTATGGAAAAGGGACTTTTGACAGTGATTTTTCCAGCCCCATAAGAAAGTATGTTAATTGTGTGAAAAGTCAAGGATTAGTGTGAATGATAAGAATGGGCTTCCCCAAGGGGAAGACAGACATGAGGAGCAAAGAAGAAATGGAGAAGCCCATCCCTGTTCTTCCTGAGATGCTACTAAGAAGAATAAATTGAGGTTGTAAGGGGCAAAAATCAGTGCCTGAGGGATAAGAAGCCTAATAAAGGCTATGGAGATAAAGAAAATCTCTTAGAACTGATGGGTTTCCCACTGACATTTATGAAGAATTCGCTGATGATTAAGTACTGTGAGTTTGGCGGAAGGTTTCAGAGCAATTTTGGAACAACACTGGAACAACAGAGGAAGGCAAAGTCAACAACACCAAGGCTATTGACTATTTTGTTTAAAAATGAGACGACGGAAGATGTCAGGAATTGGAGGTCCTTAACACTATTGGATTTGGGCTTTAACACACTTGTGGGAATTGCACAGTGAGTCCAGCAGTTGTAGCTGACAGAATGATGCACGAGGACCCAGACCATGCAATAAAACGACAGAAGATCATGCATTGCTTAGTCACCCTAAGTGAAAGCACAGGGCAAAGTGAAGTTGGAACACAGTCAGGTTACTAACCACTCTTGGATAAAGACATTGTATCTCATAAGACTGTGTGTGACTTTAGATGGCTAGGTTATGAGTTTGAAGCAATGTATTAGCCATACCAGAATGTGAGCAGTCAGGAAGAAAAGAAAATGTTATAAGATAAGGCAAAGAAATCCATTCAACTTTTTGTTGTTTGCATTCATAATTTATTTCTGATTTAAAAAGGCATCAATATGAGACTAATGCTGAAAAGGGGCTACAGAAAATGCTGGACAACAACATATATGGGGCAATTAATGATATGAGAAACTAATAAAGACTCACTTCACTTCTTTACCCATGGGAAAGTTCATAAATAAAATTTTAAAATTGTCATCTTAAGGAAAAAGAAATTTAAGTATAGGCACCCTAGTGCTATGGTTTGAACATACATGTCGCTCTCTACCGTATGTATTGAAACATAATCACCAGAATGATGGTATTAAGCAGTGGGGCTTTGGGGATGTGATTAGTTCATAAGGGCTCCAAAAGAGCCTTCAGAAAGCTGCTTGGCCCGTTTTTGCCCCTCCATCCCTTACACCATGTGAGGACACAGCCTTGGCCCCTCCGGAGGACACAGCAACAAGGCACCACCTTGGAAGCAGAGACCAGGTCCTCACCAGACACTGACCTGCTGGCACCTGGACCTTGGACTTCCCAGCTTCTCCAACTATGAGAAATGAATTTCTATTATTTATAAGATACTCAGTCTATGATATTTTGTTCTAACATCAGGGACAGATTAAAATGCCTACCTTTAGTTATGTCAGTACATCAGTTCTACATATTGTGGATGATGTCGCAGCCATAAATATCTCTTCTCTTTGTCTACTCTTCAGTTAAGTCTCACCTCAGATAATGCCTTCCTCTCTATGATATTTGCACCACTTCTCGGGTAGAATGACCTGTTTCCTCCTTTCTCAACCTCTTGCATTTGGTCTAAATTCCATGTGTGAACTTTATACTGTTGCAAAACCAATTATCACCAATTTAACATCTTAGAGCAACACAAATTTATTATCTCGCAGTTTCCATGGATTAAGAGTCCTTATGTTCAGGCTGGGTGGTCTCCTCAGAACCTCACAAGGCGAAAGTCAAGGTGTGAGCTGGCCACATCCTTATCTAGAGACTTGGAAGTAAGGAAGGATCCACTTGCAAGCTCCCTCCGGCTGCTGGCAGAACTATTTCCTTTCACCTGCAAGGCTGAGGTCCTGTTTTCTTGCTAGCTGTCCTCAGTTCTAAACATGGGGTCCTTGCCTATAGGCTGCTTCCAGGCCAGCAGAAGAAGGTCTTTCTGATACCTCCCCTTTAACAGGGTTGACCCTGTTAGGTCAGGCCCACCCATGATAATCTCCTTTTTGATTAAAGGCAATTGATTAGGAATCTAGTCACAGGAGTGATGTCTCATGACACTTGCTGGTGCCTCCCACACTCAAGTTGGGGAGATTATACAGGGTGTATACAGGGGTGGGAGGATGGACTAGAGAGTCATCTTATAATTCTGCCTACTATACTCCATAACAATGAACGTGTGGTATATCCCCATGTCTACTGTGGCTAGAAAATACATATGCATACACAGTCTCTTCAGATCACAAGCTCCCTGAGGGCAGAGACTATATCTATTCAAATCAGGAGCCTGATAATCAGCAACGAACATGAGCTCAAAATATAGTAGAAATTCAATAACTTTTAAGTTAAATGGTAGTAGAAAAACAACATATAAACAAACAACAGTGAAACTTGGGATTAGGTTGGCAGAAAATAATGAAAAATAGATTTGAAAATGGCATCAGAAGATAGAAAAAGGAAGGGGAAAAAATCCTGGGAATTACGAACGACGTCTTCTCACAATGGGTCCAATTCAGCTTGTCATGTTTCATCCAGACTCCTTCACAAAGCATCTACTATTTCACACGACTGCCAATAGACTGTTTTTCTTCTGATATCATTTTAAATCAAAGAGAAACAACCTGACTGTCTCAGAAATGCAGGGGTCAGGCTCTATACTGTACTCCTGGTCACAGAGCTTTGAGTGTGTTCCACAGGAGAGAGAAGGAGCTAAGGAAGACCTCTGAGGAGGAGACCACTGAGCTCTAGCATGTATACAGCTGGTGCTTGGCATGGCTGGATCTGAGACAATCGCCTTCAGTGACTCAATCACGGCTTCACCGTATTTGAAAATACGGAAATTTCTGATTCTCAAATATAGATTTGGGTCTAAAGGAGGCCTTGTAACCTTAAGCAGCTACTGGGTTTAATCAGATGATGAAGATAATTAAGGCTCAGAACATGCTCTCTTAAATCCTGAATGGTGTACCTGAATAGATTGTGGTATTAGCTTAGTCATATTCCGCAACAATTATGACTAAAACCCTGGCATCTTCATTTCCAAACCTATCATCTATGTAATGGACACAGAACAAAGTACGAAGCCTGAGACCTTCCCATCCAGCAGCACACTTACAGAATTGCATAAAAACCAAACTGCATTTTACTGCAGTCATGAACAAGAATAACATAATTGATAAAAGCTTTATAGTGAGATGGAGGCAGCAGTTTGAGAATTTCCAAGATGCCATGTATCAGGAGACCATATATTTTTTATTGCCAAACTTGTTTTTGTAAGTTTTACAGTTGAGGTGTTTGCGTTTTACAGCTCATTCTGAGAAGTGGGTCTCAAGTTTTTCTAGGCACATGCTTAGAGGACTCTTCTTGTGAGTTACCAGTTCTACGGTAACTGTGAAAGGGTACATCATCCTGAATCTGAAGATCTGCAAAAACCACTGTTTGGGGCATAGAACAGCAGCAGAAAGAACAATTGCCCCACACCAAAAGCTGTACACTTTGAAAATAGGGACAGACACATAGGGTGTTGGTTCAATGATTGACGTTTCTAATCCAACTGACTCAAGAAACAGTGGCAAAAAAGAGTGAGGAAGCTGGTGGTGATGCTGATGAGGCTGACATTGAAACTGCAAAGCACAGTTGGGAAGTGCCAGTGTTCCCAACGGAGAGAGAAAAAAAAACAATGGAAGACTTCAGACAGATCTGGTTCAGTTTCATGAAGCTCAGAATTTGGGGATTTCTGCATGTGGGAGCTCTCATCTTCACCAACCGACATTTCTTATTAAAGAAATCTTATAACTCAGTGAAGGCAGGGCTCAGAAGTAGTCATAACCCTGGGGCCTGGAAAGGAAACACCTAATTCCTCTCAGTCTTGCCTAAGAACTCAGGCAGGAGAGCTGAACTGATTGCTCTTGGAAGCCTGAGACTTGTGTTTTGTCATTTGAAACGTGAGTACTTTTCTGGCTGATAGAAGGAAGAGACAGAGTCAGCTGTGCTGGTGACTCCAGCTCTCTAAGCCCACACTAGGTGTAGAGCTATAGCTCCTCATCTTCCCTTTGACATGAACACCCTGAGTTTTCTACCTTTCGTGCAAAAGGAGAAGAAAGCAAAGGCCTGGGCTGTTCAGCAGGGTCTTCTGGTCTCCTCTGTCAGGGGAGAGGCAAATCGGGTGACTAGAATCCTGCTACCTGGTTAGCTGGATGAAGGATTTAATTAAAACAAATGAGCACATAAAACAGTAACATGGATGGTTTGGGAGGAACCTGTTGATCAGTCCTCTTAGGTCAGTGAAAGAATGTGAGTTGGAAACCTACACTGGCCCTCTTCTCCCTCTCACCGGCTCTTCATCAGAGGGCAGGAGAGATCTGCCTGACTGGTCAGCCTGGGGCACTTCTTGAGCACATGAGCTCCTGGGCTCAGGCAAAAGGTGGTGAGCAACCTGCAAGGTCCTGGAATAGATACCATTGATTACCAGCGGCAAAGCTGATGTTGTCATCCTTCATGTGACTTCCCGGTGTGTTTCTCCATTGGTTTGGAATATGCAGGCAGAGATGTGTGCTAGGTGCTTCTTTCTTCTCAAGCCTCCCTTCAAGGACAGGTGGAAAAAGCACAGCCTTTGACACCAAAGGCCTTGATCCAAGTTACTGGCTGTGCCGCCTTGTGTGCTTCTCACCAACGCTCTGAATCTCCCGGTTGCCTGGTCTGTGAAAACGAGCTCACGCTATCTGCTCTGCAGCCAGGATTGTGCAGAGCTCGTGCAACATAGCATTATCCAGATGTCTGTGATTAATGAGATCCACATATTTTGATCTTCCAGAAAAAAAGGAAACAATAACTTCTTCATAAATACCAGAATAATTAGTTCCTCATGAACACCTATTTTTCTTCTTTGTTCTTTAATTTCTTTTTCTTTCCTCCCTGCTTGCATCCACTCTCATCTTTTGCACTGGAGTTTCCCTGCTAGCAGTTTCAGAGGCAGAAGCTTGAAGAGGGTTTGAGTGCTTTTCTCCCTAATTGAAAGAGTAGCTTCAGTAGGAGATATTTTAGTCTTAAAAAAATGAGAAAACCAAATCATTGGAGAATAAAATAAGAACTGAAAGAATGGGGGGAAAAAAGTAATGGATTTTGAGATGGGAATAACATGTTAAACCTAGGAAAACCTTAGGAAAGAATCTAAGTGAGGTAAGTGCAAGGGCATCAGAAAAGAAGCCAGTGGATGCTTAATAGCCTGTTGCCCTGGGAGGGGAGGGCGTGGAGCACATGCTCTATGCCTGGTCTTCATCCCCGATGGTAATTCGGCTCAATGTTTACCTGCTTTTACAGACACAAAGACGCTACACCTCCCCTATTAAGGTTTACTATTATCTGATAATATCAATAGCACTTAAGCCATTTTATACTATTAAACATAATGGCAACTGCACATTTTCAAAAATAATACAAAAATGTCTAGGGCGTATTATTTGTCCAGTCTATACTGGCCTGGGCTCTGAACCCACAGATTAGAAGTCATGGCTTACTCTCTACTGGTGCGACTGGTGGCATAAATGCTACCACTTGTGCTACAACACATAATAATAACAATAGAGTTCCCACGTATCAAGACATTGTGAAGCTTTTTACATGACACTTAGTTCATGTTGCTGTAACAAGATGCCATGGGCTTAAAACCAGTGGCCAGATAGCCATTAATGATGAGGTAGCCAGTAGCTGAAGTTTCTCCAAGCAGTTACTGACTTTAGCTGTTTGTTTCCTCATTGTCAGCTGTACTGCTTACTCAGCTGCACTGTCTCACCTCAGTTTCCGCAATAATCCTGTAGATAGCATTTCACCCTGATGTATGGATCACAGGACGTTGGCTAAGTTGTTTTTCCGTAATTCAAGACTCAGCTCCAAATTCAACTCAAACCAGTCCTGAATTAAGTTTTCGCAGCCAAGTGCAGTGACTCACGCCTGTAATCCTACCACTTTGAGAGGCCGAGGCAGGCGGATCACCTGAGGTTGGGAGTTCAAGACCAGCCTGACCAACATGGAGAAACCCCGTCTGTACTAAAAATACAAAATTAGCGGGGCATGGTGGTGCATGCCTGTAATCCCAGCTACTCGGGAGGCTGAGGCAGGAGAATCACTTGAACCCAGGAGGCAGAGGTTGTGGTGAGTGGAGATCACACCATTGCACTCCAGCCTGCGTAACAAAAACAAGACTCCGTCTCAAAAAAAAAAAAAAAGAAGTTTTTGCAAGTGTTCAGTGAGTGAACATTTGATGTCAGAAGGCTGAAACTCTAACCGTGGGCCAAAAAATTAAAAACATGAAACAATTTTAAAAAAGGAACTCCTTTAATAGCCTGATCCATGGACACCGGAATTTCCTCCATCCCAGCCAATCAACACATGACCCCTCATCACCCACTCCCCACCCCCTTGGTCCTGTCCTAAAACTACCCCACGAATGACCCATCGGGAGGTGGGTTTCAGACTTCCTCTCCTATCTCCTCGCTTGGACATCTCACGAAGAAAGCCTTTCTCTGCTGCAAATCTCGAAGGCTCAGGGATTGGCTTGCCATGCATCGGGCAAATGGGCCTGGTTCAGTAAAAAGGCTGAGGGGTTTAAAAGATGAAAATTTGTTTCCCAGTTTTGTTTCTCACAGTCTGGATGCTGGAAAATTGAGGTCACAGTGCCGGTGGATTCCATGTCTGGCGAGGACTCATCTCCCGGTTTGCAGAGTCTTTTCTTTACTTTGTGTCCTCACATCGCTCTAACCTCTGTCTTTTCTTATGACTCACAAATCCTGCCGTGGGCGTTTCTCCCTCTTCACCTCATCAAAACTTAATGACCTCCCAGAGTCCCCCTCCTAAGGCTATCCCACTGGGGGTTAGGGTTTCAATATAAATCTGGGGGAGACACAAACATGTAGTCCACAGCATGTAGATATTTTTTCTCTTTTTTTTTTGTAGGGACAGGATCTTGCTATGTTACCTAAACTGGTTTCAAACTCCTGGCCTCATGCAATCCTCTTGCCTCAGCCTCCCAAGCTGCTGGGGTTCTAGGCATGAGCCACTGTGCCTGGTCAATGCATGGATATTCTTGTTTAATTCTTACAACAATCCTATGAGGTAAGATTGTTGAACTCTTTTCGGATTTGAATAAACCATATTTGGTTAAGTAATTTATCTTTGAGAATTTAGTAAATCGGGAATCTGGAGCCTGAATTGTTGATCCTTACATGAGACTTACTTACTGCCTTGACCAGAGTTCTAGGTACAAAAGCAGACACACACACAGAGATGACTGAAATACTTAACTGACTTTTACTTCGTTATATTAGTGAATAATTTAAACGTTAAAAAATAGGAGCTAAGACAAAGCAAAAAAGATATGGTTGTGGTAACAAAGCCACTGGGAAAAAGGACAGGAAATATCCTAGTGAAGGTGAAGTGAGAAGAAAAATGGGATTAAGAAAGGGATCAAGAGGCTGGGGCTGAATATTTATGGGCCCCGTTACTCACGTGCCAGTGACTCAAATGGGATGTGTAAGAATGAAGAGAATCTGATTGAAAAGGAAAATCGTCAGTGGAAAGGAGAGCGAACGCCTTGCTATAAATAACGTCATTTATATTTTTAAAATCACACATATATATAACCCAAGGAAGGAAAATGCTTCAATAAAATAATAATAACTCAAGGACAGGTGGAATAATGGAGGCTGCTCTGTCTGAGTTCTGCGGTTGATAATTGTACAAACGGAAGATTCTCAGCAGAAGCGGGGACCTGCTGTGTGACCCCTGGAAATGTCAGTGTTATGAATGAGCCGCAGACTTCCTGCTCTAATACCAGTTTAGAACGACAGCCTCGGCGTACCTCCCGTGGATGGAGAGGTGACAAGCTGGCTCTTCCTGGCTCCTCGGTGCATCTGATTTTGCTGCCATTCTGTCACATCGCCCCTGCACCTGGGCTGACCACAGCCTAGTCCTATTGCACTCTCGGCTCCTGACCACCGGCCCCCGTACACCCAGCATCAGACCTGAGCTTCTGGAGATGGGTGCTATGTCACTTGGATGCTGGTCATCAACTCCTCATGTGAAAATGCAACCTGCTTTCCTTCCCATTACACAGGAACTGTTTAAACCCAAAGGGCACATATGGACACAGGAGAGCAAGTAGTCATTCTTCCCTTAAGTGAGGGAAGAGAAACAGCTGGCTGCCGTCTGAGCTGTGTGAGGTATGCAGGTCTAGACAGACAAGAGTATGGGACCTCAGTCAGCCCCCTCCATGCCCAGGGCAATTGTTTAGTCATTTTGTTCCTAACCAGCTGCCTCACCCATTATATTCAGGTCCCTGGAATTTGTGATACAAACAACAATGTACAGTTCATCAATAGCTTATGCTATTTTAATGTAAATTATTGGTAATCAACTCAGGAACTGCCTCTTGTTTTCCTTTGGGAATCCACTTGTAACTGCAGCTGATGGATGTGTATATTCAGCTCGCCTTGAATCTATGCTCTCGGGTTGCAGTCCTCAATCTTGGCCCAGGTAAACTCTCCACTTAGATTAATTTTACCTCACTTCTTCTTTTTAGATTGACATTAGCAAATGTTTCCTGAGTGCCTGCTTTGCTGCAGGTGCTGAGCTGTGGAT
Source organism: Trachypithecus francoisi (assembly GCF_009764315.1). Classification (NCBI taxonomy): domain Eukaryota; kingdom Metazoa; phylum Chordata; class Mammalia; order Primates; family Cercopithecidae; genus Trachypithecus; species Trachypithecus francoisi. The sequence goes on along the minus strand of NW_022681473.1, from coordinate 119,643,691 downwards.
GGGGTCTGACGTGAAGAAGCCGGGCATGGTGCCTGGCCTCGTGAAGATTATATTTTGGTGAAGGACACATGACATAAAGCCAAATGATCAAAAGAATAAGGAAGATGGCTGCATACATGGTCCAGGTTGTAGATGAAATAGGACATATACTAATGAATACAGGACATGGGGCAGGGTTGATTTACACAAAGCTTTGGGGGAAATTTTCCTAGAAGAGATTCTACATAAGCCGAGGCCTACAGGATAACATAGAAAGATTTCCAGGCAGAGGAAACTGAGTGCAAAGGCCCTGGAGAGATGGGGGTTGAACCTGGCATAGCCTGGGAAGGTGCGGCGCCCTGGTCTGTAATGAAGAGTGAGAGGAAGGGAGTTTAACAAGCGGAAGTCAAATCATCAAGGTATTTCGATTTAGGCCCTGACAGGAGGTTGGTTTTACTTTCAGGGCAATGGGAAGCCATTGGAGGGTTGAAGAAGGGCAATAATGGCATCAGATTTGCATGTTAAGGTGATCAGGCTGGCTGCTCTGTGGAGAATGGATTGGTATGAGCACCAGGAGATGCAGGGAGTGGATTTGTCCCAGGAGGATGGCTCTCATACAGAGCATTCTTTAAGCGGCTTTCAGGATGTGTGCCTACAGGGAGTATACAGTGTAGCTGGAGACGTGCCGGCTGGGCTCCACTACCAGTGAGGGGCAAGAACGTTGGCATGTCTTTTAATCTTCCTGGTTCTCACACCTCACCTGGATGAAATAATCATGGGTCCCTTATAGGATAAGCTGTGATGATTTAATCCAATGACGTGTGTGACGTGTTCCGCACACAGGGGTCACTCGTCGTGTTAGAGGTTAGCTCTCTTTAACTGTTATGCTGACTCTGCGGCATCTGTAAGGCGGGAGCTCCTGGGAAGGTGAGGACAAGGTGATTTGTAGGAAGGAGTAACTTCAAGTCATGTTCTCCCGTTAATCTCATCCACTGGTAGCTCCAAAATGTAGCTGCCAACAGGCATCAATTATACCCCAAGTAATTGCACACATGATCGTATTTAATGCTCACAATAGTCTTGCAATGCAGACATTACTGTATTATATAATTATCCCCTTTTTGATATTAGAAAATTGTAATCCACAGAGGTTAGGTAATTTGCTCAAGGTCACCCAGTTAGAGGCAGAGCCAAAATTCTGTCCAGATCTGTTGGAATCCAAACCCCATGCTCTCTCCACCATAACGGCTCATCCAACAGTTCGGCAGGGGCTTTCCAAACGCATCTCGGGTTCTTGGGATTCTACAACATCTGTGTCTCTCAACACAGGGTATCCTATCTATGGAAGGTCCCCAGGTGACGTGAGGAAGAAGGAAATCTGCCCTCTCCAAGTCTGATAAAAAAGGGCAAAAGAGACTGGTTCCATCTGGTGTTCTATAAAGCACAGCTTTGCCAGGTAAAGTCTGGAAATGAAGTTGCACCCACTGCTGAGTACCAAATGTTATATAGCTAATTAACCACAGAGATTTGGGAAGAAACCCATTAAAGAGACCAAATACAGTGTGAACAAAAAGCAAGTGGTAATGTTGCCGCTTATTACTGTTATGGCCATTAATATTAATATTAATGCTATTATTTAGTTTTATTATTACTCTAATACATCATTATTATTGCCGTCTCCTAGCATCTTCACCATAAATCTATCACCAAATGTTTTAGAGGTTTAATATTGTTACGGTTATGTAATTAAACAAATAGAAATAATAGTTGCAGAATTACAGAGTTACATAATTATTGCTCCTCAATGGAAACGATAAATAAAACTTACATGTCTTGATAGCAGTTATATTAACAACAATGAAAACATTGAAGGCTAAAGCTGAAGAATTATGTAATGGTTACATAATTAAATAATAAATTATCCTGGAACTACAGGGACATGCACTATATAAAGCAGTGTACAGAATGGAGGGGAAAAGGAAATCATTAAGCAATGACAAAAAAAAAAAAGAGAGAGAGAGACAGAGATGTGCCTATAGATAAGAAGCAGAGCAGCATGGGCTTGGGAATGAGTATCGCTGGGGTCCGTAGTACCCAGAGCTCTTCAACTTCCCATTCTAGATTCAGACATGTATGGGGATTTTATCACCCCTGAAACACAAAGTCATTTGTCTAAGGCTATAAATCACTTGGATAATATAATCCCCGTAACTGAACAGCTTATCACATGTGGCATACATTTAATCTCTGTGTTTTAAATTATCTCAAAATTTAGCTTTAATCTTGGCTAAGTGTTATATAACTACTCTTCAACTACCTGTGTTGATTCAATGACTAGTGGGTGCCCGTGGGGTGGAATGCTTGCCAGGGGTGGAGAATATTACTGTTTTGAAAATTATTCAAATACTCCATCGCTGCATCATGACATTTCTTTGGTTGTGTTATCACAATATTATCATACCCAAATATTTGGAAAGACTAAAATATTTGATGTCAAATCAAATATCCAGTTGACTGACTGACTTGCTAATTTTTTATACCAAAGCTTGGCTGTCAGGCTACCTGGGTTTTATATAAAGGTGTGTTTATGGAGGTCTGGTGTGGGGGACACCATCCCCTACCTGAGGACCATAAAACCAGCACCTGCTCTAAAGACTGAGTTCAGATTGGGATGCCAGAGTGATGGCAACACGTTTCATACCCTGCATCCGCTTGTCTCCCTGGGTGTCAGCAGAACCGAGCCCGTTGTTTGAATGGATGGCATGATGGGACATTCCCGGGCTGCCGGCAGCAAGCAGCATGAATAAGCACATGGCATCACTCAGCGGTGACAATGGGGAGGCAGAAGGCTCCTGTCCAGAGCCAGCAGGGGACAGAGCCATGGTCTGCCAGCCTCTCTGTGAGTCACATTTCAAGAAAGCTCTCACTTCTCCATCAGGCCTGTTCTAAGAGCAGCCAGGCTGGGCATTATCACAATGGGGTCACCTGGGAGGCTGGGAATACACAGAGGAGCAGTCTATTGGGGAGAACAAATGGACTGCTGTCTCGTTATTTGGCTTGGCTTGACAGGCAAACCTGGTGATTGGAAAAGGACTGCCCCGGGAGAGGCCCACGCCGAGGAGGGGCGACAGGGCTGTCACACCTGCTGGCCTTCGGTAGCTGGAGCAGACTGCCTGGCGTCAGGCCCTCCAGCTCAGGTCCTCACTTTCCAGTATTCAACGCCAGCCTGCCCTTGGCCTGCATGCAGACCACGCTGCCCATCTGTCCATGTCCCTATGCTGTGGGGAGGAAGAACACAGAGATCTCAAACCCTCTGTTGTCATTTTGTCTCCACCCCTGGGTATCTCACCTTTAATCCTGTCATCCTTTTTATCTTGCCCCAGAAGAGGGTGAAAACAGAGTCCTTCTCCAAATAAGCAGAGACAAGTCCCACAATCCTGGGACCATAGGAACTTTTCTAAGGGCTTTTTGTACCATGGTTCTCTTGAGCCACATGGAAACCTGGGCAAAGAGTGTCCATTTCCTTCAGATACCAAAGAGGGCAGTCCTGAGGTGCTAGGGTGCTGCTGAAAGTGCTGGGGCTTTGAAAACAAATGAATCTGGTGTATTAGTCTGCTTGGGCTGCCATAGCAAAACACTATAGGCTGGGTGGCTTCAACAACAAACATTTATTTTCTTACAGTTCTGAAGGCTGGAAGTCCAAAATCAGGGTCCATGCCAGCATAGCTGGGCTCCGATCAGGGATCAGGGATCTCTCCCTGGCTTGCAGACAGCTGCCTTCCCATTGTAGCCTCACATAGTGTGGGGGGATGGAGGGGGGGGAGCCCGCACGCGAGCGAGCTCTTTCTCCTCTTTATTTATTTATTTATTTGAGACAGAGCTCTTATTGCCCAGGCTGGAGTGCAATGGCGCGATCTCAGCTCACCACAACCTCCGCCTCCAGATTCAAGCGATTCTCCTGCCTCAGCCACCTGAGTAGCTGGCATTACAGTTATGTGCCACCACACCCGGCTAATTTTTTTGTGTTTTCAGTAGAGACAGGGTTTCTCCATGTTGGTCAGGCTGGTCTCCAACTCCTGACCTCAGGTGATCTGCCCACCTCAGCCGCCCAAAGTGCACGGACAACAGGCGTGAGCCACCGCACCCGGTTCTTCCTCCTCTTACAAGGGCACTAATTCCAATCAGGCAGGTCTCACCCTCATCACTATATTTAGCCCTAATTATCTCTCAAAGACCCCATCTCTAAATACCGTCATTCAGATGCTAAAAGGTAGGCCTTCAACATAGGAATTTGGGGGAGGGGGTGTATGAAACATTCCGTCTGTAACCCTTGGGTTTTAATTTCAGTTTCTTGTTAGGTGTGGATCCTAAATGACTTCAACTCTCTGAATTTCAGTTACCGCACCTGTAAAATGTGACTAACAAGCCTACTACACTGAACTGCTGTGAGGAATAGGATGTGTTTATGTAGAAAAAACTTCACCGAATACCAGGTCCTGCAATGTCAATTCTCCTCCCTCCCTCCCTCTTGCCACATTCACAGCGTCTCTGATTTAGTCTGGCACCAGTTTTCATTAAGAGTTCTGTCCTCCCCTCTTCCTCTGTCCTGCCCACCCCACATGAAAAACAACTTATTTAAGATTCCCCCTCCATCCTGGTAATTCTGGCTGGGTTGCAGCTATTTTCTCAAAAACAACAGAAGCCCTGATCATTCTCTCCCAAGAGCTAGAAAGTCTCCTTTCCCTAGAGCCCCAGAAAGGAAGAGATCACGGTCATAGAGGCTTAGGAGGGACATGGAGATCATTCTGCAGCATGGTGGGCACAGTCCTCTTCCTACGCTCTGACGTCCCCTGAAACAGGTTTCCTAAGCTCCCTCTGCAGGTTTCCTTAGTCACCCCGATGACTTCCTGGGGCTCCTCCTCGTCTCACTTCAAAGTCCCTTGTGTTGCAGGGCCCAGATCCCATGAGATGCTTCCTGGAGATGGAACCCTGGCCCCTCCCCGGCCCTCAGACAGCACTGATTGTCTCAGCAGGGTTATCTCTATTAGCCGCTGCCAACGTCAGTGCGTGGAAACAGTGCAGTGGGAGATGCTTCCCCTGACTAACGTCTTTGTACTGAGCGGGGGAATCAGAACGGAACAGATGTTTTAAGGACTCCATAAATCCGTGAAGATAAAAAACCACCCACCCAGCACTTTTTAACAATGCGCCATGCTGATGAACCAGCATATCGGAAATACCAAAATAAATATAAAATCCCACTGAAGCCTTGGAATAAATCTTAGGGATTTTTTTTTTTCATTTTTCCCTTACAACATACACCAGACATCATTTTTAATACTCAGTGAAGACCCACAACTGGGAACAGAAAGTCTATAAAAACGCTGCGGCTTCCATCCAAAGCGACCCAATGATCAACCGCACCATGCGTGAATCCTCCTATTGCTTCCTGAAACACTCATTTCTCTCGCATAGAACCTTCTCCCTCTCTCAACACTTCCAGTGTTGTCGTGTTTCTTCTCATAACTCCTTGCTGAATTCCAATGAGGTTTTCTAATTAGCCTAATTAATTTTCTGCCCAACTTAATAAGACTGTCTCTGGTTCAGAAATAATTGGACTTCCCAAACACCATTTTCCCTCCCTCGATTTCTCAGTGGTGAGTTGTGATCCAGCCTCCCTTAATAATTCAAAATTAGCTTCTGTTTTTCAGATGATGGGTTCATGTTCAGAAAGTTATTTAGTTTTTTCATTAACACTCTCACATCGTTCTCTCCCTCCTGTGAAGAATACCTTAAAAAGCACTAAAAATAAAATGACACTTGGATCTCTTCCTGAAGAGATAAATCCATTTGGGATCAAGGTTTCAATGGATTCTTGTTTCCTGTATTATCAGTTTCAGCAAGGTAAATTAATGACCTGGATAAAGCGTTTTCTTAGAAAGTGTGGTAGCAGCTATGAAAATAAGCCCTAAGAAGCTGAGTAATAAAATCATAAAATAAAAAAAAAGATTTTGAGCACTTTCAGGCAACTAGCTTCCCATGGAAGAGCAGGCTTCTCTCTAACCTCTTACAAATGTGTTTCATGTGGTTGTGAATTTCTTACTCCAGGAAAATAGCATTGTTACAAATATTAGTGTGTTCTCCAAATGAGTTGAAAGAAAAGGAAGAAGAAATAAGAGGTAAGGAAAGAGAGAGGAAAGAAAAATTGGTAAGCTTAATGAAAATGTCCATATCCCAATGCATGTTTGAATAAGCTCTGCAAAGCTGTGTAAATGGCATACTGTCTTTTGTTTGCTCTCAGGTTCCAGAACACCAGGCAATCATATCCTCTGCAGTACTGGTTTTGCAGCCCCAGGAATACTTCTCTTGGAATGATGAAGGTGGAATTATTTTCTCATTCCCTAAAAGAGCCTGAAGCAGTTCTTTAGAGGTCTTATAAATATGCCTGTGAACAGTGCCAGGGTATGGAGAGCACAGTAAGATGTGTGACTCGGATCCTCCCTGTGCGCAGGGGTGTGCAGCTGTGAGCCTTCTCATTATGGCAGCGTGTTCTAAGTGGAATCATAAAGGTGTGAACGTTTTCAAAGAATTTAATTCAAACAATAGCCATACAGGTGTATGCTTTATTTTCTTTGGATGACCCTAGACCAAACTTCTCAAAGACGAAATGGAGTTACTGAGGGTGGTTCCTTATCTTAATAAAAATGGGTGACCCACTCATTTTCCAAGATTCACTGCTTCTTTGATGAATCATCTAGGCAGGTATAGGTTTTAAGAAAATATGCAGAGAGCTAGGCATGGTGGGTCATGCCTGTAATCCCCGCATTTTGGGAAGCCGAGGCAGGTGGATTACTTGAGGTCAGGAGTTTGACACCAGCCTGGCCAACATGGTGAAACCCGTCGCTACTAAAAATACAAAAGTTAGCTGGGCACGGTGGTATGTGCCTGTAATCCCAGCTACTCGGGAGGTAGAGACAGGAGAATCGCTTGAACCTGGAAGGCGGAGGTTGCAGTGAGTCGAGATTGCACTACCACACTCTAACCTGGACAACAGAGTGAAACTTTGTCTCAAAAAAAAAAAAAAAAGAAAGAAAGAAAGAAGGAAACAAGGAAGGAAGGAAAAAGAAAACAGGCAGAAAACTCTAAGTACACCAAACTGATAAGTTTGGGGACAGTAATTTCCTGCTGAAGAAAGAGTCTCTCTCTCCCACTCCTCTCTCATTAAAAGAGCTTTGGGGATGTTGCTTTGAAGACAGTGTTTCATAATGAAAGTGAAGTATGGTTCACTTTTTCAAATGTAAGTAACATCCATTTGCCAGAAATGAAGTATGCCTATATATATCACTAGCCCACATCATCAGAGTTTGCTACAATTAGCTAGTAGGGGGGAAAAAAAAGACAGAAATTGTATTAAAGGATCAAAGAAGAAAATGAAAAGAATGGTACGATTTGTAGCTACATATTTAAATGAAGCTTACTACCGGCCACCAACTAGGATAGAGTGAAACTGACTAAAATAGTCTCTATTGAACTTACAATCTTGGGCTTCCCTACTTGTTGCTTAAGTAAGGCTACTTGCTCTCAGCAGAGCCCTGTAGTGCCTGGTGACCATCTGGAAATTCTTCGAAAAATGCTCCATTTAGAAACATAGTCTATTCAATGGAGTTCTGTTGAAAATTTGAAGTTAGTAGAATAACAGCTAAATATTAAATCTTTTCTCTACTTATCCATTTTATCCCTAGAATATACATTCCATAATGGCATTTTAAAAATGTTCTTTGCATTTTAATGTTGGGGTGCGTTTCTTTCCTCAGTTCTGGCACATTTTACTAATCTTTGTCCCACTACTCTTACTCTGGTTGTTCCTTTGTATAATAATTAGATGACTCTGAATTTTGATTTTATGTGTATACCTTAGGAATAGCATCCTGTGAAGAAAACAAAACAACAAACATAATAATAATAACCACCTGAGGATTTAACTTCAAGTCACATCAGTGTCTCCATTAGACAATGTCAGGGCTTGATGCCTTCAACTTCCCCTGAGCTAACGGAAACATCTCTTTACTCAGCCCCGTCTCACCTGGCATTGAATATGGACCTAACACACCCCTGAAAATGGGTTCTAGAAGGGCAGGAAGAGAGTCAGTGCCCAAATCTTCTTTCACTTATGTTTGCCTGGACTGTGCAGCTACATATCAGTCCTATTTAGGGTGATAGGTTAAAACCCCTGGGGAAAACGGTGTGCCCTGGTACATCGTTGGGGAGCTTGTCAGGTGGAGTCCATGCATGACTCCAATAGAAGGAATTTGGTAAAGGAATTGTTTATAAAGCCTCCAGAGAAGTGAAAGAGGAGACGATGAGACTACACAGAGATTAGCAATGACAGGAAGTCTCCATCAGGCCTAAGACTGAAGAACCAAAGAAAGAAATGATCTTTCTGGTGTCAAGAGCTGGAGCTGGAGTCACTGCACTGGGCCTATTAGGTAGAAATTGGAATCACAAAGGAGATGTAGCTGTTTCAGAGATGCCGCCCCTTTCCTTGAAGGAGATAATGTATGGAATTAGGAGTAGCAGCCCAAAGACAGGCTGCCCCTGCTGAAGGCATGGGATGTGGCATTTGAGGCCCTTGCTCTAAGCCACATCATCAGCCAAGTTTTTATGAATCATAAAATTGCTGGATCCCCTTTCTAAACATAGTCCCTGATTCTGCTTCACTGACCTTCCTCGGAGGTCAACTGCATAGCAGACAAAGAAGCATTTCCTTTTAATGGTTGGGAATTTACTGGCCATAAATTTCACCCAGTACCCTAGGACTGTGTGCTACGGTCAGGTAAAGTAAGTCAGATGACTAGCCCGTTTTCTCTCTTCATCTTGAACAGAATTTCCTCTTTTTCCTGAGATAAGATAATCCCTGATTATAGCAAATTTTTGTGTGTGAGACAGGAGTCTTGCTCTGTCACCCAGGTTGGAGTGCAGTACTGTGATCACAGCTCACTGCAGCCTCGACCTCCAGGACTCAAGCCACCCTCCCACCTCAGCCTCCCCAGTGGCTGGGACCACAAGTGTGAACCACCAGACTAGGCTAATTTTTTTTTTTTTTTTTTTTTTTTTTTTTTTTTTTTGAGACGGAGTCTCGCTCTGTTGCCCAGGCTGGAGTGCAGTGACGTGATCTCGGCTCACTGCAACCTCTGCCTCCTGAGTTCAAGCAACTGTCGTGCCTCAGCCTCCCAGACAAGGTCTTTCTATGTTGCCCAGGTTGGTGTTGAACTCCTGGGCTCAAGTGATCCTCTTGCCTTGGCCTCCCAAAATGCTGGAATTACAGGTGTGTCACTATGCCCCGCCAGCAATTCTTTAACAAGAGGAGATCCCTTCCAATTTGTCTAGAGTACCTCCACCCCTATTCCTTCTCACTTCTGTGCCTCCTTTTTTTTCCTCAAGAAGCATTAGCAGACAGTAAAAATGACATGACTTCCTGCTTCCTACCACCACTGACACAACACCTACCCTTCACTAACCAATGAGAGCGTGGGGTATTGATGGTAATAGCTCAGATGCAACCTAGGAGCCCTTTCAGAATTAGAGTCAATGCTGGCGAGGAGCTGCTCTTGTCTCCTGTCCAGGCCTCATGATTTTAAATTGTTTCTAGAAGTTAAGACAGTGATCTCTCCTGGCCAATGCAGAGAAGCAGTGAGAAAGGAGACAGACAGTCCTCCCCATTCAAGGAAACTAATGCTTCTTTTGCCTCTTCTCAAATAAAACTTTGAGTTAGAGGTTATTATTCTTACTTTGCAGACATGGTAAGCAATTTGGCCAAAGCTTCAGAATGAATTAGGAGACAAAGTTGGCATTAGAATCAAGGTCTGATTTACTCTAAAATCCACGTTAGTTTCACTACACAGTGTTGCTCTCTATTTTCTATGTGAACAGCTTTATAAAATGTAAAACATGTTCAAAAGAAAATCCTTCCACATATGAATTTGAACATCCTGGCTGTAATACGCCATGCTGGAAAAGTTGCCAAGTTTTACAAATAAAAATACAGGATGCCCAGTTAAATTTGGATTTCAGATAGCTAAATATTTTAATACAAATATATGTCCCAAATATTGCATGGGACATACTTATACTGAAACTACTTGTTGTTTATTCAGAAATTAGAATTTAGCTGGTCATCCAATATTTTTTGGCAACTCTACACGTAGCCCATTTGTATCTTAATGTCTTGAGCCCAAGTTTCACTTTGCTTTGGTAAACTGAAAATACCGTCAAGGGGAAGGTCATGGTTCTCTCTTCCACTGCCTTGCCAGTCTTCACTCCCAGTGTCATTGGGATTCCTCCTAGGCCAAGAGTGAAACATTGTACCTTTCAAATATATATCCAGTATATATACACACTTAAAACTTATGTGCCCTGCTGTGTTCAATTGAGGTTTTTAAACCAATTTTTATTGTATAACTTATATACAATAAAATGTATCCATTTAGTGATGTGGCTCAATAAGTTTTGATGACTATTACATCTGTGTAACCATCACCCTCATCAAAATCACACTCTGTCCCAGAAAGTTACCTTATGCTTCCTGCAGTCAATCCCCAAGTCTCTTTAGCCCCAGACCTTCACATTTCTGCTTTCTGTCACTTTAGATTAGTTTTGCCTTTCCTAGAATTTCATACAAATGGAATCATAGAGTTTTGCCATCTGTACTCTTCTGGATCTGGCCTTTTGCACTCGTGGTGATGGTTTGAGTTCATCTACATTGTTGCTTGTATCAATAGTGCATTCCTTTTTACTGCTGAGTCGCATTTCATTGTTTGGATTTACTGTTAATTGTTTATCCACTCATCTGTTGATGAACACGGATTGTTTTCAAATTTGGCTAATACAAATAAAGCTGCTATGAACATTTGTGTACAAGTCTCTGTGTAGACATATGATTTGATCTGTATTAGACAAATACCAAGATGTAAAATGATTGCATTATATGGTAGTTGTGTGTTTAGCTTTTTTTTTTTAGTTGGAGTCTCACTCTGTTGCCCAGGCTGGAGTGCAGTGGCACAATCTCGGCTCAATGCAACCTCTGTCTTCCAGGTTCAAGCGATTCTCCTGCCTCAGCCTCCCAAGTAGCTGGGACTACAGGCATCTGCCACTATGCCTAGCTAATTTTTGCATGTTTAGTGGAGACGGGGTTTCGCCATGTTGGCCAGGCTGGTCTTGAACTCCTGACCTCAAGTGTTCTGCCTGCCTTGGCCTCCCAAAGTGCTGGGATTACAGGCACACACCACCACACCCAGCGCCATGTGTTTAACTTTATAAGGAAAAACATACAACTTTTCAAAGTGGTTCTAGCATTTTCCATCCTTACCATCACTGTGTGATAGTTACAGTGACTCTGTATCCTCCTCAACACTTGGTTACCGTCAATCTTTCAACTTCTAGCCATTATCATAGGTGTGCAATGGTATCTTAGTGGTTGTGGTTTGCATTTCCCTGAGGTCAATTGAGTTCTAAAATATTCTGAAAAATTACATCAATGTTGGCTTCCGCATTTATGAAGCAATTTTTTGAGCATCAGCTTTGTGTCAGGTACCATACTACAGCCACTGAGTCTAAAATGGCAAGTCACAGATACAAGTCACAGATATATCTTGGCCTGTTATGGAGCTTATAATCAAATGGGTGAGGTAGATGCTAAACAAACACATGAATATAATTATATACCTTCAAATGGTAATAAGTATATATATATTTTTTGGGGGGCGGTGAGGGGAGGACAGAATTTCTCTGTCGCCAGGCGGGAGCATGATCTCGGCTCACTGCAACCTCTGTCTCCCAGGTGCAATCGATTCCCCAGCCTCAGCCTCTAGAGTAGCTAGGACTACAGGCATGTGCAACCACGTCCAGCTTTTTTTCTTTTTTTTTTGGTATTTTATTAGAGATGGGGTTTCACCATGTTGGCCAGGATGGTCTTGATCTCCTGACCTCGTGTTCCGCTTGCCTTGGCCTGCAAAAGTGCTGGGATTACAAGTGTGAGCCACCGCGCCTGGCTGATAAGTATAATTTTAAAAATAAATAGATCACACTGAGAGAGTATATCAGGGGATATGCAATAAGAAGGGCATCCCAAATGGCCTGAAGAGTGATTAGGAGGGAGGGAGGGAGGGAGGCAGTGGCTGTGGGGTGGGTGGAGGCTTCTTCTGGATGGAGAAAAAGCCCCATGTAGGAGTCCCAGGGTAGAGGTGGGCTTGTGCTGTCCTCTCAGCCTGGACACAGGCCCGTGGGGTCGGAATCACTGAGGCAGGGAAGAAGGCCAGTGATGAGGAAAGAGAGGAGGCAGCCCTAAACACAGAGCTCCCCAGGGCCTGGGAAGCGCTTAGGATTGGATCCAAAGCAGAACAGAAAGTCACTGCTAGCTAAACAGGAGGAGCACAGGCTCATTCAGGCTTTCAAAATCCCACCTAGTCTCCAGCAATGAGAGTGACTTACATGAGGGGGAAAGTGAGATGCTAGTCAGAGTCTATAGATGTGGTTAGACAGAAATGACCAAATGGTGGGCCGTGGTGGAAAGCGGAAATGAAAAAATTCAAGATGCATTTTAGAGATGAAATCAACAGGATTTAATAATGACATAGATGCCAGGATTGTAGCAAAGGGGGTGGTCAGGAAGCCACTGGGTCGCTGGCTTGAGCAGTTGGTTTGATGGAGGCACCAAGTAGCGAGAAACAAAGACGTGGGTGGTGGTCGGAATCAGGCATCCTGCAGTGGCCCCAGTAACTGTTATGGCGGGCCAGTGTGGCAAGCTCTGCGGAAGGAGGTGAGGAGCTTGCTGCCAGAATGACACTTTGCCTAGCAGTAAAAACACATGGGAATGTGACAATGTACATGTGACTGAGGCCATAACTTAAAGTCTCTAAGGAGACACCGAGGAGGATCCAGGGCCACCACACAGATGTGTAGATCCTGCACAAAGGTGGTGACACCCAGTCTCAGGAATAAAATAAAGAGTTTTCTCTCAAAAATAAATGCAAGGTAAGTATTTGGAAAGACAGAGAGAAATGATAACATTAGGGGATTGGTGCTTTCTCTCCGTTGAGTGTAAGCAGGTGCCTAATGGCTTGCCACCTAAGGTCAGGGGGACTGTAAGCAAACAAACCAAGGCTCCCAGCGCTCCCAGCAGCATGCCCAGCTTCCTTTCATCCGGCACTCTCAGAGCAACGGCTGCATCCAGGAACTCTGCCCAGTGTGAGAAACACAGGAACGTTTAAGATTCGGTGTCTGCCCTGCACAGCTAACAGGAAAATGTACTGGTATCCTGTATATGAAACGATGATGCCTGTAATCCCAGCACCTTGGGAGGCTGAGGAAGGTGAATCACCTGAGGTTAGGAGTTCAAGACCAGCCTGGCCAATATAGTGAAACCCTGTCTCTACTAAAAATACAAAAAATTATCTAAGCATGGTGGTAGGCACCTGTCATCCCAGCTACTTGGGAGGCTTAAGCAGGAGAATCGCTTGATCTGGAAGGCAGAGGTTGCAGTGAGCCGAGATCATGCCATTGCACTTCAGCCTGGGCAACAAGAGCAAAACTCCATCTCAAACAAAACAAAACAAACAAACAACAAAAAAACAGTGACAAAGCAGGGACATAAGTCAACAACAGAGGTGTGTCCCGGGGGCTGAGGGATCAAGGTAAGGACCATCTAGCAAGTCAAATTCTTTCAATTATTAAAAGAAAAATAATGATTTTCCTGTAGCATGTAGCCTGTAAACGTCATAAGGACATGCATTCTTCTTGCCATTTTTGGATGCTCACTCTGTGCCAGACACAGCTCTGAGCACTTTGCAAGCTCTGTGTCATTTTCTCTTCATAGCAACCCTGGGAGTGGGTATCACTATTATTCCCTTGTTACATGCCAGGAAAGTGTGTCTTACACATCTTCATCCGTCCAAGGTCACATTCTTAGGAAGTGGCTAAGCTGGGGTTGAAACCCAGGTCCCTGTGATCTGTACCGCTGTGCTCCTGATCACTTTTGGATTTTCAGTACTGAGTTGATTCAGAACGACTTCATCCGGAAGTAAAGTTGGCTGCATCTCTTGTAGCTTCTCCAGGGTCCACTCCTGTTTCAACTGTTGATTTATCACGGTGCCCAAAGAGTGTTGATTATTTATGTGCAATGGTCATGATCTAAGTGCTGAGGACATATGCTGCTCTATGTCCTTTCTTTTCTGTCTGAAGAAAATGAGGAGGGAGGCCACAGAGGCGCACCCAAGAGAAAGGCCCAGTCGGGGCCCCTCTGATGTGGAAAGCCCCTGTGCTGTGAGAGGAGCAGGGCCACCTGGCACTGGGCACCGTCCAGCCGCACACACTCCTGCAAGCTTTCTGTGCACAGGCCAAGCCTCCAGGGGAGAGGAGAGAAGCAGAAGCAGTGGCGGGCAGTCCCCTCCCGTACGTTTTGCAGGGGAGAGCCATTCTGAGAAAGCACATCGGATTAAATAAGTTAAAAGAATTGCACCCCCCTGGGAACATTCTCAAACCAGAAAGTCATTTGAACCAATGTGTGATTCACTCAGAGCCTCTCTCCTTATAGGAAACGAAAACAATCAAATTAAAATCACTTCGTGGAGTAAGAGGCAGTGGATGGGCACGGGGAGGAGGGGGTAGGTCATGGAAGGCACAGTGTTTACAAAGCCATTAAAGGAGCATGAATAGATCTAGACTGGTCCCAAAAGGCAAAGAAATGTGAATTTTCACATATAAATAGAAAACGTTTAGAACGATATTAATTCAAGACCGAGCGGCTCATGCATTTCCATGTTAGCCAGGTGTGCGGCGTCTGCTTAGCTGCACTGACCCCTGCTGGTGAGAATCCGGAATTATCTGCTGCTCCACGACTATTTTCAGACATGTCCACGGTCCTGGTGACTGCATGGCAAGCGTGTGTCCACCGCCATGTACTACATGGTACGTGACCTGGACGCCTAACCCAGAACCACTTTGCCACTACAGAACCCAGAACCTACTAGAGTATCTGGCACATAGTAAAGCCTTAACAGACTTGGTTGAGTAACCGTATGACCAAGCATGTACAATTCTAACACCTAATTGAACAAATTTAGCTTATGGCACCTTTATCTTGCATGAACAGTGACATCAAGACTTCTGGAACACCATCAATGGATTCTGCTAAGAAAGATGTATCAGGTAATACTAAAGTCACAGTACACAATGGCAGGTGTCATGTGGTGCCCGGCGAGTGCAGTGGAGGGCCTGTTGTCAGTCATGGGGACACAATGGTGATGTGTTGGTTGTGTCCTGGTGGAGGCATTCCTGGGATCACAGGATAACGAGGAGCTTGTCAGACTAAGGAACAGGGGGAGGGGATTCCATGCAAAGACAATACAATGTCAATGGCAGAGACATGAAAAAATTGCACGGAGCTTTCAGGAAACTCCCTTGCTGTTGCTGGCAGTGCCAGTGAGAGGCAGGGCTGGCAGTGGCAGACATTTAAGAGGTCATGTGATACAAGGTTCTCTGGATCCCGAGATCCAGAAAAGCTTGAGATCACCCTATGGTCCATGTGGCCCCACAGAAGTGTTTGACATTTAGAAGCAACATGGTTCATTTTGCATTTTATTTACACTACTCGGCTCAGATGTGGAAGATGATTTCAGGGGTATGGAAGGAGAATAACGAAGGCCAAGAGTCCAGCTACAAAGCTACTGCATTTAGTAGGAATGCAAGAGGAGCTTCATTAAGATGTCAGTAGCTTGAATGGCAAGCAGAAGGCTGACAGGAGGACGATATACGAGACACAACCTGAAGGCACAGACATGTGTGCTGGCAACTGGAAGAGAGAACAACTTCTGCAGAAAGACTCAGGTGGAGGAGCAGGATTGCGGGGGAAATTCAGAAGAGATGCCGAGCTTGGGGGCTCGTGGGTTATTCAGCTGGCAACTCAATGAGTGAGTTGTAAGTTCACGGGACAGTTTGACTGCACATAGAGTTTAGGGAGTTGTTGGTTTATAGATTGCAGTAGTGAGAAGCACATTATCCATCTGTGCCTTAGTTTCCCTCTAGCATAGTAGTATAGAAAGTAAATTGCTTCTAAGGTACGCAGTGGCTTCCAAGAAAGGCTTATAATAATCTTGACAGGCCGGGCGCAGTGGCAGCACTTTGGGAGGCCGAGACGGGCGGATCACGAGGTCAGGAGATCGAGACCATCCTGGCTAACACGGTGAAACCCCGTCTCTACTAAAAAATACAAAAAAAAAAATTAGCCGGGCGAGGTGGCGGGCGCCTGTAGTCCCAGCTACTCAGGAGGCTGAGGCAGGAGAATGGCGTGAACCCGGGAGGCGGAGCTTGCAGTGAGCTGAGATCTGGCCACTGCACTCCAGCCTGGGCGGCAGAGCGATACACCGTCTCAAAAAAAAAAAAAAAATCATAACATATATGTATAACAGAATGCTTTATTTAAAATATCTATGTCCTTTTTCTTCTTTACCACAAAGCTATATGTTATATATTTTTACACCAATTTTATAGGTATCAAAATTGAGTTTCTAAGATTAAGTGACATGGCTACAACTACTACAGCAAATTGGTAAGTGATGTGTGAGGACCTCAGCTCCAGTCCTCTGATTCTTTTCTGCGTGCATCATTGACTGTTATAATAATTTGTTGACATCACTGCCTTTTTCCGAGGGTACACTAGACTCATGAAGGATGATACTGAAATTCAAAGTTTTATAAAAATGCCAAGTGTATGAAGCAGGAAAAAAAAAAAGCAATGTCCCATCATTTATAAAACTGAGCTCCTTGGAAGATAAAGGTTATTTAAATGCATAGGCTTATTAATGTCTCTGCATACTCACAGTTCTATCAATCTGAGCACAACCTGAAACTGCAAAATGTAAGGAGGAGATAGACAACATGCTTAATGCTTATCTTGATCTGGAAAATTATACCGTAAGGATCAAGAAAGGCAAACTTAGTGCCTGGGAACATAATGAAAAAATGTATTCATGAGCATCTGTCTTCCTTCTCTTTGCTGCTTCCTGCTTTCCTCTCTGTAAAACTTCCGCCACACCAATTTGGCTACATCATTTTCCTACATACAAGTCAATGGAGAGCTCCCCATCGGGCAATGTTTTACTTTTCCGGGGTTGAAAAAGAGCGGCATAGCATGCGTCCAAATCCCGCCAGCATGTAAGAAATGTACCCAACCAGCCTGTGAAAGATGTCCGTCCCTGATGGTTGCCACAGGGATATAAATTACATCTCACCAGCCCTGAAAGTCACCTTCTGAAGGAGGATTTTTGTTGTTGTTTTCCCCACTACATCTACCTTCACTGTCCTCCTGATTATATCCATGGCAGTAGGAGAGGATGACGACTCCCAGAAAGAGGGCAAAGGAAACATTCCTAGACAGACAGATGATGGCCAGGCTGAGGATTGGGCACATCCCTGCCTCCCCTCACAGGGCCCTGTTCTTTTGTGGTCAGCCTCCCACTAGCCCAGGTGCTAAAGGGGGCAGTAGAAAGAGGGACACAGACTGGAGAATGAGCATATTTCCTTGAAATGCTTCTTTTGGTGAATTAAACAGGGGTTATTTTGCAGACTGTAAAGGATTTATTTTAGTGCTACAACTTATTTTCTGTAAAGGAGTTAGCTTCCCTAAGAGCTAGAAATATTTCCCAAGAAATATTTATAATCATCCTAACACATGTGTATAATGCTTTATAATAAAATAGGCGTCTCATTTGCCTCATTTTTTTTCTCACCACCTACTATAGGTTGGATATTTTGCCCCAATTTTACAAGTAACAAAATGGAGTTTCTAAGATGCAGTGACATGGCCAAGGCCACTATAGCAAATCAGGAAGTGGTGAGTCAGGACTTCAACTCCAGTCCTCTGAAGCTTTCCATATGTGTCATTGACCCCTCGTTATAGTAATTCGGAAACCAAGGTCGATGAGGGCAGAACGATGGGGCCTAAAGCAGTACTAAGCCAGGGAAAAGGCTCCGATCACAGCAAAAATAGTGATTCTGATACTACAATGTTTGCACAGGGCTTTTAAACTTTTGAACGCCCTCCAAGTTATCCCATCACTTTGGCCTCATCTTGCAAGGCAGGTTTTGGTAACTCTCCCCACTTAAAAGATGAGGAGACTGAGAGCAGTGCCCTTAACCTATCCCGCCTCAGGCTCCCTGAATGGCACCTCCTCATTCCCCGTGTAGGGGACATGCACTCTGTTCTTTTTAGGAATCCCTCCAAGTCCTACAGGCAAAGCTCAAGGAAATGCAGCCCCAGTATTACAAGCCATAATCATTGTCACCCAAGGCTATAACTCCATAAAGTGGTTTCTGGTAGCACCATCAATCAGAGAGCAAGTCAGCACAACCCCAGTGGAAGTCCAGGCCTCTGTGTGTCAGGGTTTGTTTTAGGACTGACATTCTTTTATAAACACCAGAAATGACTTCAGCTGAATCACCATTTGTAGCTCTAACTCTTCTGCATCAGTACTCAGAGTGCTTGCATCTGCCCAGGAGGTAAACGCAGATGCAGCTAGCAGCCCACAACTGTCTAATATTTAGTCAGTATCCAGCGATTCAGATGTGATACGAATGCTGCACTGACACACCGGTGTGGTGGGATTATGTCAGAGGAATACAGAACAACTCAGATTTGAGCATCTTTGGAGCTAAGGAGAGTCCAATTAGTTCCATATTCTATTCCTGCTCCCTGAATAAGCTGGGTTTGAGGGTAAGTGTGTAGTCTGTCCTTAAATAACTGCGGAGGACACTTGTGCTTGTTTACTAAAATTGTTTCAGAGTCCAGGAACAATACAATTAGGAAATTCATCTTTAAAAAAACACACATTAATTGTCTAATCCATATCCAATTCCTTAATAGACTTCTTCTTTCTTCCTTTTACCTCTCCTGACAGCTTTTCTGCAGACTGCTTGAAGAGGGAATTGCCAGCAATTTTTAAAATTGGGAAATACTTTCCCCCAGGATACTTAGTTTGCTTCTAATGACAGTCATTCCTTTTATGCTTTTATTAACTTGAGTAGGAAGGAGGGGTTGATTTGCATGTTCTGTATTACAAACAATAATAATCTCTGTACAAACGTTAGATGGGAAAACATGTATTTGTAGATTTGCTAAAATATTATAAGCCTGCAAGAATAAAGTCAATTATTCAGTCCCTTTAGATGTTAAATTGCAAATTATTTGTATGGAATTTAGTAATACTTAGCACTTTACATATCTAAAGTACTTTACAAACACTAACAAATTAATCCTCTCAATGGCTCCTTAAAATTAGGAATAATTACCTCTAATTCACAGATGGGGAAATCAGGAAAGGTTAAGAGACATACTTCAAGTTACAAAGAAAGTTGCTGTCTCCAAAGACAGGAAGCAAAATAGGACATACTTCTCAAGTATGAGCTAATTTTGGAATATCAAGAGTTTCCAGCATAAATGGTCATTTGGGTCTCATCTTAAGAACTAATTTGATGATAGCGATTATTGGCGTCACAATAAGAAAAATGGAAATAACCACAAAGTATACATTTGGTCCAGGTTCCAGAATGAATAGACTAAATGGTAAAATATGCATTGGGGAAGTGTACTGGATACAATAGCTCTTCTCCCAAGTACTGGATATATCTAAAACTCTAATTTATCTGTATTATGCTGAAGGATGTACACGATTTCACAAGAATAAGAACGGCTGCTTTCACTATTTCACATGACCTCCTATTCTTACTGCTTTTTGCCTGTTTTCCTTGATCTATGGAAGGAAAGCCACAGGTGCAGTGACTTGCAGAGGTATTTTCAGAGTGGGTAAGGCATCACTCTGCCTGATATGCCTTCATTCTGGCCGACCACTTAGTAAGAACTCCACATATGGCAATTAAATGCAATTGAATCTATGAACTTGAGCACATTTAAAATCTGCATGGTGAATTATTCCTTTTAGGAAGAGTACTATGAAGGTTCTAGAGGGTATAATTTATTTGGTTTTGTTTTGTTTCTTAGTTTTTGCAGAAACACACCACATCTGGTTTCTGGAAAATGACGTCAGTTTTTTAAGGAAAATTTTCTAAAGATAAACCTCACAATATGGCTTCTACATTTTATTTCCACGTCTATATTATCTCTATCAAAATTATTTCTTAAATAACTACCAGACACCAGAAATAGATATATCTTAATCAAGAATTATGGTCTCTAAAATGTGAAAAGAATAACCATTAACAATAACCAGTGAAATGCACAATTAGGAAAGGGTTAATAATAAAGAAACAACTTGTTAAGTCTTTGGGTTCAGGTCTGTTCAATAAATGTCTACAGTCCCAACTTTTGTTGAGACAATGGCACACATTATGAGAGAGAAAAACAAATAAAGACTATTTTCTGAACTCCCTTCTTGCAGTTGATTGAACTGAACAATCAAAGAGAGCTCAAGACCTCGGAGGGTTGATGTAAATGCATGAACAACTGATAAAAGTGAAGGTGCGTCTACTGGGCTCTCACGTCAACCTGAAGAGACCCTTTCACGTATCTCCTCAGTAGACCAGCGCGTCCACATTCAGTTCGTGCAGATTTAATGTATGCACTTGCTGCATGGTTGTTCTGAAAAATAAAATTCTATTTTATTTCTATAGTCTTGCCCTTCACCTAGATTCTTTTCTTCTTGAATACATCATCCTTCCTTTCTGTTTCTCCCACAGTAATCGATTCTATTTATATTGGTTATTGAATAAGAAATTGTTTTATTTTTAGTTGAGCAGCTTGTTTACCAGACTTTCCCTGTTTTAAATAAAAAGACATTAAATGAAAAGAAATATAACATCTTACAATTGACATAAGTGCCTTTTTAT
This sequence comes from Trachypithecus francoisi, assembly GCF_009764315.1. NCBI lineage: Eukaryota > Metazoa > Chordata > Mammalia > Primates > Cercopithecidae > Trachypithecus > Trachypithecus francoisi. The sequence goes on along the minus strand of NW_022681473.1, from coordinate 119,622,820 downwards.
CTAATACTGGAAACCGCTTGCCTAAAATCATAGATTCTACGTAATTCACAAAGATTATTTTTCCAGTCCAATAGAAAAACCGTATCATAATTCAGATTATAAGTACCAAATGAGATTTATATGCTTTTTATCTGTATTGGTGATTTAAAAAGAAAAAAAAATCATTTTCATAGTCTTTACCACAATATAAATAGAACCAAAGGATCATAAAATGAATAAGTTCCAACATGAGCAATGAAGTAAACATGTGACTCGTAAAATAAAGTAACGAGTTATTGTTTGGAAATGTTCTCCAAAGGCCACAACAAAATTTGCCCAACATTTACGTATTTTAAGTTTATGTGTTTATTTTTTATCTTTTGACTTTTCAGTTCAGGGGCACATGCACAGCTTTGTTACACAGGTAAACTTGTGTCATGGGGGTTGGTTGTACAGATTACTTCATCACCCAGGTATTAAGCCCGGTACCCATTAGTTATTTTTCCTGGTCCTCACCCACCTCCCAGCCTCCACCCTCCAATAGGCCACAGTGTGTGTTGATCTCCTCTGTGTCCCTGTGTTCTCATCATTTAGCTCCTACTTAAATGTGAAGACATGTGGTATTTGGTTTTCTGTTCTTGTGTTAGCTTGCTAAGGATAATGGCCTCCAGTTCCATTAATGGCCCTGCAGAGGACATGATCTCTGTCCTTGTTATGGCTACACAGTATTCTGTGGTGTGTATGCACCACATTTTCTTTACCCAGTCTATCACTGCTGGGCTTTCAGGTTGATTCCGTGTCTTCTCCAGTCTTCTGCTCTACCAGCTGAGCTATCGAAGGGATGATGAGTTCATATAATCTATGACAATAAATTTTTATTTTTTAATTCACAGATTATGCAAAATATAGGCCATCCTTTATTTATATATTCATGTTCTCCTCTTTCTTTGTGAATTTCCGCCTTAGTCTCTGCTTTCAACTGTCTTTTTACTAGTAATTCCACTTACAAACAAATTGCTTCCAATACGGAAGTATTAAAGTAGTTTAAAGATATACTTTTTATTTATAATCATGTTTCTACCAGAAAATCCATGCTCACTTGAGTGAATAAGAAGGCATATCACCACAGTACTTAGAAGAAAAGTCCAGCTTCCAAAGGTAATCTGAGAAAACAGAGTCCATGTCTGTGCTTGGGACACATTTGAAATGTGGATCAGCATCCCACGTGCTCAGGCACTCAGTCCCCAGTGATGAAAGCTCCACTCCCACAAGTGGTACAGAACTCAGGCCCTCACTCTGCCCTCCTCCACTTGTCTCCTTCCAGCCAAGCCCAGTCCCTTCTGGGTAGGCCATTGCCCCTGGACTCAGGCTATTTGGAGGTGTTCCCAGGCTCCAAAAAACACCTTCTCTCTCTTTCTCTCTCTCTCTCTCAACAGGGTCTCACTCTGTTGCCCAGGCTGGAGTGCAGTGGTATAATCTCAGCTGTCTGCAACCTCCGCAAGCAATTCTCCTGCCTTAGCCTCCCAAGTAGCTGGGGTTACAGGCACTTGCCATCATGCCTGATTCATTTTTGTATTTTGGTAGAGACAGGGTTTCACCATGTTGGTCAGGCTGGTCTCAAACTCCTGACCTTGTGATCTGTGCGCCTTGGCCTCCCAAAGTGCTGGGATTACAGGCATGAGCCACTATGCCCGGCAACACCTTATCTCTTAAAGGTCAAGGAAATGATCAAAGATGATCAAACTTCTATTGTGACCATTACACTGTGCCTGAGCCCAACCAGCCCTCAGTTCCAGCTGCCACATTCAGGGTCAATAAACTATTATTCTAACTGCTTTTCACAGCCCACTGACTCGAAAGTGACTGCCTGCAGCTGTTTTACTGCATGGAGAGGAAAGAAGGAGACAGACAGAGACAGAGAGAGACTCATGGATTAGAAGGATGGAAACCCCAGAGTCAAGAAAAAAATTGAAGAAAATAAACATTTTTCTATGGATTTTAGTGTGAGCCATTAAAAACGACACACATCGTTTAATTAGTATCCTATCCTTGTCCAATTAGTAGATAAGAACTATTTTGTGGATAACAAGCCAAATCTAATAAAATAATATTATCATCAGCCATTTATTAATTCAAAAATAGAACTATTTGTTAAGCGTTCATTGTGAGTATTCATTTGGTGCACCTCAGGCTCCTTATGTGCTCCATACATAACCCTCACAACACCCCTTGAAACAGGCAATAGTTATTACCCTTATTTTACAATGTGGAAATCGAGGCACATAGATGCTGGCAGCTCTCCTAAAGACCCAGAAGTGTAATCGATGAGGCTGGGAATTGAATGCAGTCTTACAACGTAGCCCATGCTTTCCACCATACCACTGCGATCTCATTCATCAGCCCTGCGAGTGAGGTATTATCCCAGTATTGTAAATAAGAAAACTGAGAGTCGGTGACCAAAGTAACTTACTCAGCAATCTGCGCAGTAAAGCGTCAGAGTGAAGCTTCAAACCCACGCTTTGCTCCAAAACTATTGATTTTTTCATTAAACCAAAATGTCCGATAATCACACTCCTGGTGTAAGAGACGGTGCGTTTAGCTCCCTCCTCGTTATTGGTGTTTTCCTGTCACTTTGAGGCCCCCTTGCTCATGGTTTTCCAGGGTCTTCATCTTTAAGCAGCTGCTATAGACATGTCTGCATTTGAAGAGCGAAGAGAAAGCAGCCCTTCAGGCTGCCTTTGGCAACTGCCGTTTCCCATCTGGGACTTTGTGTGACACTGGAATGTCCCTCTTTTCATGCTGCTAACACTGCCCTCCCTAGGAGAGTCCTTATGTGATATAGCAATACCTTCCCATTCGTCCATTGGAAGTAAATAGGTAGGTTGCTCTACGGCTGACAGGTTCCAAAACGTGACACTGAGCTTCTCTGACTTCCAGAGTTGTCCACAGGAACCACAGAGGACAGAGCATGCCAGCGGTGGCCAGTGTGAGGTGAGGAGGGGCTTGCCATCCGGTCAGAAAGCGGTTAAGTGACACAAACCTTTCTCACCATGCTGGAATTGCACTGATACAATAATGGCAGCTCATTATCCTGTGGCCTTCCAAGGGAGCCATTACTATCCTCATTTTTCAGATGAGGAAAATAAAGTTCCAAGAGTGTGAGTAACTGACTTACAACACTCATACGTGATAAAGTTGAAATTTGAACCTTAAAATGCTCTGTTCCAAAACCCATCTTCTTTGTTTATTTCATTCCAACAAAAGCTGTTTTGATATCTTGAAAGCAGTTGAAACACTATTAACACTGGATTCTTTAAAAAAAAAAAAAAAATTGTGGGTGTGAGAGTGCGAGAAAGGATTTAGAGGGTAACAGTTTTCCTCCTGCAAGTCCACTGAGGCATGGAGTCTCAATCATCTTTATAATGTGACTGTAAGCTTGGCAGTGGGAGGCATTGTTGCTTCACTTGGCAGATGGAAAAATTAGATGAATGGCCACTCAGGGCCAGTGACAAAGCTGCAGGGATCAAAGCCCACATCCCTTGGCCCCCAGTTCAATCCAAGAGACCATAGAATCTAATTCTGGGTCTTTGACTCATTTGACGGGAGTTGTTCACACCACCCAGGTTGACTTTCCAACATATGAAGTCTGACCAAGCACTCCTCTCTCCACGCACAAATTATTTACATTCAACATATTATAGGGAAATTGAAGGACTGCTCATCACATTGTGAATAAATAGTTTGTATTCACCTTGCAGATGTCAAAATCAAATAACCTTCTCTGGGGAGTAATTAATGGCTTATTGGCAAAGCATAGATGTTCACCTGAGGGCCATAGAACATGGTGTCTAATTATACCCAACAGACAATAATGGAGCTATGTATGAGCAATTGAGAATTGGCTATGAAAGTTAGGATAAGAAGGGAGCCACAGTTTTCCTGAAAATTCCTCTAGAACTCACAGTATGGAACGCAGCGTAAAAGCCACTTCACTTTCATGACTCTGGAAAATTTTGCATTGCTTCTGCCCTATTTCACAAGTTCTTAGCTTGATACTTATTCACAGTGACCATTTTTAGCAGGTGTACACAGATTTCTGCTGGGCAGAATGGTAATGGGAAATGTGTAGAGACCATGGGAAATGTGTGAGACTCTTCTTGTGTCTGACACTTAAAAGAGAAGCCTGGTAGTGCCTGTTCCACAGGGTGAACCCCACAGGATGAGAGATACCCCAGAGCCATCGCCATTAACTCCCACACTGTGGCAAGCGACTCAGGACCCTGAGTCTTGCCGTTCTCTGCATTTGCCTGAATTGCATGTGTCCATCCAAAAGAAGAATTTGAGGAGAGAAACCCAGGAGTGATGGCTGGCCTCGGCCATCCATCCCCATCCCCTGGCTTTGCTGCTAATGAAAACTGCTGCTGCTGGTGAGCCTGGCAGCTTCAGGGACATCAGAGAGGGAAAAAAGCCACGGAAAACGGAGGCGTCAGTTTGATCTACAGTGTAATTACAGCCGTGCTGGGAGACAACACAAATTTAGCCCCTGTGCAGGCATATTTCTTTTTGTCCAGAAATTAATTTTCATATCAAAAAAGAGACCATTTAACTTCAGAAACCGAATCGGACAAAGGAAAGAAAATATAGAGAATGGCACCCTGGGGCCCGCAGTGTCAGCCTTGTACTGGGCATTTGTATTTTTGACAGAGTTTGAGGAGAGTGGGAGCATTCTCTACCCACCCCCATCCTACTGCCTGCTTACTCCAGGGCAGAAATCAAAAATCGGATTCCAAGCAGAAGATATTTGCAGAGGCAAGGGTAGGAGAGAAGGCAGAGGCACATAAAGAAGGAGAAAGAGAGAGGGACAAGGGAGCAGAGAGCATGGACATCGCAAAACCCAGATCTATTCATCTTCCCCCAGGATCGGGGAGGAGGAAGTAAAATGATGTTTGGTGCCCTCTTCTGAGTTCTGGAGGGCAAATGAAATAACAAATAAGAAAACGCTGAAAAATCAACACAGTTTATACCAGATAAAAATAGACGTACAGTAAAACAAATACCATGAATGGTTTCTGTTCTACTGAGAAGGGAAGCGGAACAAATGTGCTAACTGAACTTGAGAACAAAGGTTCTTCTTGATCTCTGCTGCTTGTGGTCCAGGCTGAAGGTAGTTCTTTTAAGACAGAGAGGTGAGATCCGCCATCCCCGCGTTTGTGGCTCTGCCTCGACCCTTCCAATTCACTTGGAATCATTCCAGCCACTTTGTTTCCTTCCTCAGCCTTTATTGCACGGAGTGGTCGGAGCTCGTCTCACAAGACCAATTCTCTTCCGTTAAATGAGCTCTTCTATGTGGGATGCCTCACAAGATGCCAGATCCATCAGAACCCAGTAACTGTCCGTTCCCTCCCTGCCCTTGACACCATTAGCCTGACAGCTTGATATCCAGAAGTCGCGGTGTGCTAAATAAACGTACGGCACCACCATGCCTATGAAGGAGCGGGCCTGATTCTAAGCCCCCTGAGGACAGTCACTGCATGAGACTCTTGCAATGACATTGCTCCCTGCATAGTCATCCTCCATTAAGGGTGGCATGTTTTAAAGTAAACGTATGTGACAATAACATGTGCAAATGTGATGGATCAACACTGAATTCTCAACGCAGATAAAAGAACCTCCTTCCAGGCCGGAAGCAGGGACAACACCTCTCTCCTCATTCATCCTTCCCTTTCTGTCTCCCTCCTCTCCCCTTATGCCACCCTAAGAGAAGTTGCGGAAATGTCTGCACTATTTTTACCAAAGTTGAGTTACGCTCATATCTACCTCTTTTTCTCTCCCTTATTGTGTCCTCGGCTGCTTTGCCAAGGAGTGAGAGGTTTTTGGCAGATATGGAGCTAACAGAAAATCGTCTCAGAGCCATCTCTAACTGATGAAGTGTCAAGTAAGACGGAACAGAAAATGAAATCCATTTGAGAAGCAGCTGAATTTGGGCTGATGAGGAGAAAAGGTGTGGGCTGGGCCAGCTACTCCTCCCACCGGGCACCACAGAGCTTTGTAGGTGAAGAGTCTGGACCTCAAAGAGATAATGTGATTTTCAGAGGCACCTAATGTACTGTGTTTGCTAAGGACTTCTGAATGTGTGAACATTTTCCCCAGCAGTAGAAGAAGGCTGGAGGGTTACTGGAAGGCAGGGAGAGGTGCCCATGATTGTGGGAAGGAGAGCTGTGACTTCTTTCAGGGCATTTTGGATACCAGGTAGCTTGGTGGCATAGAACTAACACTGGATTCTAGTACTAGCCGTAGAGGGTTCTGGGAGTCCAGGGCCACTGAGGCAGATGACTTCAGACAAGTCACCTTTTTAGGCCTTAGTTTCTTAATATTTATCTCGTGAGGCTGGGTGTGGTGGCTTACGCCTGTAATCTCAGCACTTTGGGAAACCGAGGCGGGAGGATCACTTGAGGCCAGGAGTTGAGACCAGCCTGGCCAACATGGCAAAACCTTGTCTCTACTAAAAATAAAGTAGTCAGTCATGGTGGTGTGCACCTGTAATCCTGGCTACTCAGGGGGCTAAGGCACGTGAATCTCTTGAACCGGGAGGTGGAGGTTGCAGTGAAACAAAGCAAAACTCAACCTCTCTGTCTCTCTCCATATATATATATATACATGTGTATATCTTATGAATGGAAATCTGAGGAACGGCACAGGCTTCTGACTCTCACTCCTGTGTTCTCTCCACCACAGTGCGGGCCTGGACACATCGATCTTTGCTGAAGGAACCATGGAAAGAGCGACTGAGCTAAGGGGCATGAAAGCACCCAACAAAACTGCACAGCACCATGGAAACACAGGCGGCGGTTTAGCATCTGTCAAAGGTAGAACTCAGTGATGTATTCTTGTTCAAAGTGAAACACTTTGTCGGAGCATATGTGGAACAAGACTAGCCTATTCTAGCTCTTTCTTATTTTTTTCCACCTGATTTTGTTTCAGACAATATAATTCCACACATTCCCCTGGTTTTTCATACCTGTGTATTTCATCACAATGATTTTTACTGCATCACAATGACTGTCACCTCTCTATTGTATATTTTGGATATAAAAACACATTTTACTTGGCTTTTCTTGTACACTGAACATTACATCCATGTTTCAGATGGAGACACTGAGGATCAAAACCTATAAATGAGCATAGAAGATGGGGGAAATGAAATGGGAACTCCATTTACACACCATCAAGTGTTCTCCAGGACCTGGGTAGCTGTGAGAGTGCCTTGGAGCTTTGCCCACATCTAGCTAGAGGGAAAATAGTCTTCAGCTTCGCTTTCATAATGAAAAAGTTGGCTTTTCCTCATCTTCACCCCCCCTTACCCCACCTTTCAACACATTTTTGGCAGGATCAGCTAAATAAGTGTTATACAATCTAGCACCTCTAGAGACCTCAGTGGCAAAAAGGCCATTGAGTCAGATGGAAAGAATTTTGAAGTTCTCAGGAAGGATTTTGTCACATATTCTTCGCTGATCTTATTAGCACCTGTCACTGTAAAGTTAGCCCCTTGGTTACGTTTCCTTAGATTTTTCAGTATTTGTCATCACATTTCTATTGTTCTTGGTGTTATTTTAATTATTCTTTGTTCTTATTGCTGGATTTTAATTGTCTGAACAGCCCCTGGGTGGAGAAATAATAAAAGAAGGTGTAATAATGACTGTGAGAAGTGGCAGAGGGGGAGATTGCACTGTTGGTAATACTGATATAGTTATTTAGTTTATTAATAATGATGTTCATAGTAGCAGCAATAACTTGGATACTCACTTATCTTGGAGTAAAGCAAAGGGGAAGAGCTGGGGTATTGATAGTGTAGCTATCCCAAAGGAAGAGGACACAGGGCGATATGAGCATAGGGATAGCTGGGAGTCAGAGGTGGAAGCGGGCATTGTTGACTGCATCCTGCCAGTGATGAGGCCGACCCCTCTTGGTGGGGACTGTGTCTCATTTATATCTGGGTTCCTCTACCTAGCACACTGCTAAGCACTTATTAGGTCCACGTTTGTTAAAAGGATGGGGGTAGGGAGACAAGGAGGCAGAAAAGGAGGAAAAGAGAAAGGGAAGGAAGAAAAGACTCACTAAGTAGAAAAATGTAAATCAGAGTCAGGAAGGGTCAAGGCCTTTGTACTGGATCTTAAAGTGGGCCCCATAAAATCTTTCAATGTGGTACCATGGCACTGGCCATTCAACTACTCCAAAACCAAGTTTCTTTCTAGAGTGACCACTAAAAGGACAGCCTCAGTTCACCTAGGAACTCAGCTTCAGGGATGCTGGATGAGGGGGTAGAATTATGGGTGGTAAGCTATTGACATAGACTTGTCCCCTGTCTTCCCTTGTCTCTCCTCCTGCATGGCCCCACTGGAGGGTCCCCTTGTTGTCAGATACATCTGTGCCCTACAGCAGTCTGCCATCAGTTGCTATTGTAAGAATTCTTTCAGTTTGTCAATAAGTTATTCCAAAAATAATTATTAGTGTAGACAAAAAATTAGGAACAACACTGCTCTTTACAACATTATCATAGTATCAGGTAATCTGAAATTATCTTAACGATCAACAATATGTTAATGTTAAAAAATTATGACACATCCATATGATAGATTATTATATGCAACTATGAAAATAACATTTCAAGTCAGGCACGGCAGCTCATGCCTGTAATTCCTGCAATTTGGAAGGCCGAGGCAGGCGGATCACTTGAGGTCAGGGGTTCGAGATTAGCCTGGTCAAAATGGCAAAACTCCTCGTCTCTACTAAAAATACAAAAGTTAACCAGGCACGGTCATGTGCACCTGTAATCCCAGTCACTTGGGAGGCACTGGCAGGAGAATCACTTGAACCTGGTAGGTGGAGGTTGCAGTGAGTCAGTGAGCTGAGATTGTGCTGCAGCACTCTAGCCTGGGTGACAGAGTGAGACTCTCCATCAAAGAAAGGAAAGGAAAGGAAAGGAAGAAAGAAGGAAGGAAGGAAAGAAGAAAGAAAGAGAAAAAGAAAGAAAGAAAGAAAGGAAAGAAAGAAGAAAGAAAGGAAAGAAAGAAGAAAGAAAAGAAGGAAGGAAGGAAGAAGAAAGAAAGAAAAAGAAAGAAAGAAAGAAAGAAAGAAAAGAAGGAAAATAACATCTTACAATAAATTTTAATGGCAAAGGAAAATGTCGTGATGTTAAATAGGGGAAAATCCAGGAAACAAACAAGAGAGCCAAGTCCTCATCAGTGAAATGATGAAAGAGAGGACTGGATTATAACACACCTTGGACTCCACGCTAAGGGGCCCCGGATTTAGTTCATGGAGATGAAATGGATATCAACATTCTACCTAGGAGAGTAACATGGCTGTTAGCTGACATGAAATAATTTTTTCATTAAACCAAGGTTTATATATTTGGTTAATATTTGTCAATAAGTTATTCCAAAAATAATTATTAATATAGACAAAAAATTATGAACAACAACACTCTTTACAACATTGTCATAATATCAGGTAATCTGAAATTATCTTAATGATCAACAATATGGTAATGTTAAAAAATTATGGCACATCCATATGATAGATTATTATGCATCATACTAATTATATATGTACATCATACTAATTATATAAATTAATAAATAATTATCACTGACATAACATTAATGTAAAACATTCTATTATACCAACAAAATCAATAAAAATACTGAAAGATATCATTGGGAACAAATGGCAAAAGCACATGAGAAAGTATATATGCATCCAGAAAATATATGTCTCATCTGTAGATCCTGTATCCTGGCAAAAGACAAGTGTCAACACAAATAGACTTGCTAAGAATTACTCCAGTACCTTCTAGGAATACATAAAACCCATTATCTCATGCCCAGTGCACTGTTTTCGGATAACGTAATACATACATGTAACGTGCATCCCACAGTAGTGCACTGGGTTTGAAATAATGAGACTTTTCTGTGAACGAAACACCCTTGAAAATCAAAACTTTGGGGGCATTTTGTCAAAATTACAATTGGTAAATTGCCTTCCAATTTCCCCTACTGAAATCTCACAGTGGGAAAGTTTGTTGTCCAATTCGGCATGATCAATTCTGTGTTTTAGAAAACAATTCCGATGAGGCTGAGAAAGACAAGACAGAGAGGGGGTAGAGGGTGGAAGGCAGGACCCACAGACATGGGCCTGATTCCCACTCAGTGGAAAAAAGGTGATGGATTGCAGAGATTTTCTGTGATAAAGATGAACAGAAAATAGGTATAATTAGATAGAAAGAGTAGGAATGAAGAGAGAAGCGAGTATTTACAGAGGTTCAGAAGTTAGCCCCGACAACTGGGAGAATAAATAACAAATTGGGTTAATAAGTAACAAAATGCAAGCTGGATTTTGTACTCTCTCTTGTACCAAGAACTTGCTGTAGCTTGTCTCATTAATTCTCATGACAGCCCTATAAAACAGGTTCTTTAATTGTCTTCAGTTTATAGATGAATACGTGGGGGTCCGGAGAGTTTAAATTAAATGTGCCCAAGATCACCCAGTTAAAAAGTGGCAGAGGTAGTTGAATTTGAAAGCTCATGCCTCTTCATAACCACTCTGCTCTACCAAGACTGGCAGGGCTTCAGATTGACAATAACGTGTACAGCTAGAGGCTCGGCGAAGAGGTCCGCCCGGCAGAACCGATGCATGGAACAGACGCCAACAATAACCTGCATACCCAGTGCAGGAAGTCTTTTCTGCATAAGGGAGATTCTCCATCTCTGAGACTGCACTGAGCAGGCCCTTTCTCCTGTAAATGGATTTTGGTGAACTGAGTCATGGAGTCCAGGCAGCCACTTGCCTACTACAGTTGAATTTCTTTGAGGAAGCTTTGCAGCCAATGTTCAGGGCCAGTTTTGCTCTGACTGCTTCCACTAAATCAAGAAGAAAATTGAAAAGATGGATGTATGCAGGACCAGGTCCGTGTGGGACTGGAAAGGTGATGATTGGTGCCCCAGCCATGACCTTTATTTTCCACTAATGGACCTGGATGAGTGTCAGCTGTGTTTAAAGCTGCATTAAAATGAACTGAAATAAGAGGAATAAACAGGAGCAGTTAAGGCCTTTTCTAGAGGAATTTGGAGTTGATTAAATAACATCATATATAAGGAAATGCTTTGATCTCACTCACAAATGGAAGATCAGCTTCAAGCCTAAGTGTTGACCTGCCCAAGGAGACTAAATGAGTTATTTTAAGCAACACGAAAATGGGAACTGATCTACATATCTTAGATCTAAGGAAACCAGGTGAAGGTAATGAAGACAAAGATGCACAATGCTTGTGATTTTCCTTTTGAGTCCTCTAAGTAGAGCAAAATTAGGGTCAAGAGATTGAATGTGGAGGGATAAGAGAAGGCCCCACACTGGAGGAGGGGGAGGTGGGCCATGCAAAATGTTAGAACCAACAGTCAGATGAGTTCCATCAAACTGTGGGGTTTTTATAGCATAAGAAATCATAAAGGAAAACAATTCGATACTCTTAAACTGAAAAGTGTTTCATTAGAGTAAGAAAAAAAGCAGCCTTGTAGTTCGACGTACTGAAGCATTGGGCAGCAGCCCTCTAACCAGAATTCTTTTTTGATAGCGGAACTTGGTGAGATCTTACTGTCTGGCTCCTGGAGCTGCCAATGACCTTTCTACGGACTGTTTTCTATCAGAGAGAAACTATTGACCCCTGGGCAGGTTGTTGATTCTAATAGAACTCCTTGAAATCCGAATTTTGCTCTCAAAGAGGTACCCTAGATCCTTTCCTGACTTTTGTAGATTCCCTGCTCTGCTCTTCTGTCTTTTTCCTTTTTTTTTTTTTTTTTTTTTTTTTAACAGATAGGGTCTACGTGGCACCCAGGCTGGAGTGCAGTGGTGTGATCACAGCTCATTACAGCCTTAAACTCCTAGACTCGGGCAATCCCCCAGCCTCAGCCTCTTGAGTAGCTGGGACTAGGCAAGCATCACTGTGCCTAGCTGATTTAAATTTTTTTTTTTCTAAAGACCAGGTCTCATTTACTGTGTTACTCAGGCTGGTCCCAAACTCCTGGGCTCAACCTATGCTCTTGTCTTTTTCTCCCAGAATGCTGGGGCTATAGATGTGAGCCACCACACTTGGCCTTCTCTTCCTACTAGACATTTCTCCTCTTTGTGACTTCAGTGCCAATCTGCATGTTCACTATTATGAAATCTCTAACCCTAGCCTTATATGCTCCACACATGTGTCCATGTCTTTATATGGCATATGTTACTTCTTAGTCAATTTTTCTTAAGTCTGCTATCTCAATCTCAAATACATCATATTAAAATTAATTGCTAAAGATATACAAATGGCTGGTAAGCATATGAAAAGATGCACAACATCATTAGTCATTAGGGAAACGGAAGTCAAACTCACAGTGAGATACCACTTTCCACCCACTAGGATGGTGATCGTCAAGATGACAGACACTAACAAGTGCTGGCAAGGATGTGGAGACCCTCCTACACTGCTGGTGGGAAGGCACAATGGTGAAGCCACTTTGAAAAACAGGTTGGCAGTTCTTTGGTATGTTAAATATAGAATTACCATCTGACCTAGCAATTTTACTCCTACATATATGCCCGAGAAAAATTAAAACATTATCCAAAAAAAAAACTCTGTATATAAATGTTCATAGACGCTTTCTTAATGATAGCTAACAAGGAGAAATATTCCAATTTCTATCAACTGATAACAATTTCAATTGATAGATGATAAATGGATAAAGAAAATATGGCATATCCACACAAGGAAATATTATTCAGCCATAAAAGGAAAAAAAGTGCTATTTATGCCACAACATGAACAAAATGCTAAATGAAGAAGCCAGACACAAAAGGACACATATTGATTAGTTTCATATGTGTGAAATTTACAGAATAGACAAATCCATAGAGACAGAAAGTAGATGGGCAGTTTCCAGGGGCTGGGAGGAGGGGGAATGGGAAGTGATTGCTAATGGGTACAGGGTTTCTTTTGGGGGTGATAAAAATTGTTCTGGAATTAGATAATGGTGGTGGTTGCTCGACTTTGCAGCTACTAAAAAACATCATATTGTACACTTTAAAAGGGTGGTTTTTGCAGCACGTGAATTATATCTCAATTACAAACAAACTGATATACTGTGGAAATTAACTTGCTTTCACAGAACAACTCTTGTTTTTGACATCCCATCTTCATTAGCAGTCCACAATAACCCAGGTACACAGGTGTGAACTCAGAGCACACTGTACCAATATTTCTCAAATGTAACCCTTATCGGACACTCAGGTCATTTCAGAAGCTCTGTGGCATCCTTTACATGTGTTAACTCATTTAATCCTCATCAGCAATCCCTTTGTGCAGATAAAAAAACTCAGGACAGAGAAGTTATGGAAGTTGCCCAAGGTCACATTTTTAGTACATGCCTGGACGTTTTAGATTTCAAATCCACACAGTCTGACTCCTAAATCAATAGTTCTTTCTTATCATTACAATCTGTATCTCAACGCTGTGGTGCATTATCTTATACCATATGTCATTTGTGATATTGTAAAATAGATATTTGGTCTTCAACCCCGTTTCCTGACATACAACTCCTAAAGTCTTTAGAATCTCCAAAACGGTGTGTTTTTGCACACTAGTGAGTTGACTGGTGGTTGGAAGCCCCTAAGTAGCTTCAGTATAGGAACTTGTCACCCGTAAGACCAAGGCAGGATGAAAGAGTTGGGACGTTCAGCTCTAGCCCTCTTCCTCTGGGAAGGACAGAAGGGCTCAAGGTTAAGTTGATCACCAATGGCCAATGACTTAACCCATTTATACCTGAGGTTGCGATTTTTTGAATTTGAAAAATCAGACCTTGGCGATGACCTTGAGCAGTAGGACATAAATAACTCCCACATGCTTAGCATTCCAATAATGGAACGCTGGCATAAATGGGTTTCAATCAGTCGTGCCTATGTAATGAAGCCTCCACAAAAATCCAAAAAGATGAGTTCAAAGAGCTTCTGGATAGGTTCCCGGAGGGTGGATCACCCAGGGAGGGAATGGTACCTCCATGCCCCTTCTCCTGTACCTCATCCTATGCATTGCTTCATCTGTATCCTTTGCAATACCCTTTATAACAAACTGGTAAATGCAAGCAAATGTTTCACTGAGTTCTGTGAGCCATTGTAGCAAAACAATCAAACCCAAGGATAAGGTCATGGAATTCCTGATCTGTAGCAGGTTGGTCAGATGCACAGGTTTGCCATGGGCATTGGAAGTGGGGAAACAATCTCGTGGGACTGAGAGGCCTCAACAGGTGGGATCTGACTCTATCTCCAGGTAGATGGTGGTCAGAATGAAACTGGATTGGATGCCACCCAGCTGGTGTCTGCTGTGCAGTTGATTGATTGTTTGCTTGTTGGTGGGAAAGAATCCCACATATTTAGTCACCCGAGTCTTTTGTATTGATAGCTGTTGCATGATGGAATAGAGAAAATACTCCGAGTATGTTTTTTCCAATCACGTCTTTACATTGCACTACACTAATGTACACCTAAAGAGGGATCCTGGCTGAGCAGGTAAGTTCTTAGTAAGTATTTGCTGCTATTATTATTGCTATTTCTCTGACCTCGACTTTACATTAGGCAACATGGTATACAAGCTGGCCCTGCTCTCATGCAGCCTATTTTCTAATAAATACGTACAAAAATTCTACATTAAGGATTTAACACATGCTATATATCATGTTCTAAAAAGTGCAGAAGACAGAGGGATTTCTCGCATTTTGGGTAGTAGAAAGACAATGGAAGTGGTTGCATGGAAACTGGGCTTTGCATAATGAGCTGTATGTCAGCAGATTAGGCTGGAAAATGGGTAAAGGAGAACAATGCAGACCTCTCCTGGATTCTCGCATCAGTGTCAGCCTGGGACTGACTTTCCTACTTCCACATTCTGTATTCTACAGTCTGTTTTGAAGACTTTTGCCAGAGTGATTGTCCTTAGATGTTGTCAAAGGCTATCTGCCTTTGAATGAAAACCTTAAATGGGTTTTTTCCTACTTAGTCTAAACTCCTCTCCTGGCATATTGGTAGGCTGGTCCCTCTAACTCACCTAATTGGCATTACTCCTTCTGCTGTAGGAAGCAGCCCTCATAAGTTCACAACCAGGCTCCCTTTTAATTGAAAACCCAAGGAAAGCCAAATTTGTAGCTGTCCCAGCAGCTGTTGGGATGAAAAGGTATTATGCTTTGTGTACTGGCTTCACCTTTTTTTCTTCTTTGATTTCCTTTTGTCCCCTACTTTTGAGATATATTTAAGATACTTTTGATTATGCTACATCATATGTGTAATTAGAAGGATGAAGAAAAGCATTTCTATATAAACTCGTTGCTTTTGAAGCCGGATGCTCCAAGAAGACCACATAATTTGTCTTCCTAACAGAACTCTGCTTTTCCTTACACAAAGACTGTTAGCTGTTTGGGGTTGGAAAATGAAAATCCCATAAAGGCATGGACTAGAGGAAGTGTTAGGAGGCAACAGAGAGGAGCTGCTCCACATGGGTGTGTAAGGGAGTTAGGGGCTGCAGCCTGACTGGTTGACAAGGGAATCAGCTTCAAGAGCAATGGGGTGGGCCAGGTGCTGTGGCTCGCGCCTGTAATCCCAGTGCTTAGGGAGGCCAAGGCGTGAGAATTGCTTGAGCTCAGAAGTTGACGACCAGCCTTAGCAACATAGTGAAACCCCCATCTCTATGGGAAAAAAAAATAGTCATGCATGGTGGTGCACACCTGTATTCTCAGCTACTAATGAGGCTGAGGCAGAAGGATCACTTGAGCCCATTAGGTTTAGGCTGCAATGAGCTGTGATTGCACCACTGCACTCCAGCCTTGATGACCAAGCAAGACTGTCTCAAAAACAAAACAAACAAAAAAGAGCAATGGGGTGACTAGGTTCTTGGAAACATAATGAGCCTATTTACAAGGCAGGAGACTGAGGCTTGGGAAGAGGAGCCAACAAGGAAATTCCCAGAGTCATGGATGGCTGAGGAAGTTTTAAGACTGTGATGATTGGTAGCCAATTTTAAGCCATTTTCTGTTCTGTGCTGTGCTATCACTCTCCAGAACCAACAAGCCTTCAGTAAAAGCCTGTCACTCCCAGTAGCCATGGGTTAGGGCTTATTTTGCTAGTAAAGGGCTGGTGTCTCTAGATGCCATTAGAGGATGGCAGCAATCCAAGTGTGAGAGGGGTGAGGAGACAGAGGAAGCAAGTGGACCACAGGGAGAATCAAGGACAGACACTGACTTGTGCAACCACCATTTTTTAAAGCATAATAGAAAGAGGTGAACCTTGAAAAGGTGCACTAAGGAAGCTAGAACGTGCCACAAGAAAGAGTCTCTAGAGAAAGCTCTAGGCAGATAATTGTGTAAATAGATGTTGTATAGACCTCTTTATAGTCTTTCTAGCAGCAGGTAGAGTGTGAGAGAAGAAACACAACCAGTCTGCTTTTCTCATGTAATTTTTCCTGTTCAAAATTCTGTCTTTTCTTTGGGGCCTCAAATTGATCTACCTCCTCTGGGAGAGAGTCCATGATGCTTTATCCCTCTTTGCTTCCTATTGTTTTTCTTAGAGCAAATCTTAAAGTGTGGTCCTCAAGACCGGTAGCAGAATCATCCCCAGAGACTGGTTAGTAACGCACATTCCCAGACCTTACACCAGACCCACTGAATCTAGCGAGAGGCCTCAGCACTCAGCGGTCTGTCGCTCCACAAGCTCTCCAGGTGGTTCTGATTCATGCTGAAGTTTGAGAGCCATCACGCAAACCAGAGGCATCTTGTTAGAATGAGAGTCAGATTCTATCCGTCTTCAACTCAATCCCATCCAGTTCGTTCCCATCTCACTCCTAACGAAGAGCTAAATATTTGTAATGGCCTTCAAGGTCCTACAAGTGCATTGCTTTCCCTTTTTCCTCTCTGACCCAGGGGCCCCCACTGTCCCTTCCACTTATTCCACTCCAGCTACTGTGACGTCCTTGATGTTTCTGGAACCTGAAAGTTTTCCTTCTAATACCTTTTTGGGGTTGCTTCCTCTGCCTGGGCTGCTTCCTCTCTCTGAGATGTCCACATGGCTCATTCCCTCGCCTCTTTCAAGTCATTTCTTCTCTGGAGCCTGCCCTGTCATATTACTTCTAATCAGGCTCACCCTCACCAAGACTACCCTTCCTGTTTTCTGACTTTTTTTCTCCATAGAATTTATTTGCCTACATCATGCCTATTTTACTTCCTCAAATTTTATATTGCCTGTCTCACTGTGCTAGAATATAAGCCCAAAAAGAACAAAGGTTTTATTTATATTTTCCTATTTTGTTCATTAATCTAGTACTTAATACATGCCATGATGAGTATCCAATAAATATTTGTTGAATGTGTACGTTTAGCACTCATGTTTCTGTCCTCCCTTGTTTGTGAAGTACTCCATCCATCGTGGCCTTGGTTGCCAACTAGACTGTAAACCCCATGAACAGGCATCCCCCATCTTTGACGTCTGTTTTCCCCACAGTGTCTTGCATCATGCTGAGAATTTAGAGAGAACAAGATACTCCTTGATTATAGGCCTGAACTTGTTGTCCCTGGACCTGAGTTCCCAGACGGTAAACCTACCCCATGGCCCCTGAACATCCAGAGCCCATCCCTCCCCTGACTCCGACACACAGTCCAAGCTCCAAGCCTGCTGCCTCTTCCCTGCCCAGCCATAATTTCCAGTCATTTCCCCTGACATGCAAAGAATCCATTTCTCACTGGCTGCTCTCCCCACCCCAAGCTGTGCCTGCTCAGGCAGCCTCCATCTGTCCTTCGCCCGAGATCCAGTGCCCCAGCCTGACAGCTGAGGTCTATAATTTATGAGAACCCTTCTGCCGGGCCTTGTCTTTCCTTTCTTTTCTCGGGCATCACTGGGGCACAGGCCTTAGTCAGCACCATCGGAGGGGCTGCGGGTTTTG
Organism: Trachypithecus francoisi; assembly: GCF_009764315.1. Lineage (NCBI taxonomy): Eukaryota > Metazoa > Chordata > Mammalia > Primates > Cercopithecidae > Trachypithecus > Trachypithecus francoisi. Next base: position 119,604,834 of record NW_022681473.1, on the reverse strand, counting down.
AAATGGAGGTAATCCAAGACCTGCACTGGGCTACGATAAACTACTTGAGATTCTGGGGCGTGATGTGCAGGGGGAAAAGTCTTTATTAACTTTTAACAGGATTCTGGGCTCTCCTCACTTCCTTGCTTATTTGCATTTGTCTGTGTGTATAATAAAACCACACTGTGTTCTTTAAAGAAACGTGCACATGACTTGAGGCTGAGAGCCCCTGAGAGTAGGGCCAGACAGCACGCTTGAGTTGTCTTCCCAAACCTCAGTAGGCAATATGTGTTTTTAATAATCATCTGGTAATTAACAGCTGTGATTCAAAGCCTTTCATTTGGAAAAAATAATAATAATTTTACTTCCTGGTGCCAGGAGCCAGATGGGCAGACAAAGAGAGAAGCCTCCAGCTACGTATCAGACAAGTAGAGAAGGTGAGGGGCACTGGCGCCCTGGCCACCCTGCAGCTGGCTCAGCATCTGGACAGGAGAACAAAGCCATGGCCCAGGTACCTGAGCACTCCCTTCTAGCACGTGTGTCTACTTAGCGCTAATTACAGCCCTGGCTTTTGAAAAGTGTTGTCCCTCCCTCCTCTGACTTGTTCTGAATAACCTCTTTTTAAAAAGATGCACTGCCTGAAAAGGAATGGTAAACTGGGCAATTATTTTGAAACTTCACATGACCATGAATTCTTTATCTGGTTCAAAGAAATTACATTGGCCTTTAGGCCTTCTTAGCAGATACAGTCAATATCTTTACAAATCTCTTTCCCTTTGTCTCTCTCCTTTTGTCTGTCTCTCTCTTTCTCATGCACACAGACACACACACATGCACATGCACACACGCAAACAGATACACACAGAAATACACAAGCACGTTCACACTTCTTTGTTGAATGTATTAGGGGAGGGCAAACAAGATTAAAAAGGAAAGACACATGAAGCAAACTATCTAGTTATATTTCCCATCAAGTTTAGTGTCTGTTTTCTTAGATGCTTGGGATATGATGGCCCAAGTTTATCTGCTTCACCGAAATATACTTAACATGGAATTTAGGACTCTGCTATCCTTTGCATAGAAATAAATGAAGAAAAGGAAGATGGATGGAAGGAAAGAAAAAGGAAGGAAGGAAATAAAGAAAGAAGGAAAGGAGGGATGGAAGGAGAAAGGAGTGACCTTTTACCATCTTTGTTTCTGTTTTTATTTGCTATGTGTTGAACATGAACCTATCATGCCGCACATACCATATAGGAAACCTCCACGGAGAAGACTGAATTCTGTTCCAGCTGCTGCGTTACCTACATCGCTTGAGTGGAAGAGGATCAGTAGTAACTCATCCTTGGCTCTGCACTCTCCCATCCATCATCAGGAACAATAGCGGAGCTGCAGTTGCCTTTCCAACCCTGCTTTGAAAGGCTTAATATGTTGATGGTTGCCATGGCAAACAAGCTTAAAACACCACTGGATGATGTGAACGGCAGAGATAATGCTTCATAACTTTCAATGGCTAGACTCTAGGAGGAGGATTTTTGTATTGCCATTGTGCAGTGGAAAGAACACCAGAATGAGGATCAGAAGAACTGGATCTGTCTCAGATCAGCCATCACATGGCTATGTGGCCCTGGATGGCAGGCCATTTAACCTGCCTGTGCAGAGTGCTAACTCATCTGAAAAAGTAAGAAATAAGAATGAATGCAGTAACTGTGGAAATCGTAAGAAAGTAATACTACAAACTGTGGCCCAGAAGTTGGAATCTGGTCCCTCCTCTCCATGAACCAACTATGATACTTTAGATATTTCACACCATGTTTCTGGGTCACTCTGTTCTCATTGGGAAAGTTAGAGATTAAAGGTACATATTATAGATTTTGTACTTGTGCCATACCAACAATAGATAAGGAAGAGCTGGTGTTTCAGGCCAGCTAATCATAATGGGAGACAGTGTCCTTGCTTGTAATTTATCCACTGTGGGTGTGACTCTGTCACTTCTCTAGTGGCTCTGTAGCTCACACCAAGGGTGTTAAAGCTACTCCAGATGAGCCAAGTGTTCCACTGTGATTGTCACTGTGGTCCTCTTCATCAATAGCATCTACGGGAAAGCAGAAAATGAAGCCCTAACAGCGTACTTACTCTCATCAGCAGATTAACCTTCATCTTCCTCCTTCACCCTCTGTAGAGATTAGCAAAGATCTTGAGTTCTGCATGTTTCTGAATTAAACAACTGTTCAATTTTTTATGTGCTTGAAGAACTCCCTGAAAAACTGGTTCTATGGTTACGAGTTCATAGGAAAGCAGTCTCACCAAAAGTTTCGTTTTGGCAGTCAGGCAACAGGAAGGCTGCCATTTTGCAAGCCAAATCGTTCACTCTTACTGATTGTGGTCTGGGGAAAAATGACTGACTGGAGATGCAGGATAGTCCCCTATTTAAGTGTAGCGAGATGGTTTGCAGGTCTGGAACTTTGGAGAACATTATTTAATCACATAGTGGTTTTGATAGAGACCAGATGAATAAAAGAATAATAATGACAGTAATTATAATGATACTTGCATGTGTTATTATTTGTCGGATACTGACTGTATGCCAAGCATTGTGTTTTTTGCTTTACAAGCATTATTTTCACTTTTTTTTTTCTTTTGAGACAGAGTTTCACTCTTGTTGCCCCAGCTGGAGTGCAATGGCGCAATCTTGGCTCACCACAATCTCTGCCTCCTGGGTTCAAGCAATTCTCCTGCCTCAGTCTCCCAAGTAGCTGGAATTACAGGCACCCATCACCACGCCCAGCTACTCTTTTTGTATTTTTAGTAGAGACGGAGTTTCTGCATTTTGGTCAGGCTGGTCTCGAATTCCCGACCTCAGATGATCCTCCCACCTTGACTTCTGAAAGTGCTGGGATTAGAGGCATGAGCCACTGCTCCTGGCCCGCATTATTTTCTTTAATCCTCACAAAAACCCTAAGATATTAGCCATACAATCCTTAATGTACAGATCATGAGATGAAGGTGAGGATTAGGGAAGTTAAGTAACTTGACCAAATTCACACAAGTCTGGTAGATGGAGGTGGAGCTCAAATCTACTCATATTTGATTCCAAAGCCAGTGCTGTCAGTCACCATGCATATTTAATATTTATAAAGCTCTTATGATGTCAGCCAATGTGCTTAATCTAGTATAAGCATTATCTCATTTTATGATCACAAAAACCTAATGAAGGGGGCACTGTTACAGATGAAAAAACTGAGACTCTGAATGGTTTGGTAACTTGCATAGACCCTCCAGCCAGTAGCTAGAGGAACCAGGAATTTATCACAAAACTTCTTGACACCAAAGCAATTGTGCTAAGATAAAATTGGAGCGGAATAGGGTAGCACTGTAACACAAAGGAAAGAGAAATCTTGCTGTCTCCTGGGTTCCAGTAATAACACTGCTACTAATTAGCTGAGTTACCCTGGTTTCCTGGGGTCACTTATCCTAATTTGGCAGGAGGTTTTTGTTTTTTTCTTTTTTAGAGACAATATTAAGTATTTAGAAATATTTTTTCTATTGCTCTTTCTAGTTCTAAAATCATTGATTTAATGTGCAATAATTTTTCATAGGAAAGTAAAACAATCCCCATTAACTCTAGATAAGAAAGTATTTCCAGGTATAAGCAAGGAAGGCAAGGATGATAATAATAATAGTTTGGTATTTATGATGGATCAAACATTCATCTAAGTTCTCTAGTCATTTAGCCCTCAGAAAATCCCTGTCTGGTAAGTCCTTATCATTATCTTTATTTGATCAATGAAACAATTGAGGCAGAGAGGCTAGGTAATTTACCCAAGATCTTACAGACAGTAAGTGGTGGAGACAGAATGAGAACTTATGCAGCCTGTTTCACAGTCGGAAGTTTTAACCACTGTAATATGCTGCCTCTGGAGCCAAAATAGTCCGTTAGCCTAATGGAAGTCAGTATAATGCTAAATTTTATTACGAAGGCAGAATGATGTCATGGAAAGAGTTCAAGTCTAGGTGCTGGGCAAAGCTGGTTTTGAATCTCAACGTTGCCACCATTACTAGGCTGCAGTTTTATTGGAGTAAGAATCTCATCGGATCTATTCTCCCCCACCCCACCCCACTTTCATCACCTACAATATATATCTTTGAATGGATAAATGGATGACTTTTCCAGGTCGAACCAGTCTTCTAAACTATGCGTGTTGCATTCCAAAGCCCAAGAGCTTTCTGTTTTCCATTGCAACCTCACAGAATAAACTAATTATAGCCCTGTCCAAAGGTGAAGATTTTTTAGGCAACATAATCACAGATTCTGGGATTTGAAGGTAAACACACTGTATCTATCAAGGCATATGGTTTTTCTGAGTCTTCATTTGCTTCTCATAAATTTGAGATCATTTTGTCATATATTCTTGTTATGAGAGTTAAGCACAGTACCTTATGTCAAGCACCTAGCACACTACCTGGCACAATGTACGTGTGCAATTATTGTTAATTTTTCAATTGCTTTCTAGAAGAGGTATCAAGCAAAACAGTAGTATCTGTAGCCTGTGTTGACCATCTCCTTTTTTGGATCATCTTTTCTTTGCTCTAAGGAAGCACCCCCTGAACCTCCAGCGTGGTGGGCCTATATTTCCTCCCACAAAGAATCTTAAGGCAGCCTACAGCAAATATACACATAGTGAGCATTAACATCAGTGTGAGAATGACACCTTGCAACAAAGGAAGTCCACCATCTGGGCACAGTCAGACCAAAGTAATTGCCAATCATCTCCAACTTGCTCCCTTGTGAGTTTCGCCTAAAGTTGAAGCTGTTGTTACTTTTCCACTTAGATCCTGGAGAGTGAATTTCCCAGCGGAGGTAACGCATGATGATTTGGCTGCTCAACCCCCATTACTACTGATGGAGCACAACAGGATGCTTAAAATAAGTGGGGTCCCGTTGGCCTTCATAAATGCCTCCACACTTAGCAAATATGTAGCACTTTTAGCTTGGAATCACAGGCATGAAACAGCTTGTTGCCAAGTTCCTACAGCACCCAGAGGACCATCCAGAAGGTCAATATTTCTCTGACTTGGCCCTCCTGAAGCATTGCTCCCTCTACCACATTAAGCCTGCAAGGCTGTGGGGTCTCCTGCTCCTGTTACAAGCACCTCCTCATGACCTTGCATCTTTAATTCCAGCTCTCACAGCTATGCATTTTTAGAAGCACTATCTTCACCCATCTCTTTGAATGTTCTCTCTGACATTATGGAGCTAACAAAGACAAACCGTTGTCTCTCAAGGAGGATTTATGCACAATTTCTCGTATATTCAAGAGCAAAGGGTGGACTTCTGTTTCTGACTACGATGGAGTAAAAGGGACCTGATTACCTTCCCACTGGAAACAACAACAAGATTAGGAACAACAAAAGAGACAAAACACTGGAAGCACTGGGTGCGGTGGCTTACACCTGTAATCCCAACACTTCAGGAGGGTGGGACAGGCAGATAGCTGGAGTCCAGGAGTTTGAAACCAGCCTGAGTGACATGGCAAAACCTCATCTCTACTAAAAATACAAAAATTAGCTGGGTGTGGTGGCACCTGCCTGTAGTTCCAGCTACTCAGGAGGCTGAGCTGGGAAGATCACCTGAACCTGGAAAGTTGAGGCTGCTGTGAGCTGTGGACAAAGGGATGCCCTATCTAAAAACAAAAACCCTAGAAGCAGTGGTTTTCAAGACACTGATATCAGGCAATGAAACATAATTACTCTTGAGAGATGGAAAACGAGATGAGCACAGCATTCATCCCAGCTGACTTCCTGGAGAGCATTTCCAGGCATGGTGCAGGGAGAGGTAATCAGGTGGAGGCCAGAGGACTCCCAGAATTGAGCAACTGAAAGCCCTGGAATATCAGGAACATTAGAGTGCTCAGAATAGAATATCAGGGGAGGAGAAACCTTCACAGAGAGCTGATATCTGAAGAGGGTCCCCTTGAGCATCCAGCAGAGTACTGATCAGGGCATGTGTGCAATAAAACTTCCCAAAGGCCAGGCAAAGAACCTTCCCAGAGGATTGGAAGGAACAGTGCCCAGCACTCACATGGGGCCAGGAATACTGCCTGTTCCTACCAGACAGAATGGAAAACTTGATGAACCCAATAATTCATGAGACGTTGAGTTGGGTACTCATGAGTATCTTGTGTCATGATGGGGCCAGATAGTAAACATTGTTCTGATCTCACCAGATAGATATTAAGAGCAAGATCCAAAACAAATTGAATTTGTAGATAAAAGCCCTTCCACAAAGACACTTATAAGCTCAGCTGGCTTCATTGGTAAATGCTACCAAACAGTGAAGGAAGAAATAATATCAACTATACATAAACTCTTTCAAGAAAATTGAAGAGGAAAGAATAATTCCCAATTCTTTCTATAAGGTCAGCACTGCCTTAAAAACAAAACTGGAAAAAGACATTACAAAAAACTAAAACTATAGACCATTATTTCCCATAAATAGAGATGCAAAAATTCTAAAAAACATAGTGTTAGCAAATTGAATCCAAAATTCTATAAAAAGTATACATCAGGACCATGTAATCTATCCCAGGAATACAAGGCTAATTTAACATTAAAAATAATCAATCAATGTAATTCATCATATTAACAAACTAAAATAAGAAAAGCATATGATTATCTTAATACAGACAAAAGCATTTGACAAACTGTGGTATCTGTTTCTGATTTTTATAAACCTCTCAGCAAATTAAGAGAACTTTCTCAAACTGATAAAGAACAGGTATAAAAAACCTACAGCTATCAGCATATCTAAAGATAAAAGACTGAATGCTTTCCCTGTGAAATCAGGAACAAGAGAAGAATGTCCATTCACATGACTTCTATTCAACATTGTACTGGAGAATCTAGCTAATACAATAAGGCAAGAAGAAGAAATAAAAGGCATTCATGCTGGAAAGGAAGAAGTAAAACTGTCATTTGTAGATTACTTGATTGTCATATAGAATATCTGATGAAATCTATAAAAACTACTAGAACTAACAAGTGTAGCATTGTTACAAGACAAGAAATTCTATGCAAAAATCTGTTGTATTTTTATATACTAGCAATGAACAATGTGAAATTGAAATGTTTAAAATGTCATTCAAAAAGGTCATTAAACATTTAAATACTTAGAGGTAAATTTGACAAGGGATATCGAAGATCTGTACGTTGAAGACTACAAAATTGCAGTGAAAGACATTAAAGAAAACCTACATAAATAGAGACATACACTGAGCTAATCAGTCATGAGACTCAATATTATTAAAATGTCATTTGCTCCATATTAATGTATAAATTCAACACAATTTCAATCCAAATACCAGGAAATTTTTTAGTAGAAATTGGCAAGCTAATTAAAAAAATCTATATGGAAGTGCAAAAGATACAGAAAAGTCAAAACAATTTTGAAAAAGAAGAAGTTGGAGGCCTACCACTGTCTGATTTGAAGACTTGGTTTAAAGCTATAGTAATCAAGTTGATTAAGGTGGCTCACACTTGTAGTCCCAGCACTTTGGGAGGATGAGACCAGAGGACTGCTTGAACCCAGGAGTTCAAGACCAGCCTGGGAAATATAAGAAAACCTCATCCCTAGAAAACAATTTTAAATTAGCTGTGTGTAGTGATATGTGCCTGTAGTCCCAACTACTTAGGAGGCTGAGGCAGGAGGATTGCTTAAGCCCAGGAGGTAAAGGCTGCAGTGAGCTATGATTGTGCCACTGCACTGCAGACTAGGTGACATAATGAGACTCCATATCAAAAAACAACAGCAACAACAACAAAAAAGCTTTAGTAATCAACAGTATAGTATTAGCATAAATACAGAAAAATAGGTCAGTGAAGAAAAACAGAGTCCAGAAATGGATCCATGCTGACAAAGACAACTGATTTTTGATAAAGATGATACAGCAAGTCAATGGAGAAAAGAAAAGCAATGAAAATATTTGAACAGGCACTTCACCAAAAAAGACACATGGTCAGAAAGTAAGCACACAAAGAGGTGCTGAACATTATTAGTCATCAGGGAAATGCAAATTAAAACCACAATGAGATAACACTATCAGAATTAGAATTGCTGTGATGAAAATTCCAAAGTTGAAAATGATGTGGAGGAAATTAAACTCTCATATACTGTTGGTGGGAATGAAAAATGGTACAACCATTTTGAAAAACAGGGAATTTCTTAAAAGCTAAATATACACCTATTATATGATTCAGCTATTCTACTTCTAGGTAGTAACTCAAAAGAAGTAAAACCATGTGACCATAGGCTATGGTCTGAATATTTGTATCCCTCCAAGATTCATGTTGAAAGCAATTCTAACTCTCAAGGTGATGGTATTAGAAGGTGGGGTCTTTTGGGAGGTGATTAGGTCATGAGGGCAGAGCTCTCATGAATGGGATTAGTGCTCTTATAAAAAAGGCCCAAGGGCACTTGTTTTTCCCCTTCCACCATGTAAAGACATAGCTAGAAAGTGCCATCCATGAACCAGAAAGTGGGTCCTCACCAGAACTGAATTGGCTGGTGTCTTGATCTTGGACTTCTCAGACTTTGGAACTGTGAGAACAACTTCTGTTGTTTACAAGCTGCTCTTGTCATGTTTTGTTACAGCAGCTTGAAAGGACTAAGACACCATGCAAAGACTGGTTTATGAATGCTCATTGGAGCTTTATTTTTACTAACCAAGGATTGGAAACAACCCAAATGTACATCAATCAGTGAATGCATAAACACAAGATTTATGCATACTGTGGAATAGTTTTCAGCAATAAAAATGAACTACTAATACATGCAACAACATGGATAAATATCTCTAAATGATTACACTGAGTGAAGGAAGCCAGACAAAAGTGAGTACATCATGTGTGATTCCAAATATATGAAACTCTAGAAAATGCAAATGAATTTATGGTGACAGAAAGGAGATCAGTGATTGCCTGAATCTGGGGGAGGGGATAGAAGGAGGAGGAAAGGAGGCTGACAGGAAGAACAGATTACAAAAAGAAATGAGGAAACTTTTGGAAGACAGAGGAAACTCTGTCTTAAGAAAAAAAAAAAACAAATCTGAAGCTGGTGGTCAGCAGCTTCTAGGTAAGATATCAGGAGTTGGGTGAGTGGGCTCAAGCATGTGCCCTACGAGGCAGAATGGCAGATTTTAACTGGTACATGACCTTCCTCTAGAAATACTCGACTAGTAAGGGAAGAACGCCTCAAGTGAGCACGTGCACAGCTTCCGTAAACACTGCACATGCAGCCCCTCCCAGGTGCTGGCAGGACACTGCACATGCAGAATGCCAACGTAACAAAGTCCAAGTCAAAGGTCAAACCGTGCACTAAAACCTCTCAAGTCACCCACTTGGCCCTCTTCTAAGTGTACTTTACTTCCTTTTATTCCTGCTCTAAAACTTTTTAATAAACTTTCACTCCTGCTTTAAAACTTGCGTCGGTCTCTCCTTCTGCCTTATGCCTCTCAGTCTAAGTCTTTCTTCAGAGGAAGCAAAACTTAAGGTTGCTGCAGACCTGTACAGATTTGCCACTGCTAACAACACAGCATATTGAACTTGACTCTAAAATAAGAGGAGGTAGCCTGAGTAAGACTTGGAAATACACAGGGAAAAACGATATGATTGCCTACTTGTAGCATAAACATACACTTTGTGGAGATAAACAGGAAAGGAAAACATACTGAAAGGAAGAGAGGAAAGGTTTTTCAGATACTAGTTCTCCAAATAAATAGAAAAGAATGAATTGGGCCCAGAGAAGTTAAGAAAATCACTTGGGACACAATTGCTCCTGGTGGCAAGAAGTGTTAATGAGGCGTTTAACATCTAGACTTCATTTACTAGCTGAGGATAAGTGGAGACAGACTAGGCTGGACCATGTAGATAGGAAGAGGACAAAAAGGAGATGGTTGGAAACAGAACTTCATCACAGCTAAGGGACAACAAGACCCTTTTGTACCTCACCAGATTGTTATGTTTTCCTTCCCTTTCTTTTACTTGTATTATGGCATTGTGTAGTTTATATTTAGAACATGTACTTAACCATTTTTCTGTTTTGTTGCTCTAAAAATTTGCATTTCTTTATCACTACACACCCGGTGTATAGCATGACATCCTTGTTTTCCCTACAATGAGAGACTAAATTCCTAGCCTTATGTTGTTCCATGGAGACACCTGGCAGCAGCAGAGGGTGAGAGGCAGTACTGGGAACATATACACCACCATGAGCAGGCCTGCAACCTCCACCCCTGACCAACCGGGGCTCCCTCTCTGCTGCTAGTTTTCTGCTCTTTTCTTTTCTCTACTTCTTCCTTCCTTCTTTTTCATTCTTTTTCTTCCTTCCTCCTTTCCTTCCTGATTTTCTTCCTTCCTTCCTTCTCTTTTTTCTTTCTTTATCCCTCCCTCCCCGGCTTTCTTCCTTTCTTGGTTTTCACTTGTCTTGGCTGGGCACCATGGTTCCCAGCAATTTGGGAGCCTGAGGCGGGCAGATTGTTTGAACTCAGGAGTTTGAGACGTACTGGGCAACATGGAAAAACCCTGTGTCTATAAAAAATACAAAAATTAGGCTGGTGTGGTGCATGCATCTGTAGTCCCAGCTACTCGGGAGGCTGAGGTGGGAGGATCACTTGAGCTGAGATCATGCCAATGCACTCCAGCCTGAGTGACAGAGTGAGATCCTGTCTTAAAAAAAAAAAAAAAAAAACACTTGTCTCTATGAGTTAAATGTATCTACTGCAGGAAATTTGGAAAATGCAAATAAGTAGGAAAAGAAGGGGGAGAAAACCTAAACCATTTATTATCCCACTAGTTATGGGTCACTGCTTACATTTCATTTTATTGATACATATGTGTATACATATGATGATTTCTATTTATCTCTAGTGTATTTATACACATACACACATATTTAGATCTATAAATATACACACAGAAGTATGTGAGAAGGTAGTTCTGACAGCTAACAGCAGCACTCCTCCTCTTAAGAACTGTTTGTCTTTATTTGGAGGATGTTTTTGAAGGTATAAGCATTGGAAAGAGAAAAGACAACAAAGGTTATGTGCAACTAAATTGTTCTTCCAAAGACAATTGGAAACATTTCTTCTATTTTTGAGAGAATAAGGAGACAGAAGGGGAAAAAAAGAGGCCTTGGAGAGAAGGGAACCAGCGCAGTAGCCAGAAATACTCCTTGATGGGGACAGGGGCAGGGAAAAGGCATTTCTACAAGGAGGAATGTCCATCCATCATGTTTTAGTTGTTTGCAGGGTGGCAGGAGGTGTGGTCCTTCTAGGTAACCCACAAATGCCTCTATGAAAACATTTCCTACCTAGCACAGTCTTGGATTTGTGGAGGGTTTGGAGTAGTGAATCAGAATGACTCTGAAGGCTTGCAAACCACAGACTCTGTGTCCCAGCCAAAAAGTTTCTGATTCACTGAGCCTTGGGTGGAACCAGAGAGTCTGCATTTTTTACAACTTCTCAGTTGCTGTTAATGGTGCTGGTTTGGGTATCACAATTTGAAAACCACTCCATTAGTGAATTAAAGGCAAGGGACTGACTCTCATGTTTGAGTAGATATCACGACAGAAATAAAATAACTACCAGAATCAAAACCAATAATAAGATTCCAGTACAGAGCTGGAGAAAAACCAGAGCCAGGGAAGACTCTGGGAGAGCAACCCTTTCCTCCCCAGCCCTACTCTCTTCAGCCATGGGGAGCATGGACCGCTTGCTGAGGCTTTTGTTGGTGGGGACGGTGGCATCACCTTAAATATTCTTGGTGTTATGCACTGCATACAAGATATCACCGGTATTTTTCCACGTCATTAAGTAGTTTTGAAAAATAGATAAGAGAAATTGTAGAATATTTGTATGCTGACAAAAGTAATCTAGGGAAAGCAGAAGACAGAGGATATAGAAAGAGTTGAGAGTTGTCCTGAGTTGGTGAAAGAATCTGGTATCTGATAGCAGTGAATGGGTTTGTTCAGCCGTTCTGTCTCTCATGGCTTTCTGCTCCACCCCGCTTTGACCCCACCAATGCACTCACATTGTTCTTATCAAGGTCAAAATGGCCTCGGAATTGCTAATCCAGTGTGCAGTTCTCAGTAATCACACAGTAGCATTCTGCACTGCTAGGTGCCTCAATACTGGGCACATCCATATTTAAAATTGTTATATCTTCTTCATGAATTGATACCTTTATCATTATATAGTGGCCTTTTTTTGCCTTTTCTGACAATTTTTGATTTAAAGTTCTATTTTTTCCAGTATAAGTATAGCCATTCCTATTCTCGTTTGGCTACCATTTGCATGGATTATCTTCTTCTATTCCTTCACTCTCTGCCTATATCTGTCCTTAAAGCTAATATGAGTCTCTTAAAGGCAGCATGCAGTTGGATCTTCTTTTATAATTCATTCAGTCTTATATGTCTTTTGATTAGAGATTTTAATCCATTCACATTTACAGTAATTATTGATAGATAAGGACCTGTTCTGGCTATTTGGTTGTTTTCTGACAGCATTGTTTTCCTTTCTTCCTCTCTTTCTGTCGTCCTCTGTGATTTGATTTTTTGTAGTAGTAGTACGCTTTAATTACTTTCTCTTTTGTGTATCTCACACAGGTATTTTCTTTGTGGTTATCATGAGGCTTCTATAAAATATCTTACAGTTATAAGTCTATTTTAATCTGAAAACAACCTAACAAACTACATACATAAATTCTACACTTTAACTTTTCTTCTTCCCACATTATATGTTATTGATGTGACAATTTATGCCTTTTTTATATTGTGTATTTATTGACAAATTATTGTAGCTATGGTTATTTTTAATGATTTTATCTTTTAACTTCTATAGCAGAGTTACAGATAATTTATACACCATCATTACAGTATTGTAGTATTCTGAATCTTACCTTCATAATGAGTTTTATTCATTCATATTGTTGGTATCCTTTCATTTCAACTTGAAGAACTCATTTGAGCATTTCTTGAAAGGCAAATCTGGTGGTGTTGAGTGCCCTCAGCTTTCATTTGCCTGGGTGAGTCTTTAGTTTTTTACATTTGCACAGGACAGCTTTGCTGAGTAAAGTATTCTTGCTTGACAGTTTTTTTTTTTTTCCTTTTAGCACTTTGAGTATATTATCCCCTCTCACCTTACCTGCAAAATTTCTGCTGAGAAATCTGCTGATAGTCTTACGGAGAATTTTCCCTTGAATACAAGTCACTTTTCTCTTGCTGCTTCCAACATTTTCTAGGTTTTTGACTTTTTCAAATTTAACTATAATGTGCCTCATGACAATCTCTTTCTGTTTAATCTCTCTGAGGTTGTTTTGGAATCATGGATTTGGATGTTCATTTCCTTCTCCAGATGTTGGAAGTTTTTGTCATTACGTCTTTAAATGACCTTTCTGCCGCATTCTCTTTCTCTGATCCTTCTTAAACTCCTATAATGTGTGTATTGGTTCCTTGATTGTGTCCTGTAAGTCTTAGAGGCTTTTGTCACTGTTTTTCAATCTTTTTTTCTCTTTATTCTTCTGACTGGGTAATTTCAAATGACCTGTCCTTGAGCTCATTGATTCTCTTTTCTTCTTTATCAAATACGTTGTTGAAGTTCTCTATGGAACTTTTCAGTTCAGTCATTATGTTCTTCATCTCCAGATTTCTGTTTTTTAAAATGATTTTTGTTGAACTTCTTATTTTGTTCATGTGTTATTTTCCTGATTTTTAGTTATCTTTTTGTGTTCTTTGCAGCTCACTGCACTTCTTTAAGATGATTATTTTAAATGCTTTGTCAGAAAGTTTGTAGTTCTCCATTTTTCTGTGGTCAGTTACTAGTGCTTCATTTTGTTTCTTTGATCATGTCACATTTTCCTGATTATTTGTGATCCTTGTGGCTTTGCACTGGTGTCTGCATTTTAAAAATTAGGCATATTTTCCAGTTTTTACATATTGCCTTGTTATGTAAAGTCCTTCACCAATCAGCTTCTACAGAGATTTTGGGTGGGGCCATCTAATGAGGTCCATAGTGAGGCTTGCTATTGAAGTCCTCTTGCTGGAGGGGCCTGTGTCTGGGTTAGTGGATGAATGAGCCTAGAACTTGGGTCCATAGGAGTCAACCCAGTGCCTGGGTCTGTGAGGGCAAGACTAGAGCCTTGGTCCCCATGAATGAGCCTGGGGCTTGGGTCCACATGTGTGACTCCATTCTGAATCCACAAGAGCTGACCTGGCACTGGGGTCCCCTGGTATGGGCCTGGAGACTGGGTCTATGGAGATGAACTTAGAGCCAGGTTCTGTGGGAACCAGCCTGGTGCTTGAGTATCTTAGGCTTTGAGTCCTCAGGGGTCCTAAGTCAATATAGACTGGCTTGGAACCAGGGATTATAAGGGCTGGCCTAGAGCCTGGAACCACATGAGCCAACCTGGAGTCTGCAGTCACTAGAGCTGGTTGGGTGCTGAAGTGGGTCTAAAGCCCAGTTCTGTGGATGCAACCCTAGAGGCTGGAGTTGTGGGGGCTGGCTTGGTATGGAAGTGGGTCTGGAGCCTGGGGCCACTGAGGCAGGCCTGGAGACTGGGGCTGTAGGCCTGGCCTGGAATTGGGGTTCACTGGAGCTGATCTATCTGTTGTTGGGTCTGCAGCAAAGTACGCTACTAACTTTGCTCTCTTCCCCTCATGCAAGGGTATCTTTCTCCACACTAGGCTGAGTGGCCTTTGGGGGGTGGTGACCTGAGTAATGTGGGCCTGGAATTGGGGTTCACTGGAGCTAACATATTGTTGGGTCTGCAGCAAAGTAGGCTACTCACTTCGCTCTCTTCCCCTCATGCAAGCCTATCTTTCTTCACGCTAGGCTGAGTGGCCTTTGGGGGTGGTGACATGAGTAACGTGAAACTCCTTCTTACTCTCTTCAATGCAGCTTTCTTATTTCCCTGCTCTACCAAGGTGCTGTGGCCTCTCATCTGGATTCTTTGACTCCTGTGAAAGTATTTTTGTGTGTGCATTATTCCAAGCAGTGTTTCTGTGAGGAGACAAGAGCTGGGATCTCCTGTTCTGCCATCTGCCTGACATACTGTTTTTAAATTTTATGATGTTTGACATTCAGAGAGATTTGATCTTAATGCAGCCAAATTCATCAGTCTTTCATCCATTATTTATGTCATTGCTTTGGGCATACACAGACTTTCTCCTTCCAAAATCCTGATGTATATTTATTTGTATTTACTTCTACATTTTTAAAAACATTTAATTGAAAAACATTGTATGTATTTGTGGGATGCAAAGCGGTATTATGATACATGTATACATTCAGGAGTGATCAAATCAAAGTAATTAACATATCAATCACCTAAAATGTTTATCATCTCTTTGTGAAGAGAGTATTTTATATACTCTCTTTGGCTATTTTGAAATGTACAACACATTATTATGAAGTATACTCAGCTTTGTTGTGAAATAGAACACCAGAACTTATTCCTCCTATCTAACTCAATACTTCTAATGTTAATGACTTTGCTTTTTTACTTTCTTCTCTATAATCCAAGGGTTGGGAGCTATATAGATTTTTCACTAATAATCAGTGATTCCTACAACAATTTTGACTATCCCCTTCTTCCCTGATTTCCCAAATTGTCATATTCAAACGCAAAATTCTTATATTGTATAAGAGTGTTTCAGGGCAATCTATTTTGTTATACACATCAATCTATCAACTCTTATGCCTAAAACTTACCATTTATATTATTGCAGCTTTGTGGAATGTTTCAAAATGGCCGGGGCTATTCCTCCTATCCTGTATAATTTTTCTATTTTACAGTTTTCTTGTCTGTAGCTAAAAATCAGCATTATTCTCCCAGAAAGCCATTCCAACAAAATCAAACATAATTATTGGTATTTTGTTAGGAATTGCCTTAAAACAATAGTCACTTGGGAAAAAATGGTATCTTGATAGTGTTTAATATTTCTATTAGAGAGATGGTTTATTTCTTCCTCCTATTTGTCTGTTGCTGCTGCTCTCTGTTTTGTCCCATGATGCACCTCTCCACGCTCTGGGCACTCTTCCCACACTCAGGAGTTGAGAGTGGAGAGTGAGTTCTAAACCCAGTGCCACCACCTGCTCGTTGTGTGACCTTGGACAAGATGCTGGATCTCTCCAAATCTGTATGTTATCTGTAAGAAGGAATTATTACAGTAGCTACTATTGTGATGATGAGATCATTTTAAAGATGAAATGGGAATTTATGCTAAAAGCAGTTTATGTGGAATTAAAGTAGCACTCACTATATGTTGACTTTTAAGAATCGACACTTCATCACTACCATATTGTTTTCTTTTTAAAGAGAAGGAGTAAAGCTCATTGGAAAAGCAGACCCTGATAGATCAGGAGTTCGAAGTGTGGGCTGATCCCTGGTGAAGGTGGGATGGAAGATGCGGTGTCAGGAACTCTGCTTCGTAGGGTAATCTCCTAATGTCCAAGTTGAGTAGAGAGGAAAGAAGACAAAGCCATGTCTGAGGGGGGTTTGGGCTCTTTGTGAGCATCTGAGAGAAGGCAGCAGGACACTGTGGGAAAGAGAGCCACGTCTTTCCCACCAAGGACAGGTGCCATGGTTGTGTGACACACACAGTTGCATAGGGCCTCAAGCTCAGAAGGGCCCCACATTTGGTTTAACGCTCTGCTATTGCCATCATGAAATACTCGAGACTTTTAAAACCAGGGTCCTGCATTTTCATTTTGCACTGGGGTCCATCCGTGATGCATCTACCCCTCCACCCCTTATTTTCACCCCTCCCTTGGCTTTCCTGGCCTTCCATCTGATGGAGTAGAGACAGCCTTGCATTTGTCTAGGACCTCATGCCCTAAGACCCCATGGACACACCATTAAATGAAGAAATAACAAGGCCCACAGCATTGAGGAGCCCACTACTTGCTGTAATGAGGATGGTAAGGTTGAGGAATATACTTTTCCAGAAATACGAGTATTGGACATTGGTGAAGAATAAACACATAGGCCATGATTTATAAAGCTGGAGAACTAGGCATGGCAGAGGCAGAATCCCTGCCCGTGCCTCTGGATCCTGCAGTTCCTACAGCAAAACTGACAAATGCGTTGAGTGGCTCCCGTCTTTTGTCCCATCCACCATGCCCAGTTGCTTCTAGGGCAGCTAATTATTTCCTTCTTAGTAGTAGATGAGGGAATGCAACAGCAGTGATTGGAAGAGAAAAGGAATAACATATACTGTTCTCATAGGCCTGGCATGGTTCTAAGCCATTTACATACAGTTTTTCATTTATTCCTGGCAATGGCCCTGTGGTAGGTGGTATTATCTTTATTTTACAGATAAAGAAACCAGGCTCAGTGGATTCACCAACTTGCCCAAGTCATGCATATAGTAGGTGGTAAAAAGTTGACATAATCCCAGGTCTGTATGTCACCAATTGCTTTGTTCTTTAGCAAAACCCTTGTTGCTTTTTGTTCTTTTAGTATATTATACTGTCCACCAACTGGAAACTGAGAAAGACAAAGAAATATTTTATTACTTTGTCCCAAGTACTGTCCTAAACATATTACATGTTTTAACTTGTTTAATTATCACAAGAAAACTAGGGTTCAGAAACTTTAAGAAACTTCTGTAAGGACTCACAGCTATTAAATGGCAGAACAGGATTCATATCTAAGCCATCTGACTCCAGAGACAAAACCTGTAGCCACTATATGATGCTACTTCTCCTAAGAAAAGTTGAAGGGAAAAGTTTTGGTGGTAAATGACTGGTTGCGTATGGAAAAGGTCAAGAACAATTTCTAGGTTTCATGTTTGAGCACCTGGTTAAAAGATGGCATCAATAAAATGTGAAGTATAGAAGGTTGAGTTGCAGGTTTCAGGGGAATGAGGGTTACATCAGTTCTGCACACATTGAGTATGAGGTGCCTGGAAGGGATCCAACAGGATGCTATACAATACTAGCACATTCCTGAAAGTGTTGCTGTAAGGATTAAATGAATTAATACATGTGAAGTGCAGAGACCTGTGCCTGGCACACAGTAAGCACAGTGTAATTCTTTGCCATTATTGTAACCCAATAAACAAGTAGGTCATCAAGAAGCTAGAAGATCATAATGACCCAGTAAGCAACTGGGTCAAGTGGAGCTAAGAAGACAGATTTTGGCGAGAGATATAGAATAAACAGTTGTGAACTTACAGGTAACTAAAACTATGGGAGAAGGGGGGATCTCTTAAAGAGAAAGTGTGGAATGAAGAGAAAAGAGTGTTAGGATGCAAACATTATAACAGGCATACAATTGCTTTCAAGGTATTGAATAAAGGCAGGTAATTAGAAAGTTTCTGAAGTTTCAACAAAAGGAAAGATTTTCCTTACATTTAGAATAAGGCATTGAGTCTCTGGCCAAGAAAGACAATTCTTTGGTAACCAATATAAGCAGAAATAGCAAATGAAGTAAAATTAGACAACTCCTAAAGAAAGGGGCCCAAAATGCTCTGCTTATTACCTGAACATGAACCTGAGTTTGTGCCCAACATCACTATACATGGATAATTTCCCAGCTTCACAATTAGCTTCCAGCTAAATGTGCTATCCTGGCTTCTACATGGTCAAGAGATCTGGTCTTGAAGAGCAGTGGTCTAGTTCAAGATACTGAATACACACACACCCACACACACACTCACACACCCCTGCTGCTTTGGCTAGTGATATGGTTTGTCTGTGTCTCCGCCCAAATCTCATCTTGAATTGTAGTTCCCATAATCTCCAAGTGTAGTGGGAGGGACCTGGTGGGAGGTAATTTAATCATGAGGGCAGTTATCTTCACACTGTTCTCATGAGATCTGATGGTTTTATAAGGGACTTTTCCCCCTTTTGCTTGGCACTTCTGTTTCCTGCCATCACGTGAATAAGGGTGTGTTTGCTTCCCCTTCCTCCATGATTGTAAGTTTCCTGAGGCTTTTCCAGCCCTGCTGAACTGTGAGTCAATTAGACCTCTTTCCTTTATAAGTTACCCAGTCTCAGGTTTGTCTTTATTAGCAGCATGAGAATGAACCAATATAGCTAGTGATCCTGGAGGAGTTCTCCTGATTCCTCAGGCTCTATATGAATGTCCTGCAGAAAGCCTCTTGTGCCATTCATGTTTTTGATGTTTCTCCTTTGCAACCCACTCCTGCCTCTAACATAGCACTTACTTACTGAATTTAATCGTTCTACTTTTTGTCTTCTCTGTTAGATTATAAGCTTATATCTGAGATAGTTTTCCTTATAGTCCTAGGACCTGGCACAGTGCCTGATTATTGTAGGTGGACAAAAACTCAATTTTTAATTTATTCCTGGAAAGTACATTTCTAATTTCAACACCTTCTGTATAGTTCAGCCCCACTTCTCTTCCTAGACTGAGCTCAGAGAATCTGTGTAGATTCAGTGCTCTAGATCCCTCCTTGTTCAGTGTGGGAGTTTAATTACTTTTTTAGTTAACATTGTTAAGGTATAATTTACAAGCATTAAGATGAACATACATTAAGTGAACAAGTCAATGAATTTTGACAATCATATATTCCTGTATAGTTGCCACCATAATCAAGATACAATGAATTAATTCCATCACCCCTTATGTTTCCCTAGTTAATTCTCCATCCATGGCTCCAAAGACCACACTTCCCAATATCAAGGTAAGTTAGAAAGATTAGTAGCAAGAGAGAGATTTGAAAAAACAGTCAAGGTACGCTTTATGGAAAGGACACCATAGACTTTCTCTCAGATACCCCTCAGCAAATCATATCTGGGCTACAATGTAAGAAATCAGTAGAACTTCATGAAAAGAATACACCAAACAGGGAAGCCTGGCACCGGGCTGAGAGCAAGGACAGAGGGCGCTGGTTCTGACTTTGATGTGAACTCACCATGTAAACCTTGGAAAATCCTTTTCCTTTGTGAACTTCTTATCCTCCTCCTTGGCTTTCTCCTCTTCCTCTTATAAAATTATTAGCTAAATCTTTAGGACTTTTCTTTCCAATGGGAAATGTCTGGTTTTTAAAGGAAATCACAATTCCCTCATCTGTAAAATGGGAATAATTACAGCATCTGCCTCATTGTGTTGTTATGCAGGTTAAATGAGGCATTCATGGAAAGTGGTTAGAGCAGAGCATGCATGTAACACAAAGTCTCAATCAATGTTAGCCATGATGGTGATGTCACTAGTGATGATTATGATTGCAAGAGAACAAGGGAATTATCCAAAGACCCAGGACACAAAGGAGTCATGAAATAGAGTGGTGAGTGTATGAGCACTAGGCTTGGGTGGGGTGTACACCTTCTGTTCCTGTGCCCCAGGTGGCCAGGGTGTACCAGGAACCTGAGGCAAGGAACTGAATGACACTTTCACTCTGGAAGGCTGTGGAATATTCCATAAAGTTGGAACCTTAGACAACCTCTAAAAGTTGAATTAGAAAAAAGATTCCAATATTAACATGGGGACAATAAGAAATGTGTCTGTCTTGACCTGAGCTCTGGATGAAGCTGCTCTGTCTCTCCAGGGAATGTGTAATTGCAGGTCTGTGCTGCAGGTGAATTTGGGATTCAGATATATACTTCCTATGTGGATTCACTCCCGGGGCCCCTGACAGAGGCAAACATAGAACTATTTTGGGAGGACTGTAAGTTTCCTTAGGCTTCCCCAGCCCTGCTGAACTGTGAGTCAGTTAAATCTCTGGCTCTTTCCCAGGCAACACAGGAGTTCTAGCTCCCATGTCTTCCTCCTGAAGTTGTTCTCAACATCTGAATTACCAAGCCTAGGAGAAAACAACTGAGCATGAGCAAGAATCACAAACCACACCTTCTTAGGCTCCTGTGAATGGCAAGTAATCAAATAACGCAACAGGGACTACGCAAGAATTCATGTGGAAATACGTAAGAGTCAAATACATAAATCAAAGGACATTAAAAAGTACATTCCTAGTATACAGAGTTTTGAAAATAAAAAATCAAGTCAGGAAAATTTAAAAATCTCAAGGAATGGTTAAACATTGTCAGAAAAGATAAAATTACTGAATTGGAAGATAAATCCTGGAAAGTCACCCAGAAATACAGAAATGGGGACTATGGAAGAGCAGTTAAGAGTGAGAAGACCCAACACATGCCTAACAGGAGCTCCAGAAAGAGGCCTGACAAATGGTACTTGAGATAATGGAGGACCAACAATTTCCCAAGGTTACTAAAGGTCCTGGGCGTGGAAAATAATCAGCCAACATGTAAAACAATCAGACAGTACTCTGGACGAAGCTGCAGCAGTAGATCAAGTAAGGTTTTCAAAACTGCCCCACACTGGTGGCACAGGCAGCAGCCCTCAGTGGTCTCCAAGAGACTCTGAGAAGCCCATCTGACCGACTGCAGACTGATGTGTCCACATTTTCCAGTTCATTCTAAAATTTTAATGACTGTAATCTCTGTGCTTATTATATTCACATCCATCTTACCTTGTGTCCTTATCTTGAAAGGAAATCTGAGAAATTAATAAGCAAAGAGCCTGACAATTACATGGCAAGTCCACCGTGCCCCAGCCGGCTTCGTCTAAAAACTGCCACTCTCTCCTTGCTGTGAACAGATCATCTCTGTCGCTTTTCTCCATATACTCAGGGCTATTCCACTAACGAAACGGGTTTTTGTCTTCAGTGCCAGGGGCAAGGTGACATTCCTTAAGATTTATTATTATTGTTTTCCATAACCCGAGGAATGTCAGTCCTTTAAAAGCCTCTGCACCATGTTGATTTTCTAAGTTAACTCTGACTTAGCATAGATTTATTGGCAAGGGTTGTGGTTTGCCTTGTGTGTGTGTGTGTGCGTGTGTGTGTGTGTGTATGAGTGTGCCTGTTTGAGAACCAAAGGTGAAACAAGAGATAAAACCAATATTTATTTGGCTTTAACATGGGCCACTGCCTGAGCTAATTGCTATTATTTATGCCAATTCTTTCCCTTCCCACAGCAGTGAGATTAGGAGAGTAGTATCATGCACATTTATCACATGAGAATCAGGCTCAGAGAGGTTAGGTAGAGTGGAGGGTCATTTAGCTACAGGGCATATGAAAGAAAAGGACTAATAGAGAAAGAATGGCTCTCTGGAAAGAGTCCAGAATCCGTATGGAAAATGGAAACACAATCTCGTGTGGTCTGATCCAGGCTTGTGGGCGGAAGGGAAGGTCCCTAAAACTTGATACGTCTTCCTCTTTGGAGCCTAGTAAGTAATAGTGCTGGGTGCTGGTGTAACTTCTATCTCCCAGACAACCTTAACTCAAGCAACTTGAGACTCCCATACAAAACCATATCATCAAGCCCTGTTTTCCTGGGCTTGCATTCAACTCTCCTTCCTGCTGGCCTCCCCGGGTGCGTCTTGTGCTGTGTCATCCTTCTCCAGTCATCACACGACAATGAGCACCCAACGTCACCCCACACCCCATACTGCCAAGGAAATTGCTTCTCTCTGAGGCTAGTAGCTCTTTTTGTCCCAAGTACAATTGGCCATCCTTCCCCTAGGGGCTGGGTCCCTTTGGCTGTGGTTCTTTCAAGTCTATCATGTCAACAACACTTTCTGTTGAGAAGCTAGTTTATTGCAATGATTAGACATGCACCTTCCTGCACCACACGCCCAGTTTTTCTCATGCACTCCAGCCCTGTCCTTCGAGCGGCACACACACTGCAGCTGCTGTCACTCTCGGGGCAGGAGCAGAGTCCAGAGCACAGGTGTGAAGGGACATAGACCTCTGATAGATACCAGCTGTGTTTCTTTGGGAAAGTTTACCTCTCTGAGCCTCTTTCCTCTATGGAACATTGGGATGATAATCCTACCCAGGAGGTTGCCTTAAGGATTACGTGGGAAACGTCCATGTAAGACCTCTGTTACGATAAATGCTCAGACTTTCTGGTTCTCCATCCGCTGCTCTATCCCCTAATTCTCAAGGTGGGCATGCAGGTGAAGTTGCTCCTAAACACGCTCTATTCACAGATTGGACACTTGTGGAAGAGAAAAACATCCCACTGCAAAGGACAAAGGAGATTGAGAAGATTTGGTGGGTACAGAGGAAAGAGTCTGAGCTCTTGGACCAAAACCCGACTACCTCGTTTCCTGGAAAATCATGTAACTTCTCTGAATTGCATTTATAAAACCTGAATACGTGCCTCCTAGGATCACTCTAAAAATTCAGTGAGACAATGTGTATGAAAACATGTGCTGGCATGAAGGTTTGTGTCAAGTCATTCGTTCAGGAAACCTTTCTGAGCTAGCCCAATCCAGTCCCTGACATCATCTCACCGGGAGCTGCTAGGTTTAGGACAAGCACAATAGAACCAGCACCAAGCCAGAGGTGTGCAGGTGGCATCTGGGTGCCTGGCCGAGACACTGAGGCCACACTCTGAATTCTCATACAAACCCAGTGCATATCTCGCCACAGAGATTTTTCTTTCCAGGGCGGGGGGTGGGTCCTAAAATCCTCAGCCTGTCCGTGACCCAGAACATTTTAAGGTGAGAATGTCCTGGACAATGCATGGTGTATTTCCTCTGGCAGACAGCTCCCCCCTGCAACCTCCCGGCGGCGCCGCGCCTCGCAGCCCATCCAACACTGCCCTCTGGCGGCAGCAGCTCGCAATTTCCTGGCTCGCCGACGGCCCCTCGGCTGGGGCCCCTCCCCTCCCAGGCCGCGTTCAGATTGCCAGGGCGCTGAGCCAGTCCGAAGGCAGGTAGTTTCCCTGAGAGTTCTCGATTCCTACATCGTCAGCTGATCTTTCCTCTGCATTCACCCCCCCACCCAGTCCTGAGTGATCATCAGGCTCACCGGATCCTGTTTAACAGCCTTTATGCCCTTCAGCAAAGCTCAGGGTCTTGGCATGAAACCGAATCTGCTCCTTCGGTGAGAGCTCCTCTGTCCACACGTCCAGTCCCGGCTCTGGAGCCGTCCTCCGGGGGTTCCAGCCCGCGGTTCCCAGGCCCAGCTCCCTGTCCTGCCTGAGGTCGTTCATTGCATTTCCCGCTTCAGACTTGCACCCCCTTTCCCGCCACCAAGCAAGTGGCTAAGCTCTTCAGAATCCAGAGGGATGTCACTTTCTCCATCGGGCCTTCTCCGGCAACTCCCTCCCCCTACTCCGAGTTGGATGCAGACCTAGGCCCTGCTTCCCACTCTGTCACAGGCCTTTCCCACCAGACTCAGCTTCTAGACCCAGCAATGACATGGTGTTCGCATTTAAAAAAATCACCATAGCCCTAAGACAGAATACAGTGCTGCCCATGGAGACTCAATAAATGTGGAAGGAAAACTATATGTAGCTTGGGAACTAGAGGAAGAGTAGATGCTGCAAGGGTAAAAAGTCATCACAATTACTTACATTCTCACTAATAATAATGGTCCTTATTGAACAGTTCTCATATGTAAGGCACCATTAAGTGCTTTAAATGCACCTTCTCATTGAATAGGCCTCTACATGATGTAGTGAGCATCTGCAAATACCATCTCATTTAGTCTTCACAACAACCTTGGCAGGGAGGAGAACAAGTGTTAGATCCATGTGACAGAGGAGAAAACGAAAGTTCGGGAGAGGTAGGTGACCAAGCCTCCAAGAATATGTGAGAGCCCAGATTTTGCAATCTCTCTCCTAGTGACACAAGTCTGCTATACCTCGTGAATACTCTGCCACCTTTTCCTGACAGAGACAGGTCTCCAGAGACGAAGTCAAACAGGAATGTGCTTCCACCTGCAGACCCAGGCTGTAAAAGCAATCATAGCCTCTCCTCTCTCGCTTCCAGTTTCTAATCAATTATGGAGGAAATGACAGTGGAGAGGGGAGGAGAGAGACACTCCATAGTGACTGCAGCTCATTGAAAAGATACCCGAGGCTTTGTCTCTGTAGCCACAATGCCCAGCTGGGAACACCAGGGCATTTATATGTAGGGTTTGGGTGGATGACACTGAGACAAAGGAAAAATGACAAACCAAGTGAATTAAGTGAAGGCGAAATAAACGGTGCTCAGCAACAGATGGGGCTGGTGCTAGGTAATTTTCTCCTGTCACCTCCCTTCAGGTAATAGATAATCCTGCAGCTGCTGGATTTCCTGGGAAGGCAGGCACCGGGCCTGAGTCTCCTTCCTGTTTGGAAGCCATGCCCCCCATTCCTTAACCTGTCTTGATGATAAAAGTCTTAAGAACCAAAACTTTTTGCAAGACTTATCATGGCGATTTAACTCCGTCTCGGCTAAGGTTGCTATCTGTCAGGCTGTCACGGTGACAGGCAGATTTGTAAATGCTCTGGCTCCAGTGTCAGGCTGAAGGTGACATTTTTCAGCTGGAGATTTTTTCCCCATCCCTCACAGAGGCAGAACAACTAAGAAAGAGGAAAGCGATCCCCTGAATCAGCCTCTGCCCCACTCGCAGTCAGCCGGCCCAGGGTATTGACTCCTGAGCTCTGGGGTTGTTTGTGAGCTCCCACAGCCCACCTCTGCCCTGACCCCCACGCCCAGAACACAGTGATTTCACGCAGGGCCAAACTCCCAGCCCCACCCCTCCCCAACCCATCTGCAGGCCTGCCCAACTTTGCCTTCTAATGATTTGTCTTGGCTGATGGTCGCTGCTTGGCCATTACCATTATAAATACTTACATAGATTAATTAACCACAGTGTAAAACCCAGAATCCCAGCTAAATTCATTTAATGACCTGCCATGTGATTTCTTGGCTGAAGCATCTGAAACTAACCCTGAATGCTCAGTGACATTCATCCCTTTGATTCCTTCCTGGAATCACTAGTCAATCGAGTCTCCTTTTTAACCCCTTCTGACTTTCAGGGTCTATGATCCTGAAGGAGTCACACAGGTTTGGGTGATTTGGTTTCTTGGGTTCTTGCTCGACTCTCCGCATTTATGTGACACCCTTTATGAAGCTAGAGAAGGCACTTTCATCCCTGATGCCACATCAAAGCTCAGGTAAGAAGAGTTTTATATGGCCGCATTTCTTGGCCCAGATACCACAATGGAAATGCTCTCTCTTTCCTCTGTCTACTCTCATTCTGTTTTATCTCTGTCCCCTCTCTTTCTCTCTCAGTTTCTTCAAAAAGGAGCTAACATTATTCAGAGATCTGCGTGGGAGATGGGCTAGCCTTGTACCAGCATCACCCAGAGGTCCGCGTGGGACATGGGCTAGCCCTGTGCCAGGATCACCCAGAGGTCTGCACGGGAGATGGGCTAAGCCCTGTGCCAGCACCTCTCAGAGGTCTATATGGGAGGCGGCACCTCTTGTAGGCGGGCTTTAGGGGCATCAGAGGCAATCTTGGAGGGAAGGTCTCAATCCCCAGAGTGGAAGGACAAGGAAAGACCAAGGTTGTAAAGAACGGCGAAGTGTCAGCCTGTGACTCCCTGCCCATTTCCTCTGTTTTTCTTCCCTTCCCTTTGAGACTTTTCACTGGTGCTCACCTAGGGGCCATGTGGGATGTCTTGATGACAGTTCCCACGCCCGCCCACCATCCCGTCCAGGAGGGGGTCCAGCTCCCGGTTTTTTCTTGATCAGATGCCCTAATGTTCAACTTCTTCATTTAGAAAAGCTAACGATATTTACCTCGCCCAGCAGTCTTGTTTTATTTGTGTTATGACTAATGAGTAACATGACGCATGAAAGACTCCGGCACCTGGCGGAGCTCTGTGGCTGCGCCGCCTCCCTCCTAGCCCCGGGATCGCTCCGCCCCGCCCCGCGGAAAGAACGCGCCAGCGCCACCTGGCGGGGCCGAGCGGGAGCGCGGGGGGGCGGGCACCGGGCCGCGTGGGGGGCGCGCCCTGGGGTTGCGATCTTTACCCCCTTGGGGTTTATATTCAGGAGAAGACAACATGGAAGAGGAGGAGAGAACACAGTGAAGGAGATGGAAGAGAAGTCGGGAGGGGCTTTCAGGGAAGACGAGGGGATGGAGTCCAGGCGAGGACACCACCCTGGAGGGGGGCCTGGAGGGAGCGCGGTGGGGTGGGGTCCACGCCTGCCCACGCCCCGCGGGTCTCGGCTCGGCCAGCCTGGGCCCGGAGCTCCTCGTGACGTGGACTCCCTGAGTGCACGGGGCGGAAGAGGAGCAGTCGCCCAAGAAGCTGTCTGATCACCCGGGCAGCGCCTTGGGCCCAGGCCCACAGGGGCGAACTCACCGCGGCCCCGGCCGCGACACTGGGGCGCTTGCTGGGCCTGAGGATCTGAACTACGTTCCGCAAAGGTTAAGGACGGAAGGAACCGCCCTGGCACTGCGGGAGGAGGGGCCGTAGGCTGTGGGTGCAGGGCCAGGGGTGGCCTGGGCCCCTGGTGCGCCCTCCGAGGGCTGCAGGCTTTGCTTAGAGGACAGCCCAGGGCTCCCTGGCGCCAGGGTCGGGCAGGTGCCTGATCCTCTGCCGTCTGAGACTCGCCCATCCAGACCGCACATCCTTCCAGAAAGGGCCAGGCCCCGCTGAGTGATCAAAGCCCCTCGTTCCCCACGGGCTCCAAGGGCCCTCGCTGAGGATTTCTTCTTCTCCTGCCTGGGTTTGATCCAAGGCAGCTTCCCCCTCCCTCGCCCCTTGACATTTCTCTCCGCGCTGATGGAGAAGTGACAGGGTGGACGGGACAAAGAGCTTCCTTCTGAGCCCCGTCTTCACCCGTCCTGTGCCTCAGGCTGACTCTGCTCCAGGATCCCAAACTATAAGGAGGAATCCAACCATTTTGTTTCCCAAGGATGTGGGCCACGGCCTGCTCTTAGCAGCCACGTCCGGCCTTCCCCGGACCCCAGACTGCTGCTCACTGCTTCTAGCCGTACTCCCACCCTCAGGACCCCCACCCCGCATTCTGACATCTTGCAGATGGGAAGTTTGTTCTGTATTTCGGTACAAGGCAGCGTCCACGGTGCTGTTTCTGAGGGCAGAGAAAGCTCTCCCTTCTGGGGAAGCGTGGAGTCCCCTCGGTGCTTCGGTTCTGCTGGGTCGGTGGGCGCGGAGCCGGTGCAGCATCTCCGCAGCCCCTGGGAACTGAATAGGTGCTCTGGGCTGGCTCAGGCCTAGTTTCTGTCCATCTGATCCCTGGGTGTTTGTGTGTCACGCCCACCTCTTCCGGTACTGGGGTTCACATCTCTACCTGCTACATGCATCGCCCTGGGAGAATTCCTGCCCCTCGATTTCCGGCATTCTGGCAGTTTTGTTCATATTCCAAATGAAATATCTGTGAACGTGTGAGCTGTACCAAGGAGTTCAGGGAAGCCTCACTGCGTGTCATGCTTTTCTCTCCTCTCATCTGCATTCCCGGCCTTTTCTCTGCCAGCTTGGTGTGCTCCTCTACCCAGTTGCACAAATAGATGAGCTCAGGGACAGATGTGTGAGGGGACAGACGTGCCAATCTCATCATGAGTGATCCTGAGATCTCATCATGAATTCGGCAACATGGATCTCCGCCTGTGAGACCACCAGGTTCATGTCTTCTCTGCTGTCATTGCCAACACAACAGCATAGGGTTATCCCACAGAATTTCATCATGTGTGGACTAGGGAGCCAACCAAGTAAATGAGAATCCCTCTGCCCAGGGAATAGGTATACGACCAATAATCATTGGTATTGCTGAGTCTCTCTGGAAGACTGGCAGGTGACGAGAGTGGGAGGGGCTGGCCCGGGGTGCCAGCTGCTGGCAGGAAGGGTGAGAATAGCCTTGACCCCACCTTCTGAGGAGTGCAGTCCCAGCCTGCCCTGTGGGAGGGGAGATGGGGTAGAGAGGACCTAGGATTCATGGCATCCTTGCTGGCCTTCCATTTTCCATCCTGGGTGGATCTACATCTCTGTTTGATGTACATTTCATTGCTGGAACACTGAGAAGCAACAGAGTGGTTTTCTTCATCTCTCCAGGCATTGGGACACGTGAGAGCACGTCAAGGGATGTCCTTCCAGCCTGCTAGTCCTCAAGGGGAAATTCTGGTGGTCTCTGCCTATTTGACATCCCAGCACAGTGGACCGGATGTCAGACTTGATGGCTGACTAGAGACAACATGAAACTTCTCTGCAACTTAGTGTCCTCATCTGCAAAATGGGGGTAATAATAGCATCTACCTCTTAGGAATTGTGAGAAGGAATGAAAAGATGAACACAAATCTTTTAGCACAAGACCCGCACAGAGCCAAAACTCAACACCCAGTAGCTATTTTTAATAGTAGTACTATTTTTAATTTATTTAATAGTACTACTAAATAGTACTATTATTTAATATTATTAATGTTAAAATACTAATTTTTATATTTAGTATGTTATATATTATATACTTATTGTTAATAAATAATATAAATATATATTTAATATTTAATATTACTATTATGTTTAATTTGTTTAATATTACTATTAAATAGTACTATTTTTAATAGTACCATTGTATTTTGTGATCTGAGGGAAAACCACACTATAAGGTGCTGGTGATGCTGATAATTTCTCTATTATTCCCACTTGTCTCTTTCTTGTTCTCGTTTTCAGAGCAGGCAGGGAGACGGAGGAGGGCAGATGCCTACGCAATGCAATTATGGGCAGGTGTCCTGGAAGGTGAACTTGGCGTGAGATCTTTTCAGAATGGGGCTCCTCAGACTGCAAGTCCATGAGCCTGGGGCACCTGTGGCCTGGAGGAAGCGCCGGGAGGATGAGCCGCTGAGGCCTCCCTTGGAATGGGGCCCCATCCCCCTGCACAAGGCCTGGCCCAACCCCAGCCCTCCTAGACGGCTGCTCAGGCCCGGCCAGCCCCTCCTAAAGGACTTCCCCTCCACCTGTCCTCAGAACACCTGCGAAGGAATGAGTGCTTCCAGGGCAATGGGGCCAAAAGCAACATTTGTGGGGAAATTGAATTCCAGGGGATGAATCTCATGAGTCTGAGATAGTCTTGAATTAAGCCCCTGAAAGTTGTTTTTCTAAAAAGCTTTTGTCCTGGGCTGGGATCTGCGGAGACACAGATTCACTCCACCCTGGCTCTGACCCCTCTCCTTTCTCTGTCCTTCCAGTCCCTCCTGAGTCAAGCCTTTTAACCATGGCTAGTTTCTGAGGGGCCAGGCAATACCGGGTGGGGAGGCAAGTCAGTGCCAGAACAGCCTTCCCTGCCAAGCCACCTGTGTTCCTGCCTGGCTCTGGTCCTGGGCCCTCCCCACGGCCTCACGCTGAGCCACAGGCAGTGCACTGGCTCTCAGGAGAAGGGGCTCAGTCGTCGCAAGTAAAAAGCAGAGCTCCGGGTATAGAGATGTCCCTGGAGAGAGCTCCTTCCTTCCTCGGGGGCTGCGGGGATTTTCCTTAACAAACATCCAATTTATTGGTAGCTCTCGTTTTCACTGAAGGGTATGCACATGTAAAATTAAAACCAACGAAATGCATTTTAAAAACCAACTAGCTAACTAGGAGTGTGTCTCACAGAACGCACCAGGGCTCTGACAATCCCAAGGAAACACCTCTACAATGTGTGGAGCTTCACAGGCCCCTGAGCAGGGGTGACACCAGCTCAGACGCGGATGGGACACCTGCCCATTGGTCTGCAAGATGGTCATATTTTCTGAGGGTCCTATTTTCTGCTTCAAAATGGTGCTCGAGACAGCAGGACTGACGGTTTGGGTGTCAGATCTCTGGGAGCAGCTGGTGTCTTCCACATACGCATCACCCCCTCCAACCCCCCCCCCCCCCCCCCACAACCGAAGCAGCAGCATCAAGCTCAGCTCACAGCATGACCTGGGCGCTGCTGCCTGGCAGATGCTGGTCTGTGCGGGGCCAGAGCAACCCGGGGCACAGAGGAGGCAGCAGCCAGAGAAGAGCCTGCCCAGCGTGTGTCTGGGAGCAGCAGGTGGAGGGAGGAGCCGGGACTCTTAACGCCTTTGGGGTTTTGGAGCTCAGCTCACTGACTTCTCCGAAAGAGAAATGGCATGGGCCATCCCATTCTGATGCGTTTGGAAGGCATTTTTCATGGACCTTCAAAGTAACCTTTCACAAGGTTTTTCTGAGCTAGTGGCGTGTGCTACCCAACCTCCTTCCAACCCTGCTTTGAAACCCGCTTTCAGAAACCCAGGAGGGGCACCGAAGGAGGACGAGGAGGCTGCTTTCCCCGCTGTCTGCAGGGGCTGAGAGGACCCTCCCCTGCCCGGGGAGCCTGTTCTCTGGCTGGTCAGAGGCAGCCTCGCGGCTGGGGGAGCGCGGGTGCCCCCCGGTGGCCGTCTCGGGGAGCTGCAGGCGCGCCCCCGCGGCCTCGGCGGCTCCTCATCCCGAGGTGAGAACGGCCTGGCGCGCGCGCCGCATCCCTCCGGGGTCTATTAGCCTGCTGTAAAGTCAGTGCAATAACAGCCCCGGGGAGGCGATCACACCACCATTTCCATTCGGAGGAGGGCTATTCCGTCCACGACTCCGGAGGCCTGCGTGGTCAATGAGTGTTCTTTTAAAAATACGTTCACTGATTGTTTTGCTAGGACACGTTCGCCACCAAGGGGATGTGAGTGCGGGGCTGGAGGACACGTGGGGTGGGACTGGGGTGGAAACCATCCCACGGTCTTCAGCAAAGGCCGGGGAGGAGCAGCGGGACTTCACAGCCCTTCCGCCACCAGACCCAGGGGCCCCCCTCCTGTGGCCTCTCCCAGTGGCACTCCTGTGGAGTGGTTTTGTTCCACCAGACCCAGGGGCCCCCCTCCTGTGGGCTCTCGCAGTGGCACTCCTGTGGAGTGGTTTTGTTCTTTGAGGAGCATGAGCCTTGGACATTCAGATTTCGGTGCATCTCTTGCAGCATCCCCCACTCCCACCCCGGCACTTGGGCAGCACTTATTCAAGTGACTTGTGGCTGCCCCACTCTGCAGCCACACCCGGGGGCCGAAGGTGAGGTGGACAGGGAAGGCAGCAAGGCGGGACGCCGACCCCAGGCTGACGCCCACGAAGGCCCCTTAGCCTGTGACCAGGCTGGTGAAGGTCTGGGGAGCAGAGGGCTCTGCGGGAACCGTGGAAGGCCCAGGCCACTGCGGGTCTCAAACCTTGCCCTCCTTGTAGCCCTCACTAGAGTCACCGAGTACACTGATGTCCTGTATCCCTGCCCGAAGCCCAGGTTGGAAGGGGCGGGCATCCCTCTGGGCAGTGAGATCACCTTCAAGCAACTGGGGTGGGAGGGGCGCCGGGACGGTGCAGGTGCAGACCGCGGTTCACGGCTGGCAACCAGCTGACCCCACGCGTGACGGTGTTGTCACATTTCATGCAGGTACAATGTTCCTTCTCGCCTGGAACATGGGGTAATTGAAATCATTTGCTACTTTCTAACAGCCGTGGAAGCATTGCATGAGGTGGAGGGGCCTTGGAATTGAGCCCTGACCTGCCCCAGAGTCCTGACCTGCAAGTGGGGCGAGTGCTTCCCGGCTCAGTCCCTGCTGTCTCTGAGTCCAGCAGTTCAGGTTGTCCCGAACTGGGGCAGAACGTGGCCCTGCGGCCCGGGCTCCGCTGCCCCCACACCCTCCAACCAGGGCGAGCTTCACTCCAGTGAGCCCTGGCAGGTCAAGTCTGGGTTATGATTGCTTCTAATTAGCATTTCCAGCAGATGGAACATTTTCCAACCTCAGCTAAGTGCTTCTTAGAAAAGGCCAGAAATTATTTTCTACCTTTGAAAACATCAAAGGAAATCAAAGGAAATGACCCCATTCTTATCTGTGCCTCCGGCCAGCCTGGCTGCGGCAGCGTCCGGGTGGGGCTGAGCCATGTGGGGCTGAGAGAGGAGTTTCTGATGACCCCACTCTTCTCTGTGCCTCTCGGCCAGCCTGGCTGTGGCGGTGTCCGGGTGGGGCTGAGCCATGCGGGGCTGAGAGAGGAGTTTCTGAACCAGATGCAGTTGGCCCTTGAACCACATGATGTGAACCGCACGGATCCACTTATACACGGATCCGCTTAAAGTCAAAGTTACACGGAGAGCTCCTGCGCTTCCTGCCTCCTCCCCTTCGGCCTCCTCTACCTCTTCCGCCTCTGCCACCCTTGAGACAGCAGGATTGATCCTTCTTCCTCCTCCTCCTCTTCCTCCTCAGCCTACTCATGGTGACCATGGAGAGGATGAAGACCTTTATGACGATCCACTTCCATTTAATTAATAGTAAATATATGTTCTCTTCCTTATGATTTTCTTAATACCATTTTCTTTCCTTTAGCTTACTTTATTGTGAGATTACAGCATATAACATGCAAAATCCATGTTAATTGACAGTTCATGTTCTCAGCAAGGCTTCTAGTCAACAGTAAGTTATTAGTAGTTAAATGTTTGAGGAGTCAAAGTTACACATGAATTTTCAACTAACCAAGGGGTCGGTGCCCCCAACCACTGCATTATTTGAGGGTCAACTGTAGTTCCTGATAGGATGGTGAGCAAGTTCCCAGGCCCAGCCTGCTCTGAGAGAGGCCACTGGGGAGACCGTGGTCTGTGGCCTGTGGCCTGTAGCTCTCCCGGTGGGGACTGGGGAGGGGACCCTCATCAGCCCCTGGCTGTTTAGTCCCTTATGCATTCCTCCTCCCACTCCTTTGAGATGGGAAGATCCTGGGAGGCAGGGCCAACTCCAGACTTCTCTGTAAGCATCCTGAGCCAAGGACAGCACTTCTTACGTAGGATAAGATTGCAGGATGTCAGAGCTGGAAATACCCTCTAGTTACCATGACTAGATTCTAAAAACTTATGTATTGAGTGTCTTCTTTATGCCAATATCCTAGACATTATGGGTGAAAAAGTGAACAAAACAATGTCCCTGCTCGTGTGGAACTTCTATTTTAGTGGAGTTAGATTGACACTAAACAAATAAACAAGTGAATGCTACTATGTTACATTGAAATGCCTAAGCAAAATGATTTAAAAAAAAAAAAAAAAAAGGTAAGGAGAGAGTGCTGTGGCTCTGCTTCTACTGAAATAGGGCGATTGTGGGGCCTTGGCCCTGAGACAGGAATGTGTTTGGTGTACAGGGGACCAGCGGGAGATGGAGACCAACATGTCTGCAGCAGAGTAAATAAATAGAGGTTCAGAGACAGATGAGATCAGAGACAAACTGCCATGACCCCACGTTGCCATTTGGCTCTGGGGAAGTCTGAGTGCTGTCGGCCTGCCTGCCCGACTCTCCGTGAGTGCCCAGCTCCTTCCCGTGGATGCTGGCTGGGGAGCCTCGTCTGGTTTGAACAGTGCATCAGGAAGGACTGACTGGGGCTGGGCAGTGTTAGCTGCCTCCCCACGCTGACTGAGCTTGTCAATGGCCCAACTGCTGGGCTTCTGCGAGGATCTCAAAGGGCCATCACTAATCCCTCTTCACAGGTGCTTTGTAACCATCACACAGGACACCTATGCAAGCTGTGTTTTTAAAAAAACTCCCTCCAACTTAGAATTTCTAGAAAGCTCAGTCTTGGGATGAGACTTCCACCTAGATGGGTCCTGTCCCAGCCCTGAGCAGCCCAGAGCAGGTCTTCTCTCTGGGCTCTGGACCAGCCTCCGCAGAAGACGGCTTTCACGTTCACCCTAGTGGGGCTCGCTCAGCCCCAGGCTCACCCGCTCCCCTGGTCTCCTTGCCCACCTCCAATTCAGGCTCTTCACCACGATGGGGCTGGGAGTGTCGTTGTCCTACACAGCTGGGGACATGGAGTCCCAGAGAGCTGGCCCAGCCTGTATCTCGCACAGGTCATCGCCAGGGCCAGGATATGCGCTGCAGCCTCCAGAGGCCCCCTGCTCTCCAGGAATGCGGGAATGTTGGGGAAAGGGGGCTTCTCACACAGAGGCAGGGGGTGGTATTCTGATCAGGCCTGGGAAAGCCGCAGGGAGTCCAGCCTGGGACTGGGCCAAGTGTCCACTGGCAGGTCCCAAAGCTGAGCAAATGACAGGCCATGGTCCTGCATAAAGGAAGCCGCTGTGTCAGCCAGAGGACAGAGACAGCCCAAGGGCATGCTCCTCCCAGCTCCCTGGAAGCTGCAGGCTGGGGAGGGCACCAGGGGATGCTGCCAGCAGCTCAGAGGCTGTTGAGAAAAGGTTTCCAGGCAGAGTGAAGCAGGCTACCCACTGGGGAGTGTAGGGGAACTGCCTTTCTATAGTTTCCAGGTTGGGTGGGGGTGTGTGACTATAGCTTTATAATCTCAGAGACATCAATTGCCACCCAGCCAGGAGGATCCTCCCTGGATCACTCTGGTCAGGGTGGCAGAGCCAGAGAAAGTTGCTGTTGTCAGGACGTGAAGCCCGCCACGCATTGCCCTCCCTGGGCCCCGTGGCCTCAGTGCACCACACACACAAGCTCATTTCACTCCCACAGCAAAATTCAGAGGGGATTCTCCCAATTCCACAGACAGAATGAAGCAATGAAGTTAGGTGAGGTTAAGTGATCTTGAATTATCCATACACGGCCAGCCAGTAAGTAGTAGTAAAGTTAGAATTAGAACCCAACTCTGCTGAACTCCAAAGCAAGTGGGGGTTGATTCAGTCCCAATAACCGTTTGCCACTGCCTGCCCTTCAGAACTCCCTTTCTAAGTGCAAGCACATCCCACCCTCCAGCGGATCAGCTCCTCACAAGGCAGCACACACCAGGGCTGGGGAGACCCTGGGGAGAAGTCAGCCTGGGAGGCCATCAGCTCCGATGACAAAGGACAGCCCAGAGGTACCTCAGGGGACCTTCCTCTAAAGCAGTCACCTGCTCTTTGGCATTGCCCTGCAGCCCCCCAAATATGAGCATGAATGCTGGCATGGGATCCGGTCGCCTCACTCATGCCAGACCCCTCCATCGCAATCATGATAGGATTTTTTATTCGTGTTCTGGTCGTCGGCAGGGCAGGTTTAGTGTGAACACATTGACAGAGTGAACCCTGGACACATCTGGGGTCTATTTCTGCAACTACAAACCCACCTATCATGCAAAGTTAGGGTCCATCGGCCCCCTTGATGTGCCTCCTCCCCTTCACCTCCACTCTTGGCTCCTAAAGCATCACCATGGTCAGACTCCTTCTGGAGCCTATTGCATGATCCCTTCATTCCCCAAGAGGAGACTTAGGAACCAGAGCTGGAGGGCAGGGGACGTTTCCCTCCTCCAGTGCACCCTGCACAGTGGCCTGCTGCAGACAGCCCTGCCAACAGGGCTCCTGTGATGGACGCATCCCCAGTCCCTTTCTCGCCTCACTTCAGAGGAGCAAAAACCAGAGAAACAAAGGCGGGGGCTGCGCGATGCTCTGCCAAGGAGCTGTTAGCACTCTTCTTTGGATTAGGAAGAAAGCATGCAGACCTTCTGGTTGGGTTTTGCAGTAAGAAAGGGAAGCTTTGCTTTTAGAGGGAAAGTTCAGTTTAATGAAGAATAATTGCTGTGCAGATGAGTGTGGGTTGTTACTTTTGCCACAGAATTCCTAGAAAGCGGTACAGGCCTGCATCCTTGCTTGTGCTTTTGTGATAGAGAGAATGGTGGGGAGCTGGTGTTGGGGTGTGTATGGCATCTACCTGCCTTTTCCAGCTCATCTCATTTCACACCTCAGTCCTGGCTGGTAGGTAAAATGGGCAGAGGGAGTGTGGGCACAACATGCTTCCCAGGAAACAGCAGGTGGCACCATGATCCAGTAGATACTGGGTTGGCCCCTCTCTTGGGCCCCCAGGAGCCAGAAGGGATCCAGCACCAAGAGGAAGCTGATTTCAGATATGGCTGTCAGAACTGAATGGATGCGGGCAACTTTCGGTGTAGACGTTGAGAGCAAATTGCAGTAGAGACGCACTCAGAGTGGAGTAACAAGGAAGGACTCAATCTCAGTGTCAGTGGCCTCCAGGGGACGTGAGAATCGGGCTCATGCCAGGCTCCTCTGCTTTGCTGTGTTTAAGGCCGGCAGGCTCCCTGGTCCCCACCCAGGGGCACAGTCCCGAGCAGGCTGGCAGGGGAGAGGGCACCGCTCTCCAGCTCTGCAGCTGCATCCACGCTACAAGGAGGGAGGGCCCTCGTGACTCCCCGCAACTGATGGGGTTAGGATAGCAGGAGCACAAGGGGGTCCTCCGAATCGGTCCCTCGGGGTCCTTGCAGAACACCCCCTGTGGACTGCACCCACAGGTGCTGTTTTTGTACAGAGATTCTTATATTAGTCCCCACAACAACCTTCCAGACAGGTATTGCCTCATTTTCCAGGAAGGAACACAGAGGCTCCTCTGCTCTACAGCATGCCAACAGTGCTGCCTCCATCAGCAGCTGACAGAGGAAAGCGTTCAGATCAGAAACGGGTGAGACATTGCAGGAGTCAGCCCAGGCATCGCTCGTGCCGGGGAGAGGACCCAGCGATGACCCAGCCACTGCCCACGGAGGGCAGCTGAAAGGCGTCAGTGGGTGCGTGGGTTCTGCCTGCAGCCCTGGGGGCCGCATCCTGGATGTGCGTTTTCCAGAGATAGCACCTGAGATTGGAAGGACTGCTCAGCTCAGCCTAAAAATTGCTTTTCACTTAGCCGGATTCTTTAGCCACAGGGTGAGGGTGAGAACATACACACACACACACACACACACAGACACACACAGCCACACACACACACATGCAAGGAGACACACACAGACACAGACGCACACACGCTCACACACACAGGGAGATATACACGCAGACACAGAAACACGCACGCTCACACACACAGGGAGACACACAGACGCAGACACACACATGCTCTCACCACACACACACAAGGAGACATATACCCAAACATAGACACATACACATGAGGAGACATACACAGAGACACACACATGCTCACACGCATGCAGACACACACACACACAGACACAGGCACACACACAGAGACATAGAAATACACACACGGAGACAGATACACAGTCAGACACACATGCTCACACATACAAGGAGACAAACACAGATGCACACATGTTCACACACACAGGCACAAACAGATGCACACATACAGAGCGACACAGAAACACACACACACACACAAGGAGACGCATACAGACAGCTTCATGCATGCTCACACACACACAGGCACTCACAGACACAGAAGACACAGACACAGAGGCACACAGGCCCACACAGATGCACACACAGACACACACACACAGACAAGTACATAGACACACACACAGATGTGCTCAAATCCACAGGAAAGTTCATGTTATTAGGTATTCCTGTTTTTCTCTAACAGCCCATATCTGGTACATTTTCTAATTCATTTCAGTAAAATCCAAAACGTCACTTTTATGAGCAGGCCAACCCTTGGTGAGGGAGGGCAAGGTGCTGTGATGGCCGACACAGAGACGTAAATACCAGAGAAGGATGCGGGGTCAGGGCTGCTGGGCTGTCTTTGTCTGGGTTCACATCATGCAGTCCAGTCACCCAGAGAGCCTCATCTCCCCCGTCCAGGAGGGATTTACTAAAGCGCGATAAAAATCTGCCGCCGAATATTGCTATAAAATATAGTTCTTTCTCAAGGCGCTTCACCTATAGAATCCTAAACTAGTAGATTTACCTTCGCATGACTTTGTCAAAAACAAAAAAGGAGTTAGTCAAATACCAGCACTAGACTTCTCCATCGCAAAGCCCATGCCTCGCAATTCTCCTAACACAGTGGTTCTCAAGGGTCAGCCTGCATCAGGATGACTGGGAGGGCTGTCGAATCCAGCTCTCTGGAGCTCACCCCAGAGTTTCCAAGTCAGTATTATTTGTGGTGAGACCCAAGATTTTGCGTTTCAAAGAAGTGTCAAGTGATATAGATGCTGTAACATTTTTATAGTATTTCTTACTACCTTATACTAGGGGGCACTAGTTGGTCTAGAAACCATCAGAGGGAAATGGGAGAAACTGGACACAAATGGCAGAGGGAGAAGCATGGTTAGAAGCACAGCAATCAGCTCCTGGGAGACGCACCACTGAAAGCTGGGCAGGCAGCATGCAATTCTGTGTCCGTGCCCACGCAGGCATTAGCAATCAATCACGGCTGCCTATCTCGTGGAGCCCAGACTCAGTTTTGGAATCCTTCTCAACCCAGTACCTTCTGAAGCACCAAAAATGATTGGGATTGGCAGGCACAGTGACAACCCTTTCCTCTATTTCATTCAGAGTTTGGACTTGACTCCACAGGCACCCCCTCCCTACTTCTTTCCATTGCACTTTCTTCTTTTCACGCACGGAACGTCCTCCTCTGTCTTTGCACATGGGGCCACCTGGACCCAAGCACAGGGGAGGAGATGGGTGAAGACCTGTAGGGAGCAGGTTCTGATGAGGGAGGCAGCAGGTTCCCAGATGTCAAGGGGGCTGACTTCCATTTGTGAGCAGATCATGGAGCAAACGATGGTGGCCGGGAGGGGATTCCAGCCCTGTGTGGGCACGGAGCACAAACAGAGAAGAGAGTGGACCGGGATAGCAGCTGCTCTCCATGAGCACTTTCTCCAGAAATGAGATATTTTTTCTTTTAAAAGCAATTGTGTAACATGATAGCTGCAATAACGATGATAAAATGAGGTCAGAGGAAGCTGCGTGCGAGAAGACGGACGTGTTAGTTGAAGGTAGCTGCTTGCAGGGCTTGTGAACTGCTCTCTTTCCATGCACCGATGTGCGGGCCCCGCCCCCGACAGCCTCCGTCTATCCTCACTTCTGGCCATGCCTCTGTTTCACACGGAGGGTCAGAAGTCCAGACACAAAAGGGTCAGTCATAGAAGGTGGACAAATACAGTGACAAACTCTTCCCCAAGGTAGAAAAGAAACAGGAGCTCCAAGGGCTCTTGCCAAAGAAAGAGATGGGAGGAGAGGAAGAGAGAAAGAGAGGAGGAAGAAAAGAGCAATGCCTTTGAGGAACTGTGACATGTAGTGGCATTGGGTAAGAATGTCTAAAACTCCCAGCCCCTCTAGTCAGGCCTTTCCTGTGTATCACGGCTCCAGGCCGGGAGGGGGACTACGAGAGGAAGGGCATCTGTTTCAAATGCTTTCTCTTTCTCCGCCATGATCAAGCAGGGCTCAGAAGACCTTGCCCTTGGAGCCTCAGCTGCCCTCCTGACTTCTGTGTGGAATGGAGCAGAAATGCCAGAGAGCAGAAAGCTGAGTGGTCAGTGCTGGGCCAGACCTGGGAGCTGCCCAGAGCCAGAGGGCTGAGCCACCCATCCCTGTGATGGTCAGGCCGTCCAGCCACCGGGCCCCGCTGAAACCCACATGGAGACAACTCAGGAGTGCCCAGGGTGTGCTCTTAGAAGACTGTCCAGAGCCTCATCAGCACATGGTCAGGACACCTGTGTTCTCTCCTCCCTCAAACCCCAGTCCAATCTGGGCCCCAGGCAGGAAAAGGGAAGGACAGAGTTTGTTACCAGGGGCCCCTGGAAGCTGCAATGCTCATGAATTCCTTAGTTCTCTGGCCTCTTCACTTCATCAAGTCAGTAAATAAATAAAGCTGAGAAGGTCATGGATGGAAGGGTGATGCTGGAGCCTATTAGCATACATCTGCATATCAGTGAAGAGACAAGGTCCTGCTTCAGGAGAGCTGATCACTTGCAGATTCAAATCAATCCTGTGACTTTACAGTAGGGCTTGCTGCCCAGCGGTGTGTCACAAGGCTCTGTATTATAAGGCCACCAAGGATGGCGCAGGAGGAGTGAAGGGGACAAGGGATGCCAGGCCTCTGCAGGGGCACTGCTGCTCAGTCCTGACACTTCCTGATTGCATGCAGTTGAGCAAATGGCATAACCTCTCTGAAACTTTATCCCTGCATCTTAACATAGAGCTCATAGGAACTTTCTGGATTCTTATGAGAATTTGGGCTTCTCTTGGCAACGCGCTTGACCCTCGGTAAATGCTCAGTAAGCCATGGGCATTGCTGGAACTGAAGCCTTTAGAAGTGGACACAGAGAGGTCACCATCTGACACCTGGAGAAGAACTCAGGGCCATGTGTGGCTGTGTATGCAGCTGTCCTGCCTGGCCAGCCCAGCTTTCATCATTTCCCTCTAGTTTTCCTCACAGACTTTTCAATCTCACTATGCAGTTCTAGCTTCAGGCACCTCGTTGATATATTAAAAATAAATAATAAACTGTTGCATGGGTCTAGCACTTTGCTAGAGTTTATTAGGGACTTCCACCTATAATATACCACGTAATTCCCATCACTGCCATGAAAGGTCCTCCCTGCAGAGAGGAGGACATGGACCTCCACGGGAGCGGTGTGATCTGCGCAAACTCAAATGGCCTCAACTGGCAGGACAGGTTTCAGGCCTTGAGCATCCATTCCTGGCACTCCCTGCCTCTCACATAAGTTGTGCTTGCAAGCAGGGCAGGGCTCGGGGGCCTGGGGCCACCAGCACACAGAGTTCCTCCCAACCCACCGTACGGTTTCCAAGTATATTAGATGCCAGAGGAAGATCTAGCTGCTGGTGATTTGGGCAACATCTGAAAAGCACCCAACACTACCGATCAGTCTATCATCATCAAAAATATCAGTGGCAGGCAAGAAAAAGGCAACAGCACTGCTCCAGATTCAAAGAGTCTAAAGAGATGTGGCGACAGAACGCTGCTAAGTGGACGGGTCCATTGTGGGGCGATGGTAATAACGGACATCATTCAGACTACTCCAGAGGCTGAAGTAGATCTGGGCTAAGTTTCTGGAATTCAGGCGTTGTGTCGTAGCTACGGAAGAGGACACCTTGTTCTTAGAAGATGCATAGTAGATATGGAGGGAAGTTGTTCAATACACTACTTTTGTTACGTTTTTGAAGGGTTAAAACTTTCAGTGAAGAAAAAGTACACCAGGCAGAATATTCTTGAGCAACTCTCTCTCCAGTGGCTAATTGTGGTGCCTGAAGGCCCACGTTAAAAAATTTATTATTTTTATTTATTTATTTATTTATATATATATATATATATATTTTTTTATTATACTTTAAGTTCTAGGGTACATGTGCATGACATTTATAACATGTATAACTCCCCAAAGCAATCCCTCCTCCTCCCCCCTCCCCATGATAGGCCCCAGTGTGTGATGTTCCCCTTCCCGAGTCCAAGTGATCTCATTGTTCAGTTCCCACCTATGAGTGAGAACATGCGGTGTTTGGTTTTCTCTTCTTGTGATAGTTTGCTAAGAATGATGGTTTCCAGCTGCATCCATGTCCCTACAAAGGACACAAACTCATCCTTTTTTATGGCTGCATAGTATTCCATGGTGTATATGTGCCACATTTTCTTAATCCACTCTGTCACAGATGGACATTTGGGTTGATTCCAGGTCTTTGCTATTGTGAATAGTGCCGCAATAAACATACGTGTGCATGTGTCTTTGTAGTAGAATAATTTATAATCCTTTGGGTATATACCCAGTAGTGGGATGGCTGGGTCATATGGTACATCTAGTTCTAGATCCTTGAGGAATCGCCATACTGTTTTCCATAATGGTTGAACTAGTTTACAATCCCACCAACAGTGTAAAAGTGTTCCTATTTCTCCACATCCTCTCCAACACCTGTTGTTTCCTGACTTCTTAATGATTGCCATTCTAACTGGTGTGAGATGGTATCTCATTGTGGTTTTGATTTGCATTTCTCTGATGGCAAGTGATGATGAGCATTTTTTCATGTAATCATAGACTTCCTGCAAATATGGAATTGTGAAGGTCATCTGATAAAACCTTCTGTCTCTTACGCGCTCCCTCCACCATGTGCATATGTAGGTTCACAGTCTCACATGCATGAGCACACACAGGCATATGCACACACATGCATGTACAAAGGCACAGACACACACACACACACACACACACACACACCCTCAGTGCTAGAAAAACTCCAACGCAGTCCTTCACTTCTTTGGGTAGCTTAGACCCTTAACATTTCCTCGATAAGAAAAGATTGCTCCCAAATAACTTCTGTCCATCAGTCTTGGTTTTGCTTTATGTAATTATATAGAAAACATCTCCTTCCTTTTCTACCAAACAACACTTAAATATTTGAAAACAGTTGTATGCTCTAAAAACCTCCTTTTTCAGTTTCTCTTCCCTATGTTCACTTGTTTTGGAGGCAAAATGGACCTTTGTCTCTTCCAAGAGCCTCTTACTAAAAATCAAATTCTCCAGAAGAGCAAGGCAAGGGTTCAAGTCCAAGGCTCTCATTTCAAAATTTGACTAAATGTCAGTCGTGTGCCATGGTGACACAGACCTACCCGGTTAAGCTTCTAAGGTGACACAGACCTACCTAGTTAACTTTCTAAGGTGACACGGACCTACCTGGTTACGTTTTTAGGTGACACGGGCCTATGCGGTTAAGCTCCTAAGGTGACACGGGCCTACCCAGTTAAGTTTCTAAGGTGACACAGACCTACCTGGTTACATTTCTAAGGTGACACGGGCCTACCCGGTTAACTTTCTAAGATGATATGGACCTACCCGTTTCAGTTTCTAAGATGACATGGACCTACCCGTTTCAGTTTCTAAGATGACATGGACCTACCCGTTTCAGTTTCTAAGATGACATGGACCTACCCGTTTCAGTTTCTAAGATGACATGGACCTACCCGTTTCAGTTTCTAAGATGACATGGACCTACCCGTTTCAGTTTCTAAGATGACATGGACCTACCCGTTTCAGTTTCTAAGATGACATGGACCTACCCGTTTCAGTTTCTAAGATGACATGGACCTACCCGTTTCAGTTTCTAAGGTGACATGGACCTACCCGTTTCAGTTTCTAAGGTGACATGGACCTACCTGTTTCAGTTTCTAAGGTGACACGGACCTACCCGGTTACGTTTTTAGGTGACACGGGCCTACCTGGTTAAGCTCCTAAAGTGACATGGGTCTACCCAGTTAAGCTCCTAAGGTGACACAGGCCTACCCAGTTAAGTTTCTAAGGTGACGTGGGCCTACCCGGTTAACTTTCTAAGGTGACACGGGCCTACCCGGTTCAGTTTCTAAGGTGACACAGACCTATCTGGTTACGTTTCTAAGGTGACACGGGCCTACCCGGTTAAGTTTCCACAGTGACAGGGACCTACCC
The DNA here is from genome assembly GCF_009764315.1 of Trachypithecus francoisi. Classification (NCBI taxonomy): domain Eukaryota; kingdom Metazoa; phylum Chordata; class Mammalia; order Primates; family Cercopithecidae; genus Trachypithecus; species Trachypithecus francoisi. Next base: position 119,560,894 of record NW_022681473.1, on the reverse strand, counting down.
GGTTAAGTTTCTAAGGTGACACGGGCCTACCCGGTTAAGCTTCTAAGGGTGAAACCATTGGTCCAAGTGGTTTGCTGGCCAGTTCTGTCAACACCAAATGTGAAAGCCATAAAAGACTCTCCAAGATTATGGATCTGGACCCCAGTTCTTGCCCCTGGAAGCAAAGTCAAGCAGAGGTCTGAGTTTTTCTCTCTCCTAGAAACAGGGCCATTTTATTTTGGGGGATTTAAATGGAAAACATCCTCTGCCTAAAGTCTTGAGTCACCTTCATCTGAGAAGACACATAAAAACCACAGACAGAATGCTGGCAGAGGGTCTTCTGAGTCAAGGCCCTCAGTGGAATTTCACACACAGACAGTCTGTGGGTGGAGGGTCATGATGAGAAAGGTACAAACTTTGGAGTCCCAGCTGGGTGTGAATTTGGCCTCCTCTAGGATATAGAAGCTGCAAGAACTTGAGTACGCTGCTCAGCCTCCCTTGGCCTCAGGGTCTCCTTTGGTTAAAATGAGGTAATCCTACCTCCCTTCTTGGACTGTCATGAGAAATGAAAGAATAAAAATGCAAATTCTATTGCTCATAGTAGGCACTCAACAAGCAATGATTAATTAGCGTGGCCACCATTCCCAAAAGGTTATAACAATACATTTGGCAAAGGTTCAGTCTGTATTACTGGTTATGTCAGATACTAATGAATTATTATAATAACATTTGTGAAATCATATCCTAGTCAGTAATAAGAATTTAAAAATGTGCTGGGAAAACCATCCATGATATATTGGGATTGAGCCAAGACAGCCAGTTGACAACAGATGAGCTACTCTGCTGTTTAATACACTTAATAAAACTGTGTAGCTGCCCGAAATTGCTGTGTTGCTAAACAGAAATATCCCAAGGGTTTAAACAGAAAAGATAAATGCTCTCTTCGTCTTATACAAGAACCAAAGTAAAGATGGAACTGGAGATCTGGAAACTCAGGCAGGATCAGGAAGACTGGGTGCTACGTGAAGGTTGAGGTCTGCTCACACGGGCTAAGCATTTGAAAAGAGCAGAGTCTTTAAATATGGTGGGATGAATGCAGGCAATGGGACTTTGGAATCCATCTGGCACACTGGGAGTTTTCTTTTCTAGCAGTAAGTGAGGGGCTGTATGAAGACCCAGATGAAAGGGATAATATAAGACCAAACACTGCAAACTATGAGCCCCACATCTGGGTCCCTAATCCAGAGCTCAGGCTGTCATCTGCTCATGAACCTTCTGCGAGTACATGTCTTGGAGTTGCAATGAGTTTAGGTGCCTGATAACCTATATCCCGCGGGGAAGGTTTTTCTCTCTTTCAGAGAGTTTCAGAGAAGCAGTGTTACAGGTAACCAGAGAGGGAAATCAAGCTTGCAAATAACAATGGCAATATTCTTGTAACTGCAAATGGGAACAATAAGGCTGGTTCTGTTACACTGAGCCAACACCAGATTAATGGGAACTAGAGAAAGACTACAATCGCAGCACTGAATGACTTCAAACGAAATAAAGCGATCCCACACAAAGAGTTCTCCTGCCCGAATGATACCAGCGAGTTGCCAGCTCTCTGGTGTTTCAGCATCCTCAAGGCCAGAGCATCCCAGCTGCAGGGAAGCAGAAGCACTGTCCAAGTCACGCTGATCACTTTACAGGCGACAAATACGAGACTTGTGCAGCTGCTAAGTCACAAACACCAAACAGCTTTAGGATTGAGCTTTCTTCCTACTATACCAGCCTCTCCTTTTCAAGAATGACAGCCCTAGGAGTGACAAGAACGTCTTGGGTAGAGAAGGAAGACTTTGTATGAACTGCATTCCTTTTCAGTGAGCTCTTTCCAGTTTCAATGTAGGCCGTGGCCAAGCACTTGTGCAGCATGTCTGCTTCCCTGGGAAAGAGAACGTGTGTGTGGTACTACTTCTCATGGCCACATGAGGGCACCCACACCCCGTGCTAGGACCCTTCCTCTTGTCTACCTGCCCACCCCTACGCTGTGTGTATATGTTTTTTCCATGAGGTCAGGAGTATCAAGGTTGTAAAATAACATATTTTCACTTGTTTTCTTCCTATGTCCGAGACATAGCATTTCTGAAGTCAATTATCTCCCTGAGTTGCCATCATCTCCCCACCCTATTTCTCTTTGTGCTGCCTTTCAACCCATCAGAGTCTGACACCAACAGACAGGGGAGTAGAGTGGTGGGCAAAAATGATTTTTTTCCCCTCACTGGTGATGTCAAATCCTTGTTCTGGCACTTTGTTTTAAAAGGTCTTCTGCAAATGTAAGATCTCTGTTCTCCAACCTCAGGAGGGAGAGCCAAGAGAGAGGCTGCCGTGCTGTCTACAGAGGGGTCTCAGGTGTCACCTGGGCCCCCCAAGGCACAGGTCCCTTTAGCACCCTTTGTCCAGCACTGTTCCTGGTGAGGGATGGAAGAGCATTTTTGCAGAGTTCCCAAAAGCAGACAAAATTAGAGCAGCAAGCATCGCCCCCTGAATGCATCACGTCACTGTCTGGCACCATATTTAAATGCAAGCTTTGTCCAGAGGTGGGCAGGTGACCCAGATGACAAGGCGATAAGAAAAAAGACACACACATTGAAACTGACACACACAGACAATGAGGACGGAACTTGCAGTTCTTACGAAGTACAGGCCTGGGGCCTGGCAGAAGCACTAGTGTTGATCTGGCAGAAAGGGCCCTGTGTTCCTTTGGGGCCACCATAACGCCCTGCTCAGAGAAGGCCACCAGCCTCCCTTGTCCTCTAAGGCGGGCATCCTTCCAAGTCAGTGGAGATGGGCTGGTCAACCGCAAGTCTCTCCCCTCTGTCAGGATCCCACAGGCAGCCCTGAGCATCCCTGTGGTCACCCGCTGTACCCCAGTGGGCACCCAGCGAGGGTTCTGGGGTTACCTTCTTGACCCATTGTTGTACTCACAATTTACCACCGGAAACCTCAGGAGTTTTCTGACCCTCCTGCCCTCCCCAGCCCTCTTATCCATCCCTATCTGTTTTTAGGCTGAAGCCTAAAATAGACAAGGAACACAGTCACTCCCCACTCCCACCCCGGCACCACGGTCCTCTCTGTTTTAAAGGAGAAGTTATCACAAAGCCTTTCTTTTGAAGGCCAGAAAGAAGAGGCCAAGGCCGGTCCATAGGTATTTGAATTCCATAAGCCTCCAGAGAGGTCCTACCGTGTACCAGGAGTACTAAATACCTAAGAAGAATTATGTCCCTTACCTACTGGCACCAGTAGTCTAGTGGGAAATACATACATGAATAAATATTCTGTCATACAACTAATGCCAGCCTAGAGCACCATGAACAAAGACAAGGTGGGTTTGAGCCTGGTCTGATGGGTGAATAGGAAGAGGCCAGGCAGAAGAGAATGGCCTGGAATCCCAGGGAGACTGAAAGGGTGAGGCATTCCAGCTGTCTGGGGTGTCTGATACGGTTTCCTCGGAGCTGCAGAGCCACACAGTGCTCATCCAAACACGCCCACGCGTGCTTCATGAAGCAGGCCCAGCATCCTCAGTCAGTGTGCGATGCCTCCAAAGCAGGCTCACTTGCTCAAGTCGGCCGCCTCTGCCTTCACCTGGCCCCAGAAGCCTGGCTTGCTGACATCCCTGCCTGAACCCTGAATACATTTGGGCCTGTGCTATGCTTTGAGGCCTCCCCAGAGGGGGAACGTTCAAGGGTCCCCTTGCTGCTCTGTTCCTGGTGGGGAGAGAGGGACAGCGCCACTCAGGCTTGTTCCTCCCACACCTGCCAAGAAGGCCGGTCCTCCCGGACCCATGGTGTGGAAAGCCGAGTCCACTCCAGAAACAGGCAATTTGTGTAGAAAGACAAAGAGAAAGGGATGGGCACGTGGAGAGGAACACAGAGAGGCCACTGCGGGCCCCTGGCCATCTGCTGCTGAGTGGCAGTGCAGCCAGGGGGCAGCCAACAGCCAGCCCAGCGCTCTCAGGTGGAGCCAGGACAAAGGCCTCTTTGTCCCTGAGCCAAGCACCTGCTGGTGTCCAAGGTTTGGAGCCCCCAAACCTTGACTTAACCTTCAGAGGGGCCTTAGCCCTCAAATCAACAGAAATCATGGCCTCCACCAGGCGTCCAGCTCCTTATTCTGAGGCAAACTCAGGGGATGCACTTCTCTTTGCCACTTTTGATGCCACTTCTTTGATCGACCACTCTTGATGGGCACTTTGTCACTCTCCAGTGGCCTGTGAATTTGCCCAAGGCCTCTGCTTCTTATACCGCTGACTCTTGGCGGTTCTCACAGGGCTCTGAGCCATTTGCCACCTCTGCCAAGTCGCAGATATGCCCAGCCCAGTGTGGGCTCCAGAGGAGGGTGAGGGCAGCCGCTAGCAGGCCCTGCCAGCCCAGAGCTAACATTGATTCAACCGCATTCTCTGCAAGCCCAGAGCTGATAAGGCCTGTGCAAGCAGGAGCTGTGGTTGATCCCCTGAATACGCAGGTAATTTAGAAGGATGGAGACAGGTGTCCCTGGCCTTCCACGAATAAATTGCGCAGTGATGGGGTTGGGCAGGGAGGGTGAGTATAGTCGCGAGATAGCGCCCCAGGGAGCCAAGGGGTGGAACTGGCCTTCCAGGCTGATTATGCCTCTGCCTGGGGGAGATAGAAATGGCTCCTTCCTGGCATCCGTAAAGTTGCTGAGAGCAGACCTTACCTAGAAAGGCAAGACCCAAAAGCCTCCCGGCAAGTTCTTGAGCAGAGCCTGTTAGGGAGGAATTCCTGGTGCTTTTGCTTGGAGAGAAACAGGGCTGGGAGAAAGGGTCAGAAGAAAGACGATGGGGGTGGTAAAAAGAGAAGGGAGGATGGAGTGAGAAAGGACAGAGCAGGAGGAAGAGGGGAGTGTCTGCCGATGGTGAAGCAGAGGAAAGGACATCTGTTTTCACAAGGGGCTGGGGGCCGCATTCTCTGGGAGCCTCCTGGGCCCCGGGCCTTTAGCATCTACTGAGTGAATACCTAGGATTGCTGACAGAGGGAGCAGAGGGGAAGGGGCTGGCTCCCACCACAAAGCCACCTCGCTGGGCAGTGTCAGAGGTGGTTTTAGCTTGGATCCGAGGCCTCCAAGAAGGGCTGTGCCGCTCAGACAGCATCCGTGTCTGAGGAACAAACCTCCCTGACCCAGTGGGTTAGGGAGCAAGGGAGGTAGGGAGGAGAAGGAGACATAGGAGTCCTAGCCCTCGACTCTCAGGCCCTCCCCGCCTCGTCTCCTGCCCCAGTACCGCGTGTCCACCCCAGCCCCACTAGAGCCTCAATTCCAGGTAGAGAGTGAGCGGCTGGCAGAGAAGGCCCAGCCCTGGTGGAGCCCTGCTCTCCAAGCCACCTTGCCACAGTACCTGGAAATGGGAACAGAACAGACAGCCACAGAATAATACACAAATGCAGGCATGCATTTCTCAGTGATAATAAATAAATGTACAAGAAAGAAAGAGAGAGAGAGAGAAAGAAAGGAGGAAAGAAAGAGAAAGAAAGAAAAAAAGAGAGAGAGAAAGAAAAAAAGAAAGAAAGAAAGAAGGAAAGAAGGAAAGGAAAGGAAAGGAAAGGAAAGGAAAGGAGGAAGGAAGGAAGGAAAGAAGGAAGGAAAGAAAGGGGAAAGAAAAGGGAAATATTTGAGAGCAATTCTTTTCTATTTTTCCCTGTTTGGTTCATTTTGCTTAAAACCTACAAGCCCACTTTTTGCCAAAAGGGATGACGGTGGAGTGGGTACTGCACGTGGCGAGAGAGGAGCTTTTGGGGTGCCTTCTGTTACCTTGAAATGAGGCAGCTGATGTGATATTTTAATAGGGACCTCATTTTAATAGCCTACAAATGAGAAGTCAGAGACAATTAAAATTCATTTCCATTAATTGTTTTTTCTTCTCTCATTACCAAGAGTTGCCAGTTAGACACCAACAAAGCCTTCAAAACAAAAGCAGCTCCCAGCCTCCGCTTCAATCGGATGCCACCTGGAAGGAGGCTCCAGAGAGCGCCAGATCTTTGCTTCAAACTTCTCTCCCTTCAGCAAATGACTTCCCCGACCCCTTTGCGGGCAAGAGATAGCTCAAATCTTTAGAAGCTGGGACCCTGTAAGCTGTGAAGTCACGGACAAGTTTATTACCACAGCGCTGCAGGATACTTTTTTATAGTTTTTAATACTGGTTTATTTGCTCTCCTGAGGAATGGCCTCAGCTACCGCATTTCTTGAGACTGATTTCGATTCCTCCCTTCCCCCTTCTGTGCTGTGACCAAAAATCCAGGCTATGAAAAACATCCTGAGATGACAGAGCCTCACCTGGAGCCGGCAGCCTCAGTGTCCCCCCTGCAGAATTGCTGAGTGAAGTTGCTCTCTGCTCACCTGTGCAACAAGGGAGCCTCCTTCAATACCCCTAGCATGCCTTCCAGCTCTACAACCTTCACTCTGCATTAAAAACACATTATCAATGGCATCTATGAAACACTTAATGGATGCTAAGCATCTCACATGCACACCTCACTTAATGCTCATAAAAAACTTCCTTAACCAGATGCCTCTGGTATCCACCGGTTCTCAGGGGAAGAAACAGGGCTACGGGACTTTTCCAAGCATGGCGAGCCAGGGTTTCAGCTTGGCTGATTCCAGAGTCTGACCTCTTAACCTCTATTTCCTCCATGATTTTGATCTCTGACCCCTTTTAAGATGCCAGAGTTTCTGGAAAACCCTCAGCCTTGTTCTCTCTCTTTCTCTCTGGATGGGGAGAATGTTCTAGTTAAACTCCTCACCTCATCTGGAGCTTGATGACTAGAGTGGACGGCCCTGAATGACCAATCCTACAAGGCGCAGAGAAGCCAGGACAGGAACTCTACAAAACCCAGAGGGGCAGGGTCGCTTCCCCAGGCTCCAGCCCATTTTGAAAGCAGAAGGCTGTGCTCCCCCTACCAGCCACCACTAGCGGAACAAGTCTCCCCAAGTTCTCACTGAGCCTTACTTTATTATTATTATTGTTGTTGTTGTTTGAAATTCCTCATGATAACTGGGATAGATTTCTTAGGAAGCTAAATAATGGGATGCATTTCCACCCTGGCTTTATAATTAATGTTTGCATCATTTATCTTTCGTGGAAAGATTATTCTGACTAACGAGGTTCTGGGCCACTAATTCATTACACTGCCTTGCCACTTCCTGCTCCTTCTTATTACCCAGAAATAGACTCATTAGTCAGAGTTCAATGACAGGGAGAAATTGTGTTCCTCCATTTAATTTCCTCACTCACTTCTGGGCCCCATGTTTGTCTGAAATTGGGGATTAGAAGGGGGAATAAAGGAGTCATCTTAAATCTCTGCTTCAGACTCATTTTATCTTCCCCTTTGTTCCTGTCCAACAGGGAAAGGGCCAGGAGAGCTTGTGGTGGCCACGCAGGTGCTGTCCTTTCACCACTCAAGGCTACGAGCAGGGGAGGGGGCACAGCCCAAGCACTTAGGGACTTGCAACATATAATCAAGGTTTTTGTTTTTGTTTTTGCTTTTAATCTCCACTCACAATTAGTAGTACTACTTGGGAATCCTTAGGAGTATCCAGGCATTGCTGATAGTAAATGCTGTAGAAGATATTTATAGATAGATAGATAGATAGATAGATAGATAGATGTAGATATACACGCACACATACATGCATGACACAAAGTGCTTCCAAAGTCCTCTGCCACAAGAATGTAAGGTGATATAATATAGATACTAATAGCCCAGGCTCATGTTCCATTGGCACGAGTTCAAATCCTGCCTCTTCTCATGCGAGTTGCAAGGCCTTGTTCAGGATACTTAACCTCCCCCGGCTGTGGCTTCTCAACCACAAAATAGGAATGACAAAAGCTATCTCTCATCATTATGAGGCTCAAGCTGCAGAAAGCACCAGAAGTGGATTGCACAGTGTGCGGCAACTATGACTATTAGGAACTTGGAAGAAAGGGGCCCTTGGAGTTCAACTAATCAAAACCCAGCAGTGGGAAGAGATGGTGTCTCCAGGCAGTGGGTTCCAATCCTGGCAGCACAGAGGAGACACCTGCAGATGCCCGGGCCCACCCAGACTGTTGGAGTTGGAATCTCAGGCATGCGGGGAGGGCGTCTATGGGTTTAAAAGTTCCACGGTGGTTCTAAGGTGAGATCAGGGTGAGGTGACAAGTCCTCAAGGTCTCAAGGTCTGCTCAGGGACGTTTCACTCCTGGGCTATTCCTGTTGAAAGACGCTTGAGGCTGGACACTTGCTTACTGCTGTAAGGCAGGAAACTATCTGGGTCCCTCCATGACCAGGATTAGTACTCATGTGGTTCCAGGCTCTGGGAAGCTCACTGGGGGCAAACGTAGGTGTATCACCTCTGTCATGGGGCTGTTCCCCTACTGGGGAGCTGGAATCAGAGCACTGATGAGGGCTTACACTCAAAGCAAAACAAATGCACGGAAGAAAAAGGGTGGATTCGAGGGTGAGCACCCAGCCTGTGGATCAGGAAGACTTTCCCAAGGAAGGGTCTTCCACTGAATTATTAAGAGTCCTGAGGGTCACCCAGGAACAGAGGGATCGGAAGTGCTTTCTAGGCAGAAGGAGTAAAGACTACTACAAAGCCCATGTGGCTGGAACAAGAACAACCCACAGAAGAGCAGAGCCGGAGAGCAAGCAGAGGCCAGGATCCACAGGCTTTGTAGATTCTGCCCAGAATTGGGGTCCTCCTCTTTAAGGGAAAAGGCAGCTTTTAAATGAAGGAATCCCAGGTAGGGCACAGAGGCGGGATGGCAAGATCCAATAAGCCAGCTCTGAAACCCACTTACTTCCTTGCAGCATAATTGTGAGGACCAAGGCCATGGCATGGAGCAAGGGGCCAGCCAAAGCCCTCCCCCTCTGCTAGAGTCCCCGAGGCCTCCAAGTCAGTTCTTTAGAGAACATTGCATGGCCCCAGACCCCAGTGCATAGAACTGAATCTCTCAGATGTGAGACCTGGATCTTTACTCACCCAGGCACAGACCAATAGCTCAGCTTCCAGAAATGTTGATCCCAGCCACAGCTGGAAAAGAACGCCCTCCTCCCTAGTACCTCAGCCCACTGGAATGGTAGTGTGTCACCAGCCTTTAGTGAGTGCAGCTTTGTGAGTCCTTCACCAGGACCCCGGCCATCTCTGTTGCACTGATCTTATCCATTTGTGGACCAGAGAGGCTGAGAACCCTGTTGTGGGTGGGGGACTCTGGGAATGCCATCCAGGGCTACTTGGCTTTCAGTCAACCTCTGCCCAGAGATCATAGGCATCTCCCATCTCAGGATGTCAGAATCAGATGTGTTTGCCGAATATGTCTCTTCATTCTGGGATCCTCTGTTCTGGGAGGGGTGGTTGTAGGCATGGCTCCAATGGGGTAGGCCAGGCTGGGGGCAGACCGGTGGTCTCCTACCCTCACAACGCCTTGCGCATTTGTGGTATATTATGTGTTTATGGTCAATGATCTCCTCCTCAGCGAAGCTAGTCATTAGAAGTGAATCCTTGAGTCTGGCCTTAGCTGTTTGTAACTGTAAATTTCATTGAAATAGAGGAAACCTCTGGCAATTATAAGATAAGAGGCAGGGCCAGGGGCAGGGTGTGGACATCTCATGAGCCATATTCTAAGGCACTGCTTCTCCCATGGCAGTAATGCTGACAGATAAGGAGTGAAAGGCAGGGTGAAGGGTGGAGGACGGGCCTCACTCAGTCACTTGACCACAGGTTGAGGAATTCAGTAGCCCTGGGCACTGAAGTCTGAGAACAGATGTGTTGTCTCCAATTACCAGGAGAAAAAAATACTCCAGACTGATGCAGTGACCTTAGTGAATATGTAGCCTAGTATAGACTACACATTACAACATCACATTTACTGTTTATTTTTATTCCTATGACCATTAAGAGAAATAGAGTTAGCAAAACTGGATATTGAGCAATGTGTGTCTTAAAATATTTATTATTCCTTATCTCCATTAATTTTCAAAACAGCATTGAGATACATATCATACCCAGTGCACAGATAAGGAAACTAGAGATCAACATGGGAAATTGACAAAAGTCAGGCAAAATACGGTGGGGCAGGAATTTGTCTCGGAAGCCTGCCTCCTTTCCGAGGCTGACGGCCAGTTCTGCTTGTTCCCAGACATTGGGACTGAGTCTAGATGCATGCATTTTGTGACTTTTTTAGTTTGCTAGGGCTGCCGTCACAAAATACCCTAGACTGGGTAGCTTAGGCAACAGAAATTTATTGCCTTGCACTCTGCAGGTTAGAAGTTCAAGATCAATGTGTTGGCAGCGTCAGTTTCCTCTTAGGCATCTCTTGCAAATGGTCGCCTTCTTGCTGTGTCTTCACATGAACTCTCCTCCCTGTGTGCTGTGTCCCCATTGCTTTCTATAAGGACATCAGTCATGTTGGACTCGGGCCCAGCCAGATGACCTCTTTTTGCCCTAATCACCTCTTTAAGTATCTCCCAACACAGTCACCTTCTGAATTACTGGAGGTCAGGACTTCAACATGTAAGTTTTGGAAAGATCCTGTTCAGCCCATAACAGTGACCAAACAGCATGGACAAAGCTCTTTATCCTTCACTTACCAAGGATCTGTACTTGGCTTTTCACATCAATGCAATCACTGTTTACCCAAAATATTTTTTACCCTGTAGTACAAAAAGGTTTACATTCTGAATGACTGGGCAAATGTCAGGATTAAGATAACTCACTCCAGAGATGAGGCGTGGGAAGGATGGGTAACAGGAAGCCGCTGTCTCCAGGTGTCAGCCTTGAGAGGAGATCCCTTCTTAATTTCCCTGAGGGACGGGAGGGAACGCGTGAATGCCACTGGCAAACGCAGATGGCATTTAGAGCACGGTTCTCCCTCAGGCTTGTTGGGTACCCATCCGTGGCTGCAGGAAGCAGTTCTGTGGGTCCTGTCTCTGGTGCCCAACAGAGGTGGAGGATATGGGCTCCAGGAGTTCAAAGTCAGGCACACACGAGGATGTGCCAAGTGATCCCAGTCCCTTTGTTTAGCTTCTCTGAGTAACAATCGTCCCTTTATTCTGTCTGTCATTAAAGGATGGCAACAGATGTAAAAGAGTGGCTTTTAAATGTTGCCGGAAAAAGGAAATATTAAAATCTAAAAAAAAAAAAAAAAAAAAAAATCAATGGAGAGAGCAGTGGTCCCCTTCTGACTAACGGCATTCTATAATCTCTTGACTTTGGGGATAATGAACTACATCTCAAATCTACTTGGTTTATTTTACTAAAATTATCAAATTAACATACAGGAAGAAGAAGATGCGGGAACTGCAACGTATGGCGCGTGTTCATTTGGTACCTGGCACCTGGGATAGACAGCTGGAGAGAGAGGGAATTTAATTTCCTGGGGCCCATACGCCTCTGAGTGATTGGCAGGCTAATTTTGCTCTCCACTAGGCCTGGTATTGAAAGGAAGTGAAGATGCAGAAAGCTGCCAAGAACTGTTCCTTGCGTTGGCAAAAATTCTAGACCTCATTAGAAAAATCAAGAACTAGATTCAGAAATTTGGAAGGCCATGGTGAAAGGGGATTTTTCAAGTAATGATAATTATTAAATATTGTCAGAGCATCCTTTTACAGGTACTTGGTCTCTGGTTAAGCTTATATAGTATTACACTGACATGCTTCTGTCCTCATGTTGAGAGGTTCAGAGAATTTAATAAATTGCCCAAGGGCACACAGCAAATTGGTAACAGATGCAGGTCTCAAACTGGGTTCTTCTAAATCTGGGCCTGGCTCTTTGTCACCTGCCTGTGCTGGCTCCACTGGAGCCCTGTCCAGAGAGGCCTAGCAGTCAAGAGTTTGGTTGATCTGCAAAGCTGCAGGAAAGCAAGCCCAGGGTGGTCCAAAGACTTTCCTTTCCTGTCACCCTCTGCTCTTTTGGGCTAGGATTTTCATCCCAAAGCAGTTAGGTGCACAAACACTGTAGTCAGACAGACACAAGTTCTAATTCAAGCTTCAAGGTCATGTGACCTTGGGCAAATTATCTCATGGCTTTAAGTCTGGATTTCCTTGTTTGTAAGAAGAGGATGATAAAACCAGTATCATAGAATTACTTTGAAAGTAAGATAAATCTGTGTGTGTGTCTGTGTGTTTAGTAAGGTGTCTGACTCTTAGTAAGGCTTAGCTTAAAAAAAAAAAAAAAAAAAAGTTACAAAAACATCCTTGTCCAAAGAGAGAGAGGGAATCCCAGCAATCCTCAGTCCTCAAAGCCGGCTTTGCCAGGGCTGGCAAGGGTGTGCCTTGCTATTGAAGACCACACATCTCTTTGTTTCCATCTCTGCTAGTAGTGGTGCACACAGTCCCCCTCACACTCACTGCTGCTCCCTCAAAGCTAGAGAACCAGAGCTGAGAAGCAGAAACCCTCTCAGTGGCCTGGTCCCTGCTGCAGACAGACAGAGGGGTCAAGGAAAGCCTCAGGACCCGAGGCAGGGAGAGGAATGGAGTGACAGAGATCAATGTTGGACCCAAGATGATTAAATGTGCCAACCTGGGGCACTGGCACTAGGGAGACGGCCAGATCGATGGATTCCAAGCAAATGAAGAGCCCGGCGCATTCAGCAGCCAAGCTGTGAAGTTAAACACAGCGACGGGGCCAGGCGTTTGGTGAGCGATGACGGTGACGAAACAGGACGCATGTATCTGGGGAAACAACACTGAGAGGCCAGATCTAATTCTGAAAAATGTCTTTGCTCCTTGTCACTTTTCAAAGGCACAATCACAGTTCTGTGAGTATGCATGTAAGAATATGAATGTGTGTGTGAGCACGTGCCAGCGTTTGTGTGTTGGGGGGGCAGGCATGTAAACACTACCCCTTTGTCTTCTTATTCCACCAGGGCCCAGTAGTGCTGGGGAATGTGTTGTTTATTAGGTAGGTGCAAATAGAATTTCATTCCCATGGTTCCGAGAATCATAGCATATTAAAACTATTCAAATATATCCCGTGTACTTATATACTCTGTGGAAAATGTTCTTGTAAAATTAACATATACTCTATTACCTCCTTATTAATGGGAGATTCTGAGGGACTGCCTTCATCCATCACAATAAGCTGCGCCCCTCAGCGTTCCCCGCCACCAGCTGACAAGGCAAGCTCTGAGGTCCACAGGGAGCCAGGAGGGAAGGCCGTCCCTTTTCATCCACGCAGTGCCTACCCTATGCAGAAAAGGGAGGACCTCAAGACCAGGGAGCAATTATGTTGCAGCCCTTATTCTGTGAACACACTCAAAAAGACACGAATGTTTCCGCTAAATCAGTGACTCCATCAGCCTTGATCCACAGGCCTTGGCTGTGGCAGAGGGACTGCAGGAAGCCACGTGGCTAAGAACCCACCTTCTTATTGTCATGTTGGGCAGCTTCTAGGAGTGCTTCCTGGTTGTAGATCTTCTTCCCTTTCAAAGCAGGTTGGGGGCGGTGCACAGCCCTTGCTCGGGCTAGGAGCCAGATACATGGCAGCTTAATTTTCCCCATTATGCATGGCAAATACCAAGAAGCATTCCCAGGTGTGTCTGCAGCCGTGTAAATCTGATATGAGTCACAGTGTCTTTGGAGGAAATGAAAGACCACAGGACGGGGACATGGCATCATGAAAAAGACGCTTTGTGATTTTCAACATACGGTGACGCTTTTCCTAATTTAGGGGGGGAAGCTGGGTTTTGGGTTTTCTTTTATGCCCCCTCTTTGTGAAAAGCAAGGGAAAGAAGATTTAAAGAACATCTGTGTATTCAAATGATAGAAATAGAATTATACACTTTCAGGAACAAATTCTAGTATTTTTGTCTCTTTTGAAGATTTCCGAAGCCTATAGATTTATCTCTCGTGTGTGTGCGAGAGCGTTTCTCTGAGGCCTTAGACATAGTTGAAATTGTTTTTGTCTTTTTCCCCTTTCTGCTAACCCAGCCCCCACTTCATTCTGTTGATCTCCTTTAATTGGACATAAGATAAAACTGAGTATGTTCAATATTTTTATTGAATTGAGTTTTATGTTTCCAGTCTGGATTTATAGACTGTTAAATAGAATGTTTTACGTTTCTCTCTCTCTCAAAGAAAATAACAAATACATGTGGGACAGAGCCATCAGTCAATTATATCAGTGGATTGTTGGCAACTCACAGGTGGAAAAAACAAGAGCATTTTCACTCTCCTCTTAGGGGAAAGCAATTATATTTAAGAGCAGTAGAAAGCCAAAACTAGTCTGGAACTTCAAAACGCCTTTCTTGACTGACCAAGAAAAGGTACAGTGACTACAATGACAAACCAGCCCCCAGCTCTTTTAGAAAGCTACTCTGCCTCATGCTAAAGAGAAAATAAGTGATGTTTCAGCCTCGGCGACCAGGTAGGAATAGACAAATGCCTTGACAGTAATTGGATAGACCGTAAAATTAAGTTAAAAATTCTTAATGTACAAGATCTCAGTTTTCCCACAAACCTCCTTTCTGTTCAGAAATTTCCAAACCATTTACTGCCTGACCATGTCAGGAATGACATTCTTCCTTGTTCTTGATTTTCCTTCCTGGAATGTTTTAATCCAGAACACTTCTCCCTACTTCCTCTAGGCCCTACTCACAGCAACGTAGCTGACACACAGCGTTAGGGTGCAAAACCTCAAATCCTTTCTGACTTGAAACTTCACCCAGGAAAGACCTCTTAGCAAAAGTGCTGGCCATTGTGTCACAAGACAAACCACTTTCAAAGAGCAAAGCCATCATCATCTCAACAGCCACAGTCACCACCTGGACCTTCCGTCCTGAGGAAAGGATTCTCCACCGAATCTGGGGGGAAGATCCCCCACCAGTCCGTGCAAAAGATGAAAAATTGAGTATGCACCTACCTGTGCCCTTCCACTTCCACCTCTTCCCACCTTCCCCGTTTCTTTTTCCGCTCATTTTTTTTCCACTTTAAAAACATCCAACTTTGCCTTGGGGATGAGCAGAATGAAATGTCACTTACCTATAAAAAGAGACAGAAGAAAAAGCCATGCATCACATTACACACAAGTTCTTTGAAATCAAGGCCAGCTTCCGACTTTGAAACTGTAACAATGAGTGAATATTATTTTTTCATCCTACCTTTCTATATTTAATGAAACTCAGGATTTTGCAAGTAACCCATCCCCAGGGCCCAGTCTCCCTTCATGATTTTCCTTTTGTTTCTTTGCATCCCCTGGCCCTCTTCACCACCCTAGCCCCACATCATCTGTCCCAGCTTCATGGATGAAAGGTCAGGAAGGAATGAGGGGGGGTGCACAGACCCAGAGATCAAGGCCTGCCCTCAGATGTTGGCAGCAAGGTTTCGAGGCACGAGGAGCCGGGTTTTGCCTCTTTTCTCATAGGCCACAGAGATAAGACCCAGGGTCAGCGCCGGCTGGTGCCTCTCGGGAGGAGGGAGGAAGGTCAGCTCCCCGCAGGGTGACTTTCCACCTGGTGGCTTCGGGGCTCTTTCAAATGACTCTGCTCTGAGTCCTCCTCCTCTCTCCCTCCCTCACCCTCACCCCCTCTGCCCTCCTGGTTTGGGTGTGAATGACTTCACCCAAGGTGTCCATCCCCCACTTCACCCTGCAGCATCTGTCTTTCAGACCTGCTTCTACAGAAAATCTCATTATTGCAGCACCCTGAGGCCAACAACCACCTGAATGGGTCATTGTGTTCAGGCCCCTGTCTCAGTACAGGATGCAAACTGGTCCACCTGAGTCCTATGGGACCCTTTGAGAACCCTGAGATGCTGAGTCCCCGCCTTGCCTGGCTCCTGGCCCCAGAGGCTCCCTGTCTCATGCAGCAAGCTCCTTGAGGCCGACTGATTCGGTTCTGTCCTGCTGGCTGAAGGGAAGCCAGGCTCTGAGCATTCAACTTGCAAGAACAGCCCCTCACCCACCACACTATGTAGTGGATCCTTCACATGCTCACATATTGGAAAATTGACTTCAGTGTCCTGCTAGTGTCTTCTTCTTCTTATGCCTGAATAACTCAGTTCCTTTTAGCCTATTCTTAGAGATTTCAGTTTTCCATCTTTCCTCCTCCAAGCTCCTATGAGACCCTCTGTGGAGGACAGCTCAGAGCTGAGCCCTGGAGAGAAAAGCAGCCGTATGTCCCCCAATTCTGTTGCTGCATCCCCCAATCAAGATGCTCTGCCAGAAACGGAATTATGGTCAAATATTGCATCCCGATCACATTAGTATATTAAAGACTTGGAGAGGGTTCGAGGTAAAGATCTATGCTTAAACTTTTCCTAACAGTATTTGACTCAGAAATATTTCTTGCTATACATAAATTAAAACACCATACTTCAGAAGGATGACTACTTTTTTTCTCATTATGAATGTTAAACTAAATACAATTGATCTGATATTATCACAAGCAGTGGCCAGAGGACCCTGAAGTCAATGATCCACCCACCAGGCCCTACAGAAAGCCTGGGCTGAGGGCTCAGTATACAGGATCTGGCTCAACTCCCTCACCCAGTGTGATGAAGGGCTATCCCCTTGCTCCCTGAAGCTCTCTCACCTGTGAGATATGAAGACCCCAAAGCATCCTGCACACTAGGGTGTGGTGAGGCTGCAACGATACTTTAAATGTGCTTTTCAAACTGTAAAGAACAAAACACTTGAAGGGTCTGGTGGTGTCAGTACCTCTGTTCCTGAGGCCACACTTATGGGAGAAGAGATCACTTGGCCTCAGCTGCGCTGGGAGCTGGTGAAAAATGTGTGGTTTTCACTGCGGTCAGCCAATGAGACATCAGAGGCAGCAGTTCCTTGAATACTTCCCCGGCTCTGGACCCTGAGGGAGGGAACTGATCCCAGGGCTCTTTTCCATCTTTAATATCTCTGCCTACATGGCTTCCTCTATCGCACAGGGAAGCTCTCTCTGCCTTCTCGGTGCTTACATCTATTTTTTTCTTCTTTTTGGAGTCTCACTCTGTCGCCCAGGGAGTGCAGTGGCGTGATATCAGCTCACTGCCAACCTCTGATGCCCAGGTTCAAGCGATTCTCATGCCTCAGCCTCCCGAGTAGCTGGGATTACAAGCGCCTGCCACTACGCCCAGCTAATTTTTTGTATTATTAGTAGAGACAGGGTTTTGCCATGCTGTCCAGGCTGTTCTCTAACGCCTAACCTCTGGTGATCTGCCCACCTCAGCCTGCCAAAGTGCTGGAATTACAGGCATGAGCCACCGCGTCCAGCTGCTTACACCTTTTAAAGCTTGTGATCCTGCTGTCTCTGCTCTGTGGCTTTGCATCTGGGCACGTTTCTCTGCAGACCAGGAACCTCTAAGTAGGGGCAGGAAAGAGAGGCCGCTCTATCAGAGCAAGGCATGCCGTCCTCGTCTGCCTCCTCTGCTAGTCTTGAATAAGAGAGAATGCAAGGACAGACGGGCATCAACGTAATGACGCGTCCATGTAGGTTGGTGAATGTAAGAGCTGCACCACGTGGGTGTGGAAGGTCAACAGTTGGGGAGGCTGTGGGGCAGTGGGAAAAGGGGTCTATGGGAATACTCTGTACTTTCCCCTTATTTTACTGGAACCTAAAGCTGCTCCAAAAATCAAGTTTATGAATGAAAACAAATTACAGGCCCTTCAGTTCTTATTCATTCAAGAAAATCTTCTCAAGCACATTCTATGTGTAATTCCCAGAATAACTTCTTATTGAACGGGAGCATTCTGAGAGATGACTGCATTTTCTGTGTACAGTGGACAGAATGGAAGAAATGGGACTAAGATCCTAGCCCTGGGAGAGATTGAAAACTTAATGGAAAGAGAGCAATATGTCTATAAAAGGTAAGGGAAATAGAAAACCATGCTGTCGCACGATTATCTCCCCACCCCACCCCTTTATCTGTGCAAACCTCATCTACAATTTAAACCCAGCTTAAGTGCCACCTGGCCCCTCAGGTCTCTTCAGAGCTCATCTCAGAATGTGTCACTCACGCCTCACTCTTCCCCTCATACTCAACAGCTTGCTGCCTGTCTTGCCCTGTGGTTCTGTTCTGTTTTGCCATGTATTTGAGTCTGCTGTTCCCACTCTGCTTCTACATTTTGACTTTGCAACCCTGACAACATCTAGCCCAGGGTTTTCTGCAAAATGAGTTGTAAGAAAGCTCGAGGTTTCCAGACCTTTGTGAATGTGGAATTTGCAGATAAGAGATTGTGGGTCTATGCACACTACCGCGATATGCTGAGATAGCGCTGAGACTCCAGAGATAAGAGATATGATGCCTGCCTCCTTACGTCCTGGCGAGGCACAGAGATGAGGAGATGCTGAACTGTAATATAACATCCTATTGACAAGACAGAGGGAGGCATGGGGTGCTCTGAGGAGACACAGGAGAAGTGTCTTCTATTTTGGTGCTAAGAACAATACAAAGGAAAAACAAACTGGAATTGGTGGAGATCACCAACAAAAACTTCCAAGAAGAGGCTGGCCCTTTGCGAGCAGCTACCTGGTGACATGCAGCATTAAAAACACTGGTCCACCCTCTGCCCTTTATTCTTCCATGCCAGGGAAAGCTTGCCTTACTTTTCCCCCTTCTTGCACTGCAGAGTTCTTCTGCGATGGAATTCCCCACTGACCTTTCCCAAATCCAAGGCTGGCCTCAGATGCTTGCCTCTCCAAAGGACTCAGAACCCTAGATAGCAGCTAACTCTCAGACTGGGCCAGTGCTGGCTTGATGCTGGGCCTCCACTCAAGGATCCCCTCGCCTGACCCTTTTCGAAGACTTTTTTTTCATTTTTTTCGGCTGGTCTTTATAGGGACATTGTAAAACCACAAGTGGAAACAGCTCAACTGCTCAAAGATGGTTTCATCTGAAGAGCTTGTCCTTCTCTAGGCCGGTCATCCTCCCGCTAACAGTGAGTGCAGAGAAGCACTCCATTAACCCCCTCAGTTCCAGAGCCAGGGACACTTCTCAGCCTCCGAGAACTGAGCAACAGTGCCAGACCACCACGGTGGCTCACGGAGCACAGAGGACTCGGTCAAACTTGAAAAGAACAGATTCCACGTGTAGTGCAAGTGCTTTCTGCAGAAGTGGGTCATCTCCTTGGGAAGTGTTTATAGTGACAGTTCCATACCTACTCCAAACTTGGACCTAGACGAGCTCTGTCTCAAACACCCTCTCTGAAGACTTTTGGGCCTCCAAGGAAAGGAAACCAGGGTGAAGAAACCAGGGTGAAAAAGCCAGGGCTCAGCACGCAGGGGCAGAACAAGGTAGTGCTCCTTCCTCCTCCTCCCCGGCTCTCATGCCCCACCCTCCTCCTTTGTCCAAACGAACCGCAAAACCATCAGTAGGAGGTCTGCCTCCTGTGACCTGAGCAGTATATCTGTGACACAGGCTACAGGTGGCCAAGCCTCCAGCTCCTTCTCCTTAGCATCTGTCAAGGACCTATGTCAAGTCCCAAGTCTATCCCTGCGCTTGGGAGGATGGTTCCTCAATGCCTGCAGTGCTTCACTGGATTCAGAAGTGCCTCCTCACAGCCCCTGCTGCATCACAGGAAGGAAAAGAAAGGGAAAGTTGCTTCTGTGTCTTTTTAGGGGAAGAAATGAAGTGGGGTCATCTAGAGGTGCAGTATTTTTAGGCAAGTCTTTTTAAAAGACTATGTGGGTGGATTTAAAATCTTTTCTCCAGCCACCCACCTAACTGGGATGGTGGTGGTATGGAGACGAATCTCTTACACTTTTTTTCCTGTGGTCTTTTCTTTCCTTGCATAAAACACTGCTGGAATGCAAAGCCTTCTCCCTTTACCTACCCACGTCTCCTCTATGCCCTGGAGCGTGAGGTCTGGCACTAACACTTCGCTGGTGGGAATACTGAGGCCCAGGAAAATGGCAGGCGAGGATCTGGTGGATTTGAGGGACATAAAGGAGAAGCAGAGATAACTGACTACTGGTTTAGGCTGTCCCTCATCTGCCCTCCCATTCCTTCCCAGGCTGAGGGAGGAGGCCCTCCCGGGACCTAAGGCACAGGTTCAATGGTGGGATGGGGCAGGTGCCCAGATGGGCAATGGATTTGGTCCCAGCATTTCAGAATGGCACTGCTTCTATGCTGCTCTGAGTCTTCCAGTGGAGACTCGAGTTCCTCTGAGCAGCACTTTTCCTTCCCCTTCATTGCCTCACATGGAGCTTGACTGGGCAGGAGATTTTTCTTTTCATTCCAGTGAGCATATTTATTAATTTCCACAGTCAGACAGAACAAGGTGCTAAACATCTAGGGAATCTCAACTGTCCTCCCTGCCAGCCCACCCTCCTTTCTCCACCACTCCTGAGTGGGGAATGGACTCGGCAGGGTCTGTGGTCCCGGCCCACCAGCAGGCCGAGCCCACAGCCTCCCATCTGTGTCTTTTACAGCAAAGCAGCTGAGAGCAGCCCTCTGCACAGAAACAACCAAGCCAGAGA
The DNA here is from genome assembly GCF_009764315.1 of Trachypithecus francoisi. NCBI lineage: Eukaryota > Metazoa > Chordata > Mammalia > Primates > Cercopithecidae > Trachypithecus > Trachypithecus francoisi. The sequence continues at coordinate 119,540,484 of NW_022681473.1, read as the reverse complement.
CTTCTTTGTGTTTCTGGAAGGCCCGGAGGTTGTTGCTGACCTTGCCTTGTTTCAGGTTTCCTGTGTTTCCAAAAAGGGAGGAGGAAGGTACCAGATTAGATGCTACTCATTAGTGTCTTATCCTGGATGATGGAGCAAGTATCTGGCAATGGCTAAGAATTCCAGAAAACACAAAGGATAACTCTGGTGTAGGGTAAGGATGGGAGCCCCTCTTAACAGCTGAGCTATCAGATCCTAAGCCGGTAGCTCTCAGCTTTGTCTGCACACAAGAATGACTTCAGAAGACTTGAAAAACCCGCATGCCCAAGTCGTATCCCAACCCAATCACCTCAGAATCCTTGAGAGTGGGACCCTGCAGTCCTGTTTCCACAAACTCTCTAAGTGACTCCAGCCTGCAACCAAATACGGGAAGCAGTGTGCTTGAGCACGCCTGAGGACCGGGAGGGGCTAGGTAAAACACAGGTGCGAGCCCCAGGCCCAGCGTTTCCAATCGAGTACATTTGCATGTGGCCTGAGATTTTTCATTTCTGAGTAGCTGGGTGGATTAATCCATTTTGCATGGATATAAAAGAATACTTGAGACTGGGTAATTTGTAAAGAAAAGAGGTTTATTTGGCTCACAGTTCTGCAGGCTGTATAAGTAGCATGGCTCCAATGCCAGCTTCTGGTGAGGCCTCAGGGAACTTCCACTCATGGCGAAAGGCAAGGGGAGTGGGTGCGTCACATGGTGAGAGAGGGAACAAGAGCCAGTGTGGGAGATGCCAGGCTCTTTCTAACAACCAGACCTCATGTGAACTAACAGAGCCAGAACTCTCTCATTACTGCCAGAACCCCACCAAGCCACTCTTGAGGGATCCACTGCCATGACCCAAACACCTCCCACCAGGCCTCACCTCCAACCTTGGGGGTCACATTTCAGCATGAGATTTGGAGGAGACACACATCCAACTGTAAGACTGGGCAATGCCACTGCTACTGGCAGATACCAGACTCTGAGAAGCTCTGCATTAGACGGACCCTGAGACTCCTGGAAAAAAATAAAAACCTGTTGGGACTGGAGGAGTTACTTCTTAGTACTACTGTAGTTTTTGTGGCTGTGAGGTTCTCTCACCTCCTCCCAGGCTTACCTGGGACACACAGAAGGACACCAGGTCTGCCTTTGGCAGTGGGGGGTGGATGGGTCACTTGGCTTTTCCTTGACATTCTAGGGCTGTGTCTGGAAAGGAAGCCTTAGGAGAAAGGGGCTTCAACCATTGAAAGGAAAGGCAGGTGACATCCCTTCTTCCTGCCTCTCCTGCTGCCAGAGGATTCTGACTTAGTGCCTTTAAAAATGAACCCCACGATCTCACCAAACCTCTTCCTGAGGACAGGAAACAAGGTTTTCTTCTCCCACTGTCACCGGTTACAGTCCTGTGCACATGAGAGCCGTCTGCTGAATTAATCAATGAGTGAACTCTCCATCTGACGGGCAGGGAAGCCAAGAGACAGTGACGTTGTTGCCGATGCAGAGGAAACTATTGTTGAGCTTCATCGACAAATATTGAACAAACACCTTCAATGAGCACCTGCCTACTTTTCTGATAAGGCTGGAGGCTGTAACAACCTGAGACAGGAATTTCACTTGCATGAAATTATATAATTTACAACCCTATTATCACCAGTGCATCCTGGTCATTCCGAAAGCCACTCCTCCAAAGGACAGGCTAGAAAAGAGGCCGCGAGTGGAGCCCTCTGAGTGGGTGCTTTGGTGTGGTCCCACCTGTGTTCTCACACTGGAAGCCCCCCCAGGACCCCACACAGAGGTGCCCCACACTCTCAGCTCCAGGCACTTGGGTAGGAACAGCAAGCAGGCTCCACTTTTGCATCCTGCTAAACATCCCACACTTTGCACAGATGAGGACTGCCCTCCACTCAGCCACTGTGGCAGGGGAGAGGCAGAGCCAGGGGGCTACATTTTCTCCCTCCTTCTGAGCTTGTTCATATAGTAAAACACAGAGGCCCCACTGTGGCTGCTGATCACATCCAAAGCAAAGGCAGGTTTTGAAATTCATCCGAGATTTCTTCCACAGCTGCAGCCAGTGAGGCCTGAGCCTTCCCCTCCCCCAGGGCCCTCCGGCTGATGTCAGTCCTCCTGTGGAAGCAAGGAGGGCTGTGGGGTTGTCTTTCCAGTGGGCCACATCTGTTTCTGAAGGCTAAGAGAGACAGCAGGTGGAGGCAGACATGTGAGACTGAAAGAACAAAGGAAGAAAAAAAAAGATAACTTCAAAATAAAAAGATCCCTAAGAAGGGAAGACTATAAAGGAAGCACTGAGGTCTCTTCTTTCCTGCCTTCTCTTTTCTGGAGCTGGCTCTGTGGTCCACACAGGGCACACCCACAGGAATCTGGTGAAGGAGGCCTGCTTCATCCAGTCCCTGGGAGAAATTGCAGCAGCTCGTCAGATAGGGTGGTGGCTGTAATCATGCTATAGTCTGTGATCTGTGGGTTTTATGGAGATGTTTAGGAGATCGGTAATAAGGTTGCTCCAGTAAACAGCCTGGCAGGGCAGTAAAGGATGAAGGCAATCGCGCAAGTTGCATTCCAAGTGGCTTTCTGAAGACGGAGTGACTGCCACTCATAGCCACCTGTGCCAGGGTGCACTTCCTGATCGGAGGGCCTGGAATGCCTTGACTGGCTCAGATTCCTGCCCTGCTGCAGTGGGGAGCAATCCTATTGTGTCCATTCTCACTGGTTTGCTTGTTTTTCATTGAGAAAGCAGGTCTGAGTCCCGCTGCCCAACAGGCAGGGGAGAGTATGCTGGACCAGTCACAATCCAGATGCTGACAAATCCCCCTGCCCACTCCAGAACCCGCTCTGCCTCTGTCCACAGGTAGGGTGAGCCAGCTGCTGTCTTGCCCCAAGTTGGGCTGCTAAGTATTTGACAACAGTGCTGAGCAGCAATCTTCCAAAAACATCAATCATGAGAGTGAGTTGATCATGTCAGGAGGTGAGCCTGGGCCGCTGCGGCCTCTTGTTCTGTCAGTTGTGCGTGACCTTGGGTCTGGGGCCCAGGCCAAGGGAACCAGGCCCGGGGCACCACCTTGCTTTGTTCCTGTTTGAGGCCACTGGAACTCTGAGTACACCGATTTTCCCAGTAAATATATCTGGTTGCCAAGGAAGCCTCATTAGGAACTGTGAGTGTTATCTCAAGCTTTTTCTCACAGAAAAAAACCACAAGATCTTGTCTCTATTCAGGTGCTGCTGCATGTGCAAAGTCCTTTAGGCCCATTCATAGGATATTTGATCCTACAGAAGCCTTATGGGGTCAATCTTCTTTTCCACTCCCATTTTACACAAGAGGACGTGGATATTGGGAAGGTTGTCATGTTCTTAAGGTCACAAGTTGTTAACTCATAAGTCTAGAACTCGAGTGACATGCCCCCAATCCTGTGTCCGTATTCTAAGCATTCTGATGGGAGAGTGTCTGCTTCCAGGACAAAGAGCAGCTCTGCTGGGGGCCACTCAGGCTGCTTGGGCCTGTACCTAACTGTTCCCTGACCTCAGAACAGCACAGCTGATGCGCTGACCTAAGCCTCCCCTTGAGTGGAATCCATTTTGCTTTTTATTATCCTTTTTTTCCTTTTTCTTTGGGGGGGCGGAGGGACAGAGTCTTGCTTTGTCACCAGACTGTAGTGTAGTGACGTGATCTCAGCTCATTGCGACCTCCGCCTCCGGGGTTCAAGCAATTCTCCTGCCTCAGCCTCCCAAGTAGCTGGGACTACAGGCGTGTGCCACCAAGCCCAGCTAATTTTTGTATTTTTAGTAAAAGACGGGGTTTCACCATGTTGGCCAGGACGGTCTCAATCCCTTGACCTCATGATCTGCCTGCCTCGGCCTCCCAAAGTGCTGGGATTATGGGTGTGAGCCACCACGCCTCACCTTTATGATCTTTTCATCCCCAGCCTAGGAGACAAAGATTTAAATGTACTAGTCCTGAGCAGAATGTATGTTCAAGAATCCTACCAATGCTGGTGAATGAGTTTTATTCCACAGCATCTGCCAGGGAACCTTGCTTAAAGTTTACTATGGAAGATGTGCAATTGATTTGAATGCAGATAACAATGAGTAGCTAATTCTCAATAAATGTTTTTAATAACTGGTTGGTATTTATTCAACTTGTTTTTCGACTAGCTATACACAACTAGAATTTATGTGGTGATTACTGTGTGTTAAATGAAAATCAAATGATTATTAAAAACATTTACTGAGGATTAATTCTGCAATAACCACCTACACAGTATCTGTCAAAGTAAATCCTCAACAAATGCATATTTGAGAAGCTTAATTTAAATTGTTTTTACAAAGTAAACTTAAAAAAATACTTTTGAGAACAGTCGGTAGTTGCAAAAGTCAGGATCTAGGGTTTGTTGTTCACTCAGCTAAAAATGACAGCATTCTTGGTCTTTCGTATCTACATATTTGTAAACCACATGCACCAAGAACCAAGAACTGAGCAAAAAACTAGAAATCTTGGTCTGTAGATTAAATTTATATGTAACTTATTGAAGACTAATAGTATCTAAATGCCTGGAAAACATGTAGAGCTTGCACTGGAGTCACCCAGTCTCCAAACAATGACTCATTTACCAACCCCTGAAGAAGAAGGAGGCCAAGAGGTTTCTCGATATTTTCTTGAAATTGTATAACAGAATTTCCCCAGTAATTTTTTAAAATTCGGTATTTTCTTTTTCTAATGTAGTTTAAGCTCATTTCCTCTAGTGAGGCCACAGCGATATGAGAAATAGTAAATTAGTGTTCTTATATCTCTCAATAGAGCCTTTCTTACATAGACGATGATGACGATGATGATGATGATGATGATGATGATGATGATGGCTGTTTAATGAGAATTTTCTGTGAGCCAGGCACGTAATCTCATTTTATCTTCATAAATATCTACTCAGCAGTCTTGTTATTTTTACTGTTTTTCATAGTAAAATAGTCTTTACTGAGAACCCAGGGAAGTCAAGATCTGAAGGCCAGACTGGACTTTCAGAAGCTCTGGCAAAGAGTGAGGAACCATGTTGGAGCAGAGGGCTGGCAGAGAAGAGAAGATGAATGCAGACCAACATCATCCAATGAGGACAGCAATGTGGGAGAAGCAATGGTCCCTCACCACAGTGAACCAATGTGACTCTAAGGTCACACGTTTTGACTAGCACACCTGTGAGGATGTGCCCCCCAAATTTAGGAGGGCATTGGTTTTAGAATCACTGGGAAATCCAGAGATTTCATCTTCAAGAAAGAGCATTTGCTTCCAGCATTGCCTATCAGAGAATACGGTGTCTTAGTGAAATGGTACCTGAGACTGCCTCACGGTCCTGCTATACTATGAATAGTCTGTGTAGTGTTAGACAGTATTACACCTCCCTGGGCCTTGTTCCCTCCTGCAGAAACCTGAGGCAGTGAGAAGGGTGATGCCTAAGCTTCCTTCCTGTGTAACTGTCTGTGGTGTGCTTCAATAGACCAACGGGAAAGAAGTGTGTCTGCTCAAAGCCACAGCCCTGGCACCGCTGGTGACCGGTGGGCAAGTCATTAGAAATCAATAGATCATAAGGTGGGAAGAGGGTCAGTCTAGGAAATGCTAACTTTGCAAAATAAACCTATTTAACAATTACTAGTATACAAGAAATGTTCACCCCAAAAGTTAAGAAAAAAAAAGCACAAAATTATTGGTTATTCATGGACTATCATCCACTTCCCTTTCACCTATCTGATCACCATGCGTATTGGCTTAGAACCTAGAAAGGCTTAAACTACATGCATCCCTCACCCCAACACACACACATACACACATACAGAGTTTCTTATCTACGGTGCTTCTACTGAACGAGGTGATTAACTCCTTGACCTTATGGAACTCTAGTGTGACCTCGGAGAATAGATAGAATCTTGTTATCTTGTAATGAGTTTCATGGCTTATTTCAGTACATTTCAGCCATGTTTCTCTGGTGATTAAGGCAATTATCAGCCCATGCATTTTAGGATTATGAATAGTGGAGCTCTCTCCAGATAATGGAAAGGGCTTGGGAATGTTCAGACCACTTTTTATCCTGTTCAATACTTATTCCCACACTCCCTCCCCGATATGCATAAACAGACACTGCATTCTGTATCTGGACACACCATGGTGCCCTTTCTACCCTTTACTTGGATATGATTATCAAAGTAATGGCTTTTAGGTTTAATTGATGTAAGTAAATCCCCTGCTTACCATTCATTGGTGCCATGCACAGTGTTTTAATTACTATCATTATTGCTTAGGATTTGGGGAAAGGTATCACTTGATCTGAACTTGCCATCTTCCACTACAATGTTATGGCTTGAGCAGCAGTGATTATCCGTACAAACGTGGTTGTTCGAGTGACCAACCTTTCCCCGTGCACCTGCCATCATGCTCGATGAGAGGAACAACACGGGCACAACATCAGGAGACCTCAGGGGGCCTGCTTTTCTCTTGGGCTCATGCTTTGCTCTTTGTCAAGTCCTTACTTTACCTTTGAATTCATGTAACCCTGGGTGGTTTTTGAATTTCTTCTATGTCTTCTTTCTGGATGTGCCACCAAAAGCAGTTCCCGAATATTCCTTAAAAATGCCTCCCAGAGAAATATGCAATATGTGTTAGTTTCTATATCTTCCCACCATTTAATAAGTATAGTGAGGAAACAAGAGTGTGACAATAGCTTACATCCCACCATCCACTCACTAATACTGCCTCTCTTTTTGTAGTATGAATAATTAAGTCATGTTGGTATTACGAAGACGTGGGGTTTGTAAGAATATGTTATCACAAGAAACTAAGTCTGAAGCTGTACTTGTCACAGGATACAATATATGCCTAAAGGAAATTACCTGAAGTAAGAATTAAAATAATCATTTCTAAAGCGCAATGAGATATCATCTCATGCCAGTCAGAATGGCTATTATTAAAATTCAAAAAATAAATACTAGTGAGGTTGGGGAGAAAATGGAACACTTATACACTATTGGTGGGGGTGTAAATTAGTTCAAACATTGTGAAAAGCAGTGTGGCAATTCCTCAGAGAGCTGAAAACAAAACTACCATTTGACCCAGCAATCCCACTACTGGGTATATATATACCCAGAGGAATAGAAATCATCCCATCATAAACACATGTGCACACGCAGCCGGGCACAGTGGCTCACACCTGTAATCCCAGCACTTCAGGAGGCCGAGGCGGGCAGATCACCTGAGGTTGGGAGTTCAAGACCAGCCTGACCAACATGGAGAAACCCTGTCTCTACTAAAAACACAAAATGAGCCGGGCATGGTGGTGCATCCCTGTAATCCCAGCCACTCAGGAGACTGAGGAAGGAGAATCGCTTGAACCCGGGAGGCGGAGGTTGTGGTGAGCCAAGATCACGCCATTGCACCCCAGCCTGGGCAACAAGAGCAAAACTCCATCTCAAAAAAAAAGACATATTCACATGCGTGTTCATTCCAGCACCACTCACAATAGCAAAGACATGGAATCAATGGTAGACTGGATAAAGAAAACGTGGTACATACACACAACGGAATACTATGCAGCCATAAAAAAGAACAAAATCACATCCTTTGCGGCAACGTGGTTGGAACTGGAGGCCATCATCCTTAGCAAACTAATGCAGGAACAGACAATCAAACACCAATTTTCTCACTGATAAGTGGGAGCTAAGTGATGAGAACACATGGACACAAAGAAGGGAACCACAGACACTGGGGCCTATCAGGAGGTGGAGGGTGAGAGGAGAAAGAGGAGCAGAAGAAAATTAACTATTGGGTGCTAGGCTTTGTCACCTAGGTGACAAAATAATCTGTCCAACAAACCCCCACGGCACGAGTTTACCTATATTACAAACTGGCGCATGTGCCCCTGAACCCAAAATAAAAGTTAACAAAAAGACTATCCTTTCTGGATAGTTAAAGAAAACGGATCTATAAAGTACACATACATTAACTTTTTCTTCTGTCTTGGGTCCCTGAAAGATCTTGGGGCAACAATATTTTGACCCAGCATGGTAGAATATAAAATCACATATGAATTTATACCCCAGTTCCATCATTTACAAATCATATAATTTTGGAAAAATTGCTTAACTCTGCTAAGGCTTAATTCTCTCATTTATTTTTTATTTTTTAGCTTCTTTTAAAAAATATTTTATTTTATTATTAGTATTAGTATTATTATACTTTAAGTTCTAGGGTACATGTGCATAACGTGCAGGTTTGTTACATATGTATACTTGTCCCATCATCTCGTCAGCACCCATCAACTCATCCATTCTCTCATTTATTAAATGGACCTGATTTATAGAATTCATAACGTTGGCAAGAATCAAATGAGGTAAAATATAAAAAATACGTGGCAGGCTGTGAAGCTCATTGTATGTCAGATTGCACAGCCCCAAGTTTTCCTCATCACTGGCCCTTCTTCAGGGTACCCTTCCTTGCTAAGGGGCTCCCCAGATGACCTCCTTCCACAATATTTTACAGAGTAGCCCACAGACAGTGTGGGGCTGCCCATTGTGAAGCCGTCCTCAAAGGTTAGAGATGCACTGGTCCATGCCCAGCACTCTTTAATCACCTATTGATGTCCATCCATGCAGTTACAAAAATGCTTGATGGTGGGACTTTCAAGTCTGAAGTAAGCCTTGAATTTCTTTCTTTGCTCAGGGCTCGTATTTTCCCTGCATCAAATGCTTCCGAGTCTCCAGGACTTGCCTTGCTATTTCTGGACCCCTCTCCGCGATCCTCTTGACCTTTAGTTAAGGAAAGTAGGTGGGGGATATAATCCCACTGATAAAACATGTGGGATTTAAGGTGAGTTAACCCCGAGTTATCAGGTGGTACAGCTAGGGTACGAAGAGGAAACTTTTCACACACAGCCGAAGGCCTGGGAGCCCTGCAAGGCAGTGCATTATTTTAATCTCCCCTTTTGCGTGTTCTGTCCACATTTAATTCTGGACCTAGAGCTTTACATGCTCTTTAGCAAGCACTTTGTAGTGTGAATGTGACCCAGAAATAGTGAGCATGTCCTTGTATGTCTTCTATAATATAAAAATCAATACTGAAAACCAGAAAATATGTCTCACTGGGAATAGTAGGTTAAAATTGGAACAAAACTCCAAATGTTGATAAAGCTGAGATTGAAACCCCCTTTAGAGTTCATTTTTTTCTCAGTTCCCCACTATACATTTCTGTTGGAGGTATCTGATGGTTATTACATCTCCCTAGAAGTTCCTGGCTAAATCACAGGGATTTGAGAAAAAATGATTCCAAGTGTGAGACAATACACAAAAAATTTTAGTACCACTTATGCTAAAATGTCCTCTAAAAAGGTAGAGCACAATAAAAAATCTGGAACTTCATCTAAAATCTGCATATAAATAGACCATGGCACTGAATATTCTAAAGAAATAATTGACTTGCAGAAACAGAAGCTTGTGGGATCTCCTTTTCAAATTGATACTAGTAGAAGAGAAAATAAATGGGTTAAGGCCTGGGGAAGAAAGTTGGACTTGTAGCAATTTTTTTTCTTTGTGAGTTTTGAAGAAAGGATCTACTTTCTTCTTTATATGCATCAAAAATAGAAATAGAGAAAAGGGCCAGGTAGTAGATCTTTAGGCTAGCGGGCCCTGTATTCTCTGATTCAACTATTCAGCTCTGCTGTTGTCTCATGACAGCAACCACAGACCATATGAAAAAGAATGAGTGTGGCTGTGTTTTTATGACATTTTATTTATAAAAAGAAGCAATGGGTCAGATCGAGCCCATGGGCACAGTTTGCTGACCCTGTCTTAGATGATCAATTGCATATTTGCCTTTGAAGCCTGCCCATGAAATGGGCTTATCCTCTTATCAATATCGGTGCTAACTATGCACATACATGTGGTTTCTAAACCTTTCACACCTGTGCTCAGTATCAACATGTCTGTAGCTAAGGTTGCTATTAGGTTTCATACTTCAGTTTCACGGTTAGAATCTAAGCCTTGGTATCTCACTTTGCAAAGGCTGAACATCATAAACGTTTCTGATGGCATGGAGCGATGTTAAGGTCTTGATTCAACCCCAACATTAGCTGTGCATCCATTCCATATGCTCCATATAACCCCGTGTCCACAGACCTATCCAAGATCCCATTGAAAGAAGTATGAAAGACAGAACATTTGATAATCCCAAGGAGAACTTCCGATCAAATGGAGAAGACAAAAAACATATATACACACATCTTTTAAAAGATACAGTGTACTAATGAGTAAAAAAATGGACATAAATGCAGAAGAACTAGAAGAATGCCAAAGTACATATTTAGATGAAGGCTTCATAGAAGAGGTGAATTTTTAAAACTAGTATCTGTGAAAGAGTAAGATTTCACTTGAGGGGAAGGAATAGATTTCCTGTGGTTTGGTTAATACCCAGAACTCCTTTCCCTATTTAGCATATAGGTTTGAAGGTGATGGATGAGATTGAAAGGCAATGCCCTTTCACTCCTTTCCCCAGCCTGTCTGCTGCCCCTGCTCTCTCTTCAGCCACTGGTTTCAGACTCAGGAGAACTGAGCTCATTGCAGAAAGGCTGGGAAGAGCAAAGCCACGGCGAGGAGAAAGGAGACCCCTCTCACAGGGAAGGCCTCACAAAGCAGCAGCCTCTTACGGTTTTCAAGTGCAGGGCCTTGTCATTAAAACTAAATCCTGCTACCTTCTTATCATCTCAGGGTGGTTACTTTACTTCTCTATGCCTCCATTTTCCTAACTATAAAATGGTTAATAATATTATTGACCTCATGTGATTATTGTGAGGTATACTTACTATAAATAATGCACTTAAAATAGGGCCTAGAGTCTGGTCAGGGCTCAATCTGTGGTACATTTTTATGTGGACACAGGGTACAGAGACCCCCAAACCTGGACCCAGGGAAGCTTGACAGAGCACACGCTTGGCAATGCTGTAAGCCCACCTGCTGTCCAAGAAGCACTTGGTGGAGTTTGGTAGCAAGTATGACACAATGAGATAAACAAAGAGGTTCTAGTTCCCCTTATAAAACACCTGAACATACATGGGCTCATTGCTGGCATCCTAAATTCTTTTTTTTAGGGGGAAAAAACCTAATTTCCCTTCTTACCCAAATTGGCCAAAGAAAAAAAAAAGTCTCTTTCAATCTTCTTAAGAAAAATCCATGATGTTGATAAAATATTTAGGGAAGGAAATTGAGAAATTCTATAACCTAAGCCCCTTATCATAAGTATGTTTCTAAGAGTTATACACCGTGATGAAGAAAATCCACATACGAAAGGATTTCTCAATTCCTGCTGGTATCCTGCATTGTTATCTCATATGGTATTTAGAAAATAAATTTCTGGGGCGAGTAATGAATTTGGGCAGTCCCTTAGCAAGAGCAGACTAAGCAGCAGAACTCCCCCTTTGTTGGTACTGTTTGCTGGCCATGAGACTGGACTGATGGGACTATCTGGCTAATAATCAAAAGAACAGAATGGGAAACACCCTGGGGCAGCGCCGGTCGCAGGTCCTAGGATGCAGCTTGTCAAGATACCACCACGGCCACTGGAACCAGAAGTTCAGGTATAATCACATCTATTCGTGTATTCCACATGAGCAGGTAAACAGATAGTCTCATGGGTCCCTCTGAGCATCTTCAACCTCCCTTGTCTCTTTGCCCCTCCCCAAAGATAGTATCACTCTCAGCTAGGAGGCCGAGAGGAGGGAAAGCTGAAGATGAAGGGAAGGAACCTCTCAGGGAGGCTGCATGCAACCTCCTGCACATTTAGCCAAAGCCACACCACCAGAGTTCCAGCTCCACTGCCTCTGAATCCATTCCCCTGACACCACTCTATATTCTCCTGGGAGATTCTGCAGAAGTCGTCTTATAATGAATGATGACCAAAGAAGTTCAGAATGTCTGTGCATACATGATTATGCCCATACTGCCAAAATCCAAACCAGAACCCATGTTGGGCAGTGTGTACCCTCAGGACACACCTCTGGTCTCATGTCTGCAGACCTCAGTCTTCTTTTACAACTCTCTTGCATTACTGAGTTTGTCCAAGTGGCAGCCTGGCCCTGTATTCTGTGACCCACAGATCTGCAGGTTCGGTAATGGCAGCACATGTTTCCACACTGTGTTACTGTAGCTCCAGCAACCAGACAGCACATAGTAGGAAGTCAATGTGTATTTTTTAAATGGTTGAATAGATGACAGACAGGGTGGTTCAGTAGGACCAGGGGTCCTGCACTTCCCTCTAGAAGATTAGGTTCACTGCAATCTCAGGATAAATGTATGCATAAGCTTCTGTGCGACACAATAGAGAGAGGGCAGGGTGTGGGGGGACGGGGGAGGAGATCCCCTAGGGACTACTGGTCCAGGGCAAACGACAATAGTTGGCCAGCTCTTGAGGAAGGGGCCTGAATGCCACTAACAGCCTTCATCCCCTGGGTCTTCTACTGACATGACGAGTACACAGCGCTCATACTGGGCTGCTCCATGCACACCCGGGTACACCATGTGCTGGAACCATCAGCAGGTTTCCCACAGCCCCCCTGGGTCACGACTGGCATGGCCAGAACAAAGCAGGCATACGGAAAGTGCCATATCAGCAGGAATCTCCTGTTGATAGAATCATCCCTTAATTCACTCTGAGCTGTGCCATTTAATTACCTTGATCCATGCTTTGTTTTGCTAAAGTGAATGTCACAAATTGAGTGTTACTTGCTGAAAATAACGACAGGGGCTTGGATGCTTCTGTGCTAGGAATTGAAATATGATCTCTCTTTTCCCCTCAACCATTTTCTTATTCCCCCTTCTTGAGTTTTTTTTTTTTTTCCATTCTTTTTTGTTTCTTTTAAGTGTAGAATGTAAAATATTAATTCTGAGCAGAAGTAAAATTAAGCCCTCTGGAAACGATTCTGGGAAACGGAGCCATAGCCTGACTTAATTAAGAAGCGATTATGCTGAAGAGCCTATATTAAGGCTTCATGTTTTGGGCACAGAGAGAATTGCTTTTAGAGGAGTCAAGTCAGGTAGCAGAGGGGGACTGAGGAGAAGACAGGACGGTAATTGGATAGATGAGAAAAAAAGCAATGTTTGTTGTAGTAATGCAAAAAAAAATAGTGGGTGAAATTTAAATTGGTTTAGAGATTCCTCTACTCCATCTCTCAGAAAGGCCAAGATGAGGACATGGGTGATGTCAACATGTCCTCCAAACTTTTTGGATGACCCCAGGTTGGGCCAGCTCCATGTCTGTTCCTTCCCCTATAGCTCTGGTGTCTGGACAGGCATCAGGGAATGGGCCATGTCTGTAGTAAAACTCCAGGGAACGTGGTTAGCCCCCTGCTGCTCTAAGGATGGCAACAACTAATTAGCCCCACAAATTTACGGGCTCCAGGGATGTGAGCAGATGGGTATTTAACTTAACAGCAGATCCAATTTGTCCTCCATTAATTCCAGAGTGATACCTGAGTTTATTGGAGTTGTATATTGTTTCATCTGTTTCAAAGTCAGTTCTCCCACTTCCCCAAATTGTTATTCTTTTGATAAGCAACTATCTGAATCTCTCTCCAGTTTCCAGAATGAAATACTGACTCAACTTCACAGTGCCTTGACTCTCTAATGTGTGGAGGACGCCTGGCAGTCAGGTTCCTGGTGGGCTTCACAAGCTAGAGCTTGCTTCCCACACCTTCACGTCTGTGAGGCTCCATGTTGTCTGCTTAGCACTGTTTATCCAGCCTGACCAACTGCTTCAAGGGGCTGCCATGTGTCAGGAAATGGCCCTTCTAAACATGACCAGAATTTCAGCGGGTATCTCCTTTTGTTCTCCACTTCACTCAAGAGTCATTTTAAAGACTGGATGTCTTAAAATCTAAAATATTGGGGCCGGGCGCAGTGGCTCACGCCTGTAATCCCAGGACTTTGGGAGGCCAAGGCAGGCAGATCATGAGGTCAGGAGATTGAGACCATCCTGGCCAACATGGTGAAACCCTATCTCTACTAAAAATACAAAAATTAACTAGGTGTGGTGGCGTGTGCCTGTAGTCCCGGATACTCTGGAGGCTGAGGGAGTAGAATCGTTTGAACCCAGGAGGTGGAGGTTGCAGTGAGCTGAGATCATACTATTGCATTCCAGCCTGGCAACAGAGGGAGATTCCATCAAAAAAAAAAAAAAAATCTAGAATATTGGAACTTTAAAGAAACTCAGTTATCCACTGAATTAATTTGCAAGTAGTGCACCTTTGTGGCCACTACCAATTCTCCAGTCTTTTCCTCTCAAAGAAAAGAGGTTGGCAAACCATAGCTTCCCCCCTTGGAAATGGCAGGCAGGCTGACAGTTCAAAACCCCCGATGGGTATCAGTGAATGACCTTCAGACTTTCTCTTCATTTGGCCTCACCAGACCAGGGATCCACAGAGGCCTCAGACAGGCTTCACAGAGGCAGGTCTCAGCTCAACCACCTAAGATCTGCTGCAATTAGAGATGCTCCCCTTCAGTCTGGTTTATTTTAAAGTATTCCAATGTGAAACAGATTTTGAAAACCACCAATGTAGTCTAATGCCCCTCTTTTTATCAATGAAAAAAAAAATGAAAACTAAGACTGAGTAACATTAGTGGCTTTCTAAGATCACAGCAGTAGAATATCAAGTAAAAGTCTCACTTCTCATTCAAAGTCATACTATCATTTCACAGAACTCCTCAGTCTAGTGAATAAGGAAAACATAATCGTTATCATTATCATATTGACCTGAGTAGAGAATGCAAGTCTGGCCAGAGGAATTAGGAAGCAGTGTCAGTGTAGACAGCCATTAATTGTCCTCAAGTAGCAAATGAGCACAGAGAGCCTGCTCCTACGAATGTGTGGTTGCTTGTGTAGACCAATTTCAGGTCTCTTGAGCAAGGTCATCCCTGTGATTCCTTTGTGTTGGTACTGACAGCAAATACGGAGTGCTGATACTCAGGTCCGGAAAATGCGAGTAACTTGCTTAATTCTATAGCCTAGTGAGCAAAGAAAAGGCAGAGATCAGTTGCCTTCAGTTATTGATGAGGAGACACCATGTACCACATACAGTCATTCTTATCCCAAATTACCTAGGAAGATTTTAAACAATTCTCATGTTTTGTTTAAAGATTTTAAACAACTCGAATTGCCTCCTTGAGGTTCTGCTTTAGTAGTTTTAGAGTGGGTGGGACAAGGACAACTGCAGGTTTTTTTAAACCCTTCAAGGGTAATTTCCATATGCAGAAGGGTGAGGTGACTGGCTTAGTAGGCGCAGCACTTTAATTGAAATCACCTGTGGAGTGAGCCATCCTGCAGGTGTGGCCTCTGGACTTGAAGTCTCACATTTCACTAAGAAAGTGACACAAGATCTTTCTCTAAGCAGTAGGGTAGAGCCAGCCTCATTAGCAAGACAAAAGATGGCAAATTAGGTCAATCTCATGGTTCAGGCAACACCAAAATATGGCTGATGAGAGCCTGCAGGAAGCCTCTAATGGGAGTAGTGAGTCCTCCCTGGACTTTACTTTCCACGGGTAAGAATGAAGAAAGGCTGTATCTTCCTTTGTGAATGGTCTTTTTTAGGATATTTGCATCTACACCTTGACTGAACCCATTTTTGCTTTTAGTCTTTGTCTTATTGTCACAATAACAGGTTGCACGTGTTTATCCTTCCAGCATCAGGAGGTACCGCTTCCTTCGGTTTGGTCTCATCCTTCCAGCATCAGGAGGTACCGCTTCCTTCGGTTTGGTCTCATCCTTTGCTCAGGGTTAAGTCCCAGCTGCAAGGAGGTGACAAAACCAGCACGAGATCACAGAAGAAAGAAAACAAAAAAGACCTTCTCAGAACTGGAGCTTCTCTGCCACCATCCTCTTCCGGGATGGACTCTCCGATGTCTCCCTAGCTCAACAGAACCAGAAGAGAAATTGGGCCACTCTTTTTTTTTTTTTTTTGACACGGATTTTCTGTCATCCGGGTTGGAGTGCAATGGCGCCATCTTGGCTCACTGCAACCTCCACCTCCTGGGTTCAAGGGATTCTCCTGACTCAGCCTCCCGAGTAGCTGGGACTACAGGCGCCCGCCACCACACCCGGCTTATTTTTGTATTTTTAGTAAAGACAGGGTTTCACCATATTGGCCAAGCTGGTCTCGAACTCCTGACCTTGTGGTCTGCCTGCCTCGGCCTCCCAAAGTGCTGGGATTACAGGCATGAGTCACCGCGCCCAGCCAGGGCAACTCACTTTTTCAAAAGTTACCAGCCTCTCCCAACACAGGGCCCGAGAGGTCTTTGTGTGGTGGGGCAGGGGCAACAGTTGTGCTTCAGAAAGAGATTCTTCTACCCCTTAGTTAAACAGAAAATAGCTAGGTCTTGCAGTTCCCAACTATGCAGAACTATATCTGACCTACAAGGTAGGATGTCTGTGGTGTGATATCAAAGAGTGCACGTGTAATTTTTTTAGTTTTCTAAGATTTCTTTATTGAAAGTGGCATTTCCATTTCAACTATCAAATTCTTATCTGAGAAATTGCCATTTTCCCTGGAAAATAAATGCTATCAGCAAAGAGAAGAAGGCCCAGTCAGCAACTTCTTAGTAAATCCCCAAACCAAAAGAAAAAAAAAACATACAAAAGACCCAAAGTAGTAGTATCACTTTCCATTCCTAATGGTATGTCCACAATTATTTCTACGCTAAAAGACATCTTAACATTCTAGAATACACCCTGCTGTGACTACCACTGTCTTATTTGTTACAAAAGCAATATGAGATAGTTGTACCAATGTGAGCTCACGTGGCCAGGTTTGAAATCTCAGCTTTGACACTCAACAGCTGTGTGACTTCAGGCACGTTACTTGACCTCTCTGTGTCTCAGTATTCTCATATATCAAATTAGCATAATAGTAGTAGCTGGCCAATGAAGGTGCTGTGAAGATTGAATTAGTTTAGTTTTACACAGTTTTTCAGAAGAATACCTGTAAACACTTAATGAGTCTAAGCTATTATTGTTATTATTCTAAATTTAAACTTATTTTTTTCATATGATGGACAGGAAGAATTATACTGTTTCTATTTTATAAATTAAAACAAACAAACAAAAAACCTGAGACCAAACATATTGTTCAAGATTTCCTGGCTATTTAATGGCAAAGTCTGGAACTAAAATCCAGGTTTTCAGAATGCTATCATTATCCTTAGAAGGGGGTAGAAATGGGATGTCATAACAGGTATGATTTGAAGCCAGCCCATTTCCTTTTATCAGAGCAATTCCAGAAAAAAGTCTTCTTTATCTGATTTACTTATTAGGCATCTTTCTTTCTGTCTGTCTTTCCTTTTCTTTTTTTGAGACAGAGTCTCGCCCTGTCACCCAGGCTAGAATGCAATGGCGTCATCTCAGCTCACTGCAACCTCCGCCTCCTGGGTTCAAGTGATTCTGCTCCCTCAGCCTCCCCAGTAGCTGGGATTACAGGCACCCGCCATCATGCCAGGCTAATTTTTGTATTTTTGCAGGGACGGGGTTTCGGCATGTTGGCCAGGCTGGTCTTGAACTCCTGACCTCAGGTGATCTGCCCTTCTCGGCCTCCCAAAGTGCTGGGATTACCGACATGAGCCACCACACCCTGTCTTTTTGTTAGCATGTTTTCAAATTAAGTTTTTTAAACTAAAATTTTAAAAACTGTCTATAGACTGCCCTCTCTTATATGAAAATAATGTTCCTAACCTTATCAACAAGGTCCATTTTTCCTGTGATTGGTAACACTGTGAATTGATACATCTATGCTCTTCATCCCAGAAAAGGTTTTACTGCGTAAGAACTGGGATTTGTCAAACTAAAGGAGCTCCTAAAATAACTGTGGTCACATCATTAAGGCTTGTGTTACGCTTGGTGTAGCCATGTGACCGAGTTAAATATGGCTACTGAGGACATGGGGCTATTGAGGATATTTTGCTTTGTTAGTCATCAGTCCACAGAGAAACTGATCTATAGGAAGAGACTAGAATCAGAGGCTGCGAAGCAAATAGAAAATTCTACCATTGTTGAGAGCACTTTTATCCCAAGAACTTTAATCAAAGTCTAATCCTTGTCACATCTCTGCGAGATGCCTTCTCTTGTGCATCACCAGGTTGATGAGCCAGCTTGGCTTTCAATGATCAAATTTCATGAAAATATCTACTTAAGAATGGTGGGGTTTTGTTCTTTTGGCTTGGGCACAGGAACTGGAAAGAAGGTCGGTGGTGAGGAAGGGGAGCAGAGATGAGAAGGTAACTACTACCCTCAATAATGGTATGAGGAGGTCAGATATATAGCTGCCACTTATCAGCTTTGGGGGTAGTCCAGGCTTTACCCACAAGCAGAAGAGACAGGATTATTACAGGTAGAGAGCAGCTGGCCTGTTAAAAGTAGAGTGCATCTAGGCAGTATGACCTAGACAGTGGACCATCTGGAAAAGACCTACGAATACAGGTGGGTGGGCCTTGAACCCAGTTTGAGAACCAGGCAGGGAGATATGATGCAGTTGTGTGCAGAGCGCCCCTTGTCTTCCAAGGAGGAGACGAGCTCAGGGGCCACATTCGCCATAGCCAGAGGAGGATGGACGTCCTGGCTGTGCATCGCAGACCTCACTGGACTTATTTTTGGAAGGGAAGTGAGCATAACACTGTTGGAGCTGATCAGGAAATGGAGTAGACAGCTTGTGTACCCGCGCTGGCATCTGCTGACTTGGCCGAAGAAGCGTATGTTTCATTCAGAGGATAAGAGGGAAACGGGATTTTCTCTGGACACAGAAAAAGCCAGCCAGTGTTAAGGGCAATCTGGGTTCTTCCTCATCTCGAAGATGACAATCAATCTAGCCATTCTTGAGCAGAAGCCACCAGAAAAAAGCAACACTAAAGAGGCTGACAACAAGCAGAGAGGGGTTAAAGAGACAGCTAACATGGTTAGAGCCCACGGCGTTCGCCGTCTCAATAAAGCTTTTTCCTTCCACTGAAAGGTGTTATAATCTCCACTTACGTGGGCATGTGGACTCACAGACATACAGTCACTTGCTCAAGGTTTCATAGCCCGTTAGAGGCAGAGTCATGAGGAGTCCAGATCTGTTTCATTCTGAAGCCCATTCTCCATGTGCTTCCATGTGCTCTGGAGCAGCGCACAAACAGTGCGGCCACTGTGGCTACAGCGGTGACTACAAGCACACATTTAAAAAGAACTTCACAGATGCCAGGCAGTCTGCATTGTTTTATGTAACAATGCAGTACACTGGAATTCTGTTGGCCCTCCGTGTCCACAGGTTCCAAATCCAGGATTCGACCAACTATGGATGGAAAGCAAGGTATTTTCAGGATGCCATGCCTGTGGATAAGGAGAGTTAATTTTGTTTCTGAGGATTCCACAGGGAGGACGGCTGGGCCTGAGTAGCCTTGAATTTTGGTATTTGTGGGGGTCCTGGAACCAATCTGCTGCAGACACCAAGGGACAGCTATATATAAAGCTGTTACTTCAGTTGTACAGATGAAAAAAAAATGTAGCCTTAGAGAGGATAACCTTGAGCCAGAGTTGGTTGGCACTCTAGTTTTTCTGCATCCGGGACTGGAGTCTTCAGTCCTCTGTGGTGGGGCTCCATGTCTCCTTCTGATTCTCCTATTCAACTATTGCCCATAGGAATGCAGAAATGGAGCAGGATAGGGACTTAAATACAGCCACTTGTCACTTAACCCCAGAATACATTCTAAGAAATGCAGCCTTAGGCATTCTCCCCATTGTATGAACATCATAGAGCACTTACACAAACCTCGATGGTAGACCGTGGAGCCCACTGGTCCTAAGTCAGACCTGTGCAGCATGTGACGGTACTAAATATTATAGATAATTGTAACACAATGGCAAATATTCATGTATCTAAATATAACAAAACAGAGGAATGGTACAGTAAAAATATGGTATAAAAGAAAAACTAGTTCCCCTGTATAGGGCACTTATTATGAATGGAGTTTGCAGGACTGGAAGTTCCTCTGGGTGAGTCAGTGAGAAGAGGTGAGGGAATATGAAGGCCTAGGACATTACTGTACACTATTGTAGACTTTATAAACACCGTACACTTAGGATACACTAAATTAAAAGTATTCAGTACAAATTAACTTTAGCTCAACTTGTTATTATAACTTTTTTACTTCACAAGCTTTTTTATTTTTTAAACTTTTAAACTCTTTTATAGTAATATTAGTACTTAGTACACTTATCATACAGTTGTACAAAAACATCTTCTTTCTTTATATCCTTATTCTATGTTTTTTTTCTATTTATAAATTTTCTTTGTGTTTTACTTTTAAAACTGTTTTGTTAAAAACTAAGACACAAACACACACATTAGCTGAGACATATATGGGGTCAGGATCATCAGTATCACTGTCTGCCTCCTCCACTGTCTGTCTCATCCCACTGGAAGGTTTTCAGGGGCACTAACACGCAGGAGACGTCATCTCCTGTGATAGCAATGTCTTCTTCTGGAATCCCTCCTGAAGGACCTGCCTGAGGCTCTTCCTGATAAGGTGTCACTCTTTTAAAAAGTCTAATTTTCACCTAGAGGTAGCAGTCAGTCTCTAGGGAGAAATGTTTACACCAGCATCGGGACAAACACGTAAGTAACGCATTGCAGTACGACATGATGATGGCTACAACAGCACTAGGCAATAGCAAGTTTTCAGTTCTTTTATAATCCTAGGAAATCACCGTGGAATATGGGGCTTGTTGTTGACCAGAAGGTCATTATTCGTTGCATGACTAAATCTAGCAAGAAT
Source organism: Trachypithecus francoisi (assembly GCF_009764315.1). Classification (NCBI taxonomy): domain Eukaryota; kingdom Metazoa; phylum Chordata; class Mammalia; order Primates; family Cercopithecidae; genus Trachypithecus; species Trachypithecus francoisi. The sequence goes on along the minus strand of NW_022681473.1, from coordinate 119,519,654 downwards.
ATGCATATGTGAATGATATCAAAATGAATATGCAGCTTCTGTGTATACACATATCATATCCAAATCTAACTCCTCCAGTGCATTGAATATCAATTATATACAAAGTACTATTCATGTAAATATATTATTTGTAATAGTTACAAGTATAAAAAACAGAAAATTAGATTATATTACTAAACCCATTTTACAAAGATAGAAACTGAGGCTCAGAAGCAAAATAGCAACAACAAAAATATTGCTAAAGTCACAAAGTTCACAAAGACTGGAGCAAGAATTCAAACTAAAGGCTGTTTGATTAAAGAGGCTCACTCTTTTTTTTTCTAGTGGGTTGTCCTTGTATAAAATGATCCTAAAGTGACTTCAAAGAGAAGTGATAAGACCTCTCCAGCATAAAAGTTTGGGAAGCACATTACAACATAAGTCTGCAAGTGTTCAGTATCGACATACTTTGGTCAGTGCATTCGCATCATAGAGAAGCTAGTTTAGGCTTAGAAGAAAAACTAGAGCTTTATTTTCATTACTGTATCATGCAGAGAGAGAGAGTCGCTTTGAGAAAGCACTTTTTTTTTTTTCAGGGGGCTTGAAATTTCCTCTGAGCAGCTCTTTCAAGAAGAGTTATTAGAATTTATTTTCAATTATACACCAGAATAAGCTGTCTGCAGTATAGTTAACTTTCAATTTCAGCCAATTTTCGACGCATTCAATCATAGATGCCTCCGTGATTAAGAATCTATGTTGCAAAACAATTCCCACTTTGCAACAATGCAATCAAACAGATCTACAACTCATAACATATTATCCAATGCTTTTTCAGCTCACTGGTGAAGTGAAATAGAATTTACCAACCACTCCTGTTTACCCAGTATGCTCCAAGCTCATTTGCAAACAGATCTGCAACTCAAAACAGCTCACAAGGGGGTTTTGGTTCAACATAGCCTTGAAGAGATAGAGTTGGGCTGCTTTGGATATTCATGATTTGGGGCCGTCTCATTTTCTCTCTCTGCCCTAATATGCATTGTCTGAGCGTAATATACCATGAGAAACAGAACCCCTCCCTATAAAATTTGATTCAGAAATCGCTCTCCGTGGTAGGAGTTCTGATTCATTAAGAAGACCAAAATAGGTTTTATGTCCAGCTGTTTGCTGTTCTAAATTGTATGGCTGTGTGTGTGTGTGTGTGTGTGTGTGTGAGAGAGAGAGAGAGAGAGAGAGACAGAGACAGAACCCTGATTCCAACAGTGAAAAGGATATGCAGCAAACTTAAACTCCTCTGAAGACTAGAAGACAGAACAACCTTCAAAACTTTATAGAAAACTCTTAAGTTTCAGAGATTGGAGACTGAATCAAGCCATAATAATTAATTTTTTAGAGCCTCACTTTCAATTCAATACATAAGACATTAAGTTCTATTTGGAGTCAATGGGACAGGAGGGATTGGTAAAATAAGTGAAAAAGAAAGGAAAAATCATCGAAAGAGGTTTGGTTTTCTGCTGCCTGATGTGGTCTTCAGTGTTCTGAAATGAAATGGGGAAATACTCCCCAGTTCATGCCAGATTTGGGGGAGTCAGCATTTAACAACAACAACAACAACAACAAAAATATAAATTGGAACCGAATCGTTAAGACATGCTTCAAACCCACTCAGCTGATATCTCCCCCGTTTTGGAACCTCAGGCTTTGGCAAAGTGGATTAGAATGGCAAACACCTGCATCTCTGAGTAGCTTTTGGATGCAACAGGAAGAGATCATCTGAACAAATAGATGGTCTGAAAAAAGCTGCCCAAGCATGACCAGTAGTCATGTAGTGCTATGGCAGCTCGACAAACATATTACAGAAAAGGGGGGAAAAGAACAAATAAGAAATAAAAATGAAACTCTGCTTTCAAATGTCAAAGGAAGAACCCTGTTTGGAAGAAAATCTAAGGTGAAAATGGTCTAAGACCATTTCCCATGAGAGCTTTGTCCTGTACAATTACGTAACAAAAAACATGGACGTGAATATAAAACAAGACTTAAAGAAAAGTTATAAACCTTCAGACTGAGATGAAGGAGTGAGACTGTGAATCCAAGACCAAAATGAGGACCATTTTAGAACTAATAAATTGGAAGCCAGTAATAAAGAGGGGGCACAAGGGACAATTCAAACACTGGCATAAAGGAGAGAGTTGAGATATTGTTAGTCAGTGCTGAGAAAAACAGCACAACGTGACTCAAGCAATTAGGGAGAAGATAATTAATATGGAGCAAATCCAACTTAGAAAAATGCTATCCCTGACACAAAGAGCTTCAGCACCAAATAAATACAGTGAAAAAGTATTCAAGTACATAATACAGAAGAATAACCTTGAAATTAAGAAATAACAACATCTGCAGATCAAAAAAGTACTCAATATTCCTCGAAAAATTGTTTCAGACTAATGGGTGCTGAAACATATGCTTGCTAAGTACTCTAGCATTGAGGATAAAGTAAAAAATATCTAGCATCTAGGGAAAAAATAAAGAGAAGTCCCAGAAATAAATAAAATAATATAAATAAAAGATAATCTCAGACTTCTCTGAGGTAATATTCAATGCTAGATGATATTAGAACAGTGTTTGCCAGAATTTGAAAGAAATACAATGTCATCCCAAAACATTATGGCAGCCAAGTTGCCTGAAAGACACAGGGCAGACATTCTGAAACATACAAGAATGCATGGACCAATCACAGTGGAGGAAAAGGAGGCAACAGACTCCTTTGATTGTAAAATTTTAATGCATTAACATTTAAAATTAGGACCAAACAACTATGGAAATTGTAGAAATGAAAGCGAATGACAATGGAAAAATAATGACATAATTAATGGGAACGTGGGAGGAAGTATTACAGTGCTTATTTCCACATCTTTTTTGTTGTGAGTCAATTGCTACTGTCTGTATTGAAAACGTAGTTTTTAAAATATTTCAATCTCTTAGTGGCTTTCATTTCTTTATGAACATAAGACAGGACTTTTATTCTGTCTTACATTAATAAAGAGAGCAGGATACATTATTATTTAAAACTCTACCTTGGTTTGAGAATTTCTAGCAATATTATGGACAGGAAACAGAACCTAAAATTGACAAGTTAGGTTGATTGAAAATTGTTTTAGTTCAGGTGCTTTCTGTGATTTGCGTGGTTTTCTCTGCCTGAGATACATACGCACGCTGCAGTTACTGAACACGTAGTAAGCTAAGCGCTTTTCATACAGACAGAAACTCTTCACAACAACACCTCACAATAGGCACTACTGTCATTTAATGGGTGCAGATCTGAGAGCCAGGGAGAGTAACCAAATTGTCAGTAGGTGCTGGAGCCTGCTGAATTCCGTCTATTTCTGAATCCATGCCTGAGCGCCTAACTGCTATGTCATGCTTCCTCAATTATTTGATTTCACTGTGACCAACAGAGCAGAGTTCACTGGATGGTAATGAAAAGCTGGCTGGCCATTGTGGGACATACGAGACAATAATAATTGAGAAAAGCTTTGCTTTTTGAAAACACAGTTTTAGTGTTTTTATCCAAGAATAATATCACAAAGATACCATTCAAAATTAAGTTTTCATAGGGAAAAAGTTCTAAATCCCTAAAAACCCTGGTTAAAATTTCATGTAGTATGCCAAAGATAAGGAGAGAAAACTATTCAATAAAAGACTCAAGCTGCAATACAGATAACTAATTAACCTCCAAGAGATCCCAGTGCAGGCGGTGATAATCATGATCTGACCCGGGAGAGAGATAGCAAAAAGGAAATCCAAGTTTCTAAAAAAGCCTATCGGATCTTGATTTGATCTTCTATAAAGAGTCTTCAACTTTTGACTTATCCTCTGACTGTAGATCACATTTCCATTACTGGGCTGTACGGACTGTGCATAGTGGATGAATGCAGAGGAATGAGGAAATAATTTGTGGGACCGATCACCAGTATTGGTAAACTCTTATCATGCCAAGATTCTTCTTTAATTCAAGTAATATGCAAAAAAGGGAAACACTGAGAACACAGAAAAGTCATGCAAACTTGAACATTTCCAAGGTTTTATCTAGATTCAATCTCAAAGGGCTTGTCCAAATCTTTGAAGCTAGGATTAGTCACAAGAGATTAAGTTGGGGCTTGGCAGAGAGAAAAAAAAAATATTTGAGAAGCATCTACTCCTGGGAATATGAGATTTTTAGATATTAAATGTAATAGATTTCTCGTGATCTGAGGCAGAGATTGCTAACTTTCTATCCCAATATCCATTCTCACCTTCACAGAATCATTGATTTTTAGTAGAGACTGTGGCCCGACCTCCTTTGCCGGTAGATGGAGCCGTGTGATTAAGCTCCAGCTAGCAGGAGGGTTGTGTGGGAGCTTCCAATAATTTTCCTAAAACAGTTGGTTCATGCCCTTTGACCTTTCCTCCTCCCTTTGTACCGCTTGGAAGGAGAATTCTGAGATGGCTGTAACTCTGGCTGAGACCATGAGGTCAAGCATCACACCAGGGATGGTGCAGAGGAACTCAGGTCCTGGGAGACTGCACAGGCAGCACATCAGCCCTGACTCCCCATCTTTAGAATTTTGCATGTGAAAAATGGATGCCTGTATTATTTAAGTGTTTACTTTCCAGGTTTCTATTACTTGCAGAGAAACCTAGTCCTAACAGATACACCCCTTTAGCAAAATACCAGTTTCAGTCCTTTACTCTTGCACACCAAGTGTGAGTGTAATGGAAAGCAAATGAGGTTCTGTCCTCTGTTCAGCTGCACCAACCGAATGTAAATACTCTCGTTTTGAAATTGTGTGCATGTAGCCGTGCATACTCCAGGGTGATTCTTGTAAGCAAGCTGCCTTCTTCCTGGGGCTTCCATCAGTAGAAGCAATTTTAAGCACATAAGTGTGAGTAAGAGGCAACAGAGTGTTCCATTCTCCACAGCCAGCCAATTATTCACTATATGGATATCCGTGTCTGTTCATTTCCTCACCATATAGCTGCCTGTTCTGTCCTTCATGTAAGGATATAAAGCTTTTCTAAGTATAAGACCCTTCCAGGGCCTGGGCAGCCATGCAAGCTGGGAACAGTGGTGGGTGGGGTACAGAACAGCTTCTTTGGGCTCAGGTCAGAGCCTGACTCCATTCTATCACAACTAGACATAATCAGATTAAGAGAGTCTGGTTTGAAATGACACAGGCATTCTGTACTTGTTCTACAGAATGAAAAAAATCTTTAATATATTTGCAGCCACATGGCCTTACTCTTAATTGAATCTGTTATTAAGTCCCGGGGAAGACCTCTGTCATCTTCATTTAAAGGGATGATAGAAAAATTCCTCAAATCCTCAGCCACAAGCTGCACAAGGGCATTGTCCCAAATCTCCCTATTCCTAATCCATGCACTAACACAGCGCAGAAAACAGACTGTACAGACACTGCTTACTGCCGATTCCTTCAACTTGGCCCCCACCCCCACCACACCATGCACAGATGCCCCCAAATGAGCAAAGCACCTGTCTCTGAGCAGGACGGCGCCCATCTTCGCCTGTGCTCCACAGCCCTGGCTCTTGGGCTCACGGCCCATCACCCCCACTGGACATCTGCCTCTGCCCCAGAGCTGCAGCAGTTCCTCGGGGTCCCCTTTCGATCTTTAAAAACATGAGCAGCACTTTAGCACTTCAGCCCACCCTTTAGTATCTTGCAGTGAGGAAGGTCCCTCAGGTGTCCCTTGGTCTGGAGGCACCACCAATACTCCTGACAAGTAAGAAGGCTCAGGGGCAGGCAGCCATTTTCTTAGAGAGCAGGATAATTCGTACTGGGATTGAGGATGAGAGAGACATGAGTACCATTTGGTGTCTGACTCTTGGCTGCCAGACAGGCCCAAAATAAAGCTGAAGGGCAGTTAGTTCCAATATGCTGGTGCGCACACACACATGCGCACACACACACGCGCGCACACACACACGCGCGCACACAGACACACGCGTGCACACACACGCACACACACACAGGCACACGTACACACACGCACGCACACGCGCACATGCACGCACACACGCACATAGACACACACTTATGATTCTACCTAAAATCTTGTAAAATGTGTGCTTGGGCAAAGGGCTTGAGAATGTTTAAAATATTCTTGGTGATAACTGTTTATTAAACATTTATTACATGCCAAACACTGGGCCGGACCCGTTATCACATAAAGATAATCTTCATAAACTATGAATAACTTTTCCACATTTTGCATATGAGAAAAACAGATTTAGAGATGTTAATTAATTACTGGGAGGAAGGGGTCACCCTTAGAAGATCTGTGGCTAAGTCTGATGCTTTGCCGAGTGTACGGAGTGTGGGAGATTGTCTCCTCATATCCTCCCTCTGTGTTCTTCCAGAAGGTGGACTCTGTCAATTCCCTTAGTGGCTTCATGGGTCCTCCCAACTTTCTAAGCAATCTTGAAGAATTCAAGTTTCACAGCCTGGAATAGTCCACATTGTCTTTGCAAATGTGACAATTACCATAGATATTCAAGCTGCAGGGGACTTAGGGTATACACTGTCAGAGATGGGAATGAGAAATCCTTCTCCTCCTCTGTGGAAGTTCTATTTCCTTTGTCCAAGCACTAAAACATGGAAACCTGTATTCGTTTTCTAAAGTGGGATCCCTATTATGAAGAGGACTCCTAATGGCACCTGGAAAGATGAGGCTTTATACATATATATATATATATATTTTAAGACATAGTCTTACTCTGTCACCCAAGCTGGAATGCATGGTACAATCACAGCTCCCTGCAGCCTTGACCTCCTGAGGTCAAGTAATCCTCCCACCTCAGCATCCAGGGTAGCTGGGACCACAGGCATGTACCACCATGCCTGGGTTAATTTTTTATTTTTTGTAGAGATGGGGTGTCAGTATGCTGACTAGCTGGTCTCAAACCCCTGGGCTCAAGCGATCCACCTTCCTCAGCCTCCCAAAATGCTGGGTTTATAGGCATGAGGCATCTTGCCAGCCCAGATGAGGTTTAATTTTGTCTTTGACCCTTTTTCTCCAATAGTCTTAGAGATGGTATAATCTAGTCCTGGAGGTCTTTGCCTGGCCATCAATAGTCAAGATATAAGAATTCTAGTTTAGTCTAGTATCTTTATTACATTTTCCTTTATTTTGTCTTAGTAACATTTGCTGCAAAGTAATGTGACCTTTACTTTCCTCGAATGCTATACTTTTCTCAAAGAGATACTCTACCTCAGACATTCCTCTGCTCTCAGATATGGCAGTGTATATTCTTTTTCCACTCCTATTTATGTCCTTTCCCATACCCCCACCCCCCCAACACAAAAATAAATAAGTAAAAGCAGCCTGCTTTATTTCATGCACAAATAGCAATTTCCAACCAAGAAGAAACACCTGGGAGAGCCAGGGCACTCGAGGTACAAGATAATTAGAGATTATTATAATCGAAATTTCATTGCCACATCAAACTGTGTCTTTTAGCATTAATTAATCTCCCATTCCAGCCCCTGAGCCCGCTGGAGCCACCAGCTTGTCAAACACGCCAGAGCCTCGCATCTCATTACCCTACAGCGGGTGAAAGGGAAGTGAGATAGCCTACAGGTTCCTCGGAGCTTTGCGCAGGCAGCTGTGATTCATAAGGTGGCTTCCCTATTAGGAGCCGGTGGAGGAAGCAATTCAGGGAACAAGAGCTTGGCTCTTTTTCTTTACTTATTCATTTGTTCATTCGTTTAGTTAGTTTTTGCTTTCTTGGCACATTAAGAAGCAAAGGATGGCAATGGTTTTGTTGGGGAGAACTGGGCCATGGAAGAAGGCTGGCTGCAGGTCGCAGATGGAGAATGAGGAGAGATCATCTGGGAGCCTTCCCTCCTTGCAGATTCTCCGGTTCCACTTCAATCATTTAAGTGAGTGTAAATGCCTTCTAATGAATAATGTCTGCTTTCCCCTTTGGCCCATGACCTCCTGGTTTGCAATGTTTGTTGTTGCTTTACACGTGAGGAATTGCAAGACCAGTATTTTAAAGCTGATCATCTCCTATTGAGGAATCCTTCGCCTGCAACTGAGGTAAGCTGCCACCCTTTGGAAGAAGAGCCAACTTTCCTGTGAGTGTGAATCAGCGACTACTATGTATTTCACACATGTCCTCACTTATCCTGGGGACAAAATAGAATGCTTTACCCAAACCACCAATCATTAGCATTTATAATAATTAATAGTTCATATACATTTGTAGTATTAGTAATTATTAACACTACAGCAGTTACCAATCACTACAAAGAGATATGTGAAGAAGTGCCTCTCAGTACACTTAGATATTTTCCTCATATTTGTGTTTATCTGTATATTCTCCATGTGTGTTTGAACACTGAAGACTTCTCTTCTACGACTCTCTATGTAATAATTTCAACATCTATAAAGTTACTTGGATTCTTGAAATTAAAGTGTGTTTTATCTCATCCCTTATAAAAAATAAGGGCATATATTCACAAAAACGCCTGTACAAAAATGTACACAGTAGCCACGTGCCACAGATAAAAGCTGCAAATTACTCAGATGCCCTTCGAAAGTACAGTAGATAAAATAATGTGTATCATATTCACATAATGGAACACTACACAGCAATGACAGTGACAACCACAAATATAGGCCACAACATGTGTGAATCTCACAAACATACATGGAACAGAGGAAGCCAGCCACAGAGAAGAATCTCTGTGATCCCACTCCTGTGAGTTGAAAAGCAGGCACACTTATCTAGGGAACCTAGCATCCAGTTGGAGGTTACCATGTGGAAGAGGGCAGCTGTGAGTACAGTAGGGCCGGGTGATTCGCGTGTGCTGTATTCTGTGTCTTTATCGGCATGCTGGTTATTTGAGTGTGTTTAGTTTGTGACAATTCATTGAACTCACATTCTGTGCACCAGGCTATATGTATGTTATTGGAGAACATTATTCAAAAATAAAAACGAAAAGAAATGAAGCCTTTCTTCTGTCCTCCCTCCTTCATCTTTTCTGTCTGTCTCTGTGCCTGTCTCTCTTCTTTTCTTTCTCTAAGAAGTCTCCAATGGACTAATTTCTATTAATCCAAGAAGCAACTGGATTGCCTTTTGTGGATTTGATTAACTTTGAATCCCGAAGGCACCTGTTCCTTCTTCTGCCACTTTTCAGGAATGGAACAAGAAAGTCCCCCTTGCTCAGAGGGGTCCCTACAGACCATCATGGGGGGACCTTATCAGGGTGGCCCACCACATCTGCATCTCGGCCTCTGATGTAGTCAGGTGTTTTCGAAGGGAAATATTCATCTCCAGAAAAGGTGATTACTTTACACCCTTAAAATAGAAGCTCGAGTCTTTTTAAAATGATGTGGTTTCCTCTACAAGGTTGATTTCTGTATAAAAGACAAAATAAACTCAATAGGCAGTGCAGCACATCCTACTTTGTAACTGTTTCCAGCTCCATGACAGATCAACACAGTAAGGTGAGGTTGTTATTTACAACCCAGCAAGCCTTTCAGGTTATGGTGATCTTTAAGTACTTGGAATCATTGATCATTTCTTTTTTGAGGGAGCAAAAATGCTTTAGGTGTATGAATGCAGCCAACTAAACTGTACGCTCTGTGGAGACAGAAATCCTGGCTGCCTGATCATCACCACCTCCTGGATTCCTGGCATGCGGTAGGCATGTGAGACACATTCCATGAGAGAATGAATGAATGGCTCCAGCAAACTGAAGCATGAACCAAAGATAGAGGGACTCACCCTGTGCACAGGCTGTGGATTCCTCCATAATCAGTGTGGATGGGCACATCTGACTTCACAAAGCACAAAACAATCATTTGTTAAATGTCCATCCTGTGCTCAGTAAAATGTTAAGTGCTGTTAGGAATACAACACTATGCGTGGCCGAGAGTCCTACTGTCAAAGGCAGGCACTAACAAATCAGTAAATAATAGAAGGAGTGTTATAACCAATGGCTCAGAACTTGTAGCAGGATGAGCTCTGGGTGGGAGCCACTGGGAAGAGCTCCTGCAATGTCCCTGGCTTATGAGGACATAGACACTGGCTTAGCTCTGTACTTCAGGACCACATTTAATATTTAGGACTGCTCTCTGCAGTAAATAGTGCTGTGCCCATTTTACAGGTGAGGATGCTAATGAGACCACTGGCTGCCATGATCTGAGCTCTGCTGCCTGAGATCACAGTGCTCATCAGTGGCCCTCTAAATGCAGATACACGATGCCACGTTGCCACTGAATGATGTGCTGGAAAAGCTGGTCCTTGAATAAGGGCAGGACACAGATGGACAGGATACCCAGGCTGGACCGCACTAAGGAACCTGCCAGAGAATCGCCCTCATGAGCTAAGAAAATGGAATCTGAACCCTGTTGTCTGCCTGTGTCTTCAATCACACATGTGAGGACACAGCCTCTGCACAGAGTACAAGGTGCCCCAGGAAATGACTGGGGCAGAAACACCCTGACATGGCTCCATCACTGTCTTTCACAGAAAGAATTAAGAGCCTTTAGTGACCTCGGTCAGAGCAACTGCCTTTGTGGGTGAGAGTGGATGAGACTCAAGGTCGGTGCGGCCAGGATAGGCCCTCCATTTCCTCCTGCCCAGCTATGGCAGCCCCATGGTTTTTCCTTAGCTAACAGTGAAAGAAAAGCAGGATGCAAAAATGGATAAGTTAACAAAGCAAACACACACCATTACCTACTTTCCATTCCCAGCCTACACATTGGGTGCTTCAATTGGGCTGTGTGCTTGCTCCCAAGGGAGGGAGAGTGGGTCTGGCCCAGAGGGGGACCCACTGGAGCCCAAAACTATCTGCTGGGATCACTCCAGGCAGGCACACTGCAAGCGTCCTCCATCCGCGTCCCTGTGGAGAGGCCTAACCCATCACTGATTAGCTGTTTATTTAGTTACTGCTGTCTTGCTCCAAGCATGCTGCTATCCAAATGAATTTTCATTTAAACATGCAACCAGCCGAAGATGGGATTTTAAAATGGAAATACTTTGGACTCTCTAACATGATTTGGTATAAAGTGGAATTCGGTGGACAGCATGGCATCTGTCTCGGACTTGAGCCAAGGGCTTTAGTGATGGAATAATCAAAAGGAACTCATTCGAATGCTACCCCATATTTGTATATGATTTTTACTGGATGCAAATCTTTCTCACATATATTTCCACTGGATTCTCAAAACAGTCCTAGGAGGTAGGATGGCCATCCACACTGACAAGGAAGGGGCTCAGGCCCAGAGAAGGAAAGTGACTTTCTCAAGGTCACCCAGCGATCACACAAGAGAATCAAAAGTCAGTCTTGAGAGTCTGATTGCAAACTTCACGCCCACACTTCCACTTAAGGCAGTCTCTCCACTGCAGGGTGGGATTACAAAGTAAAATTCCAGTGTAGAGAAGCCCCTGTATCTATGGCTACCCCATGATTCCTGTGGGTCTTCTAAGTGGGTGAGTTTCTGAGATGCTTTGAGATGAGTTGTTTCTTCAGAACTATTTCCCCTCCTCTTCCTCTTTCTCTTTTTCTTTTATATTGTGGAGCACTCCAATTAGAAGGCCAGTGTACCGATGAGAGCACCTGGACAGAAGGCAGCCAGTGTGTTAGTGATAAATGCAGAATCGTGATGTTGGCAGATGAATGCCACCCGAGGAGCACTCCCAGAGGGTCGGTGCGATTGCTCAGCTTGTTAGCTCAAGGGCCAACAGGAGAGTTGCTGGGGTGTGTGGGTGCTCTTGTCAGGGAGGGGAACATCAGGACACATCTCTACTGTCTCTCTCATCCTGCTTGCAACAGAACATGACTGAACACAGTGGCCTAGAGGCAGAACTGGAGCAGATTTATGCAGTTTTTCTTCCTTTGACTTCAGTGCTTCCTTAACTGTGTGGTCACAAAGTAGATATCATCAATTTATATTCTGTGTGTACAGCAAAATTTTGGCTACCAAATAACGGTTAATTTAATAAATGAAATATTAATATAAATGAATTAACTTTTCAAGTAAGAAATAAATTGTTTGTTCATTCTTTCCCCAAATGCTGTTGAATCTCGGTGACACTGAGCATACAAATGAGCGGCCGTCCCTGAGCCGTGGAGCCGAGGATGGACATGGCCTGGGGCCCGAGGCATCATGTTCATGCTTGTTTACTTATGATTATGCAAACTAAGAAATAAATGGAACCCATATTCACCTATTTCATTTTTATACATCTTTCCTCTGTTCTCACCAGCTCATGGGTACCCAGGAGGTCACATTACTTTTAATAGATGAAACTTGCTGGAATTTTTAGCACTTTTTCCTAATTACAGGAACTTTATCTTCTGTTCCATTTTCCCCTTGGAATAGTTTGGCTTCCTGTGGATGGTCCCCGCCGTCCTCCCACTCAGACTCTTTGCTAGTGTCTTCTGCCCGCACATTTCTCCAGCGTGGGCCTGCCAGGACCACAGCCAGGGGACCCTTCTCAGGACTGTGGCTTTCCTGGCTCATGTACTTTTCCAAAAGAGAGACTTCCAAAGACAGACTGAAAGGACATTTTGCCCGATTCTACGCAGTTCTTTGCTGTCTAGGCTCCCAAATATTGGCCCTGTTTTTCAAAAGCTTCCACATAGAAACAATTCTTTCCCCTCTTGTCTGTAGCTAGGCTCCCAAATATTGGCTCTGTTTCTCAAAAGCTTCCACATAGAAACAATTCTATCTCCTCTTGTCTGTAGCTTCCTTTTTTTTTTGTTTTTTGAGTTGAGGTCTTGCTGTATTGCCCAGGCTGGAATGCAATCACAGCTCACTGCAGCCTCAACCTCCCCTGCTCAAGCCATCCTTCCACCTCAGCCTCCTGAGTAGCTGGGACTACATGCACAGGCCACCATGCTCAGCTAATTAAAAAATAACTTTTTTTTTTTTTTTTTGGTAAAGACAGGGTGTCACTATGTTGCCCAGCCTGGTTTTGAACTCTTGGACTCAAGTAATTCTCCTGTCTCAGCCTCCCAAGGTGCTGGGATTATAGGCACACACCACTATTCCAGGCCTGTACCTTCCTCTTTGACAGGGTGGCACTTGATCTGTGATCTGCATTTAGAGACAGACAGCACACTTGCCCTTGTATTTGGCCACGACCGTCACTTAGAAACATACAGAAAAAGCTTTCTCCAGAGATGTCCCCAGGAATGTCCCTTCTCTCCTCTCTTCATCTCCTGATCACTTGACAAAAAAAGTGATGCTTTACACCTGTTCTTAAATTATTGTCAAATTAATACATTTGGCTTTTTCTATTAGAATCCTAGTTTTTAGAGGATAAATACCTAGCTGGGTAGTGTAAACAAGCAAGACTCTGGCCAGTGAATACAGAGACCTAAATTAATGCCTGGACCACCATTTACTAGTTAGGTGAACATTAATAAATTATTAGACATTTTGAGTTTCATTACCTTAACAGGGACTGAGCTCAATTAATCCTGAATTCTTTTCCTACTCTCACATGCTACATCATTCAGGTTTCTGTTTTCTTTCAACATGCAATTACAAGCTTTGTGTCTGGCAGCATCACATTAGTTAGTGGCTAGTGCTGCATTGGTTAGCATAATTTATAGTTATGGTTCATTCATTCATTCATTTAAGAAGTAGCTATTGAACATCTACTATGTGCCAAGTACTGTTCTAGGCAAGGATAATATATTAGTGGACCAACAGACAAAATTGCTGCTATCATAGAAAGTACATATTAGTCTAAGAGAAAGATAACAGGCAATAACAAGCAGATATGTGATCTACAATCCCAGAGTACTATGTGTTACAAAGAAGGACAGTGCAGGTCTGCAAGTGGTAGACCCACTCCATTAAGAAATAGCATGGGAGCATAGACTCGAGTGAAGTCAGTGAGCAGCCCATATGAATTTCAGGGGCAAGAGCATTTCAGGCAGAGGGAACAGCAGGTGCCAAGGCCCTGAGGCAGGATTATGCCTGGTGTGTTTGAGGGACAGCAAGAAGCCCATGCAGCTGGGGCTGAGTGAGCAAGAGGAGGTGGTAGGAATGGAATGATCACGGGCCAGCCAGGATGTGAGATGATTTGTGAGCCAGATGGGCATTTGAATTGTTTTCTACATGGAATGAGAAGCCACTGGGAGATATAAGTAGGGAGTGATATGGTTTGATTATGTTTGAAAAGGATTATCCTGCCTCATGAGTAGAAAATAGGAAGGGAGATGGGAAGAGGGAGGAAGACCAGGAAAGGGATTTTAAAGAGGATGACAACTTGAAAAGGGTTTTAGCTGCAGACATGGGGAGATCCTTGGTGCAGCAGAAGAGGCTTAGAAATCAGGGAAAATATCTATAAAGAAAACTTTATTTCAAACTTAGAGTCATAGAACTTGCCTCCTTGGATACAGTCTCATAGTATCTTTACTGGCTACTTTTATTCTGTGCTTTAGTATATAAGATGTTCAGTGGGGCCAACTGGGGTGGCTCATGCCTATAATCCCAGTACTTTGGGAGGCCGAGGCAAGCAGATCACAAGGTCAGGAGATCAAGACCATCCTGGCCAACATGGTGAAACCCCATCTCTACTAAAAATACAAAAATTAGCTGGGCTTGGTAGTGTGCGCCTGTAATCCCAGCTACTCAGGAGGCTGAGGCAGGAGAATCGCTTGAACTTGGGAGGCGGAGGTTGCAGTGAGCCAAGATCATGCCACTGCACTCCAGCCTGGGTGACAGAGCAAGGAAAAAAAAAAAAAAGATGTTCAGTGGTAGATGTTGCTCCCATATCCTTATTTGCTCTTTTACTGGGTGACTTATCTGTTACATTTTTTCTACACCCTACATCTGCTGCTCTTCATAAAATCTAATGTTAACTCCATTTGGCCATATCTCTCCTTTTCATGAAAAATTTGTGTCTTGACTCTTTCACTTTGTGGCCAATTGTGTTCTATCTTCCCTGTTTCTTGGGTGTGTTCCATCTGTTGCCAGTGGCCCACCATTTTAGTCTCACTACGGTTTTAAAGGCAAAATCCTGTAACGTAGAACTAAATCCATATCCACTTTCCACTTCTTCCTTTCTGCTTTTCCTTCCTGACCTTCAGCTACTGCAAAAGATGTGCACCTCCTCTGTACTCCCACAGCCTTTGGTGTGTGTCCCAGCCTCAGTGTTACTAGAGATATATGTGTTCCAGGTTTTTCTGACTGTGTCAAGTGTTTTACATAAAGTTAGAGTGGGAGCAGTTGGGAGACTAGTAAGTCTTGGCTGCCTCCCCCAATTATTTTATGGTGCAAGAAGAAAGGAAACTTCCTTGATAACCATGGCAGGTTTCCATTTGACTGCCTCCGCTTTCCTTATTAGGGCTTTGCCACTGAATGCCCAGCATGCCTTCCCTTGTCGTCAGACTGTATGTCTGCGCATTCTCTCACGGGCTCATTCACTATGGAGTGCTACTGCATCTCAGAAACTCCAGCTACGCCCTCCAAAGGCAAAGCTCTCAACATCTTTTTGTTGTTATTGTTGTTGTTTGTTTTCACATACCTCTCTAGCCTAGCACTAGTTCTTCCATTCTCATCATACTTTTATTCACAGGATTTTTGTCCTACCTAATCACTCTACATACATTCTAAAAACATGCCAGACAATTATGATTTCCTATGTCTTCACTCTCATTTCATTTCTTTAGGAATGCCATCTTGCATTGGTAGCCTAAATAGTTGGTGATGAATACACATGGGCAGTCTTAGACTGCACAAAACTTCTAGCTCATTGGAACAAGTTTCTGTCTATCCGTGCGTAGAACATGTTCTAAGTCTCTGCTTCCAGAACATGTTGGCTTTTCAATACTCATTTATCCCTGAACTTGCTGAAATGAAAGATAATTATAGAATGTGTGTAACTAGCGTTTAAGCTCGAGTTCCATCTTATCTGAGCATAGGGGAGGTTAAAGTGGGCTCACATCCTTATATTACTGGGAACAAAGACTTCTGCCCACCTCTCTTCCTTGGACTTAAAACGTTGCTCCCACCAGAATAAATCAGTGTCAAATAGGAGCCCCAAGCAATATTAAACTAATTTAATTTGGAAAGCATGTCACCAGAGGGCACAGAGCAGAGGTATATTGGCACAGTTGCTGACTAACTGGCTGCTTTTGCAACATCTGTATCCATCTTGGATTGCACTTGGCCATAGTCCAGAGAAAATCTGGTTCTTTTTCTGCTAGGCTTTGTTTTGGTACCAGTGCATCAGGGAGTTTATGAAATACCCTTCCTGAGAACTATTTAAAATGAAACACCATTGTTCTGGAATGGCTGTAGGCACAGACCTGCTTGGGGCAAGGGGCTGCACTAAGCAACCTCTGGAGGCCTTTTGAGGTCTTGGATCTGCTGAATTTCTGCGGTAACCAGAGTTATACCTAACTGCTTCTTCTATAAAAATCACTCCCAAAGGTCTCCCTTACTGGAAAAGAAATGCACAGCATGCAAATGAGCAGCCTCAAGCCTTTCTGGGATTGCTTTTTTAGCACCAACTCCCTACCTATTTCTCTGCCTAGCTCTCATCCCACAGGCTCTGGCGCAGGCCACGTCAGAGTAGCCCAGCGCTGGTCCGGAGGCTCTGGTTCTTCTAAGACAGCCCCCTCCCTGTCCATCTCAAGGTCAGACAGCACACTGGGTGGCTCTCCCTCCCGACCCCCCGCCTATCTGCCTTCTGGTCTAGATTCACCCCTATCATCTATAAAAGGCATCTGGTTATCTTTGCAGTGATCTATTTCATTGCTTCAGCCTCAAAAATAAAATCCCCAGGGGAAAGAACTGAGTTTCAACAATCCTTTGTGTGGTGGAAGCTGAAAATGGGTGGAGGACATTTTAGTTCTGTTCACACAAGCCCTATATTGGCAGTTCAATTCATCTTTCAGTTCAGAACAACACAGCACCTGGACACATTAAAGCCACCAGAATCTCCTTTAAATTAAACCCATCACCTGTACTGCTCAGCACTCAGACACCAGCCTTGAGCACACACTTGCCTCCTGCTGAGCACATGCAGTCATGAGGGACTCAGCTCAGCTCATACTTTCACTTTCAAGATAGTTGCTCCATTGCCAGGCACATGGTAGATGCTCAATAAATATTTGCTGTCTTTGGGTCTGTTGCAACAAAATCCCTAAATCACAATCTCAGAATCGGAAACTCAGCAAAACTAAGATGAAGATAATCTTCTTAAACGTAGGAATGAAATACATTCTGGTCTCTGTGTATACACATATGCACGTACAAAGCACACACTTTCTTTCCACAAAATGTACTCAGTTTCCCTGTGACACGATGGGTTTGTGATCAGAGCTTTGTAGCCATGTCACCCTAGATTCTTGCAGCCCTCTACTCTCAGCACTCACCGCAACATTCCCAAGTGGCCTCAGTTACACAGGAATACACACATGCCATCAGAGAGAAGGACTGAAGGGACACTGATGTCGGTAACACACCTAGAGTCTGCCGGCCCCAGCCTTGCAGCATTCAGCCCCACAATTCTGACTTCGCCTATTAGTTTGACAAAACGCCGTGTCCCCCTCCAGATGTAGGAACCAGAGCTGGGATCTGCTGATTGAGGAGTCTGCATTCCAAAACCAGCATCTGGGGTGTAAGAACTCAGATCCTGGAACTTATTTCAAGGTCAATTTGCTTCAGAATCAAAACCCATTTGCCATAAAGCAGAGACATGCTACAGAGGAGGAGGGCTGCGTGAAGGGAAGGTGCATTCATTAAAACAGCTATAGGAAAACCAAACCAAACAACGCACACACACCCATAAACACCCACTCACGACACTGTGCTTGTAAAACCCTGTCTCAATCTGAGTTTCCTCCTGACCACAGGTTCTCTCTGTCCCTGTGGCTTTTTGAGCTGATTGGCTCAGTCACCAGAGGAGTGGGGTGGGGAAGAGAACTGTCTCCATATCTCATCGTCGTGGGTTAAAAACAGGAGGTATGTCCCCTGGTGCCACAACAGCCTCCATCTCATTCTGAGTCACCAGGCTATTACCAAACTATTACCAGCTCCTTGCAGACATTTCCCTGAGCCAGTGACAGATTTCCTTGAGCCCATGGGTCAAGCTCAGAGTGTCAGGAGAATCAGCAGTGGCAATTTTCACCTCACTGTCAAACTGCTTCCTCTCTGCTTCGTGGAGGCCTGGCTCTCTCCCTGGCCTCTGTCCGTGGCCATTTCCCATTCTCCAGTTCGATAAATGTTTCTTGTTCCCCTGTCCTCCAACTCCCATTTCTGGGTGATAGGGATGTTGAGCAGGTTGTCTTGGGTGAGAAAGCAGAAAGGGACCTGCCCTGGTAGGTGGCACAGGACAGGTGCAATCTCCCCAGCACGGCGCAGAGGACGCAGTTTGTCCCTCATCTCTGTCCTCTGTACAGAGCCTGTAACCCTTATTTGCAGATGATTTGCTACCTCTTGATGAAATAGGCCACGCAATTGCAGGAACAGAGGCATCTGCTGAGAACAGCACAGAGCCCTGGATAGCGTGTCCTGAGGGTTCTCTGCAGAGCCACGCAAGGATGTGAAGAAGCAGCTGACACGCTGAATATACTCACCCAGCCGCGCTTAGCCTTGGTTCTTGCATTCGGCTCTGCGAAGGACCGTAGGCCATGCCCCGCCCACTGCCCAAGGGAAGCAGAGGTCCTGCCACGTTCACCGGCCTCAGCCATGGGCTGTCCATTCAGCAGCAGATGCCATGATGACTCAGTAAACTCCCTGGGATGTACACGCTCAGCACAGCCTTGGGGGCCAGAGGGTTCACAAAATAATCATGGGACAAAAGTCCCTGCTGTCTGGGAGCTGTGAGCTAACAGGAGCCAGGGTCTGAATATCCCATAACACAATGGAGGCCCCTGTTTATTCAGAACTTGTGATGACCGGGTGTGGCGGCTCACGCCTGTAATCCCAGCACTTTGGGAGGCTGAGTAGGGTGGATCACTTGAGGTCAGGAGTTCGAGACCAGCCTGGCCAACATGATCAAACCCCATCTCTCCACTAAAATTACAAAAAAAATTAGCCAGGCATTGTGGTGGGTGCCTGTAATCCCAGCTACTCAAGAGGCTAAGGCAGAATTGTTTGAACCAGGGAGGCAGAGGTTTCAGTGAACTGAGATTGCACCACTGTACCCCAGCCTGGGCGACAAGAGCAAGACTCCATCTTAAAAAAAAAAAAGAGAGAGAGAGAGAACTTGCTGAGCCCCACACGGTGCTAAACTTTGAAGGCCCCTTCACTTTGCCTGCCAACCCCGTGAGGCAGATACTGTGACATCTCTATATTACCACAGAGGAATCTGAGGCTATGAGAGACCCAGTAACTGTAGTCCCAGACTGTATTATGTTCAAAAGAGACAGAATTAGCACCCAAGTCTCTCAGAGCCCAATTTCTCAGTCCAAGGGGTTCGCCATTGTGTGTGCTGCCTTGGGGAAGATAGAATATTGTTTGTCTAGAAACGTATCTGCTCACCAGCTTTTTGGAATGGAGAAGTAACTTCAAGGGGAAAACCCTCTGTCTGGCTGCAAGACCATCTGCTTCCACCACACCACAAAGGTCAAGGGTGGGGAGAGGCGAGGGCAGAAGGCAGGGGGCAGGAGCTTGGCGAGCCAGCCAGAGAGTGAGAGAGAAACAGCTGGAATCAAAGCCGGGCGGGCAGGGCCTGTGCTGCTGGTCACGTGAGGGAGGCATCTCCAGTGTCTCACTTTCAACTGAGCACATTCTAAATCCAAGCATGTTTTCCAATTTCATAGTCTTGATGGACAATATGCAGCTGCAACAGTTTTATGTGCTCTGAGACCTGAGAGTGTAAGAACTGTCTGAGACAGACAATGGCAGTTTTACAACTCAGGGGACCTTTGAACAAGAACTGACAAAGCAGTGACGATTGCAGAGAAAAAGTCACCCAGAGCTGGCCCCAGAAAACTGGGCCAAATGGCACAGAAGAGCTGCAGACTACCCCTGCCCCACGGGCTTCTCTGGGTCACTAGCAGAAAGAGCACCGCCTTCCTGTCCAGTCCCCTCACAGCGTTTCAGACCATCAGCACTTTTGTCCCCTTTGGGAAGAATAAGAGTTTAAAACAAAAAGAACAGACCCATTTTGGGGAAAGTGTTTATTTTCCATTCTAGAGCTGTAATTGCTAAATAACAGAGCTGCAGCCACGGGTGGGTCTCCATGGAGCATGGGGCAGGATTCCTTCTGAACTCTGCATGGCCCCTCTGGGCATCAGGCATTTACGGGAACCACTGTCCCTTCTCAGGTCACACAGGGATGATCCTAGAAGTAGAGCCCTGCCCATGGCGCTCGCGGTCCCTCTTTAGAGGCTTGTTTTCTGTATCATGAGAAGGTAGTTCCCGCCGAGGGAGGAAGCTCCTTAAAGTCTGTGCCTCTAGTTCAAGGCTGTTGGTAACCCATCACCCCAGATCTCAACGAACCTTACAAGCACTGGGCATCTCCGCCCCATGGTGCACCCAGGTGCTGAGAGGCTACTCATAAGTCCTTCTATGACGCCACTATTTGAGGCTTTCTGCAGAGCAGGGAGGGAAAACATGGTGCATGTCTGCATGTAGAGAGAATTTCACAGACAAAGGGAGGCAGCCGGGAGTAGGAGAAAGCCAGGAGCGAGGAGCCAGAGACCAGGCTTCGTCTGTTTCCCCAGCCACCAAAGCAAGGCAGGTACGTGGTGTTCCCAGGCCCCCCTCAGCTTTAAGAGAGAGGGGCATAAAAAGGTCTCAGATCTTACAGGCTATGTGGCTTTGGGCTCGTGACTTAACTTCTGGGAGTCTCTGTGTCTCCTGTGAACCAGGAGAGCTGTCTCCACCTCTCGGTGGTGGGTGAGGATGAAATGTGACCACATGCCATGTTCTCAGCATCGCACTTGGCTCTTCAGCAAGGCACACTAGCAGAAGCTGGAATTAGTCACATTTTAAAATGAGATGGTTGAACTTGAGTTGTAGTAGTTTTGTAATATTTACTAGATTTGCAAGAAGTGCTCATCTTATCATAGATTCCCTCCTCTGTCTGGCATTTGGGAGTCAATATCAGAAAGGAGGGGACAGCTTGTCCCAAGGAGTCACCTGAGGATGGGGGCTGAAACCTCCTCGTTGCACCGACTGGAAGAAAACTGTGCTCCTCACTGAGGACCATGGGGGTTGGAATAATTGTAAAATATGATTTCAGAGACCTTGGGTGGGGTCCAGGCTTGGGCAAATGAAGACATCAGGCGGGTGTCCCTTGTCAGTGGGATGGGTGGGGAGGGCATCAGGGTCTGCTTGTAGGAGTGGCCTATGAGCTTCAAGGGCAAGGAGGGTGCCCAGACCTGAGGGCTGATGGCCAGCCACCAGGGAAAAGCTCCCTACCCATCCATTACTGCAGGAAGTGGGCTGGGTGGAAAGGGATAAAGCTCTGTAAGGGAAGTGGGAATGGAGGAAGAGAAGCTTGAATGAGGAGGACAGACCAGGGAGGCACATGGAAGTGCAACACACCTGAGTGTCCTCAAATGTGCCTGGCCCCTGGGAACTAAGCTTCGGCCTCAAATGCTAGCAGCTGTGGATAATTCCACCTGCTTTACATGAGGGGAGGCTGCACTGACTGTTACAAAACTGCCAGCTCCTGCAGCAGAGGCAAAGGGAGTGATGACCACCAGGCCACAGAGGGACCCGGGTAGGGCTTTGGGGACAGGCTTCCTGCTGTTCTGTGCCCAGAGACTTAGCCAGAGGGCAGCAGCCTGCTGCTCTCAGTGGGACCCTGCAGCACATCTTCCAACGGGTGTGGCTGGGCGGACTGGTGTTCCGCTGTGCTAAGTGTAACCACAGAAGCCTTCCACTAGCACGCTGTCATCAGTAGTTCAGCATTTGATAAACATGTGAGTGACAATGTAAAGTGCTTCATCTGTAACTGTCTGCAATTTCAGTTGAACTCAATAAGCACATGTTTGACATCTAATATGCATCCATTTCTTTTTCTGAGCTTTGCTTCCCTCCATGAGGCTTTGCACCCTTTTGGATAGACTTTGGCTGAAAACATTTTATTCATACATTTCAATAGATTGGTGATGCATCACAGCAGCCCAAATATTCTTCACACTAAAAATTGAGAGGAGCACTCTCCACAGTTCTAGTACATTTTGTGGAACTAGTGTATGAGTTATCTGTTGCTGCATAACAAATCAGGCCATAGCCTAAGCTACCATAACACTTTACTATGCTCACAGTTTCTGCGGGGCAGGAATTCAGCAGCAGCCTGGCTGAGCAGTTCTGGTTCAGGGTCACTTATGAGGTTGAAGTCAGAGGTAGACTGGGGTTGCAGGTAGGGGTTTGACTGCAGTGGGTGGATCCACTTCCAAGATGGTCCATGTACATGGCTGGCAAACTGGTGCTGGTGATGGCTGAAGGCTTCTCTAAGGAGCTGCTCAAATGTCCTTAGGACGTGGGGGAAAGCCCCATGCAAGTGACACAGAGATGAAGGCAAATGTGATAATACCTTCTATGACCTGGTCTCGGAAGTCACATGCCACCACCTCTGCCATTTTCTATTATTCACAGACTGTGGAAAGGAGCTATCCAAGGGTGTGTGTACCAGGAGGTGAGGGTCCCTGAAGTCATCCTTGAAGGATGGCTGCCACAGTTAGCAGTTAATCTTCAGAATCTGCTTCTGACAATCTTCAGAAACATGTGTTCACGAACACAGATATGTAAGTAAATCACCATAGTTTTATGTGGGGAAAGTCTGGTCTTTCCCACCTTGCTTGACATGTTTCACACATTACATTGGCTCTACTTCTGTTCCACCACCCAATTGCAGCCCAGTTCCAGCACGAGGTCTTCCTTCCTAATGCCTCTATTTTCTCATTAGTTCCGTTCTGCTTCTAGCTCCAGTTCCTTGCTATTAGCAATAGGAGTAACGTGTGTTTAGGTCCTCAGCTCCTTTTGAATTAAAAATCTTTTGTCTTTCTTCCTTGTGCTTTTCCTCCTTCTTTATGTAAGTGGATTCCCCTTTGATCTATTGTTCTCTCAGTCCCAGAGCAATCTGATTCCACACAGAGGAGCCGGAGAGGCAGAGAGCCAGAGGATTTATCCTGTAATTACCAAATTCATGTTCATACCCAGCGTGTAGCGTGTGATTATGAAATGCTGTCATACATGCAGCAGCCAGGAATTAGTTCTGCACAGATCCAAGGTGTTATTTGAAGCTCGAGTTCTAATTGAGTTTCTCTACCTTCCTATCCTAGGATATCCTGCTATTACCTCATACTTAACAAGTTTAAGAAAAGCCACATTCATTATCCTCCTAAAGCCAGCTCCTCTTCCTGACTCACATTTTCTTGACCATATTTCCACCTTTTCCCTCCTCAGGTGCAAAGGCTAAAAACCCAAAGTGTCACTTCAGCTTCCTTGGTCCCTGATGCCCCTTCCTACACTCAGAGATAGATGTTGAATTGCTTCCCTCCTCCACGCCTCTTTCCCATTCTTATAAACACCCCAGTCCAGGTTCCCCTCAGCTCCCATCCCATTATTTACATCAGCATCTCTTTGTCTGGCCACCTCTAATGCCTCCAATCCAATCGATTCTGCACGCTTTCACCAGATCAATTTTTCTTAAATGCCACTTTCATTTCACTCTTCTGCTCTAAAATCCTTTCAGCATTTCTCCACTGATGTCAGGATCAAGTCTAAACTCCTTGGTCCGGCATTTAGGATCCTCAGTGTTCATTTCATAGCATATCCCCACATACGTTTCACTCCCACCAACTCAAGCATCCTCATCTCATGCCCCTACTCACCCCTCCTCCACTCCCGGTGTGGTCTTAGCCCTGCCTGCCCAGATGCTATCTATCTGCCCGTGCTCCACAGCCTCCGAGAACATTTCTCGGGGACTTGAGCTTCTCCTGAATGCTTCCTCTCCTAAACCCTAAGTCAGGTTATCGTCTACTCTGCTCCTCGGCCCCAGTGTGTAACCTTGTGTTAAACCAAGCTCTCCTTGCTCCTGGTGCAGAGCTTTCTGAACCACGGTCTTCTTCTAAATGAAACTGTGGATCTCGCCTGCCTAGCTGGGATGAGCCCACTGTTCTACATAGGAGAAGAATTCTGCACTTATTTACTAATGAATTCTGTGGGCCAAAAGCCCCAGTAAAAGCCCCAGGAACAAAGTTTTTAATGGGTTTCTTTCTTCCTCTTCTGGTTCAGCAGTTGTTTTGGGTGGAAAGAGCTAGGTTTCCTGCCATGGTTTAATCCAAAGCCTTTGGTTCTGGATCCGTGAGGGGCTTGCAGCATCCTGCCCCATGGAGGAGGCGCTCCATTTACTCCACCCTTGCTGGAGTCCCTAGTTTTGTTTGTTTGCTTGAACTAGGTTTATTTTCTCTCAGTTTACCCGGCTCATTGTTGGACAGTTTAACGATTGTTTTGGTGCCATTGGCGAGTGTCCTATTTAGGGCTACCCACTGTGGGAAGCTGGAGTCATCTGTGCCTTTGCATTTTTGCTTTCCACAAGATGCTGCTAGGGTGATTATGCCAGAACTGTGCAAATGACTCAAACAAAGAAATGTGTTTCTCCTGTCGCGAAGAGCAGGGATACCCACCTCCTTTACTAGATGAAGGGGTAGAAGCAAAAGAAAAACAGGCATCCTGAGCTCTGCCATCCTCTGCAGATGGAAAGCCTTTCCTTGGAGCCTTCTCCCTGAGAGGGAATGGTGACCTTAAACCCACATCCTAATTAGCATTTATATTAAGTGAACTAGGGACTGAGTGGAAGGGTTGAAGACAGAAGCATGTTTGGCTCTTCAGGAGGAGTGAATAAAGGAGAGTAGTTATTTACACATTCTGCAAATAAGGATCTATTAAGTGTCAGACCCAGGGCTTGGCATTGTTACTCATACAAAAAGCACCAGAGATAAATCCAGCTCTCATGCAAACCACAGTCTGCTTTTCCAGTGCCTTGCCCCATCAAGACGTCTTTGATCTTCTTGGGATTAAGTCCAATCCTGCCGATGGAAACCCAGGCTGAGTCACAGTCAGGAAACCACACAGCATGAAAGCAGACACGGGGGATATTGAAATAAGAGATGAAGAAGGCTTAGGTCACAGCTTCCATTACTAAGTGTGGGCAAGGTGCTTCCCTGCAGTGCGTTCTCTCAGACTCAGTCCTGTCTGGGTTCAAATGACTTTAATAATAGGACTTCGAACACCCTTCTAAGCTTTATCATTAAGCCAGGCATAACAATGCAAACGGCACACCATCCCAAGCAACCAAGCCTAAGCTCTCAGTGTGGCTGAGAAAAACCTGTCAGGAAGGTAGTGCCTGCGCACCTCAGGGAAAGGAACCCTGGCAGTCATATCTCTCACATCCAGAGCACAGAAGCAGAGAGCCCTGCAGGACCCAAGCCTTTGTCCAGCTCAGCCTCCCAAGGTTCCAAGAAAACTGTGGTGGATGTTTCCTGTCCACACCCTGACTCGTGTACCCCCAGTTTTGTTACTTTTAACTATTGGGCATGTGAATAGGCTTATTTCCATAAATGAGCTCCCCTGGTTTTGAAGAAAGCATTTTACATTATTATTTTAACTAGTATTTGCAGCTACTGTCAGTAGCATAAACACAGGAAAGCCAATAGGTTCAGGATTCTAAGTTTGGTATTCCATCATGACTTTATCGTCAACTCATTGTAGGACACTATTGAATCCAATGTCTCTGAAGATATTTTATCTTTAATAAATGAACCAACTGGGCCAGAAAATATCAGAGAAAGCTTTACAAGCAGGGTACATTTAGAGAGAGAGAGAGAAATAGAGACGGGGAAAATGCGAAAGAGAGAGAGGGGATGTAAAAAAGGGAGAGAGAGAAAGACCAAAAGAGCAAGGAATAATTGATAGGCTGAAAAGAAAGGCGGGAATGAACTGGTTCCCTGGACATGTTCCCAGGAGCAAGGCCTGGAATTGAGGGCTATGGCTTCACACATATCTGATTAAGGCACAGCCTCTGGGGTCAGGAGGCATGAGGCTGTCAGGACCTGTCACCATAAGAAATGATGGGACATCTTCACACGGACAAAGCTCCAAAAAGGAACTTTCTTTCTTAATTGAGGTTTTTCTAATATGTCAGTTGATAGAAAGCATCTGAGAAACATTCAAACTGGTGAAAGGAAGGATGATTTCCTAAACACCTATTCTATGTCACCCTGAGCCCTGAGTTCTTACCTGTCAAGTCATCTCATGCACTCATTCAAAAATATTTACTGATCAAACCGTGTGTACAAGGTTTGCCAACACAGAAAACAAAATCGAATCATCACCTGCTTCCTGGAGTCTACAGTCCAGTTTACAATCTAGCATGGAGAGTGATGGTAAATATGTACAACAATAATCAATTTCGTTCTCTTTTAATAAATACTACATGAAAATTAGAGTCCTTGTTTTATAGGCAAAAACCTGAGTGTTGGAGGGTTCACACACCTCATCTAGCATTTTGTGACTAGTGTTCATTACAGGCAGGCTCTGCTAACCCTCACCCAAAGCTCTTTCATACATAATCCCCCACCCCAGGAGAGAGAGGCCATCGTCGGGGGAAGGAAGAAATGGAAAAATGACAAAGTTGTAATGATGGGTCATGTCATGATTGGGATTAATTGGCCCAGGTGAAGTCATTACTTGTTCATCCAAAATTTTAATTTATACTTTGGCCACTGACGTGACCCAGGGATAACTTACTGAAACAAGATTTATTATAAAAACAAACAAACGAAACACAGTACAGGGAGGACCATAACCACAAACCAGCGGAGAAGCATGGGGGCCCCACTCTTCTTCTCTGAGGGAGTGAACAAAGACTGGCAAGAAGGCCAGCAGCTTCAGGCCTCCTGAGCCACCCTCAAAGGCAATTTCACTCACAGCTTCATAAAACCTCCAGCCATAAATGTGTCTTTTTTTTGCCAGCTCTTGGCTGGTTGCAAGTGATGCAGACATTTGTGTGAGACACACAAAGCATTTTAGCTGCTCAAAAGCTATCGGCACTTGCATGCTAGGTTTGAGCAACACAGATCCTGCAGTACTCAGGGCATCAAAGGGGATTACCCAGAAACCGATAACAGATTTTAATTTAGATGATCATGATGGGGGCTCAGGAGGAGGAGGCTGAGAAATGGACAGATTTAACTCCAGGGTGGTAAAAGAAATGAGATGAAACTGATGATAAAGATACAGTTAGAGGTCTATTTAGCCAGCCACCATGTGGTCTCTTAAACCACGGCCTCCTTTTTCTGTGCTGGGATAGAAAAACTCCCTGAAGCACGCTGGCCCATTGCCTAGGATTCTAGACTGCCAGGGAGAGTTTAATAGCTATTATTGCTCTTGGTTGCCCTGCAAAGAAACAAAATGTACTTGCTAACAACTCAGACTATTGAACACAGCACATCCTGATTTCAGGTGGGGTATGAGTGTGCCCACCCCCCTTGACAGAACACTTTTTGCAGTCAGTTCCCACGTGTTATTTTATTCTGTCTTGGCCACTGAAATCCTCCATTGTAAATGTTTTTCTACTATTTTCCAAACCCATTACTGTCATCACTGTCCAGTCACTGGCCATCAGTCTCTTCTGCATCTATTTAATGAGGAATCACTCAGCATCTATCTACCTAGGGCATCAATAATACATTTATTTATTCAGTTATTTAACAAATATTCATTGACTGATCGCCTGTTATCTTCCAGGACCTGTGGTAGATGCAGAAAATACAGCAGTCAGCCAGCTGTGGTGGCTCACATCTGTAATCCTAGCACTTTGGGAGGCTAGACAGGAGCATCACTTGAGGCCAAGAGTTCAGGACCAGTTTGCACAACACACTGAGAGCCTATCTCTACACAAAAAAAATTTTTTAAATAGCCCAGCATGGTGCTGCGTGCCTGAAGGTGGGTGAATCGCTTGAGCCACAGTGGCTTCAGTGCCTGAAGGTAGGCAGATCACTTTAGCCAGGGAGGTTGAGGCTACAGCGAGCTGTGATGGCACCACTGCACTCCAGCCCGAATGACAGAGCCAGACCTTATCTCAAAAACAAGCAAACAAACAGAAAACACAGCAGTGAACTGGACAAACTTGGTCTCTTGTTGTCCTTGGGGACAGTTTCTCTTGATGCAGTGAGGCAGAGAAAGAAAAAAGAAAACAATTGTGAAAGAGCATTTACAATTATAAATAAGTAACATCAAAAAGAAAGCACAGAATTGAAACAATGATTAATAGAGTGGGGTGGGGAAGCTGCCTCAGGTGAGATAGTCCAATAAGAGGCTTCCAGGCAGCTATGAATAGGACTCTTTACCAAGGAACCGTTGAAGCTGACTTCAAATGGAAGAGGGCACCTTTATTTATCTTTTTCAAACTTTAAATGTTACAAACACTCAACAAGCTAGGAATAGAAAGAAACGTCCTCACCCCGATAAAGGGCACGTACAAACCACCCAGAGTTAACATCATACTTACTGGGGACAGACTAAAAGCGTTCCCCCTAAGATTAGGAACTGTACAAGGATGTTCACTCTTGCCACTTGCATTCAGCATAGCACAGGCAGTTATGCAAAAAAGATAAATAAAATCCATCCAGATTGGAGAGGAAGAATTAAAGCTATCACTGTCTGCAGATGACATAATCCCATACAGAGAAGATTCCAAGGAATCCACTAAGAAAGTATTAGAACTAAGAAATACATTCAGCAAATGTACAGAGTACACAATAAATATACAAAAACAAATTATACCTTTCTACACTAGCAGTTAACAATCCAAATGTGAAATCAAGAAAATGATTTCATTTACAACAACATCAAAAAAAGTCAAGTACTCAGGGATAATTTTAACGAAATAATTGCAAAACTTCCACTCTGAAAACGATAGAACACTACTGACAGGAAATTTAAAAGACCCAAGTAAATGAAAAGTCACTCTGTGAACATAGATTGCAAGACTTAATACTTTTAAAATGTTAAACTTCTAAATGTATTGATTGATTCACCATGATCCTTATCTAAATCTCGATTTGCCATTTTTTTTTTTTTTTGCAGAAACTGACAAGCTGATCCTAAAATTAATATGGAAATCAAGAAACCCACAATAGCTACAATAGTTTTGAAAAATAAGAACAAAGTTGGAGGCCTCACATTTCCTGATTTCAAAATGTACTAGTAGCCTACAGTAATCAAAACAGTGCAGGTTTTGACTTAAGGGCAGACACATAGACCAGTGAAATAGAATAGAGTCCAGAGAAAAAACCCTCACATATATAAAATATGATCAATTGATTTTTGACAAGTGTGCCAAGAAAACTCAATGAGGGAAAGAATAGTTTGTTAAAAACTGATGCCAGGACAACTGGATATCCACATACAAAGGAAGGAAGTGGGATTCCTACCCCTCCCCACCCCCTCCCCCCCAAAAAAAAGAAAGAAAAAAAGACCTTAAATTTGATCATGGACTTTGATATAATAGCTAAAATGAAAATAAAAAAGAATCTATTAGAAGAATACATATGGGTAAATCTTCGCAACTTTGGGCCATAAAATAACTTCTTAGATATGACAACAAAAGCACTAGTGACAAAAGAAAATCTAGATTAACTGAACTTCATCAAAATTAAAATTTTGTGCTTCAAAGGACGTTATCAATAAAGTGAAAGACGCTACAGAGTGGAAGAAAATATTTGCAAACAATATAGTTAATAAAGGACTAGTATTCCACATATATGAAGAACTCTTATAACTCAATAATAAGGCAAATACTCAATTTAAAAAATGGTCACAGGATCTGAATAGCCCTACCTCCAAAGATATACAAATATATATAATGGCCAATAACCACATGAAAATATGCATCACTACTCATTAGGGAAATGCAAATCAAAACCACAATGAGATACCACTTCATACCCACGAGGAAGGTTATAGTAACAAAAGACAGGTCATAACAAGGATCGAGGAGAACTCAGAGAATTGGAACCCTCACACACTGCTGATGTGACTGTCAAATGGTGTGGCCACATTTTGAAAAACAGTTTGGTGGTTCCTATAAATTTGAAACACAGAGTTATCATATGACCCACTCCTAGTCAAATACTGAATAGATACAAAAATATATACCTACACTAAAACTTGTACATGCACGTTCATAGCAGCATTATTGATAATAGGTAAAAAGTAAAAACAATCCACATGTCCATCAAATGATGAATGGATAAACAAAATGTAGCAGATCTACACAATGGGATGTTATATGACCATAAAAAGAAGCGGAGTATGAAACCTGCATGCTACAACACACATGAACTTTGAAAAACGATGCTAAGTGGAAGAAGTAAGTCACGTAGGACCACACAGTACATGAGTCCATTGATATTCAATGTTCAAAATAGGTAAATCTGTGGGGATATTAGTAGATCAGTGGTTGCCCAGGACTGAGTGTACGGGACAATGTCAAGAGTGACTGTTAATGGGTACAGAATTTCTTCATGGGGTCTTGAAAATGTTTTAGAATTAACTGTGCTTATAGTTGCACAACTCTGTCAATATACTAAACACCAATACATTTCACAATTTAAGCTTTTGAATCGTAAGTTATGTGAATCGTATCTCAATCAAGCTGATTTTTTAAAATGAGGAGGAAGTAGTCAAGCAATAAGCTGGGATAACAGTAACTGAAGCCACACTACACACTACTCAAACTATGGTCCATGGACTAACAGGGTTAGCATCACTTGAGAGCTTACTAGGAATGCAAATTTTGGCCCTCACCCTAAATCTGTGGAATTGTATTCTTCATATTAATAAGATTCCCAGTTATTCATACACACATTATAATTGAGAAGCACTGGCTAAGCAGAGAGAGGATAAAGTCAAGACCCTGAAGTAGGTATGTTGGAGGGATGGAGAGAAGCCACGTGGTTTAGCATGAAGAAAATGATAAATGGCACTGAGTTAGTGGGGAGAGGCAAGCATGGGACACAGGTGCAGGGCTTACAGTCTAGGGGATGAAGTTTGAATTTCACTGCAATGGAGTAAGATTAACAGGATTGAGCAAAGGAGTGACATTATCACAATTGCTGCTGTATGGAATATTAATTGAGCCAGATCAAGAGTTGAAGTTGAGACACTGGTTAGTTGTTGGGCAGAAATACATTTGTGCCTTGAACTAAGATGGCAGCAGTGGAGATGAAGAGGAAAGTTTCATTACAAGATGTATTTCGCAGGTAGAATGGACAGGACTTGCTGACAATTAAATATAGGTGGTAAGTGAAAGAAAAGCTTCAGGGATGACTCCTGGGCGTTTAGCATGAGCTTCTGAGTCAATGATGGTTCCATTTACTGACAAAGGGACAACTGATGGGGACAGATATATAGCATCACATAAAAAGGGAGCTCAATTTGGAGACTGTTAAGTTTGAGCTTTCTGAAAGGTGTCCAAGTGGAGACTGTCAAGTAGACAGATGGATGTGTGAGTCTAGAACTCAGAGATGTTTGGGCTGAAGATATAAATTTGAGAGTCATTAACATAAAGATGCCACGTAAATGAGACCACCTAGGGAGAGTACAGAGAATCCGAAGCAATTTTAAAATGCCAGAGAGGAATGTGAGTTTCACTATCTGATTGTCAAGCCAGGAAAACACTGGGAACTCTATGGGGAGTGAATATTAAGTAGAGCCAGTCTTCTGGGAACTTGGAATCGAAAGGAAGCATTGATAGAGACCAACTTTTTGAGAAGGATATTTTCGACTTATTTAATAAGTGGTAAGATACTGGTATTAACCACCCAGACCAGGCTCTGAACACTGCACCACATGGCGATGGAAACCCCCATCCTTACTCTCGCAGTTTAGAATAGGTGAATCAAGAAAATGTTGGAGATAAGTGGGTTTCAGTTAACAGAACAACAAAGGCCATTCAGGGAACTTTGGCAGAATCTATTCACCAACCCAAATGAACTATTTCAGTATTTCAGCAACTGAGGCACCATCCTGGTACAGCCTGCCTGAGTAGCAATCTGCCATCCATACAGAGACCCAAAAGATGAATTAAGTACTTTAATTAATAAAGTGGTCTAAAAAATAAACTGGAGAGATATTTAGTTTCTTTTTAAATCTAATTCATAATTTTTACTAGTAAAAAACCTATTTGTGCCCCCAATATAACTCTTATTTCCTGTGTTTTGAACCATACGGCACGCTGTTTAGGTGCCTGTTGCTTCATTAGAGAGAACAAGGAGTGTGTCTTGCTCATGGTCCATATTCAGACAGTGCTTACTCCAGTATTCTAGAATAAATGCAACCATGTGCAGTTCTCAGTAAATGTTTGTTGAATAAATGTACATGTATATATGACTAAATAAAGAGGAGTAAAAATGAGGCCAGAAAAGACATTCTCTCATCCCAGTGAGTCAGACACAGGCCACAATTCAATTTGAGAAACGTATAGCCAGAAGAGACCTTATATATCATTAAATGCATTGGTTTTCATACTGTGCTCCAGGAATCCCCTTGGAATCAGAACTACAGGCTTCCTGGGGCTGCCTTAAAAAAAAAAAAAAAAAAAAAAGGAAAGGGAAGGGGTTTTGAGGTGGGAGGCATTTTGCTCCCCTAATCTCTCTTCAACTAGAGAAACAATTTTATCTGCTTCCAAATGAGATTTCATTAAAACAAATGATTTAATTATTAAAAAAACGTCTTAAACAAAAATGTTTAAAACTATGATATGATGTAAATTGCTCTATTTTTGTCATTAAAACCCAAAGAGTTTCACTATTAAAATGCAGAAAGACCCAGAGAGGTCAGGTGACTCTGCCAAACTTACACAGTTAGTAGGGAAGAGACTGGGACTGTGATGGTGCTGTGCTCCATCATGCTCCTTCTGCCTCAATTCCTACACCAACTGCTGGGATGACCTTGCTGCCACCACTATCCATCTGTATGCTCCCCAAAAGACCACAGGACCAGAAAGCTGTCCGAGCCAAACAGAGGTTGAGGTTGAAAGGGCGTGGCCCACCCCTCTCAGATCTCATCCTGCCTCCTGGCCCTTACCCAACTTATAGGAGAATTTGAATACTGAGCAAGGCACAGAGAGGTGCCCATCCCAAGCTCCAAACCTGAATCTATTCAGAATCCAGCTCCGAGCTGTACTGGGCATATGATCTTCAAGCTGAGGAGATGCATTCTGCCAAGAAGCAGATGGGCAAATCAGATGATCCCTGATCCTGACTCCATTCATTATTCAGAAATAAGAACTGTTTCTCATTAGACCTCAAAAGTAATTCCTGGTTTCATATGAAAAAAAAGTGAATGTTTATACAGAAGAGTAGTAACGCTTAAGGCTTGGCAGGGGTTATGGGCCTCTTACACTGAGGCTTTGTTTCTTGTTGTGTCTGGACAGGCAAACCTATCTCCCATTCTGCCTTCCTGCAGCCCATAAGTACCTCCTGGCCAGTGATCATGTTCGTTTCTTGGCAGTGGACCTACTAAACATTAGGCAGGGTATTTACATTCTCTATTATATGTTTTAAATTTCTCTGGCAGAAGAACTGTAAATGCAAGCAATAGCATGGCTGGGAGGCAGGGGGCCATAATTAAAATCCCCTTTTTGTTTTTTAAATGGCTTATTAAAATGCTTGTGAAACCTGCTGCACAAAGCAGCAGCCAAAAGCCCATTGCTGCTAAATGGAATGAAATGGATTTTTCAAATGTCACGCTAGTATCCACTTAATAATACATTTTCCTATAGACAGGACAATAATATATATTTTAATCACTTTTCTACAGGCAAATAGACTGTACAGGAGCTGCCCTTCACTGGCACTTGGAAATTATGAATTTTTCAATAACCTTTTCTATTATTCATCCTGTGTTATTCCATAACATTTCTGCATGAGGAATGTGCTTCCCAGACACTTTATGAATCTCTTCTATTATTTATTAAACAGCAAGGTGTCTCCCTACAACCCTCACCCCAGTCCCCCAGAGAGGGCTGCTGGGAGGAGGGTCCACACATGCACAGCTACCTCTCGGTTATTAATAATTTCATATCTATAACAGAAACCGATTGAGCGACTTCCTCCACGTGGCTCAACTTTGGCCGCCAGAGGTGAGCCGCCTCAGAGAGGTGATGTGTACTCTTTGGGATAAGGCAAGAAAAACAATCAGCCTGAGGCAGTCTCTGTTTATAACATTTGGGGCATATTGTCTGCTCCTTAACTGTCCTTGCTCCAGAAGGGAGTCACTCGCAGGGTCTAACTCTGACCAGGGAGGCAGGTTCCTGACTTGCGTTTTCTGCTACAGATCTAGGTCTGACTGGGAGAAATCCCCAACCATTCTTCATGGGTCAGCTGCAGCCTTGACTTCTCTGGGAGGCCTTTCCTGACATGTTCCAGGCACATACACGTTTTCTGTGCTTCGGGGGTACCCTGTCCCTTGCCTATCACAGCATCTGTCACACGACAATATTTCACTGTTGCAAGCCATACGAGGGAGGGGCAGGTTCGCTCCTGCTCACCAGGAGGTATTCAATAATTATTTAGAATGAATGGATACATAAATATTATGACCAATAAAATATTCCTCTCTAAAGCAGCTGTTAATGGGGTCTAGAAGATGCTGAGATCTATGTGGCAGAACCATTCACTGCTCATCAAATATCCATGCACTCTGACAGATTCTCCCTCCGCCCCTTGAAGTTATACAGGGCCATGTGACTAGTTCTGCTCGGGACTGGGGAGACGGCATAGCACGCTCAGGGACCAATGCATCAAAATGAGAAGAGAAGCCAGGTGTGGTGGCTCATTGGCTCATGCCTGTAATCCCAGCACTTTGGGAGGCTAAGGTGGGTGCATCACCTGAGGTCATGAGTTCGAGACCACCCTGGCCAACATGGTGAAACCCTGTTTCTACTAAAAATATAAAAAGTAGCCAGGCTTGGTGGCACACGCCTGTAATCCCAGCTACTAGGGAGGCTGAGGCAGGAGAATCACTTGAACCAGGGAGGTGGAGGTTGAAGTGAGCTGAGATTGTGCCATTGCACTCTACCTGGGTGACAAGAGCAAGACTCCATCTGAAGGAAGGAAGGAAGGAAGGAAGGAAGGAGAGACAGAGAGAGAGAGAGAGAGAGACAGAGAGAGACAGAGAGAGAGAGAAAGAGAGAGAGAGAGAGAAAGAGAGAGAGAGAAAGAGAGAGAGAGAGAGAAAGAGAGAGAGAGAGAGAGAAGAAAGAGAGAGAGAAAAGAAAGAAAAAGAAAGAAAGAAAGAGAGAGAGAGAGAAGAGAGCAGCAGTTCTCTCTGCTGCTATAGTGCTGGTGGAAGCAGGTGTTCGGCTGGTGCAGTTTTTAAGGTGGCAGAGTTCCCATCAGCCTGGGACCCCAGTGACTAATGGAGGGGGGAGCTCCCTGCCCTGAGTGCACGCATGTGACATACACAGTGACCTGTGCTCCCTCTGTGCAGTGTGGGAGCAATAGACCTTTGTTTCATTAAAGCCACACAGAATCCTAACAGTATCTACATAACCAGGATAGTGTAGAAAGACAAGCGTGTCGTGAAAGAGATTTGTTGTTGTTAGCTTATTTTGTTTTGTTTATCATTTCCAAACCCTTCCACTTGGGAACATGGAAATTTACCAGAACATTACCATCTGGCACCACAACTAGAAGATAAAACAGTTCTGGAAAAGTTTCTGAAATTCTGAAAATGTGACCTAGCCTTAATATTCCCTTGAGGCATCTCTTGCAACAGTGATTGTCAGGGGAATTCTCCCACCTCTGAGAAATGGTGAGTTGTGTCCCCATACACCGGTGTCTGCTCCCTTGTATCCTCCCCTTCCAGCCTGGAGAGGGCAGGGTCTCAGCTCAGTCTCCAGGGGATCCCTCGCCCTGCTCCTCCATGGAGTCTGAAGGAGCAGAACCAGCTGGACCCCAGCCTAAGGGCTGCAGACATGTGGCTCCTGTCCCTGGGGCCAGGGCCGCTCAGGCTGGCCACGTTTCCAGTTTTGTGGCAGGTCTCTCTTTGGGATTTTCTAATGGGCTATGAACTCCTGATGGTCTTTTCTTCACCCTGGGCAAAATGGACTCTGTTCAATTCTTCTGGGTGAACTTTTCCTAAAGCTAATAAGGCTTAACAAAGATAATAAAGATAACAAGGGGCTGCTTGGTGCTGGGAGATGTGCACTCCCTTGATCCACAGACCAACGGTAGAAAATGGAAGATTTAACTGGATGTTCTCTCCATTTGCTTTTGCCTACCCCTCACTCTGGAGGCACCTGAAAAGGGGCGATTTCTGTGGAGACACTGAGCAGAAAGCTCAGGGACAGGACCATTGCACTCAAAGACCCTTCCTTCTCAGGGGTAAGAGTAGAGGGTGGTACAGTGCAGTGGAAACAGGAACAGGAACTTGTGCGCCTTAGGCCTTGATATGTCCAGGTAGGATAAAAGAGGACATTGGCCCAGAATGCGGAAGCTGAAGTGGACAGGGGAGATGGGAAGCTGGAATTGTGTTTCCCAGCTGGAATTTGCTGAGCGCAGCCTCTGCAGGTGCTCCCCTGCCAAGCTGGTGGGGAAAGCAGTGCAAGTGGAGGCAGGGTGAGGCGGAAAGGGGAGGACGGACGGAGAGAAACAGAGAGACAGAAGCAGACACAAAGGGGTGGAGAGAGGAAGACAGAGCCAGTGCCATAGACAGCTTGAACCTCCCATATGGCATTAAAGGGGCCCCTAAGTTTCCTAAGGGCCCAATCTGAGTGTGATGGTTAATGCCAAGTGTAAACTTGATTGGATTGAAGGATACAAATTATTGATCCTGGGCGTGTGTGTGAGGGCATTGCCAAAGGAGATTAACATTTGAGTCAGTGGGCTGGGAAAGGCAGACCCACTCTTATCTGGATGAGCACAGTCTAATCAGCTGCCAACGAAGCTAGAATATAAGCAGGCAGAAAAATGTGAAAAGAGAGCCTGGCCTCGCCTCCCAGCCTCCATCTTCCTCCTGTGCTGGATGCTTCCTGCCCTCAAACATCGAACTCAAGTTCTTCAATTTTGGAGCTTGGCCTGGCTCTCCTTGCTCCTCTTCCTGCAGACGGCCTATTGTGGGACCTTGTGATCATGTGAGTCAATACTCAACAAATGCGCACACACATATACATATATATGTGTGTGTGTGTGTGTGTGTGTGTGTATTCCATTAGTTCTGTCCGTCTAGAGAACCCTGACTAACACACTGAGTATCACATTAACTGGGAGAATCAGTCCGGGTTCCAGCCTCAGGGATGTCTGATGGAGTACGGGCTGCACACAGGGACACAGGCAGAAGACCTTCGAGGGCTTGTGGAAAGGGCTGGGACCTCCGTGGTGTCCTTAGTCATGCTTCCTGTTTCCGCAGATTTACCAGAACCCTAAATAAATGCTGTCCCCACTGCCCAGCTAACTCAGCAGAAAGTAAGGCTAGAGAGGGGATGGCATGAGGAGGTCAACGGAGGAGGAAAACCCAGATGGAGTATGTCAAGGGTCTGCAGATGATGGGCCTTGGGCCAGATTCCGCTGGCCACCTGCTTTTGTAAAGGACGTTTGACTGGAGCGCAGTCACTGCCATTTGTTCACCTACGATGCCGTGATGCCAGAGTCTGGTATTTGCAATGGAGACCTTTTGGTCCCCAAAGCCTAAAATATTCACTGTCGCACTCTTTACTAAATATGTTTGCTGATCCCTGGACTCTCACTTAAATAATAATCTTGAATTTGACAACAAAAGGAAGACAGACATTAGATCGAACTGAAGATACTAGAAGGTACTAGATCAAGGTTTTCTATCATCAAGGGGAATAAAAAGTCAGGTCAACAACACTTCGGAGTTGAACAGAAAGTCTTCTAGTGAAATATCGTGAGGTAGGTTCAGCCACAAGGCAGGTATTAGCTTCATGTTACAAACAAGAAAAACAGTGTTCCGGTCACACTGTTAGCAAATGTTGACGAGGACTCAGGGCATTCTTCCACCCTGCCATGCAGATGGTGACTGCAAAAGGACCTAGCTCCTAAACAAAGCATGTCAATCAATCCAGGCATGGGCTCCCATATTTCATGTCCTACTGACAAGAACCCCTGGCTTCTTTCTACTGCTTTTTGTTCAACACGAGTAAACCATTCTCTGTCTAGCTCTGTCCCTGAATCTGCTCTGAAGTATTTAGGGTTTGCTTTTGAGCTCTCCCTGGGCTACATTGGCCTTCCTGCAGATCCCTCTAATTTTCCAAAGTCCTCAGTAGCTTCCAATAGGAGGCACAGAAGCTTGATATGCCTTCCCTGTCAACCCAAAATCTTCATCTGTACACAGCCCATCCCACGGGTTTGTGAAGAGTCCGTTCCAGCAAATACAAGTTTCCTTTCTTTCATCTGAGGCAAGCCTTCTCCACCGTCAGCAGCTCTCTAAATATCATTTATTTATGTGTGTTTTAGAATAAGAGGGAAACACCATTGCTTGAGATAGAGATGTCATTTGCAAAATAATAGTGTCTCAGCTGACGAGAGGCGAACACCCCCAGGAGTCAGTCCTACTAAATGACACATCTTTCTTCACTATTTAGCTTGTGAGGATACATCAGCTGAGCACTTGCACTAATTTCAGGGTCTTTTTTCCCCTCCATGTGAACTGCTCAGCCCTCTTGAATGTACACTCTTTATTCCTAATTGGATCTCATCAAAGCTTTCTGTTGCCTTCAGCTGGTGGAGGCGCATGGTGATGTGGAGGGAGGGTACAGACACCAGCGGGTGATTTGCTGGTGGACCAGAGCCTGGATTTTTGCTGTGGGCGGATGAGCCCCACACAGAACAACAAGCCTCATGCTGAGACTCAGCGACAGCCGTTCCACCTCCTTCAAGTCACTGCCCTTACTCCCCAAATGGCAAAGCAGCTATGATGTGGAATTCTCTGTGAATTAAAGACTCAGTGGCGTTAGACACTGTCCTAAGCATTCTGCATACATTATATGACTTAAGCCAATCAAAATATTATGAAGCAGATGGATCTTTAGACTAGTTTTATAAGTAAGAGAACAGAGCCCAGAGAGATTGAGCAAGTGGCTTAAAGACACACAGCTACTGAGTGGCTGAGTAGAGATGCGAGGACAGGTAGAGGAAGAGAGAAGAAATTACTGCAATATTTAAAGTACATAGTGACCTACTCTCCTGTCTTATCCTGTCAACTTCTCTAGGTCTCAATGCAGGTGAACCAGCCAGAGCCGGTTTCCTTCCTTCTACCTTCTACCTACCTACCTACCTACCTTGCAATACTTTCATCAGAAGAATTGTTACCAATATTAAATGAGTAAACTTTTAGGCATGGTGGCTCATGCCTATAATCCCAGCACTCTGGGAGGCTGAGGTGAGAGGACGGCTTGAGCCCAGTAGTTGGAGAACAGCCTGGGCAATATAGTAAGACCTCCATCTCCAAAAATTTAAAAAAAAAAAAAAACATTAGCTGAGCAAGGTGGTATGCACTGTAGTCATAGCTACTTGGGAGGCTGAGGTGGGAGAATCACTTGAGCTTGGGAGGTGGAGGTTGCAGTGAGCTGAAATCTCACCACTGCATTCGAGCCTGGGTGACAGAGCAAGACGCTGTCTTGAAAAAAATTGGTTAACTTTCCTTTTATTATAAATGTAATATGAGAATGTTACATAAGATTTTGGGGGAAAGGAGCTGAAGAGAACCAACTCCTAATATACTCAACTAATGCAAGCACTCTGTACTTGGTACAGGACAGTTGTATTGATTTCAAAAAATCTACTGGACATAGCATAAATTCTTTCTCAGATCCTCCCCAGTGCCAAATTATCATAAATGACAAATAAATTGGATCTATTAGTATGCATTATTTTCCTTGAATCCAATTGTCATGAGATATATATTGAGTTTTCCTGACTTCTAAATTTGTCTAGAACAATCATTCTTATGCATTTAGAGGCAAAGAGTCTTCCATGTTCATCAGAAACAAGAGTATATAAGGCTGGTGCATAGAATTTAGCAATCTCTGAACAGCAACCTAACCAAATATTGACTCTCTGAATGCATTCATCTTAACAAATCTATGTAAAAGATCCACTAGACACCATGCAGGCACTACGGGGGGAAATACAATGAAACACAGGCCTTGCCTTCAGAGCACTTACAGTCTAGTAGCAGACAGACAGACAAACAGACAGTCATAAAGCAATCTGCCAAGTGCAGAAAGTGATACGCCCAGAAACCCAGACAAATATGATCTTCGCGAGGCCACAGAATGTCGTGTGAAACAAAGGAAAATACAGCAAAATACAAGGGGTTTTAGAACTAGATTGAGTGAATTTTAAATCTCAGCTTTGCCCATGTACTATCAGCTGGATGACCTTTGACTAGGCACTTGGGTTAAGTTTCCTCATCTATGAAGCAGAGGTAATTACGGCTTTTACAAAGCTCTAATAGGGAATAAACAGGGTAACGTGTCATCCACTTAGAACAGTGCGTGCTGTGGCAGGGGGGCGAGGCAGGGGAGGCTTTCCACTTGCCTTGTTTCAGATCCACAGGCAGAGTTGCCTTGAGCCCATGGACCCTGGTGAGGCTCAGTCCCCTACCTGACACGATGGGTTGGGAACACCCAGCTAGCAGCCTGTCTCCAAAAGATGCAAGCACCCCACCTGCTGAGAGCTAAGCAAGGCGATGGCTCCCTCACCTGTCGAAAGACAACTGTAGCAGAGAAGGCAATTCTCCCTGTAATCTCCAGACTTCCTGAAGCAAAATCCAAGCTGAAAGAGGAGACCTAGCAATTAGAGGAACTAATGGCACTGGGGAAGGAGAGGTGTAGGGGTGGGTGGGGGCTGCAGGACGGTCAGGGCTGCTCTTTGCCTATTTCATCTATTGAGTGGAGAGGGAGAGAATGAGAAATAAATAATAGTTTGCTTTTTGCTGGATGTTGGAGCACATTTCCTACCAATAGTACCACTCATAAGGGCAACTGCTTGACACTTAGGCAAGAGAGTGTGCAGGGAGAACAGGACAAGATAAAATTACAAGTGACAGCATAGCCTGTGTCTGCAATTACAATGCATTGTAAACAAGGAGAATTGCAATTCCAGCTGCCAGACATGGCCGGAGATTGGCAGGAATGGGCAGCATCAAAGATGGTGGTGGGCTGCTGCACATCTGCTCTGAGCCCAGCATTGTGGGGAAGCAGGGGCCAGGGAGAGGGGACTTGGGGGCTGCAGCATGGGGAGTGTGGCAGGCCAGGGCTGACAAGAAGACCAGGCAGAGTGAGGGGGCAAGCAGTGGTGGGGAAGGAGGAAAGAGCCCTGAAAGGTCAACTTTGAACTGTGGAGTGTGTCTGTGTATATGTGTATATGGTTTGGGGTGTGTGTGTATGTGGGATGTGTGTGTGTGTGTGTGTGTTGGGAACGTGAATAGGAGAGAGGAAATTTCAGGTTCTGGTTGCTTGGCTCTCATCACCACTTCAGGACAAAAGAAACTAGTTTTTTTTGTTGTTGTTGTTGTTGTTTTTAAACCTATTATATGCCAAGCTTTGTAAGGCATTTTAAACATGTCATTTGAATGATCTGTACTGGAATCATTCAAGCACTGGCCTGTTTACTACGCAAGTGATTACTGAGCATGCGTGATTTCCAGGTCCTGGGCTAGGCTTCGTGGATCTTAGGGTAAAAGGATATAGCCGCTGCTCTTAATGAGGTAGGTATTACAAAGCCATTTTGCAGATGAGGACATTGAGTCTCAGAGAGGTGAAGTTACGTGCTCAAAGCTTCTCAGTTAATAGCAGCATGAGGACTCCAGTCTAGGCCTGAAGGCCCAGCATGCTCTACCACATTTTTTAGCAGAGCCCCAGTAATTCTGCCTCCCATAGTCAGGGCCGTTCCTCTGATCCTTTGACAAATATTAAGTTAAATAGGATTAAGTGGGGTGAGTGCATAGTGGATGCCCGATAAAAAGTTTCCTACCCCTCATCACTGACTTAACCATTGACTTAACCTGTTATGAGGAGCATCATTACCCAACCAGAGGCCAAAGTGCTCCATTTGTGTAAGAGGAGGAAAAGAAGAGGTGACTGACTTCCAGCACGTGAGGCTGTGGGATGGGCTTCCAACAACCGAGTAGTTCTTACCCAGAGCATAACACAAGAACTGTTTCTCTAATAAAATCAGAAAAGAAGGGAGGTTTACCTTGCAGCAGGAGGAATTCAGGTTAGACACAGGGAAGTGCATTTCAGCTGTGAATGAAGTGCCCCCTTCCCATTCATGCTGGTTCCTGCTGCTGGGCACATGAGCACTCTGGGCATTTTCCCAGTGGCTGTGATGAGCACAGTGAGCCATCCATGCTCTCAAGCTTCCTCCATGTGACTGACAGAACCTATCTACCTGGTGAAAGACACACTGAAGGCAACAGAGTTGGGGTTTTCTTTATCAGTGACCCTTTCGGGGAGCAAATCTCAAGCCTTGCCTCATTTGAGCTGGGAACTATCTGGCTCAGCTCAACAGTAGACAGTCCTATTAGGCAGGGAATCCATGCATCTCCGTGTAGGGTTGTCAGATGGGACGAATCTCAGCAGACTGGGTCCTAAACCCAGTGGGGAGGCAGGGTGTGCCCCCCTTCCATCTCCCCCAGCTCAGCTCCATGGACTGTCAGCAGCAGATAGACCAAGCAGGCCCACGGGAGACTTTGTCTCTCCCCAGCAGGGCCTCCCAGCACAGCACAGCTTGTCTCTGCGGGAAGTCATTTGTTACAGATCTGGGCCCCCCAGGAGGGCCCCCCTTTCCCCAGGGACCATTCAGTGCTGGCTGAGCCTTCTGGTTCTGCGATGAGTGAGTGACATGGGGAAGATGAGAGCAACGTGCAGAGAACCCTGCAGTGGGGGCTGGGAGGAGGTGAGGAATTTGAGTCTTAACAGCTGAGCTGGCAAGAAATTTCCCTAAGAAGTTGAAGCTCTGGCTGAATCAGTGCTGCTGACTCTCCCAGAATGGATGAATTGAAACTACGCCCAAGAATTTCATTTGGTTCATCCAGCCTGCTTGCCGCTCCTGTCACCTCAGGTTACCTGGAGCCCTTCTCCTGGAAGTGCAGTTCTGCCTCCAGCCCACCTCACCTCAGGGCCACTGAGCACTGCCCAAATGATGACTGGGTATCCACTCACATGCTATCCCTTTGGAGTTGTGTGGGGACCGCAAAGTTCAGTAATTAAGAGCATTGGATTTGGGGTCAGACCTAGGTTAAACCTTACATCTGCCATTTATACAGTACAGCTTGGACAAGTCTCGTAAGTTCTATTAGGAAGCCCGTTTCCTCACCTACAAGATGCGGAAAAGAGCCCTCACATCAATTGCCATGCAGATGAGTTTTGATAGTGTTCTAAAGCCCGTACACAGTGCCTGGCCATGAGTAAGCGTTCAAAGAAGGAATGTTATTGTTATAATAACTTGTAAATGCTGCCAGTGCCCTGATATTGGGACATTAAGAAGCCATCCAATTGTCCCCTTGCTGTGCATGGGACACCTGTCTCAGCACTTTGCTTGGACACCAGAGTCCAGCGCACTTCCTCTGGCCCTGTCTCTGGGATCTGCTTTGTACTGTTTTCTGCTCCTGTTCTTAAACTCTAAGGTTGTTACTTTGGCCTTCCAGGCATGTCGCTTGGCCCTTCTCCTCTGGTATCAACCTGTTTGCTGTTTTTCAGTCTAATCAACACTCAGCTCTTGGGCAAACCCACTTCTGGGTGCTTCAGGTATCTCTGCTCCCACCTGCTCCCCGACCATGGGAGTTGAATGATGGCACAAGCCCCCGGGGGTCATCACTGCTGTCAGATAGTCCTGGTTCTAAAAACAGAAAGGACACAGATGACTTCTGACTGGGGAGGGGACAGAATGAGCCTCCCAGTAGCAGCAAGGTCAGGGGCTGGGTGCAGGGGAGAGATTGAGCAAAATAGACTGAAAGACACATTACATTGCCAGATTATCCTGGGAGTCATTTTTCCAGCACTGGAGTGAGAGCATTCCAGTTCCTTGGTAAGTATCTGCATTTAGGAGGATCCTGGCATGTGGCTGCGGAAGAGCGTATCCCTTGCTTCTTTGTTGGGTTTTAGCGCAGAAGAAATATTCTTTGCTACTTTCTGAAATGTACTACTTATATGGGGATCAAGCCTGCCACTCTGTATTACCTGATATAAGCCTCACACCTCCAGCTGAGGGACACAAGGTGGGGCACAATGAGTGCCCTGGAAACTTTGCTTTCATCTCCTCAGCAGTGAGGC
Organism: Trachypithecus francoisi; assembly: GCF_009764315.1. Taxonomy (NCBI): domain Eukaryota; kingdom Metazoa; phylum Chordata; class Mammalia; order Primates; family Cercopithecidae; genus Trachypithecus; species Trachypithecus francoisi. The sequence continues at coordinate 119,475,379 of NW_022681473.1, read as the reverse complement.
CAGGCAGTGGCCTGGCGTCACGTGCATGTGTGCATGTGTGTATGTATGGATGCATGAACATTTTTCAACAAAGGTGATGAGGAAGGGGTGGGATTGTGCCTCCCTGCCACGTATGCATCACCTTCAAACCTAGGACATGAAAGGCAGAAGATACAAAAGAACAAATAATGATTTGGGGTTAAACAAGCCAGAGAGGAGGAAAACACTTTGGTTTCATCATCATGTGTAAGAAAGAAGAGGACGGGGTTGTTTTGCCTCTGCAGAAGCTCGTGTGAGAAGCCCTGGACAGAAGTTTCCGGATGGATAATGGATGTGTAGGCAGCTTTTGATTACAGCACTAACTGAGGGGGACAGTAGTGTGAAAAATCCAGAATGCTAGTGCTGGAAGAACTTTAGGAGAGTCTCCAATCCCATCATTTTATAATGAAAAATGTGCATCGCAGGGAAGAGAAGAAAGCCCTGCTTGAATTTGCGTGTATTATTAATGGTAAGATATTTACAGGAAACTGGATCTTCTGACTTCTAGCCTCGTGCCTTCCCACTATAACCAGAGCCTACACACACACACACATTTTTCCAGGTTAACAATGGCAGTGTTTCCTGTGTAACTCTGCTGTATTAATCTCACTTAAATACTAATTTATCATGCCACCTGTCTTCCCACAGACCTTAGTGTCCACCCACAACCTACAGGACGAAGATCAACCTCTCCCCTAGTGTGCTCAGGCATGAGTCCCCTGCAGCGTGAGTCCCCACTACTCTCCCTTATAAACCCTCCGTTTCTACATTGCATGAGCCACACCTCTGTTAATGCCATTTCTGTTTCTTTCTCTCTCTTGTTCAAAACCCAAATCACAGCACACCAGCACACAGTGAGTTCTCTCAGAATCATCCAGCAGTTAATGTCTTTACCCCATTTAACAATAAGTACACGTTGCCCAGAGTTAAATATTTACATGTAATGTCTTCACAAGCAGATGGGGACCTTGTCTGATGTAGTTTTCTATACTCAACTACCCTGATGCCATTCCTCATAGTAGTTGATTATAAGTGTTAAAAATTTGTTCAGTAAAACTACAGCAGGACTAAATTATTCCAGACCTTTTCTTTTGATTGTCTGTTTTGGTTCTAGGTAGACTCAAGTTACCAAGATGGCAAATCCCTCTGGCTATCATTGGTTGTTGTGTCCTTGCCCTACTCACATCCAACATCTATAAAATATGCCAAAAGATAAATATCCCCATTCCTTAATTCAAATTTGCTTCATAACCATGGCACCCTAGTACTGACTCAAATTATATTGCCAAGAAAATTTAGAGTAGTGGTCAAGAGAAAGGATTTTTGTTTCAGGCCATCTTGGAAGTAATGTGATGTCACTTTCAAAATTAAATGATACAAAGCCTGTGTCTTTGCTCTGGGGCAAGCTCTCACTGTCTCTTGGGTTGCTCACTGGGGGTAGCCGGCTGCCATGTCCCTGTGCAGACGCCTGCTTGGCAAGGGACCAAAACCTGCCAACAGTCATTTGAGTGAGCTTGAAGCAGATCTCTCATTGTGTCTTAACTCTTTTATTTGCTAATTGTGACTGGGAGTTAACAATAATCTCTCTGTGCCTCCGTTTCTTCATCTGTGAAATGGGGATGCTTTTAGTAAAACCACCTCATGTGGTGATGTAAAATTAAAGGAGACAACACATGAAAATCATTTAGAACAGTGCCTGGCACATAGCAAGCATTCCACACATGCTTGATTATTATTATACAGTTTTTCTGTGCCCTTGGCTTACCTGATGCTCAGCTATGGGTCACTCTTCATCAACCTCATCCTAAAGATGATGATTTGGTTTCTCTCTCCCTCACTTTGTATTCCACCAGCCCTGAACTTGTTTTGATCTCTGACCACCTCTTCTTTCATGCTGTCGACTACTGTAATTCTCTCTGTGCTGGCCCCTGTCTGACTTAATTCCTCCAATTGTTTCTGATGCACAGTCATGAAAGAATAGAGTCCTGGACTGGGGGCAGTGGAGCATTTAAGATACAATTCCACTCACACAGGTGTTTGTTATGACTGGTGAAATAAGCTTTACCTATATAGGATAAAATTTAAAAATATATAATATAGTATCAATTTCATTCTACATTCACATTATTCATCAGTTTTTCAATTAACCAATATTTGTGAGTTCTAAGATGGGATTATGTTTAATAATTTGAATTTGTCTAAAATGGCAAGGCAGAATAATTTGTGGTCAAGAGTATGGACTTCGAAGTAAGGCTTTTTTTTTTTTTTCCTGAGACAGAGTCTCGTTCTGTCACCCAGGCTGGAGTGCAGTGGAGTGATCTCGGCTCACTGCAAGCTCTGCCTCCCAGGTTCACGCCATTCTCTTGCCTCAGCCTCCTGAGTAGCTGGGACTATAGGCACCCACCACCACGCCCAGCTAATGTTTTCTATTTTCAGTAGAGACGGGGGTTTCACTGTGTTAACCAGGATGGTCTCGATCTCCTGACCTTGTGATCTGCCCGCCTCAGCCTCCCAAAGTTGTACAACATTGAGAAATGTAATTAAACTTTCTGTGCCTTAGCCACCTTATCTGTAAAATGGAGATAATAATAGAACTTACTCTAGAGGATGAATGGGTAAATAAAATGAGATAATACAATGCAAGTCATGTGGAGTAATGACTGGGTGTAGTTAGCACTGGTTAGCGTCCTTTTCTTTTCTGAGTATTTATGCTTGCCCTGTAGCCTCCCAATTGAGCATCACTTATTTTCTAAGTCAAGTAAAATTAATTTGATGTAGCAGATTGCGTGATACCTCTTTCAATAGCTGAAGTTGCTCTAGGTTCAGAAACGGTCAGTGTGAGATACGTGATATAGATTTGCTCTTTCCAAAGAGTTGAAAACACTTAAAAAGCAGTCTCTTCGTGCTGAAGCTTGTTGTCTATTTTCTTTTTGAAAACCTACCCTCTTTTTCTTTAAAGCACCTTAAGAGGAGAATACAGTATCATAGAAAACCCATTGTATTAATGATCTGTTGCTGTGTAACAAACAAAGCAGCCTAAGACAACCAACTGTTATTATCTCACAGTTTCTGGGGCCAAAAATCTGGAAAGAGCTTTGCTGGGTGCCTCTGGCTCAGGGTTCCTCCTAAGGTTACAGTCAATCTGTGGGCCAGAGCTGTGGTCTCATCTACAGTCTTGCCCGGAAGGAGGTGCAGATCCGCCTCAAGCTCAGTCGTAGGACCGTTAGCAGGTTAGGGGTCTCTGCACAGGGCTTCCTCACAACACGGCAGCTAGCTGGCTCCCTGAGGCGAGGAATTCAAGAGGGAGTGAGAGAGCTCGCCCAAGAGGAAATCTATGGGCTTTTTGTAACTTCACTGTGGAAGCCGGATTCTATTTGTAAGAATAATAGAATAAGTACAGCCCATACTCAAGGAAGAGAGGATTACATGAGGCTACATAGTAAGACTTTGTCTCTACATGCCTGTGGTCTCAGCCACTTGGGAGGCTGAGATGGGAGGATTGCTTGAGCCTGGGAGGTTAAGGCTTCAATGAGCTTTGATTGCACCACTGCACTCTAGCCTGAGTGACAGAGACCCTGTCTCAAAAAAAAAAAAAAAAAAAAAAGGAAAAACTAAAATATGGTTTTAAAAGGCTAACACACTCACATACACACACGAGATCACCTAAGAGAGTGTGTCATTTCACTGGCCTTTTAGAGACCCGTCAAAACAGGTAAGTTTCTGTGCTCAACAGTGTGTAAACACAACCCCATTTAGTTAGCAGAACTTGTGGGGGTGGAAGCCTTCAGTTAGGTTCTGGCAAATTGGTGAGAATCTGCATGGGCAGGGAGAGGAAAGGAAAGATGGTAAGGAAAAACACCAGCAAATCAACGTGGCCTGGAGCCACAGCACGAAAAAGGAAGGGACACAAAGAGAAAATGAGCTGAAACAGAGAAGCAAAATATAGGATAAACCACACACTACAACCATTTGGGGCAGGCAAGCTTTTTACACTTCCTCTATCTTGGTGTTTTGATGAAATGCCCTATATAGAGGCATGAAATGAGGTAGAGAAGGGGGATGTAAATTCCACGGCCTTTCAAAGTCTACTTGACTCTGGGCATCAGTGATTCTGCATCAGATGGTGCCCCAGTGAGAGCAGCCACCGTCTGCACTCACAACTGTGCTTGCTGTGTGGTCACACAACGTGGTGGTGTTGGCTTGGGCGCCCTCTGTGGGCAGAGAGTTCAGTCCTGCTGGGGGGGTCCCCTCCACCCGCCTTTCCAGCAGGAACTAAACCCCGAAGGACGGCCTGAGGAGTGTCTCCCATGGCGAACTTCCTCCCACCAAGCCCGGGAGGACTTGTCAATCGCAATCAGCCGCCAGCGTGGGTTCCCCCAGCCAGGCCAGCTGGCAGGAAGGCTGCCAAGGCAGCAGATCTGACGAAAGAATTCTCAATCACATTTACATGTGCATGGTGCAAAAAGGGAAAGGAAGGGGGGAAAAACCCCTCCGGAATCCAAAAAGAAAGTCACTAACTAATTCACACAAAAAAAGAATCAGCCACAGATTTGTCTCAGATGTTCTCAAATTGCTGTCCTTAAAAGCTCTGCTTCCCCGTCTTCCTCCTCCTCCCATCCATCCAATAGCCCAAAGAAAGTCTCTAATTTTGCCTTAATTTGTGCCTTGGTTGCAAGAACAAAACAGAACGTCACTGCAGTTTCCCCCCCACCGCACCCTCCTTGGCCTCTCAGCAGCTGCACCTTCTTCAATGGCCTGATAGAGGCCTTTTTCCACCATCGTTCCCTATTCTTTGCCAAGCGGATCCTGGCAGCACCAGGCCCAGTGCAGCACTGAGAGGGGGAGGCCCAGAGAGGGCCAGCCTCCGTCCCATCAGACATCAAAGGGTCCCATGGATTCCAGCTCGCCCTCGGCCTCTCAGGGAACCAGAGACTGCAGGCTGCGAGCACTGAAGGGTAAAGAGTGAAATGGCTCCGTCCAGGGTGACACAAGCTGTAATCTCACAAAATTGCAGATATCTTGGGCATCTTGCCAGGACCCCAGGGATGGTAACAAATTTGGGTATTTACATCATTTTTCAAATAAAAAATAAACAAATACAGGCTCGTTACTTCCTCTCAACTGAATCCTTTTGGAATATCAGATGACAGATTGTTTCTCTGTTGACTACTAATGGGACCCAGGTTTTATTCTCAGATATAGTCCTGGCTTGAACCAGAGGAGCCCTCATTTAAAATTCTCACTTCCCACACTCCAGGGAGCCTAATTGAACTCCCCCTCTCATGGCCTCCGCCGCTGCCTCCACCAAGGAGGAGAGTTCTGAGGCGCTTCTAATTAATCTTCGTAAATTGCTCTGCGATCCTGGGATATAAAGGCAAAGTATTATTAGAAAATGCTGGCTGGGTTAGTAGCCGGCCATAAAAGTCGGATGCTGATCAGCTCACTTTTCACACTGCAATTATTGGGAATGGTTGCAAGTGGTTTTATGCGACGGGAACATCGTAAGTCCTTAAGAAAAGCACAGGGCAGGGACTGAGAGACACTCACTCGTGGTGGGTGTCAGCAAAGAGGGCTATCAGACAGTTAACCTCTGAGCTTTTTGCCTGTAGTAGTCCTAGTGTATTAGGATGCCAGGAAGATGCCGGCATGTCTCTTCTTTCTACTGTTCATTCATAAAACATCACTTGTAGCTAAAAGGGACTTAAGAGCAAGTAGTTCCCATCTTGTTAGGCAGGAGAGAGCTTCATTCTAACAGTGTCTAGCTGGAGACCCTAGGGACAGTGACTACCTGACTTAAGGAGTCCATTGATAGTGGACTCAGGCCCATGAAAGCACTTCTCAGGGGTCCATCTGTGGGTTTCATACAAATCCAATAATGGATGAAATCCATAAGAAATTTAGAATAAATACTCCTTGGTTCCTTAGCCCCAGTTTGTGATTTATTGCTAGTCCATTCACAGGGATTAAACTAAAAAGTCCTGCCTCCAAATTGTTGTGTGATGTGAGGCAGGATTCAGCCTCCCTCTCTCTTTGAGTCACCATCTGTGTTTAGCAGATATTAATCCACACCTCCTAGGATATTTGGTGGAATAACTAATTAATGTTTAAAGAATGCTCTTTGAACACAAAAAAGCACAGTGTCTGGAGGTAAGGCACGATTACTCTTCTGAATTGCACACTTGCCAGGGTGATTTTTATGGAGGCATATGACCTTCAGAAGAAAAATACCCAATTACAGCAGTTTGTTTATTATTTCATGTTAAAACATTGTTATCACAGACATTTTCTCTTAATATTTTATGAAGAAGATATCTTAGATTTAATATTTTAATATCTATTTGCCACAAGAGCTAAAGAACTAGGTAATGAAATGTGTGCAGTGCAGTATATTGGGGAGGTGGGATGGGGAAGGTACTGCTATGAGGCTACAAATTTCTCTGAAATGAATGAAAAATTCAAGGTGCAGAGAGGCTGTCTTCTTTACTCTCGAGGGCCAGCAGGCTGGTATTCAGTGTAGGGACCTGAATCCCATTGGAAAAGCATGGAAATGATCTGCTGTGTCGGCGCTGAGGACTTAGAGGCAGCTTCCCGGCACAGTGTCCCCAGCACTGTGGAAATAGGTTAGTGACGCATTTGGATCATCAAAGAGAGCCAAGGAGACACTACCCGTGTGTGAAAAGAGGAACATCTAGAAGATCCAAGCAGCATTCAGAGCCATTGTCCTACAGAAATCCCTTCTATTTGATTTCCTGAAAACCTCAGTTAAAAGAATGTACAGGCCATGAAGCCACAGCCTGGATAGAGAGGGATGGCAGACAGAGCAGGATACCACAGGACTCACAGTGCCCAGCTCTGCTGAGATGGCATTACCCCAAATGCCAGTAAATCTCAGAAGAGGCTGGGTTTTTTTTGGGGGGGAAGGGGGTGTGGGGTTGTTATTTGTCTAACAGAAAAGTAATGGACGTGGGGAATGTGACATTGACAATTGAGCATTACCTTTGCTAAGTATTGAGTGTTAACTATGCATCACAAATTGTCCTAAGTGTTTTGAAGTCATCCATTGAGTTCTCTTACCAATGCAGGAGTAAATAATATTTTTTTTTCAGATGAGAAGATGGAGACTCATCTAGAGTTAAAAAAAATTAACAAAGCAAAACAAAAATAAAAACTAATAAGTGGTAAGTCCTGGATTTAAAATGCAGGCAGTTTAACTCCAAAGCATAGTTTAACTACTAAGTTAACTTTAGCATATATTACTTAAATTTAGAAGCACGGCAACTGCTATGGGTCTAAAAAAAGATGAAGGGATTCATTTACATACAGTTAGCTTTCCGGAAGCGGGAGGGCCCAGCTGACGAGCAGGAAGAGCTGGACTTTTTTTCCCCACGTTTCTCACATGCCGCTTGGTGCCAGTCGGCGTAGATTTGAGTCCATATTTTCCCTTTCAAGGCTATTCTTGATGTTCATTTAAAACAGACTTCACTAGTATAGGAAACTCCTCAGAAGTGTAGCTTTGAAAGCAGCAGCCCATTCTACATTCTAGAGGCTGAGAGCAGAACTCGCCTGGGTAAAGCTGGCTTCCAGGGGCATGGAAGGTGGGAGTCGGGTGGATGAGGACTGGTGGGCTTCTTGATCTGCAGAGTGAAGGTTCAGAGTCCCTCGAGAAGGGGATTTTGACATTATCAGGATGGAAAAGCTCTGCATAGTCATGGCAAAGCCTGTTTCCTTTAGTGGGCAGGGCACCCTCTCTAGGGAATTAGAATGATTAGGAAAGCTAGTTTGTTTCCCTTGAGAAGAGTGGGGAGAGTGAGGGGCAGTTTGGGGCCCTGGAATTGGAAGGATCAGGGCACCAGCCGAGTGCGGATGTCAGGGAAAGGCTGCAAGTGCTGGGCTTCAGAAGGGAAGAAGGAAATCTCATATTAAATAAAGTGCATGGGAGGCCATTTTTGGGGATCAGCCTCCTGCCCTGGGCCCGGGCAGAACAGACCTAAACCAGAAAGGAATCACTTGTGTTAAGTGTTCAGTAATCAAACCAAACTTTGAAATGGACCAGTTTTCCAAAAAGCAAGCAATTCTGGTCAGCCCGAGTCAGAATAACAAGGAAGTCTCCTTGTCTGAACTCCATAAAGTACCCCTTAAAAAGGGCCAGTTTGCTTTTTGTTCTCTGTTTCCGCTTTCCTCAGCCCTTTTCTGCCTATAAAGCCAACACCCTCAGCTCATAGGAACACTCATTTTATTTTACAGATCCTAGAATCAAAAGTAAAATCCAAATGGAGCTTTCAACTAAATTTGTTGTAATTTTGTCATCTGACGTTATTAGACTTCCTCCTCCTCCTTGAAGCAACTCTCCTCTGTTACCACTCAATCTTCAGTAACGCCTTGTGGTCCATGCCTCCCTGGGGACCGAGGAAAAGCACAGTATCTATACATTTGGAGAGCAAGAGGAAAATAGAGGTGGAAGGACAGTCAGGAGCCAGGAAGACTGCCAGCAACCCGCAAAGGCAGTGGACTCCGCCCACCAAGGGGAAAAGAGCTCTTCTGTCTCTCTGAGTTGTAAGGAGAAGCCATGGCCAAGACGACTTGAAAAAGTTGTTTTATTCCAGAATAAAAAAAAAAAAATACCCTCTCTGAAGATGAGTATGGCAAACCCCATACCCCACACCCTTTTAGCAATAACCCAGGGCCCCATAATTCCCTAAAATTTTATTGCTTCCTGCCTCCAAGCTCTTTTGTTGTCTACTGACCAAGCATAGCACTTACTTTTGACCTTTTGGTGGCCACTGTGACTTCCATGAGAGAGAACTTTCGCAACTTCCCCTGTGACTGTGGTTCCTGGGATCTGTGCATGACAACTACAAGAACCGAAACGCAGTGGGACAAAAAAAGATTCTTTTTTCATCTCTACAAGGAGAGCAATCTTATGAATGGGGCAAGCATGATGCAAGGGAGTACGAAGAAATGCTAACTTACATTCCTGATTTCAGACATCAGAAAAGAAAGTCTACCGCCCACTGTCGGCTTTGAGATCAGGGGCAACCAGAAAGGTCAGTTCAATTATAGACTACTCCTTCTCAACTCCCATCCCCTCCCATTAACTCTCTCCATCTGTCAGGTCACTTTGCCAATAGGAGATAGTCCTGTGGGTTCTCAGCCCTACAGAATAGCCCTGGCCTACCCCAAATCCTGGGTGTGCCTGACCCTTTGTTCTCTCTCTCTCTCTCCCTCATAGATCCCATTTTCCTGTGTCTCTAGCATGATCTATAGCCGCCCTCAAAGGGCAGGGGTGGCAGGTGGGTGGGAGAGGGCCAAATCGCTGTCTGTGGCCTCACAGTACTGATGTGTAATCACAACTCAGCCATATACTGTAATGTGGCTATAAAGATCTCAGAACCACAGTATATGAGAGTTATGCCTGAAATGAAGTCCAATCTGTGATAAAGCAGCCAGCATTAATGCCACAAATATGTGACAGCGGGCAGAGAAATGACTGATTGGGGATGTTTATAAATATAGGAAGTGAGCTGCTTGTGGCATCCAATAGAGGGGGTTAGCAAAATGAAGACAGATGGCGACCGATGAGCTCTCAGATTCCTTTATGGCTGCCAATCCACACAGATAGCCCACTGCTCAACCTCATCACGCAGCCTTCCCTGCAGGCTCTCTGGGTACATTATAGGCCGTCTCCACCTCCTGGCTCGGCAGAGAACTACAGCTTGCTTCCCAGGAATGACTGCGAAGATGGCAGAGAAAGATGTTGCTCAGGGCAGCCATTCCAAAGATGGCATTGATGCATGCCAAAATCATGGGGCTCACTCAACTGCCTCATAGTAGTTTTTATAGAAATATAGAATGCCATATTGGGGGAAAGGTTTTCAACACTTCCATCTAGCCCATTCAAGCAATGTTGGAATATTCCTGGGCACATTTTCCCAGCCGTGGGAGACATGCCCTTCCCCAGGTGAAGTCCTGCATCTCTGCCATTGCACTGACTTTGGATGTAAAAGTTCTCTCCCTGGAGCTTCCATTCTCTGGTCCTTGGCAGCATAATGAGCAAGGATCAACCACTCATCCTTTAGAAGACAGCCTTGCAAGTATTGCAAGAGGTCTTCTTCCCATTTGTGGACATGGCCTTGGTTCCCTGGCAGGGACAATACAAACTCTATGTTGTTTGCTCACCTATCATGGGCTCCTGTAAGATCATCCTCCAGGCTGACGTGGAGCCTCTCAAACCGCTTAAAAATGGGATACAATGATTAGACAGTACTCTAGGGGACTGCCTGACTGGTTTATAGTAATGCAGCACTCTTGAATATTTTGTTTCATATACTATAAAAGGGAGAGGGAAGCTCACTCTTGTAACTTATAGGAAACTTACAATCAGCAAAAACAGATACTTTTCATTTCTGTTTTTGTTTTGTTTTGTTTTCTGTCTGTCTTCTTTTGCCGCCCTGCTGTGACTAAGCTCTGCTTCTCCAATCTGTGAGGCTCTTCCTGGTTTCCAGCCTCTGTCCCCCATTGCTCCTCAGAGCACGGTCCCTGTGACCCTACAGCAGTCTCCACCCTGATTTTGCCTCTGTAATCAATCCTGATCTCAAACATAAGAGATTTAAAGAACAGCAGCCCAACACTTCAGGCTCCCCATCAATTGTTAGCTGGACTCAGATCTTGCATTTCTTTTGTTTGCTGAAATTCTATTTTAGTCCCCAAGTCCAGTTTCCTCCAGGTTACGCAGTTCTGATTCCTGACTTTCTGTCTTTCTTCCTGTGACTATCTTGCTAAGCCTCCAGGCCTTGTGAACCTCCTGCACGGGGTATTCTGCTTGAACCTTATCAGTCTTTCTTCACAAGAAGTAATGTATCTCATTCTTCCTCCTCAATTACGCTGTGTACTTAGTGAAAAACTGTGAAAACACTAAATACTGCATAAGCATCGTGGAACTGGATCCTCATCATCACCCTATGAGGGAGGTAGTTACAAATAGAGTCCATAGATGAAGATATTGAGGTACAGAGAAGTTAAGTAACTTGCACAAGGGTACACAGCTGGGAAGTAACAAAGCCAGTTTTGAGTTTCATATAGTTTGAGTCTAGAGCCTATGCCCTTAAAAGCCATACTCTCTAGCCTCATGATGAATATATTCAGAAAAAATGAACGAAAGAGTTATTTTATGTACGTAGCTCCCCTGTCTCTGTTCTCACTGGAATACTTACCCACTCTGACCCACCCCACTTCCCTGCAGCTCTCCCCTGCAGTATCCACCTTGTCCCTAAAGACACTGGCCTTTTTTCTCTATCCCAGTATCTACTGCTCAAATCTACCTGAAAGACTCTTTCAAAGAGCCTCTACTTCCTGCCGTTAGACAGATTATACCTGAATCGGACATAAGATATGATATAAACCTATATTTGAATAATTTGCTTGGGGGACCTAATTATAAAATATTGCATTTTTTTTCCCTGTGAAATTCCATTATCTTAGATGTGGCCCATTCTGTCAGCCTGACAAGATCTTTCTGGATTCGATCACCTGATAAATTTGCTTTTCCTCCCAATTTCATGTCATGCACAAATTTGGTAAGTGTCATCTCTATGTCTTCCTCCAAGTTGCTGCTGGAGATGTTTAATGATACAGGACACAGCCAGTGTCCTATGTGTCCTGGCAGCCTGTCGCTTGGCATTGATCAGTTAGTTATTCAGCACCTGTTAGCTATAGTTGTTCATCTACTTACTAATACACTTAATTTTACTGGTATTCAGTGTAAACTTCTTCGTCATTCCAATAAAGCTATTACAAAAGGCTTTGTAAAATGCCTTCCTCAAATACCAATTCACTACATTTCCCTGGAGAATACTGTCAAAGTAGGAAATGAGGTTTGTCTGACATGACTTAATCTTAATAAATCTAAGACAGTAGGAAATCACTATTAATCCATACTGCACATTGTAAGAGTCTGAAGAAAATTCCACCGCTTTAGAGCATTGGTTTTGAAGCTGCATCCTGTGGAACCCTAGATTTCCTTAGAGGTGCTGCAGACACCACCACGGGGTATGAAGGAGAAACAGAGCAGGCACAACCCTAGCCACTTTCATTCCAAGAAATGCTACTATTTTATATATTATAATAATGCCCTATTTTAGATCCTTCTTGAAAAAGTGAGACACAAAATACAATTTGAAAACTACTGTTTTAGAGGAAGAAAGCAATCTGCCTGTCTGGAGTTGTATTTGATTGTGCTATATTGACGTGTTCTTGGGACACTCACTTTGTTAATAAAATCGAGACACCATTATCCACATTTGCTCTGTGCCTCACAGAAGTGCTATAAGAGTTGATGGATAGCCTCAGGACAGAGCGACTAAGCCAGTCCATTATTGAAATGCACACATCTAAATGCCCCAAAGAATCCTTGTCATTTTTTTCAAGCTGTCTGCTCAGAGGATGTTTTCCCCATCCCCAAATATTTATTGATGCCTCCTAGCTACAAGGTATGTTCAAACACATGATTTCTTCAACCTTCACAACAGTGCTAATGAGGGAAATGCAATTATTCCTGTTTACCATGAGGAACCTGATGCTAAAAGGAGGTTAAATAAATTGTTTGCGATCACACAGCCAGTAATCAGAAGAGCCACAATTCAAGCTTAAGTTTTATTGACCCCAAAGTCCTTGAAATGTGCCTGTATACCACATGGTATCTTCGTATCCATGTATTGAGAGGTAATATTTTTGAGGGTTTACAATGGGCTAGGCACTGTGCTAAACATTTACAAAGATTAACTTATTTAATCTTATAATAACCATATCATTGGTGATATTATTGCACCGCATTTTGTGTAAAAAAATTAAGAAGTTTCCCAGGGTCACACAGTAAGAAACTGACAGAGCTAAGATTCAATCCAGGTAGTCAGACTCCAGAGACTTTGCCATTAACAATTACGTTATTATTTATGTCAGGGATCATCTCATTATCAGATTTGATGCAGGCAGATGCCCTTTGGCCATGCTTGGAATGGTCTTGGAAACTATTCTCATGAGCTCTCCTATGTGAATCTACCATTAGAGATTATCTTCTTCTTTTGAGTTAGGCATTTTCTTACATTTACATAGAGGCAGTCTTTGCCAGTTGTTGAAAGTTTGGTGTGAACTAGAGCCTCTCCAGTGTGCCTAGTTGAGAGAACATTGAAAGAAAGAAGCAGAAATACAGGTAAGCTCTGATAATCTTGGGGGTGGAGAATAGAGCAGAAGTGTAAGACAATGGGTGAAGGCATGTCAGGGCCGTGACCCTAACAAGTAAGGAATAGGGAACCATAATAAGAGGAAAGAGGGTGCTAGGAAGAGCTTTAGCTTCTGTGCATTTAGCTGGACCAATCCTGGTTATTTTAAAAGAGCCCTCAAATATCCACATCCTGCTGTTTCCTCTCATATTTGTTCAACTGTGCTGGAGAAGAGTTGAAAAGGATGCAAACCAATGGAATATGCAGCCAATGTGAACAGAGCCATATTACTTCAGGGGTGAGCTGTTATTTATGGTCTGGGGGCTGGGTCCTTCCCTTCTCTAATTGGTAGGAGCAGAGCGGAAGGACAGGAGCACAAATCGTACTGATTCCCTTTTTCCAGCCCACCTTCTCTAGATACTGTGTCTGAGCCTGGCTTTCTGCCGACATATATATTTCTATTGCACTTTGAACATGAAATAAGATAACAGTCCTGAATAGCATCAGACAAGGAATGGATTGAAATTTAACCCTGGTATTAGAAGACGCATCGCACTTCTCCTCATTTTAAGGTATATTTGCCGCTTGAGATAATTCGTCTGGCATCCACAGAGCACCCAGTGAGCCTGGAGAGAGCAGGAGTTTCCAGGAGCCAGGGAGAGGATGTTACCTTGTTAGAGGTAAATGCCATCCAAGGGCTGGTCTACGAAAAATCATCTGCACTTCGAAGCCTTTTTGAACTGGGGAAGGATAAGCCATTATTTTTATGATTTCCATTCCCTTCCTGACCATTAAACTACTTTCTTGAAGATATTCAGCTAAACAATAGAAGGAAATTGAGTGAAAGTAGAAAGATCAGGCTGGGAATTGCAGAAAGGTAGATTCCTATTCGTTCATCTCAACTCTAAAAGTTATAGTGATCTAACAAGAAAACACCCTAATTTTGTTAACTCTGCTCTGCAGTTAGACTATGATACTTTCTATTATTTCCGTTTCCTTAGATGTCCTATTGGAAAGAGCAGTACTGAACATCTCTATATGTTGTGTACTGTCATATAAATAATATGGTATATAGTTCTTATACTCCAGAAACATTTCAACCAGAAGAGAAATTAAAATATATACATAGGCCCAAAGACATATACTGTAAGTGTACTTTGGGAAGAAAGGTTTAATGTGATGGAGGGCTTCCTGTCACTGAAGATGCTTAAAGTGTGTCTATATAAAAGCCTATTAGTCTTACCATAACTTAACAATGTTAAACTGGTTTCCTTGTTGCAGGACTTCTCAGAGCCTTTGTATGCTGAAGTTCACTGTGACTCTTTCAGAGGAGGAGGGTATGTATCCAGGAATTTCCTAAACTGGTGAATTATGGAGTCTTTATCCCCATTTTATTAAAGAGTCATCCAAAGGGACTGGTTTTCTGAGAAAATTTTTGAGAATTCCTGCTGAATAGGAGGTTATTGCACTAAACATAGATTGGATGTCTCTAAAGTCTCTTCCAAGCCTGAGAGAGTTCAGGCCACAGCCAAATAGGGGGCTTTTTGGAGAGGAACTAATCAGGAGGATTGCTGCTCTTCAAATAGCCCCAAAGGCCCCCTCAGCGCCAGGCATAGGTCTTCCCAGAGGCAACAGTGGGGAGTGGGGAGGGAGCAGCTCCCCTCGATACCAAGGGACTCTGAGGCTGCTTTCCACTCAAAGCCTGGGGAGACAACTGACTTCCCAGGAGGAATAATATTGCTTCCTTTATAAAGTGTAGGCCACGCCTCTTCCTTCCACTGTGATGTTCTCCTAACTTCTCTTTTTCCTTCACCCAGGGAACTCTGGGACTGGCATTGACTGTAGATCACTGGACAGGATCCAAGCCATCCCTAAGTGAATGTAAAGGTGCATGTGTAGACACACACACTCATGCACACACACACTCATGCACATACACACAGTCATGCACACACACACTCTAGTTTGCATTTCTTGGGTGTGTCAGTGTGGCCCAGTGGGGATACTTTAGGCCTGGGACTCTGAAAGCCCCTCACACACCGCATAACCTGGGACAAGTCACATCACTACCATCTGGGTCTCAATTTATGCATCTGTAAACTACAGTATGAACAACGCCTTTTTCCTAGATGCTGAAAGAATTACAGGGAGTGGGGCACCTGAGGGGGCTTTGAGAATAGGGCTTGTAGACACTCAGGGCAGCTTTTAGCGAAGGGGTCCCTAACTGGACTGGGGAGTACAGTGACATTTCCTAAATTGCAGCCACCCTTGAATGGTTCACTATAACTATGAAGCATAAAGTTGGCATTTAAAGATTATTTGGATTTCCGAAGGCTGAGCCAGACTTGACTCTCTAAGCACGTTAGAGCTGTGGTGCATCAACCCTCCCCAGACAGCACACTGGGCGTCTAGCTCCCACACCCACACAGCCGAAGTCCTCCCCAACACCCACGTGCTGAAGCCACGAGAAGGAATAGAGCAATTTGCTTTAAAAATAAGGAAAAGAACCTGCAGGCCTTTATCCCCTAAGCTAGCATGAGGCTGCTCTGGCTCGTGTGACGAGGCTGTGTCTGGTGAGCAAAAGGAGAGGCCCCTGGAGATTCCAGTGCCTGCAGGTGGCCAGTGCTCCAGAACCTTAGAAGAAATCCACATGGGGACAGGCACATTCTGGTCACCAGTACTCGAGAGATGACTGAGTAGCCTGCCTTCAGGTTCTCACTCTTTAAGAGAAGGGGCCCACCCTTTCCATGGAGAGACAGTACCGGGTACGACTCTAATTCGGGAAAGATCTGGGAGCAGAAAAATGTCAGCTGGATAGAAGGAACTTGGTAACGAAAATAATCTCTATTTATTTTTCTTCCAGCTTCTCCCAGGCAAGGGAGAAGGAACTCTTTCAGAAGACGGGGCCTTGGAGGAGTGGAATGTGCCTGGGAGAGGTGGTCACCTACCTGGTAAGACTTTGAGAGAGAGTAGAAATTCTGTTTCTACCCAACACTGGGAGAAAACTGAAGTTACTTTCAATTGAACTGAATTGTCTCCTGCTGGTTGGGAGTCCCTGCCTTCGTTTTCTTGCCATTTGAAAATATCACATAGGCTAGTTTATGTTGGTTTTCTACTGTGAGGCACTTTATGCAAGACTTTTCATCTGTTCCTTTCTACAGTATTGAAAAACAGAAATCTTGCAAATGAGCAAACTGTGGCTTAGGGACACAGTGATAAATAAGCAAAGCCAAAATGTAAACCCCAGTCTTCCCTGTTCCAAAGCCAGGCTTCTGGGTCTAATTTTCCTTCTAGGAATGACAGAAGAGGACATGGGCTCCAGGGAACAGGTCACACTTTACCAGTAGCTCCCAAACCCTCTCCAGCACATGCTCCTGGGCTTCGGCTGCTACTGCTTCTTGTTTAGGAATTCTCCAGGGCCATGTCAAGAGGAGGGAGTGCAGAGTCAGTGGTGTTCTCCTGCTCAGCTCCACTGAGATCTCTACAGGGTCCTGAGCCTCCTCTCCAGCCCCTTATGCTGGCTCTGGAGGCTGTGGGGAAATGGAGAGCAGACAGACAAGAGGTGATGGCCATGGGGTCCGAGCTCTCCTTGCCAGGTTGCTGAGTGTGTGCCAGGAACCCATTCTCATTCCACCTGCACCCGGGAACATTCTCCTTCATCAGCAGAAGAGTTGCCTATCTTGAAAAACTGAAGTTTTCATCTCCTTTTGATTGGGCGCTACAGCAGCTTAAAAAGCTTCTGCCTGAAAGTGCGAATCGCGCCACACCTTAATAGCCTCTTTTCTAGGGCGACGTGGGCTTTTTAAGCTCCCAGAGCCTCTGTGGGGATGTCTGAGCTGCTCGCGTTGTTTGTCTGGCATGCATTTCTATTCAGGGAGCCGTCTCTGCAAAGTCTTTCATTGCGCGCACGGTCATCCAAGGGAAAGAGAGACATGCTCTACATGAGCATTAGTGGCAGCTGAAATTTGTCACACCAAAGATCAAAAGGCACAGCCAGGTAAAGCAAGACAAAGGGAAGGAAGCAGGGGTGGGGAAAATGGTAACATCCAGCCTGGATGGGAAGGTTGGGACAGGAGTCACGGATGGTCCAGTTTTGGTTCTTTTAATTCTGGAGAAAAATAACGTCTAAGAGTGTCCTTAGGAGGCAAATGTCTTCAATTGTTCTGTGCATCAGAAGGATCCTGGGTTCTGGGATGGGAATCTTGGCACAGATCACCGTGACCTGTTAGCCAGGCTCCCCTTGTACATCAGGGCACCTCTGATGGTCTGACCCCATGGCCTCCCTAGGAAGTGCAGGGGCCAGCAGCATCCTTTCTGAAAGAGAAAGGCTGCCCTGCATTGCCTATGTCCTTCTCTGCATGCCAGAGGGCACCCGGCTGCACACTGACCCGCCAGTCAGAGCACCGTGGGTTTGACCTGATGTGTGTGTTTTTGTGCATTTCAATGGGAGTTTATGAAATGTCTGGGTATTGGTCGAACTTCTTTTAAATTAACCCAACCAGGGTCTCAGATTGCTGCTGTTGTTGTTTTAAATTGTTCCCCTCGCCCACGGTACCCTGCCCAAGACAGAAAGCTGATATCTGCGAAGACAGATTTCACTTTTTTTCATATGTGCTCTCTTCCTCCCAAAGCCCATATTACCAAAAAGGAGTCTCTGCGCTGAGGCACATTTGTGACCTAGTTCTGAAAGGACGAGTCCTGTATTGCCTTAATTAAATAGTACAGGATTCAGACTGCAGCCTTCTGTGCTGTGGGATCTGTTTCAGAGAAGGGAATCCAAAATCTCTTTTGTCTTTTTACACCGTAGTCTTTAACAAAGAACATAAACAGAAGGACAGAAGAATCGTCTCCCTAAACACAATGTTTTTCCAGCCCAGTATTCTCCTTTGACTGTGGTACCAAGAGGCAGCATATGAGAGGGCACAGTTATTTTAAAATATTTTGGTTTTCCCCAATAACTAATAATGGAGCTTTCCTTCCAGAACTGCACCTTTGCTGGCCTGTCATACTAAGAGCTTGCCTGGGAGCTGGGGTGGGAGCTGGCGCGGTTTCCAGTTCTATGACCTTGGGCAAGATGCTCAAACTTTCTGGAAAGCTCAGTTTTCTCCTGGGTAAATTAACACAGGCATAATACCTACTCTACAGGATTTTGGGGGTTGGTGTTAATATATGTAAATCACCAAGCATGGTGCTTGGAGCCCCTGCAATGCCACTTCGTCAGTCTTTCAGACCCAGTGAGCAGCTCCTGCCGATCTACTAACTCCACTTCCCCTCCCCCAACTCCAGCGTTTATACAAACATGCTTAATTAGTTACCTAGTAGTTAATACTTCCTGAGCACCTCATCGTTCGAAGCACTTCTCACAGCAACCCCATGAGGAACCACTACTATCCCCATTTCAAATCAATAATTGGAGGCACAGAGCAGCTAAGTGACTTGCCCGAGGCCGCACAGCAGAACTGGGATTCAGCACATCTGGTTGGAAAGCCATTGCTCCTAACTACCGCTCTGCTGCCTTAGTTCGTCCGTGGCTGTCTTCTCTGCCACTCTGTTCCCTCTGGAGAGCCAGGGGTGTATGATTCTTGTTCCTGAGTCTGCAGTGCCTAGTATGTAATAGGCAACTCTGTCTACTGAATAACGTTTATTATGTATTTATTTATTTTTGAGACGGAGTCTCCCTGTTGCCAGGCCGGAGTGCAGTGGTGCCATCTCAGCTGGCTGCTAGCCCCGCCCCCCCAGGTTCAAGGGTTCTCCTGCCTCAGGCTCCTGAATAGCTGGGACGACAGGCGCCCGCCACCACGCCCGGCTAATTTTTGTATTTTTCTTAGAGATGGGACTTCACCATGTTGGCCAAGATGGTCTGGATCTCTTGACCTTGTGATCCACCCACCTCGGCCTCCCGAAGTGCTGGAATTACAGGTGTGAGCCACCGCGCCTGGCCTTGTTTTTAAATTATTATTTTAGCCTGCACTGTTTCCTACGGGTAAACACTCCACAAATTTGTGATCTACTAAGTCACTCCTTTTCATTTGTTCTAAAGGCATCTCTTTCAAGGTTCGTTTATTGCTTCTAGGCTTTAGACAATTTTAGGATTTCTGAACCAATTCTAGACCAGAGCCAGAACCAAGGAATGGAGAAGGTTCCTGGAACGTAGCCGAGGAGTATTACTAGAGGATGGCTAGAGCTTTACAAAGTGAAATCAAAGGACCACCCACTTCAGAATTTCCAGGGAGCCTTACAAATAATGCTGATTCCCATGAACTGAATGAAGGCCTCTGAGGCTGAGGTCCAAGAATCTGCCTTTTCTCTTTCTCCTCTTTCTCTCTTTCTTTCTTCTTTCTTTCCTTTTCTTTCTTATTCTCCCTCCCCTCCCCTCCCCTTTCCTCCCCTCCCCTTCTCTCCTCTCCTCTCCTTCCTCCCTCCTTCCCTTCCTCGAGTCTTGCTCTGTCACCCAGGCTGGAGTACAGTGGTGTGATCTCTGCTCACTGCAAGCTCCGCCTTCTTGGCTCACGCCATTCTCCTGCCTCAGCCTCCTGAGTAGCTGGGAATACAGGCACCCACCTCCACGCCTGGCTAATTTTTTGTATTTTTAGTACGACGGGGTTTCACTGTGTTAGCAAGGATGGTCCCAATCTCCTGACCTCATGATCCACCCACCTTGGCCTCCCAAAGACAATCTGTCTTTTCAATAAGCTTCGAGTGAGTCTGTGCAGTTTTCAGTGATGGGAGCACAGACTTAGAAGTCTTAAGAGCAAAGATCAGAGGAAAAGGAAGACTGATGTAGACAGAATAAATGATATCTGGGAAGAATTCAGGAATTAAAAGAAAAAGACAAGCTCCTAGGAGCTTCCCTGAGTGGGGACCACAGGCCAGAGCAGAATCTCAGCCCATTCTAAAGAGACATTTCTGAGGCTGGAAAGAGCATGCAGCTGGAGTCAGGAAGGTCCAGGTCTTTCTTAGGCCTAGAAAAGTGAGATAGAGGCGGACATGGTGGCTTATGCCTATTATCCCAGAGCTTTGGGAAGCTGTGGTGGGAGAATTACTTGAGGCCAAGAGTTTGAGACCAGCTTGGGCAACGTAGCAAGACCCGTGTCTACAAAACAACTTTTTAAAAGTTAGCCAGGCATAGTGGTGGGCACCTGTAGTCCCAGCTCTCAGGTGGCTGAGGAGGGAAGATTGCTTGAATCCAGGAGTTTGAGAATGCAGTGAGCTGTGATCACCCTACTGTAGTCCAGCCTGAGCAACAAAGTAAAACCCTGTCTCAAAAAAAAAAAAAAAAAAGAGAGAAGAAAAAAAGAAAAGAGAGAGAAAAACCTGAGTGTATAAATAGGAATAAAAAATGTCATTAAAAGACTTATGAAATGTTCAGGATAGGTAAATTTATAGAGACAGAAAGCAGATTAGAGGCCGGGCATGGTGGCTCATGTCTGTAAACCCAGCACTTTGGGAGGTCAAGGTGAGTGGAACACCTGAGGTCAGGTGTTCGAGACCAGCCTGGCCAACATGGTGAAACCCCGTCTCTACTAAAACACACAAAAATTAGCCAGGTATAGCAGTGGGCACCTGTAATCTCAGCTATTCGGGAGGCTGAGGCAGGAGAATCACTTGAATCCGGGAGTCAGAGGTTGCAGTGAGCCAAGATCATGCCATTGCACTCCAGCCTGAGTGACAAGAACAAAACTCTGTCTCAAAAAAAAAAAAAAAAAAAAAAAAAAACCAAAAAAAAAAAAAACCCAGCAACAATAAAAGGAAAGCAGATGAGGGGTTGCCTAGGATGGGAGCAACGGTAGGATTCAGGAGTAGATGCCTAAGGGATTCCAGGTTTCTTTCTGGGATGATGAAAACGTTCTAAAGTTGATTGCAGTAATGGATGCAAAATTCTATGGATATACTAAAAGCCAAGTGTGCGGATACTTCAAACAGGTGAATGATATGTTATGGAATTGTATCTCTGTAAAGCTGTTGAAAAAGAGAGAGCATCTGGGAGCTATTAAGTATACAGCTGGGCCAAGCTCAGTAATGTGAACTGATATATTTGTAATCCTCCCCAACATTACTAAGGCCCCTCATATTCTAAGTAGCAAGGCTGACTTTGAATGCGTGCTGGTGCTCCATACTCAACTGGCTGTGGTGGAACGAGGAACCATCAGAGAGGTGAGTGGACCTAGGCTGTGGATTCTAGGCGCAGTATGTGCAGAATAAGTGTCCTCCTGCCATGTTGGATTGTCTCAGTGGTGGTGTTGGAAGACTCCCATTAGAAGTGTGGGTGCAGCCTGCGTTGGGGAAAGACTACCCTCTTTTCACATCTGACCAATCAAAACTACACAAAGGTCTCTAGATGGACAGTTGCTATTATGTCATATGAGACTAGGAGAATTTCTCACTCTTCTTTTCTGGGCTACAATCTAACTTCTGGCATTTGCCATGTGACTTTGGGCAAAGAGCTTAGCTTCTCTAAGCCTCAGTTTCCCCACTTGTAAAATGACGATACCATATCAAGTGAAGAGTAACAGGTCAGTGAGCTTTCTCTGTAGAAAGGATCTAATATTCACTGTCGTGCAAGAGGACTGTGAAGATTTAATGAGGTATAGTCAAGGACTGAGCCTGGTATGTGGTCAGTGCTCCAGAGATACCGGCCACTTTTGCCACATCTTTTGTGTTTGCTGTTTATGATTGGAGGATAGGTCATTTATGAAGAATCCATAATAATTTAGGCAAATTGAACTTACTTTCCTTACCACTGAAACAGAGAATTTTCCTCCTACGACTGTTGAGAGGATTCTGTGACTTACTATATGTAAAACATGTAAGACTCTGCTCTCAGCTGATGATGTGCTTTCAGTAGCGTTTGCTATGCTGTAGTAGTAATAATGATGATGCCATCATTACTGTTTATGAATTTATTTATTCAGCAAGTAATTACTGGGCACATATCATGTGCTATGATTGCACCTCTGTCACTACAAATCTCTAAGAATTTGGGTCCCTGGGAACCCAGGTGATGTTCTATCTCTCCCATCTGTTCTGCCTTCGCTGGCGCCATCTTCTCATTTTGATGGGCAAGTGGAATGGATTCAAGTAGCATCTTTGTGAAATAATTTGGGGAAGAAACATGCATGACTCTAATATTTACACAACTGAGCTGATGCAGGCTCATACTTTCATTTAGAAATTATCACTATTTATTAAAATGGAGAGGAGATTTTTTAATGTTTGTGGTAAATTGTATTCCTCATGAAATGGGAGAGTTAATAGGATGGGCCCTGAGCAGCAATGCTTCCAATAGGAGATGTCTTTTAGGCTTTCCAGGTCAGAGCTTTCCTAGGTGTGTCTGGCCAGACTCTAGGTTTTTGGGGTTTTGTTGTTGTTGTTGTTGTTGTTTTTCAGAAGAGTCTCACTCTATTGCTCAGGCTGGAGTGCAGTGGTGCATTCTTGGCTCACTGCCAACCTCTGCCTCCCAGGTTCAAGCGATTCTCCTGCCTCAGCCTCCCAAGTAGCCGGGATCACAGGCATGTGCCACCACACCTGGCTCATTTTTGTATTTTTAGTAGAGAAGGGGCTCCGCCATGTTGGCCAGGCTGGTCTCAAACTCCTGACCTCAGGTGATCCACCTTGACCTCCCTAACGGCTGGGAATACATGCCTGAGCCACCGTGCCCAGCCTCGGTTTTCTTAGGCTTCCCCCCAGGCATCTCCCAGCCCCTCTCTTCCCCAGTCCCCCACAGGGCCTCTCTGGTGATGAGGAAATGATATGCTCCTGAGGCGAAATAGAACGGGAGCTTCCAAACCTGCCCATCTCCCCAGCTTGCACCCATCCCCACAAGCTACACCCCCACATCCTAGCTCTGACCACCTTGAGGGTCAAATTTCAGCTGAGAGATTTTTCCAAGACTAAAATGTGTGGCTTCTCTGAGGAACGGCTTTCACTTCTAAAGCCTCTTCTGTTCAAGGTAGTACCTCGTAGGACTTCTAATCACAGGCAATTGATATTCTACTGAGCATCTTTGGAAAATAATCTGCAAACAAGAGGCTGCAGGCTATAAAGTCTCTGTCTCTTTCTCACTCCCTCTTCCCCCCTCTCTTTTTCAGAACAAGGGTTACAGCTTAATAAAAACACAACCCAAGCGAACGCAGGAAACCTTAGCACTTTGCCCAACAATATTATCCTTTTAAGAGTTTTATTAATCGGTTTAAAGTTGTGCCGCATTTGGTTAAGAGGTGCAAGGTGCCTTCCCCTGCTGACAAGACTGTCCTTGCATTTCAGGAGTTGGCACGGTTGGCTCAATTAACAGAATGGCTGGGAAAAGAGGGTCAGCCTTGGAAGGCTCGAGACTCACACTGTGTGGATGATGAGTTGAGCAGCAATTTGGCTGTACCTGCTGCATGCCCCTTGTATCCAGCACATGTGCACACACACACAGACACACACACATGCACATCCAGACACACACACACACATGCACCAGTGACAGGCACAGGGAAACTCCCTCCTGGAGAAAGCAGCATAAAGGTAGCATAAAGGAGTTCCTGATTTGTTTTTATCTCCTTGTAAAGGAATCTGTACATTCTGCAAGGGAGACTTACTAGCTAGCAAGAACAGACAAATGCATCTGTCAATTTAGCGGCATCATTTGAGCTCAGTGTGGCACTGGAGGAATCCCCTAAATGTTTAATTTCTTCTAGCACCATAACCACGGTGATAGGTCTTATCAGGCTTATATTGACTACACAAAATGAGACCTGGTGTGGGGCAGTTTTCTTGAAGGGAGAGACGTTAAGAGCACACGCGAGGAGTCCGTTTCACAGGTTTCTAATAATATCATCTCATATCAACATCACATTTTCATTCCTAACCACTTCAGGCTTGAGGTGCACAAAGGTTACTTATCCTCTTCTGAAACCCAGTGTTTTCTAGTTTGAGACTGATAGGACTTAAGGTCAGACAGAAACAGGACTTCCTGACGATGTAGATGGGTCCGCATAAGGACCGTGATTCTCCCTTGAGAACGCTAGGCAAAAGACAGACAGGCCACTGAATTTCATGGTTGTGCTGAGGACACGGGAGCTCTAGATGACTCCAGTGAAGTACACCGGGTCAGGGTGGCCAGAAGTCACGGGGCAGAGTCCCCACAGGATCTCAGGGCCCTTTACAGATTTCTCAGACATCTTTCTAGCACAACTGCAAAATGACTCAAATGTATGATTAATTTTTGCTCTAAAAATGGAGAACATAAAGGCACTTACTTGTTCAGTCAATTATGCATCTGATATTTATTGAGTACCATATAAAGTCCAATCGCTGCTCTCGCAGTGCCCTGCGGCTGGAAAGGGAAGGAGCCATGACAACAAAGATGTTCAGCCCAGCATGGAGAATGCCAACAACCGAGCCGTGTACAAGGTGGGGTGACGGTGCGAGAACAGAACCAAGCCCGCTCTCACCACCTGGGAGGCAGCAGGGAGGCAGGAGGAGACCTGGAAACCTCGTGAGAAGACGCTCCACCTGGGCCAACAATACTGGTTGGATTTTTCTGCACAGAAAGAAGAGTTCATGCCGTGCCAGGCAGAGAGACAAGCGTGGATATGGGCACAGAGAATGAGAAACCAAGTGTTCAGGAAGCTACTGGTGTTTGGTTGAGGCTGGAGGTGGACAGAGAGGCAGGAGGTCCCTGGTGAGGGGTCAGCTGCAGGAAGGGGGCTGTTCCCTGTGTTTACAGGGGACAGTGTTGGGGTGAGCAGACCCCCAACACGCAGCGCCAGGGCGTCTGCAGCTCCCTCAGAAGCACTGTCCTTCTCATGCGGGGGGTACCGCGAGCATCTGAGATGTGAGAAGGTCCAAAGAAGGAGTATGTCGTCCTGGGCCATACCCCATGGTGGTGTAGGTGACAGGTACTAGAAACACAGCAAGGGAAAGGGTTCTGTGACCTGGGCAGTGCACGCATGGGCAGACCTAGAGGAAGCAAAGGGCTTCACTTACAGAAGAAAGGGGTGTGTGTGTGTGCACACGTGAGCACGTGTCTGAGTATGTGTGTTGTAAGAACATTCTTGAAGGGAGTAAATTCTGAAGAAGGCTCAAAGAGGAAAATGAATATTAAAGTCACAATTGTTAAGCGGCTAGATCTCATGGTACATGTTCTTGCCATAAGAAATTAAAATTTAAAATAAAAGAAGTAAAATGAATGGACATGAAGAAACTCTTGGAGGTGATGGATATATTTGTTACCTTGATGGCGGTGATGATAACATGAGTATACACATATGTCCAGACTCACTATGTTGTATACAATAATTGTGTGCCATTTTTATATATCAACAATACCTCAAAAAAGCTGGAAAAATTTTAAAAAATGGAACAAAAAGAGACACTAAAGGGCTCTCTCTCTCTCCTGCCCACCCTCTCCCTCTACTATGTGAGTACACAGTGGGAAGGTGGCTGTCTGCAAGCCAGGAAGAGTCCTCACCAAAACCAGACCATGCTGGCACTCTGATCTCAGACTTCCAGCCTGCAGAATTATGAGAAATAATTTTCCTTTGTTTAAAAATAAACAAATAAATAAGGTGGCATAAATAAATAGGGTGGCATAGGGACTATCTGCACCAGGATGAAAGCAAGAGGGAGTTAAAAGGACCTCTTGGTTAGTCAGCTCCTCCCTTAGTAAAATGGAGTAGATACTGACCAATTCCAAAAGAACATGCAGGAATCAAGGGCATAAACCATTGGCAGAGAAAGCCTTGCACAAAATATCTGCTTCTGCAGCTGAAACTGATAAGCAATTACCATGTTCCTAGTGAAGCAAAGACTAGTTTTACTTTCCTGGTGGCCTCAGGTTGCAGGACCAAGGCAATGTCTGGGGAGCAGAGTCAGATCTCTCTTTGGCAATGCAGCCACATAAGCACTTGCAGACTGTTCTAAAAACAGCGAAGGAACAGTAGAGACGGTTTGCTCTAGGGGCCACTGTGAACCTAGCATAGAGAGCCAGGCCATTCATGAAGCCTCATGGACAGAAAACCAAAAAGGAGAAAAGGACCACCAATGCCTTGCACTATTTTTATCACCATAAAAAGCACAGGCCATTGTCTTGGGGAAGGGGGTTCCTTTGACATGGTAAATTAGTTTGAAACTTTTAATAGAGAGGGTGCCTAGTTATTTGAAATCAATCCAAGGGTACTGTATTAAGTCTTGTTCCTTAAAAATATGTGGTATATGGTTTCTGTGCTGATCCAAAAAAAAAAAGTGTCTGGAGCTGTCACAGGAGAAAGAGAAAGCAAGTTCAGCTGAGGTCTGGCCCTGGCCCGCCCAGGCTAACACCCACCACCTGGTGGGAAGAAGGTGAAGAAAGGGAAGCGGGGAGGAGCCTTGTAGAGAAGATGCCCAGGGAAGACAGTAAAATGGGAAGATTTTTCTTGCAATCTTCCCCGGAGAGGGGCTGCTAGAACTTCCATTTAGAGAGTGCTGTCCTTGACAAATGGTAATTTTTTTTCCCACTACCCGATAAATTACTTGGAGTTAAAATTAATATTTTCCTTCAGAAAAGAAATAATCATTACCCTCAGAAGCAAAATTGGAGCTAAGGCTCCAGTGATATAATAATAATAATTTGCACTTGGGTGGATTCTCTCCGGCAAAGGTCTAGGAAGCTTTGCCAAACATTAATTAATTAAGCCTTGCAGGTTCCCCCGGGAGGCAGGTAGCTATTATCTCAGCTTTCCAGATGTGGAAACTGAGTCTCAAGGAGGTGAAAGTGATTTGCCCAAGGTCACTCTGGGAATGAGAAGTGGGACAGAGATGGAAATGACAGAGCCTGCCCCATGCCCAGAGTCAGAGAAGCTTTCTGCATCTTTTCCCGCTGGGGCCATGGAGGGCCCAGGTCTGCAGACCTCATGCATATGCAGGACTCAGAGAATTCCAGTCCACTAAGCACGGCTAAAGGGGCAGGAAATGGGTCCCCAAACTATTTTCATTTGCAAGGTTTGGGCTGTTTGTCACCAAGTAGAGCTCTGCTAAAATTTGGAAACAAACAGGAAGTGGTTAGGAAAGACATAATTACAAAATGTTCCAGAAAGCAAGCACCCTGTACCACTGCTAATGGGATTACTTATGCATATCTAACCTCCATGTTAGCCTTCCGCAGAGTCTACATTTAAGAAACACGAAGGAAAAGTAGGGAAAGTGAATTTTTGACAGGGGAAGAGCGACTTTAAAGAGGTCTCCTGTGTGCGGGCTACATCTCCTGGCTTCATCCATCATGGCACGCCCTGGGCTCTGCTGGGCCTCCTTGGGAATTTGGCGGGGAAGGCTGTTTTCAGGAGAGCAGTGGAACCCAGGGCCTCTCCCCTCCATGCCTGGCTTAGCAACTGACAAATACCATCAGTGAATTCCCCACCCTCTCCCCACCTTCCCGTCTTGGGTGCTGCTGACATATTTTGATATTTCCTCATGAGATTATACTTCACATAATGAATTTGATTCTTCAATTCTTCCTCTCTCTCCCTCACAAGTCTGTAGCTTCTAGAGTTTATCTGCTGCAAGATGAATCGCCCAGAGACTCTGGGAGCATCTTTCTTTACACTTCACCTCCCCCACTGTGGATGAGAAATAGACTTTTCCCTCATCCATCATAAGTCAGCGTGACAGGGCTGTCGGTCCCCAGGCCTGACTTGCTGCATCCTCCTTCTCTCTGCCCTGCTGCAGCGTGTGGCCTGAGTCCCGGCACCAGTTGGGACCCTTACAAAACACTTTGAATTGCAGTAGAACCAGACCAAAAGATCCTAAAAAATAAAAAATAGTAATAACCGGGAGAAAAATGACTTACAAATAAAATAAGAGAGAGTGGTTTCCAAATTTCTTCATTCAGTGGCCTCTTCTCTCTTTAAATAGGACATTTAAAGGGACATCTTCCAACATCCCTAGAGGGTAAAGGGTGAGTTCTGTTTGCCTGATTTCACAGGTGAGGCAAAGGAGACAAAAGGAGGTGAAGAAGAAGGATGATGATGAAGGCTGAAGGAAGGAGGCTTTCTCAGGCCAGGAAGGGAAAGTGGGGGGCAATGTGGTATGTCTCCCAATGTGGGGTGTCTCTGTGTGGTGGGAATAGCAGACTAGTTGGGATACTGACACATTGTTCTCTCACTCCGCCTCCTGCCTGTCCCCCAGCAGGGACTGAAGGAATGAAAATAGACCAATTCCATTTAAAGAGCTGGGTTGTAGGGGATCCTCTGGGATCTGTAACTAAGTGAACGGCCACAGTTTTTGTGCCTTGGTTGCGTTTGGCCACAGTGAGTGTCTTAAGAGTCCACCCACTATCCTTTCACCCTTTCTTCTTCATGGATAGAAAGGATGGGGGAACTTTTGTTTCCAAATGTTATTGGAAGATTTAATTAAGCACCATTGGAAATTTTTGAATGGAAATTGCCACATTAGTCATGATTATTACCCATTTTCTTTAAACATAGGGCCAACTGCTAAGCTGTTAGGCACAAGCCTGGAAATTACAAAAATATTCAAATATCCATTATCTGGGATTCTGTTTGCCAAGCATCCTATCTAATCAGGGAAAGCCTGCTGGAACAGATGGGCCTTACACTGTGCCCTTCTAAGCCAGGAAACTTGGACATGCTGGGGCCCAGTGAACGGAAGCGCCAAATGTTGCTGCTTCCACCGAAATAACTCATTTCTCCTCAGTAAAAGCCTGACTGCGCTTGTTCCCTTCAGATTGCACCTGCAGCCACTTCTGACGTCTGCAACACAGAACTAGGGAGTTGGGCACTGGCTTTTCTGAGAGACAAAGGTCCAGGGTGGTCTTGCATGACACCCGGAACCTTGCTGGGCTGCGTCCAGGTGCTTGGGATGGTCAGCCTGGGGGCACGGGAAAGACAGAACTGACTTGAAGAAGAGGGCTGTTCAAAGTGGCTTGTGAAGGTGCTTACACACAGAGAAAGGGCCTTGCTTTCAACTTCATATTTATGAGTAGTTTACAGAAAGCTTTGGAGCCAAAGGAAACAAAATTGGTAAACACAGTAAGTAATAGATTCAACAAATACAGTTAAGGACAAAGAACTAATTTACATTTAATGAGACAGCGATTGTTTATTAAATAAGAAATGGTTGTGCTTATTGAGATGGCCTTAAAGGTTTTTCAGGAAGAATACATTAAGCTTTGAACATAGCTTTTTCATATTCAAAGGATGTGACTGGAAGAAAGGAGAAAGGGAGGAGTCAGCAGAATGAATAAAGTATGTAGGAAGCAGATCACTCCTGGAATTTAGAGCATTGGACAAAAATCTAATGGAAAATAAATTCCACAAAAGGTTCTCTTCCTTGTGTGTTATACTGCAGCTGACCTCATGGTATTGATATATTTTTTTTTAAGTAGCATATGATTACTAGAGAATTGATGGCATGTTGGAACATATATTCTGGCTATGACCTTGTATAATGTATTTTTGAATCAAAATTGCTTTGCATTTATGACGATGGGGATCTATGTCCATGTAGCTATCTCTGCAATCTCAAAGTGAGGAGGAACGGGATCTTCCATGTAGAAAGCTGGAAAACTTCTTAGCCTTCCACGACAATAAAGCCAAGCAGAAAGTATGACTGAATAGGGAGAGTCACTTCCGTCTGTGAGTTGCAAAGGCCAGTTACTTCACAGGATTGGTTCAAAACTTTCACCTGCAGAATCTCCTGAAGACACGTGGGGCAGCAATGGTGCTCCTTTGTCTTTGTGAAGAAATCGTTTTTTAACTTGCTGTTTCCTATTTTAAACAGCACCATATGCAGAGTCAAAACAGTTGAATTTGAGTTCTGATCTGTCACTGGCTGGTTGAGGGAGACAATTCTAGCTTTCACCAAGATCCCTCCCTGTTTTCCATGCTATAGACTGCATTTCCCAGCCACCTTTGCAGTTAGGAGGGCCATGGGATGAGAGCAGACGGGATGTATACACTTGAAGGCCAAGTCTTGAGAAGAAACGAAAGTGAGCCTCTCATGTTCTCTTACTCCTCTCTGTTGTTTGGGTCATAGGTGTGATGGTAAGTGCTGAAGCAGCCACTTTGGAGCTAGAATTAAAGCTGTGGCTGTCAAGGTTGCTCCACTAGCCCTAGACCACTATTTGAAAGAGAAATACATTTCTACCTTGATTAAGTCACTGTTTTGGGAGAGGCCTGATTACAGCATCTTAGCCTATATTTTGACTCATATAGAACTCAGGTATAATGACCTTTGAAACAGACATTATTTTATGTGTTGCGCCTCTATTTTAAACACAAAATTCTTTTTTTTTTTTTTTTTTTTTTTTTTTTTTTTTTTTTTTGAGACGGAGTCTGGCTCTGTAGCCCGGGCTGGAGTGCAGTGGCCGGATCTCAGCTCACTGCAAGCTCCGCCTCCCAGGTTTACGCCATTCTCCTGCCTCAGCCTCCTGAGTAGCTGGGACTACAGGCACCTGCCACCTCGCCCGGCTATTTTTTGTATTTTTTTAGTAGAGACGGGGTTTCACCGGGTTAGCCAGGATGGTCTCGATCTCCTGACCTCGTGATCTGCCCGCCTCGGCCTCCCAAAGTGCTGGGATTACAGGCTTGAGCCACCGCGCCCGGCCTAAACACAAAATTCTTAAGGGTCAGGAATTTATCTAACAAATTTGAGACTATGTGGTGGATATACCTTGCTTTTCCTGATGGATATTAAGGATATGAATAGGAAAAAATGAATGGAGAAGCAAAGCATATTCTTAAAAGCAAAAAGACAGTTGGTTAATCACTTTATCAGAGAACTATCAAGAAACACCTGATGGAAATACCAGCAGTAGTTGATAAGTTTTTCGTGTGTAACACAATAAAGACTATTGAGAATAGCCATATGTTTCACCAAAGAGAATAAAAAGAAGAGTTTTAGACCGGGCCTTGGGCACATTACTGGAAATCTGTGATGCTGGAGGCTGGCTCACCAGGAGAAATCCAAGTCAGCTGCAAAACATGCTGGCCATGGGAAGTAAACAAATGCAAACTTTCTGCTTGTTCTTTTAAAACCTCCTCACAGGTATTTCATAATGAATCCTTCAATTCGATATTGAATTTGATTTTTTATTAAGAAAATATTCAAGCATCACAGAAACATGGTAAAATAAACCCATATGTCTATTATTGAAATTCACTAATTATTAAGTTTTGCTGCATTTGCTTAGCTGTGTTTTCTTTTTTTTTTTTTTTTCCATTTTCTGAGATCAGCATGAGTCACACACTGTAGAATGGTACATAAGAAACCTGAAATCCATATTCCATCTCCTACAGGCTCAAGTCCTGTTCAGTTTTCATGAAGCTGCTCGCAGAGATCTAGTGAGGGCAGAGGATGCCGGCCCTTCTCCTCCAGCTGACACTATCCCCTCAAGGATGCGAACCTTATGTGTAGCTATTCTGATAACACTTGTTTGTCTTTCCAACTCCCTACTCTTTAGGCCAAGGCATACACTGCCTGGGTTACTAGGACATCGCCAACCCCATTAGCAAATAGCAGTCTGAACTTCTCAGGGGATCACCTTGGAACTGTTTTAATAATAGAACGTGCATATACCAAAAAGGTAGGAAATCCTGACTACTTGAGAACCAAACAGACCTGTAGCTCTAGGAAAAGGAAGAGAGGTGGCTGAACCCTTTGGAATCATAAAACCAGGAGCATCTTTATATCAAACCCTGAGGATTAGAAAACAGTCCTCGCTTGTCTGTCCTCCAATTCCCTGACAATCTGAATCATGACGGGCTGCTGGACGGGTATGGGTATTTCCAGCTCTCTGTATCTTAAGCCAATCAGAATGCGTGTGTCAGGTATGAGGAGGGTTGTGCAGAGTATCCAGGCTGAAGGGGTTAGCACTAGGGAGGGCCGCAGGGTCTCTGTGCTGCTCCCAAGGAAGCACACAGAAGAACTTCCAAAGGAAAGAAGGCAACTTCCGTCCAGACCCGCATCAACCTCAAGCATCCGCCTTGCACAGAATGGTGTCTCTTTCTCAAGAAGCTGGGCTCAAAGGGAGCAATCTCCTAGTACGAAAGACTCAGCAAGTTCATTAAGGCGCTTCTTGGATTTGTATGTCAGTACTGAAGAGAATGTGTTAATGGAAGGCTGTAGGGGAAAACATTTCATTGGTAGGTAACTGTTTTTCTTTTCAGTTACCTTGATGCAGAATTTCTAGACAACAGCAGAGGTACAAGTGAGTTATATGTTTGACTCTGGGGTTTTGCTCTTTTGAAATTCCAATTGTAAGCTGACATTGCCCATTTTCTCAGAGATACAGCCGTGACAGACCACTTCTCACCCTCCACTCCCACCCATACCCCCACGCCCCCTGCTAGCCCCTCACTCAAATGCTCCAAGAAGCATCTAATTAAGTAAGGCACCTAGGATCAACAACAGTGCCCCCTGCAGCCAAACACAAAGACCCACACATCCCTGGGCGGCACATCACAGAGCTGATACAGCATAGTCATATTCATTTAAAAATGTGTCTTCCAGGTTAGAAGTAAGATCAGTTTATGACTGGTTTTAGGTCCAGGAACCTAGACTTTCTGAAAGGAGAGGGCTTGATAGACACTTAAGGTTGAAAGATCTCGGCAATATCACTCAGTCATGATGAGGAAAGGATTTAAACCTCCTTCACACTTTAAAAACGGACTCGTGTCCACGTCACTACTTTTAGAGGAGGAGCGGGAAACACTAAACCATGAAGTGTCTTTCACAAGGTCGGGGCGTCAATGATCAGGTGGAGGTAAAGGCCATTGCGTCAATGATCGGGTGGAGGTAAAGGCCATTGCTTTCTGAATCCTGATCTCTTTTTTTCACTCCTCTGACCAGGTTACCCAACTCACAAAACAACTCATTGATCACAGAGCATGCCCCGGCCACCAAGATATACATAGCAACCTAGTTACCCTACTTTAGTTACTCAACTTTAAGCCCAACTTCTTCCATTGGCTTAACTGGAGATATAATATTCATCTATATGTTTGCTTTAAAATACTGGAATCAGCTGCCTCTGGTTGTCATGACACACTGTTAAAAAAAAATCAAAGTTACAAATCACCTGAAATTCCCCTTTGCGGACACACACACACACACACACACACACACACACACACACCAAGACACTGCGTAAACCTATCATTAGGGTTCTGTCCCAGATAGTATGCAACAATAATAGCTAACATTTGCAACATAATTTCCTCAGATATGGCTTTTCTCTTAATTATAAAAATTCCCGAGGCTGGGTGCAGTGGCTCATGCCTGAAATGGCAGCACTTTGGGAGGCTGAGGCAGGTGGATCACAAGGTCAGGAGTTCGAGACCAGGCTAGCCAATACGGTGAGACCTCGTCTCTACTAAAAATACAAATATTAGCTGGGTATGGTGGCACATGCCTGTAGTCTCAGCTACTCGGGAGGCTGAGGCAGAAGAATCGCTTAAACCCTGGAGGCGGAGGCTGCAGTGAGCCGAGATCACGCCACTGCACTCTAACCTGGCTGACAGAGTGGGACTCCGACTATTCCTGTGAGGTAGGTGCTATTATGTGGCCTTTTTACAGAGCAGAATACTGAGGCACAGAAAGTTTCAGTAATTTGTCTAAGAATTCATAACTTGTAAGCAGTAGAACTAGGCTTTAAACTTGGGTACTTGGACTTATTAATTATTAAATATCATTTCAGTAAAAGTATAACCTGAAGCATTAAGTTATAATACTCTACTTTTCATGTAATCTGCGTAGAGGAGATTGTTCTTCTAAATGTTTACTCATGACAATATTCTGTCTACCTGCTTCCCTCTGTTTGGAGGAAGAGGAGAGGTGGTGGTGACTTCCAGTTTTAAGGGCCTAATTCTTGCCAGGGGAAGGTGACTTGGGAATTGGATGAGAAGTTGACATTAGAGGCATCCTCCTTTCTAATCTTGTCACTTGTGTTCATTTTCAGTCTCTTTTCAAATCTGTCTCTGTTTGTCTTCAGTTCCAAGGTCATGTCTCTACCATGACAGCCCTCAGAACACAAACTTTCATCCACAAGATATGAAACTATCATTTTCTGGCAAACGCAAGAAACTTTCCGTTGACTCTGTTCCCTTGGGGATGGGTTAACTTCCTCTCGGTCATAAACAAGGGCAGCACCTTTGACATCTGGAACACTTCCTTGTTTGCCACCTGTGGGGCCCACGTCTGGGGGCTTCCTGGTGCCATCACTCCTCAGCATTCAGGATGTCTCTACTCAGTCAGTTCCCTAGGGGAGTAGCTGCTCTGGGGGAGAGATGCCATCAGAGAAGTGGTTCTGCGTCCCACGAGGTTGTCATCCTCCTAGAGGACAACGCTGGCAAAGAAAGGGGAAGGCAGGAGCAGGGCCATTCCTGTCTGAGCAAGAGCTAGAAATGTTCTCCCCAGACACCACCTAAAAATCAAAGCTGACAACTGAGCTGGGACCAGCTGATGAAATCGAAGGAGCCAGCAAAATGCTCCCAGACTGCTCTATATTTTACTCACTCCAAATCTACCTGTAATTGGGTATGCCACAGGCTGCAGACTTTGGGAATGTGTAGGCAGTTCAGGACCATTAGTTAATGCTCCTGCAGTGGAGGGCTCTGTTCTACAATCCACGCCAAGAAAAGACCCGGAATCTACTTATGGTTATCAAAGATTTTCACCTTTGGAAGGCTGCCTTCAATACAGATGTAATCACAAGGACCCAATGGCAACCCTGTCTAATGGAAATCTGCTCAGTTATCCTGTCTTCCTCCTAAGAACCAGACAAAAAGGAACCAAACAAAATGACACAAGGTATAAATTTATCTTGCCACAGATTGAGAACAATGTTTGCATGTATGTTATATTTAGGATGTGTATGGAATTTACAGTATTAAACACATACTACTGATTTTTGTTTTTTGGTTTTTGTTTTTGAGACTGGGTCTTACTCCATTGCCCAGCCTGGAGTGCAGTGGCATGATCATAGCTCACTGCAGCTTCAAATTCCTGAGCTCAAATAGTTGTTCCACCTCCTACTCCCAAAGCACTGGGATTACTGGCACAAGCCACCACACATGGCCCATATTGGTGATTTAGAAAGTGTATAGCTTTTAAAAAAGACCTAAGGTCTTTTGTTTTGCTTATCTGGCCTCATAGAGACACCTTGAAAAGTTTAATTAGAATGGACAACGAGGACAGGTGCCCTGCCATCAACAGTTTCCATCCCCTACTCAGGAGGAGAGCTGGGAGATGATGTCTTCAGAAGGCAAAGCAAAGTGCATCCAAGCAGAGGCTGAGTTTCTCCAAGAAGTAAGGGATGGAAAAATCCAGGTGATTTCAAAAAACATTGTTGCAACATAATCACTTTTGATATACCTCAAAGTTGCGCTAGTACACAATTTAATCCTCAGGGATTCCTTTGCGTCCCACCTGTGAATTATCTGAGATGGCAGTCAACAGCAATGAAGAGCCCAGGAGAACTCGGTAGACCAGAGTACTAAGAAACAGCATTCTATCATTCCTTGTACCCATGAGTTGTTTTTTTTTTTTTTTTGGGTAGGGGGTGTGTGTGTATTTGCAGGTGACCTAAGTGACCTTTATATATAAAGAAAGATTTGCAGCAATACTTATTTATAAATTGTTACATCCCTGAGGATCTTAATTTTTCCTGCCAGAAGTCTCATGTGACTATATATTGTATTTTTGATCAGCTGATATACCACTAAATATTAGAGGAGCTTGATTTCTTCAGGGTATGCCTTAAGCCTCAAACCATCACAGGGTCATCACTGAAATCATTTAGTCTTCATTCAGCTTGTTCAATAACTTTCGTCAAGAGCATACTTTGGGCCAAGTATTGTCCTAGGAACTATGGACATCACTATGACAAAGCCTCAAAGGAGCCACATAATCTCGAAAGGGAGACAGAAATGACAACACATTATAGCAAAAGTGCGTGAACATGTGTTAGTTCATAAGAATGAAACAAACCTAAGAAGGGAAGAGTCAACTCTTACAGGATTTAAAGGCAGGAGGAGAAGCATTCACAGAGGAAGATTCATTTGATCTGGTCCTGGAACAGTTGATAAATGAGTGGGATTGACCAGGCAAAGAGGAGGAACAAATGTATTGACAGCCAAGGGAATAACAGGCTTATGGGTTAAGAGGGCTTGAGGTATCAAATGGTCAAGTCCACTGGAAATGAGAGTGAAAATAGATGTGGGTGACAGGTTGTAGATGACCATGTGTGCCACATGGAGAGGTAAGAACTTGACTTTACAGGTGATGGGGGAAATGATGATGATCTTACACCTATGATATAACTTGCTTTGCATTTCAGGAGGGTCCCTCTGAGAACAGTGAAGCAAATAAAATTATATAGACGGGAGAATAGAAACACCACCACCAACAACCAAAAAACATGGGGAAATGTTGCCATAATATAGGTTAGAGATTACACAGTTTTAAGATTTTGGTAGTGGGAGTGAAGAGTGAAGATAAGTTTCCAAAATGTGTAGGAGGTGGAAATAAACTGGGCTTGGAAACTAATGGAATACAGAAAACCCGGGAGCAGGAAGAGACAAAATGCCTCCCTAGTTTCTAGAATGGGATAGTGCTGTCATTCATTAAGCTAGGAAACACAAGAGAAGAAACAGACATACAGGCCAGGAATCTGTGGGTCCTCAGGTGAAGCTGCCTGGTAAGTCATGACCAGCACACAGCTCGTGCTCAGGAGAGTACAATTGGTCTGTGTTCTCATCTAGGTTGCTTAAGCCTTTTAAAAAACCTGTAGAATACACACTACATCAAAAGTGCACACAATATGGATGTACAGCTTGATGGATTATTGTAAACTGAAGATCCTTGTAACCACCACCCAGACAAGAAACGGAATATTGCCAGCACCCAGAAACCCTCATGGCCTCTCCTGGTCCTTCCCCATCAAACATTCCCCTTCCTCACAAAGCTCCTGTCCTCAATTTTATTATAACCATGCCCTTGATTTTTCCTTTTTAAAGTTTTACCAACTAATCATCCATTCTTGAACATAAGAGTTTAATTTTGCCTGTTATGGAATGTCAAGCAATGTGTGTTCTTTTTCTGGCCACTGTAGCTTGGTGTGGATTGTGTGAGTCTTTTTTGTGATACGTAGTTTGAATGTACTAATTTTCAATGCTGTTTGACGTTCCATTGAATGAATACACTACAACCTGTATCTTCATTCTATGATGGACATTGGCACTGTTTCTATCTTGAGGCTATTTTAAACAAGGTTACCAGAAACATTCCTGCCCTGGTCCCCTAGTACCTACGTACACACATTTCTTTTAATCAGGAGTGTAATTTCTGGATCATATGGCATGCATATCTTAAGTTTTGGAAGATAAAGGTAAACTATTTTCCAAACTGACAGTGTCAATTTTACACTCTTTCCAGCCATGCATGATACTTACCATGACATGACATCATTATCAACATTTGATGTTGGCAGGATTCTTTTCTGATTTCTCTTCCTCTCTCTCTCTCTTTTCCTCTTCTTTCCTGACCCTGTCTCTCTCCCTTCCAGCTCTTTTCCTTCTTTCCTTCCTCATTCTGGTGGGTGTGTCTTTCTGTTTCACTGTGGTCTTAACTTGCCTCTCTGTGTTACCTAGTGATGTTGACTTGGCCTTTTGGGTCCTGTTTTATAAAATGCACATATAGATCTTTTGCTTGCTGCAGTCTGCTGCATTGTCTAATGGTGTTTGTAGGGACCTTGCCAACTGTGGAACTGCTCTGGATGGCCAAAGAGGTCTGCCCCTCTCTTCTGCATGCCCAGTATGTGGTAGCCTTGACATGGGATGTGACAGTTTCACCTCAAAAAAGGAATTTTTTGCTATAGTTTATCTTGTGGCTGCCTTCTAAGTTACCTGAGGACTAGGGTTTGCTGTTGTGGCCATAACTTTGGGCCTGCATGCCTCTCTGCAATCACCTGAAGTCTCCACAAAAACATGTGTCGATCCTCTCAAGGGCAGAAGAAAGCCCATGTGGATAAGTCATTTATCAACAGAGCAGTCTCCTGGGTAAAGGATGCTTGAACATACACAAGGATGTTCACAGAGGTATAAAGAGAAAATGGTGGACCAGTGGGTTCATGATTCTATGTGTCTGAAACACACTGGTTTTAACAATGCTAAATTGGTTTTTCAGCTG
This sequence comes from Trachypithecus francoisi, assembly GCF_009764315.1. NCBI lineage: Eukaryota > Metazoa > Chordata > Mammalia > Primates > Cercopithecidae > Trachypithecus > Trachypithecus francoisi. The sequence goes on along the minus strand of NW_022681473.1, from coordinate 119,436,980 downwards.
CAAGGCTTCCTGGAGTCTCTATGTACACTGAGAATTGAATTCCATGAGGGAGATCATAGTAGATACCAGGTTCATTGCAATCGTGCATTTATTTTTGGAGGAACCTCTCCCAGTATTTCCACACTAGATGCACTCCCTTCACCCTCAAAGTCCATTCTTCTTCTTTTGCATAGTTCCAACAGATTACCATGTTCTCTTGGCTACCTGAAAAGTTTTTCCTTTAGGAGCTATTATCTTCTTTCTAAAGTGATTGCTGATTGCTCTACTCTCTAAAGGTCACCATGGATCCTCCCATTTTCTCCTCTCCATGAAATGGTATGAAGTAGAGCACAGGCTAAAAGCAAGGGCTGAGCTGGGAGCAGTGTCACACCTGTGGTCCCTGCTACTGCAGAGGCCGAGGCAAATGATTGCTTAAGCCTAGGAGGTTAAGTCCAGCCTGGGCAACATAGTGAGATCCTTTCTCTACAAAAAACAAACAAAGTAACATAAAATACAACTTAAATTTTAAAAAGTTAAAAGCAAATGTTGGAGAGTCAGCACCTTAGGTCTGAATCCAAGCTCATCCACAGCCAGCAGGACAACAGCATTAACAAACTACTTAATGTTTGGAAGTCTTGGTAACTTCATGCAGAAAAGAGGCAGAACAGTGTCTGTTAAGGGCTGTTTTTTGAAGGTATTTTTTTTAAATAGACAGGGTATTGCTCTACTGCCTAGGCTAAAATACAGTGGCATGATCTTAGCTTATTACAGCTTCAAGCTCCTGGGCTCAAAGGATCTTCTCACCTCAGCCTCTGGAATAGCTAGGTGTATTAGTCCATTCTCACAATGTTATAAAGAAATACCTGAAACTGGGTAATTTATAAAGAAAAAAAGGGTTAATTGGCTCATCGTTCCACAGGCTGGACAGGAAGCATGGCCAGGGAGGTTCAGAAAATTAACAATCATGGCAGAAGGCGAAGGGGAAGAAGGCATGTTTTGCATGGCCAGAGCAGGAGGAAGAGAGAGGAGGAGGAGGCACTGCACACCTTTAGACAACCAGATCTCGTGATAACTCACCCACTATGCCAAGAATAGCACCAAGGGGGAAATTCATCTCTATGATCCAATTACCTTTTAGCAGGCCCCACTTCCAACACTGGGGATTACAATTTGACATGAGATTTGGGCAGGGACACAGTCTCAAACCCTATCACCAGGACTACAGGTACATGCACCCACACTCAGCTAATTTTTAAATTTTTTGTAGAGATGTGGTCTTGCTGTGTTGGCCAGCTGGTCTCAAACTCCTGGGCTCAAGCAATCCTCCCAATTTTCGAGTCTTAATTAACACATTTCATGTAAGGTGTTCAGGACTGTGCTTGGCACATAGTAAATGTTTAATGTCATTATCTATTGTTCTTCTTGTCATCCTGTTATTATTCCAGCTTCCTTTGCCAGTGCAGATCCCTGATTCTCATGCCATAATTCTCATGCGATTCTCATCCCAGAGCCACACGCCTCCCTGGAGCAGCGCAAACACTGAATGTTTGTGCCTGAGTCTGCCCTGCAGGACGTGAAATGCAACTCATCACACACTTAGCTGTACTAACATAATACAGATATGCACACGTGGGCACAGGAAAGAGACATCACCTCGAATCATGGTTTGTCACTTGAAAGATGGAACTAAGTGTTAGGATGTTAATCATCTTTGGGGCAGAATTTAATTTCCTCTTGTGAATATTTTATTTTTTCCCCAGCCTCTCCACTAATGAAGATCTTTTAAAGGCTGCACGTAATAGCTTTGAATAACCTCCAATAGAATGAATCTGTCACTGACTGAAAACCCTTTCTGAGGATCGAAGACACCTGAACACATGGGGCAAAGAGCCATGGGTCCCAGAAAGCACAGCCCCTTGTGGCTTGGGCAGACTAGTTCCCTTCCTTGGAGCACAGGGTGTTTTGTTTTGTGGTTGATGTTTTCCAGAAAAATGAAAGATATAATCGTTAATCCACGGTATCGTTGTGGGATAATATGTATGAAAGATTGAGCTGAGTGCCTGACATCTTGTAGGCAGTTGACAACTCTTTGACTCTTTCTCTCCTTCTGTCTAAAAAATTTTACTTTAAAAATTAAAAAAGTTTTGTGCCTGGGGTTTCTTCTATATAGGGTGTGACCCTAGACATAATTTTTGCTGACTCAATTTATTGCAATATGCTGAGTCAAGTTCTCACTGGCACCATCTCAGATAAACACAAGGTCCCTTCCCAATAGTGGCCTCAGCTTCTGTGCCTCCATGCTTCTGCTGTCAAACTCCAGAATGGGATCTGAGGATATTCCAGAAAAAGATACAGCTTTCTTCCCTAGCCAGCCTCTAAATTGTTTCTGTGTTTTCTTGATATCACTTTTGGGGAACTAAAAAGTGTAGTAAATGGTGGAAATGAGGAGCTTTTCTGCCTGTTCATTCATTCATTCATTCATTCATTCCTACTTTTAATGATGGCATATGCACAAGCACCCTACATAAAACGAGGATGCATAAGCTGTGAATTCTGCCTCCCAGGACCCCCAGGTTTGAGTGCAATCTTGTCACTGGCTATAAAGTTCTTTATTATTGTAGCTTCCTCATTGCTATCCTTTCTGTCTCAGTGTCCCCAATTCCCAGGTATTTGCTAACTGGCCTTAAATATTGGTTCACAGTGGAAGTTTGCTGTGGGCTTGTTTCTTTTCATTCCATGTACATGCTAACTGCTGGATTTAGATCTACTAAGAGACCTGGGGGCAATGGGTACATTTGATAGATATCACATAAATAAATAAAGCAACATTGTCAGTCTCACAGCTTCTCCCTCACCCTCCCCACAGGCAGTCTTTCTGGATCAGAATAGAAAGAAGTCAGGATGGGGAAGGCAGACTCTGCTCTACCCATTCCAGTGGGAATCAGCAAACTTTTGTATCTCATGAAGCCTTGTCAGCATCACATTTAATCTAAATGTTATCATAATTATTATAACTTTACATTTATATAGCTCTGAGTCTCTGGGGAGAAGAAAGAACTGTGAATACGAAAAAAGATGATCAGGCTTCACCCCTCCTTTCTAGGGAGATAGACTTTTTTTTTAATTTTTTAAATGCCTTTCTTGACTCATTCCTTGAGGCATCACCTGGATGTACTGCCTGGGGGATGTTTTTTTCCTGGGTAAGATCAACTTGGAAAATGCGCAAGGGGAGAGTGGTGGTGGAGGCAAAACATGCTGTGGCCAAAGGGAAACATTCTTGCCAAGATTAAAGAAGGAAAGAAACTAAGATTTATTAACTACCAAGTAAAATCTAAGCCCTGAGTTACTTGCTTTGCATATCTAATTTAACAGTTACTAAAATTCCCAGAGAAGTATTATTATCCCTATTTCACAGTTCTGGAAAGAGAAGCTCATTGAAATTCAGGAACTTGCCCAAGGTCACCTAATTAGTATGTGGCAGATGATGAGTTTGAGCCTCTCTGTCTCCTTGCAAGTTCCTGCTCTTCTTGGTGTGATTGAAAACAAGCTTGCAATCTTATTCGGACGCCTCCTAGGCATTGGCTAATCAGCCACCTACTGCCTAGCACTGTGCTATGAGGTTTGAGAGATGCCAAAGATTTATCAATCCTGGCTTCCTTTCAAGGATTTTCAAAACGGGAGATAGGATTGATGTGCAGGATCCAAGTCTGTTGGAGTTGAGGGGACCAGGAGAGAACTAAGAATGAACTTTTTGAGAGGGTGTATAGTGTACTCACTCTTGACGTAAGTGACTCCATCTTAGAAAAGAGCTCCATCTTACATCTCAAATGGCATCATGCCAGCAGGACCAGACATTCACCTAATCAACACAACTACCTCAACCTGACAAGGGCATAACCGGACACACTCTTTACATCATCCCTTACCGGAGGACTCAAGGACTCTAAGAAGAGCAGGACTTCACCGTCCACAAAACCATTTCACCGCACACCATCCCGCTGTCACCCACATGTTAGCACCTGGCATCTGCCACCAAAGGTTCTGCCCACCTCAAAGGCTCTTCCCTTGCAAGACGTTGAAGATCGTCTGGATCAGCCCAGCATTCTCTCTTTGTCTAAGCCGCTCTCCTGGGACTGGTTCATTAACCCCTTTTTCCTACCCCTTTTTCTCTTGTTGTTAAATATTATTTCGTTTGATGTGGAAATGTTCATCTATAACATTTATATAATGATTAAGTATCCTACTATATATAATTTGCAATATTGACTGACTTGTGGGTCAGCTAGGGCCTGTGTGCTCACGCCTCTGACCATTGAGGGAATGAGATGTAGTAAGTGTCAGGCCTCTGAGCCGAAGCTAAGCCACCATATCCCCTATGACCTGCATGTACACATCCAGATGGCCGGTTCCTGCCTTAACTGATGACATTCCACCACAAAAGAAGTGAAAATGGTCTGTTCCTGCCTTAACTATGACATTACCTTACCTTGTGAAATTCCTTTTCCTGGCTCATCCTGGCTCAAAAGCTCCCCCACTGAGCACCCTGTGACCCCCCCACCCCTGCCCACCAGAGAACAACCCCCTTGGACTGAAGTTTTCCTTTACCTACCCAAATCCTATAAAACAGCCCAACCCCATCTCCCTTCGCTGACTCTCTTTTCAGGCTCAGCTTGCCTGCACCCAGGTGAAATAAACAGCCTTGTTGCTCACACAAATCCTGTTTGCTGGTCTCTTCACACGGACACGAGTGAAAGTCAGAATAATTGCCACCTTGGAAACTCCATGTAGGTCATGGCTGAAATAACATCAATAAAATTCTGACCTGTGGAAAGACACATATGTGCATGGATCTGGTTCTGTCTCTGACCTTGCTCTGGTCACCACAGAGGGCTTCTTGGAAGAGGAGGTTGGAGGAAGGCATCATAGAACAATAACTCAGAGACACGATGGAAAGGGAGGGAAGGAACTCAGGGGGTTTGGGGACAAGGAAAAGACGGCCTAGCCTGGGGGAACACCTGGGGACTCCCGAGGCCTGGTAGATGGATTTAGAAGGACACAAAAGGTACAGTTTGAGAAGCAATGGAAAGAAAGAGGAAGAGTTTTTCTGGGCCTCCTCCTTTCCTCACAAACCCCAAGGCTAATTTATTTCTCATTCCCTCCTAGGGTCACTGGGCAGCTTTGCAGAGAGCTCAGCGTGGTGCTTGTCACTCCTCGTTTATGTGGTTGCTCCATTTACATTCCCCCAGTGGCCCAGGCAGCTGCAGAGGCTGCTGGGTCTCTCTTGCTGCTGGGGAACAAGGTGAAGCCAAATGGAAAAGCTCTGAAGGAGAGGACCAGGACAGCTTGGTGCACCAGTGGAGTGCAGGAGTAAGCACAGGCTGTCCTCCTGAGTCCCACAACATGACATAGTTGACTTTGGCCAGGGATTGATAGGCAATTTTTCAGCTTTTGCAGAAGTCCCTGCTAGCAGAAGGTGAAAGTAAATGCAGGTCTCTTGCGATGGGACGCCAGGGAAACAGGACAATGGCCAGGGATAGAGTGGAATGGCTAACGGAGCAGTGGGAACCTTGTTTGTATCAAGGATCACGGTCCAAGAGAAAGATATAAATCAATCCAGGGTGACTTTGAGGCAAAGAAGAACTTGGTTTAGTTTGTTACAGAAGCATACGGAAAGCTTATACTCAACCTATTTTAAAGTGAAGGGATAGGAAATAAAGCTTCAGTCACACAACTTGAAGCACGCAACTGTCCTGCTTCAGACCTTTCCTACCTCCCTGCTTGCAAAAAGGAAAAGACCTAACTCTGTAATATGGTGCATGAGGCTATAAATTATTAGTGTTTATTTTGATAAAAGTAAATTATGCTCACAGTATAAAAATTCAAATTCCACAGCAGCATATTAGGTAACATGTAAAGGCCCCCCTCCCGCTCTCTATACACAGCTGGGTTCTGATGGACAAAGTCAGCAGTCATTCCCTGAGTCAAACCTCACCGTAACCCTCCCAGCCAGGTTAGATAATGCTCGGATATTCAAATGTTCTTTGCATGAAGGCATTGCAGCTCCCTCTGCCTAAAAATCTATCTTCTCCCCAGGCCCCTGCCTCTTCTCTACTTGATGACACCTTCAACTCAGTTTCACATTCAGCCCAAATGTCACTTGCTTTAGGAAGTTTCCCTGATATGTCCCCATAGACCTGCTCGTCACCTTCTTAAAACTCCCACTGTGTCCTTCATGGATTTAATAGTTTCTTTGATTTCATGTCTCTCTCCCTTTGCTGATTCAGTATGGCTTGAGAGCAGGGATCAGCTGTTCAGCTCTCTATTCTGAGAACCTAGCAAAGAGACTGATGTCAAGAAGACTGATGCTCAGTGAATGCTGGTGGAATAAATGGGTGGATGGATAGATGTATGGATGAATAAATGGATGGATGAATGCATTTAATGAACCAAACCAAACTTGAAAATGCCCTTCAATTGTTTATTGTGACTAAAAGGAAAGGAAAGTGAATGAGAAAGCTGAGAGAAAAAAAAGAATTGTCAAGGAGAAAAAAATGGAGGAAAAGCTAATACACACAGAAAAGGAGACAGACGCAAGGGGGAAAAAAAAAGAAAAAGACAAAGAAACAGTAGGAAAAGGTCTCATGCATTTAAAAAGATAGTAAGATAAGCCATTCTGGTTATACCTGAATAACTGCTTGGATCACTTTATAAACATCCTTAGAAATGATACCCATTTTCACTGTGTATTTACATTCTTCTCACTCTTAAACTCTCAGAGAATGGGTTCCAGTGGGATACAGTTAACAGTCCAATGAGAAAGAAAATATTACCTGAATTGCAGAGACAGTGATAGAAGACATATTACCCTTGTAGCCCAGTGGGCTAAATTTTTGTAAAAAGAAGGATGGGACTAATAAGAACAACAAAAATAATGACAGATTGAGAGGGGTCTGGAGTCCTCCAGAAAATGATCAAGCTATTGGTAAGATTCTGAAACCACCTTGACCCATCCTATTCCTCAAACCACCTCTACTCCACCCACTGCCATCAAGTTATCTGATTAGATGACCAGAGATTCGCCTGGAGAGCTCAAAACGCAGGGCAAGCGGTCCCCTCAGAAGGCTCTGTCAGACTCACACGTCCACTCTTCACAGTTCCTTGTATGCCCAGGGCTGTGGAACAGGAAATAAAACATTCTCCAACTTTAGATTCATACCTGAATGAGAGGAAGTGGATGTAATTCTGTTTAATTGCCACAACCTCTGTAACTCAGAAAAGAAAACATTCCAAGATGAGGTATCCTAGTGCCACTATGGAGCCGAACGCTCATTTTGTCTTCAGGGTCACAGAAAATATTACCATAGGCAGAATAAAAAAAAGTCTATGGACAGAGGATGAGTAAAGGCTTCGCCAATGGGGAATAAGGGATTCACAACATGGATAATTTTGTAGTAGAATGAGCAGCTTTGTTTACCAGGAGTAGAAGTAGGAGCTGGAGAAAGAAGAGGAGGTAGGTGAGATGAGAGCTGTAGACAAACCAGCCGGATACTGAATCCCACCTCTCTAGAGGATGAAGGGAGACTTGCCCTTTCTTCTTAAACGCTTCTGTAGTATTTTAATTTTTTGAAGCAAATTGTATTACTTTGAAACTGGAAAAAATATGTTTAAAATAAGAAAAATTTGTTTTATTCCAAGTGCCAGAAAGAGATGTCTGGAAGCCCAAAAAGATCAAAGGTCTTGCTTCTTTAGTTCTCTAATCTTGAAGCCAGCATTGATCCTTTCCATGGGACTGGTCTGTATGCATCTTGGTCGTTTCCAGGCTGAGAAGTAACCCAAAATTTGCTAAACATGGGGGAAGGGACCGTGAGGAGGCAAGACAGCTCTGCAAGAAGAGGACCCAGCCTCTTTCCTGGGAAGAGAAGAGAGGCCACCTGCCTGTGTGTTTGCTAACACGCAGGAGCTGCGGCCTGTAATCATCATTAGCTCTCTTTGGTGTTTACTGACTGTTATTAATTAGAATGAGCAAACTTGGCATTAATGTGCCTGCCATAAGGATGAAGGTTCTTACTGCACAACCATCCTGCATAAGCAGCTAGACTGGGACTCATTTACCAACTGTTACCAGGATGATGCAGGGCTACAGGCACCAGCTGATGAAGGACTGGGCAAGGGAGGGCGCTTGGACCTGTGCTTCTCTGAAAGTTCAGAATTAGGGGAAGCTGTGCTGGAGCATAGGGAAGCAGAGCCTCTCCCCAGCTCATGTGGGAGCTGCTAGCAGGCTTTGGGCAGCCTCCAAAAGTAGCCCAGGCAAACCCCCAAGGTCCTTGATCACCAGACAGCTTTCCTCTGGCACCGGCTGTAGCAACTTTCTCCCTAAACAGAAAATCACTGAACACAACTTCCTTCACAGGACAGTGGATCAGTGTCCTGTTGCCCTTCAGGAGTGACCCTGCCCTTCTGTGGGTCTCAGGAAAGAGGTTAGGGATATGTACAGTTGCCAGTAAAGGGAAGGCATTATCTGGTATTCTGATCTACCAGTCTATTCTCTTGTTTCTCTGGAAGTGATGCTATCCTTGCATATTTCCTGTCTGGAAGAGCAGCCTGCAGAGAGGAGACTGCCACTACAAGGGAAGTTTTGAAAACAGGGGAGGTAATGGAACATGTTAGCTAGAAAAGAAGGTTAATTTCTTCCTGCATGGTTACATGGCCTCGATGTAGAGGGGAGTCTCTGGAGAAAATGGCAACGTTTCAACTGGCTCACAAGTAGGATGCACGAGAGACTTAAGGTAGGAGATACGTTCACTCTGCTAAGAGAAGTCACGTATTCATCCTCAGCTTCCCTGGGAGGCAGTGTAACTGGCGACCATGTGGGCAAGGAAGGCTTCCAGAGGAAAGGGCACCAGGGACATGTTCTCCAAGCTATGGGCCTCATATTTTGGATTGTTTTGGGAATCATTGTGCTCACATCCCTGGAGGATCTGGGTGTAGGTTAAACACGCTACAGGGCTCAAGCCTAAGCAACCAGGGAAATTAGCACCTACTCCCACATGGGACAAAAACTTGACAAAGAGCCAGGCTGCACACCTCCTCACCCAGAGCCTCCTTCTTCCTTCCCTCCCTCCCTGGTTTTCAGGAAATCCTGCATCGGTATAGACAATGGTGTGTTCTGAATGAATGTCTCTGCTACCTGGAGACATTTAGGCTCTTTGAGCTAACTCACTAGTGGAAGTCGAGGGGATTGTGAGAAGTAGAGGGAGCTGATAAATGTGGGTGCTAGAATAGGGGGTACATTTGGGTCAGCTGGGAATTAGGGAAAGGATAGTTTAGGGTTCTGTGTCACCAAAGGCAGCATAAGGTTTCACAGAAGTTCCTACAGGAAAACCTCAAGATGTCGCCACATTTCTGAGATGTCAGCAGCTAAGAGAAGAAAAGATCGCTTAGCTACAGAAGTTTTGGCCGGGCGCGGTGGCTCAAGCCTGTAATCCCAGCACTTTGGGAGGCCGAGATGGGCGGATCACGAGGTCAGGAGATCGAGACCATCCTGGCTAACACGGTGAAACCCCATCTCTACTAAAAATATAAAAAAAAACTAGCCGGGCGAGGTGGCGGGCGCCTGTAGTCCCAGCTACTCAGGAGGCTGAGGCAGGAGAATGGCGTAAACCCGGGAGGCGGAGCTTGCAGTGAGCTGAGATCTGGCCACTGCACTCCAGTCCGGGCGACAGAGCGAGACTCCGCCTCAAAAAAAAAAAAAAAAAAAAAAAAAAAGAAGTTTTACCCATGGGAGCGTCTGGAAAACAGCACTTAACATTGTCACTGTCCTCATGTATGAAGCACCTAGAAGTTCATAGTGCAGCTCTGAAGAAGTGCTCATTTCCGCCTTCTTGTCTCTTCAGGTGCTATGCATGGTGTGTTGGAAGGCTAGTGACCTATTAGGCATTTGGAAAAATTTATGCAGCTTCAAGGCTCATCTCAAAAGTTAACTCTGAGGCCTTCTTGACCCTCCGAGCTGAGCTGGGTCTCTCCATCCCCTACGGGCTCATTAGAACGTGGATATTCATTTAATGCAAACAACACATGGAAATAGAATGGACAGTCATTCCCATTTAGTTGTGAACTATTCAAGGTCAATACTTATGCTCTGTTGATCTCTCTAACCCTCTAGATCCGGTGCCTGGCATGCTGTAGCTACCAGTAAATGAGGCAACAGTCTTCTGGAAATTGCACTTCTATTACATATATACTGATGTTCACCAAGAAGAACACACCAAAAAGATAAATTTAGTTAATATTGAGCCAATGTATAAAGAGATACACTGGATAAAGGATATAAAGATTAAGGATATAAATTTAGATGTCATAGCATGGAGGAAGTAGAGGAGAGAGGAATTGACATTAATTGAGCAACTACTTTTTACCTGGAGCAACACAAAATCTTAAATATGTTATCTAATTCAGCCATCATCACAACCCTTGCAGGTAGGTATTCATATTCTCATGTATTTAACTCCTTAGATGGTTATTGTATTCTTATTCTCTACAGGCACTGTTAACAAGAGGAGCAGAGATCTTATTGCTTGTTTATGCACAATCTAGCAACTATTCTACAGCTCAGACAGGACACGCAAATTGACTGACTTTACATAGCTCATAAAATCGACTGGGTTTACATAACTCATTTAAGTCTGGTCTGTGTGGCTCTAAGGTCTATTCTCTTTATGTAGTGTAGGTAACATCTATTCCAGAAGAGGAAACCCAGGAAACTCTGACATTTTCATTTTGCAACCAAGAAGGGCATCCTGGAAAAGCTAGCAATTCTGGAGCATTCTGGGACCTCCAAATCATCTTTGGTGATGTTTCACAGATTCCATAATTTCACCAGTTAGTGCTGGGTCCTGGATTAGGCATTGCATGGGGGAAGGCGAGGGATGGTTCTCTGTCACTTTAAGTCCTAAATTATTTTCCGGTGTTTCTTTAGAGGCAGCACTGGGAGGCAGGCTGCCATGTAGGAGAAAGGGTGGGTGTGGTCTCCTTTAGACCTCTCATCAGAGTTACTGTTTCAAGTAGTGAAGAAGCACAGGGATTGAGTTGAGGCCTAATGAATAATCAGCTGCCATCAATAATTGTAATCACTAATCTGGTGCAATTAGAGGCAATTATAATAGATGCAATTTCCTCTCGCACAACTAACGAACTACAGAAATATGAATTGACTTAAGGGGGCTGGCAGTGATTTATGTGATTGTGAGATCATGAATCCCACTATCTTGGGAAAGATTCTTAAAGAGGCAGGGTCCTATTCTGGTTTCACCCCTACCTAATGAGAAGCTAGAAAGTGCAATTCTAGAGGTAACGAGCACAGAGGCTACTGTATTTCTCTCACAACTGGCTTTAGATAAGGGCCTTGTGCAGATTCAGCTGGGACTGCCATGAGAAGGCCTGTTCTTTTAAGTTCTGCTTACTGTAGTGATTCACCTTTAAGTCTTGAAGAATGAAGATGAAATATTCCAATCTATGCTACACAAGAGAATGTGAACAGGAACATCTGGATGGAGAAGACCTTTTTTGTATTCAGCCATGCCTGTTGACCCACCACCCTCTCCATAGCCAAAGAAATCCCCAGATTTCCACAGAAAGGCATTTTTATGTAAATTGAATGGCCTCAGAGGTTGTCAGTATCTTAAAAAATGCTTAAATAGCTGGCCGGGCATGGTGGCTCACGCCCGTAATCCCAACACTTTGAGAGGTTGAGGCAGGTGAATCATGAGGTCAGGAGTTCGAGACCAGCCTGGCCAATATGGTGAAACCCCATCTCTACTAAAAATACAAAACAACTAGCTGGGCATGGTGGCATGTGCCTGTAGTCCCAGCTACTCGGGAGGTTGAGGCAGCAGAATCACTTGAACCAAGGAGGCGGAGGTTGCAGTGAGCTGAGATTACACCAGTGCACTCCATCCTGGGCAATAGAGGGAGACTCCGTCTCAAAAAAAGAAAGAAAGAAAAAAAAAGCTTAAATAGCTATAATTATGTCAGTCCTGTTTTCAGAAATGTTGAGTTGCCAGGCATTTTCTAATGAATCAGCCAGAACTTTTTAAGGGACTCCATGTTCCCACATGGTTGTGACAGGACCATAGTGAGCAAGGATGAGGTGGAGCTAAGGTGACCAACTGCCCACCTGCCCGGAACTTACTGTGTTCCCGGGATCTGAGACTTTCAGTGTTAAAACTGGAAGAGTCTTGGGCAAACAGATGAGTTTTTCCCATGGAGATGAGGTCCAGGATAGAGGCAGAGGCCAGATCACATAGGGCCTCTCATTCTCCTAGTAGCTCAGATACAATTCAACCTCCTGTGGTGCACTGCAGGCTCTGCCTGGTCTCACCTCCACTCCTCTCCTGCTGGTAGGTCCACCTCTATTCATTCTGCAGGGCCTCTAGTTCTTGCCTCAAAGCCCTTTGCTTTCCTTTTCTTTGCCTGGAGAGTTCTCTGGCCCTGATTTTTCTCAGAGCCCACTTCTTCTTGTCATTCAGGTCTTACCTCAAGTGGCCCCATGGAATTAGACTCTCAGACCCCGGCCATCACAGCATCATCTGTGTGTGAGTAGGTGCTTCCCATCCTTGCCTGCCAAGTCACTGGCCTACAACAAGAGTGCCCCGCACATGATGGGCCCTAATTCATATCATCCTGTAAATTACTGAGCCCCTTTCCAGCCCCACTTTTCTCTGTTGGTGTACGAGTGTTCATCCCCATTCACATTTGCCTACCTGCTCTTCCCTGAACACATCCTGCTTCTTCCTCTCCATTCTGCCTGAAATACCTTCCCTCTAATTCCTTCCATTTTGGCTATTGGCTGACATTCGTCCAGAAGGTAACTTCTGCAAAGCCTTCCTGGCTCCTTGGTGGGTTAGCTTTTTGGCTTATGCCTATAATCCTGCCACTTTGGGATGCTGAGGCAGGAGGATTGCTTGAGCCCAGGAGTGCAAAACCAACCTGGGCAACATTGTAGAACTTTTCATCTCTACAAAAACAAACAAAGATTAGCTGGGCATGGTGGCATGTGCTTGAAGTCCCAGCTAGTAAAGAGGCTGAGGTGGGAGGATTGCTTGATACTAGGAGGTAGAGACTGCAGTGGGCTGTGGTTACATCAGTGCACTCCAGCCTGGCTAACAAAGCAAGATTCTGTCTCAAAAAATTAAAAAAAAAAATCAAGCTAAGTTAACATGTCCATCCCTTCACATACTTATCATTTTTATGGTAAGAACATTTGAAATTTACTCTCTTAGCAATTTTGAAATGTGCAATACATTATTAACTATAGTCCCTACGCTGTACAATACATCTCAAAAATGTATTTCCTCTAACTGAAATTCTGTACCCATTGACCAACATCATTCCCACCTTGTGCTTTAACAAACAACTAGCATGTTCCTGTGTGCCAGGCACTTTGCTCTTTACTGTTTCCTGTTTATCCTATATGTCCACCTTTATAGGACAGTACAGTCCAGACCGCACCAACAGCCTTTGCCTGAGCTCTGCTCCAGAGCTTCTCCAGTCCCGTGATCAGGCACTAACTGTAACAACTGAACCAATGGAGGTAAATCCTACCCCAGCGGGGCACTGGCAGGATTAAAGCAGGTAGTGGATAGCCTCTTGCACAGCACCATATACAGAGTAGGATCTCCTACACACAGTAGGATTCTTGACTTGAATCGCAACAGAACTCACATAGTACAGCAATAAGAAAAATAAGATTCTGCAGACATCAATGCTAGTCTCAGGGCTGCCACTAACTAGGTATGTGACTTTGACCATGCCCCTTTACCTCCTGCCGTGATTTCCCTGCGTGTAAAATGAGGCACTATTGTTTAGATTTCTCAAGGGCTTCCAGCTGTAACATTCTACAGTCCTATGCATTGCTGGAACTGCAGGGGCACAGGGGAGGGAGGGTGAACCTCACATGTTCATGTTTTAAAATTTCAAATGGAGGAAGTTGTTGTTTTCTCCTCTTCCCTTCTCCCTAGTGGTAGAAAACAAGCAATAAATATGGAAATCCTAAAAGCCAGAGAAAATAGTGAGTGTTCTCCATTTTGCTGACAAAGTACACAGAGGCTGCGTCACAAAATCAATGTGCTTATCCCTCTGCTGTGCTGCATGAATTCCTCCTGGTCCGAGCGTGGCTGGACCACTCACAGGACAGCTGTCCTTTGTTCTGTCAGTACAGGGTCCCCTGCTTGTGTGCTGACCAGTGCAGCACTGGGTGACCACTGCAGAGTGAAGGTGTATGTTCCTTCGCCAGGGAGCCCGAACAGATGGAATCCATGCTTAGTGCAGTGACTGGAAGGAGGTCGAAACAATGCAGGTGAATTGGGAGGGCGGTTCTGGGAGACAGTGGAAGAAAAGAGAAAAACAAAGACAAGGTAGAGCATTCCAGCTACAGGCAGCCAAAGCCTCTCCTGCCAAGGGACAGGTAGCTGGTTTTCAAAATTGTGCAGACATACTCAGTAATTGCTCTGCACAATCTTGTCTGCCTTTTAAGCACAAGCGAGGATTCCATCTGACTCCCATTACCAGCAAATGTCCCAGGAAGGACCTTAAGTAATAAGAGCCTTTTAAAGCTGATCTTCGCAAGCCTTTTCCCAAGACGGCACCTGGGTGGAGGGGCGGATGTTCAGCGGCTGTGTCAGCCCCGGATGCACAAGTTGCCTCTACCCTGCGCAGCTGCCTGTTCTGGGTGCCCCACCGGAAGGTGACAGCTCTTCCTCAGGCTCACGCGTTGCTTTCAGTCAGGTCTGTGTTACTGCCCCTGCTTGGGAGACAGGTAGACAAGCTCTCTGGTCTTTATCAGAGGTTGTCAGGATGGGGCCTCAAATTCACTCATTTCCTTTTTGTTTTGCAATTTGCCATGTTTCACACATATCCAACTCTCTTGTTTTTCTTTAACTTCACTCTAGGTGAAGAAGCTCATCCCTGTGGACCTTTCTCTTCAATACCTACTACGAGTCACTCAACAAGAAAGGCACCCAGCTCCCTCAGGGTCTGCAGTACCTCGGAGGCATACATACTGAGCTTTCACCCCCCAGGTGGGTGATGTTTACGATGATGAGGGTGGTGAGTCCATGGGCATCAGAACAGCCCCAGGTAGGCCGGAAGCCAGGTGTAACACTGGGCAGAGGAATGCCACTCACCTTTCCTCTGGGCTGGGTCCCCCAGGCATTATTTAGATGACTCCACACACCTAAAGACCATCCTTTCTCCCTTTTCCTACCCAAATCTTGTACATTCTTCCCGGCCCCCTTTCCTCCATGAAACAGTCTCTGAACATATTATTCCTCACGGATGATCACCTTCTTAACTCCATCCAGATGTGTGCCTCTGTCTCACTATTTAGCGCTGTCCTAGAAAATACTGAGTAATTGTTCCATGCGTATACATCGTGTTTCGCCAAGTAGAATCTACCTTTATACAATCAAAAGTGTCACATTGATGGATGAGTAGCAGATAGGTACATTTCTGATAAAGAGAATTAAATTAAATGTTAATTGCAGAATCTAGCGATGGGTTTATGGGTATTAACTGTAAACATCTTTCATCTTTTCTGTATGTTTAACTTTCATATAAAAAATATGATAAAACTTAAGTTTTATAATAATAAAATAATAAAAAATAAAAAAATAATAAAAACTTAAGTTTATCTTCTATGTAATTACATGTGGACTTAACAAACTCTAATAAAGCATTTACTACCTGTGGGCTCCATACTCTATGTGCATGGCCCCCCAGTAACCAGGGTGATGCTGAGAAAATGTCGTGGGTGCCCTACAAATAATCAGTCATTGTTGGTGCTGTCCGCTCATGTGCCATTGATTTGCTCTCTTCTGGGTTTCCACCTTCCTGATTCGCCATCAGGGATGGACAGCATTCACATAGTAGGGGTACAAGTACATTGCACCTTACCACCGTCTACTCCTGCCCATCTCCTCTGCCCAACCTGAACAAGAACAAGAACCATCCTCCTATGGCTGTTGGGGTGCAAGTACCGATTTGCCTACTGAAATTGCCTTAGGGAAGATATGGTTAAACACAGACTCCACCCCGCAAGTTCTTCTATTGAGGAAAAGTGGAAATAAGGCGAGTGCTACTACACAACCACCCAACCTACACCTCTGTTACCATACTGGCTTTTTGACAAGGAAGCATTCATTCTTTCTGGCAAAACACTGTCCACTCTTAGCAGTTCTTCCATAGATATCAGATCTCTATGCCAGTGACAACACATTAAGTCAGTAGCATTCTATGAGCACTTGTTCAACCATGTTTTGGGAGTGGCTTCTCTGTGTCCATCATTATCCCAAGCAGTGGCCAAGGAGAAGCTACAGAAGCAGATTCGACCAGGCCCTGTCTTTGAATAGTCTGTGGTCCTATGAGGGAGGCAGGTGAGTGTCAAGGCCCTGTGATAACTGTTCCAAGGGAGAGAACTGTTCCAAGCACACAGAGCATGTGGCTTGCTAAGCTCCTCTTGGGGTAATCACATTGTTTGCCTTCTTTCCTTTGAGAACTCAAGTGTGAAGCCTGTGCACCTGGAATGGGAGGGGACAGGGATTCTCATAAGAACCTTTATGCCATTTTCATATAGCAGTTAACAGACTGACAAGAATTTCAAAATAGCATCAGACGAGGAGATGAGCATAGGGGTCCTTAGAAATATCTGCTTGTTTTATGGTCAGAGGCCTGCAGGAAGCAGCTAATAACTGATCTCTTTCCTTAGCCCCTAATGTCCTCTCCGTTTCAATCATGGACCAGAGTATTGTGTGACATTTCCCATATTATTGATGTGAGTTGTTATTTATTTCTTTTATTGCCAAATAACTGTTTATACCTTTGACTAGAATTTAAGATGCCAGAAGACAAGATTGTGCCTTGTTCCCCAGCCTCCACTGGCACTAGCACAGTGCCTGACTCACAGTAGTCACTCAATCAATGCATTGATTAATTAAGTCCTTCTTCTGCTGAGGGCCCATCATGCTTTGGCTGTCCCAGAGAGCTAACAGCTATCCCTGGGACCACCCTAGGCACAACGGCATGCAGACGAACGCGCCTCCTTCATCTGCCTTCCCTCAGCGAGCAGCATCAAGGACCCTGAGAGGCAAACTCAATGTGAATTTTAAAAACACGTTCTGTGGTGGTTGCAGAGCAAACCAGCCTGCAAGAAAAGGATTTTTTTCCCTCTTTCTTCAGCGCCACTGGAGCGGCTCCTTCCATTGAAAATACAGGGATTTGTGCTGCATGACTGTGCAGGGAGTGGGGGCCAAGTCCACACCAGTCATCAAGGGCTCAGCATGCTCAGAAGGGCTTTGTGCTCCAGGCACTCCAGCAAGCCTGGCTTGGCCCTAGCACACCCCTCTTCCTGCAGAGGCCACAGAACAACCATTTCAGCAAGTGACTTTTCAATAATGGCTCTGTGTGCCCAAAAAGGAAATCAATGTGATGGTTAGAAAAGTTTCTTTCTTTCTCCAACTCCTGTGCTCTCCCCAAAATATCAGAGCGAGGTTTGTTACCTGGGCAAAGAAACAAGCACAAGATTTTCTTTTACGTTGGGTGAGGAGCTAAAGGACTAAACGTTTTTGAACACCTGTGATGTGCCAGAGACTGTCTCACATGCTGTCCTATTTAATATTACCAGGAGATCGTTGGCAAGGTATTACTCCCATCTTAAAGAGGAGGGGACCAAGATTCAGGGATGCTTCACAAGCTAATAATTAAAACTTAATTCTAAAGTGTGTGGGGTGTGTGTCTGTGTGTGTATGTGTGTGTGTGTGTGTGCATGGGCGTGTATGTGTGTGCGTGCGTGGGCATGTATGCGCGTGTGTGTGTATGTGTGTCTGGTCTGATGGCTTAGTATTCATATCCATGAGCATCAAGACAGCTTCCACTTCACCCATGTTTCAAACTCTAGAGAGGCTGCTCCCCCTGCTGAGTAGCCTGGTCGTGGCCGGGGCCGGGTGATGGCTGTTTGGATGCTCTCAGAAATGTCGTAAGCAGTTCACTTATTATGCAGGGAAACATCTGACAAAGTGATAGCTTCTTTCCTTGCTATCAGTATCTACTGCCAGCTGTTCACTTGGATTGAAGGATATGAGGGACTGAATGCTGAATTCACAAATGCAGCTAACCGCCCTCCTCCAGACCCCAGAGGAGCCATTAGGATGAGTGTTTATGGAGCGGCACTGCCTGGAAATGCCAAGGCCCAGTGGGGAATGAGAGGTGAGCGGAGAAATACGTGTGTCCCTGGATCCCTCCCTGGGTGGGGAAGACTGTGTGATGGGACAGGGGCCTTCAAATCTATGAGAAAACACAGCAAATACACGTCCAGTTCTTTGATATCATTGGCTTTTGTTGCTGGACAAAACCTGCGGTTTGTTTTTCAATGTCTGCGTGACTGCTGTAGCCTTTTCTCCCCTTGTTCTGAACTTTCTTTCCTCCTGCAGCATCTGTCTCCCCACTTGTATTTCCTGGCAGATCGACCATGCATGTAGAACCTACCTTATTTCACAGGAAGCATAAAACAATCCTGTAGCCACGACTCCTGCCCCCATTTCATGGAAGGGGTGCTCTGAGGCCACCTCAACAACATGGGCAGGTGAGGATTTGAAGCCAGAAATTCTGATCTTCCAATCCTGGACTATAGTCATTGGGCCAAGCAGCTACTTTGCTTTTCCTGATTGAGTTAGGGCTGGGCACAGAAGCCGTTCAAGCAGAGGGCCCAGGCCCCCCATTTCAGTGATGGAGACATCTACTCCATTCTCTCCTGGGCCGGTGTGACAGACACAGAGAAAGGCATTTATCAAGACCGTGCAGCGTCACCCTTTCCCAGTTCCTTAAATGTCAGGGTGTAAATCACACTCGAAGCTTACTAGGAACATGTGGGTGTGAGCGAATCAGACAAGGATAATGTGTTTCTAATCCAATGGCTTTCACAAAGTATGATTTACATTCGCAGACGGTTTTGCAGTGGTTTTCCTGGGTTTTTATTTAGCTTGCCATTCCCACTTCTGCTATGAGTTTTATTACTTTGGTCATGGGGGAGTCTAGAAGAGTCACTTATTCAAGAAAATGTATAAGAACAAGAACAACAGCAACAACAATAAAAATTATTTAAATATGTTTTTCAGTCTCACATCTCAGCAAGGCAGAGCTGTGTTTTATTAAACTTAAACAAAAATAAGCCTGCACCTTTATTGGCGACATTTAGTTCCAATACTAGATCTCCTGGTAGTCACAACTTATATATTCAACAACAAAACAACAATGAAAAAGTCAACTTAAAAATGAGGAAAGGACTTGAATAGACATTTCACAAGAAAAGATACATATAAGGCCATAAACACATGAAAATAACATTCAACATCCCTGATCATGACAGAAATGCAAATCAAAACCACAATGAGATACTGCTTCACACCCATTAGAATGTCTGTTATGTAAAAGGGAAAATAGAAAACAGTCAGGGCTACTGAGGATGTGGAGAAACTAGAACACTTGCACACTGTTGGTGAGAATGTACAATGGTGCAGTTGTGGTGGAAAACAGCTTAGCAGTTCCTCAAATAAATTAAACATCAAGTTACCATTTGACCCTATTCTTCCACTTCTGGGTATACACCTAAAGGAACTGAAAGCAGGGACTTGAAGAGGTCCATGTAGACTAGTGCTCATAGCAGCAGTACTCACAGTAGCCCGAAAGCGGAAACATCCCAGTGTCCATGACAGAAGAGTGCATGGTCAGTGGGATGTGCGCACACACCCGAAGAGTATTCAGCTACAAAAAGGAGTAGGGTTCTGATACCTGCTACAACATAGATACATCCTGAAAACCTTATGCTAAATGAAACAAGCCAGCTAAAAATGACAAATGAATAATTTCACTTCCGTAAAATACCTAGAATAGGCAAAGTCAGAGAAACAGAAAGTTACCAGGAGCTGGAGGAGTGGGGTGAAGAATGGGGAGTTCTTGTTTAATGGGGACATATTTTCTGTTTGGGATGATTTAAAAAAAATTCTGGACACGGATGGTTGTAACAGTTTTATAACACTGTGAATGTAGTTAATGCCAGTAGATTGTATGTTTAAAATGGTTAAAGTGGTAAATTTGATGTTATGTATATTTTACTACAATAAATGAAAATCACCACAAATACCACTACTCCAAAAACCAAGCAACCTACATACATGAAGGCAGCAGATCTTGCAGGCTGACTGTGACCTTTCCTTTCTCCCCAGCAAACGCCCTGGAGGAATCCCTGTACATGAAATGCAGGAGCTGTCAGACTCCACACTTCTGCGCATGCAGTTCCTTCCGTCTGGAACGCCGTTCCCTACCTCGCCCTCCAAAATATCAGCTTATTGCAGAAGCTTCAGTTAATTCCCTTCCTATCAGAAGACTTAATGTTCCTATACTTGTTTTCTTAAAGCATTTCACATACATCTTATGAAAACCCTCTATCTCGATGTTTTACTCACTTTGTATCCCCAGCTCAGAGTAACACTCCTAACTCATAGTAGAAACTCAATAAATATTTAATTACTCAGGTTGGCTTATGTTTAGTTTTATTTTAGTTCTATGCCAAGGGAACAGGCAGTCTTAACAGCTGAGAGAAAGCTGTTACAATTGCAATAGTGAAAGAGAAACATCAAGAAAGATAAAAGAAAGTGTTTCCTTCCCTCCTTAATTTCCACTTCACTACCCTTTGCGATGGCATCTAACACGCGTGGGGTTAAATCCTGATTCTGGGAAGGGCACGGCAGCTCATGCCTGTAATCCCAGCACTTCAGGAGGCTGAGGCAGGACGATCACTTGAGCCCAGAAGTTTAAGACCTGCCTGGGCAACAAAGTGAAACCCTGTCTCTATCCCCACCCCCCCCCCAAAAAAATAGCACAGCATGGTGGCATGAACCTGTAGTCCCAGCTACTTCTCAGGAGGCTGAGGGAGGAGGATCACTTGAGCTCAGGAGATCAAGGCAGCAGTGAGCCATAATCACACCATTGCATCTAACCTTGGCAACAAAGCGAGATCCTGTCTAAAAGAATTAAACATTCTGGCTCTGGTCTGGCAGTGGAGCCTTGGTCTCGTCACTCGGCTTTGCTGAAGCCTCAGCTTTCTCATCTATGAAGCGGAAATAACAGGTTCCCATTAAATGGCGGCCAGAGAGGCTGTTGCTCATGGCAGGCGCTGAGTGCGTGCTGAGTGTGTGCTGAGAGATCTATTGCCGAGGTCGTCATCCCCACTTTGCTCACTGGTTCCCCACCTCCCACTACGGTTCTCCCTTCTCTCTCATCCCTAGCAAGGTGTAGTTTAGATTTCTTCCTTAACCGCCTCCATATTTTTTTTCTCTGATAAGCTATTCTATGGGCAACACAGTCTTGATTTTTCTAGTCTAATCGTTAACTCTTTCATTTGTTCTCTTTAGCATTTGGGAGGGGAGGGAGTTAGGGTTACGGTGAGGTTAAGGGGTCGTTGGCCCTGCAGCACAGCTGTTTTAAGGTCACCATTTGCTGCTTAAATCCCTTTCTTGGCTGCATCAAAGGGCAAATGCCCCACATGAGCTGAGGCTGGCAGGACCTCTGGTGCCTTGGCATGTAGTTAGAGTCCTTTAAGCTTCTATTCTTGGGTGAATCATAGGGCTTTTGTTCACAGTTCCAGCCCTCCCTATAGTGGGGAAAGTGTTTTCCCTTCCCTCCTTTTTCCCACCCTCCTTTCTCTTTTATACGCTTTCAAGTCCCCCAGTAAAAGAACTGGTCAGTCTTTTTTTCTCTCTCTCTTGAGAAAGGCACTCAACTTTACTACATGACTTTCACAGTAAATTCATTCTTTCTTTTCCTTTTTGCCCATGAGTTCTCATATGCTCAATCTTCTCGTGGGGTAGAAAGTAGATTTAAAAAGGATATAAAGCATCCACCACACTAGTCTAGGTATATCTCAAACCCTCCTAGAATTTCTTTTATTCATGCACTCAGCAAGTGTTCATTAAATACCTACTAAGCACCATGCTCTATGCCAATCACCAGAGGATTTCAGATGAAGGGGACATTGTCCTTGCCTTAAAGTGCCTGGTAAACATGTAATTGCAAAGTGATTTTCTATCTGATGTGTGGAAGGATTTCAAGATATAGAGGGAGCCCCAAGTAATTCACCTTCCTCAGATGCATCCAGTGGGGAGGGATGATAGCACTAGAATTAACAAATACACAGTCTGCTTCTTTCTAGAAGGCACTTGTACACTCCTCAAACAAGCTCTATAATAGTGTGTGAGGTGGAGAGGTGGAGTCCTTAGATGAAAGGTTGGGGGAGAGGGAGGGTGGCTGAGGAGGTTGACAGAATAGGATAAGAAACTTCATTCCCTCCAAGGGTAGATTATTCATGGAACTGCAAAACAGTAATGATTATGCCTATTTGCAAAGAATATCAAGTCCATTAGGTACAGGGGAGGTATTCAAGGGTAGGTGGGCAGTCACTCCAGGCCCAGGCTTTTCAGTCTTTCTTTTGATTTTTCTCTTAATCACTTCCTAGAGGATTATAATTCTTATATAAATATCCATGCCGTGAAACCAACACATGCATCGAGCAGCCTTGATTTCAGTTGGTGCGTGTTAAAGTCTCTGGAGTCTCCCATGCTGTAGAAACCCACATTTTCCCTGGAGAGCCTTGACACTCTTACAGCCCTTCTTGGTTTCCTTGGGCACGGATGAGCCTCTCTGCATTTCTCCATCCTCTTTACCCTCTGAGAGTTGTTTTTGTTCCCCATGATCAGAAGGGAGCAAGGTTGAGAGCCTAATTTTTCCCTCAAGGTTCAAAGTTGAGTCTTGGGTGTACAAGTGCAAGCATGTACATACGTTTACAACAACATAAGGGTTCCACGCACTCAGAGAAATTTTATCAATTATTTAAGAGTCTATCTTTTACATGATTGTCCTCTGGATTTACTAAGAGCTTCATAAATACCTTTTCTATCTGGGGACCAGCCCTTATGGGCAGCCGGGTGGGTAAACTGTGGCAGGACGTCAAATTTTGCCTTTAGCCACAGCCTGGATTCTGCTCCTTGACCTGTCCAAAACATCAGTTTAGCAGAAACTGCATGACAGCTTCTCTAAAGAGGAAAACAACAGCCTAGGAGGTGACTAATTTCAGTGTTTCTTCTGGCTTGAAGTGTGCTGAAGCAATACTCAGTTCCATTGCCATCTGTATTTACTGAGCACTCATGACATCTAGGCACTGGGCTAGGCACTGTGGGGAATACCAAGGAAATAGAATGCAGTCTATTGGGAAATACAAAACACACACACTAAACAGCTAGAACCAACAAAAGATGAAATCAAATCAAATCAAATGTCTCAACACCCAGTGTGCTATGAGAGGTCAGGGAAGAGGAGATCAACATAAGCTACAGTCATAGGCTGTTAGATGTAGAAGAGACTTCTCTGATGAAGCACTCATTCATCCATTTATTTAGCATGCATTTATTAAATATTTACTGAATGCTTACTCTGTACTGGGATCTGTGGAAGGTGGTAGATAAAAAGAATGAACTCAATTATTTAGAGGAGATTACTCAAGTTAGCAGCAGAACTGGAAACAGAATCCGTGCCTTAACACAACATTCATTCAACAAATACAGAAAAAGAAGTCATCATGGGCACCAGGATAGATGCAGGAAGACGGTATCGCATATTGGTGAAGCATCTGTGGCACTGAGCAGCTGTGCGAACCCGTGAAAGTTCCTTAACATCCCCTAGCTTCTATTTCCTTAATTATAAAAGGCAGATAAGAACACCTCCCTTACAGAACAGATGTGAGCATTAAGGGAACTAAACATGTAAAGGGCACAGCACAATTTCAGACACAAAGTAAGCGCTTAATAAATGCCAGTTATTTTTATTACAGAGTGATCTCAATGGATCAAACACGGTGCCAATCCTTAAGAAACTTACATGAATTCTCTTGAAGAAGGAAGGCACATTCTCAGACCAAGGTGTCTCCCTGATAACAGAACTTTGGGAAAGATTTTAAGAAGTTAAATAAAAACAGACAAAATGAAAACAAGCATAAAGATAGAGAGGTGAAAGTTACACCTTATCTGCAATGCTTGAGACCCGAAGTGTTCCAGGTTTTAGATTTTTAAAAAAAATTTTGGAACATTTGCATTATACCAGTTGAGCATTTCTCATCTGAAAACCTGAAGGGCCCCAGGGAGCATTTCCTTTGAGCCTTCTGTTGATGCTGAAAACATTTCAGATTTTGGAACTTTTCAGATTTCAGATTTTTAGATTAGGGATACTCAACTAGTACTTGATAAATGGGCTAAACATTCTCAATAGTTATTTGATTTATCACTTTCCAAATCTACCAAAGAGTCAGATTGTTAAATCCTGGAAAGGAAAACATTCAGAGCCCATCTAGTCCATACCCCTGCCTCTCATCTATGAATATACTAAGAACACTAATTAAAAGTCCTGTGTATTCAAGTGCATGCTCCCACAACGTTGTAAGCATCATGATCTATGGTTGCTTGGCTCTGAAGAACTCTGGGATGTTAGAAATAGCAGGGAAGAAAGAAATTACATAAGATGGCTTTTTCCAAGGATGGGTCTTGGGAAGAAAATTCAATAATGAGGCTTCTTCCTCCTCCTCTATCCCCAACTAAGGCAGAACAGAGTTCAACAGCCTATATCCAGGAGATAGAGCAAATCTTAGTGTAACCCATCCAGGTAAGAGTATGCCAGGAAACTAATTTGGGAAATGGAAGAGGCATGGTGATAAGAATATCCAGGTGGTGGTCAGGTGCAGTGAATGCAGAAGAGAATTGTGATCACAGATGTCACTAAGCTGTTGGTTATAGAACTAGAGATGAAGTAAGGGGAGAAGGGTCCAGAATATAAAATACAGCCCCCAGGGGTGGGAGAATAAAAACTGTTTCATAGGGAATGAGGGTATCAGCCAAACAGGCTAGGGTTCAGAATAAGGAGGCCCAAGGGCATGAGGACAGAAGCCTATGCATTTAGAACCAGCACATACAATGAGAATAGCTGGCCAGCCCTGGGAGACCAGGGGGGTTACGCATAGGTACATCAGCCACAGTGTGGGCAGAGTTCCTCCAGATTTGATGCACTGGCTGGGTGAGACGTGTAAGAGGTTGCCAGGCTGACTTGTCATTGCTCAGGACTAGATAGGACTGAAACCACCAACTGAACTGCTCCTGGCCACAACATGGAGGACAGTATGAGAAGTAATTTGCACAAGGGACTACCTTAAGGTCTCCCTCATGATACTTCAAAAATTGAAGCATCTTTCCATTTGTGCATGGAGAGAAGTATAAATTTTTTTGTCACTTTGGCGGCAGTTTTTTGTGACCACACCCATGCGTAAGACATAACTGTTACCTCTGCCCCAGCCCCTGATTCAAATCAAATGCTGACGCTTGTTAACATTTCTCTAAATGCCACTGTGGTGGAGATGACCCTCCCTCACATTCCTTCCTGTACCCAACCTGCCCCCAATATACTATTGTTTTTAAGCAGCTCACCTGTTAATTAAAAAGTAGGAATCAATTGGCCTCATCTCTCCATTCCAGGCTCCTGTGCACACAAGGATTAGAGCTGCCTCTACTTAAGTCAATTAGAGATAAGGAGAAGCTGACATTTCAACAACCTACCTTATCACACTGCTCGAAAACAGCTCAGATTAAAATGTACAAAGATGATTTCTTTAGTCCTTTTCCTCCTCCTTTACCTTCTTTTAATTATTCCAAAGAAAGCTGACAATCCAAGCGGACGTTGGAGATGCACGCTTCCACCTATGGTGATTAGCCCACCTGAAACACACGCCTGACCTGTCCTACTGTAAGTACCACTGTAGACCCGCACCTGCCCACTCAACCATCCCCAGCTGGAGTGCAGAGAAATACTTAACCTGTGCTTCAATTTAGGGTGACTGTCTTTTCTACTGTGATGTAGTAAAATGGGGGGTCAGACAGGGAGTCCAAAGACATGGGCTCATATTCTGACTGTGCCACTTAATGTGCTGCCTAATCTCTTGGGCACTTGGTTTTTCTGAGTCTCAGTTGCCTTAACTGTGAAATGGGTCAATAGTTCTTGCCTAATGGCACTGTTGTGAGGATTGAGCAAGAGCACACCCGCACCTGCACAACAAGGAGCCTGGTACAATGGACGCTTGATGTTTACATTGAATCTCAACACCCTGGGATGCATCCTAGGTAATTTCTGAATGGAGCCATGAGGCAGTTTGCAAGTAACTCCATGTATCACAGAAATGTTTACTTGTTGATCTCAGGCATTTTTTTTCCAGGCAAAATGTATGTATATATACATGCACACACACGCACATTACTGTTAAGTAACCCTACAAGTTTGTTATTGTGGTCTCCATTTTAAAATGAGGGGGCTGAAGATCAGAGAGATTAATTACCTTGCCAAAGTTCATTCATCTGGGGAACAGCAGTGCTGGGATCTGAACCCAGAGCCCATTATCTTCCCATTACCTCATGCCCCAGTGATGCTGAATAATCACGGGAAAGCAAAGCAGTGTGGTCTGATGACCTTTTCATTCATTCACACAGTGAAGAGAGCGCCACCTTACTGACACCAGTCTGTGAACGTATTAGCAATTTTCCAAATTTGCCCAGTCCATTAGCTAGGCTCCTTCTGGCTACCTTTGACTCCTGGCCCACCCCGACGCTGCTAAATGCTGGTGTGGCCCCTGCACAGAGGCACTAGCTATGTTCTGGTGCTTCTCCACATCATCATTCAGCAAACCACTTCTCCTATCTCGCCTGCAAACCCTTTACGGCAACCACTGGCCAACAGCAGCTGACATTCAAACAGTGCTTCCAATGTATAGGATGCGATTTCCGGCGCATTATAAGCATTGCCAATGCTCTGTGATGGGCACCAGGGGCAGCACCCAGGTCCCACTTCAGGGAGAGATTGTTGCCCAGCTGCCCAGAGTGCCCTTGGCAAACAGGTGGTTATGGCTCTCAGCCCTTTTGGGTATCAGTCCTGCTGGAGAGAGACCTCTCTCAGGGCTTTGTCCCTTCCCCAGGTGGCCACATTCAAGACTAAGCATAGAGGTCTGGCAATCTCAGCCTCCTAAGAATTATTCTGAGGAGTAATTACCACCCCTTGCTCCATTCAGAAAATACTTAGTATGCATCCCAGGGTGTTGAGATTCACCTTAAACATTTATCAGGCATCCCTTGTACCAGGCTTCCTGTGTGCAGGCGCACATGTGCTCTCACTCAACCCTCACAACAGTGCCATTAGTCAAGAAATATTGACCCCTTTCACAGCTAAGGCAACGGAGGCTCAGAGAACCCAAGGGCCCAAAGGGTCAGGTCACCCTCACTCCAGCCCTCCCTGTGGGGCTGCTCCCGGCCGCCACTGATCAGTATCATCGTCTGAATTGTCCCTCTGTTCATTCCTGCTTCCTCATCCACCTTTCCACAGGTGCTGATTTCAAGGTCACTCCCCAATCAACAACTTATTTGCTAAATTATGTCTCAGATTCTGTCTCCTGGAAAACCCAGTCTCAGACTCAGGCAGGTCTTACTATGAACCACACTTTACAGATGAGAAAACAGTTCAAGATTAGTTGGTTAATCCAGTGGCTATGGTTAGTCACTTTTACTATTTTCCACATCAAAACTGTTCTTCTGTGCTCTTTTTTTTCTAGAGCATGATCCTGGTGGATTAAAGACAACTGTGAGTTATTTCATAGTCTTGTTGCTGAGAGATGGATTCCATTTCCCCTCCCTCTGAGTCTGGGCTGGGCTTGGTGCCTTGCTAGACCAACAGAGTGCAGCAGAAGGGATCACACGTCAGCACCAGGCGCAACCTGGGAGGACCTAGAGCCCCCACCTTGGTCTTTTGGAGTTTGATGCTGCCACTGAAGACCCAGCATTCCTACTGGAAAGATTGTATAGAAACATCTTGAGACTCCACAAGAGAAGAAGGAGCCCGTGTGGGCATGGCCTTCCACAGCAGCAAGGCATGAGAGCGAAGCTGTCTTGGGTCCCTCAGACCAGCCCTCAGTCACTAGCTGAATGTCACTGCTAGGCCTAACTGAGACCATGTGGAGTGGGAGGATCACCAAGCTGAGTTCTGCCCAAGTTCCCCATCCACAAATCAGGATGGTTTGTTACACAACAGAAGCTAAGTAGACCAAAGGCACACTCCCTGAATTGTTGCTGAATTATGGCGAGAAGTCCTCTGCAGTGTTCTCAACCTTGTCTCCTCTGGAGTCTTCCTCCTTCAGCTATGCTACCCTGTTCAGCATCTTACTCCCCCTGCCCACCCCACGTCTCTATTTTCAAACTGCACAGAGATTTCTTTCACTTCCAGGTGTACCTTAATGTCTCTTCCTCCTTTTCTTCTTCTTCTTCTTTTTTTTTTTCTTGAGATGGAGTCTAGCTCTGTCACCCAGACTAGAGTGCAGTGGCTCGGCTCACTACAACCTCCACCTCCTGGGTTAAAGCTATTCTCCTGTCTCAGCTTCCTGAGTATCTGATATGACAGGCATGTGCCACACACCTGGCTAAATTTTGTGTTTTTAGTAGAGATGGGGTTTTCACCACGTTGGCCAGGCTGGTCCTGAACTCCTGACCTTAAGTGATCCGCCCACTTCGGCCTCCCAAAGTGCTGGGATTAAAGGCGTGAGCCACTGCC
This sequence comes from Trachypithecus francoisi, assembly GCF_009764315.1. Taxonomy (NCBI): domain Eukaryota; kingdom Metazoa; phylum Chordata; class Mammalia; order Primates; family Cercopithecidae; genus Trachypithecus; species Trachypithecus francoisi. The sequence continues at coordinate 119,408,276 of NW_022681473.1, read as the reverse complement.
CCTGACCCTTCCTTTTCTTCTAAACTTCATAAAGGAGTGATCAACATACACTACCAACACTTCTACACTACTGCCTTCCTTGTTCACTTTTGAATTCTGATTTCTATCTTTACTATTTTTTGTTACGAAAAAGTTTAGCTGGTATTTTTGAGTCATAAAATCTGGTGACACTTTCTTACTTTAACCATCATTTGCTCTTGGGAAGCCATTCTCAAAACCCACCTCTGACAACTAGTATTACAAACTGTCAGCTAATGTCCTAGAAGTTCTCTTGACATTCATTTATTTATTCACTCATTCATTCAGCAAATATCTTTCTAGAATCTACCCTGAGATACTCTCTGTGATCTCATGCTCCCTGGCCAGTTAGCAGAAAGAATGGCCAATCCAGAAAAAGGGATACGAAGTCAGCTGGTACAACCACAACCAATCCATCTCAAATATGAGGCATTCAGATTTTAAAAACGTTGGTAGATGCTTTCATGTTTCTGACGCATGTGTGGTCAGGAAATTTTTTCCTTTAGTTAGCCCAGTAGCTCGTATCTCTGGCTACACATTAAAATCACCAGCAGAGCTTTTAAGAAATACTAATGCTTGTATGTCACCTCTGGATATTCATTAGTCTAGGGTAGAACCCAGGCATTAGCATGTTTTAAATGGCTGCTAAGTGATTTTAACGTGCAGCAGCTGGGGTTTGAAGGCCATTGACTGACCTAAATCCCGAATAATACAGCTTAAGATCGTGTTTCCTGCTCTATACTCTGTGGAGGCTGAGGAAAGCGCTGAGTGGAGTCACGGTTTTGGACACTTGAAGTTTTCCTGAAATCTCTTTGCAGCTTTTCTGTCCCAGGTTAAATAATCCCAGTTCTTCCAACCTTTCCACGTAGGTCGTATTTGCAGCACTTTAATCACACTTGAATCTTGTTTTGATTTAGCTCCAACAGGTCTGTTTCCCTGGAGAAAGCTTTTCCAAGGTAGATGTCTCTGTTTTACAGAAACACATAACCCTGATAGCTCATCAATTCAACCGTGAATTGCGCAGTGGTTGTTATGAAATACATATCAGTGAAGATCTCAGCAGACCATTTTGTTTTATTTCTAGACTTACATTAGCTAAAAAATGAAATACCGCAAATATCAACAAGGAGGTTTTTTCTTTCTGTTGTTCCTCAAATATTGTTAGCAATGCATTTGGTCACCTGACTTACGAGCCAACTGAGAGTGTACAGGGCTTGACTTCGTTCTCCAAAATCTTTTCTCATTCTCCCAGTAATTGCAGTAATCAATGGTCCCAAGGAAATTTGAACCCACTCAAAAGTCAGCCGGGGATGCTAAGTCTGGGAGGGGAAGAGATCTCGGATGACCCAAGCAGTAAATTAACATACATTGATGAGGGCGATTAGCAGTCATAAAATTACACATCTCTCTAATCCAGGAACTCAGAGTCACTTCCCAATGTAGTCTTTTCATATATCTGCCTGGTGATCCTTTCATATAAATCACGTCAATTTAAATTTAAATTTGCTTATAATTTCAAGGGATGTTTGACCTATTATTATATTAGAAATGAGAGAAACATGAGTTTATGAAAAATTCAGGCACAAAGGTCTTCAGCAATTACAAAACGGGAAGCAGTTAATAGAGAGGAATGGAAACAGGGGGTCTTAATTACATTCTGAGGACAGGGCAGCACATTTCAACTCATGTATGCACAAAGTCCTTTTGGAATGCTGCTCTAGTTTGGACAGCTGACCCTCCAAACCTCACGTTAAAGTGTGATCCTCAGTGTGGAAGGGGAGCTTAATGGGAGGTGTTTGGGTTATGAAGGTGGATCCCTCTTGAATGTTTTGGTGGTGTCCTCACAGTAATAAGTTCTTGGTGTTAGTTCCCACAAGAGTCCCCTACAGGCTGGTCATTTAAAAAAGCCTGGCACCTTGCTGCTGCTGCTGCTGCTGCTGCTGCTGCTGCTTCTGTCTCCTTTCTTCTTTCTTACTTCTCCTTCTCCTTCTTCTTCTTCTTCTTTTTTGAGATGGAGTCTCACTCTGTCACCCAGGCTGGAGTGCAGTGGCACAATCTTGGCTCACTGCAACCTCCACCTCCTGGGTTTGAGCCATTCTTCTGCCTCAGCTTCCCAAGTAGCTGGGACTACAGGCACCCACTACCACGCCGGCTAATTTTCAGTAGAGATGGGGTTTCACCATATTGGTTAGGCTGGTCTCAAACTCCTGACCTCGTGATCCACCAGCCTCAGCCTCCCAAAGTGCTAGGATTATAGGCATGAGCCACCACGCCCGGCCAAGCACCTTCCTTCTTTCTCTTGCTTCCTCATTCTTACCTGTGATCTCTGCACACTGGTTTCCCTTCCCCTTCCATCGTGACTGGAAGCTTCCCGAGGCCTCAACAGAAGCCAGTGCTGACGCCATGCTTCTCGTACAGCCTACAGAATCATGAGCCAAATAAACCTCTTCTATTTATAAATTACTCAACCTCAAGTTATTCCTTTATAGAAACACCAAAATGAACTAAGACATATGGACTTGAAAGGAAGAGGGCTGAGTAGGTAGGTTTTGGAGATTTTTTTTTTCTTTTAAGAGTAGTATATATATAAAGCTTCTAAGTCATACAGATAAAGTAAGAATCCATTTCATGCCAACAATGACTGGCAGCTGTCATGAGACACAAAGGATAGAATCAAAGTTAACCATCATAGATCAATTGTATTTGGAAGGATTTTTAAAAAGCTCTTCCTGCTCTCCAAGTTTCTAAGAAAGGGTCAGGATCTAAGGATGCTCGTAAATCAAACTGCATGGCTATCCTGGACACCACTGAAATGTGGTGGACAGACATCAAAGAGATGACACATTCGTTGTTTCCCAGAGTCCTTTGAACTTCTTGGTGCAATGCAACCCAATGGACTCCTGGTTCCAAGACCCAGCTCTACCACTTATAATCTTTTTGATCTTAGACAAATCACCTAAACTTTTCAACTTAGTTTGTTTATCTTAAAATTGATAATATCTTTATTGATAATGTCTCAAAAGTTTTAATATCTGATTATCAGGTGAACTTAAAATAATCTTTATAAAGAACCTAGAACTATGCCTCCATGTACTAGATCCTTAATATATATAATTATTATTGGAAGTCCCTTATTTACCAGCACTAATGGAATTCTAGGTCACTTGGAAATGTGATGTTTTATTATCTGGTGATTCTAAAATGCAACTGTTGGTGAGGATGGAAGTTAAGACTCTATTCACCACCTCTTAGGTACTAACCCAGAAATAAAACTAAAGATGCAGCCTCCTGTGAAGACCTAAAAGCAAAGAAGAGTTGGGTTGGTCATAACTAACTCCACAGCTCTCTGCCAAGCAGGTTCTAGGTCCCGGTGAAGCCTCAAATGAGAGAAGAGGGCAGTGGAAGGGAACAAGAGAGAAGAGATGTCCCCTGGCTCTCAATTTGAAATCCACAGCTTCTCCTCATGAAGTGGCCCTGAGGGGAGCGCATCTGATTCTTGTTCAGAAGTGCAGGTGAGGCATAACTTATTTATCTAGCACTACTTCAAGACATCACAAAGCAAAACTCCTTGTTTCTATTCATTTAGTCTCTATTAAAGGCATTATGGTGTATTTATTGATACTACGACAGAGAAATAAAACGAAAAATATACCTACAATACAGGACATTTGCAGATGCTATATCTGAGATGCCCTGAAAGAGGCTTTGGAAAATGTGTTGTTGTCCTAATTAGTTATTAAGGTCGGGTATCTATGGAAACAGCCATATATTTGTCCTGAAGCCAGACAAGCACTTACTCATTTAATAGCATGCAATCCATACAAATGAAGCCTGGTGCCTATACACATTAGCTTCTTGCAACACATACAGAAAGAGAGAAAGCAGAAAAGACGAGGAAAGTACACACATGGAGAAAAGAGAGCCCCTTACACCGGCACAGTGTCATGCCTCCAGTGAGTCGCTGAGGAAATCCAAAGGCCAAAGAGTGGTTTTATTCCCACAGCATCAATTTTGAATGAGTCCAGTGAAATTCCTCCCCAGTGGTATAGCAGTGGAAGGAACTGTCCTATTAATAGCATGCTTCAGCTACATTATGGGTTCAATGGGTTAACTGGGCTTTTGTTGGATGGCCTTGTAGCATAGTAACCATTTATAACATAATTTCTATGGGAAAATGTGTACTGAATTCTAAGTACTCAGCTTAAAAAAAAAGACTTCTGAACTACAGCCCATGTGCAGAATGAGGACTTCCTGCCTCCTCTGAGAACAGCAAGGAGACTGAGAGGGAGCCCTGGGATATGCATCTGAAGATCCAGGTTCCAGTCCCCATTCTTGTACTTATTGCATGGGTGACTCGAGTCTTTTAGCTTCCCTGAGCCTCCGTTTCGCTGTCAAATCAAAATCCATTTTGTCTAGAATATAAGCTCCACCAGGACAGGGGTCATGCCTGCCTGTCCTCCTCATCTTAGCTTCCCCAGCCCCTCAATCAATATTTGGTGAGTGAAGGAATGAAAGAATATTTGCCTACCTCTCAACACTCTGAGGATAATCAAATGGGGTAATGTGTGTGAAAACAATTCAAGAAGCTGTAAAATGGAATACAAATGAGAGACATGATAATTATAACCTATTGTTACAGACAGAATGTCACCTTCTGTGCATTCCATGTAAATGAGGATGTTTGCGTTAGTGCTAATTCGAAAGGCTAAGCTGATATCCAGAATACTGAGTGGTACAGATGGACCATGCAACATTGGGTATCTCAGCTAGAGGGAGGGGTGGGTCCCTTTTCTCATGAGAAAGCAAGCAAGGGAAGTTCAAAAGAGCGGGGGCTGGCTGGAAAATGAACTAGTTAGATCCAACGTCTGAAGGCAGGTCAATACAGGTACAGGGATCTTGTGAAGTCTCTTCAAGGGCCATGCTGAGGACTAGAAGGCTATTCTGCCTGAGCCAGAGCAGACACAAAGAAGAAACTAACCAGAGCCTGGATTCCACACTTACCAGCTTAAAAAAAAAAAAAAAAAAAAAAAGGGTGATGCTTGGGCCATCAATTAGGAAGGCTGTGGAAAGGGCATATCTGAGATACAGGATTTGACAAGTAAGCAGAAAGAAGCAGGACTCAGGCCTCTGCTCCCCCATTTTCCAGCCTGCATATTGTTTTGCCGCATAATGATTCCTCTTGTAATTATAACGTTGGGATGCACTCAGTGCTGATAGTCAGGCCGTGCCGTAAACGAGGATGGAGGTGACAGTAAAAGGGAAAGGGAGTCTCCCCCGAGTTTGTGGTCCCCAGTACAGGGACCCTGGAGTCTTTGTTTTGCATGTGATTCAGGCAGCCAGATTCTGAATTTTCCACACATTATTCAGAATCTTTCGCCAATGTCTTGGGTGTAGACACAATCAAGCATCCATTTGGAGGTCATGATTGGGATTTCTATAAAATGAGACCCAATCAGCAGCTCAGACCTTGCACGCAGCATAGACAACGAGAAGCCAGACATTGTGATCACACCCAAAAGATTCAAGTCTGCTACAAAACTGGGAAAGACGTCCCAATCAGGCTGTGCATTCTTCCTTGAAGCATGCCTAGGGTCACTCTCAATGGTGGCCCTTCCCCCATGCCCGTCTTATGGTATCAGTAGAGATAGCCACTCTATATGCCATATTCACTTTTCCTGCTCCAGCAACCAACCTTGAAATGCAATCTAAAGTGGCCCTGTATCTACTGTGGAAACCACTTAACACAGCCCAAGAGGATGCACAAAGATTCTTTACCATTAAGGATGAGATGGAAATAGAGAGAGACAGAGACAAAGAAACAACCTTCGCTCTGAGCAGTCACACAAGAAACACTTTTATGCTTTTCCAGTCTTCCACCTCCACTGCCCAATTAATACAATATATATTTTCTCATAATAGGGGTGTAACTTTTTAAAAGGGTCAGGGGGCCAGGTGTGGTGACTCATGCCTGTAATCCCAAGACTTTGGGAGGCCCAGGTGGGTGGATTACCTGAGGTCAGGAGTTCGAAACTGACCTGGCCAACATGGTGAAACCCCGTCTCTACTAGAAAAATCAGCCGGCCGTGCTGGCACGTGCCTGTATTCCCAGCTACTTGGGAGGCTGAGGCAGGAGACTCTCTTGAACACGGGAGGCAGGGATTGCAGTGAGCTGAGATCACGCCACTGCACTCCAGGCTGGGCAACAAGAGTGAAACTCCATCTCATAAAAATAAAAAACATAAAAAGGGCCAGGCTCAACTTGCACAGAGGGCACAGGTTTGAGATTCAGAAGACTGAATTCAGAAGCCCTAGAAATGCTACTATGCACCCCTGAATTAATAACCTAGACATCTATTCTATGTATAGAATATAGGAATTACATAATACCTGCTTCTCTGCTACACAGGACCCTTCTGTAAATCAAATGAGATAATATATGTAAAAGCACTCTGAAAAATTAAAAGCATACTTCAGAAATAAAACATGATTAGAGTACATCCATTCACTCAAGCAACGCTTTCTCTATAGCTAGTATATTTACTTTTAAAACCCCAAAATGTACACATCATTATGAAGGGGATGAATAAATTCCATTTAGCTCATTGGATAAGTGACAAAGTTTAGCAAGTTGTTTATATTTTCTAAACCCTAATTCCATATAAGTCCACGTGCAAAAGCCTTATCTTTGCGACTATTTTTCCACCTAGAAGCAGAGAATGCACTCATTTCCCAGCCTTACCATGGTAGTACATCTGTTGATTTAACAAAAATGACTGTAGCTTAGGCTGGGCATTCACAGGAAGCTTGATATGTACAATCTCGCTGAAACATTTCTCATAGAGCATTTCACACTTAAACACCTGATGCAGCCCAAGTAGCGAAATGAGCGAGAGAAAATCTCTGATCCTAGGGTCATAACTCCGTCAGCTTATTACGTGTGAGTTATTGCTTTGAACCAGGGTTGGCTTCCAAGGCCAGAATCACGCGTTCCTAAAATAATGTCCCTAGCACCAGCAGAAAATGATCTGTATAGTTCTTGCCTTGAACTTATGTAGAACTCCTACCTCATTGGTTACTTGTTTTCTGGACAGGGGTGTCCATCCGGCTTCATAGTTCACCTTCAATTACCCCCAACATGTAAGGGCTCATGTTCATGTTGGGGGAGGATACAGAGCACCAAGTTGCTTCCACAGGTGATTAAATGCTCACATGGAGGCAGGAAAGGCCATTTACCACAGGCGAATGTTCTCCCAGAACATTCTCTAATGCCACCATTTCCCCGAGCTGAGTGCTGGGCACCACTCTAAGTAACTGACAAGCATCATCTACATGCAGCCTCGCAAACACTGTGGGTGAGGCCAAGTGGTTCTGATTCTTGGTACAAATCCAGAATCAGAAGTAACACTCACTGCGTGCGGTGGCTCAAGCCTATAATCCCAACACTTTGGGAAGCCAAAGTGGGAGGACTGCTTGAACCCAGAAGTTTGAGACCAGCCAGGGCAACATACAGAAGCCCCATCTCCACACAAAATTTTATAAAACTTAGCCAGGCATAGTGGCACACGCTGGTAGTAGTTGCAGCTACTCTGGAGGTTGAGGCAGGAGGATCACTTGTGCCCAAGAGGTCAAGGCTACAGTGTGCTGTGATCACACCATGCCCTCTAGCCTGAGTGACAGAGCAAGACCTTGTCTCTTTCCCTCTCTCTTTATGTATATATATAAAATACAAGGCCAGGCATGGTGGCTCATGCCTGTAATCCCAGCATCTTGGGAAGCCAAGACAGGAGGATCGTTTGAGCCTTAGGAGTTCAATACCAGCATGGCTAACATAGAGAAACCCCAACTCTACAAAAAGAATATAAAACTTAGTCAGAATTGGTAGCATGGACCTGTAGGGAGCTGTAGTCTCAGCAACTTGGGAGGCTGAGGTGGGAGGATTGCTTGAGCCTGGGAGTTCAGGCTACAGTGACCCAAAATTGCATCACTGCACTCCAGTCTGGGAGAAAGAATGAGACCCTGTCCAAAAAATCAATCAATCACAAAACAAATTTAATTGTTTTTAAAAAGTAACGCATAACACAGTAAGGAAAATACAGACACCTGAATTCCACCTTCCTAAAGATTCTGATTTATTCATCTCGGGGGTGGGCTCCCTTATCTGCCTTTCAAAATTGTTAAGAGGTGACTCTGAGGCTTTTCAAAGACTGCCAATAAGACCAATATTAATAATACATAATGTCGCTTGACGGCCATTACGTGCTGGGCAGTCTGCTGAATGTTCCTTCTCCTTGGAATTTTACAACACTGTGAAGTAGATATTTGCATTACCTACGTTTGCAGATAAGGAACTTGAGACTTAGAAAAGTCAAGGGCGTAGCCAGAGACTGGACATATCGGGGGGTACCTGCACTCCATTTTCTCTGACTCTGAAATCTGTGCTCTTCCCACTTCAGCAGCTGTAGCAGAAAGTGTTTACGTGAGAGGCAATTTTCTTATGCTTTCTCCCATGGGACATTGGTGATGCTGTCAGCTGACTTACCATTATTATTATCATTAATAATAATTTCTCCTGGTGAAGCCTGAGGCCGAGACTTAGAAGCATAAATTCCAGAGGCAGAAGCCAAGGTAAAGATGACACAGAGCATGCTTCTGTCAGGAGGGCGAGGGTCTGCTGGGAAGGGACATTTCTTCTCTACCCCCAGGGCTGTGACCCTGGAAAGCCACTTCCCAACACATAATTAAGATAAAACTTAACCTCAGGGCCTTGCACCACCTTTATAAACCTCCTTCTGAATCTCAGTCTGCCAGGGACCTTTACACAACAATACTTATAAATATTTTCAGCTCCCAAGGACTCTGCGGATATAGCCAGAGACAACTCACCAGGGCCCTGTATAATCAATATTATCACACTGCTAAAAGATAATCATAATACTTTAGATCCTTAAAGCTCCTTTGAGCCTAAAAAAGTTCAAAGCACTTTCATATCAGTCTTTTCATTCTGTCTTCCCTATATCTGACAGTGGAAGGACTTGGGAAGGAAGCCGCTCTCAGTCCTTAATCCTGTCTCCAACAAACGAAATTGCTGCACCTTCCCCTCATGTCACAGGCTCAGGGAAGAGCTGACCTTGACTTGTTTTCAAAGGACTTTTTTTTTCTATCTTTAGTCAGTATTTCTGGTCTAGCTGGCTTGGCCATCTCCGTGGTCTGTGGACCTCTTGGAAGTCTCCTATGGAAACCCCTGAGGATGGGTGCCGAGCCTGTAACTCCCACTCTGAGGGCTTGACACAATGTCTCCTCCAACCTGGGGGTAAAGGGAGGCTTCCTGGCAACAGCAATGATAGTTTATATTGTTTTGTCTGGAAAGCAGGATCTACTGGTGGAAAGAATTGATCTCGCTTTGCACTTTGGGTTCAGGCCCTTAGCTACTGAAGGGTCACAGCTTATGGATTCACATGGTGCCGCTTGTGATGCTCAGGGACGGAGAACCATGGAGCCTTCCTGGAGAATGTGAAGAGGATGCAGCGTCACAGGCTGAAATGACAGTCACGGAGCAAAACAAGGTATTGAGTGCAGCTGGAGAAGAGGAGCCTGGGAAGAATGAGAGGGAATGTCCCAAGATCTCAGTGGTGCCGAGAGCAGGGCTGAATAATCGAATGCTAAATTGAGCCACTGATCTTGACTAAGGGAGGAAAAACTTTGCAGAAGCAACTTTAAGCAAAGACAGGGAGAGGGTGGGGGGCATGGGGCTGGCCCTTCAGGAACCACACAAGTGTCTGGGGGTCTCCCTGCACTCTCTTTGTGGATCCTGGTCTGGAAGGTGGCTAAGGAGATGAGAGAATGGAGGCGAAAGAGCCAAGCATCCTGTGGCCCAGCCAGCACATGCTGGGGCTGGGAGAGGATTCCACGGCCTGCTCTGTTTTCTCCGTCCCTCCCTGTTGACATCAGCTCAGGAACTTAGAACTGGGCTGAGTCTGCTATGGGAGGAACAGGAGAATCCCAGCTGAGAGAAACTGAGGGCAGTAGAGAGGAGCACAGCCCCAGCATTTGACTTTGGCTTCTACCATGGTGAGTGGGAATCCTCCAGGAGACACCCAGCTGTGGGAGTCAGCCTGTGGGCTTTCCATCCAGGTGAGATCACATGTGCCTGTCTCCAGGCTCTGGTTTGAGGACAGCTCCTGCCTGGGCTGGTGGAGCAAGGGCAGCACAGAGCAAGGGGAGCAGATGTGGTCTACCGAGGCCTTGCAGTAGGAGCCGGCAGCAAGGACATGGACAGAGATTTTAAATCTATTCAGAAAGTGAACAAACGAGACAAATGAACCAATTCAAAAATGATTTTTCCATAATCAGTTCAGTACACACTGCAATGGGCATGCACCCACTGGCACACAAGAAGTCAAGCAGTTTCATCCACTCGTGTCCCCAAGGCTCATGGTCCACGCAGATCCTCCCCCAGGAGAGCTTTGGTGATTAGGCATGGAATTAGCAAGTGGAATATGCAGTTTGGAACTTGCGGTCTAGGTACTTGAGTGGGTGCCCACCTGTCTAGCCCCTGCACTGTTTCTTTTCCCTTCCAGTATCAATGGCGATCTGTCTAGACAGCAGGTGGCTCTGGCTTCACTATGGCTGGAAATTCTGGACCACAGAATAGGGGCCGGGCCCTGTGCCTACCATCCCAGGTGTGGGCAGGCTCTTCTGCTTTCATATTTTGAAAGGTCGCCCTCTGACACAGAGATTGGCTTTGCAAAGTGCTTCCAGTTATAATGGGATTGAGAAAATGGCTCCATTTGTGCTGTAAGAGCTGAGGATTCTGGGGACCGAATGGAACTAGATGTTGCCTGTTTAGTAGTATGCACAGAAAGGAGGTGGAGGATGCAGCTGCCAGGTGCCACAGTGTGATTGCCCAAGACAATAATCCCATCATTCTGGTGTCCTGCAGTTGGGAATGGAGAAAAATCAATCCCAAGCAGAGACTGGACTCAGTCACGTAATATGTATAACCTCGGGGTTTTTGTTATGTTTGTTAAGTGCAAGCCCAAAGTCTAGCTTACGTGAGACCTTAGTCTTCAGATTGAAGTTTGGAGGCACTAGCGTTGCTGATTTAAACCATTCTTAAGCAGGGAGGGAAACGAGGGGGTGTGCTGGAGTTGACAGGGTAATAGCATGAATCCCACGAGAGCCCTGGCCAGCAGCAGGTGAAGACAGAGGGTCTCTGGCAGCCAGACTTTGATTCAATTAGGGCATGGCACCGCTGCAGTCTTCCCACTGGCTGGTGTCCCAGCCTTACCTGCTGGGCTCATGGCCTGGCTCGGGCCTGAGGGGATGGCTTGGCTCCTCCTGAATTTCTGCTCTGATCCAAGGAACCCGTGTGTACCAACCACCTGCTTCCCGGCTCAGATGCCTCTGTATGTGGTGGAGGTCTCAGAGGCGTGTACGATGAGCTCCTAGAAGCACCACTCATCACGTGGCCTGGAGCACAGGGCACTGCCCCCTCAATTTGGCCAACAGCCCTGAAGAGATCTTAATCTCTTCAAAATCCTTTTTTTTTTTAACCTGAAGAAGTGGAGTTCCCGAGAGGGTGACTTCCTCAAACCGCACTTTAAGTTGGAGGCAGAACCAAGGTTAGGACACAGTATGGCCCTGTCCTTCCACACAGATGGCTGCTGGCTCCTTCCAGAGAATCAAGAGGCACTGGCTGCTGCAGAGGGAGCTCCTCCCACGGCCCAGCAGGTCGTGCAGACCCACCCCAGCCAGGACAGGGCAGAAGGCCGAGCTCTGCACCAGCGCCCCCCATAGACCCAGTGGACTCCAGCTGGGGCACAAACATTGACTGCAGGGCTGGGGAAATGAGCAGACAGAAAGAGATGGCCACAGGATGAGCTGAGCATTTGTTCATCCAGTTACAAAGGCCCCCAGGACTTTTATAAACGTCTAGTGATCATAAAATTAAAAGCAACAATCATCAAATGATCATAAAAATGATATGGCAGATAGAAATTGCTTTTCAGAATTTTTTAAAAATTAAGGCTGAAGCTATTGATCACTTAGAAGTTAGTAGCTTGACCACAGTCTTGTAACAGGTAACAGTTGGAGCCGGATTTGAACTGAAATCAGTCTGGCTCCCAGCCCCCTTCTTTGGATGGCTAGGAAACAGGAAAGGGCAGTTGGTAAGCACACCCATCCACTCTCCATTTATGCTGAGAAAACACAGACCTAGGTGCTTTACTGGGCTTGGAGCAGGGTTTGCTTTGACCTGGCAGATGCTCTGCCACTCTGGGCTGAAGCGGTGAGAAGTACGGGGCCACGGAGCCAGGGTGATGAGTAGTGAGCCTGCTGCGGATGTCCTGCAAAGCAGGCAGAGGGATCGAGAGTGACAAGAACCACACAGTGTAGAGCTCATTCTCCTAAATGGAGTCACACAGCTTTCCCCCTCAGTGGGACAGTTGGTGTTGCTTCATCCCACATGTAAATTTCAATCCGATGATGGCTATGCAGCCTCCAGGCCCGTGACCTTTCCTCCATAGGCACCACTGGGAGTTCAGCTACTCAGACACAGAGAAGAAACTCTGGACATGTGGGAAACATGGTCTCTGGCCGCCCCCGAGATCATCTCCTTTAGAAAGCCTTTTCTAATCCTTCTGCTCGGTCATTTCCTTCTTGCTTTGATGCCCTGAGGCAGGTGTCTTTATATCATGAAAACTGGCATCGTCTTATTCTACCAGTCTTATGCTACTTGAAGCAATGGGCTGAGGAACATGGACCTTTAGTTAAACAGCTTTCTAGCTACATAGTTCTCCTTTACCTCTTTGAGCTCTATTTTCTTATCTCGGAAGATAATTAGAACCCCAACCTCCTCTCATGATTAATGGAAGGATGGACTAAGACACTGCCGTGAAACTGTTGTGTGTGGTAAAGAACTAGAAAACAGTAAGAAATCACTTCGATTTTTAACATATGGAGATGAACTGTCTCACCAGGAAATGTGTAAGTTCCTCAAAAACTAGCACCGGGTCTTATATGTCTTCCTATCTCTCACAGGATCGAGTTAAGCAAGCCTTATTCACTCAGCAACTGCTTGCTTAAGATTTGCCTTCAAGAAGGTTACGTTCTGGTAAGGACAAGAGGTGCTCATTGTGTTGATACAATGTAAGGCCAGGGAAGAATCTGCCTATGTCTGGGACAAGACGACAGCCGAAGTTAGGAAAAGAAACGCAAAACCAGTGAGAATTTACAGACGTACAACACTGATGGAGTAAAGGGAGACCAAAGCGAAGTTCTTGGGAGTGAGTCCATGCAGAGGGGCACCACAACTGGGTGGTCTTTGGGGAAACCTCCAGCCTATACGCAATCCCAAAGCCCCAACTTCAGATCAGTCATTAGGGAAGCTTTCCATCTGAGGCAGCGTGGTCTTGAGGAGGAAAGGAGCATCAGCGGGTGTCCTCCTGGAAGACTCGGTGCAGCGTAGAGGCGAGGGGACAAATGGGGTTTTAAAATGACAAAATCCTGGGTTTGAGTATTAACTGAGCAAATTTCAACCGAAGTTCCCTGCAACAAGTTATTTAAGGCCTGCAATGTTATTTTTCATCCCTGAAATGGAAAGAAAATAATCTGCCCCTTCGATCTTTCTGATTTATTCTAGTGATCAAAATGAGAGGTTGTCTGTAAACACTGTGCCGATATAAGAGACCTAGTTTCACAGAGAACCCAGGCTTAGAGAGTCATTCATCTACACATGAGATATCTACGTAGATATCTGTCTCTGTGAACAATTATTTTACCCTGGGGCGTTGAGTTTAACTCCAACATTAAGATGGACTCTCCTGCATTTTCCTTTTCCTTAATATCTACCGGGAGTTTTTCCCTGGGCTTAAAAGGACAGAGGTACCTGCTTTTGGCAAATATCCTTGGGTCTTGTGTCCATGAGCCCTCAGAGACAGAGGTCTTAGAAAACCAAACTGCAAAAGGAGAGGAAGTGAAGAGCACTTTTTCCAGGGGCCTGCCTCCTCCTCCCCATCAAACTCCTGTGGCTCCTCTGAGGCCCTGGGGCTGTGCCCTGCCCCACTCCCATGATTTAGCATCTCTCCCTGGCAAAGATAGTAATTCATCCTAAAAACTAGACCCTGGACACCCCTCAGAGGGCCCCCCAGGCCGCCAGCACTGGAGGCAGCCACCTCTCCCTATGGCCACCTCCTCCTCGGAGTGAGTTGACAGGATTTATAGGGCTGTCCCAGCGACACGCCATCTCAGTAACTGCAGAATGGCAGTTGTAAAAAATCCCATTTGCCAGGGTATTAGAATCCCATTAGTGCTCCCGATGGAGAAATAACCCCGACCCTTCAGAAGGAATTAAAGATATTCGGGCACCAGCATTTGGAGTGTTATAGGCCCTTCCCCAGTTTGGATGATCACACCAACAGACATAAAGCCTCAGGCACCAGAGGTCCTTGGTCCATAAACCCCCCAAGACAAACCCTCGGAATGATGTACGGAAAGGGCCTGGAGTTCCACAAACAGGCTCGGGAAGCATCGCAAGGAGTAATTGACACAGGCCTCCCTGATTTGTCTGTGCTTGAGAATGAGTCATTTTAGGCAAAGCCAGGTTTAATTCAACCATTCTCTTACAACCTCTTACATCCTCTTCTCTCTCTCCCTCATCCTAACTCCATTCCTGGAGTGATAACTGACATGAGACAGAAACACCAACAGGCTTCTCGTGGGTATGACTGTCAAAACAGGTCAGCAACAAGACAAAAGGGTAATTACAGAGGTCCCCTGTTACACCTGGCAAATCATCTCACTTTGTAAATCTAAGAAATAGAGGCCCAGAGAGGTGAAGTAACTTGCATGAGATCACACAGCTAGTTAAATAGAAGCCTGCATTCTGATGTTCCTGCTGCTGCACTTCCTTCTGGGAAAGGAAAAGATAGTTCTCAACTAGGTTCGGTCTTCTGCACCCTGGGCATTTCGGATCACGGGCTCCGAACCTGCTGAGGGGCCACCCTGTCCCTTCCATGGGTGTGAGCGTGTGCGCGTGTGTGAACACTGATTAACAGACTCTGCCGTGGTGGTGAAGGACTGATGTCTGGGAAGCCAGTTTTAGAACCTAGATTTGCCAGCTGCCAGCTGTGTGATCCAGGACAAATTAGGCACCCAGTTTAGATCTCAGTTTCCTCATCTGTGAAAAGGGGGTAAATAATGGCAGGATGTCACTTTCCACATCATGGGAATCTTGTTAAAATGCCAATTCTGATGGAAAAGGCTTGGGGACGGAGACTGAGATTCAACATTTGTAACTATTCCCAGGTAATGCTGATGCTGCTGTTTAGGGAACCGTACCTTGATGATCAAAGTCATTAAGTCTTGTGAAAATTAAACACAATGAAATATATAAAGCCCTTAACATAGTGAGAATAATTCTTCAGTAAATGATAGTTGTTGGCATTACATGTTTGGTAGTTACCATAGATCGCAGATTACAGAGCATTTTAAAATCCCTGCTTGGTGCTGTGAGCTGAGCTTCACAGAGGCATCATCAAAACCTCAAACCACTCCCGTGGGACAGGTCATATTATCCCTATTTCTTAGATGTGGAGAATGACTCAGAGAGATTCGTGACTTCCCGACGGTCAAGCAGATGGTAGGTTTCATGACTCTGAGACCACATCTCTTTCCCCTGCAGTATACCCCACTGCGGTATAGAGCAGTACTCATGTTAACAGCCTCTGCCTGTTGTCCAGCGAGGTCAGATAGTGCAGAGGAGAGGGTGTGTTGATTTCAAAAAGAATCAACAGATTGTGGATTCTGAGACATGACCACCAATTGCCAAAAGAGGAGAGAAAGCTTCCATCAGGCTGGAACGGGGTGCAGGCAGGCATATGTGCATGCAGGAGGAGTGGAGGAGGTGGATGGCTGATGGATGCACAATGCAGGAAATTTACAGATCAATCAGTAGACAGAGATCCAGGGAGTCTGGCAGCTGACAGACATGTGGGGGCATGCTGACACCCAGATGGCCATGGAGCACACAGACCAGGAAGAGTTTGGAAAGGCCATCAGTGCAGGTCGAGGTAGACTAGCCCAGAGACAAACAGAGCAGCGGCACACACAATTTTGGTAACAGCATCTGTGGGTGAGAGAACCCCAGCGCTGTGTGAAATGGACTCCAAATTCTATTTGGAGCTGGAAACGGGTGGTATGGTGTGCTCAGTTATTTTAAATCCCTTCCAATTCTCTGCCAAGAAATTCGATCCGGGAAAGCCATTCCTGCCAAGCCCCAAGGGGTTTACCGGGGCTGAGCTGGGTAACTGCAGTCCTATCTGATTTATGGCAGATGGGGGCAGCCGAGAGCCACCAAATTTGAGGGTATCCCCATGTCAGGATAGGGGAGGTATTTGTGTTTTCCCTGGAATGTGAACCCAAGGGGTCCGCATTCTTAAGTCAGAGTGGGAACAGGCAACCCAAACAGGCTGAATTCAGGCGTGCGCTGTGCAAGACAGAGGAAGGGTGAGGACGGAGGTGGCTGGTGGGGCTCGAAGGGCGAGGCACGGGGATGTGGAGGGATAAGCCACAGTGTCCAGAAAGCAGGGGCCTGGAGGAAGCTGGTGGGGTCAGGTAGCCCTAGATGAGCAGTCCTTAGGAGTGTGGGTCAAAAGGAGCTGGACCAGCACCTTTTCTGGAATCCAGTTCTTATAAGGCCATGTTTTGGACTTCATGCTCTGACCTGCCTGGCCTTAAAGCACTAGCGACCCTAACAAAGGTAGTCAGTGTAGGGGTTGGTGATGGCATCTGAGTTAATTCCTACCCCAGTTAACTTCACCTCTAATAGAGCAGCCAAATGGATTAGAGAAATAGGCACAACCATGCCACTTAGCTTAAGTTTAAATGTATAATCTCAGTGGGGTGTGGTGGCTCACACCTGTAGTCCTAACACTTTAGGAGGCCAGGGAAGGAGGATCACTTGAGCCCAGCCTGAGCAACACAGTGAGACTCTCTCTGCAAAAAAGGGGAAAAAAATAGCCAGGGATAGTGGCGTGTGCCTGTGGCCCCGGCTATTCGGGAGGCTGAGGTAGGAAAATTGCTTGAGTCTAGGAGGTTAAGGCTGCAGTGAGCCGTGACTGTGCCGCTGCGCTCCAGCCTGAGCAACAGAGTGAAACCTTGTCTCCAAAAACAAAAAAAGCATAACCTCAAATATCAAGTGGACTTGACACGACCCAACTATCCCAGTCCATTTTTCTGGTGCATCTGCTCTCCTTTCCTCCAGAGGAAGCCCTCCTCTACCCTTTGCTGTCTCTAACCCTCCCTCCGTGAGGACCTCACTTCTTACATTACTGCGGAGCCAGGAACAATCAGATGGAAACTGCATCACTCAACCTTATCCTCCCCAGATCTACCCTGCACGTTCCTGCTCTAACCTCTCTTCTTATTTCTGCCGAGTGAAGCCGGTCTGCCTGAGGACAGCCCCTTACCTGTGCACAGGATTGCGTAGCCCTCCACGCCTTACCCCAGGCAAAGGACATCTACTCATTCCTTCGTACCCTTATCATCAACGGCTCTCCTTACTGGAGAGCTCCTGTGGGCATGCGCACTCTGCACACAAATGTCTTTATTTCCTCTCATCTGGAAACAAGCAGGCAACAACCAAGGCCTCCCTGACCCTGACTGCAGTCCCTCTTCTCTCTGACCCGTCAAACCTCCCTGCAAAAGTTGTCTGTTTCCTCCGCCTGCACTTCCTCATCTCCTGTTGTCTCCTGAACAGAATCCAGCGAGGATTTGATCTCCATCAGCCCAAGGGAATAACATCTCGCCATGGATATGATGCCTTCTGCCCTGCCAAAGCCAAGGTTGATCTCAGTTCTCTCATCCTCCACCCTGCACTCAGGCAATGAATGCATTCCATCAGATGCTTTGTTACATAGCTCCGATGCGCCGGGTGGGTCCTGGGTGCCAAGGATACATCTGTCAGTAAACAAGGGAGGCAAAAGTCCTTGCCTTTTGGAGGCTATGTTTTAGTTATAAACTATGATTTAAACCAACAAGCAAATGCCTGACACGTGTGAGCAGGCGATCAGCAATGTGGAACCACATTCAGCCTGGAGGGTGGGTCAGGATGCCAGAGACTCTGGGGGATTGCAGCAGCGCAGACCCTGACTCCTCACTCTCTTGCACCCCTCGTCAACTTGTCTCTGTGACAGCACTCTCCCCAGCTCCCAGCTCCTGCCTCCCCTCAGCCTCATTTTCTGGTCTTTTCTCCCTTTTCTCCCAGATCTCCAGGTCTTGGTCAGTTTGGGCTGCTCTAACTAAATGCCATAACCTGGGTGACTTAAACAACAGAAATTTATTTCTCCTAGTTCTGAAGGCTGGAGGTCCATGATTAAGGTGCCAACAGATTCCACGTCCCATGTCCCGGTTCAACCAGCAAGGGCTCTCTCTTTCAGGGATCTTTTATAAGGGCAGCATTCATGATGTCTTCATGAGGCCTCTGCCCCCATGACCTAATCACCTCCCAAAGGCCACACCTCCAAACTCAATCCGCTTGGGGGTGAGGATTTCAACATGGGAATGTTGAGGGGACACAGATATTTGGACCGCAGCAGCGCACCCTGTCTCCATATTCTCTCTGTGGGCACTCATCTAATTGGGTGCTTTAATACCATCTCCAGGCTGATGTCTCCAGCCTCCACCACTCCCTTGAACTCCAAACTCATAGACCCAGTCACCTCTGTGACAAGATAGCATTTGAACCTACCGCATGGATCTCAAGAATGCTTTCTTTGTCTGCCACATCACTCACTCCAAAATGAATGTGTAGAACCATCGAATCTATGTTTCCTGACATTTTCCTATCGAATTATGGACACCCGCTTAGTGGTCATAATGTCTTCCAAGCTCCGTGAGCTGTCATAATCACTGTGCTTTATTGTTTAACGCGACTGGACTCCAGAGTGTGCCTCCAAGTGCTGGAAAAGAATGTCCCGGGGGATGCTTGGCCAACTGATGCTGCCTCCCCAGAAGGCAGTGCCAGCACCAGCCTCCTGCCACTGCAGAGTGCACAGGTCACATCTCCTGCCTGGAACTGACACTGGCAAGACAATGCCAGGCAGAAGTCCCCGTGGCATGAGCTGGCATCCTCCTGCTTACCAGCAGGTGCCTCCAGGAGAGGGCAAGCAAGAATAAAGGAGATCAAATGAGGAGCCCAGCAAGTGGCCACCCCCTCCTGGCAGCTTTGGGCCTGGCTTCCCCCCAGCTCTTCCCAACACAGCTCCCTTTCAGGCCCTAGATCAGCCCAGAGGCCACCATTCCAGAATAGGAATGAGCTGCTCATGTATATGCAAATGCCAAGATGGAAGGCAGGCTGGGGGAATTAGCATTTTTAATGAAACAAGACCAGAGGGAAAGAGCAGATGTAATGGGCAATAACTTGCTCCGTGTATGTGTGTATGTGTGCGTATGTGTGTGCTTGTGTTTGGAAGAAAAGGAAGGAAAGGTCATAGGCAAGGGTAGAGGTCAGAGCCATCTGCAGGATTCAGAAGAAACTTCTAATCATCATAATTAAAAAATCACAAAAGTAACAATACAAAAAAGTATGATTTCAGTAACTGTTAATAAACGTTCAATAAATGTTAGCTACATGCCAAGTCAAGGGTGTATTCATCTTCCCCTCCACTCTAGAAGGTGTGTAATATCCTTAACTCTCTTACACAGAATGCAGGAACTAAAGCTCAGTTCTGTCTGAAGTCCTATTGCCAGTACTTGGTAGAGCCAGAGTTTGAACTTGGGTCTGTCTGACTGCAGAGCCCTTACTTCCAACCTCTTGTTGGAAGTAAACGCTTGATGCCGCCAAGTGAAAATAGCACTCAGGCAAAAGTTTTATCAGCTAAGGCAATTTACTGCAGTAGAAGGATGCATCTGGCAGATGGAGCAAGGGAGAGAGCACACCTGACAAGGGAGGGGAAGGGGGTCTTATTCCTAACGCAGCTAGTCCCTACTGCTGTGTCTTTCCTCTATTGGCTAGGGTTGGACCACACAGTCTAAGCTAATTCCAACTGGCTATTTTAAAGAGAGCAATGGTACCAGCCGGAGTGGCAGGGTGAGTAGTTTGGCAGGAGGGATGATTACAGAGCAGGTAACTAAGGATGACTAAGAACAGAGCAGGTGATACAGGCTAGGAGGGTGTTGTTTACTGAAACGCGGGGCAAGGAGACAAAGGAACAAGGAAGTCAAACTTTAAAATAAAGAAAAAAGAACAGGGAAGCTGAACATACTGATCCACTGGTTCTTTGGAGAGAAGACTCAGAACTCATTGTACTTAACAATTTTCTCCCTCTTTAATTTTAAAGGAAGTGAACAGGCTAACCTTTGAAGAGGAATTTAGTGTATCCTACACCCTGGTCAAAGCTGCTCCTGCCCACAGGCACTTGTTAATGTGGTTGTACTCCCAACATGGGCACCACACATCATGCAGACTCTCAGGAAGAGCCTCTGAGAAAGAGTAACCTATGGACCAGGTACGGCAGCTCACGTGTGTAATCCCAGCACTTTGGGAGGCCAAGGTGGGCAGATCACGAGGTCAGGAGTTTGAGACCAGCCTGGGCAACATGGTGAAACCCTGCCTCTACTAAAAATACAAAAAATGAGCCGGGCGAGGTGGCAGGCACCTGTAATCCCAGCTACTCGGGAAGCTGAGGCAGGAGAATGGCGTGAACCCGGGAGGCGGAGGTTGCACTGAGCCGAGATCGCGCCTCTGCACTCCAACCTGAGCGACAGAGCGAGACTCAGTCTCGAAAAAATAAATAAATAAAAGAAATAGTAACCTATGGTGCAAACTTGAGGGTGGAGGGCAAGGATAGACAGGCAGGAGATGGAGGCCACATTTCATAGGGTTTTCCTCTCTGGACAGAAGATCACGCACAGCCAAGTTTCTCTTCCAAACCCTGAACAGCCTCACTGTGACGTGAAGCCCAATCTCTGAATTATCCACCTCCTGCTAGAGAGAATGCAATAGCTGCACCTCCCATCTAGGTTCAGGAGGAAGCCAGAGGGAGAGGCCTGAGGTTCCAGTGCTGGCTTGAGTTCTGTGGTTGGTAGTGCTGTCTGCTGAGGCCTCAGAAAGACTCTCTGTGCCTGTTCCCACGTTGCTGTCATTTTTTATATTATCCGTGCTAATCATCTTAATATCACCTGGCTTTCATTTGCAGGAGATGGGGGGAGGAGGTGCTGGCTGCCCAGCATGCATGGCGGCCACATACCCATTTGAGATTCACGTCAGGCACTAACGGTTTTATTGAATGCATTATTGAACTGGAACAAGCTAAATGCTCCCAAATAAGCTGATGAAGATGCTGGGTCAGAATGACTTTCCCAGTGAAGGGGGCTTTGCTCTTCTTCACTCACTCAGCCTATGGCTCCCAGAGCTGCTGGTGGACGCTTCAGGGGAGCAATGAAGGTATGTCTGTGGCCCCTTTACATTTGGCTGTGGTTGTGCCGGCCCTGGCCTGCCCAGGGATTTGCCCCACTGCTTTGTCTGCAGCAAGACGCTGAGTGCTATCACAAAGGGTGGACCTTTTTTCAGGTGAGCACAGTCATCCAGAGAGCAAGGTAGGGTTTGCAGAAACGCTGCCAAGGGACAGGTGCGCAGAGGCAGTGTCACCAGACATGGGGCTGAACTCCAGCTGACTGTCCATAGAGCCTTGAAAGTGTCATTCCCTAAGGTGAAGGGGTGTAAAAACCGTTGTCTAGGTTATTATTTTTATTTTCATTTTTGAGACAGAGTCTCGCTCTGTCACCCAGGCTGGAGTACAGTGGCAGTATCTCGGCTCACTGCAAGCTCCGCTTCCCGGGCTCACATCATTCTCCTGCCTCAGCCTCCCAAGTAGCTGGGACCACAGGCGCCGTCACCATGCCCGGCTAATTTTTGTATTTTTAGTAGAGACGGGGTTTCACTGTGTTAGCCAGGATGGTCTTGATCTCCTGACCTTGTGATCCGCCCGCCTTGGCCTCCCAAAGTGCTGGGATTACAGGCGTGAGCCACTGTGCCCGGCCTGTCTAGGTTATTCTCAGCCATGACTCCTAGATTCCAGAACTGGAAAGAACCCTAAAATGCTTCTTTCTCTCTAGCCACACTGTGGGAACTGCACCCAGAAAAGCCCAGTGGCAGGGGAGATGTGGGAAAGGAGACATGTTTCCTTCTGGGCTCTTCGTCAAGGGACATTCACTTGTTTCCACAGAAGTCAACTTTCCTTCAATCCTAACGAGTTCAGCTTTGAATTTAGCCAAACATCTCAAGTTTGGCAGGGTTGGAGAAGAATTCAGATATCTTGCAATCATTTTTCAAACTCTCAACATCCTTTTGATAAATCGACACCTCTCTCACCCTCCAGCAGTCTCTTTTGCTAGCAAATCCATCCCACCAGTGAAGTCAAATGTATCACTGTGCACATTCCCTGTGGAAGCAATCAGTTAGGGTTGGCTAGGAGCAAGAGCAAGAAGCTGACTTTAACCTGGGGCTTCTGCTGAGCCTTGAGGAGGGCCCAATCCCCCTCCCCAGCTTGAAGCACTTTGGGGTTTGAATGTTGGTCCCGGGCCTTGGAGGCCCTGAGCGCCCCACACCCTGCCCAGCCCTGTTTCCAGGCCTGCTTCTTCTGGCCACACTCCCGGGCTGCAGCACATGATCTCAGCACCTGAGCCAAGAGAAGGAGGGCAGCCTACTCCCAATTATCCACCACACTGGCCCAGCACTGCATGGGCGGCTGGAAAGAAGCCTCAGGAAACCATCATGGGAGAGGAAAGTCAGTGGGGCAGAGAGGCAGAAGCGAGCCCCACTGCAGCACAGGCAGTGCAGAGCCTTCCTGGCCCCTGGGCAACAACTCCCAATCAGCATGATTGCAATCAGCCAAGGACGTATGCATTCAACAGAGCAAGCAAAAACATGCAATCTCAAAGTGCATGTCAAAAATCACAAACAAGGACAACAGAAACAACAGGGAAGGGGGAGTGTGGGAGAGAGGACTACCAACAGCAGGATTCTTTGAATGGCAAGTGGCAGGCTGTGCTGGCTGTTCCCTGGGACCATGCTGGGAACTAGCAGCTATGTGTAGGGCCAAAGACCCGAAAACAGTGAAAGCGGAGAGGGGGCAGGACCCAAAAGCTCAGAGTCGGCCCATGTCAGCCCTTCAATCAGTCTCTTCTACTACTAATTTTCCCTCATGTTTTTAAATTTAATTCTCAGCTTCCTTCAAATACCAGTCGATGAACCATCCAAATTTCCTCCAAATACCCTTGAAAATGTTGAATTATGCAATTAAGGATGGTATGATACAATAATATGGGGAGAAATGTTGTCATACATATTTTAATGAAGCACACAGACTTGGGAGGAAGAGCGGGAGAAAGTGATTTCCCAGAGCTGCCTCCACCCACCTTCTGGTGGCAGCTGCATCTTCATTGTTAAAGTCTTGCTACGACAAAAACCCCAGAATGAATGTTCACAGTGGACAGGACCTCGCAGGGCGGAGCTACGTAGACTCAGGTCAAGTTGGCTAGCAAATACTTGGCAGGAGGTCGGTTGGTAGGAGATTATTTTTTTCATGAATAGGTGAACCATGCATTCATTCATTTATGCATTCATTCAAGATATTTTACCGGACTCTGGTTATCATCTTTGCACATGCAATGAACTCATCTGAGTTTGCCCCAGACTGCTCCAGTGACAGCTGTGAAAGTTCCATATCCCACAAAAACTCCCAGCCCCAGCAAATGGGTGCAATTGGTTACTGTAACATGGAAGTTGTATTTGCCTGATTAACTTCACCATATTCATTAGGCATCAGCTAGTACCTCCTCTGGAAATCCTTCTATGAGAACGTCAAAGTGGATTTTATATTCCATGGCACCTTCAGCTATTCCTCCCTGCTCTATTGTGTTTTATCACCAAATAGCCCTCTCCTCCCACACACTGATCGTAGCTCCTGGGGGTCAATATCATGGCTTACTGGTAATTTTATCTCTACTGCCTCACAGAGCTTAGACATTGTAGGGGCTCAAGTTTTATTGCAAAACTGATGAAAATAATAATAATAACAACAATAGTAACAATTTGTTTACATTTTCTATGTGTCTCACATGTAAGAGCATAACCTTAAAGAATATATAGGATTTTGATGGGTAGAGACGGGGAACGTGCATTCTAGAGAGGGAGAATCGTGTACATGTTGAGTACAGTACTTGATAAAATCTAGGTAAGTAGAACTTGCTGAATGACAGACATTTAATAGTATAAGAATAAAAGGTATTTGAGGTGAAATGATAATAAATTTGGCATGAAAGCAGAGTTGAAATAAGAGGCTACAGAGAAAAAAATAGGCTGGTTATGTAGGTGCAGCTCAGTTGTGGATGCTGTGAATATGATAATGAGTTCTCGGCCTTGATGGAATGGAAAATGAAATTCTAGTACTAGTTTCCGGGTAAAGGAATAGGGAAGTACCGTGTAGCAAAAAGTTTCAGGGGCTTACGTTCTTCTATACCTGTGCTTAACTGTGATTTATCACTTGGAAAAGTCACTTAATATCTCTGGGCTTCACTGCCCCATCTGTGAAATGGCGGTGCTGATATCTAACTTGCAGAGTAGCTTCAGATCAGATGTAATCCATGTGAGTTACCCAACACAGTAAGCCATGAACCAATAGCAACTATCAGTGCTGCTGTTGTGGTGGTTGTACATTCAGGAGCTGAAGAAAAATTAATCCAAAGAGCTGTGGGTTAAAAGAGAATTTTCCCCTTTATGAATGGCCACCAGAGAAGCTACCACCTGGATCACCTGCTCTGTCACCTTAAAACGGAACACACGGAGAAAGCAGGGCTCTTTTTTCCAGGGGTCTCGGGGCCATTTTAAGTATTATGGTTATAATTATTCCTTTTAATGTATGGTTCTATGATCTTAAAACACAGCGGACATTATAATAATTGTCTTTTAAGTCATTTGTCTGTTCTTTCATAAATACTTCTAAGTTGCTTTATTTGAGACAATGTCTCACTCTGCCGCCCAGGCTGGAGTGCAGTGGCGTGATCACGGCTCACGGCAGCGTCAGCCTCCCTGGACTCGGGTGATTCTCCCGCTTGAGCACCCCCACCCCAGCCCTAATCTAGGGACTACAGACACGTGCCACCAAGCCCAGCTAATTTTTGTATTTTTTTTTCTTTTTTTGATAGTGACGAGGTTTCATCATGTTGCCCAGGCTGGTCTTGAGCCTCTGGGCTCAAGCGACCTGCCCGCCTCAGTTTCTCAAAGTGCTGGGACTACAGGCATGAGCCACCACACCTGGCCCTAGGTTGCCTTTTTTGCTGCTTCTCTCATGTGGGTTTGTTACTCCTAGACAAGAGGCCAGTTTGCAGCTTAAGACCACACTTTTATTTCTTCAGTTTGTTCACAGAATCTAGTACAGATCTGTGCATACTCAGTGCTCGCTCCCTGCAGATTAACGTTCTCATGATACTCAAAGCCTCCACCATCTGGTCCCATTTTTTTCAACTTGGTATTCATGCTCCAGACACAGGGATCTATTTAATGTCCCCTGAACCCACCATGCACTTTGAAGTCCTGAGGTGTTGAATCCATATTCTGTTCCCCTAGCATTGGAAGGGCCAAGTTGTGTTTGGGATTTAGTGGGTAGACCAGGGCTGTGGCTGCTGGTGCAGGAGAGAGTGTGGCTTGTGAATTTGAAGTCGTACCACTAAGGATTGTTTCTCTAAGCTACGTATTTTTCCTCGGTAACATTGGGATAATAACAATGCCTTTTTATAAAGTTGTGGAAGGTACCGTGTTAGCATTTTACATAAAGATGTCTTAGAAACTGAAGATAACTATAGCTGAAATTTATTAATACACAATGTGAGAAAATGAAACGCACCCAAGATTGACTTTCAGCTCCAATACCACCACCAATAGCTGGGTGATCATGAATAAGTCACTTTGCAATTTTAGATTTCAATTAATCACCCATAAAATGAGAGCAAGAGCAACTGCTCTGCCAACTTTTCAGGGCTATTAGGATTGTAAGTGAGATGCTGTATGTAAAATTGCTTGATAAGCTGCACATGCTATACAAATGCAAAGGTGTGAGTTGTTAAGCCAGCAGCCTCTGGAGCAGATGAACTCATGGAACCCCAGTTCCAGCAGGTGCAGGCAGAGTGACCTAGGGCAAATTCTTGTATGTCTCCGTGCCTTCTCTCCATTTCCAAAATGGATATGGCAATCAAAACCGTCTTGTAGAGTTCTTAGGCAGATCATATATATTAACACATACAAAGTGCTCAAGCTAGCACCGAATACAAAATAATTAGGTAAATGAGTTATGTTATTATTGTCAGCATTATTATAAGCAGCATTGCTCTTCCTGTGTCCCCAGATCTTCACCAGATCTGAGGGTGTCCTGTGGCCTAAAGTTACCATTCCCATGTCTGTCTCTGAAGCCACTGAATAAGGTGACATTTGTCTTAGCTGTTCTCATTCCTCATCTTGTCTTATCTCGCTCTGGTATCCTCTGATTCCCTATTGTCCCCAGAAATGCAACACAGATAAGTCATTTTACACGGAACATGACTTCTTCATGCTGGGAGATAGTACCAACTCCAGTACTTTATTAGTTCATATCTTCACACTGCCTTTGAGAGTGAGGCCTCTGGTCTAGGTATGACCATGGCCCAGATTCAGTGGGGTTTGAATATTACACCGTTTGAGGTGCTCTTTAAGAAAAGAATATGCAATTACAAATATAAAATTAGGTATGGATGTGAGTATTTAATTAGAACGAGAAATCACAAGTAATAATTTTTTTAAAAGCTAAAATATACCCACAAACATCAGAAACTCCAAGAAAATAATACTGTTATTAAATATCTCCCCAATGCACTTTTGTAATATTTTCCTATATTCTCAGCTATATACTTTTTATTACATCTTCCAATGCAAAGCATTTTATGTTACCATTTCCTATAGAAAGAACAGAAAGATAATTCAGTATATACTCTCGCATAGTTGACTGGTTTTTTTAAATTGATAACTCAAGATAGTTTCTTTCAAGCTGCCCGAATCATGATTGGTAATGTTAGAGAAATCCTTAGGGTTTTGTCTGGAAAAACATTGAGTTTCTTTCAAAGTCTATGATACTTGGTAGAATTTTCCAGACTAGTTTCAAATTTCCTCCACTCTTCACATATCCCCAGTACTGGGCCACATGAGACATGTTCATATTGCACCATGTGACTTCTGGAGGACACTTGTGTCTGCATGGCAGGCAGTAGATACATTTCTGAAAGCCATCCCTACATCAGAACAGCTAGCAAGACGGTAATAGGCATAGACACGATGTGTGGTACATAAAGTACACTTGAAGAAACGCAAACTCAGGGCATCCCAACTCAAATTTCTCTTAGGTGAATACCAAAAATGCTCTTTGCCATTGCAATGCTACCTGCAATAGGACGAATGTCACATCAGGTTAAAAGCAATGGAAGTCCTGATTGATTGCAGTTAAAATGTCCCACTTTAGTACAGTTTACAAAACATGACCAGGTGACGATCTTCTTGGTGCCTCTTCCACAATCTTGTAAGCAGACAGTACAAGGGACAGTCCCTGTTGCTCTTTTCGCACGACACCATCCCAAAACATAAGCAGATAAGGCCTTCCTAGATGTTTCAATTTCAGAGGAGCACCCAGCTGAACTCAGTCATGGAAATGACTCCTGTGGTTACCACGTGGAGCGGCATTGGGTCAACCCTGCTGAGCCTTGCACGAATTGCAAAATCATGAGCAAGAAAATACTTGTTTTAAGCCACTACGTTTTTGGAAGACTTTCTGCCCAGCCACAGATAATGAAAACAACAGACAATGGCATCGTATTAGATAATGTGACGCTGTCATGAGAAAAGTCTAAGACTTGTGGTATTGGCTTTCAGATCACGTAGCAGGTTAGGGGGAGCTATGGTCTGGATATGGTTTGTTTGGCCCCACCACGCCTCATGTTGACATTTGATTTCCAGGGTTAGAGGTGGGGCCTGGTAGGTGTTTGGTTCATAGGGCTGGATCCCTCATGAATGACTTGGTGTCATTCTCCTAGTAGTGAATGAATCCTCACTATTAGTTTCTGTGAGAACTTGTTGTTAGAAAGAGACTGGCACCTCCCCCTACCCTTGCTTCCTCTCTCGCCATGCAACCTGTGCATATGCCAGCTCCCTTTCATCTTCTACCATGAGTGGAAGCAGTCTGATGCTCTCAGCAGAAGCAGATGTTGGGGCCATGCTTCTTGAATATCCTGCAGAACCATGAGCCAAACAAGCCTTTTTTCTTTGTAAATTACCCAGGCTCAGATATTCCTTTATAGCAACAGAAAAAGACTAAGACAGAGAGTAAAGAGGAGAGGCTTGGACAATGGAGAGGTAAGTGAATACATTGTGAACTTGGCTAAGGCCAGGTGGCTTCTTTTAGTAGTGTATGTTGAGGCATTGCAAAGGACAGAGGAGCCAAAGAACGGACCAGTTTTCAAGAAAAATTACAGAAAGTATAAGGGCCTCCAGCATAGTTTTCCAGATGGCAAGGATTCACAAAATACGGGCCTTTGGGTAAAGATCAGATCAAGGCTATGGCTGAAGGACACCTTCTTCAGAATTCTAGAAGATTCAAGGCCATGTTTCCTAGACCTTTCAAGTCAGACAAAAGAACTCCTGGAAATCATAACGATGTTGCTTTACACACGCAAAGTAGCGAGAGGTTAGTTGCTGAAAGAATTATGCTAGGGCATGGAGCACAGAGTGCGCCTCAGTGAGGTCAATGAATGACACACAATATTTTAAAGAGAATTGTCCTGATGCGAGAACTGCCAGGTTGAATAAAGGGATAAGGAAGTTCAAAGTGAAAAGAGGCATTTGAGTCCCAAGCTTTCTGCAGGGAAAAAAGCAAGCTGAGAAAGTTATTCAGCTGCAAACATGGGCCATTTCTTATGAAAAAGGAAGAATGAATCTGAGGGCATAGCAAAGAGGCCAGAAGGTGGAATCAACCAAAAGTTGAAAATAACAGTTAAAGAAAAAGGGGGAAGAGATAATGTTTGGAACCAAGGGGAGAGCTGGAGCCACGGAGGAAGGTTCACCTGCTGGATCTCTGGCTTGAATCAAGAACCCTCACAGAGGAGAGCTTGATGCTAATCACAGAAAATTCTTTGCTCCCAGGAAAGCTTAATGCACAGTGAATGAATGCCTTCCTGGATTTTAGAATTGTTGTGGGCCAGTAACTGTGATGTGTTTCCTGTTCTTTGCCTTTTTAAATGCCAGTGTTTATTGCAAGTATCCTGTGCTCGTATCGGCATTATATCACCATTATATGCGGGATATAGTGGGATTTACCTTGTATTTTCAGCTCACAGTTCTTTAGCCCAAGAAGTGCCACAGTCACATCTCAGCCCAATACAGATTACTGGACTTTGTTTTGATGTCATAATGGGATGAAAATTCTGGATCCCTTGAAAAGAGGGGGTATATATTTTCTACATAAGAAGGGCATGAACTGCTATAGTGAGAAGGCAGACTGTGGTGGACTGGCTGAAAAGAGGCCTCCAAGAATTCCTCCCACCCTGTCTGCACATGCTGTACTTGCCATCACGAAGTGGAATCTATATCCCTTTTTCTTGAATCTGGGCTGGCCTGCAAGTTTCTCTGGCCAATAGAATGAAGCAGAGGCAATGCTGTGTCAGGTCGTGATGTAGATCTTTTGAAGCCTGACAGCTTTTGCCTTCTGGAAGCCAGCCACCATAAAAAAAAAGTTCAGGCTAGGAAATAAAATGACACAAGATCATGTGCAGAGATCAGGATTCTGTGCCAGAGAACTGAAAAGCCTAGACATGTGAGTGGGGCTGGCTTGTATGTTTCAGACCCAGCTGAGCTCCAAGCTGAATGCAGCTGTGTGAGTGACTCCAGCTGACACCACAAAAAAGCAGAAGGACCACCCGACCAACCTACAGAAATATAAGAAATTGTAAGTCATTCTTGTTTGAATCCCCCCAAGTTTTGGGGTGGAGTGTTACGAAGCAATACATAATGGGAAAAGCCCCTGAAGCTTGGGCTTTCTTGGCTTCACAGTGATTCCCCCTGTAGGTATAGAGTCTGGGTAGGAAGGCAGTGGCTCTTTTGCCTGCAGCCCTGTGAAGAAGGACCAGGCACTGGTGCTATGTGCTGACTGCTCTCCAGACTCTTCCCCACTTCCTGCTCTGCTCCGTGCCAGGGAATATAGACCCCACCAACTCTATCACCTTCTCCCTTGCTGGCTGGTTCTAGTTGAACCTGGCAAATGCCTGAACAAAGAAAATGATCCTCTTCCCCATTCCATGCCTTCTCCAGAGCTGCACCTGTCAGTGTTTGAGCCTTACAGGCCAGAGATTCGGCAGGCAGACCTTCCTCCATGGCTCCAGCCTTCCCCTCAGCTCCAAAACGTGATCCCTTCCCCCTTCTTCTTTAAGCCTAGAGGTGGTAAGAGCTTTCCTGTTTACAAACCACTGAGTGTCTCCACATTCCTTTTAGGTGTTCTTTATCCTACCTGTAACCTCTGTAAATTGTCTCCTCAATACCATATCTTCACTTGAATAAAATAAAATTCTGTTTTCTATTGTTACCCTGGCTCATATACTCACCTATTCTTGTCTCCAAATTCTGAATCTTAACACGTAGAAAGAATGATAATGGAACAGGAAGTCATGGCTACTGGATTTCAATTTGGGGTTTCTAATTTACTAGCTTGGTAACTTTGAACCAATCAATTAGCTTATCTGAGTCATAATTTCCTTCATTGAAACTGGAAATAATAATAGCCTACTTTACAGGTTATGTTTGGGGCACCTAGTATTCACTAAGCCCTGGGTCCCGAATATGGAACTTATTAGGTGCTATATTTATATACATCAGGGGGCTGAGTTAGAGGCCTTTATCTTCTCCAGAGTTCAGCAAGAATCAAAATATGAAGGCTATAACGAGAGTTTAAAATAAAGAAACATATGCTTTGAGAAAAGACTGACCACCTTTCTGACAGGCTTCCAGGGGCCCAGGGACAGCAGCATAGGCATCAGAAGAGGATGTCTGACAGGCCCTCCTGGTGGTGAAGCCAGGATCAGACAGCAGCAGGAACACTGTTTTTTTGCTGGGGTTTCAAATGGGTGAGCAAGTAGGTGCGCATCACTGCTGAATGAAGAACTGGTGGCATTACAAAGAGTAAATAGGATAATATGTTATCAAAGGATCTTCTCTTTGTAATCAGAGGGCCGCTCCGGCTGTTTCTGGACATTATGCATTATTTATGGCCCGTCCAGGGCTGGCATCCCGCTATTCATCTGCTTCCTCAGAGGGACGGCAGGGAAAAGAATCTTGGAGAGCAATTTTGAGCAAGACTAAATGAGAGAGAAATGAGCAGATAAAGGAGAAAGAAAAGCTGGAGAAGAATGTGGTTGGAAAGGGAAAGAAGGAAAGGAAGAAAGCGACAGGCTGCTGGGGTGATGGGAGTTGTTCAACTTGACTGTGACAGAACCCAGTGTTTTAGGAAACTTGCTCCAAATTCCAGTGGATCCTAAAGGTGGAATTGTATGGAGTTCAGTTATTTCACATCCCTGCTTATTCCTGATCAGAAAAACTCACTCTGGGAATCAATTTCTGCCAGGCTCCAAAGGGTTTGTAAGAGGCGATGCTGGGTGGCTGCAGGTCAGGGAGCTGAGAGACACTCCCATCAGAGAGCATCCTCGCTGCGGGGAAAGGAGATGAATCTAGCAGCTGGCCCTGGGAACCTGAGACGGAGAAGACTGAGCTGAGCGACCAAGCAGCACAATGAATCTATATCCTCGTACAGCGTGGTGTCTTACACGCCATAGACGACTCTGCGGCCTGGAACTGGGACTTCCGTGCCTTTCTGGTAGCATGAATCAGCAAAGCTACAACCACCCCCATTTCCACTTCTAGCATTCAACTCCCTGCCAAATTCTGGAGGCAACAGAGTCCCGTGTTTGTCTTCTTTTCTGAACACCCACAGTAATGCTGTTATTATCATTATCATCATCATCAAACACTAAACCCTTGCCAAGTGTCCTTCATTCTGTATTCTGTGTCAGAGAACTAATATCAACTGAGTGTCCAGTAAATGGCGGTTCCTTTGATGGTATTTAAATTGTGTTATCTAAATTGAACCTCATGACAACTCTGTCAGATGTCACAATCCCCATTTTATAGAGGCTATAGCATGCTCAAAGAAATAATTTGCCCAAGGTCACACAGCTCATCATGGTGAAGTGTGGACTGCAATCCCTGCCTAGGATCTCTGAGAAATGAAGACCTCTTTCTCTTTCTCTTCCTCAGTCATGCCCTTGAGCCTGCACTCAACACTGCAGGTAACCAGTCAAGAAAATTACAATACCCATTTCAGCACTGGCATGTGACACATACAGACAAATTTAAATTAAGCCCCAGTTTCCCATTCAGGATGGTTGGAGAATAATCTGATCTTTCCTGGTATCAATACCCTGTCTGCAGGGGATATTGGATGAAAAGTTGGCTTATTGCTAATTTACCACTTATTCTCGGCTGCAACATGAATCTTCATTTCTTTTTGGAATGACTGGTCCTGCCACACATCCTCAGAAATAGACCTGCCTTGGTGGCCAAAGACCAAGGCTTGGCTCTCTTCAGGGGCTCTGGGACATTTCACTTTTGTATTTGTCTTTTGACATCACCACGAACATTCACCCAGAGTTGTTGAGATTAGATTGGATGGGGAATCCCACCCCCCTACACACACTTGCAAAATAACCTGTACAAAATGCCTGATGTGGTAGCTGGCACAGAAGGGCCTCTCTCGTATCCCTGTTGCCTTTGCTTGGAACTGATCCCAGATCCCTCCTGCCCCACCAGGTGGTCATGTCACAGCCTTCATCATTCATCCTTCCTCCCAGCCTTCTGTCAAGAGGACCACAGATTTGCATTTTACTTGGGGAAGGTGCGTGCTTCTTGGCCTGGAGGGCATGATGCCCTGGTGGTTGTGGATCAGAGGCATCTCTGGGATGGGGGAAGGCTCTGGTACCAACTGAGAATTTCAGATAGGGGCGGAATCAACACATGGTTATTGGGCATTGAATACTACCGGCTCTATGCTAATTGCTTTAAATATATTATTTAATCCTTTCTACAACTCTGAGGCAGGAATCAGCAGTCCCCTCCTCCTACTCCATTTTTCAAGAATAAGATCTTCAGATTCTTGGCAAGGAGGGGTTTGGTGGAATTTTCCATTCAGATCTGATTTCAATGC
This sequence comes from Trachypithecus francoisi, assembly GCF_009764315.1. NCBI lineage: Eukaryota > Metazoa > Chordata > Mammalia > Primates > Cercopithecidae > Trachypithecus > Trachypithecus francoisi. The sequence continues at coordinate 119,374,938 of NW_022681473.1, read as the reverse complement.
TTATGTTCCATTTCTGTTTGACTATCATAATTCCCACTTCCTTTTTACAATTATATTTTGAATTCTCAGGGTGTGGCCCACTGTGTGCGACATGGAAGATGCTTAGGAGGTATTCATAGCACGAATGAGGAGAGAATGAAGGAAGAGCATGCAAAAAAATGTCTTTAGGACTTCAGACCCAGAGTGGAAGAGGAAGAGGGAGTCAATGACATGGCTGGGCTGACTCTCATTGCTCCTGGGAAAGGGGCAGTGTCCACGCAGGAGGAAGAGGGTCTCAGGTGTCCGTCTACTCTCCTGTGGATGGCCATCTGATGACTCAGGAAGGGCCAAATGCATCAGCCTCTCTTCACCTCTGCCTCCTGTCTCAGCCCCCTCAGTAGTCTTAGCAAAGAACCCAGTGGGCTGCCCGAGGCAGAACTGTGTCCTCCTCCAGCTAAAACTGGGAGCCTCTGCCCCTTAACTGGCAAATTCAAAGGACAGGACCATTTTGCCTTCTCCGATACTTGCATTTGAAAAGGAAAATCAACTCTTGGGGATGTGCCAATCTTGTATCTTTTACTGGCATCCTCATAGTCTCACCTTTAAATTAAAAAACATTTCTTTAGTCTGTTTCTCTCTCTTTTTTTAATACAAAATTTACCAATAAGAGGAATTCAGTAAAAGATTTCTGGCATAAAGCAATTGCCATTTGTGTAGAGACAGGACACTTAACGTAATACAGGCAGAAAATTAGCCTGTAATCACTGCTTTCTTTTGGATCTACTTTAGAGGTATTGAAGCTCAGGAGACCCCTCCCGAGAGTGTGCCCCCTGGGACTCAGTCCCTCCGCCTGCTCATTACCTTTGGTTTTGTTGTCTCCGACAAAGAAAATTAGGGCGCCGTGGCTATTGAGATGTTTGTGTTCAGCCAGTGAGACGTTCACACACAAAAAAGTGATAGTCACTGCATCTGATTACAGATGATTTAATGGAATGAATTGTCTTGCAGGTTCATGGAGGAAATGCCAACGCCGGCAGCACCAGGCAGGTCTTCCTTGTCCTGCCTCTACCTGGACTTTAATTGCCAAGGGCAGAAGACAGGCTCCGCTTCCCACACTGCCCTTTTGTTGGGTGCGAAGAAAGAGCCTAGGCAGGGGCAGAGGCCAGCAGCCAGCTGAGGCTTTCATGCAGGGTGAAATGCAGCGGAGGGGCAGCGGCTCTGCTTCGCTGCCGGTTTTCTCGCTCTCCCAACAAAGAACTCAAAGTCACTGAGTGTTAGAGAAACCTCCAGATGAGCCTGGCAAGGGAAGCTGGAGAAGAGCTCTGTGGCTTTCATTGAATTCCCGCCTCCCCTAAAGAACTTAATTTCCACTTTCAGTATCTCTTGTTCTTTCTTCACCTTCCCTTTTATTATAAAAATACTCTGAGCAGAGCTGCTTCTTATTAACTTCATGATCACAAGTGAGTAAGTCACTCTATGGCAGTAGGCCTCAGTTTACATGTTTACAAATGAGTTTGTAATGCCCATTCTTGGGACTTGATGTGAGGTTTGAAAAGAATGTGTAACCCAGAGAGCCTTCTCACCACAGAGAGCAGGGGGACTTCTTGGTTTCTAGCAATATTCAACACACTCCGGTTTTTAAAATTCATTAGGAAAGCTGGAACCACAGAATGTATTTCCAATACTAAGGTCAAGGAGGAGGCAAAGCCACCATCCCTGTTTGAGCTTCTTTCGAAGCTTTGACTTCAGTCTTCCAGTTAAACGTGGAAACTCAGGTCATCCCAGAACCCCACATGACCCAGTGCTGGGGTTTCCCGTGCAAAGGAAAATGCTTCAACAACCTGATGCAATTAAAACTAATACCAGTGTTTACTTATAGCCCTCTAAGAAGATTAAAAGAGATCTGCTTGATAACCATCAGCTAGACTTCTTAAAATTAACTTTCCTCTCCTTGTGCTTTTTCTCTCACATATAACATAGCTGCCTGAAGCCTCCTTTTTCCCAGGACCCATGCTCAACTCCCCCACACAAATCACACCTATAGTAAATTTTACTTTCTCATCTCCTTTGCTCTGTTTCTGCCTTTTCTCCTCTCCCATGAGTCTGTACCCTCATCTCCTTTACTCTAGTTCTGTCTCTGTCTATCCACTGTCCCAAATTTGCATCATAAAAGCTTATCACAGGAGATTAGCTTACGAGGTAGAAATCTCTTTGGAGGTTAAATCTCTTTTGGAGGTACAGGGAAAGGAGAAACAGAGTGGACAAAAATAGCAGTTTCTTTGTCAATCAAGGCAGCGTGCAAGCCTGTGAAGATTCACGTTAATGATTCTTGTGGCCATCAAATATGATGGAGGAAGGACACATCCCAGAGCGGTTAAAGATTCTATTCCAGCTCACCCAGGGAGTGTATAGAGAAAGGAACACCAGAGCCAAACAGGTAAAAGCAAAAGGATGTCAAGCTTTTGTCAATCTGTTGAATAAAAACCTGAAACAATTTTTGCCCATGAATATGCATGATGTATATGTCTCAGCTCTCATCAGCAGCGCTCAGCAGATGGCTGGTATGTGTGGAGATCTGCTATACACTATACCTGAAGATTGTGATGGGCGGGGGAATCAAGAGCTGGACAGAAGCTGTCAGAATGCAGAAAGCATCGTCTGGGGGAGTGGCAACTCTCCATTACCCTTGGTCCTGAGGCCACAGGCCATGATCTTACAGAATATAAAAGGTAGCTCTAATGAGTAAGACATGAAAAGGGGCTTGACCATTAGTGGTCATTAATGCTCCCATTCCCGGGGCCATTAACCTTGGGTCCCTTGGCCCAATTCCAACTAGGTTAATTATATACCGCCTTCTCAAATTCCCTCCTGCCCTGACAGCTGTATGCAGCATGGTTTAAGAAATGTTAGTGGCATCCATCTTAATTATCAACCTGAGGATGATGCCCTCATCCTTGTTCCCCATATATGAGCATTGTCATTATGAGTAGGAGGACTAGTGGGAACTTACGGTACTACAAAGGCTATGTCTTCTTTACCAGTCCTGTTCCTAAATGTGTCCCAGAGAAGCAAATAGGCTCTTTTCTTTTCTTCTTTTCTTTTCTTTTTAACTTAATATGGGGCTGTGTGGCTACATTTCAAAAGCAGAGATTGTACTGCTAACAATGCAGAGCTCATAGTGATGGCCAAGAGGTATGCCAAGAGGACCAAAGGGGCCCTAGTTGCTAGAAAGCACTGGCTGTGTGGTTGCCTATGCTGACCTAGGGTGCTTCCCTGCAACAGGGCCCTGCAACCACACAGCTCCCTCAGCTCTTTCTAGTGTTATGAAAAAGCTACATAATACTTGGAAGCTTGAGGCTTAGCAGCATGGCTCACGTCTATAATTGCTGGCCACATCAGACACTGCCCCTGATATTAACCACATCTGAAGTTCTCCCCCTTCTTCTCCACCATCCACTACCCCCCAACCTTCGCAGGCCTTGCATCGTCCCAACTGGGGTCAGTCCTAGGACTCACCTTCTCCAAGCCTTTGCCCAGAAAGCTGAGCACAGCCAGAGACACAAATCATGTGACTGTGGAGATGGAAGCCACACACATTCATTGTCTCCACATTCAGGGGATCTTCTAGGACTTTTCCAAGTACATTCGGTATCTTTGGCTAATTCAATCTCTACTTCTCTTAACCATCAGTGTTCTGCTAAATATTTACCTCAAGCCCATGTTCTTACAAGACAATCTTCTCTCCCACTCCTGTAAGGAAACTGAAGTTGTCAGGTGTGCTCTACTTAAATTTCCATCCATAACCCATCAGTATCAAATTCTCTACATCAATGTCCATTTCTACCTACTCTATTGTTTCCTCCACGCAAGCATTGCTTTATATGCAGTCATCGATCTAGAAATACATTTCCTAGCACCCTCCCTATTTCTACCCCACTGTGCCCAGTGTATTCATCTGCACATTGCCATTAATTTGGAAAAACCCCCACTCAATTATCTCCTCAATTTTCAAAGGCCATAGTATTTTTCAGCCCAAATTTTGCACTTACAGAATATATTACGTCTGTATCAAGTCAGGATATAAAGTGAAAAGAAGCTTCAGGGGATGGAAAGAAATGAGTTTCCCCCCACCACCACCCAGACTGAAGAAAATGGAGACAGAGCTGGCCACTCTTCCTGGAAGACCATGGTTACCTCCCATACCACCCTTACTCAGGAATGGCTAGATGCCCTTTCTGACTCTTTCCCCAAGTTTTCTGTTTCAGAGGCTCACTGCTATTTCCCACAATGTGCTCTATAGGAATCCCTTTTATTATACTGCTTTATTTTAAACCACTCCTATTTTAGAAACCGCTGGAGCTTAGAAACCAATTTCCATGCTTATTCCGAAGCATTTGTGGCATTTAGGGAAGTTGTACACAAGCTGCATGTGAGTTTCATCATGGGAGACCCAAACTCAGTTGGCTCAGAGGAAGGAAGTCGGGGTGGAGGTGGGGGGCCTGTATGATGTCTTCATTTGGTGTAAATGCCTAGTATCAAGTGACAACTTTTAGTGGGTGGAGGAAAGGTAGTATCCCGCTATCCAAGCAAAGTCACTTTTAGGAACAGACAGAGTTGTCCTTCAGTGGCATAAGGCATCGTGCTGGTACATCAATGCATGCTGCTTGATGTTACCCTTGCAATCATTCCTGATAAATCCCCCTCTCTCTTGCTCTACTCTGTTCCAAGGCCAGGAGTAGGTTGAAGCACTTGCAAAATTTAGGAGAGTGCAAAAACAAACAAACAAGAAAACATAATCAAGATAAACAAAAATGTAATGCAGTATTTTTTTTTTCAAAATGAAATCAATGCAAAAACCACATGATGAATGACAGATCAAAAGTTTAAATAAAGTTAGGATCAGTAGAGTACAAAGTCAAGCCATAGCAGAGCCACAGGCCAAAAGAAAAATCAGTAATACTGATCCTACCTCTATTTGAATTTTGGTATTTTGTTAATACATTTTTAACATTGATTTTGATTTTTAAAAAAAAATTTTATGAAAATGTTGTTAATATTTCCTCCTGAGTTTTCACATCTGCTTCAATTCAGCATGCAGCTGAGTGCCTGACTTGCTTTCTGTGCTAATGAATGTTCTCACACACAATCACATATCACCAATAACCTTGGAATCACTCACTTCCCTCCATCCTTGCTGCCACAGCCCCAGATCATTTCCTCATCCTCCCTTTCTTACATTAATTCAACAGTTATCTATTTGGTCTGCAGATTTCCAGAACCATTCTTTTCCTGGAAAATTGCAGATCCCACTTTTCTGGCTGTTCCAGAGTCATATGGTGCTCCCTAGGGTCTAAGGTGAGGAGTTCCAAACTTTAGTCTGGCTGTAGCCTCCTTTTTCTCTTTGTTCCCACCTTAGGCAACCCTTCGTTTGCCTCTGCAATCTCCTTTCTCACCATTCCTTCTTCCAGGCTCCCCAAATAACCCATCTGCTCTCATGTTGTGATGTATCCCGGCTGCTCTCCAATGGTTCTTCGAACCTCTCACGCTCTCTCCCACCCTTCTCACATTTTATACATGTGGTTCTGTCTGTCTGGAATATTCTCCTATCTTCCTTCAGTCCGGAAAACCTGCTTTTTGTGGAGACTTCTATTCGCTCGTTTTCCATTGTATTATAATTGCCTGTTGGTACATTTTTCTCTCTCACCAAGCCCTAGAATGCTTCACAAGGGCAGAGAGGACGTCTCTAATTCATCTCTATATAAAAGGCATACAGCAGGTGCTCAAAACAAGTTTGGGGGTTATTTAAATGAATAATGAATAATTGGATAATTGAGTCATCACTGCCAGAATACTCATAAACAAGGCTTTAGTAAGCCCCTGGCTTTGCAAGGTGGTGTGCAGGGCACTAAGAATCAGTGCTGCCCTGGGCGAGTGAGTGTTCACCAAGCTCCTCAAATCCTGGAGCTGCGTGAAACCCACATTTTATTCCCAACACCCAACACAGGCATAGGGCAGGACCAAGTAAAGAGCCCGACTGGATTGAAATGTGGGTGCTGGGCTATGTGAAGAAGGGCTTTGCGGCTTTCCCAGAGCTGAGATGCCTAATATCAATTTTAAAACAACTTCATCGGATAAAACTAGACACCTTCGAAATGTAACCATTTCTGGGTAGGAGCCTCAGAGTTGTGAGTCTCTTTCTGTAGAGCTGTGTGGTGAAGAAATTCAATGGGAACATCACTTTTAACAATTATAACCACCATGGTCAGAGTCTCTGATTATGAATGTGCTTGGATAACCACAGAGGCTACTAGTCCATCTGAAGTTTGCCTTCGTTCATTTAGCAACTGTGTTGCTAAACACTCCTACCCTCAGGCGTTTCTCTAGATACTAGCCATACAAGATGTAGAAAACAAGAGTCTCCTAGTCGTGTGGCTGAGGCAGATAAACCTGGCTGAATGTAGAATTACACTACAATGTAATAACTGCTATGACAGAAATGCGCCCATTGTACCCTGGTATGCTACCTACCTCTTAGGGAAAGTGTCCATAAATGCTCCCTAGAAGAGTTAATTCCTGACGTGTACCCTGTAAGGGGTAATTCCCGCATTTGAAGTAGCCAGGTAACAAAGACAAAGGCAAAATAATCGAGGCAATGAAAGCATGATATGCAAAATTTTGAGTGCAAAAACAAGATAAAGGAAGTTTCCATGCTGGAAACTGTAAGGCTGAAAAGTTCGGTGCAACAAGAAATGAAATGTGAATGGTGGATACTGTCTGGGCCATGAAAAGTCAAAATACTTGCCCTGAAAGATTATTTTGCAAAGGGGAGTGATCTGATTGAATTTGTTTCTTTAGGAAGAATTATTACAAAAGCAGTGAGAAAAGAAATAAGTGGAGGCAGAAAGGTCAGCTTTGGGTCTCTAGTGCAGTGTGGGCCAGAAAGTCGCTGTGTGTAAATCAAGGGATTGCAAGTAAAGTAGAGAGCAGGTTCCACTGGTCCTGAGGAACTGCAATTGTCAGAACCTGGTGGCCAGCTAAATGTTTAGGTAAGGATAGGAAAGAAATCTAGTATGACCCACAGGATATAAAGTTGGACTTCTGATGGACGAGGAACGGGATGGAGAGCAGGGAGTAGACTGATACGTGCAGCTTTTATCACATGCATTTCAGGGACTTTGGATACATCTGGGAAGAGATATCTAGAAAACATATCTATCCAGGAAGCAGTATTTTGAGACTCATCAGTAAATGGTTTTATGAAGTCAAAGAGGTTGTAAGAGATTATTCAGGGAGGTAGAAGAGAGTAAGAAGAGGATGGATATGATTTACTGGACACCAACATTCAAGCTAATGTAGGAAGCGGAGGGCGCATCCTTTGTGTCCTGGAATCACAATGAACCCTCTCCTCGGTACTCTCTCCTCCTCTCCTTCCCACTTAGTGGTCAGCCACATTCACTAGAAGAGGACCTGGTTCAGATTAGACGCTCTGACCACAGAGAATGGCAACACCAACCCAAAGGCAGAAGTGGGGTAGAAGAGAATGAACAAGTCTTGGAGTTGGGAGACCTGAGTTGGGGTCCCTGCTCTGTTCCTTGATAGCTGTGGAATCTGGATGGGTTTCTTCACTGCTTCCACTGTATTCTGACTTGATAAATCTGCTTTTTTCATCTCTGAGATGGAGATTTGTTATGATTAGGATTCTTTGAAACTGCTTGCTTTTGATCGAACCAGTACAAATAGATATGATTCTTACATGGATCATGTGGGGTTCTGCATTCGCCTTTCTCCTCCAAGCATTACCCTTTCTCCTCCAAGCTGCGCTACCCTCCCAGAGTCTGGGTCAAACCCTCACTGAGGCCTAAGATATGCCCATCGAGCTGAACCTATTATCGCTCTGTTAAAACAGGGGGTGTGGGGTATGTATAGCAAGTGCCCCCCAAGTTCCTCACTTTCATCCACAAGAATAGCCCAAAGAGGAAAGACATACCTAATTAAAGGAAAACCTATCGGGGGTATGGTGGTGAAGGCTGGATGTCATAAGAGAAAAATAAACTTTAAATGCTTCTAGTATTTAGCCCCTGAGATCAAGATTAGAGAGCTTTTCTGCCTATGTGGGCTGGTAGGAGAAGGGGTGGGTGGGGTGGGCAGGGGAAGTGTGGCTTCTTTTCAAAGTGTTCCCTCTTATACTCTCATACCATAAAAAAGCTGTTTTCACTAGAGGGTCTTTAGGCTCTTTCCTTTTTCTTTTATTGTCTTGATAAATCCTTTCTAGGGGCAGCTGTCTTACAGAACTGGCCCAGAACACACATAAACCCCTCTCATCACAGGTTATAAGCCTGCCCCTCCTCCCATTACTTTGGAGCCTGTAAATAATAGACTGATTAGGAAACCAAGACTGGACCTGCCACAGCCCTGAGCACCATGCCACCTCTCTTCCCCCTTCCAGACAAGTAACAGATGGCTGGCCTGGCTAGCGGTCTAGATGAGCAGAGAGACATCCTGCAATCCTAAGCATGGCCACAGGGCCCAGGTACATGATTAGCTGGGGTCCTACTGGTACCTGGTTTTAGACCCCAACCCTGCCACTCACTTGTCTATTAAATAACTCATCACTTTAACATGGTGAGTTGATATGCAGTCCGTAGATAGCATGGAAGAGTGCTCCCTAACCTTAGTGGAGAATGGATTTATTATGAGTTTTCTAGAAGAACATACCATAGACAAGAACATAAAATGGGTGAAAAGCTAAACAGTAAGTATAGATTTAGTTAACTTCAGCCACCTTGGACAGACTAAGAAGAATACAAAGGCTTTCCTCCCTCCTTTCCTCACTTCTTCCCTCCCTGCCTCCCTCCTTTCTTCCTTTTTTCCTTCCTTCACTCCTTCCTTCCTTCCACAAATATTTATCCTGAGTACCTGCCAAGTTCCAGGTAAATACCCAAGGCAGGGATTATGCCCATATCTCAGTGTCTGGATAATAGATGGTCAACACATTTTTTGAATGTGTCTTTATCTTCCTGCCTCTTTTTTTCTCTTCCCAGTCTTTTCATAATAACATCATTTTTTCCTCACTGTGTCTCCCATGACCTGTAAGGTATTGAGTTCGTTATCTTTGTCTTTCATTTCTAAAGCCCGGTTATACTTTGACTCATCTCATGAAATCCCATTAAACAACTAATCTATCTTTGGCAGTTTTTTCCTTTAGGAAAATGAATGTAGCGCTTCGTGGGTGATAATTCTGTATTATTCAGGAAAAATATTTATATTTCCTCATTTTAAATGATCTAAGTATTAACTTGAATCCTAACTTACTAGATCATCACATGATTTACCCAAGCAAGATGTGCGATGTTGACTGCGATATGTAGCACTTTATCAGCTCCCTGCATTTCAATCCTCTTCCTCCTCAGTGCAATTTTTTATTTCGTGTCCATTTTGCTGAGAGCCTCATCCTCTGTACCTGTCATGGCCCCCTTCTCATGTGTGGTAGCTCACAAAGGTTTAGGGGATTAACTCCTCTCAGAAAAATATATCGAGACCTCTCCAAGAACAAAAATACAAAGAAAATCAGATTAATAACCCTATAATGAAATAATTTTAAATAATAAAAGATAATTTGTTATCAGCTTCCTCAAGTCCCACCATTCAAACCATGTGGGCAGACACCTACTCTGTCTGCTTAAAAGGTTGGGCTTGGTTTGCAAAAGTTACTTCCTTATATCTATAACCAACTGGGCCCAGTCAACTGGGAGAACAGACTAGAGAGATGATGTAGTCAATGAGATGGTGGAGGAGAGAGGAAAAGAGATGTTTGAGGCAGAAGAACAGTCTGAGCAGACAGCTAGAAAACATTTGGCCTTGATCGTTTGGGGTAATTACAAGTGGTATGACATTGTTATTCCATAAAGAGGAAGGACAGGCAATGAGGCTAGAAAGAAAGCCCGGCATCACATACATTAAGCCTTTCTTTGTGACATAAAGAAGCTTGGACTTTGTCTGGTCAAAGGTGGGTACTAATATGGCCTCCTCCACATTTTGGAAACATTGCTTTGGGAGCAGTATGAAGGACAGATTTGGGTGCCGTAAGGAGAATAGAGGCTATTGTAATAGTCCAAGAAGGATATAATGATAATCTACAACTAAGAGAGTGGTATCAGGAATAAGACGGGCCTATATTTGAAATAAAAATTTCAGGACTGGTGACTAGTTATAAATGGAGCACTGGAAGAGGTGAATGTTGAAAAGTCCGGGTTCCTGGCTAGGCAGCTGAGCAGATGGAGATGCTACAAATCAAGAAAGAGAATTCAGAAGAAAGCAGAGCAGGAGCTATAGATGATGAATGTGATGTTGGATATAAAGAGCCTGAGGCATATGGTACCTGGGAGCCATCCAGGTGACTCTGTTTGGCAGACAAGTGGGCATGTAGGGGTGGAACTCATGGACTGGAGATCAAGATTGGGGAATTACTAGTATGCAAATGTGACTTTGAGACATGATCGTAAATGAAATTGCCAAGGAGAAGACATAGAGCAAGAGGTGAGCTACAGTTAGAGCCCAAATAAACCAACCTTGTAAAAGGAAAATTGGGAAAGAGGAATGGGCCATAGGAGCTGAGGAAGAAGAGTTTCCAGATGGAGGAGGTGGGTTATGTCAACTGTTACAAAGGTGAGAGACGTGGATATGTTCAGAGAAAGGTCAGAGCACACTGAAAGTGCTTTGTAGTTTTTGCTGGACAGGAGGTCATTATTTCTAACTTGAATAAGAGTAATTTCAATGAAAAAGTAAGACTAGGGACCAGATGACAGTTGACTGAGGAGTGAAGATGAGAGAATGAGGTGAAGATAGTAGGGATGTGAACTACTTTTTGAAGAAAGCTGGATGAGAATGGAAGGAGAAAGATAAGACCATTGTTAGAAGAAGACATGTTTAGGGTTTCTTTTTATTCTGAATTTGAAGGGAAAACTCAATGGTTTGGAAAAAGAAGTAGATCAAGAAAAGGTAGTCAAAGGGAAGGAGAGGTTGAAGATGCCAGAGACAGAAGGAAGGAATAGATGGGGCAGAATTAGCTCTTAGCAGGGAGAGGGCCACCTCATCCTCTGAGAGAAGGAAAGCTGGAGCTGTCTATGTGGTTTGGCTGGAAGAGCAGTTCTGTTTGAAATAAGCAGAGAGAGACAGGACAAAGTGTGAGCCCCCTCCCTCTCCACCATGGAGCTGTTATACCTGGGATGGCCATGCTTCATTGGCTTCCATTTTCCCTCTCCTAGCTCAGTGATGCTTCCAAGTTTCTCCAAAACCTTGCAGCTAGGAAATTCTAAGTAATGTCCACTCTCTGGTTCTTCTAATACGATTGAAACCCTGCTTATCCCTGCCTCTTTGCTGAGAGGGGAAAGGCTATCTTTACATGTGGTATTGCCAGGAGCGGAGGAAAATTCAGCCCGTATGAGTGAGCTTAAAAAAAAAATGCATGACTTTGTGTCTGATGAATACGCCTTCACCTACTGATTCACAGGCTCTCTCTCCCCATCAGGATCCATACGTTCTGCTCATGGACTCCCTTAGGAAACATTACTGGAGCAGTTGTCAAACCATGGAATATTTAAGTTTGGACATGGAGCTGCCATGCCACAGTCCAAGGTACCCCTGCCTGCCTTGGGCTCCATAGTGGGTTACAGCCTCCTCTCTGCTCCTGCCTGCTACCAAGCCCCCAATAATGAGGGGTGAGAGGCTCACTGTTCAAGGGCATGGTGGAATGTGTTTGAAGTCCAGCTACCTAAGTGCGAGTATCTTACTAAATGAGGCAATATTTATAAAACATTCTGAACAAAGCCTGGAAAATAGTAATCATCCTGCAAATATTGGCTATTATTTTCATTGTCGTATTATTATTCTTCATATTCTTATGAGATCAAAACCTATTCTATGTACACAGTGGAAAATCAATTAATATTTTGCAGAGTAATTAGTCAATGTGGTATTCAAGCAGCCTGAAGAAAGATCAAGGGATGACTCAATCTCTGGGGGTAGTGGAATTAATATGGGCTTTGGAGTCAGACAGGCATGAGTCGGATTGATTGTCTACCACTTATTAGCTGTGTCTTTTAGCCTCAGTTTCTTCATCTATCAAATGGGTATGCTAAATACTACCTCAGAGGGCTATTATAAGGCATAAAATTACCTTTATTCATTGTCAAACACCCATCAGCTTTTTAAAATTACTCCCTTCTCCTCATTGCCTTTACCCAGGAAGAAAGTAGTGTGGAAAAATGATTGTCTTTCTTATGACACCTGACATTTGCTATCTTGTATTTTGTGATTATGTGCACTTTCTAATGCTCTTTCCCCTCCTTTAGCAGCCACCCCCAACACATTCATACACACACACTTACACACACACTCTCACACACACTTACACACTCACACACATTCACACACACTGTGTAGACTCACACATACTCTCACATTCACACACAGACATACACACTCTCACGCACACAATCACACACACTCACACACACACATACATACACATACACACACATACTCACACAAACAATGTTAGGTTCAGAACCAGTTAAATCCGTATACCAGGTAACTATTCTGTTCATAGGATCAGTCGTCTTTTCTATCCACATTCCCTTCCTTTTTCAAACATCTAGCTGTTTCTCTCTGACCCTGGTCTTCCCTAACACCTTTGCAATCATTTCCTGGATAAGAGTGATGTCTGAGAGCCCTTCCAGAGAGTGGGTGCTGACACCATGCAGGGGGGATACCCAATGTAATTAAACAAAGGAGGGCTGACTTCCCCATGTGTCACCCAATTAAATAGCCGCGCAGTAAATTACTCAAGGGAATCCCGCTGACGCCAGCAGAAAGAAGAGACTCAATTACAGCCTCTGACGGAGCCAGCTTATTGTTATTTATACAACAGCATTCTGACTGGAAAGCCAGGAAAGAGAGACGTTCAGGTTTGAAGTGCCTCCTGTTAATGGAAAAGTCTTGGTTGCAGGAGGCTGGTTGGAATTCAGAGCCATTATGCACCAGATAGCACATCCATGCTCCCACCGGAATCTCTCCATAAGCGAGTTTTTATTTTTCCCACTTTGAGTCATTGGCAAGAAGTGCTCGTTTCCAGACCGACTCCACAGAACACACAGGATGGACAGACAAGCAGCCGGTGATCGGAGTAAATCCCCACAACTCCAGTCCCCAGATAGAACCTCCAGGCCTCCAGGAGCAGCTCTTTCACCCTCATTCATGAACAAGGCAGGTTATGCTGGAGACCTGGAGTAAGCATTTGCCTTTCGGACAGAGTGAATTTACCAGCATGCTTCTGTGCAGTTATTCTCACAATCAGAAATGATAACCCATTTTAACCTTGTCACCTCAACTTCCAATACTCCTGGAATTCTCACACTCGTTCCCTAAGTTTTAATATGAATGTAGTGTTGTCAAAGACTAATTCCCTCACTGCCACCCTGCTTCCCAGGCAGATCTAAGTGGGCTTTCCATTACACACTCTTAAAACACTCGCCATCCCTCAGTAGCATATGTAACTATTACAACAAAATAACTCATATGATGATGGTGTCCTATCTGTCTTTTCCCCATATGTGATAGATCCCAAGTGCATAGAGATGAGGGCTGCCTTCATCACCGTTGAATTTCCTAGGACAGTGCCTGACAGATAGCACTCCGTAAAAACTGGTTGAATGAGCTATTGGATTAACCAAGGAAAAACTTCCTTGGGAAGGCAAATAGGTAAACAGAACTATGCATTGTGTTTAGAGAAATCACAGAATTATCTTGGAGATTAGCCATTCTTGTGGAGTTATCTGGGTTGAGGCTGCCCTCCCCAGCCTGAGTAAGAGCTGACAGTACTCATGTGTGAATAGCATGTCTGCGAGCTTCAGTTTGGTCAATAGCATTTGATTGTTCAGGAATTCACTGGGCATTTAATATGTTCCCAGCTTGATGTTAGGCTGCAGAGGATGTAAGAATGGATGGCAGGAAGGTTTCCTGTCAAGTTTGAGCTTATGATCTCCCGAGAAAGATGAAATTTCTACTTGGCGAGCACAGTGTAGCTCAGAAATGGATTACATGGTCTAGATAATAAAGGCTTGGAGCTTGGAAATGCAAGTGTTTATAGGCATCACTTCTCTGCCTCTTGCTTGACAAAAGCTCCCGGAAACTGGCTGCTTTCCCTTTTAAGTTCAGGGGTCTCTCGCCTCTCCCTTCCTCTCAGGACCTTTGATAGCCCCACTGCATGCAAATGCAGACCAGGGCTGCTTTCATGGTCTGACCTGCTCATGTGCCTGTGAGCCAAGGGAGTGTGTTCAGGTGCAGAGCTGGCTCCCAGAGGAGAGCCTCGAAGTAACTGGGGGAGCCTTTTGGAGCAACTTGTGCTGGTCCCCATTGGCTGGGCTTTGAACTTTCAAGCCTTCCTGCTGCTCTGGACTATCTCACTTTCCTCTCCCAGACAAGCATCTGCCTTCAAGACAGTAGCAACGTGTGCCAGTGTGAGGGACTAGAGGAGACAAGATTAATTACTCTCTCATCAGAAAAAGGAAAGCTGGTAAATGTTGGTGTTTAGAGAAAAATGAGCTGGTGAAATACAGCCAGGATGCTTTGCCCAGTCTTTTATTTTGGAGTGAAAAATGGCTAATACAGTTAGACAAAAGCTTCTTCTCTAGGGCACCTCCTTGCTGGGAGTTGAACTCAGAAGGCTCAAACCTCTTTGCCTTTCAGACAACTGAGAACTCTCTTGGAAGCGGTATATATGGATTAGAGTCCTACTTTCCCAGTAACTTTCTAACCCCGGGCTAACAGCAAAATAGCTCTTTAAAATAGAGAAAGTAACCCTGTACCACCCATGGCAGATAATGTGAGGGTCATACCATCATATGAAATGAGGCACAGAAGAGGACAGGCTGTGTCCAGATAGATGAGATACACAGGTGCAAGCTATTCCACGGCTCAGTCACTCCAGCTTTCACCTTTAATTTTGTTCTCATTGGAATAATGCCATAAAGAGCTACAGAGCTCTAAGGAAATGTAAATGCAGACCAGATTCATAGAATTTCCAAACCAAATTAGACATTAGAATATCATTGCATTGAATCCCCTCATGCTATAAAGATGGTCACACAGACAAAATCTATATAGTGATAATGAACATGGAATATTTACTATGCTCCAAGCTTGGCTCTCACTATTCTACATGTAGGAACTTATTTAGTTATCAAAATCATTCCAGTGAGGGAGGCACCATGATCATCTATTATATAGATGAGGAAACTAAGCTGAAGTAACCTACCCAAAGTAGCTCAGTGGCAGTACCTGGGTTTAGCCCCAGGTAATCTAAACTCACCCTATCATTATGACACTGAGCCTATCATCTGCCTAGCAACTGAGTCCCAGAGAGTTATAGGCAGCTTGCCCAAGGCAACTCAGCTGTCAGAGACGGCCTCCAGGTCTTCTGATCTGCAGTCGGTTGTCTGTCTATCTGAGACAGCAGTATAATGTAGTGGACAAGACTTTGGGCTCAAATCCTGGCCATGACCTTGGGCAAGTCATCAGCCTTCCTGGAATGTGATTTTCTCAGTTATACTAAAGTGTCATAAAAACAGCCTAGCTTCCTCATAGTTGAGGAAGATATCATCATAATTAAATGAGATAATGTATGCATCCTGAGAATTAAATAAGAAAATATATGTAAAACCTTTAGAAGATGCCCTACTACAAAGATAGTAGCCATTAGAGTTACATTGTGCTGCCTGTTACAGAAGCGCTCATAGAGCCCACACATGTCAGCAGAGGTGGCCTCACAGAGGCAGAGGTGGCCTCACAGAGGCAGCGGGTGGGGAGTGGGGATGCAGAGGGGCTGGTTATGGGTGGGGAGACCCAGGGAAAGGATGAATCAGAGCTTGTGTTTGCAACAGAGAGCAGCAGACATCGCTGCCAGGATAAGATGAAAAACTAAAGCAGAATGAAAAAGCTAGAGCCACAGGCCATGGGCAAGAACAACCAACGCTTTCCATCTGCTTATTCGCCTTGGTAATTCATCCAATTGTTCTGCCTTAAATGGACAAGAATCTGAATGGGGACAAGCACTCTCTTACCTGCCAGGTCCAGGCTCCGCTAGGATGCCTGAACCACCTGCCCCTTTTCACCCTGCGAAGGTGGAACAGCCAATTTTGTTAGCCAATCAGCTGCCCAAATAGAAAGTCCCTAGCTGGGGAAAAAGCTGCTTGCGCCTCCCTGGGGAGTTTTGAAGCTATGCAAACTTTTGCAATTGCTCCTGCCTACTCAAATCTCTCTTCCTCTGTTAACAACTCGACAGACATCTTGTCTGTGTTTGATAAATAAGCTTCTCTATTTATTCAGGGGAGTGAATTTGTAGCTATTATGATTCAAATGACATTGACATGATATTTTCTGTTTTTTTCACTGTAGCATCAGAAAAAGAAAATCTATAGAAAAAAAAAAAAAAACTTACAAAAACCCCAAAGCAATTACTCTGCATATCGGCCCATGAAATAAATAAATGCATAAGCTGACTTTCTTTTGGGGTGGAGGTAAGGGAACTGATAAATAATTTAGAAATTGTTGCTGCTTCCTGGTTCTCAGAGATGCAGCTGGCATGTGCTAACATGAGGCTCATGCTGCATTCATTAAGCACTGAGCAACGTTTTAATTCCTCAACCATTCACATGATCTGCAAGTGGGGCTGCACACGGAATCACATCCTGAGGATGTCAGTCAACTCATTACACAGCATGGGCTTTGTCAGACGGGGTGTTGCCTCTCATTAGGTGGCCTGAGCCAGCCAGTCAATCAGATGGGGCTGGAGCAGGCAGACAGGAAGGGGGGCGGGCAAAGTGCGAGTGGGCAGGCTGTGCACCTGCCAGCCAAGGGGGCTCTGCATTGTGGAAACCACCATACTAAATGTCCTTCCTGTGGGATCAGTTCACACTGAACTTACCTCATCCCTTTCCCCCAATGCACTCCTCAGGAGCTGTCCAAAGAGGTGACTCAAGAAGTTTCGGAACGTTTTGGATGCCCACGATGTGTTAGAATCTTCTTAAATACAGAATCCCATAGACAGAGGAAACATGGGGGAGCTTGTTATCAGAAGACACCCTGGCCCATGTTTTCAAGATTTAAGTGGCTGGGGGAACAGCTCACTCAGAGGTCACAGACTCTCTGGAAACCTCCCAGGTCAGTCAGTCCTGTGGCTTTTAGCCTGTCTGGACTGTGACCCACAGAGCACACACTCCACCAAAATAAAATGTTCATAAAATATCCTTTCTATATGTTCAGCATTTCAGTAATTCTATTTTATTTTATTTTTAAAAAAATCATAAGTGGAGGCCACTAAAATATTTAATAACCTCTCATGGGTTGCAGCCTACAGTCTGAGTTACACTGATTTAGTCCAACACTCAGGTATCTCAGGGCTATGAACATAAGCAGATATACAGCCAGAGCAGGTTTCTACCTTGAAGAATCACTACCAGAACGTCTGGGGAAGCTTTCCTAATGGCCAGCTCTCCACTCGGCTGGATAATAGAGTTCTGAAGTGCAGTTGAAGTTTTAGTTTGTGTAAAACCAATGTCTAGAGGCAGGGTACCTGGGCTGGTGAAGTCCAGAGCCCTGCTGGTGGGAGGTGGGCTCCCTCCTGACAACTACTGATGAGTTATGGGAATGAGAGAAATTTACACATCTCCCGTGGAAATGGAGACAGTCAAGGGCATGACTGTCAGGAGCAAGGGCTTCTCTGAGTTACAGTTCACTTCCTCCTGGGATCCCTCTCCTTCTTATCCCTCTTGGCCCATCTGTCCCACCTTTTTGTCCTTAGTTCATCTCATGTTCTCTACTTTTCTCCTCTACTATCTCCCTTCCTTCGCTTTCCTTTACCAATAGTAAATATATATTTTTAAAACTTTGTCATTCATCATTCTCAGACTACTGAAGGAATTCTTCTGAGTCCCTGCAGCCAGAAAACTAAGGACTGGGTTGGGAGCCTGTATGGTGTGTTGGCATGTGCGTGTGTGTACGTACATGCACATGTGTGCACACGTTCGTGTGTGTCAGTCACTGGCCTGGAAAGCAGGCCAGTGATTTAACTCCCCTTGTCCTTGCATTTGTGAAAGTGTGACATTGAGGGAAGAATAAGTCTGCAAATTTCCAACACAACAAAAATAAATTAAAAGAAGAGAAAAAAAGATTGTGACTTTGATTTCAAAAAAAGCTGTCTCCTTTCTAAGTATACTAGTTATACACTTGATTCTATTTGCTCTATCAGCAACTGTAGTGATTTGGAACCACGATATACCCAACTACCTAATTTCAATGGAAAGGAGGGAATTCATGGAGATAATTACTGAGAGGCTAGTGATGCTGCAAATTAATACACATAACTTGTGCGGCATAACATGCTAGGGACAGAGATTAGCAGAATGATTCTCATTTCAAAGAGAAACTGAGGAAGGGCTAGCACACAGCCTGCACAACTCCAGGGAGGAGTTACTTCCAAGAGCTGACCTTAGTTTCCCAAACCTCCACACTTGCTTAAGCCTTATGCAAGTTTATGCATCTTAGATCAGGTTACTTAAACGCTTGGAGTCCAAGTTTCCTTAACTCTAAGATGGAGATAATAATAGCACCTGTTGTAATAAGATTGTGGTAAGGATTAAATAAAATGCACTTTGCATGAGGCCTGACCCTTAAAAAGAAGTCAATAAATCTGGGCTGTATTTGTAGCTTGGAATTCCTCCTCACATCTCTGGATTAACATTTCCTTCTCTGTCTTCCCACTCCTCTTTGCTGTTTTCTTCTCTCTGACCCTTGATTTCTATTGTGGGCTCCTTTGAAGGGCACAATCTTTGGCTGTCAGGGATGGGCAGGCTCTGAGAAGATCTGGAATAGATCATGCACCTGCTCACATGTTGCTCTTCTCTCTGCTGAAGGCTGATGGCTTTGTGCAAAAGCTTATAGGTTTCTGAGAGACACACATCCTGCTTTGCCTGACGCTCCTGCAGAGTGAGAGCTTCTACCCTGAAGGGGCGTTCAAAGGGCCATGCCCCCTTGTGGTCATCAGCCATCTGGTGATGATTAGCACGTATCAGGTTACCGTGCTGTGGCTTTGGAGGACAGAGAGGGGTCTCATGGCTACAGGGGACAGCCGTGGGACAACCACAGACCTTTTCTATGAAGCTAGGTACAATTCCTGCCACATGGCCCTGCAGAACCATGGTTTGGGAATGGCTCTGGTGTATTCACAGGAGTATCTAGTCCTGTCTGTCTGTGCTAACAACGGCCCAATTTGGAATTCTGACAAAAGAAAAGATCGTTCACTGTGGAATTCAATACTTGATTGACTTTCAATCCAAGTTGGTGCTCTGCTCTGTAAAATCACAGGTCCCAGGATGCTTCAGATGAGTACACAGATCCCAAGGGCTTAGACCTCAGGGCCTGGGGAAAAGACCCCAGGTATGACAAGAACTTTAATAGTGGGAAGACAAGACATATGAAGCTGGCAACCTGGGCAAAGTCACAGGAATGACCTTCTCCTGGTGGGTCATAGAGACTCCTGCCTTCACCGGTCTAGTACTCCTAGTTTTAAAGAAAGTAAGCTGGATTTTTCTCAGATCGTAGTGTGATTCAGAGTTTATAGCTCCCTTTTCCAGTCTGGGCTGCAGAGAAGCAATGGGCTATGGTACGTGTGTGGGGCCAACCATCCTGGAGGACTGAGGCACCCGCAGGTCAACCATGCGGAGGCTCATCTGTCCGAAGCTTATCCCTAAGCAGCTCTGCCTCGCCACCCAGCTGGCTAGTATTCAAGAAATGCAAACTCATTTGTCACCAGCAAAGCCCAAGTGGGAGGGTCATGCCACTGTGCATTAATCGCCTAACATACAGCAAAGCCAAATATAAATCATTCTGGGGTCATCCATTCTTGGAATTTATCCACCATTGGGGAGAATTGGGAAACAGCTAAACTCAGTGCAGTATACATGTGTCTACGTGTATAACGTGTGTGTATACATGTGTGATTTTCTCCGAAGGCTTTAATGGCCTCCACTCGAACATCACAGTTCTAGAAACATGGAGTCTAAATGAAAACAGGGGGTCTTGTCCAGGAGAGCTATCAACCCCGCCCGGCACGTTCAGAGGTTTGGGGATATTAGGAAAAGCACCTGCGGGATTCCACCAACTTTCTAAGCATTGCTTGTGGCTCTCCTAGATCCCTCGCAGCCCCGCTTGGACACGGACAGATGAAAATCGGCCAGGATTCCACAGAATGTGGTTCTCAGCTGGCAGAAGGGCGTCCTGGCCCCTCGCGGCACTGCTGGTTCCCAGGACTGGGGCGGAAGACATCTGATTTGTGAGCTTGTTCGAGGTGTCAGACTGCCTGAGTCTGCAGAATATTTGCCAAATTGGGAGTTGGGGAGGGGGCAGTAAGGAAAAGGGGAGTGAAAAGCAGGAGGAGGGAGCCAGGAAGAGAGAAGGAAACAGAGAGAGGGTGGGAATCCTGTTAGGGAGGAAAATCTGTTGTGGAGCCTCCATTAATTTATAACCTGTGAAATGCACCACCCAGGTTAGAGACGGCTGCCAGGGAGCAGTTCAGTCATGAATTTATGATAGACCCCCTTTCCCTTGTTGCTGCCCTCCCAGGTTTCCCTGCTTTGCTGCGGGTGTGGTGAGGGTGGGGCCAGGTGTCCTGACAGATCATTCTCTGGTCTTCTAAAGTTCCAGGGCTCTATGGTGTGTTTGCAACTCCCTGCCACATTCCCAGAAAGTTTCCATATGGTGCTTGGTCTCTGAGGACTTGCTTTGCCTGACACTTTAATAAAGGACCAAGGGGCCAGCTTCCTGGAGCCGCGTCCGCCGCTCCTCCTGCTGGCTCCTCTGCACCCTCCTCCCCCAGCAGTCCCTCATCCACTCTCCAGAGGGAGGAAACACACGGTCCTCAAGTGGGAGACCGGGAAACTGCCTAGAAAGCCAAGCACCACATAAACAGGGTTTAAAAAACAAGAGCTGTTACTTTAATTATGGCTCGTGCTGCTTTATCGCCAGTCCTGTTTCTCACACATTCAAGAGAAACCTGGTGATAAATCAATCTCCGGGAGCCAGAAGCTGCCAGGGCAGGCTGCCACCTCCAGGCCCCATCCTCTCTCCTTCCTGGGCGCGTTCTCCTGGAGCCACCCCTTGATTAGCATGCAGCCTGGCACTGCGGCTTCCGGCTGAGGCTGAGAGGCGCCGATGCCCCAGCGTGGATTCCGCATGGACAATTCCAGCAATGAAGAAGAGTCAGGAAGGAGGGTATTTGTAGGGGTCAGGTTTATAAAGGTAGGACAATGTAAAGCTAGTTCACAATAACAGTAATAATGCATAATGAATTTAATAGATTTTTGATAAATGTATTAAGTATGTAATAGGATATTTAATATGTATACATTCAATAATAATACTAGCAGCTGTCATTGACTAAATATTCACGTGCCTGGCTGATATGCTAATCCCCAAGCCTGAGGCCCCAGCGGCCACCCAGCAAGGTACAGATGACAAGTTGCACCTCTCAGCTGTGAAAATGGCAGTCAAGCGTTTGGCTCAGCTGTGCCCAGGTCACATACTGAGGGGCAGAGCCGGGTGCTACCCTCACCTATGCCTCTCTGCTGTGGTCTAGGACCTCCTGGTGATGCATGTGCCCCTGCTTCCAGGATCCTGCCATGTGCACCTGCTGCTGTCATTTAGGGCGGTGCCAGGAGCAGTGGATGGAGAGCAAGGCTTGCGCTCAGATCCTACAACCTCTCACTGCTTTCCACCATGGGACAGAAGGGCAATAGGATAGAATGCTGCTCCTGTAATCTTTTTATAATCTTTTTCCAGAAGGGGAAGCTGAAGGTCCAAGAGGTAAAGTCACTGACCTCAGGGCAGACCTGGGCCAGAGGTCAGCTCTCTAAAGGGCTGGCAATTGCTGCACGGCATGCAAAGAAGATGTGGGGAAGTTGTATTTGAATCTTCCAAATAACCTCTTCTTACCTATACATTTTTCTTTTCATGCGTAGATAAGTGGCCCTTCCTAGCTCCAGGTTAGCCTTTTGTTTGTCACCTTTCAGCTGGGAGGACAAGCCATGGTGGACCACCCAAGATGGGCCTGCTCTAGGGAGAAGGCAGTTTTGCTGCCAGGCCCTTCCTGGAAGTTTCTGTCCAATGCTAGGAAGAGGGCAGGACATGCTTGGAGTTTGCCAGGATCCATGCAGGACGAAAGGCAACCACTGAAACAGAATCAGATCCCCTCAACTGAAACAGTGGCCACTCCCAACCAAGGAAGAGGGAGTAGCCGACCAAGGAAGAGGGAATTCGGGACAAAGAAAAGCAGCGTTTAGCTGACAATCTTCAACCCTTCTTCTCAGCTGAACTGAATTCACTAACTTCAACGTGCAATTTGCATCCTTCCTTCTTGTAAGGCTGACCTAGCCCTCACTAGCCTCTTTATTTTCTCATCATTGTGTTTTTAAATGTTGAGTCACTGTTTTTTAAAACCGACGTATGATTGACACCCAGTAAAATTCACCTTTTGAGGGCATAGTTCTATGTGTTTGAACAAACACATAGTTATGTAGCCACCTCCATAATCAAGATATAAGACATTTTCGTCATCCAAAAAATTCTCTTGTGTCCGTTTGTCGTCATTTCTTCCCACAACCCCAGACCTGATCTGTTTTCTGCCACTATAGTTCTGCCTTTTCCAGAATGTTCTGTGAATGGAATCATACAGTATTCAGCCTCTTGGATCTGCATTTGAGGCTCAGCCAGAAAACATGTAACAACGTCAGCAGCTCTTTCTTTTTTATTGCTGAGTAGTATTTTGCTGTGTGGTGTTCTTCAGTTTTTTTATCCACTCACTAGTTGAGAGACATTTGGGTTGTTTCCAGTTTTTGAAAAGTATGAATAAAGCTGTTGCAAAAATTTGCATGCAGTTTCGTGTGTGTATAAACCTATGTTTTTGTTTCTCTTGGGCTTGCTGGGATGTAAGATAAAGGCATGTTTAATTTGAATGTCTCTGCCTTTTATCTCCCATATCTCTCTTTTTTCAGCTTTATTGAGGTATAATTAAGAAAAATTGTATATATTCAAAGTGTACAATATGACATTTTGGTACACATACACATTGTGAAATTATCATAATCAAGGTAGTTAATATACCCATTGCCTCGCATAGTTATCTCTTTTTTGTGGTGAAAATACTTAAGATCTGCTCTCCTCAAAAATGTCAAATATACAATGCATTATTATTAGCCATAGTTACTGTTCTCTGCATTCATCTTCCTAACTTATTCCTCTTATATCTACAAGTTAGTATCCTTTGCCCATCATCTCCCCATTTCCTCCACCCCCCACCCCTGGTATACACTCTTCTCTTTTCTATGAGTTCAACTTTTTTAGCTTCTGCATGTTCGTTCATAGGTCTCTCCCATCTCTTAATGTCATTTCCACAGACACTTTTCTTTAGCTGTTTTCTTATTTTCTTTTCACCAACTCAAAATTGTTAAATATGGGTGTCAGTCACTATACAGACATGGAAGATACAAGAATTCATGAGATGCTTTTCTGAGATTTCTATATCTCTATGGCACCCTACCTGCTGACTGAGTAGCAGACATTCTACTTTGCAACAATAAGGGAGTTGGGATCATAATGCACTGGTCAACTCAAGTCTTATTGGCAGAAGATTGGCTATAAAGAAACAGTGATTGCCCACAGGCACACCCATAGATTCTGGTTAACAGGCAATCCCTCTTTCAGATGTAGGGCAAAGTAGCTTTTGCAACAAATACCCTCATCCTCACAATTTCCCTTATGCTTGAAAACATCCAGAGAAAATGATCTGAACTATTTGAAGAATAAAAATATTTTGTACTGAGAGTTCTCACTGTGCACAAACTTAAGAAAGCTCAGAATCACCGTATTTTCATAACATAAGGTCATCTTTTTCAACCTTCTATCAATGCTTGAATCTCCTCTGCAACATTGTGGCTCAGCCAAGGGCTGAATTTCCCCAGTGACATCTAAAGGACTCTCTTGGCAGGGCGTAGTGGCTCACATCCAGCACTTTGGGAGGCCCAAGCGGGCAGATCATTTGAGGTCAGGAGTTTGAGACCAGCCTGGCCAAAATGGTGAAACCCCATATCTATTAAAAATACAAAAAGTTAGTTGGGCATGGTGGTGGGCACCTGTAATTCCAGCTACTCGGGAGGCTGAGGCAGGAGAATCACTTGAACCCGGGAGGCAGAGGATGAAGTGAGCTGAGATCACGCCACTGCACTCCAGTCTGGGTGACAGAGGGAGACTCCGTTTCAGAAGGAAAAAAAAAGTAAAAAGAAAAAAGAAAGAAAGCACTCTCCTGGTGTGATGAATCGAGCATAGAATTTGGAGTAAGAAGTGCTTTATGAAACTGCATGAGTTGCTACAGGTTTTGCTAGCTTCATCGTCATCATTGTCATTATGTCATCTATAGACAATTCTGAACACTGAAAATTTTACCTGTATACTAAGCCAAAATCTGTAATCCTATTACTTCATTTATTGACCTTACTTTTGGCCTTTGGGGCCATTCAAAGTAAGTGAGAACCATGGGAGAGATTTCAAAATATTTGAAATCTTCATTCTTCTCTCCACACTGAAGGCTAGGCTCCCTCTGTCCCTTCTATTTTTCATCGGAATACATTACCGAGTCTGTTCATCATCCAGGCCATGCTGGGCATTACTCCATCTATGAATCCCTGACTGCTTATAATGCTGGAAATAAAGTTTGTTCTGGATACTGTTGGTCTGTCAATACAGTCCCATATCTCAACTTTTGGGGAAATTACACACACTAACGACACATCATACTTTCTGGCAACTAAAATTCCTAAGCATTTTTTTTAAGTTCTGCCACTGAGCCTTGTTTTCTTTTACTGCTTTGAGACAATTGTTCTATTTTTTAAAAAAATACAAAACCTGGCCCACTTCCTAAGCTTGTCAAGATCCTTTGAAATCTAATTCTGTCATGCTAATAACTAATCCATCCCAGTCTTGAATCAGATGAAAGTGTGATCTGCATGTCTTCAGTAGCTCCATCGTATGCTGATAAAAAGAAACAGGACAGAGTTGAAGACTAAGGCCTTCCTCCAGGTTGACACAGACCCACTGCTCAGCACCATCAGGACTGTCATTCAACTAGGTACAAATTCACCCACCACCCAGGACCATGCTTAGATTTAAAACATGAAATTTGCTAAATTTCTTCACAGGTAACTAGGTAGAAAAAGGAACTGAGTTGGATTAATAGGACTTACTCAGTGAATCAATGCTTGTTTCCAGTGAGTGCGGTTTTCTTTTCTAAGTGCTCATAATCATCCTATTAATTTTTTTTTCTATAGTCTTTCTTTCTAAAAGCTGGCAATGTGTAACAGTTGAAATTCTGAACATTCATAATACTGATAATACTATATTATTATAGTACTTACTTCTTATTCTCATCAATCCTATAGATGAACATAGAATTTAGACTTTCAGTGCTGTGCAATGAACACATCTAAAAGATCGTTTAAAAATATTTTTGGAAGCCACCAAGCCCTTTCTGAACCTGGGTGATAAAACTGTAGAGAAGCAGGTGAGGACAATCTGCACCTGTTTATTCAGCACCTTGCTGGTGAGAGCAAGAGACCTGCGGCCCCTGGACCTCAGTAGGTCCCGAACGGCAGCTGTCTGATCTACTTTTTGAGAGTGGTGTAGGTGTCTGCACCCCCACCTGGGAGGCTCATGCACAGATCCATGAAGGCATTTTGACTGCATGGGGAGGTGGTATTCACATTCTCCTGTGCAATCTGGCCAGATGCCTTTATGCACAAAGAATCAAGAGTTAGCTTCTCCAGGAAGCCAAGTAATGGACATGCTTGAATGAAATCACATTTTTGCCCTAGGGCAGTGGGAATCCAAGTGCGACTCCAGAACTAGAAGTCTCAGTATCAATTGGGATCTTGTTAGAAATGCAAATGCTTGGACTACTCCAAACCTACCGAAACAGAAGCTCTTAGGTGGAACCCAGAAAACTGTGTTTGAATACGCCCTCCAGGTGACTTGATGCGAAGTAAGTTTGCAAATCATTGCTCCAGCATTTGACAACCCAGTTTAGACAGCCCTGGGAATGGGTGGCCTGAGATTGGTAACTACTCTGAAAATTTAATTCAGCAAATGTTTCCTGTAGTGTTTATTCTGCTGAAGGCCTCGTGCTAGGTGCTAGAGATAAGATACAAATGTGAGTAACACATCACCCAGAGTCCCTATCCTAAGTGACAGACAGTAACACATGTCATGAAAATCCTGCTGGATGTTAGAAGGAGAAAGAAAATCAGTCCATTTGGGTAGGGAGAGAGCCTGAGGGAAGGCAGATGAGAACAGACGAATTTTGTGATAGTGGGATTTTGGTAGGCAGAGGCTGGGTAAGGAGCTCCACAGGTGGTGTTGACCACTCTCCTCTGCGCCCTATAAATGCTTCTACCATGGGGTTTCCCCTCTAAATGTGCACATCTGTGTGTCTCCATCACTGCATCAGGAAGGCTTTTGTCAGGTCACAGGTGATCTCAGCACAGCCAAACCCAGCAGTCTCTTCCTAGCTCTCAGCTCACTCCACTTGCCAGCAGCACGTGTGCTGTTGATTGCTCTCCTGCATAAGGCACCTGTAAACCAAGAACCCACTCTCTCCTTTTCATCCTCCTACCTCCAGGCTCTTCTTTCTCTGCTGAGTATTGGAGTAACTCCAGGCTCAGTAATCAAACTTCTTCCCTCTCTATCACACTCATCCCCTAGTGATCCAGTCTCAAATGCAGGCATTGCATACCCTCAGTCCATTTGGGCTTCTATAACAGAATACTGTGGACTGAGTGGCTTATGAACAGGAGAAATGCATTTCTCACAGTTCTGGAGGCTGCAAGTCAGAGCTGATGGTGTCAGCATGGCTGGGTTCTGTGTGGGCTCTCTTCTGGGTTGCAGATCACTGTCTTCCCATTGGCATGAAAAGAGAGCTCGCTGGGGCCACCTTTGTAAGGACAGTGGTCCCATCCATGAGGCCTCCATCTTCATAACCTAATCACCACTCAAAGGCACTACCTCCTAATACCATCAAATTATGAGTTAAAATTTTAACACATAAATTTGGGGGAGAGGACAAAAACATTTCGTGCATTGCACATATGATTCCAAAATGTTTGGTCCTAATCTTTTCCTGAACTCCAGATTCACACACAAACACCTACTTAACTTACCCATTTTGCTACCTCACAGGCACTGTAAACTTACCATGCCCCAACATGGCTTCGGGCATACCTCCTCTTCCTTCATCATCTTTCTTTCAGCAAGCAGAATAACCCCCAGGGGCTTCCCATCTCCCTCAGAGGAAGATGCAAATGCTTCTTTGTGGCTGGCCTAAGTCTCTCTCTGCCTGGTCTGGCCCAGTCTCTCTCTGACCTGCTGCTCTCCTCCCTTCCCCCACCCCTCTTTTGGGTTCCTGTGGCTGCTCAGCTTGTGCTCACCTCTCTACTGCATGCAGTTGGTCTCCTTTCTGGCCATCTGTGTGCTCTCACATCATGTCTCTGCTTAAATGGCACTGCATTTGAGAAGCTCCTCCCATCCACCCTTTCTAAAGATAGAGGACACACTCTCTTGAACTTAGTCTTCTTTGTTTTTCTTCACGTTACATGTTTGCTAGTTTGTTTTGCCTTCTGTTGTCACTTGGATCCCGGAGGACAGCAACTCTCTCATTGTTCACCACCATATCCCTAGCACCAAGTACAGCTCCTGGCACAGAAAAGATGCTCAATAGATACTCACTGAATTATTAATTTATAAAATGTTACAAGCCCATTTACTTGAAATAAATAATTGCACCCCTTGAGCACTACTGAAGCATCTTATATGATGCTGGACCTCCGTCATCCAGCATAGGACCTGACACACGGTGTTGCATGAACTAAGGAGACATTTCAAGAGTCAGAAGCATGAAAATCATAGAGATAGGAAAGCACAGGAAGCCTAGGTCCGGCAAATAATCCAATTTAACTGAAGCAGAGATCCGCCCATAAAAGAGAAAAAATAGAATTGTAAATCTCAAAGGAACACGCTAGTGGCACCAACTCTAGCCCCAACTCAAAATGTGGGCATGCGCAAGCCCTTATGAGTAGACAGGATTTTCTCTATCAGCAAGGAGGTTCTTTGGCTCCAGGTTAACATTATTCATGATACTGAGGTTTCCTTTGGGGCTCCCCTTTCACTTCTCAGTCCCATTTCCCTTAGAGCTGAGCTGAACCCCAACTTTTCAAGCTGTCTACACTGCAGCACCCCTCCCTGAGGCGAAGAGCCACACTGGCTTTCTGGGCCTGTCTCTTTTGGGAGCCATACTAGGGCACTCGGCTTTAACAGGCTTGATGAGAACCAAGGAGGGAGGGCAGTCCCAGCTCAGTTCCTGAAGCAGAGAAGGTGTGAATGTTGATTATACAAATTGGGTCGTTCCTGTCATACTCAACCAAAACAGAGTCAAGAGGCCAAGGGAAAAAGCACTCAGGACACATAACATTGCTTCAAGAATATAATTCCCTGCTAGCCTGGCTTCTAGAACCACCTGGTGTAACGGAAAACTGGTTTTATCAATAGCAAATGAAACAAACTGCTGCTACTGAAACAAGCTCCAAGACCAGTTTTACCCACCATCGTCACTCACCAGTCAGAGCATGCCAGTTCCTTAACCAACTTGTGCCTAGTGTTCCACTATTGGAACGCTAAGCTTGTAGTCGTTATTTATATCCTACTGCTCAAGGTCATCGCCAAGGTCTTATTTTTCACACACACACACAACATTTGCAACCTGAGCACAAATGGGTTAAGACTTTACTAGTGCCAATGAACTTTCTTTGAGAACAATGAATAAAATCTCTCCTTTTAATGAAACCTCCAACTTTCTCTTTGTTCCTCAGACATACCAAAGACCATCCAGACTACGTGTCGGCCTCAAAATGCAATTCTTGCTTCCCAGATAAAATGTTTTCAACAGAGGTGATGTGCCAAGTTGAGGCGTGCCCGCTGCCTTGTTGACAGTCCTCCTGGTCAAGGCCCCCACCACTCCCAGCATATCCACCAGCCTTGAGCTGCTTTGCTTCAGAACTTAGGCCTGTTGGGTCACGTCCAGGCCCCTTGCATAATACAGTTCCTCTGTCGAGCCCTGGGCTCAGGCCTCTATTTGAGCTTGGACTGTAGCAAGCCTCTATTTGACTTTGAACACCACTGCTAAACCTTTCTCCCTAAGCTTTTTGAGACCCTCCTTCCATTCTTCTCAGCCTCTCCCCCTACCTCAGGGGACCCACTTTTTTCCATGAAACAGTTCCTTTGGGAAAATGATAGACCTTACCGATTAGTGGTTCTATTCCTTTGTAGTCAGGCCCTCAGGAAGGTTTCAGCAGTTGAAGGCAGAACTTGAGCTCAATGGTCTGACAGTGGGAATGCCGGTACCAGCCTGGTCATGTGGAGGTGAGGCTGCAGCCTTCAGAGCTGCACAGCCTGTCGGGTGAGCCTCCACTTGGGCTGTGTACTCGCAGCACCTCCCATGTCTAAAGGCTAAACCTGTGGCCAAGCTTTATGCACCCCAGTAACTGGCTGCAGCTGTTGCATTACAGGTGCAGATTTCAGCTCGATTACTGAGTCACCCATTGACAGCACCTGATGCTTTTACTGGCCCAGTAGCTGCCAAGCAGATTTTAAGTCTTGCTGAGCCTCTGAAATGGGACTATCATGCTTACGTGGAACAGCAGGCACACAAAATCAGAAAAGGTATAGTCTACAAGGGTATCTGCAACAATGTGTCCTGTTTGGAGATGACAGACTGATTAAAAATATTGAAGATTGTGATGTCTTCCCCCTCCCTATAGTACCCCCTTCTCCTCTCTGTGTTTATCTTTTGCTTGAGGCACATTTCAGGGCTTAAGGCTGACAGTGTCATTTAAAATTATTTAAACTATGCCAAATGCGGGATCTATATATTCAGATGATTTTTCTTCTCTCTGTGGCCCCAGCGTAATAGCAAATCAGGGTGTGGAGGATGTCCACAAATCACGACGTAATGCAGCTGTCATTAATTTCTAAGTCAAGCCCTTTCTCCGCTGCTCCCTGCCCCTCTCCCCACCACCCCGTGCAAACACAATGCCTGTGACGACAACTTCCTTAAATTTATAGCACCTGCAAACCGTGTGCTTCGTGGGATGGAAATAAGCTCTCTGCCTCCCTCACCTTGACTGACAAAATCCCTGGGTATGGCCCTAGCTCTGAAAAGCACAGGAAGCAGCAGTGTGTAGGGACTCTGCTTTCCACTCCAAGTGGGTAAAGGTATGTTAGGGAACGCCTGCCATTGCCACACATAGCCTTTTGGAGACAAGGATAGAGAGGAAAGGAAATACAGTAGTGCCCCTTATTAAAAGGGGATGTGTTACACGACTCCCACTGGGTGCCTGAAATAGTGGATAGTACAGAACTCTATATATGTTAATATGTTTTTTCCTATGCATACATACCTATGATAAAGCTTAATTTATAAATTAGGCATAGTAAGAGATTAACAACAATAACTCATAATAAACTAGAATGATTATAACAATAGTCTGTAATAAAGGTGAATTTGATCTCCCTTTCAAAACATCTTATTATATTGTACTGCAGGTAACTGAAACTATGGAAAATAAAACTGCAGATAAGGGGAGATACTGTAATCCTTTTACAGGTGAGCTGAGCTCTATCTGGTTATAAAACATTGAGGAAATAAACGTGCCTAGAGACTAGGAGCGATGTTTGATGAGAAAGTCCCAGTTGGAAATGATGAGAGATGCTAGAAGGTTGCACAAGAGACAGGTTCAGTCCGGCTTGCACTTCCCAGCCCACTACTGCAGGCTCATCCCTGTGGGAACCCCACACGTAAAGGCTCTTCAGCCCTCCTTCCCCGAGCCTGCCGGTGTGGGAGGGACATGTGGACGTTGGAGTTATCACATGGTCCTCCCCAGGCAGATACTTGCAGCCAATGCTGAGCAAACATTAGAGATGGCAAATGGCTCCTGCTTTCCATATGGACATGGAAGCTGAGGTCTGGGGACTTTAGACACTTCCCTTTCATTTAGAGTGCATATTTTATACCAACATACGATATACCGATGCACCAGGAAGGTGGGTATTCCAGAAGGCTCCTTGTGGGCTTGCTAATTCCTAGACAAACTCTTCCCCTTTTGTTTGCTTATTTTTGTTTGTTTGTTTTAATACAACTCTTTCCCTTGTACTTGTCACTTAGTAGTCTCTTTCTTTTCCCGCCTCTAGAGAAAAGTAGTCTCTATTCTCCATGCAGGAAATAATATTTGTGGCCTAATTCATAGTAGCATGGTTGGTACCAAGTAGTTACTGTTCCCCAAGCCTCCTAAAATTGAAAAAATTCAGGCTACTCACTGTTACTCATTATCATCACAAGAGTTCTCCTCTCTTTGAAGGCACATATTGGGAAGTTGCAGAGGTTGAGTTTCCTACAGAAGATATTTCTTTCTTCCTCTCCTATGTCCCAACCTCCCATCTCTGAGAGGAGCTCCTGCTGTCACCAATTTGGGGGATCCTCCTCTGCCTATGATAGTTGAGGGCTGATGATCTGGATCCCTGTCCTCAACTGTTGGTCCTGAGATGATATTGTGGGCAAGAAGGGAGGATTCAGAGATTCAGGAAGCATCAATGGCCCTGAAATATTTCTGCTTTTTGGACAGACAACTCTGCTGAGCTGGAGCCATTGGAAATACGGTTTTGGGAGAATTGGCCCCAGAGAAAAAGAAACCAGAGTCTTGCATGCTTTGATCACCCAGGACCTTGATAATTCCACATCCCAAAGGGTTGCCAAGCCATGAAGATGTTTATTCCCTTTCCCCCAGCCCTGTATATCTGCTGAAAGTGTATTAAATAGAGTAGCAACCTCAGTCATCTGCGTGATAAAAATCCCACCCAAAGGCAGTACCAGGATCTGTCTGGCCTGTTTCTAAGTATTGTCTGTGCTGCAGGAGAAGGGTGCGGGAGTTCTCAGGAATCTCAGAGAAGCTGGGCTCATACCAAGAACCATAACTAGTTGTGGGGTCTTGGGGAAGCCAAGAAGCTCTTCAGCCTCATTGTATTCCTAGGGACTAAAATATACGTCTATGTCGACAGTGGCTCTCCATATGAAGCGCCTGTTATGCAGAGGACATTTTCCCCATATCATCACATAGCTTCACAAAATGGAAAAAGGTTAGCGTTAACTTCTTCCTACAAATGAGCACACACATGTCAGTTGGTTCAGAAGGCTTCCTCCTGGCCTGTTTTAATTCAGAACACACTAGAAAGAAGTAGCCCTCTGTGGAGGTCCTGAGCTCGGGAAAAGGGAAATGTCTTTTCCCAAACTTTAAAAGGAGGATGCCTTCAAAGGCGGACTCCCCACCTGAGACCACCAAGGGACTGTGGGTGAGCAAAGAGTGTGTCTGTGCCACAGCAAAGCTCAGAGAGAGAGTGGGGCCTGCAGCGGGGAGGCCACAGGGCGCATGTCAGCACAGCAGGTTGGGAGTCCAACCACTGCCAACGAATGCCTTTCCATTTCTCAGCCCATTAAACTCAGAAAACTCCACACATTCAGAAGGCCTTGATGGTGATAAAATAGCATCAATCCCTCCCCACTTCTTCTCAAGGAAGCTCTGCCCCAGGTGCAAATCTGGGGCCCAAATTGCCTCTGACCAGGTGAGGAGAGGATAGTCAGGGTGCAGGGAAGGGGCGGAAGCCCAGAGGAGCCAGGGTCATTGGAGAGGGGGAGGTTGTCTCAGGCTTTGCTGGCTGTTCTACTGGAGGTGGCCAGGCTCTCACAGCCTCATGCCCCTCCCTCCACTGCCATCATGGGCCAGAGCCTGATGTCTTCATGCCCTGGTAGCCCAAACAGTCCCCTTGCAGGCCACTATGTGTGCTCCTCCTCATATCTCTCTTTCACGCATGCCCTTGTCAGAGTCAGCTAGCTCTCCAAGACCTGGGGGACCCCAGGGTCCCCAGATCACACACCAGCACTAGTTCTCAAGGCTCCAGCGAGGATCTCGCCTCTGCTGCCAGAGCCTGCCTCTCATTTGATCTATCATCCACAAACACCAGGACTTCATGTTCCTTCCTCTAAACACCTTCTGTTCCAGCCATACCCATCTCTTACAAAATGTACAAATGACCATGCCCATTTCTGAATCTGCACATGAGAGTCCTCTGGCCTGGGAAGGCTTCCCTCTGCCCA
The DNA here is from genome assembly GCF_009764315.1 of Trachypithecus francoisi. NCBI lineage: Eukaryota > Metazoa > Chordata > Mammalia > Primates > Cercopithecidae > Trachypithecus > Trachypithecus francoisi. The sequence continues at coordinate 119,341,607 of NW_022681473.1, read as the reverse complement.
CAGCAGTTCCTGCATGGGGCCCCCTTCCAGCTGTGCCCACAGTCTCGCTCTTCCACAAAGCCTTCTCTAAGACATCAGCCCAGTGGGATTTCTCCCTCCTCTCACTCCTTTTGCATTATTTTCTGCACTGCATAATTAGCACCTGATGGTATACTATCTTCTTTTCTAATTGTCTGTACTAAGTAATGTATCTTTAAGACATCCAGAGAAAATATTCATCTCTACATTTCTCTCTTGTGCATATGCTTTGTTTTCCAGCTAAGCTTGAAAATCTAAGCCTCTATACATCATATGTTGCTCACAGTCCCACTTGGATATAGGCATAGGGTTGATGGTCCATAAGTGCTTATAATAAACTATTTGTTAGTTGTTTTTCTTTCTTGGCATGTATACTTTTTTTTCTAATTCTGAAATTAGAAGAAGGAAATTTTGGTTCTGTTCAATTTAAAGTACCCAGAACAAATTTGAAAGATTATTTTAAGTGACTAATATCAATTTTTATGTCTATAGACCATGTGAAATGGGCACAACTTGTCCAAGGGAGTTTGAGGACCCTAGCAAGAGTCCCATTGCCCTGCTCTGTCTCCTTTGCACTCCTAAATTCTGGAAAAAAAAAGGTTTATTTATTCAACAAACATTTCTGAGGCATCTACCACAATGGTTCATAACCCTGAATGAATATTTGAGTTATAAAAAATCTAGACCCTATATTCACAGATTTCAATTTAATTATTTGGAGGTAGAGCCCAGCATAGATATTTTATAAGGTCTGCTAGTGATTCTAAGTTATAATCTCTATTAAGAACCACTGATCTATTATATGAAGTGCTGTGTTAAAAACTAAAATTAAAAAAAATAAAAGATGTAACTGAGACCTTGACCTTGAGAAGCTGGTGGTCTAATCAGAAAAATGGATGAGGAGAGTGCACAAGAGTGTGAAGGCGCCAAGGGCAGTCTAGGGTTTACGTGCACGTGGTTGGCCAAGCAGCCCGGGACAAGGACTCCGGGGAGGCTTCCCTGGGGTCAAATCAAGACCTGACTTGGAAGCCATCAGAGTAGGAATTCATCAGATAAAAAAGGGAGGAGGGTCCCAGGAGAATGGGCCCAGAGAGAGGTGACAGCAACAAGGGACTGTCAATGGTAATGGCAGCTCTTCTTTGACTGGGTTCTGGTCAACAGATGGTGGGTGGAAGCCATGAACCACTTCGGGTTTTGACTCCCGCACTTCCTCGCCCCATGCATAAACATTTTCTTTCTTCCTCATCTACTGCATGAATAGCAATGAAGCCGAGGACCAAGAGAGGAGTTAGCAAAGACAAGGAGGCAGCGGGGAAGGTGGGACCTGGGAAGACTGACCCACATGGGAATGTAGTCTTTGGGAAGTTATTTTGCAGGACAAAGTAATTGGCGATGGCTTAAGAGACAAAAGAAAGCAGCTTACCTGCAGAGACCTGCAGGAAAGGAGAGAAATCATTATAATTCCAGCTGTGGCCCTTACAGCAGCAGTTTCATGGAAGCAACCATGGACTTAGCTAAAGCCTGCTGGGACATCTCACATTCCAGGTCTCCTAATCCAATGTGTACGTGAGTAAACATGGGGACGTTGCCTGGAACGAACAAATGGAGTGAGTAGGTAGAAGTCGCCTTTTCTTGACTCACCCAGTTTTCATCTGGCAAGCAGAGTGGTTGACAGTGGAGCCTGTTTGCAGTGACAGGCTTCTGCACAGGCAGTGCACAGGTGGGACACGAGCTGGGCTTCCAAGGCCTCTCCAGTCCTGCACGGGGAGGACAGGATCAGCTAGTACACCTGTGGCCCCCATGCTTCTGGACGCACACATGCTTCTCTGAAGGGCCAGCTGGTCGAAATTACCACAAGAACAGAGAGAGCACGGAAGAATTAGAAGAGAGGGTTTGATGAGAGAGATGAAGGAGGCACGGATCTGGCCGGTGCTGGAATCAACATCTGGCTGTGCAGCCATCGCAGGCACTCTCTTCCCTACACCATAATCCCTCTGCAGGCAAGACAGCAGGACTCAGGCTTGTCCCACACTCTGCCACCAGCCTGCTGTTCCCCCCCCCGGGCAAGTCCCTTCCTCAAACTGGACTTCCGCTTCTTATCTGCACAATGAGGAAGCTGGAGATCATGATAGCCCAGCTTCCTCATTGTCCAGAAATTCGGAATGTAAGCACCCACCTCCATGCCCCTGTGGGAGTCCACACCTGGTCACCCTCCAGTTCCTCCCACCCGTGCCCGCCTACAACCAGCAGTCCCCGGCTGTCCTTCTGTGCTGCTAATCTCATGCATGAGTTACTGCACGGCAGCTCCATTACCAGCCACGGTGTCCATGCTGATGAGAAAAAAAGTCAATGTAAGCACCTAATCTGACTGTGCCAATTTATAGCTCAGAAGCACCGGAGACCCTCCCTTCTTCCCCTTCCCTGGGAGCACACAGGCCTTTGTTTTCCAAATTCTTCTTCACCACAACATTTTGCCTCGCTGTTTGAATGTGCCTATTGTAGCCATTGCTGCTGCCTCCTAGAGGGTTCTCAGTGGATGGACAAAAGCTTCCTCCTAAGCAGAAGCAGGGGCTTTAGAGATGCCCCGTGCAAGACTCCCCAAAATGACTTAGGCTACCATTTCTGCCACTCTATTACAGTCCAGCTGAAGTTGAAGGCCATTGGAATGCAGCAGGCTTGTTATGACTTCCAGGTCACCAACATCACTGGCCTGTTGGTTGGGGCCGCCACAGGGAGTGTCAGCCCTGGACAGAGAGGCTGAACTTCGAGGCCTTCCCCAGCCTGCAGCCTTCTCTCCTGCAACCTGGAGGAGTGCCTCAAGGACAGGGTCAGTGTCTCTGGCCTGAGGTAGCCTCTTTCCATATGCTCTGCACTGACGGACTGAGAACTGTTCAGAGAAGAAGAAATTGGAAGTGCAGCAGCCTCTGCTGGTTTTCTCATGAATGAGGGTTCCATTAGCACTCATAAGGTCTTCCTGGTCCACAGGTCTACCAGCTCATCCTAGGAAATGCTCCACCTGGCCTCCCTGGATGGGCCAGGCTGCATGCTCAGGTGTGTATTCAAGAGCCAGGGCTGCTCTGCCAGCCTGCATCATGTTGGACAGGAGGCTGGCATGTGTGGGGCAGGGACAGTGAACCCCCTGGGGATGAGTCCATGGGGGCAGAAAAATTATTTGTGGGGATGACAGATTATTGAACGGAGAGGCTGGATGCCATGCAGAGAAAAAGATGGTGCAGCTGTGGTGGCTGCTCCAACGCCTCACTCAGGGCAAGGTGGGGTCAAAGGCAGTCTCAGCCAGGGTGGGGCTTCGGCGCAGGACAGTCTGATGAGCTCCTTTCTTTTAAGCCCAGCCTCCTCATTTCTGAGAGTGTGCACTCAGCTGGGGCTACCACGCCCGCATGTGGAGGCACATGCGCTGAGAGGTGGCACAGGACAGACGTGGTCTGGCAGCAGGGCAGGGTGGGGACGCAACCCTCCAAGCCACCAGGTCCAGCTTTCTAGGTTCCATCCTACTGGCTTTCTAGCATTCCCCAGAAATGGATGTGAAACCTGACTGCCCAAGACGCAGAAGTACAGAGTGAGGAAGTAGAGCAGAGATGCAGAACTAGGCCAGACCTGCCCCAAACGGGAGCCTTCATCCGCGGTGCACGGCGGTGGCTGCGGTTCAGACCTCTGCGCTGGAGGCCCAAATGGAGATGCAAAATCTCATAATGAAACATCTGTCTTCCCTCTCCTCTCCCTTCCCCCAACCCATCCAATTACCACATCTAACATTATCCATCATCTCGTCTTTGTGGCAGCAAGAATCGAAGAGCAGACGGGGGAAATTAATAATAATTGTGGTGTCAAGGCACGGGATGCAATCAGAATGCGGCGTGGAAACAAACACAAATACAAACAAACCATATTTATTCTTCTGAAAAATTGCTCAATTCTCACTCCCTCCCTCTCCCAAGACCTGCCGGTGCTAGAGCTCGGGAAAGAGATGAATCAGCGCTAACGTGGGGATTAGGAATTGATTCTGCAGCCCCAGCCTGCACCGCCACAGAGAGCGCTCTAATTGGAATGAGAGCAGGGATTTCCGAGCCTCTGAAGAGGGAACCAAAATTCATCAGGGCGCAAGTGGGAAGCAAAGGGAAGAGGCGTCTCTTTATTTCATGGTTAGCACGTGAACTCTGAAAAGACAAAATGATAAACAGGAGTAGCAGCCTAGGAAAAAGTCACAGAGGAGGTAACTCGCCTAACCTTGGGGGTCCAAAACCCACATCCGGGGCCCTCCAACCAGCCCTCTTGGCCATGGCAACACCATGCGGTACTCTCCCCATATGCAATTCCTGAAAGCCTGGAAGTCGCTCTAATGGGGAATATTCATCTCCCTGCAAATACAGACAGCTCAATGACCCAAGCTAATAAGCAGCAGCCTTAGCCTGGGTCATATAAATTAGGAGACTAACACAGCAAAAATAATTATGTCCAGCTTTGGTGTGTCTTATACAGTCATATCCATATTCCATTTCTATCTTTCCTTTCTGACATTCTTTTCAGTCAGGCTAACAGTTAAAAGCATTTGCTTTCCATCAGCCTCTCTGATGGTCGCTGTGAAGGACCACAGCCAACTTTTACCTGGCCCCTATTCAAATGATGACCCGTGGACACGTGTTCTAGAAATACTCTAGATAACAGTAAGGATGGAGGCCTCCAAGTATGCTGAGTATTGTAAGTCATCTGGGTCTCACAAACTGCATTAACCCTCCTGAATCACATGTAGTCAGCAGTGGCCATACATACGTGTACTTAGAGTTGGCTTGATCCCAAACCTTGAGTCAGAGAAGCACTTATGACTTCTACATGGGATCCAAGTGCTGCGGGTGAGGCCATGAACTCTTGGTTCAATTGACTGCAGGAGGCTCTGGAATTCAAAGGTGAGGCAGAGGAGGCGAATGCACGCCTAGGTGGGATGGATGGAGTAAACGCTTTTATATGAAGAATTTATGGTTTTTTTTAATGTTCTAACTAGTACTGTTTATCATCTCTACTGAGCATCACAGAAGAGAGAAAGAACAGAGTTTGTCTAAAACTCTGAGTGTGCTCGTTTGGAAATTCTAAAAGGAAAGAAAAGGGAAATTTGGGAGGAGAACAGCTGGGAAGGGTGAATGGAGACAATGCACAGGCGGTTTCTATCTGCAAGCTGGTGAATTTGGGAAACCACCCTGAGACGGAGCCGGGCCTGGGAAGTTCTCTCCTAAGGACAGTAATAGGAACAGTTGTCTAGAACGCAAACTGTATTTCAGCACAGAACATTTCCATAGGTTCACAATACCAAACTTAAGCAGGGCTCAGACGGAGACTGTGAAATCTCTGATGTATAAGTAGCCCTCCAGTGGGCTTGGGGAATTGGGCTGGACTAAAGACATGTGATGTTTTAAGTTGGATATCTGAAAACTCTGCAGAAATTATCTGGAAGTTTTAGTTGCTGAGACAGGTCACACTAGAACGAGGTGGGCAACTGATTTCTATAAATAGCCAGATAGTAACTATGTTAGCCTTTGCAGGCCATCAGGTCTTTGTCACAATTACTCAGATCTATCCTTGTAGGGAAGAAGCAGCCATAGACAGTATGTCAATTAATGAGCACGGTTACATTCCAGTAGAAACTAATAAGTGGCAGGCTGCATTTTACCAGTGGGTTTTGCTGAGTTTGCTAACCCCTTGACCTCAAAGAAAAAAAAAATTGGGCTCATAATAATTTATAGAGTGCACCCCCCAAAACAAAGGTGGTTGGATGGTATTTGGATAAATCTCATCTTGTAGGAATTGTGAATGTTTGCAAGACTCATCATTTGGAAAAACAAGCAAGTCACACGTGTCCTGGTCACTTACACTAGTACACCTCTAAACACTTCCACATCTCTCTCTCCTGCTCCCACACTCTGGGACTGATTACCACAGGCCATCTCTGACCTCAAAGTTGTTTAGCTCCTCCGTCACACCCTACAGGGTCACAGCCCTACCTCTGGTATGCCAAACAAGTCTACTCAGTTTAGACAATGATCCCCAAGTCTTGCCATCTTTGCTTATCTGCTTTCTCACCTCATCTCTTCAACTAAAAGGGAATTTTTTTTTCTCATTCCTGCATTCAGATGATGCACTGTGCTTCCTAAGGTGACCAATGAGAACTAAATGAATCTCAAATCTGAATGTGCAAATGTGTGAATGGGTGCTAATAGTGTAAAGCTGGGTCTTTGCACGGCTGTATACATACCCTTAGCAGTACAGGGCAATGTATGGAGATACACACCCCCTAGGAGAAATACAATGCAGCTCTCAGAAGCATGCACTGTGCTCTCATCATTTGGGAGGAAAGTTAAATATTATCACTAATTCAAAACACTTTATATTAAAACATGGTTATAATAAGGATCATCATACAAATAGGATAGATTAATAATTGATGTGAAATTCCAATATTGCTGCTGACTTCTTGGTATTATACTATGACTTCAGGTTGCTATGGATATGCACTTACTTTTCTCTCTCATTAAGATATTTACTTATGGAAAAGTTTGAGAAGCGCTGATTTGATATGCACCCCTTTCCTGATTTTATGAGAAAATCAAGGTCTGGTATAATCCCACTATTTCTCATCATCCTTCCAGGAAACACATTTGTACCCACACATAACCTTCTCTTACATCTTCTCTCCAGTGTTAGCCAACAGAAAGCCCTATTAGATCAACTGACTCCACTTGTATCTTTGACCCCAGCTTCTCCACTCTTTCTACGTCACGGCTTTCTTCTGTTGGTTATCTTTAACGTAACCTAAATGTTCTGTGCCACACCCCCACCTCAACCCTGCTTCTTAAGGCTCTAATATAGTCATAAACACATTCAAGAACCTTCCATGCAAAGCCCTCAATTTATGCCATGACCTTGTTTGCCATCCAATCTTTCTCCTTCGTTCCTCAATTCATTCTTCTCAAAACATAGTCCATGATCTCTTTCCCTTTCTATTTCTCAAGTCCCAACTCTCTGGTTGCTATCCTCCCTATTCTATTGAAACTGCTTTTAGTCAGATCACTCAAGACCTTCCAACCGCAAAACTTGTAGGTCATTTCAAGCCTTGTATTACTCAAGCCATCTGCAGCATTTGATAAGAGCAATCTGGTCCCTTTCTCTCTCTTTCCATAAGACACACTCCTTGGACTTTTACAATGTCAAGTTGCCCCTGCTCTTTCTCATTCATTCTTATTTTTTCTTCCATATCTTCTTTCTGTCCCCCATATTGGCTCCCATGGTATTTTGTTGTTGTTGTTCTAACCTTTAGCCACTGTTGAGCATCAGGGTTTGACTTCCCTGTCTCTAGCATCTTTTTAAAAATGAGCTCAGCTCTCAACGATTCTCATTCTTTTAACTAACTATATAAGTTATCTATTGCTTTGCAATGGTTCACCCTAAAGCTTGCAATTTAATAACACAAACATTTTCTATCTCACCGATTCTGTAGGTCAGGAAGCAGAAGGAAGCTTAGCTGAGTGTCTCCGGTCAAGATCTCTTATGAGGTTGCAGCAAAGATGTCATTTGGAACTATAGTTTTATCTGAAGACTCAAATGTAGGCATGGAGGTATCTTCCTCCAAGCTCATTCACGTGGTTCTTACAGGCCTTGGTTCCTTGGCAGGTGGGTGGGTCTCTGCACAGCGACACCTCACGCCATGGAAGTTGGCTTTCACCAAGGCAAGTGATTCAAGAAGGACAGATAAAGACATCTTAAGATGGAAGTCACTCTCCTTTTATAACATAACATTGGAAGTGAGTTCCCATAGCTGCTTCTGTAGTCTACTCATTAAATTTGAATAAATAAGTCTAGCCCACAGTTAGGGAAGGGAATAACACTGGGCATGGAGATCAGCCAACAGGGATCACTGGGGATATCTTAGAGGCGACCTACCACACTACCTGTGCACTGGTGGCTCAACGCATATACTTCCAGCCTTGGGCATCTCCCTTGAGTTTGGCTCATGTACTCACTACTTGCAGGACAGGCTTATCTGGATGATTCACAAGCACCTCAATTTCAGTATATTCCAAGGAAACATATTTTCTTCTGCAATATGACCGACTTTTCTCTTATTCTCCAAATATGATACAACCATACACCCAGGCATTCTAGCTTGAAATGGAAAAGGCAAACTTCTTTCTCTCTTCTTTATTCTGTTACAATATGGCCAGTCTTCATTGTTGAATTTTGTTACTAAATATTTTCAACCCATTTCCCTTCTTTCCAGTGCTCTGCCACTTATAAAGTTGAGGTACTCATTGTATCTCTTTGAAACACTGCAGCAAATCTAGCTTACCCTGTTCAGCTCACCACACGTACTGTGTATTAGATGACCTCAAGCTCTGAAGACAGAGGTGGAAACAGGTAAGAATATCACCTTCTATGGAAAATAGTATGGAGATGTCTCAAAGAACTAAAAATAGAACTACCATTCAATCCAGCATTCCCACTACTGGGCATCTACCAAAGGAAAAGAAATCATTATATATAGAAAAGATACCTGTACTTTTGTGTTTATCACAGCACTACTCACAATAGTAAAGGCATAGAATCAACCTAAGTGTCCACCAATGATTGATTGCATAAAGAAAATGTGGTATGTGTGTGTGTGTATATACAGAATTCTATAAAGCCATAAAAGGATGAAGTTATGTCCTTTGTAGTGTCATGGATGGACCTGGAGGCCATTATCCTAAGTGAAATAACTCAGAAACAGAAAGTCAAATGCTGCACGTTCTCACTTATAAGTGGGAGCTAAGCAATCAGTACACATGGACACAAAGACAGAACTAATAGAGACTTGGGATTCCGAAAGGGGGGAACATGGGAAAGGGATGAGGGTTGAAAACTTACCTATTGGGTATGATGTTCACTATTTGGGTGATGGGTACACTAGAAGCCCAATCCCTGTCATGATGTAATATACCCGTGACACAAACCTGCATGGATACACCCCCAATCTAAAATAAAATAAAAAGAATTTGACCAAGCAGCAGGATACACCCCCAATCTAAAATAAAATAAAAATAATTTGACCAAGCACTGAAGGCTGTTACGTCCCCTCTGTTGTGGTGCCACTCCTGCTGCTGCCGTTGCTGTCATCGATGAGGATGATGATGAAGACAGTGATGTTAACATAGAGGGATCACACAATCACTCTAATAAAATGTGAGTCTCAGTCTCAACCACGGATGCAAGCAAGTTTTCTCTGTCTACTGTGACTTTCAGCCCTTGTCAGAAATGCCACAATCACGGGTTCCCATGCCACATGCCATCATCTCCGCTTCTGCACCTGGATGCTCAGTTAAGGCTCAGTCCTGAAAATAAACTCTGTTTGTGAAGGAGGAAATCATCACCGCATAATTGGGGCTGCTGAAGAGCGTGAGATGTCATTCCAATTGAACACTCTTCTGAATTCTTCCCCTGTGATCTGAGGAGGGGTGCATTTAATCAATCACCTAAATAATGATTCAATCTATTGTAGATGTACCCACCTATGGGCCCTCTATACACATTTTCTTCAGGCCTCCAATGTTTTCCCTATCTCCTGGAAGAACATCAGCACTTCCTCCGCAGTGAATCAAGTAAGTCATCAGCACCAGCTCTAGCACAACATAGACAGCCATGCTGGAAAAGCTACGGAGAGATACCATCCTCTGGCAGCAGCAGACAACCCTATTCCCGTCTGTGAATTCAATGGACTTCCAAATGCAAAAAGACAGTTGGTGCCTTAGGACAAATTTAGCTGTGGCTGGGCTAGATCATGGATGGTTACTAGCATGAAAATTCATTCATATGGGTTTGGAATATAATACCTGACACGAGATATATCGGAGCTGCCATGCTCCAATCCTAGATAAGGACACAGCAGTAACAGATGGAGGAACAAGGCACTTATCTTGTTAGTTGATGGATTTATCTTTTTTTCCCCTTCCCTACATATTCCATAGTGTTGTGAGTGGTGGTTTTTGCCATGCAGCATATGGAGAGTGAATTGATTTCTTTTCTCCTTCCTTAATTCAATAAGAATCAGAGTAAAGGATAAACAGCTTGTTGTGCTAGAAAAATTTCCGAACAGTCAAGAAATTCTCAAACTGCCTTTTCTTCTTTCTGTAGTTAGGAATTTAGTTCCAAGCATTCCTCCCTCAGCAAGAATAGAAATGAGAGTGCTTTGCATGATTAGGATAATGGCACATTCATGGTCTCTGGGCTTTGGTTGGAGACGCATCAGCTCATTCTAACTGCATGACCAAAAAGAGCTGTGCTTAATATAGGAAAGAAAGACAATGCCTTGCAATCAAAATAATTCCTGACATGACTAATTACAGTGGCCTGAAGAACTGGATTAACTTCTACTTCCTCCCAGTACCCCTTTAAAACAACAGTTTAAACAATCTATATAGACAAATAAAATGAGAGAACACACCAGCAGATGAAACACGTTGGCAAAATTGTATAGGATGGAAAGCAGATGAATGAATGGAAACTGATTCAGCAGAGCAGGGAAAGCAAAAACTGAAATGCCTGGGGAGGAGAAGCAAGCTGATTCAGGCTGCAAACCCCCAGACATGGCCATGAATTTTTTTTTTTTTTTTTATGGAGGCTGTCGCGAGGGGTGGCACAAAAAAGAAGACAGCTGTTGAAAGTCTCTATGAGGAAGAGTTACATTCCGTCACTCATCTGCGGAACCTGAGAGCTAGACTGCTCTCCTGGGAAGAGATGGCGAACTTATTCTCTAGAGTAGTGGCTTTCAAAAATGTAGTTCCCAAGCCAGCAGCATCATCATTATCCGGGAACTTGTTAGAGAGGCACTTTCAGAGGCCCACCCCAGACCTACAGAATCAGAAACTCAGAAGGGCAGGGTCCCAGCAGGCTGTGTTGTCCCAAGCTCTCCAGGGATTCTGATGCATGCCTAAGTTTGAGAATCACTTGGTAACAAAGCATGGTAGAGTCAGAGAAGGAGGAACTTAAGCAGATTGGAAGAGTTTTCTCTGAAAAAGCCACCCACAAGAATACAGAAAAAATTATTGACGCTTGAGGGATCTTCACCAAAATGTGTAGCTTATCACCTAATTAGCCTAAAGAGAAGCCCTCTAGTCAACAAACTCATGTTTAGAGCTTCCCAAGGGCTTTTTAGCACCCACCTCTCAACAGAAAAATAAATAAATAACAATAAGCAGAGAATAATAAAGAACTCCTAGAAATGAAAAGAAGTTAAATGTTAAAAATTTTTAAGGAACATTAATTTTAAATATAGGAGGATAAAGTTGGAGAATTCGCCTAGAAATCCAAACAAAAAATATAGAAAATATAAATGACAGAAAATAATAAAACATCTATTTAAAAAATTGCCAATAAGAAAAAAAGAAAACAAGAGGAGAAAATTAACAAATAAATACCACAAGATACATTTTCAAAACTGATGGAGAAGAAATGTATTAAGTACACAGGAGAGTAGTTTAAAAAAACAAAGCCAAAGATGGCAGAATAGGAACAGCTCCAGTCTGCAGCTCCCAGCATGATCAATGCAGAAGATGGGTGATTTCTGCATTTCCAACTGGAGTACCTGGTTCATCTCACTGGGACTGGTTTGACAGTGGGTGCAGTCCATGAAGGAGAGCCAAAACAGGGCAGGGCATCGCCTCACCTGAGAAGCACAAGAGGTCAGGGGATTTTCCTTTCCTAGCTAAGGGAAGCCATGACAGATGATACCTGGAAAAATGGGCCACTCCTTCCCAAATACTGCACTTTTCCAATGGTCTTGGCAAACAGCACACCAGATTATATCCCACACCTGACTGGGCGGATCCCACGCCCACAGAGCCTTACTCACTGCTAGCGCAGCAGTCTGATATCAACCTGCGAGGCAACAGCCTGGCAGTGGGAGGGGCATCCACCGCTGCTGAGGCTTGAATAGGTAAACAAAGCAGCTGGGGAAGCTCGAACTGGGCGAAGCCCACCACAGCTCAGGAAGGCCGGATGTCTCTGTAGTCTCCACCTCTGTGGGTAAGGCATAGCTGAACAAAAGGCAGCAGAAACTTCTGCAGACTTAAAAAACCCAATCTGACAGCTCTGAAGAGAGCAGTGGTTCTCCCAGCATGGTGTTTGAGCTTGGAGAACGGACAGACTGCCTCCTCAAGTGGGTCCCTGACCCTCGTGTAGCCTAACAGAGACACCTCCCAGTAGGGGCCGACTGCCACCTCATAAAGGCAGGTGCCCCTCCAGTACGAAGCTTTCAGAGGAAGGATCAGGCAGCAATATTTACTGTTCTGCAATATTTGCTGTTCTGCAGCCTTTGCTGGTGATACCCAAGCAAACAGCGTCGGTAGTGGGCCTCCAGCAAACTCTAACAGACCTGCAGCCTAGGGACCTAACTGTTAGAAGGAAAACTAACAAACAAAAAAGATAAGCATCATCATCAACAAACAGGACATCCATACCAAAACCCCATCTATAGGTCACCATCATCAAAGACCAAAGGTAGATAAAAACCACAAAGATGGGGAGAAATCAGAGCAGAAAAGCTGAAAATTCTAAAAACTGAAGCATCTCTTCTCCTCCAAAGGATTGCAGTTCCTCGCCAGCAACGATACAAAGCTGGATGGAGAATGACTTTGATGAGCTGACAGAAGTAGGCTTCAGAAGGTTGGTAATAACAAACTTCTCCGAGCTAAAGGAAGATGTTTGAACTCATCACAAGGAAGCTAAAAACCTTGAAAAAAGATTAGATGAATGGCTAACTAGAATAAAGTTATAGTAGAGAAGAATAAAGTAGAGAAGACCTAAATGACCTGATGGAGCTGAAAACCATGGCATGAGAACTACGTGACGCATGCACAAACTTCAAGAGCTGATTCGATCAAGTGGAAGAAAGGGTATTGGTGGTTGAAGGTCAAATTAATGAAATAAAGCGAGAAGAGAAGTTTAGTGCAAAAAGAGTAAAAAGAAATGAACAAAGCCTCCAAGAAATATGGGACTATATGAAAACACCAAATCTACGTTTGATTGGTGTACCTGAAAGTGACAAGGAGAATGGAACCAAGTTGGAAAACACTCTTCAGGACATTATCCAGGAGAACTTCCCCAACCTAGCAAGGCAGGCCAACATTCAAATTTAGGAAATACAGGGAACACCACAAAGATACTCTTTGAGAAGAGCAACCCCAAGACACATAATTTTCAGACTCACCAATGTTGAAATGAAGGAAAAAATTTCAAGGGCAGCCAGAGAAAAAGGTCAGGTTACCCGTAAAGGGAAGACCATCAGACTAACAGCAGAAACTCTACAAATCAGAAGAGAGTGGGGGCCAATATTCAACATTCTTAAAGAAAAGAATTTTCAACCCAGAATTTCATATCCAGCCAAACTAAGCTTCATAAGTGAAAAAGAAATAAAATCCTTTACGGACAAGCAAGTGCTGAGAGATTTTGTCACCATCAGGCCTGTCTTACAGGAGCTCCTGAAGGAAGCACTAAACATGGAAAAGAACAACCAGTACCAGCCACTGCAAAAACATGCCAAATTGTAAAGATCATCAATGCTAGGAAGAAACTGCATCAACTAATGGGCAAAACAACCAGCTGACATAATGTGAGGACAAAATTCACACATAACAACATTAACCTTACATGTAAATGGGCTAAATGCCCCAATTAAAAGACACAGTCTGGCAAATTGGATAAAGAGTCAAGACCCATCAGTGTGCTGTATTCAGTAGACCCATCTCACATGCAGAGACACACATAGGCTCAAAATTAAGGGATGGAAGAAGATCTACCAAGCAAATGGAAAGAAAATCAAAAGCTGGGGTTGCAATCCTAGTCTCTGATAAAACAGACTTTAAACCAACAAAGATCAAAAGAGACAAAGAAAGCCATTACATGATGATAAAGGGATCAATTCAACAGGAAGAGCTAACTATCCTAAATATATATGCGCCCTATACAGGAGCACCCAGATTCATAAAGCAAGTCCTTAGATACCTATAAAGAGACTTAGACTCCCACACAATAATAATGGGAGACTTTAACACCCCATTGTCAATATTAGATTGATGAGACAGAAAGTTAACAAGGATATCCAGGACTTGAACTGAGCTCTGCACCAAGAAGACCTGATAGACATCTACAGAACTCTCCACCCCAAGTCAACAGAATATACATTCTTCTCAGCACCACACTGCACTTATTCCAAAATTGACCACATAGTTGGAAGTAAAGCACTCCTCAGTAAATGTAAAACAACAGAAATAACAGCAAAGTGTCTCTCAGACCACAGTGCAATCAAATTAGAACTCAGGATTAAGAAACTCACTCAGAACCACACAACTACATGGAAACTGAACAACGTGCTCCTGAATGACTACTAGGCAAATAACAAAATGAAGACAGAAATCAAGATGTTATTTGAAACCAATGAGAACAAAGATACAACGTACCAGAATCTCTGGGACACATTTAAAGCATTGTGTAGAGGGAAATTTATAGCACCAAATACCCACAAGAAAAAGCAGGAAAGATCTAAAATCAACACACTAACATCACAATTAAAAGAACTGGAGAAGCAAGAGCAAAAGAAAGAATAAAATAGCTAGGAATCCAACTTACAAGGGATGTGAAGGACCTCTTCAAGGAGAACTACAAACCACTGCTCAATGAAATAAAAGAGGACACAAATGGAAGAACATTCCATGCTCATGGATAGGAAGAATCAATATCGTGAAAATGCCCATACTGCCCAAGGTAATTTATAGATTCAATTCCATCCCCATTAAGCTACCAATGACTTTCTTCACAGAATTGGAAAAAACTACTTTAAAGCTCATATGGAACCAAAATAGAGCCTGCACTGCAAGACAATCCTAAGCAAAAAGAACAAAGCTGGAGGCATGACACTACCTGACTTCAAACTATGATATGAGGCTACAATAACCAAAACAGCATGGTACTGGACCAAAACAGATATATAGACCAATGGAACAGAACAGAGGCCTCAGAAATAACACTACACATCTACAACCATCTGATCTTTCCATCTGATCTTTGACAAATCTGACAAAAACAAGAAAGGGGAAAGGACTCCCTATTTAATAAATGGTGCTGGGAAACCTGACTAGCCATATGTAGAAAGCTGAGACTCGATCCCTTCCTTACACCTTATACAAAAATTAATTCAAGATGGATTAAAGACTTAAATGTTAGATCTAAAATAATAAAAACTATAGAAGAAATCCTAGGCGATACCATTCAGGACAAAGGCGTGGGCAAGGACTTCATGACTAGAACACCAAAAGCAATGGTAACGAAAGCCAAAATAGACAAATGGGATCTAATTAAACTAAAAAACTTCTGCACAGCGAAATAAACTACCATCAGAGTGATCAGGCAACCGACAGAATGGGAGAAAAATTTTGCAATCTACTGTCTGACAAAGGGCCAATATCTAGAATCTACAAAGAACTTAAACAAATTTACAAGAAAAAAACAACCCCATCAAAAAGTGGGCAAAGGACATGAACACACACTTCTCAAAAGAAGACACTTCTGCAGCCAACACACACATGAAAAAATGCTCATCATCACTGGTCATCAGAGAAATGCAAATCAAAACCACAATGAGATATCATCTCACACCAGTTAGAATGGTGATCATTAAAAAGTCAGGAAACAACAGATGATGGAGAGGATGTGGAGAAATAAGGATGCTTTTACACTGTTGGTAGGAGTGTAAATTAGTGCAACCATTGTGCAAGACAGTGTGGCAATTCCTCAAGGATCTAGAACTAGAAATACCATTTGACCCAGCCATCCCATTACTGGGTATATACCCAAAGGATTATAAATCATGCTAGTATAAAGACACATGCACATGTATGTTTATTGTGGCACTATTCACAATAGCAAAGACTTGGAACCAACCCAAATGTCCATCAATGATAGACTGGATAAAGAACACGTGGCATATATACACCATGGAATACTATGCAGCCATAAAAAAGATGAGTTCATGTCCTTTGTAGGGACACAGATGCAGCTGGAAACCATCATTCTGAGCAAACTATCACAAGGACAGAAAACCAAACACTGCATGTTCTCACTCATAGGTGGGAATTAAACAATGAGAACACTTGGACACAGGGCAGGGAACATCACACCTCGGGGGCCTATCATGGGGTGGGGGGAGGGGGGAGGGATAGCATTAGGAGAAATACCTAATGTAGATGACGAGTTAATGGGTGCAGCACGCCAACATGGCACATGTATGCATATGTAACAAACCTGCACATTGTGCACATGTACCCTAGAACTTAAGGTGTAATTTTTTAAAAAGTCTGTATCAAGACATTGTATACCTAAGGAAACTCCAAAATAGCAGGGATACAAAGAATGGCCTAAAATCTTCCTAAGGAAAAAAAATATCTAGAACTCATACAAAGATGTAGGAATCAGAGTGGCATATTTCTAAAGAGCCACCATGGAAGTTAGAAAATATAGAGGATGTTCTGAAGGAAAGCTACTCTGAGGTGAAAATTCTATACCCAGCCAAACTAACAGTCATGTGTGAAGCAAGTCGCTTACAGTTTCCTCAAGAAGTAACTGAAAAGTGCACTCTTCCAAAACATAAGAGGAATTTAAAATAATAATAATAAATAAATAAAAAGTCATGAGGCCCTGGAGGCAGGGATTCCAAAATAGGAGAGAGGCCTGGATAATGGTGATGGGAGCTCCAGATGGCAGCAGGAAAATGGGAAAACTGGGGTGAGAAAACAGACATACTCACACAGAAAATACGTAACTCCAGGACAAACAGAATGTTGTATAGGAAAGTCAATGTAATTATAAATCACTTGGTTTTATTTGCATTAATATTTATAATTTGAATACTGACAATTGATTCAAAGAATAATTGTCATGTAAAACTATGTATTAGGAAAATGTAAGAAGTAAATGTGACGGGAGAGGTTTAAGAATGCTAAATCTTCATGTTTTGTAGTAGATGAATGTCTAGAATTTATGAAGTAACTCTATAAGCATGTTACTGAGAAATCTGGAGGTAAATATCCAAATAAACAGGTGAGAGCTAAAAATGGTTGCCTTTGGAGAATGGAATTCTTGAATGAGGAGAGTAAAGTCAATTTTCTTTTGAAAATTACACTTGTAGTACTATTGATATTTAATTATTTTCACAAAAAAGATATGATTTTTTAAGTTTCAGACTTGAGGTCCTCTCCCCCCAGCCCCACTGTACTGTGTCTCAGTTGTCCTAACCATGTGGTCTTGAACAAGTCATTAACCACACTTAACCAGGCAGGGTTGATCTTTGTCATCTCAGGTTAACGGTCACTTCCTCAAAGGCATCTTCCCTGACATCCTCCAATGTAAAGATCCTCTGTCAGTTTCTCACACAGAAACTTGTTCTCCTGAGCACTCATCACACTTTGTAATGAGATAATTATTTACTTAATATCCATTTCCCTCACTAAACTATAGGGTCAATGAAGGGATAGGTCTTGTTGTCTGACATCATTTCCTCAGGGACTGGCAGAGAATAAAGAACGAACGAGCTTGCCTACCTCCAACCCCTTCTCAAGAACCATCTTTCCACGTCAACAGTGGCATTCTCTTCTTAGGGAGGAACGTAGCACTCCCCCTGTCTGTGATTTTGCTACTAATGGTAAGAGTTCACCCAGGACAAAAGATGAGGTCTTGGAAAAGGAGAGGACTAAATCTTCCCTCCATTTGAGGTAGGTTCAAAATCTCCTGCACTCATTAAATATTGTTTTAATTCATCAAATAGGAATTATCAAACATAAGGATGTTTCATTCTTTTATACCTTTTATCATCCCTCCCTCTGCCACTCCAAACGGGGAAGTTTGAGTGGTGGTTGGGTGTGGGGGAATGTCTGATGGGGAGGGGTAGGGAGTGGGATTCTTTGCTGAACTACATGGAAATTCCCTGGGAGCTGGGTTGGGGTAACAATGAGACCCTCACCCAGTGGCTGAGACTTTAGGAGATGCACGCTTGGCTCCAGGCTCTGCGTAACCTTGAGAGGGTCACCTCTCCATCTGTGAAATGGACATAGAAACCAAAATTACTTTCTGCAGATCCAGGGTGGTTGTGAGCATCAGATGAGATGGTAAATATTTACTGCAATCATGAGTGATGTTGGGCCAGCCACACGGGCAGCTGGGGATGGCTCATGAGCACAAGAGTCTCTGCTGCCCAGAGCTCCCGGCTTGTGGAGGGAAGCAGAGAAGCAGATCACTGGCCTGGGCTACTCTCTTATCCTGAGTTGCAGAGGTGGGTGTTGGGTGAGAGGACAACTTGGCGTTCTGCCTAGTGATTCTGGCATCTTGAGGATGTGCTTAGGTGGTATCTTTTTATCTCATCATCTACCTGTCATCTTGTCCACCCACCAACTCAACTAAGTGTAAGTATGTGAGGGGTCTAGGGAGGGAAATAGTTTAGCCAGGAAGAGAACACCAAGGACAAGTGCCCTCACCAGAGAAGCAGCCCTCACAATGCCGAATACATTCCCCTCAGGCATCCTTTCTGCTTTCCTCTCCTCTCCCACGGCCCACAAGACACCCAGATGAGAGGTGCACGCGACCAGGGAATGATTCCCGCCCGTGAAAGCTGCAACCCTGAATTTGGCTGAAGGGTGGCTATAAAAGTAGACAGGTACCACTGATAAACAGCCAAAGGCAAACCTCATCAAGACTGGGGATTCTGCAGGTCTCTGCGACACTGTGTGGAACGGCTGCAAATCAAGCCAATATGAATCACCATAGCATATCTCCCTACAGCTTGCAGGAGACTGCAGTCCCTCGGGGGATAGCCTGGTGGGTGGGGAAAATACTAACTATGATCCAGCAACAAGTTTGGGGCCTGTGGGGAGACAGGCTATTAGGGCAGCAGACCACAGAATGCTGCTAGGAGAGAGCATTCGGGAAAAGCAGGTCATTGAGGCTGTGTGGCCCAGAAAGGTCCTGGCTGCTGTAGCCTGCAGGGAGACCCTCCAACAGAGGAAAACAGGCACGACCCGTGGTGGGGGACAGAGGACCTGTCAGCCCTGCTGGAGCACTGTGATAAGGTACAGGACAGGCGCCAGGGCTCAGGAAGAAGCAGGGAGTGCCCCTGAACACGACACAACTTTCAGGGTGAACTTGCCTCTTCCCTTTGTGTCATCAGTCTGGATCTTTGCCCACTGTCACTCTCTCATCGCTCAAGGCTTCCTCTCGTTTTCCTGACCACAGCTGTATGTTTTATAGCGTGGGCCAGGAGAAAAATCTGTGGATTCCAGTCCTTATTCTGCTATTAATGGACTTGAAACTTGGAGACAGCAAATCCTCATACCCGCCTGGGTCTCAGGTGTGTTGCCATCACAGCCGTCCATACACCTTCCCATCTTAGACCTTCTGCCCTTCAGTCATTCCAGGTTCTTCCTTTCACCCACCTCGCACCACCCCCATCCCTGGAACTGTTTGTATGGATAACTCTTGTCATAGTTTAAAAATATAATTTTCTCAAAGAACTACCTGTGCCCTTACACATGGTTGGGACCCTTGTATATTCCTTAAGCATGTTGTATTTTTGTTTTTTTTCAATTATTACAGTGTTCATTAAATAATCCTGTATGGCCAATTCCTGCCCGGCTACAGTCTCTGTGAGTGAACGTGGTTGACTCTGCCACATCCCAGCACCCAGCACAGTGACAGGCACTCCACAAATAGGTATTTAATGAATGAGTAAAGGCCAGCAAATAGCTTTGGAGCACAATTTAAGTGCTTCATTCCACACTAGGTAACAGGAGTATACGGAACAAGATACAGTTCCTGTCCTAAAATTCCAATAATATTTGGGACAGACTAAGAAGTAAACCAACAATTACAATGTCAGTGCCATAATAAGGGTAAGATCAGAGTGCCTTGGGACACATCTGAAGGAAATGCAAGCTATTTCAGGAGACCAGGAAAGGTTTATGGTATGAATTCATAATTGCATTATAAATCCTACTGAATATGCACATTAGCGCAATAGTGTGTGAGCAGAAAACCCTAGTGATATGGAGACAAGACAAAAACGCATTCTTTGTCATTTATTTGCACGAGAGACCCCCAGTTGGATGTGTTCAAATAGCATATATGGAAACACCAGAGTTGTCCATTTAAGTGGTTCTGGTGTTCTCCCATATTTTCATTTGTTTCCATACTCCTATGTGAAATATGTGGCTATTTATTTGTGTGTCATTTTTTGTCTTTATTATTCGTTTTTTTTTTCCCAAGCATCATTATCATTAGCATCACAGATGATTACTCTAAAAAGTAATGGCACTCAAATCTGGCTTCCTAAATGACTGTGAAAACAGGGCAGTCACTGAGTTCTTGCAACAACCTTGTAGAGTGAGTATCTTGTCCCTCTTTACAAACAGAACCCTGAGGCTGGCCGGGGGTCCTTGCTCACATCGTGAAGAAAGGGAGAACCCGGTTGTTCTCCCCATTTCTCTCATGCTCTTTGAACTCTTTCACAAGGCAGCTACCTCTCCTTTGGCATCTCTCTCCTGAGAGGCTTAGGGAATCACAATGCTCATTTTCAGTTGTTCTTGTCACCATCCCTCAATCCCTTAAAAATCAGACACAAAGCGTCACCACCTTCCAGGTTCTCAGGTGAGGGCTCTGTGGTAGAACCCTATAGTCCTTTATGACTCACCTAGTCTGGAGCAGAATTTCTTTATTTATTTTGAGTCAGAGTCTCACTCTGTCACCCAGGCTGGAGTGCAGTGGTGTGACCTCGGCTTACTGTAACCTCCACCTCTTGGGTTCCAACAATTCTCCTGCTTCAGGCTTCCAAGTAGTTGGGATTACAGGTGCCCACCACCACGACTGGCTAATTTTTTTGTTTTTCTGTAATTTCAGTAGAGATGGGGTTTCACCATGTGGGCCTTGCTGATCTCGAACTCCTGCCCTCAAGTGATCCACCCGCCTCAGCCTCCCAAAGTGCTGGGATTACAGGCGGGAGCCATCACCCCCAGAATTTATTTCTAACCCAAGCATTTATTCAACTATCAGGCCAGGATTTTTTGAGGCTCTACTATGTGTCAGAAATTGTGCTAAGAGGTTGAAATGATACAAAGGTTAAAGTATTAATTTCTTCCTGTTCTTTCCTCAAGTCTAGGGGATGAAGACAGATGTGTCACACACAGTGTGACACACAGAGGGGGGAAGCATGTCGTGTGGGAGTACCCACGAGGAGGTGGCCAGATCCATCGAGGAGAATAGAGAGGGCATGCAAGAGGGCTGCCATCCAAGGCAGGTCTCATAGGATAAGGCACTGAGGGCATGGAAGTAGAAAGAGGCCACACATGGTAGATCTGTGTAGATAAATCAATAAGTAGGGAGGAAATATGCAAGTGTAGAAAACTGGACGAGGTTGGATGCAGGTGCAGCCTGGAAAGGCAGGTTTGGTCAACTTACAGCTATCTTCACGTGCTCAGCTAAGAAGCGCAAACTTCCACTGAATAAGGAGGTGGGCAGAGAGAAGAGTGACAAGCGTACCAACAGTTTCAGCTTGGGCTGCGAGGTGGATGAGATGCTATTGATGCCAATAATAACATCGGGGGAAGAAGGTTTGGGAATATGGTTTTCTACATACTGAGTGTGAGAGGCCTCTTGCATATTCAAGTCCACATGTTTAATGGGTAGGGGGAAATATGAACCTAGATCCCAGGGAAGAGATCTGGTGAAAGATGTAAATTTCAGAGTCATCTTTGTGAAACTGAGAGTAGAAGTCATGCAATGAAGAGATCACCCAGATAGTATGTAGACATGTAAAAGAGAGACAAGGATGAAACCTCAACAAACATCGATATTAACTCAGAGAAAAGAAGAAAAGCAAACATGGGTTTTCACGGAGTCAGAAGAAGGAGTGGAGGAATGTAGCGACCTGGGGTTCAAGATTGCAAAGCACTTCAAGGATGGAGGCCCATCAGGTCAACCCTTCAAAGCAACTGTGTTGAAGAAATGAAAAGATGAGTCAATGGTAAGGTCATGGTTGACCTTGACACATGTCCTGATGGAAGCTGACTTGCAATGAACTGCGTAATACATGATAACTGAAGAGTTGGAGACCCACTTTCAAGAAGTTTAGCTGAGACACCAGGCGAAGTGGGAAGTGCAGGCAGAACACCGAGGGACAGGACGCATTAAGGGAGGCCCAATCTCATTTACTGGGAAATGGGAATTTTAAACTTTTATTTAGAATGTTTTCAGATTTGTCCACCCTGTGAGGTAAATCCTGTCATGGTTTTCCAGAAAGTATAGAGTTCAAGGGGTCTTATTAAGAAGAGGTATTGGTCATTTTCCTCTTCCTTGTCCCTGGATCAGAGAAGGTAAACTGAGAAGCTATACTTATTTTTTTTTTCTCAGCACAAATACATTGGTAAGAGAAGCTGTCATTTTTAAGACATTCTGACTTACCTACTAGATGTTTTCACAGTTAATGCCTAAAGATTCAGATTTTTTACCCCAGACTTTATTTGATTTTACTTCAGGGAATATGCTACGGTCTTTCTTACAATTCTACACATCCACAGAGAAAGCATCCCTGAATTGGATACCTTGATATTTCAGGTGCTGGTCTTCTGCTTCTGGACTGGACAGCCACAGCGAGATGGCTGCTACCTCTCATTGCATCCCAGATGTAACCTGACTCAGGAAAGCTACATATGTAGTTAATTCAAGGTCAGCATCTTTCTCCTTCCTGGCAAGCCGCTGACCACCAGAACCATTGCCCTCCTGCCCTCTCTGCCTCTGAAGGTCAAAGGGGTAAAGACCAACTTGGGGGAAGATAATAGAGTGACAGCATCTCATAAAAGAGAGATCTAAGGCTGGAGAGAACGTCTGCTGGTTGGGTGAGGTGCTTCTGTGAATAGGGGAGGAGGAATGTTGACCCGGTGAACTCAATTTACTCCGCTGCTTTACGCTTAAGAAAATATGCCAGCTCTTCCTCTGCCTTTTGTGCCCCCAAGAAAGCCCAATGGCCGCAGCTCTCTGCAACCTGCCACTTGCCTACTGATTTAGCGGTTGAGCAGAAGTTTGGGCTCTGACAGGTGGGCCTTCTGACAAGAGCAGAATGGATGTCAGGGTCTCTGGCCTTTGGGTCCTGATTTCATTTCAGATTAAGAGGTGCTGAAATGCAGCAATCGATAACTCAGCTCTTCTGTTTGCTTGTTTTTTCCAAGTCCCCAAAGAGATTAGATCTGATTTCGCAGACCTTTAGCAAATTTAATTGTTTTTTTATTCACAGTCGCTCAGTACAGCTTCTTAGAGGCAGGTAGCAGAGGAATTCTCCGCAGCATACGGGGCTCCTTTAAGCTAAAAGCAGGGTTCCTTGGGTGTGCAGAGGAGCCGAGGGTTGTGCCCTTGTGGGGATGCACTGGCTTCCCACGGCTCTTTACCCCTGTGCAGCCGCCCTTCCCACCACTGTCCTGGAGCAGGATTTCTGTCCGCCTCAACTCAAGGGGTCCGCAAAGAAATGTATGTATGGAATCAGGGATGTACATTCTCAGTTCCCAGACTTCTTCCTGACACCCAGATTATGGCCACTAGGAGTCTTCAGGAAGGTTGAGAAGAATCTGAAGGGAAAGATGACCTCTTGGCCTAAAAAGGACAAGGAACTTGAAGCATATGCCCCAAAGACCCTCCAGGCCCTCAGTGATGCCTCCCAAAATGGGACACTGGCAACCTCCCAGCAGTCGTGGCCATTGGTCACCACCTCCAGAAAGCATCTCCACCACTATCAGCCTTGTGTCTCGCCTGGTGAGAGTCCAGGCTTTCTGCACACATTACTGGCTACGTTAACAAGTCTTGGCTATTTTACCGTCTTCCTCAACACAACTCTACTATTGCCCAGGAAGATAACAGTTGGAAATAACTTTTTTGTTCCACCCAAGAACTTACTGAAAGACCCATTAAGCTACCAAAACAGAAAAAAAATTAAAGGACAGTTTCTACCCCCAAACTCTTTATATCCAGCGAGCCTAGGTGATTACATCACGATTCCTATAGATACTGATCAGCCCCTCCCTAGCTCCTGCATTGACAGACTTGCCTTAAATCAGGCTTCAAAATCTCCTAAGCGGTCCTGCTTTGCCCTTCTCCTTCAAGGCACTACTGACACTCTGCAGATGTGGGGCTTGCCTTGGTGCCAGAAACCATGAACTTGACTGTGTCTTATCAACATGTTGTTTTCGTGATTGTGGAGGATGGCCAATATTCGACCCTGGTTTCAGGGAAGTCTTTGGACTCTTTCCTCTCTCAGAGTTCTAAGTTCTCCTTATCATGTTGTTGGGCTTTTAATGTGTATATTATTTACTTCAGTGTATTTGAGCCTTAACATCAAAGAGCTGCTATTGATTGAGGCATCTGAAGCCAAACTGTTTAAATGTGAGGGTATGTAACTCTCAGCAGGAGCTACAGGACGTTTTTTGGGAAACTGTAGCTTCAGATTGCACAGAACCTTGCACATAAGTTACTTCATTTAAATTATTTCTCAGCCCTCCCAAACCAAACACAAACAAACACACAAAAACCCCAAGAGGTATCAAATCTCACATTAAAAATGAGACAACTAGCTGTGTGGAGGCTAGCACCTGTAATCTCAGCACTTTGGGAGGCCAAGGCAGGTGGATCACTTGAGGTCAGGTGTTCAAAACCAGCCTGGCCAACATGATGAAACCCTGTCTCCACTAAAAATACAAAAAGATTAGCCAGACGTGGTGGCAGGTGCCTGTAATCCCAGCTACTTGGGAGGCTGATGCAGGAAATTGCTTGAACGCAGGAGGTGGAGGTTTCAGTGAGCCAAGATCGAGCCACTGCCTTCCAACCTGGGTGACAGTGGGAGACTCTGTCTCAAAAAAAAAAAAAAAAAGCCGGGTGCGGTGGACCAAGGCGGGAAGATCACGAGGTCAGGAGATTGAGAGCATCCTGGCTAACATGGTGAAACCCCGTCTCTACTAAAAATAATAATAATAATAATAATAATAATAATAATAATAAAATTAGCCAGATATAGTGGCAGGCGCCTGTAGTCCCAGCTACTCAGGAGGCTGAAGCAGGAGAATGGTGTGAACCCAGGAGCCAGAGCTTGCAGTGAGCCGAGATCACGCCACTGCACTCCAGCCTGGGCGACAGAGCGAGATTCTGTCTCAAAAAAAAAAAAAAAAGAAAGAAAGAAAGAGAAAACTGAGTCCCAAAAAGGGTTAGGTGGCTTACCCAAGGTTTGAAGACAGGGAGAATATTAGAACTTCAGGTCAGGCTTTTCCCCTCTCAGTCCAGTGATCTTAACAACAAAGTGCACTTAATTTGATATGACAAACATATGAAGAATAAGAAGTTTTAAAAAATAACGAAGCAGGCCAGGCGCAGTGGCTCACTCTTATAATCCTAGCACTTTGGGAGGCCAAAACAGGCGGATCACGAGGTCAGGAGATTGAGACCATCTTGGCTAACATGGTGAAACCCCCATCTCTACTAAAAAATACAAAACATTAGCCAGGCGTGGTGGCGGGCGTCTTAGTCCCAGCTACTTGGGAGGCTGAGGCAGGAGAATGGCACGAACCCAGGAGGCGGACCTTGCAGTGAGCCGAGATCGCACCACTGCACTCCAGCCTGGGTGACAGAGCAAGACTCCATCTCAAAAAAAGAAGAAGAAGAAAAGAAGAAAAGAAGAAGAAGAAGAAGAAGAAGAAGAAGAAGAAGAGCAGGAGGAGGAGGAGGAGGAGGAGAAAGAAAGAAAGAAAGAAAGAAAGAAAGAAAGAAAGAAAGAAAGAAAGAAAGAAAGAAAGAAAAAATAACTAAGCGATTGCAAACTAGACAGTAACTTATCAGCATGCTCCTGCTGAGATAAACATGCTGCTTCACAGGTCACTCAGATACTCCAGGCATTTATCTGAAATAACTTGAGGAAGGTGCATAACTCAGTTTGCCTGCCTGACAAATAGGTCTAAGTGGTTCGTACATCCCTGAGAAACTGAAATTCAGCTGGTATAGTCTTTGCAATACAGAAGAGGCAAGGAAGAGACACAGACCCTGTCTCCAGTGCAGTGTGAGTGGCACTGAGATCCTGGCAGCCTCTACTCAGACCTGTATGCAAATACCTTAGCAGGACATAGGGATCCAATTGATTTCCCATCTGCTATTTTCTCTCTCTTTTTCCTTTCTTTCCTTAAAGAAAGTGAGAGAGCAGAAATTCTTCCTATTCTGCATTAGTGCTTGATGTAATGGTGCAAGGCATTTTTCATTTATCATCATTACGTCAGTCAAAGAAACGCCTAATAATGTAAATGCAAGAAGAAAGCCATTAAGAGTTTATTTGCATGGCAGCTTTAAGCTCATTCTCCACTCAGGAAAGAGTGTGAAGTGGAAGTTAAATGCACAGGGTTACCTCCCTCACCAGCTGGTCAGGGGGACACCACTTATAGCCTCCTCCTAAGGAAGCCTCGGGGAGATGGAAACACCCTACTTCTGAGAAATGCGTGCTGGAAGGCAGAGTCTGGCTGCTGGTTTCAACTGGAATTGCTGTCTACAATCCCCTTTCTAGATAAGAGGTGGACGGTGCTACACCCTGACCAACAATGCAGACAGAACCAGATACTTTATTACCTGCAAGTCGGTTTGGATTTGTTGACCTCCAGGCAGCCTGCCACTTTTGCCGATTCTGAGCTGACATCAGAAAGTGCTCATGGTCTGGGGGCTGCTAGCCTTTTCACGACTGTCAGCAACAAACATCTTTCCAGGCAAGCACCAAATCCTTAAGTCAACTTTGTGCCCCTGGAAGCACCTACCATGCTACCAGGTGCCAATAGAAAGAAGCTCAGCAACAATAACACGTTCTGCGTGAATGAATAAATGAACTACACACCCTAGTAGAGATCCTACAGGTCCACACCTTTAAACATTTTAACGACATCAGCCTTATTCTAGAAAACTTCAAAACTCAGAGAACCCAGGTATTTAGGGGGTGCTGAATCTTTATTATGAATGGATTCTCCTCTAACTCATCATAGCAGAACTAGAAAGGCACGGAATACGGAGGAAGAGAAAATTGAATTTAAATGCCTTATCAGACATTTGGTGAGAGCTTAGGAAACTTGTTTAATTTTCCAGAGCCTCAGTTTTCTCATCTATAAAGTGGTGTAATGGGTTACTCTAAGTAATAAATGAAAGGATGCAAAGCAGCACCTTTGAATCTGTAATATGCATCCGTATAATCTAAGGATCTTGTTCAAATGCTGAATCTTGTTCAACTCTTGAGGTGGGGCCTGAGAGTCTGCCTTTCTGAAAAGCTCCCATGTGATGAAAATGCTGGTAGTCCTGGCACCACACTTTGTGTAGCAAAAATGTAGGGCATCTAATACAATTCCTGGCACACAATAAATGCTCAGCAAAAGTAAATCTTGTTATTGATTATTTTCTGTTTGCAGACTACTTCATTCATGGCTATAAAGTAGAAACAAGAACAGGAAGATATATAGTCCCTGATCCTAAGCTGATGATTCCTTCAATATTCAACAACTATTTAAAATTTAGAAGGAAAAATAAATCTCACATGTAAAATGCATCAAATAAGCAAGTGGATTTGAAGTGTAGGAGGAAAGAGTAAAATTAGCCATCTGCAATGACTTCCTGCATGCTGACGTCTTGATTTATACTGGTATACATTCCTTGGAAGGGCGGGAGAGGGAAAAGTGCTCTTATACAATTTCCTGCCCAGATAGTTGTCCAGGAGTGCTCAGGTTCTGTGTGATCTGGAGCGGGGAGGATGGCCCAATTTACTTTGAAAGATGCTTGTTAATTTGGGGGATTCTGAGATTTGCCCAAGAAATTTGTCACAGACCAGATTCCAGAAGGACTTTGCTGCTTCTGATTTTCTACTTAATTTGCGCCTGATCAAAAAATAATGGCTCTCTTAAAGACTTAGGTATGTGACATACATTTCTCAATCTAACACTGACTTCCAAGCACCTAGTTCCAGTGGTAATATTCTGTAATAGGACTGAAGGTGGGAAACCTTGTGGGGAGGAGATACACATTCAGACCCCGGCGAGGGTGTGATGGAGAATCTGGCAGAGGAGGAAGAAGGCAGGCAGCAGATTGAAGTTGGCCAGGCATCAAGTTCTGAAATATTCTGAAACATTCAAATGTGACTGTTCTCAGATGTCCCAGCTATCCCTGCAAGAGCCTATCAGAATCCTGAGCTCTCCTGGGCTCAGACAAAATAAACCACACCCCTTCCCTTCCTCCATCAGGCAAAGTAGGCGGGATGCCTACACCAAGTTAACTACGTTGTGGACAAAATGCGGGGCTCAGATTTGAACTTGCAAACTCTCAGTGTTATTCCATCCATGATTCTTCACGGGCTTGTGCTCCTGACCACGGCCTACTCACAGGACATCGGAACCGTTAATATCTCCAGAGAGCATATAAATCCCCCAGTAATTATGGAAGTAAAATGCATTTACAGGCACAACCCTTATTAGCAAGCAGCCACCATAACAAAGTTATGAGGAAAAGGAAAATCCTCATGTGTATTCATAAGGAGAAGAAAAAAGCTAACCCCAAATAATCACAATGCTAAATATGCATCTCCCTAGGCTAAGGTGGGTAGTTCTTAATAAAGATATGTAGTTTAGTCAGCAGTTGCTTTGTTTAAAAGTTGAGGTGGAGCATGGGAAGCATGAACCAGGTAGGATATAGGAGACAGTTCTGAGAAAGGGAGAGTCTAAATCTTGACCCATGTCACCTCCCTGTCATCTCCTCCGTGGGCCCTTAGGGAAACCGGCTGGAACTGCATATGCAGTAGCTTCCTATAAATGAGTCCTAATTAAGCCCCTGTTCCGGGAGGCCTTTCTGGAGGGTTATCAGATCATTAGTCTTGGTATCAAAAAAAGAGTCTATGTGGGAAAAGGTCAAAGGATCCAAAGGAACCTTCAGCATCCCTCCGATGCCTCCTCTTCCCGCAGGCAGGGCTGCATACTGGCCTCCAGGCAGGAGAAGGGCCATGCGCAGTTGGGATTGGAAAGCTTCCTTAGATGGCGCTGTCCTCTCTTGCACAGGTGAACCCTGTTGCTTCACAGAAAAAATATTAGCCAAGGGCTTTTGGTCATCCAGGGCAGGAAGCATGAGAGTCAGCCATTCCCTCGGCTCCAGGGGAGGAGGCGAGTTGCAGCCAGATACAGGGCATGCTGATCTCAGGGCAAATGCATGATTTCTTGAAGTAAAGTTGCAGTTAATAAGATGGCATGCTTCTCCCTCCGGGTCGAATTCTCTTCAAGCTTCTAGCACATCTCACACTCGCAGGGGCCTGCGTGCTGGGTCCAGGTCTAAGGGTAGACACTTCATTTGCTCAGGATAAAGAGAGACTGGAGAAAAAGAAGAGAGGGAAAAGGAGAAAGGCCAAGGCCAGGGAATGGGTGCGAAGCTCCAGGGTGTGGTCGGTGTGGAGCAGAGGAAGCATTCCATTATGGAGGAAAACCAGACCAGGCATTTCCCAACAAATACTGGTTCTAAAGACATGAGACTCACCATCGTTCCCTAGACGGACTAAAATGGACTTTCATAAAAAATGAGAAAGAAATAAAACAAATGTATTTTTTGTTTGCTTTTCTTTTTTTCTTTTCTTTTTTGAGACAGTGTCTTGCTCTGTCGCCCAGGCTGGAGTGCAATGGCCTGATCTCGGCTTGCTGCAACCTCCGCCTCACGGGTTCAGGCGATTCTCCTGCCTCAGCCTCCTGAATAGCTGGGACTACAGGTGCCCAAGACCATGCCCAGCTAATTTCTGTATTTTTAATAGAGACGGGGTTTCACCATGTTGGCCAGGATGGTCTTGATCTCTTGACCTTGCGATCCACCCGCCTCAGCCTCCCAAAGTGCTGGGATTATAGGCGTGCCTGGCCTGCTTTCCTTGGTTAAGTCTCCTGAGCCCACCCAATTCCAGAAGCCCAAGGCTTGAATTCCATCAATGGCTGCTCTGCAGAAGGGAGAGAGCCAGGGATGCATAAGGATGGAAGTCAGTCTCCAGCTCCCAGTGGGTCTAGAACATGGAGGTTTGGGGGTGAAGAGAAAGATCTTGCCAGTGAAGTGGGCCTTGAGCCTCCACAATGTACTCAGCATTGCTGTTTATATTAGTTTCCTGTTGCTGCTATAACAGATCACCGTAGACTTAGTGGCCTAAAACAACATAAATCTATGACCTTACGGTTCTGAAATGCTGAGGCTCAAAGCAGTCTTCCTAGGCTAAGGTCAAGGTGCCGCAGGGCTGGTTCTTCCTGCAGGTTCTAGAGGAGTCTGTTTCCTCCTTTTTCTCAGCCTCTAGAGGCTGCCTGCTTGCTTTGTCTCATGGCCCCTCATTGCATCTGTCCAACCTCTTTCTCCCATCATCATGTCTCCTGTTCCTGCCTTTGACTTATAAGGACCTTTGCCATTGCATCAGGTTCATCTGGATAATCCAAGATAACTCCCCATCTGAGGATTCTTAGCCACATCAGCAAAGTCCCTTTCTCCATAGGCGGCACCTTGTTTGCAGGTCCCAGAGACTAGGGCCTAGACACCCTTAGGGACGAATGGTCCCTCATTATCCAGCCTACTGTACCATCACTTATGAAATGCCATTGAGCAATTGCTACATGACAGCAGGACCCGGTACCTGGTGCTGATCACCTGACCCCAACAACCAAAGGAAGGGGCAGGTTGGTGATGGCTGCCTAGCACAATCTTCCCACAGCATTCTTGGGCATAGATGGCTCAGGCTGAGCGCTCCAAAAATGGTGGGCAGCCAACTCTGCCTCCATTCACTCCAGTCTAAACCACCAGCATTTCTCACCTTATTCAACTGTAATGGCCTCCCCATATCTGTTACTGCCCTCCTCCAATTTTCTCCAGACACAGTAGCTCAAAGAATCCTTTATACCTCCATCCTTCCCTCCAATGTCTTGCCATTGCACTTAAAATAAAATCCAACTTTTTATTATGGCCTTCAACCCCCTACATGATGTGGCTTCTGTCCTCTTCCCTTTTATTCCATTTCACTCTTTTCCTCACCTACCCCGCCCAGCCACGATGGCTTCTTTCAGTCCCTTGAAACATGCTGAGCTATTCCCCCACCTCACTGCCTCCCCTCATTCTGCTCCCTCTGCCTGAAATGGTCTTCTGTCTGCTCTTTTCATCCCTGGTCCCTTCTCATCCTTCAGGCCTCAGCCTACATGTCCTGCCTCCAGAAGTCCTTCTCTGGATCGTTCTACCTATGGAAACCTCCCTCTACCCCATCTTATTCTCCATTATTTCATCATGCGCACTGTCGTAGTACTCACCAATTTACTTGCACCTAATAACAGATTTTCATACACATATAAGGCAAGAAAATCAGACAAATAATTTACCAGCAGTTTAGCTGTTCTCTCTAAGACTGAAGACTAGACTCCATTACTAGACTGTAAAATAATGGCAAGGACGAAGCCCAGGTCTGTTTTTTTTTTTTTTAACCAAGGTATGTTTAGCTTCAGCTCAGTGCTCAGTTCATGGTAGGCTGGATCATTTGTTTGAGGGATGGATAAATGAATGAACAGATGGATGGGTAAATGGGAGGATAGGTCGGTCTATGAGAGCTTACCTAAGGGAGTTGCTCGACTCAGCCTGACTTGTGAGGTCTCTAAACTGGTATTTTAAGTGCACACCTTGGTGATGATCTCTCCCCATTTGGCAATGAAAGAACAAAAGGTGAAGGTGCCACCTTGATTTTAATGCATAGGAGATTTGGTGTGGAGTACAGGCCCTCCTGGCTCTGAGACTTTGCACACGTATGATACACAAACATCAGCAGACAGACAAAACCTTGGTGACCTGTTTTGCTTTCTTGCAATTTAACAGAGAATCAATAGACTGACCAGGGAAATCTAGATTTTGGTTTTATCTCTTCTAACCTGTCCCGTGACTCCTGCCGGGGTACAAGCAGTTGGCTTTGCACAGAGACAAACAGGAACATAACCATGTCTGGTCTGTGAGTGGACGTGTGGGCTCTTGAGGCCCCTCATCTCCGTGCCGGCCTCCACTACTTGCTCTGCATTTACACGCTGTTTGTTCCCTCTCTACCTGCTCTCAATTCCTTTCAGCCAGTCTCTGAAAGAACTATTACCAATCCCTGTGAGTGGAAGATGGGAAACAAAGGAGACTTGGATATCTCTAGGTGGTGTCTGACCTTCACAGATGTGGCAACAGAGATCTGCACCATAGCTTCTAGCGTGCATCGCTGCAAACGCAGACGTGCTGATAAAGCTGTGGCAGCCTGCAGCCCATGCAAAATGCTGCCGTTGGGATGCAGCAAGGCGTTTCGTTTCTGTGAGTCCTCTAACATCACAGCTTTGATACCAGCTTCCTCGTGAGCTCGACATCCCATTCAAAATGGCTTTGTTGACATTTAAAGGTCTCTATCAGTCTAGTCGTGTGGCAAAAAGGACTGGATACAACCACCCCGGCCTCACTACCTCCTAGCTGAACCTAAGACAAAATGATTGCTGTGTGAATGGCAAGCCCAGGAGCTCCTTCCAGCTCTACAATTCTATGATCCTGTGATGCCTCCTGTTCAGCCAGTTGTCTGAACCTCTCTGACTGCCAATAGCTCAGAGAAAAATCCCATTAAAAGAGCAAATGAAACCTGTAACGAAACTTGTCAGGAGACTGCCAAAAGCCCAGGACACTTTCCACCATGGACTGTTTTCCAAAATGCTTACACTGCCAAAGGGACTTCTAGGTGAGACATAAAATACAACTTTCTAGCAGTGCATGTTGTGGATCAAGGGAAAGAAAATCATTGACTGACTTCCTTCTTGAGGATTAGGCCCATCTTCCTACAGGAAGAGAGCTGGTCCAGATGGATTTTGGAGAGTTATGATAGTTTAGGTTCTTTGATCCTTTTTCTTGATAATTTTCACAACCCTTACTTAAATTACCAAACTGAACACCTCAGTTAAAATAATGAACATGTCATTTTCCATCTAAATCAATAATCTCAGCCAGGAATAGTAGCCCTAATTTTCCTTAATATAAATTCCCTGGAGAGTTTACAGTATTCAGAATAACCCAAACTCCAGCTCAGAACTAAGGGCTAGACCCTTCCCTATACCTATAGGGCTACACACTGCCTTCGAGTTTGCTCTAGACCAATTAACTTATTTCTCCAGTTCCCACTAATACTAAATAACAAATCGCTTAATATCTAACAAAATACAACTCTTTCTGGAGCCAGGAAAGCATTCCACATCAAATACAGGTTATACTAATTGGATCAGAGGGGGCTGAGTCGAACACGGTATTTTTATTAGAGTTAGCCCTGAGCCCACAGTTTGGGCAGGCTTTCACTGTAAAAGGTAAGGGGGAAATTATTAGATGCCATTTCTTGTTTCTTGTGTTTAATGAACAGTCCTATAGATGAAACAAATGGTATTTGATCAGCTGATATTTTGCTTGTCGTGAGGTTGTCAGGATAGCTGAGTTTAAGCTGCCATTCAGATTAATGGAAAGATCTGAGAGTTTAGTAGATCCTGAGAAAAATGATACAATTCATTAGCCATTAAACTAGAGGTTGCCTAATTTTACAAATATCTTCATTTTACAAATGAAAAGGTTGAAAATAAGAAAGCCTTTATGACTCCCCCAAGGTTACATGCTAATATTGAAATAGAATGGAGACTGGAAAACAAGTCTAATGATCATTTCACCACCAAAAGCAATCAGAAAAGGATATAATGAGAACAACATTTATTTTTATCTTTTTTTTCCACTTGCACTTCTCTGCTAACATTCCTCCCAATCTTCCAACCCACTCTTTAATTCAAATTCTATTTAAGAGGACATTATATCAAAAACAAGACTGTAAATCTGTTCCTTTGATTTTTAAATCAAGTTATTTTAAAAGTTCAAGTTTGTTTGGAAGATCTTATGGTAAGACCAGTGATCCTTCCTTTGCTTCACCCAAGAGGTTCCCCATCCCTGCCTCCACGTACAACGGAAGTTTAGACTGAGTTGGTTTATTGAGTCTAACTGTGTCTTATACACATGGACCTGATTTTGCTGGTGAGTCTAGTTGGCTCCCCAAGCATAGTGAGTAGAAAATAGGAAGTCATCAGCCAGTG
This sequence comes from Trachypithecus francoisi, assembly GCF_009764315.1. Lineage (NCBI taxonomy): Eukaryota > Metazoa > Chordata > Mammalia > Primates > Cercopithecidae > Trachypithecus > Trachypithecus francoisi. The sequence goes on along the minus strand of NW_022681473.1, from coordinate 119,307,348 downwards.
GTGAAGGTGGCAGACGGGCTATGGTGTTTGATGGGTGGAAGGGAGGTCAGGGAGAGGCAATCATGTGTTTGACAACGCTTTTCATGGCTTCTTACTCAGCAGTTCCTGTAATGCAGCTAATGTGCAAGTGAAATATGAATGGTAAAAAATGATGAGCTTGAAGGTTAAGTTCATTTACCACTTCATACCCTCTAGTTCCTCTCTCCCCCTGGTTTTCTTACCCACATAGAAAGGGGTTTGGAAATAAGAACACAATATTGAGATACATCCCTGGCTTTGGGTGTAGAAAAGGGAAGAAAAAAAAAACATGAAAAGAAGAAACTTCCTAATCATGATCTGTACCAAATACGGTTGCCAGATAAAATACAGGATACCCAGTTAAATTTGAACTTCAGATAAAAAGCAAATTATTTTTGAGTGTAACTATGTCCCAAATATTGTCTGGAGCGCACTTGTACTAAAATAGTTTTCATTGTTTATCGAAACAACAAATGTAACTGGACATTCTTTATTTTCATTTGCGAAGTCTGACAACCTTAGTCCCAAAGTGAATAATGAAGGACATTGTCTATATGTTTGTCTTCCCTACTACCTCCTGCGCCCACTACCGAAATAAACACATCAAAACAATGAGGGCAAAAACCTCCAAGATTTTAACCCATATACCACCAAGAAAATTCTAAATTCATGGGGAAATTCAAGAGTCATCATGGTTTAGGCCATGACAGTTGTTTTCAGTATATATCAGAATCACCTGGAGACCTTCTTAAACTACAGATTTCTGGGCTTCACCTCCACCTTTTCAGATCCAGTAGGCCTAGAGTTGAGCCTGGGAATCTGCTTTCTGACAGTTTCCTGGTGATAGGAGGTAACTGTCTGGGCTACTGGTTTAGGAGAAGGAGTCATGACCTAAAAGTCAGGTGCCCACAGTCCTGGTTTCTGTTCTACTCTTTACTAGATGTGCAATTTTGAATAACTGATTTAGGGTTATTTTGTTTATGCTAATAATGCAGTATATGATTATATTCTCAAGCAATATGGATATAAATTAGCTAAGCACTTCCCAAAATGACCTTGCCTGGAGAAGAGTTTGTCAACTTAGACTAATAGCAATCGGTGTGTGCTCACCACAGCCAGGGCTCAGAGGGGGTTCCAAAAGCTTCTGTGAAGAGCTGGAGCACACCAGGCATCAGGCCAACCCAGTTTCTTCTGGAGCTAACTCGCTTCATCCGCTTTAATATATTGGGCACTGTGAGGAGATTCTCTTTGTAGAAAGATGCCACTAATTTTTTAAGTTCAAAACCCATTGACTTAGAAAATCACCACCTAGGATCCTTTTTAAGAGTCTGCAATTACAGCTCAACCCCATTCCAATTCCATCCTTTATTATGTCTCCAGATTGCCTGCTGTTGGATTCGCTAATAATAAATGGACCTATCAGTCTCAAGGGAAGAATCTGCCCTGGCTTCCACCTGATGCACACCAGAGTCATCACGATTATTCACACTAGGAGTCAGAAGCAGGTGGGGAGACTGGAATCTGTTGGGTTTGGGGCTTAGGGCTTAGGGATGCACAATTTGCTTTCCAATGGCCTGGGCAGCTGCACTGTATAGACAACTCTGTTTGGCAATGGAAGGACTAACATGCAAGCCTCTGAAGGGTTAGAAAGAACCTGCAAGAACTTAGAAAAATTCAAGTACATTGATGGGAAGGCAGGACATTGTAAATGAAGAAATAGGCAGGTTGATTTGGACAAAATTGAAGAAGGAATGAGGAACCAATTAAGGACCTCCATCCATCACTGGCAGCAGGCAAATGCAGGTACTTGCAAAAAACAGGGATGGGGACAAACAGCCAGGCAGAGCACGGGAGACCATGGTATATGCATCCAAAGAACGTCACAGAGTGTTGCCCTTGATCCTTGCTCCTCCAAAGGACTCCATTCACTCCCGAATGCTCCTGAACTTCAGAAAGAACATGTCTGAGGGAAGTGGCAGTCCCGGACCTGCTGCCCTGATCTGCACACAGCTGCATTCATCATGGGACAGACTTGGGTCTGGCCTCTAGCACTGGCCCCTTTACAGGGATCAGAGACTGGGGTCCCAGCAGAGTGCAAGCTCAGCAATGGTCAGGTCAGAGACAAAGGCAGCAGGCAGACTGTCCACTCAGTCCTGGAGAGGGAAGGAAGCGACCTCGGCTCTCCAGCCTCTGCTCCGAGAAAATCCATGCCCCAGGACACTCTGGTTTGCTTCACCTCCCAGAGTTGGTGGACAGAGCCATGGTGTAACAGGTGTCTCTAGAGGTTACCTGTTTCATGCTGCCCCACCTTTCACCAGAATACCCTGCTCCTCCTTTTCTCTGCATATGGATTCTTTCTCAAGAGTTCAGGAACGACACTGGTGGAAGAAATCTTAAAGATCTCTCCATTCACAGGTAAGGCCGATGAATTGAGGTTCAGTTGCGGGCTTGCCCAAAATTACATAGCTAGTTAGGGTCAAGCTGGGTCTAAGAACCTGGATCCCACCACAGGAGGCCTTGTCCTCGTGGTCTCCCCTGCCCTCCTCAGAGCCAGATCAACACAGTAACCATGTGGATTCATTTTTCCTGACTTTTCATCCCCATAACTTGTCCTGCTTATCCCCGCGGGTTTGGACTGCCAGGAACCTGCTGCCCACATGGCAGGAACATGTGTCTCACTTGCACCTTCAAAGACAACGCAGCCATAAACACTATTATTTTTAATAACATCCCTAGGTTTGGCAACCCAACTGTCTGCGTGCCTGCCTTAATTTAATCAGACTACTGGTTCTTTGAGACTGTGATATAAAGGAAATAGCACTGAGCTGACAAAGATTTCCACTTGGGGAGAAAACTCCACAGTAACTGCAGAATGGTAGCTCTTCCCAAAGCCTCTGAAAAAACAGCTCTGGCCTGAGCACAAGAGCAGCCAAGGGGCTCTTTCCGGAATGGAAGGTTGGGTCGTGCCATTGATCGGCACTGTTCTCAACGTGTACTCAACTCACACCACTCCGGCAGCTTCACCACAGTGGGTGGGCTGGCACTCCAGAAAGCTAAAGGAAGCATGCTCCTGTTTATTACCGAAACAGAATAAAATGCTATTTAAAGGCAATCAGTTGGAATTGCTTTCAATACATAAATATTTTGGAAAATAATTAGTTCATTTTAATTACTTCACTAACATGGATAACAATATTTTTGCAAGCCGTGACTTCTCCGAGGAGGTTACAAAGTGGCACCAACTCTATTCTGGCACCTGACTCTATCCTTTGAAAGAACAGCCATTATCTATTCTATGGGCACCAGCGAGGAGTTGAGGCAGGAAGGGGAGCAAAGAGTTGTGTGAACTTCACAAAACCAGGTACAGAAGGTCTGCCTCATCTTCACCCCAAGGCAGCGTAAGGTCTTGTTAGATCTTAAAGGTTTAATGTTATCCTTTGGCCTAAGACATCAGTAACTGGGCCAGGCTCCACCCAGAATCTAAAACTATTGATGACAAAAGGTTCTCCTACTGTAGGGTTCTCCTCTTAAACATTTCAGAAGAAAGCAAACATTTTCCCTTTCTTGTAATTAGTGATGATTAAGAAACACACTCCCCATAAGGAGGGAGCTGCTTTTGCTGAGAATTGCGTTAGAGTGCATATTATTTTATAAAAACCACTTTGTAGGCTGGGCACAGTGGCAACGCTTATAATCCCAGCACTTTGGGAGGCCGAGGTGGGAGGATCACGAGGTCAGGAGATCGAGACCATCCTGGCTAACACGGTAAAACCCTGTCTCTACTAAAAATACAAAAAGTTAGCCGGGCGTGGTGATGGGCGCCTGTAGTCCCAGCTACTCGGGAGGCTGAGGCAGGAGAATGGCGTGAACCCGGGAGGCGGAGCTTGCAGTGAGCCGAGATCGTGCCACTGTACTCCAGCCTGGGCAACAGAGCGAGACTCTGTCTCAAAAAAAAAAAAAACACTTTGTAGATTTTTGTAACTCAACAAACTAAGCACCAATACTGTACTTATAAGCACAGACAGCAGATAAGAGTGCCATCAATAAACCACATCACTCAGCAACAAATTCGTTACTGTCAATTACTTGGGGGAATCAGCAAACTCTTTTACTTTTGCTATGTTATCTAAATGTCTAATTTGATACAGTGGGGAGGAGAGAGGAGGACAGTTTTGTCTTAATGTTCTAGATTATGTAGAAATTGAAGTGATAGAGATTATACAGGTGAATATCAGAGTCACAAATCTATGCTTTGGGTTGAAAACATACTGATAAACAACTGTTTTCTTTTCTTTCCCATCTCATTCCTTAGCTTGCTCCTTCTTTTCTTCTGCACAGTATCATTTCCATGGAACTGAAATGCCCCAAAACATGATACATGCTGAGGCTGGGGCTTGGTCTATCCTGGTAAATTTCATAGGTCCTAGCCTGCTGAGTTCGCCATTGTTTCATGACGAGAACTTACAGGCCCATGAGCCCCCAGAAAGTGCTGTTCTTGCCTTCTCAGCTCTCACATCCCTTCTGGCAGGTGTTTCCAGGCTAACACAGAACAGGAAAGGGTAAGGAAAATGTTTAGCTCTTAGGGTTCAATATAATGAAAGGAAATTTGCTCTTACAATTACATTGACACTGAAGAACACTATGCCAGGCTGTCACCCGGGCCTCAGTCCCCAGGACGAGGGTCCGTGCACACAGTAGGTCTGGGTCGGGAATCCCAGGCTTGAGAACAGAGGGACTCAGCTATGTTTTCTCATCTAACCATGCAAGGGATTTTGCAACAACTCTTTTCACACAAGTAAGACAAATGTTGCTTATAGTTTTGTTCCCTTTGCTGCATCAAACTGTCCTCAGGGCTCTGTTCCAAACACATAATTGAGAAAGAAGTATAAACAAGTGACAGCCATGTACTCTGATATGCCTGGAATGCTCTTCGTGTTCTGCAAATCTGGTATGGTGGGCGGAAAGGCATCCCCACCTACACCCGAGACACGGGGACACCGGGGGTTTCCTCCTCCAAGTTTGGGAGAAGAATATCACCTTCCCCTGTTTTCAGGGCCCCTAAGAGTGGTAGACTGCAGTCACCTCAATGTCACTTGGTTTCACCGGCTCTCAAGTGCACACACACACGCGCGCGCGGCCCCACCTAACTACTTCAGGAGACCTTTTCTCTCCATCCCCTTAGTCTTGTCTAGTGAAATAAAATCACTGGAATCTGGAAGCCTTTTTCTCCTCTTTCTCATCTTACCTTTGAATGTTGAGGGTAGATTATTGTCTTATATTGATACATCCTTAGCAATCTTTAGCTTAGACCTGCGCTCAGTGCCAACTAGGAACCAGGCATTGTACTAGAAAGAAGGGTAAGCCATTCTCCATGTTTGTGAAAACCTGGAGGTTAAAATTATCCATATAAACAAATCATTGCATTATAATTTCATAAGCACATTATAAGTGATGCACATGGACTTCCACGCAAACAGCTGGGAGAAAATGACTCAAACCCGCAGGAGGAGTCCATGAAGCCTTCACAAGGAAAGCGATATTTTGGCAGAATTTTAACGATCGAGGAGGGATTTGCCAGGTGGGAACCTCCAGGGACAAAACTGTATCAGAACATGGCCAAGTCATAGATATGAGGATAGAAGGATGTGGTGTAAGGGTCTGGCAGCAAATGAGGGTGAAATGTTTATAGAACTCAGGACTCAAGAGCCTTAACCAACGTTGCAGTGTTTGGAGTTTTAGCCTAGGAAAAATGGGGCGCCTAGGAAAAATGGAGCGCCTAGGAAAAATGGGGCGCCGAGGAAAAATGGGGCGTCGTTGGAGGTTTTTAACCCATTTATGCCTGTGGTTACAGTTTTTTCAGTGTGAAAACGTGACCTTGCTGATGACCTTGAGCAGTAGGATATAAATAACTCCCACATGCTTAGCGTTCCAATAATGGAACACCAGGCATAAATGGGTTTTAATCAGGGTAATAGCATATTTTGTTTTAGAAATATAATCCTAAAGCCAAGGCCCTAATCAGAAATAAAGAAAATATCAATTTGTTTACAACAAAGTTGGAGGATATATTCTTCCATTAAAGACCATATAATTACAAAAAAAGATTGATGCAAGAAACCAGAGAAGTGTCTCAGGAAGAAGAGATCCAAATCACATGACTCACTGAAATTCCTTCTCTCCAACCTTCTCTGTTTTTCTGGTTTTTGTCTGTTTGTTTCTGAGACAGGGTCTCACTCTGTCACCTAGGCTGGAGTATAGTGGTATAATCACAGCTCATAGCTCACTACAACCTCAAACTCCTGGGTTCAAGTGATCCTCCCACCTCAGCCTCCAAAATAGCTGGGACCATGGGTATGTACCACTAGGCCTGGCTAATTTATTCATTTATTTATTTTAGTTTTGATAGAGATGGTGTCTTGCTGTGTTGTCCAGATTGGTCTCGAACTCCTTGCCTCAAGCAATCTGCTCACCTTGGAGAATACTGGGTGTGAGCTACCACACCTGGCTTCTGCACCATCCTTGATGGAACTAGTTTGAATTATCTGGATACATTTATAGATTTGCATCCAAACCCCGAACCCAATAAGACATTTTCTCTGAGGCCCACGCCTGGCCTGCCTTGCAGCTGCCATCCGTTGCTCCCTGCTCTGGGGAAAACTGGCCAGCTTCCCGTCTCCCATCCTTCACCCTTCCTTCCTACCTCCCAGGCCCTCTTCCTGTTCAGCTAGAGGCCCCCTCCTCTACCTGCATCTTCGTTGCTTTCTTGTATTAATTGCTGAGATGCTGTGCCATGGGAGGCTGCTGCTAACAAAAGATTAGCCCTTTTTACAGGAGGAGGCGATTAAAAAAGGAGAGATTTTTGTTTTTAAGACAGATGAAAGAAAGCCCAAGGAGATGTGTGTTTGACCCTCCAACATGTTTCTTCAAGCTTCCTGCAGCAGTTCTTAAAGGCGCTTCCAAAGGCAGGCTTTATGAATGCAAAATGAAGTCAGTGCCTTGTGCCTGCTCCAGAAGAAAGGGAAAACGGGGCTTTTATAGACAATATTTCCTTTATGGCTCATGCCGCTCCCCTGCCCCGTGCCGCTGCACCACTTCAGAGGCCTGCTCGACCTTCTCAAGGTCACTCCACTCAGCAGGCCCCTTGTGCCTCTCCCAGGGACCAGCAGAGAAGCTGAAAGGGCCAGGTTTTGTTTTCTGTTTCTCCTCAGTCACAGTAGAGTCCTTGCCCGGGGGCAGAGACACCTGAAGTTCCCAGCAGGGTGGTCCCAGTTAACTACCGTGGGACTCCTGCACCTCTCTGTGGAAGGCAGCCAGAAGGCTGTGCCTAAGCTTCTCCAGGTTTCCTCCCTCCAACACCTCTTTGTTGCCCAGATGGGGGCTCTTAAGGGCAGCTTGAATGAGAACTCAAAGTGCAAAGGAGTAAGTGTCCATTCTCAACCTCCATTGTGTACCCTCCTGCTTCCTTCTGCTTCTCAAACAAGTGTTTGATGCTAATACTTTGCAGTCTTAACTAGATTTTGCATCACAGTTAGTATTTGGCTGTACACCTGCCTGTTAGTTGCTTGCTGACATCAATGATTTCTGTCACGGCCTGCATATCTCCAGTTAGTGGGGACAGTGTTCCTCCCCTGTAGGCCCTGACAGCTTTGGAGGGTGCAGATAATGTCTTAGTAACCTCATGCCTACTGCAGTCCCTGACTGGCACAGTGCTTGGCACAAGATTGATACTTGCCACATGCTACCCAATTTCTGTTTCTCCAAAGGTAGTTTCTGATGCATGATGGGTGAACCTGCTTTGGGATGATATGATGCCTCTGGAGTAAATTAAAAGAATTGCCTCACCCTCCACTGAACAATAAAGTCAGGTTTGTGGTATGACAGAACGGAAGCCCTGACAAAAATTTTGCAGATGATCTGAGTGCTGATGTGATGTCTGTGGGGCAGGAGTGATTTAGCTGAGAATACGAGAAAACAATTCTCAGCTATGTCACTGATGAACTTGGGCTTGAGTGAGAATCTTTGTGTGCCAAATATCAGGGAGCTTTGGACAAGGTATTTAGCATCTCAGAGCCCCAGTTTTCTCATCTGCAAAGTGAAAACAAACTGGTTGGTACCTCATAAGGTTCTGCAAAGAACTCATACCAACCTTGAAGTGAATACTCAAAAGTGGCAATTCTTTTTGCCCAGAGGCTGGTCATTGTCTGGTAGAGAGGCACAAGATTAAAATTCTACCTAGAATGCTCTTTACATGTTCAATCACATAAATGTTATACAGTTTTTCAAATGTTACTGCCTTCCAGATGCTTCACCCCTGCTCTGCCTGTTCGCTCCACAGAATTCATTTTTCTTCCTCTTCAGAAGTCAAGGAATTTCACAGCAGCCTCTGTCTTAGCACTTCCGCTTTCTAACTGACGTAAGCCTCTTACAGGCAGGATAGGGGCTTGCACATCTCAGCAAATATTTTCATACACGAACAGGAGAAGACAGGCGTTTTGTCTCCCTCTTTTGGCCAGGGAGGGGGTTGGCTATTCCTGGACCAGAGAAATCGCTTCTTGCAGTCCACAGAACAACGGAGTGACCCAGTGATTAATAACTGGCTTCTAGTTTAGGAGGCCTGGAAATGCCCATTAAGGGGGGCATTCAGGCATTGCACATTAATCCTAGACATTTCCCCTTAAACCTAAATGAAATAACTAACTGTTGCATAATTCAATAAGAAGTCCTGGCTGGGGGCCGCACTACATTCGGAGTAACCAGTGAATAAGTACCATCCACAAAACTATTAAGTTAATTTAAAATCCTGACAATTTAGCACCACTCTGGTGAGATAAGAACCATTTATTAAAAGGCACAGTTCATTAACCCAAATGCTACTGGCATATTTGCTCAGAGAAAGGGGTGGGTCTGAACTTCATCAGGAAGCATCTTCTCTCCCTGCCCAGGAGCCAGCCGTGGTTCCAACTGCAAAGCCAGGAAACCTCGAGGGCAAGAATGTCTTAGGAACTGTTTCTGACCCATGACTCCTTCCCCTGTATACCGAGTTCATCAGGGATGACCCCGTAGTATTTGAGTTAAGGCAGAAAGTATGACAAAGCCCGAGTAGAGTGCAGGGGAGGTGCTGGAAGCCTTGTGTCCCCACTTTCAACCTTTCTGTGGCTCTTCTCTTTCTTCAGCCTCCTCCTCCCCTGGCTGACCTGTCCTGCCCCTGGGTCTGAGGAATGTTTCCCACATATGTTCAGCATGTCCCACCTTTGTTCTTGGTCACTGGGATTTTGAGTCTACAGACTGGGTGCTGCTATAAAGTATTATACAATTCCACAAAGTGCTGCTTTCCACGGCATTGTATGTAGCTCTCGTATACAAACTGACAAGCAAAGGACAGTGCCAGTGCAGAGGGCTGTCTTTTGTGACACTGTTTTTTCTGGCCACATAACAGATCTGCTTAGGATGAAAACGTACTGAATCTCGCGGCAGACACATTGAGTCACTGAATCTCATGGCAGACACATTGAGTCACTGAGGTCCTCTCCTGAGAGCCTTGAGGTTTTTTTCTTCCTTTAAAAAATCCAGTCCTGTAACTATATTCTCTAGAGACTCTCAAGCCACTGATAGAAATGGTAAGTGGAGTTAGTTGGTCTGACTCTGGGACCAAGAAAATAGTAAGTCAGTGCCTGTGGCTAGAGACAGACATGGGTCTTCAATATTTAAAACATAAATGTTACTCTATGGCCTTAACTGCAAAAAGTGAACATCTTAACTTTCTGAGTTGTTTTAATCACCTTGAAAAGAGACTTAATGTGACCCAATGTTTGTGTGGGGAAAGTGCCTTTACCTGTGGTCTTTGGAGCTGCTCAATGAAAAGCTAGCTATGCATGTACATTTATCCATTTCCCTAGAGCACATTTGTGCACTTTGGGAGGAGAGAAAGAGCTTTTATCCACTTCTCAGGGTGATATACAGTCATTCTCCCTTATTTACATTTCAGTTACCTGCAGGCAATTGAAGTCCAGAAATAGTTAAATATAGTACAGTATGATATTTTGTGAGAGAGATCGAGATCACATGTATATAACTTTTATTACAGTATGTTGCTATAATTGTTTTATTTTATTGTTAGTTTTTATTATTAATCTCTTAGTGTGCCTAATTTATAGATTAAACATGATCATATGTTATATATAAGATGTATAGGAGGAAAAATAGCATATGTAGGTTTTGGCGTTATCCAACGGTTTCAGACATCCACTGGGGGTCTTGGAACTTATCCCATGACGATAAGGCGGGACTGCTGTACTAAGGTTGACTTGACTGTGTGGCAAGATATTTGTTTGTGTAAATTATTTCAATGCATTCTTAAAATCCCTCAGAGAGATAAGGATTTTTATATGACTACTAAACAAATAAATGACCGGAAAGTAAATGAAGCTAAACAACTTATCCCAATTTCTAGATAGAAAGGAGGTATATTTCATGTTTTGGAGGGATGATGCTCTTACATTCATGTATCACTTCCCAGTAATAATAAAGAAATTTTCTTTCCCTTTTTAACTCTGACATTATTGAGCAATTATCTGCTATTTACCAAATACTACCCTAAGTCTTAAAGATCAGTGATGAACTAGGCAATACCTTCTCATTTTGAATTAACACCTTAGTTGGAGGAAATAAACAATACACAAGTAAACAAATTAACAAGACAGTTTCAGAAAGTTGCAGGAAGTTACACAGAATAGCTGATAGAGAAGGATGGAGTGCAAGTAAATAGGGTGAAAGAGAAAGGGCTCTCTGGGAGTTGAATTGTGGAATGCAGCCAGCAGCAGCAGATCTGGAGGGAAAACCTTCCAGGAAGAAGACATGGCAAGTGTGCTGTCCCTGAAGTAAGACCAAACTTGGCAAGTTTAAGAACCAGAAGGAGGGACAAGGTTAGTGGAGCAAACTCACCGAGGAAGATGGGGATACATGAGGGTTTCTGAGAGGCAGGCAGAGGCCAACAGGCCTCAGAGGAGGGGTGTGGATTTCACTCCAAGTGTAAAGCACAGTGACAAAATTGGGTATATGCTTGGAAAGTATGTAGGTTACTGTTTGAAGAATGGATTGTAGGAGGCATGAGATAATGGACGCGTTGAAAATGTGCAGGCAGCAAACTCCACCCGGAGGCGAATGCAATAGTTCAGGCAAGGTGCCTTGCACGAAGGTGTTGGCGCAAACGCAAATAAATATGAACTGGAGACATATTTATAGGTAGAACTAAGAAGAAATGCTAATGGATTTGATGTTAAGGGTGGAGGAAAGGGAGGGACAAGGAAAAATCTTAGGTTTTGGTTTGGGCAATAAGTTTAGAAGTGTGCCCTTAACTAAGTTAGGGGAGACTCAGGGGAAAACAGCCTCCCAGTGGGGGCAGAAGATAGTTGGATTACAATTTCCATTTGAAACACAGATTGCATCAAATAACAGATGTAATCCATTCTAAGATGCATAATTAACTTAAATGCTACCAAGAAGGAGCGGGGGACACTTTCAGTTGGTCATACCAGCCTCCCTTGATCAGAACTCTTCTGCTATTCCAAGGGATTTGCCCATTTCTCCCTTCCTTAGGTTGAAGTGTAACAGACAACCTTTCAGGTATCCCAACAACAAAATTGTCAGCTGTGGGTATTCTTTCTATCTTTGGCCCCATAAAGCCCTTAATTGTTGTTTTGCAGGGGAACATGGAATTGTGGTCATTCTTCCACAGACAGATATGCACTTCCCTATTATCAAATTTACTCCCTGCTGTTCTCTTTCTATGCATTTCTGTGTATGTGATAATTTTTATTTCAATGGCGAAACACTGTGTGATTCAAAGAATCATTTTTGAAGGAATTTTAAATGGCAATTAACCTTAACACATGTAGTACCAGCAATGTCTATCGCTCAGTGAAGGGAAAGGAATGTGACTAAGTCTGTGCTTGTTCAGGCGATGGCAACTAAACCTCTCCACTGGGCAGGTGCAGATTATAAGATGCTATCGACTGAAGGATGTGTTCCAATTTCAGAGACATGAAAATATGGGTGAACCAATGAACAAAACCACATATTAAGTGTGGGATGTCTTTATTAATCTGGAGTTCATGGGGAAGGTCTGGGCAGTGATATAAAATTGGCAGTCACCAGTATATAGAGGTCACTGGAAACCACAGGACTGGATGAGATCTCCCAGAAAAGTGGATGGATAGAGGAAGTGCCTGAAGACCAAGCCCTTGCAGACCCAACATACAGAGAAGAAGATGGAAGCAAAGGAAACAGAGGAGGGTTTAGTGAGGTAAGAAGAAAGCCAGGAGGGTGTGATGCCAGGGAAGCCAAGAGGAACAATTTCACAAAGAAAGAAAGGGTCAACTATGTCAAGCACTGCTGAGAGGTAGATTAAAGATTGTAAATTGAGCATTGCACTTGGCAATATAAATGTTTTCGATGACCTTGATGAGAGTAGCTTTAGAGGGGTGGTGTGGACCAACGCCAGGCTGGAGAGCGGAAGTACAAGTGCTGAAAAATGAAGCCAGTACATAAAGATCTTTATGTTCAGAAGCTTTACTGAGAGGAAGAACAGAAACATGTGTTTGTAGCTAAAGGAAGATGGGAGGTCAAGAGACATTGTTGATGTTGTAGTTGCCATTTTAAATATGGGAGGTACCAGGGGAGATGTATGTGCTGATGAAAGTGACCCAGTGGAGAGGAAATATGCAATGATGTAGAAGAAAGAGGAAGATAATTGCAGGACTGAAATCCTTAAGGGGAGAGAGGAGAGACCCCAGAGCATAAATTGAGAAGTTGAACTCTAAAATGAGGAGAAATATTTTTTTTTCCATTAAAACAGGAGTGAAGTACGGGCCCTACAAATGAAAGGCAGGTATACCGAGATTTGGTATCCGGAAGATAAGTTAGTTCCTGATTGCTTCTATTTTCTCAGTGAAATATGAGTCATTCACTCCAAGTGGGAATAAGGAGATTTTTGGAAGATTATAAAACTTTTGAGGAGGGGGAGAAGATACAAATTAGATGTCTCCAAAGAAAGAAAAGCAAACCTCCTAAGAGTGCATAGTGGGATTCTCGGGCAGTAGTAAACACCCATTTGCAATTTGTTACTCTGAGATTTTAAAATGGCACAGACCACATTGGTTTTTTTGTTGTTGATGTTGTTTCTTTGTTTGCTCGTTTGTTTCTCCCAGCAATGTCTAGCTCTGAGGGTTCAGGATCAGAGAAAGTGGATAGGTGGTGTCAAGCAGACTTGAGATTTTGCCAGAAACATACAATAGAAGGAAAGAGAACCAGAGAGTTGAGAGTGTGTGCAAGAGTGATCATAGGACCAAAGCATCTATAGGAAATCAAGAGTGAAGTGAAAATAGGAATGGAGTGAAAAACTGGAGGTCTGCGTGTAGGTGATGTGCTTGAACTTGAGCCACTGCTCACTCAGTTGAATGTCTCATTATTTTACATGGTAGCCACTAGGGACACCTCCAGCAAAGAGGACAGTCTGTCTGCGACTGGATTGTAAGCAAACGGTGTCCCCTCTGAGAACAGTGACAATTCAGGAGGTCTAAAAATCTCAGAATCTGGAGGAAGTTGTAAGCAGATTGGTTATCTGTTCCTTTTATGCAGCCTAAGCGTTTTCTACTGCAATTAAATTGGATTTCGACTTCTCAGTCCCCAAAGCCTAATGAAGAGCAGCTGCTTGTCATCCACATGGAGTATCCTTTATTTTAATTGTGAACTTTATTAAGTCACCCCTTAAATTTCTTTCTCCTTCTGGACAACGCCATTTCCCTATGACAGTCCTCACAGGCCCTATGATACTGCCCTTTGATCATTCCTACGGAGCGTCTCTAGGGTACTACAGCAGACGCTGTGAAAGTCTAATAAGAGTTCTGATAAAGATTCGATAGTACTCATATGGCCAGAGGATATGTCATTCTGCCTGGACTTTTCATTCTGGATTATATGCTTTAAGAATTACTTTTTAGACAGTAGCATTCTTTTGCAGGCTTATGTTGGTTCTTGGTTGTCTCTGTGTATCTTTCCATTCTGAGTGGGCACACACGAGGGAGCTGATGGCTGGACTGGCTCTCCCCATTGGCTGGCTTGTGCTGTTTTCCTATAGGCCCCAGTAATGTGGTCCATCTTCTGTGTGACTCCTTTTTTTCTTTTAGTTTCTTATTTCTTTGACCCTTCCCAGGGAAACGAATCTGCTAACCCCCATTTGGCCACTGAGCAAGCAGGATTCTCCAATATTTGTTTGTTTTTTAAATGACTTAGTTTTCTTTTTCTTGGGGAGATAAGCAATTTTCTCCATTGACCATGCTCCTCTGAACACCTCAGTATAAATTGCTGAATCCTAGACAAGTTCTTGTGTATGGAACTGAGTGTTATAGCAGAGATCACAATAATTGCTAAATATGGATCCAACATTTCATCATGGTGGTTATGACATGACATGTGATTTTCATGGTGTTGCATCCATAACATTATTTTTGGAATATAATCTATGCTTAAGGCTCTGTGAAGCCAAATGCTCCCACCTGTATAAATCAATGAAGACCCTTTGCCCAATTCCTGCCAGCGGTCTTTCCAAAATTGGCACTACATCTAGAAACTCTCTTAGAATAACTCGCTGCTCACAGGGCATACTATTCCACAGGAGCAAGGTATCTTCTGCCAAGACTTTGATGGCTGAACAAGACATGGCTAACACTCTCTCCTACATCTGTAACTAAGAGGCCAAGCAGGGGCCATTAGTCATAGTTTAGTCTCTCTCTTGGTGAAGCTCCTAGTTTAAATTTAAAAAAATATTTATTTCCAGTGGCCTGACTCACATAATGATGAGGATAATTATGGGGTAATGAAGAAGTTTTCAATGATAAATTTTATCTGGAGGAAATTCTTTACCATTTCTAATAGTTTACCATTCTAATAGTCTCAAGTATAACATCTTTTTCAAATGCCTAGTATCTTCAGAGAGTAGAGGGGCACAGGTGGGTATAAGGGATTTCCAGTGGAAGACAGAGAAAGAAGTAATCACAATTAGGACATCTGAATTCCAGAAATTAAAATCAAGTCTTTATTGAGTATCTACTATGTATCAAGTATGGCTACATATTACTGTACTTATCCTTAGAACAACATTAAGAGAAGGTATTACAATTCCATTTAATCAGGTGAAATAACTTGCTCAGATCCTACACCCAGCAGAGGGCCCATCAGGGATTCGAACCCTTGTCTACCTGTTTTCTAAATCTGTGTTTTCACTCAAGGAAACAACTAAGAAGAGACTTCTCAATAGTGAAAAAAGACACTTTCTCAAATGCTACAGCTCTCTTGATGGGATGTGGCCCTCTGGTGGGAGTAAGTAAAGCTAGATGACCTGAGAGTTTATTCTTTGTGTGGTATGGGTATGCTTTTTAAGGCCTCTAGGTGTTTTTTGTTTTTTGTTTGTTTGTTTGTTTGTTTTAAATTAAAGGCTAAATATTTTTAGCTTTTGTGATTCTGTTTTGATCTCTCTATGTGTTACTCTCTCCTTTCCACTTCTCCTGTCTCTCTCTCTCTGTTTGTCTCAAATTTTCTGTCTGTCTATGCATGTCTCACTCTCCTCTTTTCATATTTCTCTCTGTGTGTGTGTGTGTGTGTGTGTGTATGGCAGGTGGTGGGGGCAGCGGGGAAGGTATTGTTAAAGAAGTTCAGTATCAGACTCCAGAAACATAGAAGGCCCAATGTTAGACCCAAAGAGAGCAGGAAGAAAAGTGGTTTTATTCAAAGCTCAAGGAAGGGAGGGTGATTAAATGATAACACATGTCCTAGATTTTCTAAAACATTCCTCATTTCACATGCTTTGGGACATTGTCCACATAAGCATATCAATACTTACTGGAACTTAGGTATTGGCTTATAGTTCAGTATATAGGGTTTCCTCCGTGAAAACAGAAACTTCAGATTTTCTTTTTTTTTTTTTTTTTTGAGACGGAGTCTGGCTCTGTCGCCCGGACTGGAGTGCAGTGGCCGGATCTCAGCTCACTGCAAGCTCCGCCTCCCGGGTTTACGCCATTCTCCCGCCTCAGCCTCCGAGTAGCTGGGACTACAGGCGCCGCCACCTCGCCCGGCTAGTTTTTTGTATTTTTTAGTAGAGACGGGGTTTCACCGTGTTAGCCAGGAGGGTCTCGATCTCCTGACCTCGTGATCTGCCCGTCTCGGCCTCCCAAAGTGCTGGGATTACAGGCTTGAGCCACCGCGCCCGGCTTCAGATTTTCTTAGCTGGTATCTATTCTAGTCACCAGATTCAGAAAAGAAGAAAGTAACAATGTGTTCCATGTCGACAATGCATCAACACATTTGCATCTGTTCTGGAATTTAATTATCAAAATCATCTAATAGTTGACAAAACCAAAGCTGGGAGAGAGTAAATAAATTGTTCAAGGTCACACAATAAGTGGTAGAATCAGGACTCAAGCCAAGGTCCCTCTAGTTCTCAATCCCATGCTTTTGACCAATACTCCAGGAATTTCAACTAGAGACACGGTCCAGGAACAAAGACTGTGCTTTTGGATGGAGCTCCTGTGGGGCTTTGTGTTTGAGAAAATGAGCATGGTCTTCAGCACAAGGGATAAAAGCCCCAACAGAGCCCTCACAAAAGCGAGTGGGAACAGACACTGAGTTGCAAATGCTTCAGGACAGCTGGTAAACTGAGAGGACATAAAGAGAGATTAGAGAGAAGGGGCAGGTGACGTCCTGCCTATTCATTTACAGCCTTGTCATCCTCTAATGCTCTCAGCTTTACTGGGGGCCCTTCTCGGCTTCCTTATGCTGACAGGGGGTAGGTCGGGTGGCTAGATATCCACCTCTCTTTCACTATTACAACGTGCTACCAGTCAGTGATGAGTTGTTAGGGCAATCAGGCCCCCTACATAGCATAAATTAGGATGAATCTCATGAAAATGATATTTTCATACATCAAAACAGGTGCATATTAGCAATTTCATGTGTACCCAATCTATGCCATAATCATGATCTGTGCATAGTTACTTTTCCAGTCATGACAGAGCACCAAGCCCATGGGCAAAAGAGGTTGCTCTCTGGATAACCATCCATCAATTTCTATGCTGGAGGAAGAGCCATCTCAGTGATCTTGGAAAGCCATCTAGTCAGGAGCACAGTCCCAAGAGTCCTACACTGTGCTTTCCCCATAACTGGCTTCCGAATGGGTGCTAAGGATTAGAACAAGAGCTGACTACAGGAGCAGCATGGCCGGCCTCATCACACCTCTTCTCAAATGTCTGGGGACACTGGGTGAGGGGCTCTCTGTGCAGAGGGTAAGAGTATAGGATTAGCAGTCACAGTTCCAGGGCTCAAAACCCCACCCTATCACTCAGTTTCCATGTCAGTTCAACTGTCCTCTTCAGTCTCCTCATCTGTGAAACTGTGACAAATATAGCAATCTTGTAAAAACAAATAGATGTAATCCATACATAGCAACTAGGGTTGTACCTAGCACCTAGTAGGCAGTCAGCAAATTGAAACACCTGTTATTACTGGAGACTCTTGTTTTGGGTTGTAGAGCGCTGATGTCTGTACATCAGTCTCACTGCAGGACTGTGCCAGCTCTCAATAATCAGAATAGTGAGTCCATCTCTCTTCTACCATGCTTGCTATCCCTGTAAATTCAGGGCAGGAGAGGTTCAAAGGGAGATAATTATGGTCCCCATGGACTCCAGCTTGGAACGAACATCCTGGCAGCAAACGAAGGATGCTTTCTTTTTAAAGAACAACGGACCTGAGTTTGGGGTGTGGGGCAAAGAGGGGAGTTTTAAAAGGGATTTAGGGTCCATGTGCACATGAAGCGTTGTCGGCAGCTTCAATGCATTTCTCTCCACGTGCTCTGTTCGCACTGCTTCCAAATACATATGAATGCTGCCGTGTTTAATTGCATACACATTGTTTACAGGTGCTACAAGATTTATTGCAGTTTTTATTGTAATTTTTTCTCAACCATTGGGTACTAAAAATGAAATTACTTTCATGTAATGTTCAAGCCTTTTATTTAGAAATTCTAAGAACCACTATATAATGGAAGCAATATGAAACCAAGAGACAAAAGACCGGACTTGGGGTCTGTGTTGTTTTTCTAACTGAATGTGGGGTCTGGGATTACTTTGTTTTTCCATGCCTCAGTTTCCCCTGAGTAAAGTAAGAGTATTGGTGGTAATAGAATTTACAGTGATGGTGTGTAAGGAAATCATCATAAAAGTGGAATAAGGCCATAATCATGGAGATGTTCACTGAAACATTATTTATAACAGCAAAAAATTTAGAACAACATAAATGTCCAAACATAGTGCAGTGGTATTGTACATCTACTTGATGTAATATAATGAAACCAATTAAAATGATGTTCACTAATACTATGTAACGACATGGAAAATTGTTTCTGATCTATTCTTAAAAGAAAAAAATGAGATATAAATGATATGATTATAACTATATAATAAAAACCATGGCAGAGAATAAGAAAAAATTAGAAAAAAATACATTAAATGTAATTGTGCATGAGTGACTTTAAATCTTGTTAAAGCTACTTTTGTATGGTTTCCAAATTATATTTAATAAAGATACATTACTTAAGCTAAACAAAATACATCAATAATAATCAGCTGAGAATGTTGGGTGAAATGTTTTCCAAAGCCCTCTCAGTTCTAAAATCCAACTGCAGTCATGAAGATTTGACGATATAATAGATTCGTGAAAGCCCTTTCAAACATATGCAGTGCTACACTATTATAAGGTCTTATTGTTATTAACTTGGTACCAAGCAGAACTAACACAAATCCACTAATAGGGGAAAGTAGCCACGTGAGAAAGAGGCAGATTACACAGTGCTCACTTGCTATTAGAGCTCTTTTTGGCCACAATATTCTTGATACAACCTTTGAAAGAATAAATTTTACACAGCTTTGTGACATGCAGTCCTTTCTGCCCTTTGTACTGACATAATTGTCAAGCAGATTTTATTGCATCCTCAAGTGAAGGGCAGACAGATGGCCGAAGCCCAGCTTGGGGACTTGTGTCTACTTAGACTATCAGTGGTGCTCTGCAGGGAAGGGAGAGATGAGTATGACTGTCCCTGTAAGAACTGGGGACAGGTACAAAGACTGGAAAAGAGGAGGCATGGCTGGTGGGCTTTCTTATAGAAAACCCCCAGGAAGCCCATTTATACATCCTGATGCCAAAGGGAACTTGAACACAGTGAAGGATAAACTCAGGAAAGGAGGTTGCTAGTCCAAATCAGAGGTCATTAGTTGCTGTCTGGATAACCATCCATCAATTTCTATGCTGGAGGAAGAGCCATCTCAGTGATCTTGGAAAGCCATCCAGTCAGGAGCAGAGTCCCAAGACACATTGTGCTTTCCCCATAACTGGCTTCCGAATGGGTGCTAAGGATTAGAACAAGAGCCGACCACATGAGCACCATGGCCGGCCTCATCACACCTCTTCTCAAATGTCTGGGGCACGGGGTGTCCAGACAGAGCGGGAGAACTGAGAGGACACGTCTTCATGTCCTTCAAGATGTATCGCCTCAGGCCCACCCGAAGAAGGCTACGGGAGTGGGCCAAACAAGATGAAGTCATACAAAGCTAGAAGCTGGGCTTCAATTCGGGAGAGCTAGGTTTGACTCATGGTCTTGAAAACTACAAAATACATCAGCCTTGGACTAGCCACATTACCTCGTCAAGTCTCAGTTTACCCATGTATAAAATGAGGTTAAGCTACTTTGAAGGAGCACTTAAAAAGATAAGATGATAAAACTGATGAGGTATCTGGTATCCAGTTGGCCCTGAGGGGTCCTCTCCACTGAACATGTAGATTTCAGGCAGCCTTGAAAGTAAATTCAAGTTTATGGTTCCAAAGGCCTGATATGAAGATGGATTTTGCCTAGAGAAATGAGACAGTGAGTCAAAAATGAATTTAAAATGTCTTTTCTATTTTCCTCATATATTTGTGTTTGCTTTTGTTAGAGCTGTCAACTCTGGGGCATGTCACCTGACAAGATAAGAAAAATTAAGAGCTCAGATGGTCAAAACAGGACCACTTTTTCCCAGTTATTCCTGAGTCACTGTAATAGCCCCTTGGGAAGACTCACAGGAAAGCAATAAAATCACAGGATTTACTAAATCATGGCATCTTTAAAATATAGAGTTCAGAGTAAGGGAAATGAGGCCCAGAGAGGTGACGTGCGCTTCCCAGAGTTGCACAGCTAATCAATAATAGAATTGGTGTTCACATTTATGTTCCCCCTCCTTTTTTTTTTTTTTTTTTTTTGTGACAGAGTTTCACTCTGTTACCCAGGCTGGAGTGCAGTGACGCGATCTCAGCTCACTGCAACTTCCGTCCCCCGGGTTCAAGCAATTCTCCTGCCTCAGCCTCCTGAGTAGCTGAGATTACAGTTACAGCTACATAGTTCCTGACTAATTTTTGTGTTTTTGGTGGAGACAGGGTTTCACCATCTTGGCCCGGTTGGTCTTGAACTCCTGACCACAAGTAACCCACCTGCTCTAGCCTCCCAAAGTGCTGGGATTACAGGTGTGAGCCGCCACACCCAGCCGTATGTTCCCGTAACTTCTTTCACCACATCTGCTTTGATGATTCAAAATATACTTTTATGGCTGGGGAAATATGATCTAAAAGCAACAGACCGAGAGGTGTGAAGATGTATACATCCACAGGGATGAAGGCTGCAGAGCTGGAGGTCAAGCTGTGCATAGGAAAGTGGCAGAGAAGGGCAAGGAATGACACTAATACTATGCTTGGCACTGAGATCGGTTTTAAAAGTCCAGGATGATTTCAATGCCAGTTAATATTTTATAGATTTAACCCTTTTCTTTGGAAATGACAGATATGGATCCCGTTTCGTAGGTGAGGAAGGAGGTTGAATGTTTTGCCCAGTCTCATTGCCCATCAGTAGCAAAAATGAAGCAAGTGGCCAGCTCTCTTGATAGAAAGAAAGATAATTCTTTACCTGACTCCTTTTTACCTGCTTTTCTGGAACCTGCCCTTGAGTGCCGGGAAATCACATGAACAGTTCTAGACCCCCTCACCTCTAGGAGCTGCACTGCCACGTCAGGACCCTGGGTCTTAGTGAGTAAGCCAAGAACTTCTCATGGGTTGTGGCTTGAGCCTTGGGAGTCCAAAGGTATTCAAATATGTTTATTTGCCCAGAACTTTAAGCCACTGGGTGTTTTTCAGAAGATAAATCTAGGCAACCAAAGAACAAACTGGGTTGACATCTGGTAGCAGGGACCGGGGTCAGAGGAGAAAAAGAACAGAGGAAATCAAGCAGACTTTATCAACCCCACCACGCTATTCCCAGGCGGGCAGCGTGGAGACACCAGCCACTTCTCCCTTTACAGTTTTAACTAAAAGGAGCATTACAGAGGTGAATTAACATTTAAAAAGAATGTAAAAACTCAGAGCTGTTCTAATGATGATTAATGGAGAGCTATAAGGGGGCCATGACCTGCTAGTGTCATTAAATGGATTGGCAGGTTTCTGAGCATTAATTATAAATAGCCACAGGAGTTCTCCTCCTTAAAGGAATGACGATAAATCCAAGTCTCAGAGAGAGAAGAAGAAAGGAAAGAAAAAAGAGAGAAAAAAGTTTGCACGTGAGTGTCTGCTTGGGTGTTGTGGGGAGCAAGATACAGAGTGTGAGAGCAGAGGGGATGATATAAATGATAAATTAGACCCTGCCAGTCAATCACATTTTCTAAATGTTTTATGTCCCCAAAGCTATAAAAGCAATATTCCTCTCTGCCCTTATTGGAACCATTTCTGTTCAGCAATCATATCAGTTTCCTTGGGGATTTCAACTGAAATGTGCTTTGCCTTTTCTTTTTATATTTACTCTCCAGTCTGTGACCAAGGAAGGGTCAGAGTCCACACACAAATGGGCAGGACAGAGACCCAGTGATTAGGAGAGGCCGAGAACAGGACTGAGAGGTGCTGGCAGGGGCCATGTGAAGGCAGCCTGGCTCCCACTGCCACCTTGGCCAAGTAAACAACAGCAGAGGGACTTTTAGTTCCCATCCCTAAGTAGCCTCAGAGAAAGGTCCAGTGCCTAACACCCCAGCTGTGAGGCTCACCAAAAGTGTTGCTGACTCGATAGACTGCAAGCACCATGAGGGGAAGGATTGACTTCTGTTTTGCCTGGTTTATTTACTGCCTCGTTTCCAGAACCTAGATCAGTGCCTTAGTGCACCACTGGCACCCTGCAAATATTTGTGGAATGAAGGAGTGAAGTGACCAACTTATCCGTGATTAAGCATGCACAGAGGCCTGATTTCCAAAGCTGAGCTCAACATTGAGATGCCTGAGTTCTGTGGGGCCTCTCAGTAGATGGACATGCAGATAATGAGGACACCCCTTTAGAGAGGGGCTCTTGTTCTTAGACAGCCTTCGTTGGTCCTGAAGTGAAAGGATGCCAGCTTTTCTCCCAGCCTGCTCTTTGAAAATGCACTCAGAGCGACTGCATTTTGGGGCTGGAAGGTTCACTCAGATGAGAATCCAGAGAGGTGAAGGCATGGCTCCAAAGTCACTCAACAACTAGTATTAGTAGAAGGGCCAACATTGAGTTCCTACTCAGTCTTCTCTCCATAGAGCACCCAGCCTCTCTCCTTCTCGCTCTGACTTCTCAAAAGGTGGACCAAGCAATCTCAGCCAGTGAGGGGGCCTAGACAGGCAAAAGGCTGGGGGCCAGGGGTGGGGAATCTCCCTGGGAGACCCTCCACAGGTGACCAGACTCTTCTGGGTCTTGGCATTACCTGTGGGGAAGAAGAGGTGAAGAACGAGAGTGGAGTAGAGAGAAAAATGAGGGAAGTCAGGCGAAAAAGAAAGAAAAAAGCTTCAATCTGGGCCTGGGAATCATGGACACTTCTGGACGATGTTGTATTTGTGTGTGTGTCATTCCTTTTCAAGGCTTTCCACTGCAAGTCATTATTTCAGCTGATTGGAAAATTGTGTTGAAAGACCTGCTTCTCCAGTACAATTTTCTTCATATCCTATTAGTTGCAATACAATTACAGAGAATACATCAATTCCTGGCCTGCCTGCTGTTGCTGCCAGAGCCGCCTATTAAAAAGCGGCCTTATTAATGGAATTGTACATCTAGGATTAATCGGCTTGCGTTGGCCATTTACATTTCTCATTCCACAAGCACTTTTGTTTGCTTAATAGGCTGAAGGAGGTAGGAAATGACACAACAAAAGCCTCTCCCAATTGCCACGCGTATCACTGGTGGATTTAATATCCCCTTCCTTCTTTCATCCTCAAGTGCTTCATAGGGATAAGATCTGGCACATGCCACTAGGGAAAAGTAAAGCCGCAGCTAGGCAGCGATTGGTGGGGAAAGAGGGAAGGAAGGAGGGGCAGAGAGAGAGGCATGGGCCAAAGGTAAGTCTTTGCTCTGTTGGGGAGAAGTACAGGCCCTGCCTCTCTGTTCACCCTGGGAGGTGGGGGTGGGGGCAGCAAGGGGAGGGCACAGGCCCAGGAAAGAAGCACCCAGGAATGGGCACAGGGAAGGGTGGGAGGGAGCTGCCCTGCACTAATGGAATGGGTGTGACTTCTGCAAGTCATCTTTATCCAGGCCTAGGTGGTAAACCTGGTGGGACCCTCCTCCCCTCACCTGCCATCTATCCATTCCTCCATCACTTCCCATTTATGGTTTAGGATCAGTAAATTCCAAGTCTTTCTACTACTATGTCAAGCAGAGCACAATTTGACATGAAGGAGACCATGTGTGGGGAGGTGGGTGAGATCCCATAGGCCCATGGGGCTTTCTTTGGGCGAGGACTGGCATCTCAGTTTGGGGATCCACTTCCGAATTTTGGGAAGGACAATCGAGAGAAGGGTCCTTGAGCTCCCTGGACTCAGGGAGATGCGCTAACAGGTGGCTGTGTCTGCAGCAGCAGTCTGCGTAGGAGAGGGTGTTCCAGACAGAGAGCGAGCCCATCTGAATAAGCCCAGCACGTGATTATTAATCCCTGACGGCAGGGGAGTGGTGTGGAAAGTAGGGTAGAAGGGAGATGAGGATGCCCTAGGCCTTCCGTCATCCACAGGGACTCTCTGGAGTGTGTGGGTGCAACACACTTAACCCTTCACTTACCTCTACATTAAAGCAGGTGAAACCCAATCCGCCCCATACTGCCCTGCAGGGAGTTACCCAGGATATCAGAGATGCACAGGCACTCCAGGGAAAAGCCAATCAAAAATAATAGACCTTGGGCCTCTTTATCAAATTCTGATCTCAAGAGAAAGCAGCCTTCCAGACTTTCAGAGCAGGCTGAGGCTTGGGAGGAGGAGTGCATGTAGATTCCGCCACTGGGTGGAGTTTCTTCATTAAAGGAATAGGCAATAGGTGTCCAGACTGGGGAGAGCAGGGAAAGCGCCCATCAACTCCTCCTGCCCTCTCTTCAACCTGCTCCAGGAGGTGATGCTTATAAAACACATCCTTCCCAAGGCGAGGCTTCATTGAATTTGTTCTTCTCTTTCCCCTACCCCCACCCATGAGGCAGGGAGGTCTGTGCAGGTCTGAAATGATAGACAGCTAAGGCCTCTGAAGCCCCAACCCCTTTCCTGTCAGGGGCTCTGTGGTTGCACAGAGGACTCCCATCCCTGGGATATCACTGCAGCAACAGAGTCCATGTATATTGAAACACTGTAATATAGTATGACTTTTTGCTTTAATGGAATTTTCCTAGACCGCTAGGAGAAAAGACTCCATTAACCACACTACAAAGGCCTCTACTTATTAGTATTTTAGAACAGTGGCAAAACATTTCTTGAATCTAATTATTGCTGACAAATATGAAAATTGAAATCAAAGTTAAATTTTCAGCTACAGTGCCTCATATGCCAGCCTTCTCTGACTTCCACTATTGCATCAACACATTTATTCTTCCAATAGTTTCAGCAGAAGATTGGTTATTGTCCCTCTCCCTTAATACAGCCTTCTTTCCTCCTCCACTCCCCCCTACTCCCTCCCTGGCTTGGACCCTATATATTTTGAAGCATTAAATCTGACATATTCATCTTGGTGGCTGGCACTAGGTAACTAACTTTATGTTTACCTGTCACGGATGCAGAAATGAGCCGCACAGGGTGCTGGGAACCTGTTTCCGTCTCCCGACCCTCTCCTCCTGCACCCAATCCTAGCCTTCTTTTTTTTTTTCCCAGATAAAAGTCATTTGACTGATTTCAAATTCCTGGTGATATCAGGACAGAAAAAAAAAAAAAAAAAAAAAAGACTTGTCAACACCTTTCTTTCTCTTCCCCTGTTAAGCATACTGTAAAAATCAATCCCTTTTGTCACCACTCTGCTTGCGAGAATGTTTAATGGATGTCAAGGGAGCTAATGATCGCTGGTAGAAAATTCATTTTAGATTTGCTATTTATAAAGTACTCAGTACTCAGGTGGGAAATTAACATGAGGCAAGGAGTGGGGCGGGGAAGGCCAAGCCTGGCAGTGGAGAGGTAGGGCCCTGCCAGGCTGGTAGTTTCTTTGTGTAGGTGGCACCCAAAGCATCTGGGGACAGAAAAGTATGTGGCGGAGAGGCCGTGTGAGAATGAATAAGGGTACAGGCTCGGGAAACATAGGCCTGGGCAAGTTGGCCTTTCTGAACCCAAATATTCTCAGCAATAAAATGCTATGTACAACCCCTACCTCACAAGGTTGATGGAAAGATTAAATATCACACATAAAACATTTAGCAGTGCCTGGCACATGGTAGTGGTACACGTGTAATAAATGTGAAATGCCTTTCCCGCAGCCCCACGAGGTTAGGAAGATCAGGACAGAAGGCTCGGCACAGAATTGCTCCAGGATCTCCCCTGGGACTGGGTGTAGTAGTCCACACAGAAGCCCACAGAGGAACCCTGAGTGAGCACCTCCTGGTACCTCTGGCCAGGTAACCAGGTCTGCCGTTGCTGTCAGACTGAAGCGTGCATCAGAATCATCCAGAGGGCTTCTTGAGATTGCTGGGCCTCCCTCAGAGGTCCAGGGTCAGAGGGCTCTCTGGGGGGTGGGGCTTGAGAATTCATATTGCTACAAGTGCCGGGGGACCCTGATGCTGCCAGCCAGGGACCACACTTTGAGAACCACAGAGACACACATGCAAACTAAAGTGTCTCCCCGAAACGCTGATGGGTACCACTGTCTCCCAGGCCCGCGCCACTTTCTTCTTTCTAGCCTGCCGAGATGGAGCAAGTCCTTCTCCACCCCTGACCCCAATCCAGTGTAGGACTCAGGATTTTGAAGTAAATCACTGAATGCTAATTAATTCCTCCCCAATTTTACATTGCTGGTCAAGTGTAAGGGCCAAGTGCTCAGGTTATTTTTCTGGTTTGCTTCAATGTGTAGCCAAACCTCGGTTTCCCCTTCCTCTGTGCAGCTTGTTCCTCCATGGCTGATAGTCTGTTCCCTCCAGATCTCATGTTGAAATGGATTTCCAGTGTCGGAGGTGAGGCCTGGTGGGAGGTGTTTGGGTCATGGGGACAGATCCCTCATGAATGGCTTGGTCCTCTCCTCAAAGTCATGGATTCTCGTTCACTGGAAAGTTGGTTGTTTAAAACACCATGACACCTCCTTCTCCTCTCTTGCTTACTCCCTCTCTCACCGTGTGACCTGAAAGTATCCCTTCTCTTTGGCCATGACTAAAAGCTTCCTGAGGCCTCACCCAAAGCTGAGCAGGTGCTTGTGCCACACTAATACAGCCTGCAGAACCATGAGCCAAATAAACCTCTTTGTACTTTACCCAGTCTCAGGTATTCCTTCATAGCAATGCAAATGGACCAACCCAAGCACTCAGAGAGAGCGCCCCTCTCCCAGTTCTCTCTGCTGCATCTGGAACTCCAAACCAGGAAGCTCCAGCCTCATCCACCCCTCACTCTTCTAGTCTCCTTCTCCTGGGCTTCCCTTGGATGCTTCTCTGTTATATTTGGATTAACTGCAAATCTCCTTTGATTACTCACTCTCTGTTGAAACAGACAACCTGTTGCCACGTGTGTGATTACTGAATCCCAGGGGAGTTCCTATTTGTAAGGCAGCCAGTTACAGCACACCCAGCCTTACACACATAGTCGCTGGGTTGCTATTTCATTGTCTAAGACGGTGCTTTCAGTTTCTAATTTTTCAATAATAAGCTTCTCACGAAGCCCTTAAGCTGTGAAAATAAGCCGAAAACTGCTTTTCCAGTCATTTACATAAACACAAGCAGATCAGGAAGAGGAAAAAAATAGGAAATAGTTTTACACATTCTTCCTGAGGCTCTGGAAGCCTGGGTGGATTGCCCATCCAGTCTGCAGGTCTGGAAAAGCACAACGGGAAGCAGGGCGGCTCGCAGCACACCTGCCACCAAGGCGAATGATAAATCCTGAAATTTCTCCTGACGCCCGCCAGGCTGCCGCTTTGCCGAGGCTGAGGGATATTCTGGGCACAGGCAAATTGTTCTGTCAGCAAGCCGCTCCCCCAGCTGCATCTCACTAGGAAGCTTGTCATTCACTGCCCAGCCACAGCATCAAGGTCCCACCCTCTGGGGTGGCATCCTGTCACCTGGGGCAGGTAAGGGGTGGCTGCAGGAAACCTGCCCAGGAACCAGGCCTGAGGCAGGGAGCTCAGCCTCCTAGAAGCAACCTAGAAGGTTGCTGCTTATCTCGCTCAGGGTCATGTAAATCAGGGCCTGGCCCATAATAGGTGCTCAGTTATTTGACTAGCGGGGAGGACTTGCTGGCATGTGGGCCACTTTCAACCACCATTTTTCTTTTTTCTTTTTTCTTTCTTTCTCTTTTTTTTTTTTTTTTTTTTTTGTGATGAAGTCTCGCTCTTGTCGCCCAGGCTGGAGTGCAATGGCATGATCTTGTCTCACTGCGACCTCTGCCTGCCAGGTTCTAGCAATTCTCCTGCCTCAGCCTCCCAATTAGCTGGGATTACAGGCATGTGCCACCATCACACCCGGCTAATTTTTGTAGTTTTAGTAGAGACAAGGTTTACACTATGTTGGCCAGGCTGGTCTCAAACTCCTGACCTCAAGTGATTCACCAGCCTCGATCTCCCAAAGTGGGAGATTACAGGTGGGAGCCACTGCGCCAAGCCAACCACCATCTTTCTCCCTATATTCTCTTGCTTGCTTTCTCTTTCCCCAAATACAGATCTTAAAATAATCCAATGAGCCAGAAAGAGCAGCATTCTTTTTCTTCTGTGCTAACTCATACACATTCCTATAAAAATGTAAATAAATAGGCCATTAAAACCCACTTCTACCTTTAGACACTGATTCTGATCAGGCTATTTCCCTGATGTACCTAATACTTATGGGCAAAAGGTAGGATGCCTGCTAAAAACGAGAAGAAGATGCCCGATTAAATTCGAATTGCAAAACAAAACAAAACAAAAAAAAACAAAAAAAAAAATGTCCTTTAGTATTAGTATGTGCTCTGCATAATAAAAATCATTTGTTGATCAGGAATTTAAATATATCTGGTGTCCTGGATTTTTATTTGCTAAATCTGGCAGCCCTAGCCAAAGAGAATCTATATGTACTTACATAAATACGTGAATGTACATATTTATACTGCTTACACACCACCAAGCCTCCTCTGTCCCGGTGGTTTAGTGGATTTTTTCTAAGGTGAGAGTATTTGAGGGACACGGAGGCCCTTCCCAAGAGGCAGGGTCCATGCTGCTGCTTCCTCTTCCCCATGTCCAGCCCTGGGAGTGGCCCTTCCAGAAAGAGCTCCCGACTTTCAGTCTTCACACTCTTTTAAATCAATGGTTCTCAAATTTTAGGATGAATATCCTGAAGGGCTTCTTGACACACAGATTGCTGGGTTCTGGCCCCATACTTTCTGATTTGGAGGCCACGCTTGGAGAGTCCTGGTCTAATGATGTTAGGTGTCTCAGATCCCTTTCTCTTTTCTCAGGGCAGATTAGAAACCAGGGTCCCCAGGAAGGCTAAGTATAAAAATGATGGGTTGGAGTCAGTCTTAACAAACTTTTGTTCTCCATTTTTTTTTTTAAGAGGGGAGCGGGTTTCAGATTTATTTTCTTTTTACAAATGTTTTCATTGATACACAATATTAGTACATATGTATGGGGTGCCTGTGATATTTTGCTGCATGCATAGAATGTGTAATGATCAGACCAGGGTGCTAGGGGTGTCCATCACCTCAAACATTGGTCCTATGTGGTAGAAACATTTCAAGCCTTCTAGCTATTTTGAAATATATAATACTTTGTTGTTAAATAAAGTCACCCTCTTCTGCTATTGTTGTTCTCCTTTTTCAGCCTCTTAAATTCTTTCCCTGGTCTTATTTAGTCCATCATCACTCAACACTAAGATGAGAATGTACAGTGTTCCACTGTCCTGATCCTGCAGGAAGAACATTCCTATTAGAGAGCAGCTCCTGCAAAGGTGTGGAGCTGTGGAGGGGCACCAGCCTTCAGTGTTTGCTGGGGCCATAGAAGAACATTCCCGTTAGAAAGCAGCTCCTGCAAATGTACAGAGCTGTGGAAGGGCACCAGCCTTCAATGTTTGCTGGGGCGATGGAGCAGAGTGAAGAGGGGAGTGCTGGGAACAGGGCGAGAGAGAGAGGGAGAGGGAGAGGGAGAGGGAGGGAGGGAGGGAGAGGGAGAGGGAGAGGGAGAGGGAGGGAGGGAGGGAGAGAGAGAGAGAGAGAGAGAGAGAGAGAGAGAGAGAGAGAGAGAGCGCCAAGAGAGGGAAGCAGACGACTTTGATAGGGAGGTCCGGTCACAAGTACCTGTGCTGTCAGCGAGCTTCAAAAACATTGGCTTTTAATTTTGCAATATGAATTGAGTGCCGAAAGTTTTCACACAGTTAATTTGGTTAAATGTGAAAACTACCTTCCAAGGAAATTCATATATCCTATTTGAAAGATGAGGAAAATAACGGCTTGGGGAAAAAATTCAGCTCCTAACCTTAACGATAGCCTGGGATGAGAAAGGATATTCTGATTGATGTGGAGATTAAGAAATGTATTTGGTATGAATATGCTTTGTAATTTGTAAAGATAAAAACATATCTTTTTAATTCCTTAAAAAGGCAATACAAGAAAGGAGTAAATGATGAGCTCTGGATATGTTTGGGAGATGGCCCTAAATGGTAGGACCAGAATCAAAAAAAGGAATAAAGAAAGAAGACTGGGGTAGACTATATTTTTATTTAAAGTCCAGAGAAAAGACAGTGGCATGAGGGAAAAGTGATTAATACTGCACAGGATTATCCTGTTCACTCGTCAGCCATCTCTCCCATTACACAAGCAACTAGTTCAGTCCTTTTTGTTTTCTTGGAAAAACCAGGCTGCAGGTATATGGACACAAAGATGTGGATCTGGACACAGGTGTGTGCAAACACACAGATTTTCCCTGCATTATACTCAAGGAAAATAAAAGCTAGCAAACGCAAGCTCCTTTAACTTCCTGCCACCAAGCTTACACATATACCTGCCTCCTTCCTACGCCAGAGACAGCGGATTATCTCTTTTGTTAATTTTCATTTGTTTATTCTAGTAAAATATGCATGAAATAAAATTCACCCTTTTAACCATTTTTTTAAGTGTACAATTAAGTGGCATTGAGTATGTTTACAATATTATATAACTATCACCGCCATTCATTTCCAGAACTTTCTCATCATCCCAGACAGAAACTCTGTGACCGTTAAATCACTCCGTTTCCCTCCTCCCGCAAGCCCCTGATAGCCTCTCCATGAATTTGCCTATCCTACTTACTTCGTGTAAGTGGAATCATACTTTATCGGTCCTTTGGTGTCTGGCTCATTTCACTTAGCATAATGGTTTCAAAGTTCATCCACGCTACAGCATGTGTCAGAATTTCCTTCCGTTTTAAGACTGAATAATACCCATTTATGCACAGACCTCATTGTGTTGATCTATTTGTTGATGATGGACACTTGGGTTGCTTCCACCTTCACTATTGTGAATAATGCTGCTGTGAACAGTGATGTATAAATACCTGTGTGGGGCCCTGCTTCCCATTCTCTTGGATATACACCCAGGAGTAGAATTGCTGAGTCATATGATAATTCCATGTTTAGTTTATTTTTTTTCCAATTCACCTACTGATTTAGTATGTTTAATGTTGTTTTGTTTAGACACTGAGTCTTGCTCTGCTGCTCAGGCTGGAGTGCAGTGGTGCAATCACAGCTCACTGCAGCCTTGAATTTCTGGGTTCAAGGCAATCTTCTCACTTCAGCTTCCTGAGTGGATGGGACTACAGGTGTGCACCTCTGCGCCTGGATAATTTAAAACAAATTTTTTTTGTAGAGATGGGGTTTTTCTATATTGCCCAGGCTGGTCATGAACTCTTGGGCTTGAGCAATCCTCCAGCTTCAGCCTCCCAAAGTGCTAAGACTATAGGCATGAACCACTGAGCCCAGCCTGTTTAGCTTTTTGAGAACCCCCCAAACTCTTTCCACTGTGGCTGCATCACTTTACATTCCCACCAGCAATGCACAAGGGTTTCAATTTCTCCACATCCTCACCAATATTTATTTTCCTTTTCTATTTCATCAGCGATATCCTAACGGGTGTGAAGTTGTACCTCACTGTGGTTTTCATCTGTGGTTCCCTAATGACTGGTGATATTGAAACATCACGTTTTCATGGTGGTAATGCCTTAGCCATATGTGCACCCTATGGACTTGAGGGCCTCTTCCATCCTTATCAAGGGAATACTAATTTTTCCTCCTTTCATATGACACACTAATAGTTTCTTAATGTCCATCCCTCTTTCCATGGTGATAGGCCCCTGACTTTGTCTGGGCATACTATCATCCACAGGGGATTGTGAGTTTCCCACATGCTCTTGTACTTAGGTGTGGCAATGTGGCTGAGTCCTGGCCAAGAGGAGGTGAGCAAGGATGCCATGTGATGGCCTCCAGGAGCATCTGCAGGGGGCAATGCCCAGGTACCTCCTGCCTCTTCTTCATCTCTCCCTCATTCCACTCTGGCACACAGATGCTGCCGCCTCAGACCATGGAGGCAAGGCCGTGTGCAACAGGTCCAGATGGCAGAAAGGTCTGGGTGCCTGAGTTTAGGGAACAACTCACTAGCCATGAACAGACGAAGTAGAGTATTTCTGTAACCAGAGGGATACAGATTACATTACTTAAGCCACCCAAAGTGCATCATTTTTGTCATTTGCAGCTGAATCTAATCATAATGCATATTCTCGAACACTTCTATCCTTCCTCACTTTAAAGAGTAACGGAAGCAGTCTTTTTCAAGACTCCTTTCTCTACCCATGCTCAGGATTCATCACTCCTCCCACCTGTTTGTATTCCCTGAGGGCCTCACCTGGCCAGCCATCCCCATATCCTCCTTCTTGCCTCTCCTTCCCTGGCCCCTGCCTCTCTCTCTCTCTCTCTCTCTCTCAATACAGAACCTTTTGAAATAATGACACTCATTTTCTGACTCCACTTCTTCTTCCCATTTGTATCCCCACCCCATTGCTCTGCCCCACAAAACTGTTATCCCCAAGGACATGGGAGAGATTATTGCAACTAAATATAATCTCCCTTGATTCTTTAGAAGCATGTGACACTGCTGACATTCCTGCCTTCCTCAAATTTGCATCATTTGGCCTTGATGGCCTCATGCTTTCAGATTTTTCTCCTATGTATTTGTCCACTTTTTGTCAATCTGCTTTCTCAGATCCCTTCTCCTCCCAGCCTTTAAGGACTAGTGCTTGCCCTCAATTGTTTTTTATGTATTCCTTACTCTCTCCCTGGATAATTAATTGTATCTGTGTTGAAGACTATCTTGTTCATGCCCAGCTATCTCTGCGGAGTTTCAGATCCATCTAGCTAACCTCATATTGGAAAGCTACTGTTAAACCCATCATGACCCAAATTGCATTCATTGCTATCTCTCTAAAACCCACCTCCAAGCCATTCACTTAGAAAACAGAAGTCCTCTTACACTTTCTTTATTACTTATCCTCTTCTTCCCTGTCTATCTCCAAGTCTTAACCCTTCTACCTCCACAACTTTTGAATACCCCCATGTCTCTCCTTCTCTGCAACTGTCACTCTGGTGACCTCGTGCCTAACTGGTTGCAATGTCCCTTAGAAGGCTTCCTTTCCTCTAGTCTTGCCCAACTTCAATTCATTTCCCATATTGTAACTATTTTCAACTAACCCAAATCATGTTTGATCACTACAACTGCAAGTGTGATCATGTTACTCCCAGGCATACAACCCTTCAATGCACCCTTTTCCCTCAGTATAAAATCTTCAATAAAAACAGTTCCAGCCCTGACCTCTACCTACGTCTCTACATATACCTCTTGTCTTTCCACCTACATTCCTCCTCCCATCACCCCATACAAACACACTCAATCTAGCCAAATTTGATATCACAATCCTGAGACGTTAGCATATACAGTTTCTTCCACTTATAAAACTCATCTCTCCTCTCACCTGGTTAAATCTATTCACCTTTATCTCTCAGCTTTAACATATCTTCCTTCCAGAGGACTTTCCTGTCCTGAAAATTCTCCCAAATGCTGCCATAGCAAACTGACCTGCTTTTATCCCAGCTCTTACCACGGGATAGTCACTTGTCTATTTAACTGAGTGCAGGAACTATGCCTGCCTTGTTGTTGTGTATGCCTAATACCTAGTAGGGTCTGAACAAATACTTCTGAAATGGATGAAATATAAATGTAAGTAAACACTCGGCCATGCTTTCGGATCGATTATATTGCTCTTTTATCATTAAATTCAATGATGTGGATATGCCATGTCTGTATCATTTGGAGATAACACAAAGCTGATGAAGACATCTCATCGGGATCCAAAAATAATTTCAATGGATTTAAACAATGGACACGGGGCAATAAAGCTTTAAGCATTTAAAAAGATCATTTAGAGAAGATCAACTGTGAGCAAGGATAGGCAGGGTCTTGTGGAATCAGATTTTGTGTGAAAGGAACAAATACAGCCTCAAAATGAGCCAATGATGTGGCATGTCTGAAAAAAAGAATGAAACTAACACAATAATTAAATGAACCTATGTAACTATAAAGTCCAAAATCTGCTAAGTAACAGTTCACTTTCTACTTTGCCAATCAGATTACAGCTGGCAGAGTCTGCTCTGGCAACACCTTTTCAGTTGATCATTATCAAACTGGTCATGTTTCAAAGATAATGATCAGGATGATTAGTGCTCCAGAAACTGTGCCATGCAATGATCACAAGAAAGAACTAAGAATGCCACGATAAGATAAGTAGGGCCTGTGATAGTCATCTCTTAGAAAGTGGATCATACACTATTGCTTCTATCCTGATAGCTCTAAAGGCAAAACTTAGGGAGAGGCAAATTTTTGCTCCACATAGATTCATTAGAATTGTATTCAGCTGCAAGGAAAAGAAAACTAATTAAATGGAGATTTCCTTTCACAATTGATAACTTTAGAGCTACGCATTCTAGAGCTGGTACAGCTGCTAGGTCATCTTGAACCTGAGTTCCCCCTATGAAATTACCCATACTCAATTATTTTTTTATTTACCCAAACAGCAAGTCCATATGGTTTGACCTACAAGCGTCCTTCTCTGTCACTCTTGATATGTGTCCTTTCTCCTCCTGTTTGTAAATGGGACCCTGCACCTCCAAGAAGGATCCCAGTCTCCAAGTCAAGAAGGGAAAATAATAAAGTCCAAAAAGCACAGGCCATCCACGTACAACCCTCCACACTGTACCCAGTCATGTTATGCTTGTATTCCATTGGCCGGAACCGCAGTATATGACCATACCCTGTTGTAACAGAATCTGGAAGTTGAGTATTTTA
The DNA here is from genome assembly GCF_009764315.1 of Trachypithecus francoisi. Lineage (NCBI taxonomy): Eukaryota > Metazoa > Chordata > Mammalia > Primates > Cercopithecidae > Trachypithecus > Trachypithecus francoisi. The sequence goes on along the minus strand of NW_022681473.1, from coordinate 119,272,437 downwards.
AATGGGCATGTTCCTACTATGAAAAAGTTTAGAGTATTATTTCAAAAGAGAAAGGATAGAATTGATATTGAGGAGGCATCAAAAATGCCTGCCAGAATTGCAAAGTGCTTTCTCACATAGTTTATCAGCTATGAAAAAGAGTGTTAACATCAGTTATGCTTAGCTATACCTCCCAATAGAATCATCTGTTGTTCTTTTGAAATAGAGATGGACTTGCCCTGTTCCAACCTGTGCCAGGAGAATTTTTGAGAGTCAGACCTGGGCATCTGCTTTATAACAATCTCCATAGGTGATTCTGATAGGCAACCAGAACTGAGAGCCACAACCCAGGTAGTGAGTGTCTGGTCACTAGAAAGCTCTGGAATTCTTGAGCAGGAATTAATCAACACAGTTCAGACAGTATTGTTGCCTTGGGGAGGAGACAGGGCAAGTGAAATGCCATGGTATCTGACAACTGTAGGAGTCCATGAAAAAGCTTCTGGATTTAATTATTAAATTATTTGACCTTGGACAAGGAGTTAGCAGTATGAGAAAATAATGGAAAAGATGACAATATGGCATTTAGATCCTTTTATTGGGAAGTTTTCATGGAAAAGGAAGAGGAAACGTAGAATGATTACTTAATTCTTATTTGTCCTCAGAATTAGCAAAATGGTTTATCCAACTATAAATGTTCATATATCACCAATTGCATTGAGAAAAAAAGCTGTTGATTAATCTATTCCATATCTGGGCTGAGTTCCCTCTTGACTGTTCAGGAAGAGAGTCAAGTACCCTAGTGGACAGCTTTGTGGAAGAAAGAGAGACTAGATTTGGAGAAACAGCTAAAAAACATTGGACCACTTCACCTTCTCCAACTGGATAAATTCATCCGGTCATTTTCCTCTTTTCTTAGGTTCAATCTTCCCTATCCCCATTCTTCCCTCTGATGCCAGCACCTCACCTAGATGTAGAGCGTAGGTTCTTCCCCCTTCCCCTACTGATCTGAGCAGTTCACCATTAGAATGACTTTTCCACTCGGGTCAGTTGAGCCTGAAAGACTGAGCTCCACAAGTACTACTACATAGGTACCCATGACATCCGGTTTATTACTGATTACAGCCAGGAGGGATTACTAATATATGGGGAAAATGATTTAGGATCTAAAAAAAGGAACTGTCAGACAGAAGAGATGAGTTGAATCTAAGAAAATGGCTTTATAATAGAAAGGGTAAGTTCTGAGGTCAGGCTCTTGCATACCTAGTGAAACAACTCAGGCAAACGATAAGGAAGAGTTGAATGAACAATAGCTCACCTTAAGTCGGCAGAGTTATAGGGCAGCTGAAATACCTAGTGACATCTCAGGTCTTCCTCCCTTCCTTTCATCCATAAACACTGAGTGTCACATTTGTCCAAGGGGCTGTGCTACGTGTACTAGGTATATAAAGGTAAATAAGACAGTCCTGGCCCTTCAGGAGCCCACAGCCTGGTAAGGGGAGATAGACGTATAAATAGGTCACCTACACTAACATGTTGTGGATATGAACAGAAAAGGTAAGAAAAAGAGCAAGGCAAGCTTAAGAGAAGGAATAAGAAGACTCGGCTGGGCGCAGTGACTCATGCCTGTAATCCCAGCACTTTGAGAGGCTGAGGCAGGTGGATCACCTGAGGTCAGGAGTTCAAGACCAGCCTGACCAACATGGAGAAAACCCATCTCTACTAAAAATAGAAAACAATTAGCTGGGCATGGTGGCACATGCCTGTAATCCCAGCTACTCTGGAGGCTGAGGCAGGAGAATCGCTTGAACCCGGGAGGCTGAGGTTGTGGTAAGATGAGATGGCACCATTGCATCTGAAGCCTGGGCACAAGACTCCATCTCAAAAAAAAAAAAAAAAAAAAGACTCAAAGGAAAGGGTTCCAATTTTGAATTTAGTCTGAAATTATCAAAAGCACTTTCTAGGTAGAGAGGGGCAGGGTGGGGCCTGAGCATAAGCCGAAGGAACAGCATGCATGTGTGCTATACAGAGGGAGCAACAGGAAACCCCAAAGAGGCCATGGAGCAGGGAGTGCCTCGGTTTAGGGAAGAGGCAAACTGAGGACAGACCCTTAGGATTTACACACCTGGCCAGAGAGCTGAGACTTCACTCTACTTGGATTTGGAATTGGGAGAAGCTATAATATGCTGGGCTCTTATATGCTCAGTTACCAGGACACACTGGGAGAAGACTGGAAGAAGGATGCAGAGGAAGCGGAACAACTCTAGAGAGAACCACCAGCACTCTGTTAATGGATGATTTTATAGAAAATAGGAGGCAAACCTTGGAATATTTAACCTCGTAAAGAGAAGATACAGGGGAGAAGGGGAGGAAATCACAGTTTCAAATATTTGAAAACGTCATGTTGTAGAAAAATTAGACCAGTCCTGTGGGTAGTAGAATTAAGTAATATTTATTGAGAGCTTACTATGTACAAGGCAGTATTCAAACACTTTATTTGCATTAACTTATTTAATCTGTATAATAACCTTACAAGGTAAGTCCTATAATTATCTCTATCTTATTGAAGAGGAGCTGAGTTGCACAGAGATCGATTCAATTGCCACAGATCTCAAACCAGAAAGAGGCAGAGCCAGGTTTGGCTCAAGGCAATCTGGCCCTGGGGCTGCTATGTTATAATCACTCTCCAGATACAGGATCTTTGGCTGGATTCTATAAGAAGGCAGAATCTCCTTCTCCTACCTCTTCCCCTGCCTCTTCTTCCCATCCTCCTATCTCCCTGAAATCTGACAGTCAGATGCAATGGACTTCCGTAGAGATGCAAGTTCCTATCGTTGGAGATAGAGGCTGGAGGACTACTGCAGCTGCATTATTGAGGGGTCAGAGCCCAAAGAGAGGAACTGAAATGAAGTATCTTGAAAGTCCCTCTGAGCCTGAGCTGGTTGTGATTCAAGGGTTGTCTGGCAAAGCAGTATGAACACTCTGGGGAGCCAGGTGGGTGTGTGGGTTGTCCAGAGACTAAACTTGGCACAAATCTGCCAGTAACCCTGTTCTAATGTGCCTCTTAGATCTGCCGACTCCATCAGAAAACAAACAAGTTTTCACTCCTGCACACACCACAGGAGCTGACCCGGCCATAGGAGTGGAGCCAGCATCACTTCTACCTAACACATGAAGCTGCAAAATTGTCATTGAGGTTTTGAGCATGAGTCTTTATTGACCATGAGAAGGAGGGAGCAGTGGAAGCAATGCAGCTGGATAACTGATTCCTGGGGAGGGGCAGGGAGGCTAGGTGGAAGAGAAATATGTAATTCTCACACCTAAGGATGGAGCTTCTTCTAAGGCTACTCATTGCTTAGCACTCCAATCCAGCTCAAACACATTCCTTTTTGACCCTCAATCAAATGCCTCCTGAATTTCTCTTGAAGGAAGGCTTAGGAATTGATCAATTGAGAGTCATTATCAGTTCTATTCCCCCTACCCATGACAAGTGAATCCTTTCCTTCCCTTCTAAGGATACTTTATAGGTAAATAAATGCATCCATATATGAACACACAGCATCATATACATGAGACAGCATGCAGAGTTTGCATGCACACACACTGCTGACATGTTCTGACTCTGTTCATTTGTCTGTGATGCTGTTTATATTCTTAGCTTCCTGCAGGCAGAGGCTGGTGCTGAGTATTTTCTTTTAGCACCACTACCTATCAATAACTATACTCAAAAAGACTATTTGCAGTATTGCCAAATGTTGAACTTGGAATGAGACTTGAAAATCTTTCAGTCCAAGTGTTTTATTTTAAAGTGAGAAAACTGAAGCCCATATAGGGGATGCGTCTTACCCAAGGTCTTCGAACACGTTCAGATGGCTTGAGAGGCACAGTTTTCAACTGACTGCAAATGAGGCCTTCTTGGAGAGCTCTAAAAAATGTCAGTGTAGGGTCCCATCCAAAGGGATTCTGATTTAATTGGTCTGCAACAGGGTCCAGACACTGGTATTTTTATGAAGTTCCCCAGGTGATTCTATGGTATGGCAAGTTTGCAAACCACGGGCTTGGACAGAGTATTGCAAATAAATGCAGATTGCATCTACCCGCGGAGGGTTCTGAGATCAAGCTGGGAGATGTATAATTGCTCTAGACCACTGGACTCGGAAGAATCATGGGTTTATGAGAAAGGTAATCACCTGTTCTTGTTTATAAGAAAATCTAGGAATGACCACTGCCACCACGATGGAAATGCAGATAGCAGCAGACCCCTTAAAACATTCAGGGTGCAGCTATAGTACACGGCCTGAGCCCCAGAGCACCTTTGCTACTTCTGTACACATAGTTCTGCAAACACGATCCATGGATTAAAAGAAGACGGGTGTGTCGGAGAACAACTATACAAGGTGACGTCCAAAACATGGTATCCCACCAGAAGAAAACAAAGAAATTCCTTTTGTTAATGATGCATTTGTATTATGCCAGGAACTCTAAATTAAGATATGATGAGTGGGTAGCAAATTAAAGGGGTTCTCATAGAGCAGGTTATCTTAGTTCTACCCTGAATTCTGAATCCCTCCCAGAGGTCAGATGAACAGTATTTGCCTCATCCAGAAAAGCTGTCTGAGGTAAATTCTTCCCTGGCCTTGTCTGGTGTTCTCCCTTTATCTTCTTGGCCCTCCAGTTCTGTGCAGAAGTCAGGGCATAAAGGAGGTGGAGAGGCCAGAGAGGTGACAGTGATGTTCAGCATCAATCAGTAACTCAAACACACAAGACAATGACCACAAAGGCAGTGAACTCACAGCAGCCTTCCCCATCCTATATATACCAAAGACATCCATGAGCTCCTTTTCTACAAGAGGTTGTGTGGAGTAGCAAAAGAAGCATCTCTGTGTTATGAGAACCCAGAGTCAGGGTGTGCACCTCCTCTCCCCAAACCTGTCTCAAAACAAGGATTGAGGGCTAGTTACTTTCCTGCCATCTGTCATCATCTGCACAGGAGGCCAGAAGCTGTGTCATGGAGTCTCCACCATTGCTTCTGGTACTGCTGTTGTTGCTTTCCATTTGCGACAAAGGATGCCAAGCCAAACCAAATCTGAGAGATGCAACTAGGTCTTTGGTCTTATCCATTAGTCGCTTTTTCATCACTGTTGTATCTCTGGCACCTAAAACAATGCACCGAACATAGTAGGCACTCAATAAGCACTTGGATGTGATTGAACCAGTGGACAAATAAACAACCATATGGATTTTGTGTTAGGGTGAGAGTTTGGTCACACTTCCAAGATGAGCAAAGGAAGCACCACTAGAGAGTGAATTTGAATGAGTAAGTAAAGCCAAAACCAGCAGTCTTTTGATCAGTCTTTTATTATCGCAAAGGGCAATACTCTCACAGAAGCTAAAAAAAAAAGGAATCAAATTTAGTAAGCTAAGATGTCCTTAGTAACAGAGCTGAAGAATGTGTTTTCCAATATTTGATTTCTTAGCTTGACAGTCTCTCTTGAAATACTCTCCTCTCCGCAATGAAAATGTGAATCTTTGTTGGTTTGTTTTGCAGTTTGCAAATGACTTACAGAGCTCTTCTGGCAGGGTTTCTGTTTCTCCACTTGCAAATACACAAAAGGCCATTTCTCTAATATGACTTAAGTAGGGGAGATTCTGTGATCTCCTGTCATGATTTTAGAAGCAGTAGAAAAGGGGAAGAGAAAGGAGGGGCAAGTAGAAAGAAGAAAAAGAAAAACCGAAACAGGCAGCTTATAGAAGCTGAGAAAAAAAACCAGGAAATAGGCAAAGATAAATTTGATATGGAAAATTAGAGTGTGAGAGATACCAAATAATGGAAGACTCTGTAATTAATAGGATCCCAGAGAACCTTTTGATGGGGGCTGAACTCGCCCATGGTCCATTGGCCTCCCTCCCCGCTTCCATCACATCAGCTGGGCTCCTTGTGAACTGTGAAGACAGGCTCTCCCCTCCTTCTCCTAGGCAAGCCTGCATGAAGCAGAGCAACCCCTGCCAGCTTGACCTAGATCTGTCAACTGATCAATTACTTTTCCCATAGAGGAGAAGGAAAAACGAAAGGGAGAAAGAAAAAGGGAAAGAGAAAAAGAAAAGGTGGAGAACAGAGAAGTAGGGGGAGTGGGCAGAAGGAGAGAAGGAGGGAAGGAGGGAGGGAGAGAGAATGGGAAGGAACACGGATGCACTCTTATATCTTTTCAGTTTTAAGCAGTGGTAGCAAGAGCAGGCTTAATCCATAAGGTTGCACAAATAAAGACATACATACGTACATACATACACACATACATACATGAAAGAAAAAAATAAAGCCTCAGAGGTTACTGACCAAAATCAGAGTCAAAGCAGAGGATAGAGCTCTTTTTTTCCCACCCTTTGCCAATCCAGATTAGAGCTATTTTTTCTGAAACTCCTACCTGTAGCTCCATCCTCCCTAGTGCTCCCCCTCTCCACCATTCACACTGCAGTCCCACACTGAAGCCTCCTTTTGCAAAGGGATGGGATGCATGCTCCCTGCAAGTGCCTTCCAAAGCCCCTCTGCCCTTCCCCACTGCACTCTCTGAGAAGATGAGGCTACCTCCCACAGAGGGGAGGAGATGCTTCCAGGAACACTAGGATGGTACCCTTCGACCCTTCCAACCTGTATGCCATCGACTCCTTTATTCCTGCATGCTTTCTTTTTTATGTTTAATTGGTTTTATTGAATTCCAAATGACTACAGACATAAAGTAAACATGTAACAAGACAATAGAGCAGAAAGGAAGTAAACTGCATAAATATAATCTCAGCATGGAGTTCCACTTAGCACCACATGTTTGGAGTGTTACAAGCATTAATGAGTCCTTACAACACCCAAGGGAGTCGCTCCCCGGCCTGGTGGGCAGGTGGGGAGATGGGCCCGCAGAAGGAAAGCTTTTCCCCTACTGAAAACCGAGCAGTTTGAGCCTAGAAGTACATGTCCCCCATGGAGCTATGTTCAGACCACTAGAAGTGGCTAGAGACCTGGAGACCATACATATTGGGGGTTTGAAGCATTTGTAGGATCTCTGCTACAGCAGGATAGAGAGCAATGTGGGTGTTTGTTTGTTTGTTTGTTTGTTTTTTAATCTTTAGCATTCTAGTTTGTGGGCAGAAGCAGACCATGAGCTTGAATTCAAAATACTTGGAAAAAAGCCAAATCACAGACCTGTTCATCTTACCCAAAGTGTGCATCTACCATGATTGAATGGCAAGAGCATTGCAAATCTCTCCAGCATGTGTCTCTTGCACACGCCAGAATCACATGCCCCACACTGATTCAGAAATTCTGCCATTTCTTGGGATATTGAGAGAGCTCACTTCATCCCAACGGACAAGTTTTGGCTAAAATCAACACCAGGTTGTTTGTCCCATCAAGAAAAGGAGCCAGTACCAGCATGGCAGACAGCACGCAGGCAGAGAGCAGAACCCAGGAAACTGCCAGGAGGCAGGCTAGACCCTATCACCTCAGGCAGGGAACCAAGAAAGATACCTGAAAACACCATTCAGGACCCCTGAATTAAAACCAGCGCTAGAGAAGGGGGTTACTGAGAAAGAACAGAAGTCAGGGACTGTACATTGCAGCTGATAAGACGGGTTTTCGGGGCTTATATTAGGCTTTAAGGGAACCAAAAACGGGTAGAATCACGACCAGGACCAGGCTCTGTGCCTGGTAACTAAAGCTGCAGTTTCAAGAATGGTCTTCATGCAGTGAGACCTGCTGGCCACGGCAGACACTCTCCAGGCACGTTAGAGCGAATGCTCAGAGGGCCGTCCCCGTTGGTGGGGTGGCCTCCTAATACAAAGGGTGGAGGTGAGCTACCTTTGTGCCACTGTGCACGCCTTGCCAGGAACTTGCCCCAAGTTGGCAGCCCCAAGCCTGGCAGGCAGGTTCCACTCAATGAGGCTCCCTGAACCCTCCCCTTGCTGCCAGTGCTTCCAAGAGCCTACAATGCCTATATCAGGCCCGGGGTCCCAACATCCCAGGCTAATGTTTCCACTTTGCCAGTAAATATTGTCATGGTCTCGTCTGCCACCCATGAATCTCAGAAGCATTGCCCAGTTCAAGCTGCTGCTGGCACCACATGTGTACTGTGCATGGCAGGAACCTGGCTGGCCTGCCTAGCTGAACGGTGCCCACTGCCCACCTCCTGGGTGCTGTGCGAAGGGGAGTGTGAACTTTGCCAAGGCACCTTTTCCTTCTCCTCTGCCCTGTCTGTGTCTCAAGCTAGCTGCTAAGTGGATGCCGGATGTGAGGAGAGGTGAGGAAATGAGAAAGGTAAGAGAGGAACCTACCCAAGCAAATGGGAAGGTGTTACAAGAAACAATAATCCTTCGAAGGAGAAATGGTCGGTTTTCTAGAAAGAGGAAGCTGCAGCACAACCAGCCATTCCTTTCAGAGGCTCTCAGTGGCAGAAGGTGGGCGGTGGGTGTGCTGCAAAGGACAGCGTCTGATCCAGCTCCGTAGCGTCTGCGCCCAGGAAAGAGATGCCTCTACTTAATCAACCCTGGTGTATCTTAGGGCCAGAGCGCCAGGGAGCTAATCGCCCCCTCCTGTCAGCGTCACTAATCAGTGCTGATTCCCTCAGAAACCCCCCTGCCTACCTAAGCTGGATCATGGTTGCTGGTTGGGTTGGGGGGAGGAGCAGGTCAGGAAGGTGTTCCTAACCTGCCACTAGCACCAGGCACCTTTTCAAGAGGCAGGAGGCACAGGAAGTAGCAGCTCTAGGAAGAACCAGCTTAAAACAAAAACAGAGGAGAAGAAAAAATCGCCTTGGAATGTGTACTGCATTCTAACTAGTCCCACTGGGTCAATGCAATAGGGGTGGATTATTGCAGGCAAGACCTGGGCTGCCTCAGTAATTCTGCAAGTTTGATAAGAGATAGCTGGCAGACTTCAGCGTCCTTCCCCTGAAAGAGAGAACAGACATCACCTTTGCCACATCTGACGGGCAGGCAATATGGGGGCTTTGGGGGTTGTTCTGTCTTAAAATTGGGCAGCCTTGTTCTGTTACAACACACTGAACCCTATTCAGGGCTGACTGGGTGAGGGCAGTACAAATAAGGCCATCATTCTTTTTGAGACATTCAGGATTTGGTAGAATGTGATAAGGTCTAAGATAGTCCTGTCGCCACCACCCCTACCCCAAGGTAGGAACAAGACCACAAAATCAGATGGCACCTTAGATAAATTTGCACCACCACTTTGCTACTCATCTATTCAGAGACGATTCAAAGTATGAGCAAATATTATGCTTCCCTGCATTTATTCTGATGAAAAAAAAAATCACGTATGCTAATTTATATGTAAATTCAGTATGGCCCTGGGGCTCCTGGCATGCAGCCAGCAGGGCTGTTGATGGTGGAAGTTTGGTCATTGTCTCCAGTTCGATGTTACAGACAGAAGAGACATGGATCTCAGGATGGAGAGAAATTACTGAGGGCTTGGGACCTTCCCTCTCCCTGCCTCTGACCCCTCACCCTGCCCCTTCCTGCTTAGTTTTCATTTTTGCTGTCAGCCCTCATAGAAACCGCTTTCCCGAAAGTGCCCGATCCTGAACTCAGCCTCCCCACTTCATTCTTGTGCACCCAGAACAAGCAGGGGCGCACTCACATGCACGCACACACACGCTGATGCTGCTCCATATTATATAAGAGGAGTCAATCAAGGATGCCTCCAAGTTGACTCCCTTCACTCACACACCCACCAGAGCCCCTAGGGGAGACAAGGGAGATCCTGAGGCCCATGCCTCCTGGCGTTGGGTGCAGCAGGTGACATCATAGACATCCCTGCAAGATTCACCACCTTAGACTTCCTTATCATGCGACACAGATCCCTTCTGTCCCCCTCCTTGCCTTCTTCGTCGAGCCCCACTCAAGGGTGTACACATTTGATCTTTCCAGCCTGGTCTTTCTGCCCACCTTACGTGGATCCACACTGCAGCCACTGCACCCTACGTAAAGAGAACAGCAGCAATCCCTAGATCCTAACCTCGGAGAAGAGTCAGCAGGACTACAGCTCGGGACTCAGTCCAGATCAGGAGAACTCCATATTGCAGGGGGAGAAGAGGGCGAGGGGGTGGGACTCCCCATCGTTTTTCACTGGGTCAGAGGGAACTTTCCTCTGGGAATACAACTGCATAGGGCTGAGCCTCACCTCCCAAGAGAGGGCTCCTCCTCCCAGAGCCCTGCTGGGTCACCCTGGGAAAGTTTCTCAGCTTGTCTCGATCCTTACGAGTTTAGCCATGTTTAATACGAAAGAGGCAAACTAGTCATCCCGAAGGACAGGGCAGGTGGGAGCAAGCTGATCAGTGGATAATTCTGTTGCTGGAACGAACGGACGTGAGAGCCGGGATGGGGTGTGGGGGGGTGGGGGCATGGTGCAGCAAATGGACTCAAGGTGGAGTCCGATTCCACATGCACAGAACACAGCACTGGGAACATCAAAGCATGCACCAACTGCAGCCCCCAGGGCTCTGGGCTCAGCCGATAAATAAACAGAAAATTAGCATTCGACTCTTATTGCCTCTCTCCCTTTAACTTCGAAAAGCTTTTTAGAATTTCAGAGCCCCGGCTCCCCTTCCTTTTATCTGATTGTTATCCACACCCCCCACCCCAGCCACAAACACACCCCTGAACACATTCAAAACTAAGACAGTTGTCCCCCACTGCTGCAAATTGACTCATCCCTTGAAGCTGGATCGCTGACCAGAACCTCACAAGAAGCACCTGAACCTGATTCTTTCTAGCCTGCCTTTTCCGCTTTGCTCCTTTTAAAAGCTTTGCAAGTTCGCTGGCGGATATTTAAAGTTTCCTCTTGTAATTTCTTCCCAGTCGTATAAGCAACACATTGGCAACCCTGTTGCCCTCCGAATCTGTCATTTCCCCCTGCTTATGTGTGTGCTCCGTTCATATGTGTGCAAGAATGTGCATGAAGCCAGGGAGCCTAGCACACGACCACAGACCTAACAGGAGCACTAAACACGTTTTACTTATGCACATACATTCCCCCATTCCGGTAGCAGCCAGAATCAAATCAATATTCTCACAGCCTAGTCGGGAGAATGAAGTCCCAGCCATGCTGTCTAAACGCTCTCTCCTCCACCTGCAAACAGCGCAGCGCAGCCGACTCGGGGAGTCTGCGAATCTTATAAAGCACGCTGTACAATTCCTGGGTCTACCATAGGCAAATCAATAGCAAGCTCTTACCTTGGAAGAGACACAGAGCGGCCAGCCCCGTGAAGACTGCCCAAGAGATAGAATTGTGCATTTTTGACTGGATGGTTTTCATGATTTTTTTTCTTCTTCTTTTTCTTCTTTTTTGTCAGGTTCGGTTTTTTTCTTTCTTTCCTGATAGATTGTGTTGCTCTCAAGCTTGTGCAAGGAGATTTAAATCCACTGTTTTGCTGAAGGACACAACAAGAAAGCCGAGGGTGTGAGAGAGTATGACTTCCCCGTAATTATCTCCACTCATACTCTGGCACTGAGACACATTGTACAATCTGGCCCTGGACAGCCCTCCTACAAGCTGCAATCATTGGTTCTAATCCAAGGATTGACAGAGCTACAACACACGCGCGCGGGCACACACACACACACACAGACTCTCTCTCTCAGGAATCATTTACTGGGCAAATCAGGCTAGCTGATTAAAGAGACAGGAGCCTGGAGAGATAGAATGATAAATGCCACTTTGCCCCTTCTATATTACTTTCATTTTTTAAACTGACAGTCTCTGAGTCTTCTGAATATCAGAAAATCCCTTTCCCCCTGGCATTCCCTGGCCTCCTGAACTCAGATTCCCTTTGCACTGGAAAAATCCCATAGCCAGCCATGGCTTATGGGAAATTTTAAAGGGACATTTTCATGCTCAGTGAAACTTGTAAAGATGAGTCAGATTTCATTTGTTGGTACCTATTTTCCCCTCCGATGGAAATATCATTCAGTGACAGCATTTTTTTTTTCTCTTTCATCAACATTTCTACTTAGTTGCTTTGAAAATAGTAAATAACTTTCTATTTTCTCCTCCTGTCACTCCTGTTTCAGAACATCTATGTTACTCCTCTTTTTCATTCACTTTTTAAAAACCAATTTCCTAAAGTCATCCATGTGTATATGATACCATGAAAAGGTACGAAGTACCTAGTGTTTGAGAAGAAGTTCTGCAGTCTGAAGATGGAGAACATTCTTCAAAAGAAAACAAAGTAGGAGTTTATTGACTTAGTCAATCCACATCCACTAGAGCAATAATATAAGCATCTGTGATTTAAACTGCAGCAAGAAAGATTCAGGTCAGACATGCAGAGGGGCTTTCTGAGTGTACACTTTGTGAAGGTCCTCAGAGAGTTGAAGACATTAATCTCCTTGGTGATAGGAAAGAATAAAAACCAAACAGAAATAACCTAATGGATATACATAATTTCTTAAGACATCCAATTCTAGGGCCTGGAAGTTTATTCTAATTTTTGGTTTCCTCTTATGAGAGGCAATTTAGAGGATGTGAACAAAATATCTGGAAAATATAGCTCCTGGCTGGGCACAGAGGCTCACGCCTGTGTATCCAGAACTTCGGAAGGCCAAGGAAGGCCTGTAGCCTGAGCTCAGGAATTCGAGAGCAGCCTGGACAACATGGTGAAACCCTGTCTCTACTAAAAACATCCCAAAATATCTGGATATGGTGGTGCGTACCTGTGGTTCCAGCCACTTAGGTGGCTGAGGCAGGGGACTCGCTTGAGCCTAGGAGGCGGAGCTTGCTGTGGGTAGAGATTGCACCACTACAATCCAGCCTGGGCGACAGAGCCAGACCCTGTCTCAAGAAAAAAAAAAAGAAAACGTAGCTTCTCACAGAATGTTCCTTAGCCAGTTCTGACACATTCATACCCCCACTATGCCCTGACACACATTTAAAAAATATTCTTCTAGAACTCCACTGCTAATTATTATACTTCCTTGTAACCCCCATAAAAATGTTCATGTATTTTCAAACTGCATAGAAGAAAAGTACTCATTGTCTGTTTGTATTTTAGCATACAGAGGTGAAATGAAAACATCACTGCCATTTTGCACATGTCTAAGACACACAATTTACCTTGTTTTATTTTTTTTTTTTCTTTTTCTTTCTTTTTTTGTTTTTACAGATTTTTGCTCTGTCACCAAGGCTGGAGTGCGGTGGTGCAATCACAGCTCACGGCAACTTTGAACACCTGGGCTCAGGTAACCCTCCTGCCTTGGGCACCAGCTAATTTTTTGGTTTGTTTGTTTGTTTACTTTTCTGTGGAGATGAAGTCTCACTATGTTGCTTAGGCTTGTTTCCAACTCCTTGCCTCAAGCAGTCCTTCCAGCCTCGGCCTCCCAGAAGTTGACCCTGTGCTGAGTATGAACAGGAACATTCCCTGGAATGTGGGATCTTGTGACCATGAGAGGAAGGGGCCCTGGGACCTCAAGATCTGGGGACCTCAAGATCCTCCTCACAGCTCCGCATAACCAAGGGGCCTCAGGCAGATCATTTCACCTCTGTGAACCTTGGCTTCTTGTCTGTAAAATTATAGAACTGGAATAATTTCTTATCCTCCTTCCCATTTTAAAGACTTTTTATGTTAACTGGTATTTTTTTTTCTTCTTGCCATTAAATTCTAATTCACATGTCTATCAAAATGTCCTTGATACCGTCAGCTCCCAATGGACAAGAATTTTATCTGTAGATGAGACGTTTTGTGCGGTGCTCAGCATAGTGACATGTGTAATTAAATGCTTTGGAACAACTGTGACGGAAGGTGATAACAGTGCTGTGCAAAAGGAAGATGGCTTCCTTTCACCACCGTTTCATTTCTCTCTAGAATGATGACAAAGATCATGGGCCACTGGTAAGTCTTTAGTCCCAATCTGGAGAGGTAGACACTAACATTTGTAAATGTCCTCACTCTGAACTATAATAAATCTATACAGTTACCAATGTTTATTAAGCTCCCATGTGTGTACAAATAATAAGAAATTAATCATCAGAGTTGATATTTATTGATATTTGTTTGCAATGTGCTAGGCATGATACTCAGTGTTCTATATGCATTTTTTCTCATTAAATCCTCATAACCTGTGAAGTGGTGATATTACCCTCCCCATTTTATACATGAGGGCATTGAGGCTCAGAAAAAGCTTGTCCACAGCCACACAACAGTTAAGGAATGGAATCAGGATTTAAACCTAAGCATTTTCATCTTAGATCAACTTCAAAAATAATATCCTGTGCTAAATACTGCGAGGGACTCAAATAGATATCAAGCATCCTAGTGTATAATCTTTTTGCTGTTTTCAATAGCATATGAGATTATCAATAAACATTACAAAACAATACATATGTTGATACAAAACTACAGGAAGACTCATATACTGCTTTCAATCTTAACTGAGTTTCAAATGGTTGGCACATAGAATTAATTTCATCAGATCGCACATGATAGCTGGTTGTTTTCTATGACAGTTTTGTAAAGTTCTTTGGAGATGGTGGGAGTCATGAATACCTTGAGAGTGACTCTGATCCTAGATCTGAGGCAGAGGGAAGGATATTGCTGGACGAGGATACCATGAATTAAAAACTAGAGTTAGAAATATACCAAGTAGATTTGAGGTTCTAGTGACTTGTCTGAGATTCCCCATCCTACCCTTCTGTATAGCAATAAAAGCTTGAAAATATTTTCTTACATAAATCTTAGCACAATATGATTCTTGGCAGTTACTTTCTGCACACAGGTAAGGTGACCATGTCTGGTACCCGGCAGGCACAGACACTGGGCATCATTGACATGACTTGTTGATTGAGAGCACAGACTTAGGGCTGCTTTGCTTGGGGTCCAAATCCCAGTTCTGTCCCGTAGGGGCTGTGGGATTAGGTTGAGTCATTTCAACTCCACATCTGAAACAGGATAGCAATTACCCCCCCATCCCAACCATAGCCAGACATCCTAACCATCAACTAATTTTCATTAATTTTACTGTTTTAACAAATTGGGATGGATGTGGTCTACCATGTGGCATTGGTGGAAGCTATCTGTGCTTGGGAACTGAGACTCCTGGACAGAGCAGTCTCAGCATTATGCTTTGTGCATTCATTGAGGCAAAATATATCCTCAGGGATTGCCGAACCAGAAGTCTAATTTGGGCTCTGAACACTGCTAAATGCTAAACTATCTTGAGAGCTATAGCTCTTTCAATGCTTGAATTTGCCACATGAAGTAAAATTTCCCAGTGGCCTTCAGGTTTCACAAAAGCACACCCTTAACCTCCTTCTAGAGAAGGCATCTTTTTTCCCTCCTTTGTTATTGGGTTTAACACAGCATCACCAATACAGGCCTGTTGGATCAGTCAGCTCCTCATTGCTATAATTACAAATCGAAAAGCTGATCCTAGGCTACACACAGAAGGGTTTCATTCAACCAAGTACATCTCTTGCCTAATGGAACAGGTCTCATCAATGCAGTCAGCAAACTTCCTTTCCATTTTCCATTCTAGTCTCAGGATCTATCAGGCTTAGGACTGAGAATCTCCATTGTTGCAACTATCCCAAAGAACGCATAGCTTGGTCCTTCTGCTTTGGGGTGGCTTGTGACTATGGTTAGAGATTTCTGCCAGTAGAAGTGAGGCAATAACTAAAGAACCTCTGACTGGGGGAAGCTCTGATTGGGGGGAGCTATGATTGGATGGGGGACACTTTGAAATCGCAGTTCCCTCCTCAGCAATCACAGCTCCTTCCTCTGAGTTAGAAGGCTCAAGTACTTCTCATCAGGTGTCTGGAGGACTCACTTTGCCTTTTGCATTAGCCAGATTTATGTTATGCACCATTTGCTTCCCAGTTCATGGGTCCACTTTTTTTGCAGAGGAGGATGAATGTCTTAAGACAAAATTAACGTCCAGAAAGGGACCTTAAATTCTAGACAGAATGGTAATCTTTCACCACCCACACTCCCTGAAGTTAGAAGAACTTTACTACAGACATGATTTTTCTGTTTGCAGATAAGAAACAAGGAAGGGGCATAAATTTTTTTTAAAAAATAAGGAAGGGGAAACAGATGAGGTCTTTAACTCCTTTGGAGAGGGCAGCTAGGATTGCATTTCATAAACCTTTTATCATCGGGCAGCTTAGGAATCTGCACTGTGTGCAATGAGCTAGTACAAATAGGGATTGATTCTCTGTAAACTACCCCCATGCACACCTGTCACCTCACCCAACAATAGACAATAAGTCCAGTAAGCTCGCTGTGGGACCTGGCTGCCCTGCTGTCCAAATCCCAGCTGAACCCTGACAGCAGACATAGAAGAGGGGATGCATAATCACTCACACATGGTGGGCCAGGCTTGACGGACTGGCAGACAGAATGCCACCATGAGGGGGAGGAGGAGGTGGGTGTGTGTGTGCCTGTGAGTGAGGGAGGAAGGGGTGTGGAGGTAGTGTTTTTTATTTCTCTCAGCTATTATGGAAAGAACTGCAGGAGCTTAAATCTAAAGAGCAGTGCTGAAATAATGTTCAGGACTTAACAAAAGCCGCTGCTCTGCTGCCATCCGCCTGCTGTGGCCTGCCTCTGCTGAGGCTCCGTGCGGTGGGTGATCTTACATGCCCAGAAGCTTGGAGGAGCCTGCCCTAGGGGAAGAGGAAGCCAATCTGCCCTCGCACATCTGAGGTTGGGCAGGGTTCAGCTTTGACTTGCAATGCCACTTCAGGGAGGCTGAAAACCACGGCAGGAAGAAGGCAGCCTCCTACCTTAAAGGGAGTCTCCCCAGAAAGGGAGAGCTGCAGCCATCTTGGATGGGGCTCTGAGCGTGGTCTCTCTGGTTGGGAATGGAATGGGTCCAGGCACAGGTAATGTTTGAATTATGTGAGTCTATTTTGAGAATTTGACTTAGAGCAGGAGGTTTTCTGATTTATTGATAAGCTGCCCAAACTGATATTAAAATGAAAGTGTAACTGTTAGCAGCCCCAAAATTAAGGACACAGGGATGTAAGCCCCAAGTCCTACAAAAGGAGAGTTTTCAGTGTTTTCTAATTGAATTACAGGCATAGTCATCTGGCCTTGATTTATATTTATCATATTCATCTCAAAAAGAACTACATAGAGCAGTATAACCGAAGTAATTTAAGATTTAAAATCAGAAGACCTGGATTCGAGTCTAAGTCCCTTGATCAAGTTCAATCCAGTAATGCTCAATGTTCTCATGTCGTCTCATCCCACCTCCTCCTTAAGGTGGAAATAATAATACCTACTGCACAGTTGTTGTAAATTCATTAAAATGAAGGTTATAAATGTCCCAGTACAGTGAGCAGCCTGCAGACACGTTGGCTCCTGGTTTTTAGGATCAGCTTGCTCGAAAAAACCAAGCAGTGTGCTAGATAATATTCAACAAGAACTTCATACTGTGATTCGGTGCCTTCAGGATGCTTACTGCCAGAGACTTTTTCCTAGATCTGTAGTAGACAGCGTGGCTATTGCATCTGGATCCCCAGAACACTGGGAATCAGTCGGATGTTGTTGGAGTGGGCACTGCTCTACTGTTGGCGTAAGAGTGGGCACAGGCCCCTGGCCTGGTCAGTTTCTTTCCTGAGAAATTTCCAAGTGCTTTGGGGAAAGAGGGGCTGCAGCTAGAGGACATCCTTCCTAACACACGGAGAACTCTGCAAGGAAATGGAGTCAACATAAAGGAAAGAAGGAGCAAGAGGAGAGGCCGTCACTGAAAGGAGGACATGTCATGCCTGGAACCAGACACCCACCTTTCAGAATTCCTGATCCCTTATTTGCTTAAATTAGTTTGAGTTGAGCTCCTGTCCCTCACACCTGAGAGGATCTGGACTAAAAGCGTCCATCTGGAGGGCCATGAGTAGAAATGTCCTAGCTTTCTTGCCCTTCCCACATGACTTTCCCTGTTACCATGAAAATGTCTAGATAGTAAGTGAAGCTTGTGGGACAGAATGCCTTAGGCAGAGATGTAGGCATCTGAAGCCGTTTACTTAAAAAAACAAACAAACAAGTACCCAGTGTTGTTATCAAATTGGAACTAAAATACGATCATAGACGAAATCACAATGGACAAAATCCCTCTTCTTCTAAAGGTTGGGGCTCTGGAAGTGGGGAGCAAAGCACCACTTAATGAACCTCTTCTGTGTGAAAATTCCACATGTCATTTTATTGAACCTTTACAGTGTTTCCAGAAGATAAATACTATTATCCTTAATTTTCAAGTAAAGAGGTTAACTAACTTATCCACAGTTGTACAGGTAGTAACTGGCCAGGTCTCTGAACACCCAAGAGCCTGCTCTTTCTCTTGTAGTATATTTGGCTATACTTTAAGTGAAACTGGGACTCAAAAGGAAAAGATCACGGTAGCTTGGCATCGTCGGTGAGAGCTCTCAGAACAACATTGGTCTTGATCGGTTTGGAATGAAAGAAAGTGGGAACTTATTTAAACTGAAGGGAATGGCATGGCAAAGGCTGGGTGTGAACATAAAGCTCTGTGGAAATCAGCGTGATCCAACGTGGATGAACCTGAGGCTGTGGTTCAAGAGTACTGAGAGTTCATAGAGTTTGGGCCTAAACTAAAGAGTCTTGAATATCTGTATAGTTTGAATGGAATTTGAGAAGATCACTGCTGTTGATTCTGAGTAAGAAAGTGAAAGCAATAAAATTGGATATTTCTGAAGGTTTAAACAGTGGAATAGATAGATGGTGAATTAGGTCATTCCCCTAGAGAAGCCTCTCTTGGCCCTCTGGATGTGGACAACTTCCCATCTTGTGCTAATCTCTAGTCTAGTTTGGCAGACGGTGGGACAGTGGTTTAGCCCCATCCCCACCCCCATACATCACATGTATGAGTAGCTCTGGTGCACGTGGGCCCTGGAAACCTCTTATTTGCAGTCTGCTGCCCACCAGCCAGTTGAATAGAACACAGTACAATGGTAGGAGTAGAGGTCAGGCTTCAAGGAAGGTGGGGAGATTTTGGGGGGTTCCTGGAACAGATCTACTTTCCTACACTGGGGCTGATAACACAGCTTATTTGACAGGTAAGTGTCATTTTACTGCTTTTGGCCATTTGTATCCATGGACATATCTATTCTGAAGACTTTACAGGGAGGAACAGTATGGTCTAGGGAAAGAATTATATTTTTTAATGATTTGGCTTCATGCTATCTTAATACTATCTAAAAACATGTTGAACTCCACCAGCTGAATTTGGAGGACGACTCTGAAATACAGCTTAGGAACCCTTCTATGAGTATCTCACGCTGTCATTTTACACTCAGAAGTGGTGTCCAGAGAAGGGCAATCAAATGCTTAGGTTCATACAACAGAACTGGGAATAGAATCAACTCATTTGGTCCTTGTCCAATGTTGTTTCTTTTATTCCAGAATGTGTCTGGATGCCTTCAAAGTTTGATTGCATGGCCCCTTGTGAAGAATCCTCTGACCAAGAAATTCACTCTGGCTTGTTTACCCAAAATTGTACTCTTTATAACTGCAAGTTCTAAGTCTTCAGAAATGCAACCATGCCTTTTATAAAGATGGACACATTCAGCTGTGGCCTATCACTGAAAGCGCAGGGTTTTCAGCTTCCTTAGAAAGCATAGGTTATAAAACAAAGAGTGAGATCATATATAGTGAGACCAGAAGATACCTGGAACCCTGGACAGGGTATGGGCATATGGAGTATGGGGAAAGGGGAAGTGAGGATAAGAACAGAAACCTGAGAGACTGGGTTTGACAACAACAACGACCGACATGGTCTTCTTCGTGATTCTAACGGTTGCTTTTCCAGAGAGGAGATAGGAGGGTGGCAGCAGGAGGGCGTGGGATAATGCTCTTATCATACACCCGACTTGTCCATGTGCTGCCCCCACCGAAACTACGCTGATGACTTTTACAGGGGTGGGAGGAGATAAGATTCCTCGAGGAGGGGATCAGTGGAGTCTCTGTGGGAGGTGACTAGCCCAGGCAGCAAGGACTGTTCATCATAGACATTTGACTGATTCCAACCCACAGTAGAATATAGACAAGACACATAAAGGCTTAAAATCAAATCATGTGTCATGCTGAAGAATAATGGTTCTTTCTGCTAGGGATATGTATATATTTTTAATTTCTGAGTGAATTAAGTCCCTATAAAAGGTGTTGAATTGGCAGCCTAGAAAGCTGGAGCCCTTGATTTATGCCCAGAAGAGGAAAGAGGGAGACAGTTACCTGCATCATTCTGAAGTGCTCTCAGCCACCCACCCATACCCATACACTCTGCCCTTTGTCTCACTAAGAATTTTGATTATTGCCCACTGTGCAAGTCCTTCCTGCCGTTCTGCATGGGCTTTAGATTAGGCTGCGATCAAAGCTAAATGGTAGTGAAAGCAAATTAACGAATGTTGGGGCCCTTGGCAAAGTATTCTGTGACCATGATATATGAACACATGTATATCTCTAAGTTGCATTTATATTTTCAAAGGGCATTTACATATCCTATTTCATAATCTTCTTATTAAATATGTGTTCATCAGTGCTTGTTATTGCCATTTTTGTTTTAGGGTGGGAGACTGAGGCATAGAAAATGATAGCATGCTCCATCTGGAAGTGATCTTAGAAAAGTAACAGGATGAAAAATAGAACCTGGATTTCCTGACTTTCCCTGAAAAGAGAAACTCCCAGCCAAAAACAAACAATGAGGCAGCAGCGAAGGGGTGGTGGGAACCAAGGTGTCTTAATACCCGACCCTCTTCTCCATGTTCAGGAATTGGTCATCTTTATTTACTACAGAACATAAAAGAAAATATGCACAGATAACATAATGACAATGGTAAAAATATGAATAAAAACACCATATGAAAGAAGAAAGTCCCTGCAGTTAGTTGAGAGGCCTAGAGGCAGAATAGATGGCATGGCTATTGAGGGGAGGTAGACCTGGCTTCTTCTCCCAGTATATGTGTCTCCGTGTACACGCAGCTTTTACTCATAGGACACTTAAGCTGTCTGAGTCTCAGATGCCCCATTAGTGAACATGGGGAAGAAAAACAACCTCACAAGATTAAACACAGCACACATGTAAAGCCATTGGCACGCAAGATGCTCAAAGCATATATTAGGTCTCCTGTTAGAGGAACATTGTTTTTTTTTCAATTAAGTAGCGATATATGATTATTTTGGGGGAAAGTTTTTAAGGAAATAAAGACTGATTTTATGTTACAATTTTGATTTCTTTGGCTCTACCTTTGATTTCTTTTCTTTTTGTCCTTATTTTCTTCTGTTTGTAAATTAAGTGTACGTGGTTGACTTAATAAAAAAATTAAGCTTCAATATATCTTCCTTGCATTTAGCCCAAAATAGCTTTCTAGGGGTGGTATATATTGACAAAATGTATTACAATTGGCTACTGAAATATGGGAGAGGAAGTACAGCCCAGGTGAAATGTTGTTCCCCACATCCATCTCATTCAAAAGAGAAGTCTATTCTTGGGAGAAGGTGAGATTAGGGGCCCTCAATTCACAACTTCCTGTCAATGTCAAGAGAACTGTGCACACACAGACATGGTTGGTGCCTGCTGCAACAGTCCGGAAACATCCTTGTGCCATTGCAAAGGCTTTTGTGGGGGAACATGGCTTTAATGAGGATGTTTGTGTTTGATGTTATTAGAAATGAAATGTCTATAGAAATGTCACTGCAAAAGTAAGGCACTTAGATGGGGCAAGGAAATGTAACTCCTAATAAAAGCTGAAGGCACAGTCATACACACACGCACAGCACGCTCTCCCTCTTTGATATGCTTTATATGTTCGTCCCCTCTAAATCTCATGTTGAAATGTGATCCTCAGTGTTGGAGGTGGAGCCTGGTGAGAGGTTATTGGATCGTGGGGGAGGACCCCTCACAAATGGTTGAGCACCATCTCCTTGATAATAAGTGAGTCCTCTCTCAGTTCACGTGAGATCTGGTGTGTTTCAGAGTCTGGCCTCCCCCTTCTCCCTCTCTTGCTCCCACTCTCACCATGTGACGGGCCTGCTCCCGCTTCGCCTTCCGCCATGAGTAAAAGCTCCCTGAGGCTTCACCAAAAGCAGAGCAGATGCTGGCGCCACACTTGCGGTATAGCCTGCAGAACTATGGGCCAATTAAACCTCTTTTCTTTATAGGAATGTTACAGCCTCACCTATTTTTCTATAGCAACAACAACAACAACAAAAAAAAACAAAAAACCAACGGCCTAACACACTCTTTCTCTTCCAGTTTGTGTTCTGCATTTACAAAAGTAGTTCAATCAAAATCACATGTGAAAGTGAAAGTCGTGAAAATACAATCAGAATTTCCACATGTTTATTGGTTATTATACTGTGCTTTACTTACCTTAGCTTTCTTCCTTATCTTATAGGAAGGAAAAGCGAGCAGCAAAATAATCAAGCAGACACAATATAATCAAATCAGAAAAAGAATGCATGAGGTCTGCCCCTCAGCCTTTACATTGCAATTACTGATTCCAGATGATGTCCCCACTTTAGAAAAGCATTGTTCATATTACAGAAGTGCTGAGTGCTTTATTTCCTTTATATATAGCATAGGATTTTATTATGTTTCTCTGTCAAGTTAGACTTAAAGATGTGCATTCATAAATCAAACTATCAACAAGTGTTATTGAGCTCAAGCTACATTCAGGCACTGTGGTCGGCTCTGTCTGATCTAAATATTGTGACCATTCACCCCCACCATCTAGGAGAACACCATGTATTTTCTCAGTTATGGTCCAGTACTTATTCAGCACCTACTGTGAGGCAGACACTTTCCAACTACTATAGATACAGCTATTAGTATTATTTTTCTGTAAAGTTGTTCACAGTTGAAGTGGGATACTGATCAGCAGTTATACATATAATGGTTACTGAATTAATCAAGATGAGTGACAATAGTTGACACAAAAGAAAAAACTTTAGAATCTCAGTGGTTTAAGGAAAGTAATTTTTGTCATGGTTGTTGTTATTGTTGTTGTTTTTAGCTCATGCTAAGTCCCAAATGGCAGCAGAAAGACCAATTAGGAGGTCAAAAAAAGTTTAGGCAAAAAAAGTGAAAGCCCCAAAGTAAGGCCATGGCAGTGAGCTAACAAGCAGGAGTTGTGTTCTAGAGACACCTCCTGTAAGGCGCTATGCTGGAAGATGCCTTTCACCAGATATGGACAAATCTCAGGGCAGTTTTATTGAACATAATGATTATTATAAAAAATGCTAAAGGAGACAGAAAGCATATTCTAAATGCCAAAGTGATAGAGATAAAAGTAATAGTAGAGTAGAAATAAACCAGTATTATTTATCATTCAATTTAAATCATTATTGACATGATGGTTTTGTAAAAATAAATAATTCTTAACATCTTAAACTTAAATGTCAGATACTTTTGACATGGGAGAGACCAAAGGTTTTGCTAGGGGGATAGCAGTGGAACAAGAAAGCAGGAAGAAAAGACAAGCTAAAGAATAATGACTAGCTCTACATATTTTTAGAAAAATACGTGAATTCTAGTCGAGCACAATGGCTCATGCCTGAATCTCAGTATTTTGGGAGGCCGAGGTGAGCAGATCACCTGAGGTCAGGAGTTCAAGACCAGCCTGGCCAACATGGAGAAACCCAGTCTCTACTAAAAATACAAAAATTAGCCAGGCATGGTGGCACATGCCTGTAATCCCAGCTACTCGGGAGGCTGAGGCAGGAGAATCACTTGAACCCGGGAGGCAAAAGTTGCAGTGAGATGAGATTGGGCCCCTATAATCCAGCCTGGGTGACAGAGCAAGACTCCCTCTCAAAAAAAAAAAAAAATTCCATGTGTTAAAGTTGTATAAATAATACGCAGAAAAATGGAAAGATCATAACTTCTAAACTATTGAGAAGGAAAAAAGACAAAAACAGAAATACAGAGAACTTTAAAAATAGAACAAAAAATCTGAAAGAGGTAAACAGCTTCAAAGAATGGGACATAAAGGCAGGTGACTAGAAAAAGTCTTCCTGTTTTACTACTCCCAATAAATATGAGTGAATGAATCTTTTCTATAAAAACACAGAGATTTGAAGATTGGAAAAAACATATAATTTATGCCATTTTTAAGGTACATCTAAAATAATGCTATCCAGAAGCTTTAGTAATGTGCAAGGAAAATAATAACAAGAAAACAGATACAGGCCGGGCGCGGTGGCTCAAGCCTGTAATCCCAGCACTTTGGGAGGCCGAGACGGGCGGATCACGAGGTCAGGAGATTGAGACCATCCTGGCTAACCCGGTGAAACCCCGTCTCTACTAAAAAATACAAAAAACTAGCCGGGCGAGGTGGCGGGCGCCTGTAGTCCCAGCTACTTGGGAGGCTGAGGCGAGAGAATGGCGGGAACCCGGGAGGCGGAGCTTGCAGTGAGCTGAGATCCGGCCACTGCACTCCAGCCTGGGCGACAGAGCGAGACTCCGTCTCAAAAAAAAAAAAAAAAAAAAAAAAAAAAGAAAACAGATACAATGGTGTTAATATCAAAAGGAACAGAAATCAAGATGGAAAGACTAACCATGAGAAAAACAAAGATATTCTAGGATAAATAGTGTAATCCACTAAGAAGAAATAATAGTCATGAGCTTTGATGAAATAAACAAAAAGGTTACTAAATTAAAAACTTTTGTAAATGCAAGGAGAAATTGACAGTTCCTCAATTAAAGTAAAAAATATTCATGCAACTTTAAAAACTGAGAGTACAAATAAGAAAAACACATAGGACACAGTGATTTTAGTAATAAATCAACATTCTGAAAACAATTAAATGAATAAGATGGATGGATGGGTGGATAGATAGGTAGATATAAAAAACAGACAGAAATTTAAATTCATGAATAGAAAATGCTCAGCCTTTCCAAACACAATGAAATTTTCACAAGCAGATCTTCTATAGGTCATACAAAGTCTACATACACCTTAACAATCAGAATGCTCTGGGCTCATTCTCAGACTGAAATGCAATAACAGAAATTAACAGAGAAACAAGGAAATTCTTTTTCTTTCCTCCAAAAGAGAAAAATCCTAGTTAAACAGGGATTCAGATAGAAATTACAAATAGTGATGAAAGAATGAGAACATTATATATTAAACCTTTTTATTTTTTATATTTTTAATTGTTTTTTATTTTTATTTTTATTTTTTATTTTATTAATATTATTATTATTATTTATTATTATTATACTTTAAGTTCTAGGGTACATGTGCATAATGTGCAGGTTTGTTACATATGTATACTTGTGCCATGTTGGTGTGCTGCACCCATCAACTTGTGCTTTACATCAGGTATAACTCCCAATGCAATCCCTCCCCCCTCCCCCCTCCCCATAATAGGCCCCGGTGTGTGATGTTCCCCTTCCCGAGTCCAAGTGATCTCATGGTTCAGTTCCCACCTATGAGTGAGAACATGAGGTGTTTGGTTTTCTGTTCTTGCGATAGTTTGCTGAGAATGATGGTTTCCAGCTGCATCCATGTCCCTACAAAGGACACAAACTCATCCTTTTTTATGGCTGCATAGTATTCCATGGTGTAATTGTTTTTTAAGGCAGGGTTTCACTCTGTCGCTCAGACTGGAGTGCAGTGGCGTGATTTCAGCTCACTGCAACCCCCGCCTCCCAGGCTCAAGCAATTCTCCTGCCTTAGCCTCCAGAGTAGCTGGGATTACAGGCACCCACAACTACACCTGGCTAATCTTTGTATTTTTTAGTAGAGATGAGGTTTCATCATGTTAGCAATGCTGATCTCAAACTCCTGACCTCAAATGATCCACCAACCTCAGCCTCCTAAAGTGCTGAGATTACAGAGGTGAGCCACCATGCCCGGCCTTATACATTAAATCTCATGAAAGTGACAAAAGGAAATTTACAGACTTAAAGGAAGTTATTAGATGGTAGACAAGATTATAAATAAATTCAGTAGGCATACATATCTGTTATTATTTTGTTATATATATTTCACAAGTAGCAAAATATATGTATATAGTGACTTAAACAAAGAGAACCAGTTGTTATTGCTGTTTTTCTTCACCTGAAAAGAAGTCGGGAGTTGAGCAGATTGTCACTGGCTCAGTGGGTCAGTGGCTAAACGAGAACATGGCCAATGTTGCTGCAATTCCATTTGTCTTCGTCTTATCTCTCAAAATGTCAATTGGTTCTCCAGAAATTACGTCCATAGTCCAAGCAGGAAGAAACAGAATATGAAAGGATTTTCAGCTTTTCTCCATCCTCTTTTATCAGGAAAGCAAATGTTTCCCTCACACATGAAAACGGTACTTTTTCTTGGCCAGAACTTGCCAAATGGCCAACATTGGCTCTAAGGAAAACTTGAAAATGAATAATAAAGTCAATGAAAATAACGAATAGCCAGAAAAGAAAGATCTAACAGAAACGAAAGAGAAAACTTAATCAATAAAAGTAAAATCTAGTTATTTGAAAAAAAGAGAAATACATAAAACTCAAGCAGTGAGATCAAAGGAAATGTGTTACCCAAGCAACATTCGAAGTAAGAAAGAAGACGTGAATTAAAATTTAAATATTAGGAGAATTGCTGAGTACAACTTTAAACCAAATCTTTTGAAAATCTGGATAAAATAGAAGCTTTTTTAGGAATATAGAATTGCCAATTTTGACTCAAGAGGAAGAAACTCTGAGTACAATAATCCTCAAATATATTTTAAAATGTATCAATCAATCAATATCTTAAAAGAATACAATGGAGTTTCATAATGTACAAAATTATGTACAGTCAAAATTATCTTTATAATTTCTTAGGAGTCCAGGATAGACAATTTGTTTTTCTCCAGAATTAGAAGAGTTCACTGGGGTTTATATTGAGTGAATTAAAAATGAAGTATCTTGTTGAATTTAGCAGCCATGTTGCATGAAAATATATTATTTTTAGACATTAGAATCACATTCATTTTCACAAAGTGTACACAGGAATGGAAGCCAATTGAAAGAGCAATATATAATTATCTCGTCCTTACGATGATCTGGAAAATTCTGGAATATAGAGTCTAGAATAAGAGTTGTGCACCTATCAGAATTTAGTTGATAATGAAAATGGAATTTTAAATCAGGAAATAGTCTACAAAATAAATGGTGTTAAAAATGGTAGCTGTCTATCTAAAAGGGGTGAGGGAGAGAGAGAAAGAGAGAGGCCCCTTAATTTCTTATCTGGTACAAAAAAAAATAATTCAAAATGCATTTAAGAGCATAAGGTAAAGAGCAAAATTCTAAAGTGTTTGAGAAAAATATCAGAGAATTTATTTTTAATTTATATATTGGAAGGCTTTCTTAAGAAAGATACAAAACCTAGAATTTATAAAGGAAAAGATTGACAGGTTTTGCTGTACAAAAATTATAAATGTCTGCATGACAAAAGACTCCATAAACAAAGTTAAAAGACAAGTGAAAGAAACACCAGTGCAGCAGAATAATATTTTGATATAATAACTGAGTTTTCTCTAACTTCTTGTTACACCCGCCCCATCCCCACCAACCTCCCCTCCCCACTTGGCAGCAGCCAGGGCATTCTATGTTCATCGCCTCAGAGAAGAGATGACACAGCACAACGCAGAGAACAAGGAGGCCATTCACAGTTTTTGAATTTCAAAAGGCTAGGATGGAGCATAGATAAACTATTTGGAAAAATGTGTTTGTAGCCACCTCAATGTTAAGATTTGATTGTCTTGATTCTCATTCAAGATTCTATTGGCTTAGGAAGAAAGGCAGATGAAAGGGAAGTAAAGAGAACTGATGAGAAAGAGATTCTGCCCCAGCCCTGGCCAGGGACTGTGCCTGGTTCTGTAGGGGCAGTGTGTTGGGGTGGCAGGGGGTAAGGGGTAGCGAGGTTTGCTAGTGACAGAAAACTCAAAAAACAAATAATCCGACATCCCTTTTCCAAAGTGGAACAGCCCAGGGAGGAACAAGCCCCTAGTGTTTCCACTCCTTCCCCTCAGCCCAGTGTTACGGGAGAGAAGAGGGGTGGTGTGTCTTACAGGATGGACTGGACACATTCTCACACATTTCCCCCATGCCTGACATGCATAAAAATAGCCAAGTTTTCCCAGTATACGCAGTAATGGCACTGAAGTAGCAAGTAAAGTCACCTTGAAGTGGGGCAAGGACTGAGTCAGCTTTAACTTGAGCACCAAGAACCAGAGGGAATAAGTGTTCCCCAGGGAATGCCAGTGTGGACAAAAAGTAACTGAGGATCCACCACGTGCTGCCACCAGGACCCCCCCAAACCTGGACCCAGACCAGGAAAGGGCTGATGATGGTCGTGTCTAAGATTCAGCTTCTGCCACCTAGTGGAAAGGGCTGACATCAGAGTTGGAGAAAAGGCAAGAGTTTCACTTCCATGAATTTGGCACCCATTACACTGCCAGCATTCACTTGGTATCCAGAGTGCAAAAGGTCATGTTAGGCACGATGAGGATAGAGGCAGACAGTCTGCTGCAAGGAGGAGGCTGTGGGAAGCCGGCTCTGAGATGGAGCAATGGTGCAGGATGCTTGTTAGGGTACCAAAACCTGAAGAAAAGGGAAAAGAGGTAGGACTGGCCAGGGAAAGAGCTTGAGCTATGAAGCTGGCCCAAAAGCACCAAGCAGACCCCACGGGATCTCTGGAGTTCAACTGTCCCAACAGAGTTGTCTTGCAGGGGCTGGGATGGCCAGGCCATGGCACCTACATCTCAATGAGTCATTGAATATAGTCAGATGTGGGAAGGGTGTGACCCTGGGCAAGGGGGCTCCCAACCCGGAAGGTGATCCCTGAGGGACTGACAGTGCTCCCCCTTGCCAGCCAGTGCATTGTCACACACAGAAACACCCCAATATTAAAACAGACAAGCAACAGACAATACACAGAAAGGAAAGACAATCAAATACATAATGAAACATCAGATGTTCAAGATTATTAGCATGCAAAGGTCTTCAAACAACAACAAGATTCGCTACTCCACCACCTGGCATAGATTGGTAATATTTGTAGAAATATTGATAAGATCAAGAATTGTTGAGGATGAAAGAAATGAGCGTTTTTACCACTACTGGGCAGTGACAATCAACATTTTAAATGTGCATTCCCACTGAGTCAACAATTCTACTCTTAGGTCCTCTATTGTAGAGAAATACATGAAGACACAAAGAACCATCCACAATGGGTTTATTACAGCCTCTATGTAACTATAAAAACAAGGACTACCTAGATGTCCTCAAGAAAAGATTATTTTTTCTTCTTCTTTTTTTGTTTTTTTGAGATGGAGTCTCGCTCCGTCACCAGGCCAGAGTACAGTGGCGTGATCTCAGCTCACTGCAGCCTCCACCTCCCGGGTTCAAGCGATTCTCCTGCCGTAGCCTCCCAAGTAACTGGGACAACAGGAGCATGCCACCACGCCCAGCTAATTTTTGTATTTTTAGTGGAGTTGGGGTTTCACCATGTTGGCCAGGATGGTTTCAATCTCCTGACCTCGTGATCCTCCCACCTTGGCCTCCCAAAGTGCTGGGATTACAGGCATGAGCCACTGTGCCCGGCCAAGAAGAGATATTTTAAAGTACACATTTGTTCTTCCATTCTGTGGAATGTTACGCAGCTGTTGAAAAGAATGAGATGTAGCTCTATGAATTTTGGTATAGGATATGTGTCCTCACATGGAAGTATCTAATTCTATTATTTAAAAAATTAAATAGCAATGAAGATCGCATCCCATTTATTGATAAAAGACAGGTATAAATGTACCTGTATATCGAGAGGGGAGTCGATGGAGAATCAATGGACAGACAGCAGTGAAGAGTGGCTTTCATATTTCACTTTGGATATTTCCATATTCATTTATTTGAAAATACAATCATCAAATATTTGTATACAGTTGAGAAGTTCACATGGAAAAAATAGGCAGAAAATATTTTGCTTTTATTTGATTTTCCTTTTTCTTTCGGTACTGAGTTTTGCATGATTTCATCCTCTCTGCACTTGCTCCCAGATCCTGGCTCATCAGGATGCCCATCCTGGCACTGAGCACGATGCGTGGAGGATGAAATCCCCTTCCTTATTCATCCTCAGGGAGCCACCTCCTGACTGCTGGGGAAGGCAGGACAGGTGAAATGCAGGGATGCACTGTGGAGGCACGGGAAGCAAAGAGCTGAGGAGCTGTCTGATTATTCCCAGAAAGACTGTGGGCCTGTTGGGCCTGAGAGAGAAGAGAAACAAACCAACAAAGGTGCCTGGTATAGCAGCCCAGAATCATACATGTCCTTCCACTTAGGATTCTGTCTTTTGTCACGAATTCTTTACTAATATGCCTGTATCCCCCTTTCTAGCTCCAGTGTAACCTACCAAAGGACACAGTTTATGTTTTAATCTTCGGTATCCCCCAGAACATAAGAAATCCACTAATTGTGTGTGAGTGGATTGGTCTATCCCCACATTGCTTCTGTTGGCTGAACTCCGCAGCATGCCAGGTACCACTCAATTATGTAGTAGAAAGACAAGGGATTCCTCCATTGGAAACACCTGCTCTAAGGCCACATAGCAAAGCTAAAGCAGCTGCCGTTCCTAATGATCTTGTGTATCTGCTGCACTGAATTCATTTTAAGAAGTAATTTATAAAGGGGATGTTTCTATAAGGTGAGATCGTGTCTCTCTGATCTCGAGTCAGGGAAAACTTCCTAAAGGAGCTCAGTTTGAGAGACAGCAGGTGTTTGAGGAAGTCGGCGTGTGTTCTGTGTGTAACGGATGCCTTACAGGCACTCTTTGAGGCGTGAATTGGGAATGACATGAGTGGGAGAAAAAGAGGAGATGGACAAAGAGACATTTTGCTGAGCTTTAGCAAAAAGCTGATAGGGGAACACAGAAGAGGACAAAGAAGGAAATCCAGGGCAAAAGAGCTGGCTCTGATAGAGACGAGCAAATGCTAGAGAGAAGCGGATGGTGGGTGCCAGTCAACTATGAGGGAGGTCGTTTAGCCCTGGCGTGGAATTTTGAAATAATAAGACACATATGATTGAGAGGCAACGATGAGACACCCAAAAGATGATTGGGACCTTGGAGCGATGCCCAGGCAGCTCTGAACATAGAGCAGGCTGAATGAATCTTATCCAAGTCCACACTCTGGCCATTTAAATATACCTTGGGTTTTATTCAGAGTTGCTGAATCAGGGCCTTCCCATGCCTGAGAAACTCCCTGACTATATTCTTGGCTGCTCTGAAAAAGCACCTCACTCTTCCAGCCATTCTATACAATTCAGTAAATTGCTCTTTCTGTACTAAGTGAAACCTTGGTAGCTGGGGAAATAAACAATATTTTTACATGGGCCACTCCTTGACAACTATATGTTGCAGGTACCAGGAAATTGCTTGACCCCCTGTAATGCTTTCAGCTATGGAGATGGGCATACTACTCCAATGATCCCTCTGCAACCTCCTCCTCTAGACGGGAAGCTCCCTGAAGGCAGGGATGTTTAAAACATGTTGCTGTGCTCCAATTGCTAACACAGTATCTGGAATGCAGTCAGTGTTTCTTGAATTGATCTGAACTTACATGTTTTCTGGCCCTCCAACTAAAATTGGCTTCGTAAACAAAGGTTATGAAACTGGTAACGTGACAACCAGTTTATGTGTACAGAGTATTTCGCATTGATCTCTTCTTCCATGCATCGTCTATTACCATTATTGCCTGTATCAAACATTTGGAATGAAGTTGTGATCCCAAATTCTATCATCCCTGGTTATTTCATGTGATGTCTTGTGCTCCATGATTGCCATGTGACCTAAGTGGAGTGACTTAGCCTTTCTCAACCCGTTTCCTCACCTGGAACATAAAAAAGAACAACACATATCTCACAGGACTTTTGCTGAGATTAAAAGAAAAAACACAAGAGAGTCTAGCCGGATGTCTGGTGGAGGGGAGGAACTTAGACATATCAGTTGATTTTTGCTTCCCTGAATTAGGCCCCCAGACTAGAAATACATGTTAAACCTGTTCGTATCCCACAGTGCCTTGCACGAGGCTCAACACAAAGTAGAAGCATCACAGGATTATGACGGAATTTCAGGTGTAAGAGGGACTGAAAAGACATATACACCAATGGCTTTCAATTTGTTTTTATCACAATTCACATTTTACATCGAGATACATTGTGAGGTGTGTGTGTGTGTGTGTGTGTGTGTGTGTGTGTATCCATTCCGAAATTTTATATTCTTTTCTATCCTATTCTTTTTTTAAAAAAAGAAATGCTGACTGTGGCTTAATAAGTTAATTTTGTGACCATTAATGTGGCAAGACTTGCAGCTAGAAAAGAGCAATCGAGATTCTAGACCAAGTCAGGAGACTGTTCATGTCTTCCCTGCATCACCCATCCCATAGTGACAGTCCAGCATCCATCTACTTAGATAAACACTACTCGCTACCAAATAGTGTGCCACATTTGAGGCATGAAACATAAAGCAACGTGATGGCCACAGAAGATGCTGTCAGAGAACATACCCTGCACAGCTGCATGCATGCATCAGACACTGCATGCATGCAGCACACAGTCCGGACGCGGGCCCCTCCACTCTCCTGCATGAGGCGCTTGTTTTGGCCATTCAATTATGCATGCCTCTTTTGTGAGAGATGCAGATAAACGAAGTGGCTGCAGCAAGAATACCCATGAATTCTTCATAAGTGCAGGCGAGGGAATGCCTCCAGTCTTCACTCCACAATGCCTTCCAGAGGTGTTCTTCATCATTCCTCACGCCCTCTCACTCTCCAACTCTGTTGGGATGTGTGTGAGAATCGGGGTGTATCCATCACTGCCAATGCATCTTGCTGGCTGAGGAGTGGGAGTTGCCTTATGGAGGGAGACTGAACAGAAAAGATGGGTTTTTGTTTCCCTAGAGAAAAAAGGGCCCCCAGGAGGTCTTGGAGACAGAGGTGTTCATTTGCTTCCAGATCAGGAAAGCAGAAATCCTTCCAGCAAAGACATTTTGCCTCTACAAAATGTAACCTGGTCTGATCTTCAAAACACACCTTAAGCCTTGCCTAAGGTATAGAGGTTTAGTGATCTGCCATTGCAACCAATTTCAGTTTTCCTTCTGAAGAGTGTCTCCCAACACTCATCCCATTAAAGGCAGAGAGGAATCCAGCTAAAGATGCAGAAGTTAGGGCAGGTTCAGGTAAGATCCTTTCTCTTAGCAAAGGTGTTGCCCTCCTGACTGACTGTGCTTGAAAGACAAGCCCCACTCTTTTCTTCCTTATTCAGTGAAGAGTCTGAAGTTGTGGCAGCTGTTAAGGGAGACTTACCTGAAGAGAAAAGAGACAACTTCCAAAGGGTTTCTTTTTGACCAAGGCCAAGAATTGCATCCCTGAAGTAACTGTTGGTGTTGCTAATAATGCAGCCAGAGGCCAGGCGTGGTGGTTCACTCCTGTAATCCCAGTACTTTGGGAAGCCGAGGCAGGTGGATCCCGAGGTTGGGAGTTTGAGACCAGCCTGGCCAACATGGTGAAACTCTGTCTCTACTAAAAATACAAAAATTAGCCAGGTGTGGTGGCGTACGCCTGTAATACCAGCTACTCAGGAGGCTGAGGCAGGAGAATTGCTTGAACCTGGAAGGCAGAGGTTACAGTGAGCCAAGATCATGCCATTGCACTCCAGCCTGAGCAACAGAGCAAGACTCTGTCTCAAAAAAAAAAAAAAAAGAAAGAAAGAAAAGTATGCAGCCAGGATAAAAGAGATGAATAAGATGAGGACTGGACTAGGACAGGACCTGGTTCCAGGAGGAGACGTTCACTGAATTTGAGTTCTATCAAATGTTAATATAAATATCAATTAAGATTTTGATTGGATTTGATCACAGCAATGTGTAATTTTATTAACAAATTGTTTTATTCAATACTTTGTGTTATTCATGGAAAACATGCAAAGATCCTCTAACTTCATAACTTTCCTGGACCCTAGACCAGCTCAACACAGCTCCACTAGAGAAAAATATCCAGCTGGTGTTAGATACTTCTGGGGAGAAGGGTGAGTTCCTATGTGCTTCACCTACATTTTGAGAGCTCAAGTTTTCTGGTATGCATTTGCATCATCCCTGGCTGGACATGCTGAGGACATGGACACAGGAGTCCCGGACAATTTCTAGACTCTGACTGGTTTCATTCACCTGCTTTCCAGAATATTGAGCACTGGTTAAAGATGAAGTCTTCAAAAGAAGCATCTCACTTCTCAGCGACTTACTAGGATCCCCATGCAGTTCTTACAGCAAGAGCACTCTGGTCAAGGAGAGAGTAGGCAGGGTAGAGAGATTTTTGGAGTGGGGTTGTCATTCAACCAACATGACTCCTTCTTAAGTGTCAACTCTGAAGTCTGTTCTTGCCTAATCTATGTTTCAGGCATTCAGGCTCCCTTTGCTTCCTTCTCTCTTCTTCCGACACAACTTCCTCTCCCCTACACACTATCCTCCTTCCAATAGCTACTTTGCCTGAGTAATTAATAACCCTCCTTCGGTAAAAATTTAAGGTGACTATGTCCAGGAAACCTGCCCTGCTTTCCTTAGGCTGAGCCAGGCATACTGCCCTTGCATTTTTACAGATCCATCATAGCACTTACCACTTACATATTTATTGCAATCATCAGTTTCTTGATCTCTCTTCCAAAATTGACTGTGAACATTTTGAAATCAGGGTTCACGTCTCATTTGTCCTTGTGCATTGTGTGCCTATTATAGTACTTGCTATATGATTAGTACATAAGAATGCAGAAAAAAAATGAACAAATTATATCTTTCCTTGAGCCCTATCTTTCCAAAGAGATTGATCATAGCATTTTTACCCAATAGGGAAGTTTGGGATTAGAATGTAAGTGTGTGTGTTTTGCTGTTGTGGTGATAGGAGAAAGAAAGACTTTCCTACTTGGCAGTAACTGAAGGATCACTAGAAATAAATTTCACAAATGAATCCTTGAGATAAGTTGACTGACAGTGATAAATTTCACTGATACAACTGAAGCAGTAATAGGCAAACTGGGATGATGGTCCTACCTGAAGACTACCTGATTCTCCACCTATAAGGCTTCTATGATAAACCCCTTCTTGGATCTTTTGCTCTGAGGCTCTCTGTAATTCAGCTACATGGACCAGGCTACCTCTGATTCAGCTTTGGTGGATGAAAAGGTAACCTCACCTTGCAAAGAACTTTCCAAGTCTTCCAGATGCCTAAAACTAATGTGCCTTTGCCATGTTTTTTACCCAACTTCCCTTTCTCAGGGTCGCTTTTCTTTCCTACCCATTACCCATTTTCCTCTTGCAGCAATGGAACTCCCTGTGAGTTTTAGGGGTGAATAAACTGGAGCAGCTGCCTTGGACTCAGAAGCAGAAGCCATGTGAGCACGGCAGAGCTGCTCCACTGGTCTTGTGCCACTAGCTGTGGGACCGTTAGATAAGAGAAGGAAAAATTTCTGTTTTGTTGACAGCACTGTAATTTAGTATCTCTTTGTTGTGGAGATTAGCACCTGTCCTAAATAATATATTAACCACATATTATTTTTTCCACATATTCTTTTCTTTTTTTTTTTTTTGAGATGGAGTCTGGCTCTGTCGCCAGGGCTGGAGTGCAGTGGCCAGATCTCAGCTCACTGCAAGCTCCGCCCCCCGGGTTTACGCCATTCTCCTGCCTCAGCCTCCCGAGTAGCTGGGACTACAGGTGCCCGCCACCTCGCCCGGCTGTTTTTTTTTTTTTTTGTATTTTTTAGTAGAGACGTGGTTTCACCGTATTAGCCAGGATGGTCTCGATCTCCTGACCTCGTGATCCGCCCGTCTCGGCCTCCCAAAGTGCTGGGATTACAGGCTTGAGCCACCGCGCCCGGCCATATTTTCTCCACATATTATTTTCTAACTACAGAGGTCATGACTATTTACCTGTTGAGAAAAACTCAGAGATTTCCCCACCTCAGAAACCTCATGGACACCAATAATGACAAAATCAACAATAAACACTACTATCATTTAATAAGCACTTACTTAGTGCCAGATGGGACCTCTGTCAGATGCCCTTAGGATACATAATCTCATTTTATCCTCACAATAGCTTTCTGAGGTGAGCTTTAGTTTCTCAGTTTGCATATGAGAAAAAATGAAACTGAAAGATGATGTAATTGATCCAGGTCTTATGCCCAATAAATGGAAGAGTCAGGATTTGAATCTGACCTGTCTTTCAAACATAAACTATAAGGAATCCAATTCATCTTTCCTTATACCCAACTCCTTAGACACAGAAAAGTTAATGAGAGGTCAGATGAACCTCTCACTTCTTCCAGTTTCCTGCCAAGACAACCACTTTGGTTGTGACATTCCCAGCCTCTCTGCACCTGCAACTCAGTCTCTCCCACCTATGTGTTTTCCACATGACCATCAGAGCTATGTGTGTAAATCAAGACCTATCAAAACA
Organism: Trachypithecus francoisi; assembly: GCF_009764315.1. NCBI lineage: Eukaryota > Metazoa > Chordata > Mammalia > Primates > Cercopithecidae > Trachypithecus > Trachypithecus francoisi. The sequence continues at coordinate 119,235,994 of NW_022681473.1, read as the reverse complement.
AAAAACAAATGGACAAACCAACAACACAATAGAATACCAATATTTATCGAACACTTATTCCATACAGGCAATATGCAGTGTCTATGCCATCTAAAGTATTTCCTTAAATATAGTAGTTGAATTTGCATATCTTATCTCCTTCAATCCTCATAAATGTTCCATGAGAAAAATGTTATTATTATCCTTAGTTTTAAAATAAGAAAATGGAGACCTAGAGAGAAGAATTCATCAAAGATCACACACTAGTAAGTTCCGGAGTCTAAATTCAACCTGGGTCTCGATTCTAAATGTAGATCCCCTTCCATAGAGCCATCCCTAAGCACGGTATGTAAGACCCTTGCCCGGCTGAGACTCATCGCACCTCCTGTCAAGTCTGCTCATTCAGCTCCATCTCACACAGGGCATGCCTTGCCTGCCTCCATTCATTAGGATGTGCAATGCACTGTGCCTGGAATTCTCAATTTCGTTACCATGAAGGCTGCTCCTTCCTCCTTCCCAATCTGTCAGTTCCCTTCTGTTCTTCTTCTTTCTCTATCTAGGCAAAACTCCATGGTCTAACATTTCAACCCTACTCCTGTCAAGTTCCCAAAATGCTCTTGCCCTCTTTTTTTCCATTATATTGACCCAGAAAAAGCTTCAACGCTGGATCTATCCAACTGTCATCTCCCTTTCTACATGGGAGTTGCTAAGAAACTTTGGAGAAAATCACAACTCATAAACAACGTCATGGCCTCCACCTTCCCCTGGAGCCTTAATGTTGCATGGCAATATGTCTGTCCTTCCTTAGATATGTCTTTTCCCCATTGTCACATTCTCTTCTCCTCCCTTATCCACGACTTTGCCTCCTATTTCACTGGAGGAAAAATAGAAGTCATCAATCATTCATTCATTCATTCAGTGGGTATTTACTGAGTTCCTTCTATGAGTCCTGGATGCTTCTGGCTGGGAGGGACTGCCAAGAATGTAGTGATAAACACAACAGACAAAAATCCTTGCCCCGTGAAGCTTCTGTTCCACTGGGAATGGACAGACAGTAAACAAATAATCAAGTTCATTACCATAGAGTATGTCTGATAGTGAAGCTGTCACGGAGAAGAATGAAGAAGGGGCGGGGAAGGCGCAAATCGATATTTTAAATAGGTAGTAAAGAGAGGCTTCATTGATAAGGTGCTGAGTGGGGACTCCAAAGGACCATAACATGAATATTTGTCAGGCTCTTCTCCCTCTTCTAAGAAGAACTCTGCGCCCACAGCCACCTGCACTGTGTCCCCTCCCATTCCCATTACCGTGGGATCCAGGGTCTCTCTCCACTGTCATTCCTCAATGCCCCAGATGGCATTTCTTCCTCCTCAGAGACTTCCTCCCATTCATTATATCACCTCTTTCCTCTTCTCCAACTTCGCTTTTCTTTGCCAGGCCTTTTCTAATACCATTTAAACATATCATGTTTTAAAAATCGCAAAACAAAATCCCATTCTCACATCTCTGTACTAACAACTCCCAAGTCTCTGTTTCTCGCCAGATCTCTCCCTGCGCCCCAGACTCAGATCCAGCATTTAAAGGATATCTCCATTTAGTAGATGCCTCAGGGACACCTAGCACTGTGTGCCCAAAACTGAACTCACTCTCTTCTCCCATCACTCACTCCTAATCTTAATCCCTGCACAATTTCCCTAGTTGAGATGACGGCATCATCATCCACTTACTGCTCCTCCAGAAATCTAGAAGTCCTCTTGTCTTCCCATCTCTCTCTTGCCTCTCATCATCTGCCAAGTTTTCTGGATTCTGGTCTCTGACTGTCTCCAGACTGCACCTTTTTCTCTCTGTTTGCACCGTCTCTCTCATCTGTATGGCAACACCTTCTTACCTGCCTCCCTTGTCTCAGGTTTTCTATCTCTTCTTATCCAATCCTCCAAATGCAGTCAGAATGATCACTTTCAAATGCCAAGTTACTTCCCCTACCCACTCTTCTAAATCCCTTCAGTGAATATAGTTGAAAACATAAAGTCCAAACTGCTGGCACAGCACCAAAAGTCTTTCATAAGATGGTTTTTCTTACCTTTCCAGTCTTATCTCCCACTAATCGGTTCCCCAGCCTGTCCTGTCCATACGTATGAGCTTACGTATGTACACTCTCCCTTGTACATACGTAAGCTCATAACCAATCTTCATTTTCCAGATGGTCTTGAATATATCATGCTAGCTATTATATTTGAGCCTCTGTATGAGTGTCCCACTTCTTTGATCATCTTTCCTCTCCTTCCAACTTCTCTTTACTCAGGACTTAATTTACATGCATCTCTTCTTCGAGGCAGTTTTTGCTGACCATTGCTCAAGGCTTGCTTTTGAACTTATTGAATGTTTCCTCTTCATATTCTCTGCTTACTTCTATTATACCACAGTACTAGGGCAGATTTAACTAGGATATAATACATAACAAACAACCCCGAAGTCTCAGCAGTTTATGTGAAAACAAGAATATGTATATCATTTGTTATCCATGTTGCATGTTTGCAGATTAGGCTGGCTGATGAATCTGCTTCAGGCTGTGGGTCAAGTTCAGGTCTTCTCCATGTATCCCCTCTCCTAGGACTAAAGCCTAAAAGGAAGCCCCCTTCTGAGACATACCTTTCTCATGGCAGATGACACAGGAACATAAGAGGCTGAGTTGAACAATGCCATAGAATTTAAAGCTTCTGATAGGACATGCACAGGTTGCATATATTCACATTCAACTGGCCACAGGAAGCTACATGGCCTAGCCCAACATCAATGAGGCAGAAAAACATACTCCTCTTTCAGGGAGGCAAGGCAAGAATGGGCACGTGCACTCCTACAGAGGATGAAACCAATGATTGTAAACACTCTTACAATCCGCCACAAGTGCTTAGACTTGAATGCCTTATCATTTGTCTGTCTCTCCCACTAAAATGTAAGTTCCTTTAGAACCAAAATAATTCTGCATCTTTTTTTTTAATGCTTTACAGGACACCTGGCACATCATAGATGCTCAATAGATGTGGCTTGGTAAATACATGCTCAAGGATCGCTTCTTATATGCTCTCCTGATGTTGTAAGCTAAGAGAGCTACTTCTTTCTGTGTACTTTTCTAGAACAATAGTCTAAGTCTATTCTAGCTCTTATAACATTGTACTTTTAAAAAATTGTTTATGGGCGAATTTTTCTCTCTGGACTACTAGAACTAGAGAGGAAAATCATCTCATTTCTAGTACCTAGTACAATATCTGGAAGAGAGAAATTCAATAAGTATCTGAATAATGGAATTAAATTATTCTCCAGTTGCAATCAGCATGTGTTTATTGATTGCCTGCTACAGGTGCTAGGCATTAACAGTCTGGCTAAAAGCTAGGAGGTCCTAAAGGCCCATCAGGTCAAGGAGGAAGAAGAAGCAAGGGACAAGAGCATTCCTGTGGTCCAGTGTTGAAGAGCAATGCTTGCTTCCCAGCGGGTAGACTCTGTCACTCCACCCACTGGTCCTGCTCCTTCCACACCCCCTCTGCCTGTCTGCACCTCTTACCCCAATGGCGTGGCTGTGATCTAATCTTCCCATCCAGTTTATTGCTTTACACTGCGCAGCTCACCAAGCACATTTGTGTTTATTGTGCAATTAGTGCTGAGTACACTGAACAAGGTAATGACATGCAGCAAAGGCCAAGGGATGATGCCTTGGCTCTGTGCATTGCTTAATATCTCAGGAGAATGAGGTGCTCCTCTCCCACTTTCTGAGGCCCTGCTGCACTGTGTATTCAAGCCTGAACCATCCAGGCTCCCTCGAGAAAGAGCCCACTGGAATGCAGCCCAAGGAGTTCTTCAGATGCAAACCTGTCAATGAGCAGCACCAGTTATTTGGAGCCAAGAACATTGTTTCTTATTGAAATGTAACTGGTAAGGAATTTAGAGTGTGAACAATGTGCTGTGACCTTCCAGGTACTGAGTATGAGGGAGAGAGAGGCTTGACCTTGAATTCAGAGAAAAGTGAGCACCTAGAACTATATAATGGGAACAAGGGCCTGGAAAAACAATGGGAAATTCTGGGTTATGCCTTCCTGTCCTGGTCAGGGGAAGGAAAATTCTTCTAAGTAGATGAAAAGACTTTCCTGTGATAGACCACTGGGCAGAGTGCTCAAAAACCTGGGCCACTACCGTCCTTCAAACAATCAATGCCATCTCTACCCTAAAGGTAGGGTCTCCCACCCTGCCATCCTTTTTATATCTGTATAAAAAAGGTAAATTGAAACATCTCTCTCCCTAAACCTCCCTAGCCAGTCCACCTATTTACAAAATGCCTAAGTAGCTTCTGGTGGTCAAAGGAACACCAATAAGCACTCATTCATTCATTCATTCATTCATCTGTTAAAACTCATTTTACTGATAACTGAGACATAGATTCCCTACAAGGTGCTGGGTGTTCATCTTTGAACAACATAAACTGTCCCTGCTATTGTGAAACTTGCAATCTAGTAGGGGAGAGAAATATTAAATAAGTAAATGAATGAATATATAAATACAGATTAAGATATGTGTTATGAACACTTGTATTTTCTTTTATAGCAGGAGTCTTTTCAACCTAAAGGCATCAAGATTATATTATTATCTATATATTTTTATTATCTCTCAATATATTATTATCTATATATATTATTATTTATATATTATCTATATATTATATTCTATCTATATATTATATCTCTATATTATTATTATCTATATATTATTATCCATATATTCAAGGGAACTATAGATGGGTTTTGGGAGTCCATATGTTTCTTAAGATTGTATGTAAAATATTCTATGACTATAGGTTGATGCTTTTTTCCCCTGAAAAGTATCCATGTCTTTCAGCAAAATCTCAAAGAGATCTATAATCTCCTAAAAGTCAAGAACTGATGCCTTAGAACCACACCAGACAATATTTTCTCCTTTTCCCATTGCCATCCCTCAGAACTGATCAAATTTGCTAGTGTTTATGGTTGACGCTGAAGCAGCCAGCTCAGAAAAGCAGAGCTAGAGAGGCTGGTGCTGTCTCCTGCAGGGCACGTGGGCAGGTTGAGAGAGGGCTGTGCCCAGAGAGTGCCCACCAAGACCTCAATGCTGACTGCCTTTCAGGAGTGGGAAATAAGGTGATGTTTGTCTTCTCTCAATATGTGTCTCTGCTGTCTGAATTGTTTACAATAAAAATGTTGTGTTTATAATCAGGAAAACTAACACATTAAAGCTATTTTTACTTGGGGAGAAATTATGAATTTTACTACATGTACACATCTCTTGTTGACTAAGGCATAGAGATTTACTACACAAAAAATAGATTGTATCAGCAATGTGATTACATAAAAATTTCCACTAACTAAAGTTAGCCCAGGTGAGGAGATAGATTGAGAAAATGTTGTCTGTTCAGCTAGAGACTACAGGGATGCCAATGGGCTCCTCACTGGAAAGCGGGCATCTTGGGAATGTACAGCTCCTTTGACCTTGATTCCACCACATGTGGTTCCCAAGTCACCAATCAGGGATCTCATTCAGGAACAAGCCTAAGAGAGCAGGACCAGACTTCTCTAGGTTACAAGTCATGACTGAGAAGACAGTCCAGGACTTAGAGTCAAATGATAAAGTTTCACATCCAACCTCTTCAAATTAAATTTCTTTCTCTCTTTCTCCCCTCCCTCCCTCCCTCCCTACCTCCCTCCCTTCCTTCCTTCCTTCTCTCTTTCTCTCTCTCTCTTTCTTTCGACAGAGTCTTACTGTGTCGCCCAGGCTGGAGTGCAGTGGCACAATTCTTGGCTCACTGTGTCCTCCACCTCTCTAGTTCAAGTGATTCTCCCGCCTCAGCCTCCTGAGTAGCTGGGATTACAGGCATACACCACAATATCTGGCTATTTTTTGTATTTTTAGTAGAGACTGGGTTTTGCCATGTTGGCTAGGCTGGTCTTGAGCTCCTGACCTCGAGTGATCCACCCACCTTGGCCTCCCAAAGTGCTGGGATTACGAGTGTGAGCCACCATGCCTGGCCTTTTCAAATTTCTATTAGCTGATCTGTGCCTCGATTCACTTGCCTACAAAAAGGGCATGTCATATCATCCCTGCCCATCTCATAGGGTAACTGTGAGGCATAAACAAGCTTATGAAAGCCAGAATCACATAAAGAGTAGAGAAGAAAGGTTGTGTTACAACATGTCAGCCAAAGATATCATTTTGCATCTAATATGACAATACCTGAGAATAAATACATTATTGAAATACATACTTTTCGTGGATATAAATAACAATGTAGATCTAGGTATCACTCCAGAGATAGCTCTTGTACATTGTTCTTTAACTGTAGGTACATTGGGGAAGGAAGTATTATATGCCTAGGCTAGGAGCTATGTTTTCCAATAGTGTGTGTCCAACTCGTGGCTCCAGCTCATCCATCTTATCTGAAAACTTTTATCCCCAGAAAAGTCCACCTGTCACATCACGTTACACAGAATACGAGCTAATGATAAAAAAGACACGAGCATGTAGTAGGTGGCTCATGGTTCAGGGGGCTTTAAGGGCAGGAAGGGGGTCTAGAGAATGGCATATCATTTGTCTGCAGCCCTCAGTTTGTGAGTTCTCCTGCACGGGAAAGCCATGGGATGATTATTGCTGTTATTTATAGAGCAATTTTCCCCCTCATTTAGACATAGAGTCTAGCGAGACACCTAGGCACAGATAAATAATACCTAACAGTTCTGCCCAGACATTTGTTCTCAAATTTTTATTTTTTTTCTGTGCCCTGAGATCCAAACTGAACAGAGAAGCTTAGTGGTAAAAGGAAGACTATCCCTTTCTGCAAGAACAATGTGGGGGATGTGGCATGAAAACAGGCAGGGAAAGAAAGCCCTGAGTCCTGAACCAGGGTGGGAAGTGGAAGTCTGACAGCGTCGGTAAATGGAAAAAGAGTATATTTTTTCATGTTTAATGACTTTCTCTGTTATGGAGTAAGAAATGAGGAACTTGATGCTGAATTATGTCAAAGTTGGGTTCCCATATGACATGGTTTGACTGGGTCCTCACCCAAATCTCACCTTGAATTGTAGTTCCCATAATCCCCACATGTTGTGGGAGGGATCTGGTGGGAGGTAATTGGATCATGGGGACAGTTATCCCCATACTGCTGTTCTTGTGATAGTAAGTGAATTATCACGAAAATATCTGATGGTTTTATAAGCGACTTCTCCCCCACTTTGCTCTGCACTTCTTGCTGCTGCCATGTGAAGAAGGTTGTGGTTACTTCCCCTTCTGCCACAACTGTAAGTTTCCTGAGGTCTCCCTAGCCCTGTGGAACTGAGTCAATCACACCTTTTTCCTTTATAAATTACCCAGTCTTGGGCATGTTTTTATTAGCAGGGTGAGAATGGATTAATACACAATCCCATACCACTTCTGGGTCACAATGGACTGAATACTTAATCTCTGGCCTATGAATTAGTCTTTTATTAAATGTGAGGTTTAGATTAGCTCAGGATTTCTCAACTTGTGTTCAACAGAACATTAGTTCTACAGTATATTAATGCGCAATAATGTGAAGAAAAAAGAAGAGGGTGCTGTGGTCAATTAAGTTTGGGGGATGCTGGGTTAAACAGAGTTGAAAGGTTTCTTTACTCCAAGAATTCTTGGAGTTTTTAATATGTTAATGTGACTTCTGAGTGTCCAACAGCTGACTATAAGTAGGAGAAACATTTTTCTCAACTTATCTGGCCATAGGATTAGGGGGTTTTGTATTGGTTTTGTTTTATTTTTGCTTTGCTTTGTTTTGGTTTGGTTAGCATCAGCAAAGATACAGAGATACTTTGGAAAGACTAAACTAGATGGTCTTAAATGTCTCTTCCAATTCTCCAAAACTGTGGGATTCTACGAAAGACCATTAAGTGGCCATTATGCTATTTTATGCTTGGGGATGGGCAAGAGAGACCAGCCTCATGTTGAGTGACAGCTAGAAGTATAACACCATGTGTGTGTCTTTTGCATTCCATCTTCATAATAGTCTAGCAAGGTGAGCCCTATCATTCTTATCTTACATGAGAGCATATTGAAGTTTTAAGGGATTAAGCTAATTTCTCAATAAATTCATTCTGGATGTTGTGGATTCTCTCGTCAAACATAGGGATGTGTGGGTACAATTTTAAATAAGATGACATTTAAGCAAAACCTTGAAGGATATGAAGGAGATAGCTATGTGTATACTTGGGGAAGAGTGTTCTAGGCAGAGGGAATAGCCAGTGCAAAGTTAAAAGATAGGAGTCTGTCTGACTTGTTTGAGAAATAGGAAGGAGGTCAGCAGCACTGGGATTGGAAGGGGTGGAAAATGGGGCACATCGGGCCAGAAAGGCAATGGCGCAGCAGATCAGGCAGCACCCTGTACTAATCTTGGGAGCTCTGGCTTCGACTCTGTGGGAATGGAGATCAGAAGAGTGACATCATCTGGCTTATGATTTTTAAAAGATCACTTACTTGGTCTATTGGATTTAATACAGATTCTAGGGAGGTGTGATAGTCATTTGTACTGTCCGCAAATTATTTCTGGTTCTCCTGGAACACGAATGAGTTGTACTTTCCTTCTCCCTTAAAGTTAGGCATGGCCATAGGACTAACTTGGCCAAAGAACTGCAAACAGAAGTGATAGGTTTCTCTTCCTGGTAGAAGGTTTAAAAATGGGCTTGTGGGCAATTTGGCCTCTACCGTGTGACTGGTGATGAGCGCTGCTTTGTCAGTCTGGGTCCAGCAGAGGCTACGGTGAACAGAGTTCCTCTTCCAACCAACGTCGAATGTGAGAGTGAGTGAGAACTAATCCTGGTAGTTAAGTCACAGAGAAGTTGGTGTGACTTATTTCTGGAGCATAATATAGCCTATTCTTACCAACATGGGGCAAGAGAAGAAACAGAAGATACTACAAGAATTTATGTGAGAGAAGATGTTGGGTGAGTGTGGGTATGAGTATTAGAAATGATAGAATTGTTTGGGTTGTGGATATATTTTAAAAGTAGAGTCAACAGTTTCCTGCTGGATTTGATACGGGGTGAAAGAGAGGGAGAGGATTCAGCATCATCTCTTGGTTTTTGGGCCTGACTAATTAGTCAGACAGAATTGCCATCGGTTAGCATGAGGAAGACTAGGTAAACGAGATTTGGGAGTAAAAAGGTTTGTTGTGCTTTTTACGTTTAATTTTCCATTTTATTCTTTTGAAAATGTTTTATACTTTCTGGTTATCTGCTGACATTTTTGAGTTTAGCTTTTATCTTCTTGGATACAGTATGGGAAATCATAAAAGGTTCTAAGCAGTAGAATGACAGGATCCAATTCATGAGTCCTTCAGAAAACTAAGTGCAAGAAGATAGCATCTTGTTTTGTTTTTCTCTGATTTTTTTTTCTTTGTTTTGGAGTGAACAGACTAAAGTGCCTAGCAAAGACATTAGCAGCATTTTATGTGACTCCCTTTTGGAGCCAGGGTTCAAAACAAACCATTTGGAACTCATTGATTTCAGTTTTCTCTTTATTGTTTTCCACCTTGATTGAGTCCTTTGACTATAAAGAGCAGATTGATTCTGACTCTTCTAATTTTCTGCCTGCTTGATGATTCTCACCTATCACATCTGCTTCCTGTCTACAGGCAATCATTATTCCCCTTCTTCTGGACACACTAAAATTAGAGCATCTTGGGAGGACACCCAGTCTGATTCTAAATTCCTTTGCTTTTGGTGGTTTGCTCTGTGAGGATCCACTCAGCTCTCATGACACTGCCAACATCCCTGAAGCCCTTAACTAGGCAGAGGTTGCAAACTGTCAGGCTCATGGCCAAATCCTGCTTGATTCCCAAAGTTTTGTTTGACCCACATAGTGATTTTAAACATTGTCAATATTTAAAAATAGGAAGACTTCTTTTGGGAAGTCAGAAATGTTACCAACACCGAGAATCTTCTTTCTGAGTCTCAGGCAAAGGTGTGCTAGAACTGAGTAGCTTTGTGCTCTTTAAAAGGATCAGGTACTCATCGGCACTCCCTGTCCTCACCTGGATAGCCGAATGCAGTCATGTTACTCGTGCTGCTCTCTGCTTTCAAGATTGCAGAGGCCTTCCATATACATTATCGTATTTAATCGTCACAACCTTTTAAGGTCAATATTTTATAGATCGGGAACCCATCCTTCTCAGAGCTGTATTAATTGCACATTTTATTTCAGTACACGTAAGGTTACTTAAGTGTTTCTATTTGGATTATCTAAGGGCCAGAATTAAATATTTGGCTTTCTTTTTTGTTTTCTAAGCAGAATGCATCCTCGACTTTGCTCAGGAGTATCCATCCTTGCAGGTGTCGGATCATACCATGCTGAGGAGGAGCATGAACTTTGGGCTCACGCTGCCTCTCGCATGTGTTTGCTGTGTCTCCTTGAGCATGTTATTTAATTATACCATGTCTTGATTGTCTCATCTATAAAACAAATATAGAGAAATAATACTTAATCTTTTCTCAGTGTTTTGTTTTTCCCCCCATGCAATATAAACTGGAAGACAGTAAGTGACAAGGAATGAGACGGGAAAGAAGTCGAGGCCAGGTCTTGGAGGAGCTTGCCACGGTCACAGCAAGATAGTCTTATTCTCTAAGCCAGGGACTTTCAAACTTTATATCTGGGAGCCCTCAGGCTATGTAGACTTATTTCTCCTGCAGGGCCCATCCTAGGAGAAAGCAATGAGTGGCCTGAGCCCCATACTCTCAACCTCACTCTGTTGAAGGATGTGGTGAGCCACTCCACAGTTTTCAGCGGAAACTGAGCTGTCTGGATGCTGAAATGCACTATATTGAGGGTAGATGTGAGGGGACAAACCTGGTGACAGGCAGGAATGCAAATTGGAGACACATGCCTAGTAAGATGGAGAAGAGAAAAAGGCTTATGAATGAAAAGTGAACCTAAACATGATGACTAATGATTGGGTGGCCATGAGCATCACGAAGAAAAAGGATCCAGGCTGAATTCTGTGTTTTTTATTTCGTTAATGGTTATAAGAAATTAAGGAGTGGGAAACATTTGGGAGCAATAAATAATTTTAGAGAAATGGGAGTGAATGTTGTAATTATGATGTATCCATGGAACATCTAAATTAAGGTATTGATCATGATATTGGAGGAAATGTTAGACAATCAAAACAAAGAGATTCCCCCACATCCCCGCCACTTAGCTACCCAAGAACTTGGGAGTGAGCCGGCGAATGTTGGATTCTGTCTCTGACCCCATTTCATCATTCACTAAGTAATGCCCTTGTGCATTGAGAAGATCAGAGAAGTAATAGACATTCAAGTATTTGAACATCATTAGGTTGTATGTGAATGTTATGTTTTACTTACTGGCTCAGTCAGTAAAAATAAGAGACTAAAGCAAAAACTTACAGCATTTTGAAGTTGGAAGTTCCCCAGAGGTGGGTCCACTCTACTTTGGAGCTCAGGCAGGACCCACACTACGGTGTGCAGGGGAATCTCTCCACAGCTGCTCAGCACTCTGGCCTGCTCTAAAGGACCATGGAACAAAATGATGCCCAACTGTTGACTCTGGGGCTTTCTGTACTGTCCAAACAGAACTTACCTCTTCTTAGATGTCTTCCTTTGTCAGTTAATCATTTCTTGGGCAGCTTCTTTGTTCTCTAGAAAAAAATTATTTAATTTGTGCCTATCTGAGATTTCCTTTTCAGTATCCTTAAGAACACTAAATGGGGAGATATAATATGTGCACATGAAAGCGGAGACTTTCCAGTTACAGAAAATGAGAGGCTATGATTTAACTTCTCCCACTGCTTCCACGCCCCCATTTCTTGATTGCTGCCACACAGGTAGCTATTAAACAGTGTGAGATATGGTAACATGTCATGTTTTATGTTTTATTTTCATCACATGCAAGTGATTTATTAAGAAAGAGCTCCCAAAGGATCCATTGGAGGTAGAGGGACAGGACAGGGAAGAGGAGAAACCAGACAAGCAGGAGACCTCAGAGGCTCGCTTTAGCCTTATCTCAGGTAAGGCATTCCTCAGAGCTGTGCCCACGGAGGGGCTGGGCTTCCCTACTCCCTCACCTGGTAGTCACTTTCACATAGGTGAATACAGGCAAAAGGGCATTGTAAAATGACAAGCTATCTCAGCAGTGCTCGCTATGCATGACGAGGTTTTAATGAAGATGCGTGGACTCAGGAGCAGTGAATATACTCACAGCAGAAACCCAAATGCTGGTGGTGAGTTCACCTGCTGTTATCATTTCTTCCTCTTGCTCTGGGAAAATCTCCTGCTCTTAAGGTTTGTGCCACGGGTTGGTCAAATAAAGATGCTAGATGAGATCATCTCAGCCTTGCTGTTCCCTGGGTAGGGCATATGGTGCACCACTCAGTACATGCCAGTGCTGAGCCCCTCTTAGCCCTGTGCTGCCGAAGGTGTGGCTGTGATGTGGCCCTCAGGGTAGAGTGTGTGAAGAAGAATGGATGGGATATTGCTCTTGTTTTCAGAGGGACGTTGGAGCCCCTGTCAGGATCAGCCAAGCCTAGCAATCCAGCTCCTTGGGTGGCTAGGAGTGGTCCCTCTCTCTGGTCACCCCGGCTGGAGTGCAATGGTGTTATCTCGGCTCACTGCAACCTCCGCCCCCTGGGTTCAGGCGATTCTCCTGCCTCAGCCTCCTGAGTAGCTGGGACTACAGGGGTGCGTCACCACACCCAGCTAATTTTTGTATTTTTAGTAGAGATGGGGTTTCACCATGTTTGCCAGACTGGTCTAGAACTCCTGAACTCAAGTGATCTGCACGTCTTGGCCTCCCAAAGTGCTGGGATTACAGGCGTGCACCACCACGCCCGACCCCATCTTCATTCTAAATGATATCAACAAGAATCAGGGGTTGGCTCCGGAGGACAGTGATTTAAAAACACCCCAGGAAGATGACAGGGCTCCTCCCAGCTGCCTTCCTCGCCAGTCCTGCTCCCTGTGTCTGCCATATCTCTGTTGGCTGCTCAGTCCTTCAGCATCCAAAGGAAGATCTGGGGGATTAGCTCTATAACCCTGCCCACAGGAACCTGAAGAAAATTGAATGTGGGAAGAAAGGAGTCCAGATGTAAAAGGAGAGAGTTCGGGGCTGGGATTTCTTTCTTTTTTGTTCTTTTTTGGTTGTTTCTGCTTGTACAAGATGCGTTTCCTCCCTCAACCTCATCCAGCTGTCTTCCCAGCACACTGAAGAAAGGAAGGAAAAAGCTATTTAAATTTATACTACTGAATTTCTGTAGGACACTGAAATATTTCTGAAGTTAATAGGGGAGTGCTGAATAGTTTGTTCCAAATAATTACAGAAAAAAAAATACATTGAAATAATTAGTAGTTGCTACTAGAACATTCAGCAAAATGAAATGACATCTTTGCATGCCTATTAAGCAGCACTTTATTTTCAGTTTAGGGTGTTTTGGATGAAATTAGATGGCAAACATACTGCATCGTTGAGTGATTAGATGAACTAGTATCATTTAGAGTTAGACTAGTATCATCATCAACTTTTCTCTTTTCCTCTTTAATAAAAAAGAAGTTACTGTGCTCTCCTGTTAGGCAAGACTTTAATAGAAATGGGACCAACTGCAACCCTTGAGACTGCAGCTTAAGTGGCTTAGGTGTAATCTCCCTGGATGCAAGGAAAGGCGTTAAACAGAATCTGATTATTCTGTATTTTCTAATTCTGGGATTCTCTTCCTACTCTGCTTAGAGAATACATAAAAGCTCCCACACCACTGTTAACTTTAAAAAAATCCAAATTTATAAATTTGGAAAAGGAAAGGGAGAGACTTTACTTCTTCTAGGGGGTTACAACATGCAAGATGGCCATCCGCAGGCTGAGACCTGCCTCCGCCAAAACCCGACGGGCACTTCACAGGAGGAGCGGCCGGACTGAAAGCTTTATGCTGAATGGGTTGGCTCAACATACCTGCTTAACAGGTGACAGGAGGAGCTATGAATATTCATGAAGGTGATCCTGACACACACGTACTGAACACACATGTGTGTAACATATGACCCATGTTCACTCTGGGGTGGCGACGGAGCATTTAAATGTATTACAATTAGGTCTCATTTGTCAAAAGGTCTCAGGACATGAAGGCACACAAGTGCACGGTCTCTGTAAACCAGCCAGAACCACTGCGTGGTCAGTGTTCTTACCTGGAGAAAGTTACTGAAATCAGTCCCTGTCTAATCAAAGGTGTTGTCATGGCTGGTGAAACAGGGGTCTGTTACTTAGGCTCTGTGAGCTGATGAGTTGTGATTGTTTTAATTTTGCTTATCTCAAGGCCAGTGCTTGTTTAGCTGCGAGAGAAAAAGAAAGACCCTTGTGGCATAAACCTAGTTTATGCTTTAAGCGTGGGGTGCGTGACTTAACCACTGCCTGGCATGGCCTTAGGTCCTGTTTATCATTTGAAATCTTGTTGCCACAAAGCGTCCGTTCCATCTGTCTTATGGTCTCCGTTAATGCTGGCTGGTTGTTGTGTCTAAACTGCAAAAGGGAGGGGACACTGTACAACGTGTTTGATCTCCCACCTTGCCATGGCTGGGAACTAAGTTTTTAAGGTTTTTCTGGGGTCCCGTTGGCCAAGAAGGGTCCACTCAGCCTATGGCAGGGGCTTAGGATTTTATTTTTAGCTTACACCACCCGCCTCTTTACTTTCAAAGCAGAATCTGATTTGCCAAAAACAGTAAATGGTCTTAGTCTAATGAGAAAAACCAAATTTGCCTTCAGCTCCACTCCCAGCCACTTTTACATTTCTCCTCTCTATTAAAAAATAATTCAAAAACTATTGACCAGGAGTGTGATTTCAGCATTTTAATTCATGGCAGGTGTTTGAGCACTAACACCCTTGCCCCTTTCCCCTCTGTGTTCTGTCTTCCTCTTCCCCCTTTCACTCCATTCTGGTCCCTCTGCCCCTCTGTGCCCCTTCTTCTAAGTGCTCCCCCATTTCCCCTCTTCTTTCCTCACTCCAATGAGAGAAGAGGAAACAGAAGGAAAAACAAAGGGACAGACAAGGAGTCCAGGTGTCACAGCAGTGCCACGCACACTCGAGTGTCTGTACTGCACAATCAAGCATTGTGATTTTCTACTGTTTAATACACTATTTCGGATGAATATTTAGGAGGCAAAATGGACTTAGAAAAATCTATATGAGACTGTTCTACTTTTCTCTGATGTTTTATTATTGTGCTCCAAGAAATTTGTCAGCTCGCTGCTTCCTCATTAAAAAAAAATTAAAATGTTTGGGAGTTCTGAGATTCCATCTTGTGCAGAAAGGAAAGAGGAAATGGGGGAGAAATGACCCCGATTCAGGGTGGGAAACAGCAAAGGAACGAGGCAGCTGGAGACCACTGAGCTCTGTCGTTGACTTGGGGCTGCTATGTTTCTTTCCTGGGGCCCAGCTGTTTGTTCTCACGCTGCTGGGCCTCTTTGCCAGCTCTGCCTGGCACTTCCTTAGCCCAGCACACTCACCTCTCCCTCCTCAGGCTCGTTTGTCCAGGGTCACCCATTAGGATGCTCTGCCTGCTCCCACCCCCTTAGATCCCCGGGTTGTGCCTACTGTGCCCCAGGAGAAGGGGACACCATCGGCCTTTCCTGCCCTGGAAGCTGAGCTTTCCACGTGTCCTCCAATGGGGCAGCTGAGCAAGGTTCTGATGCCCTCATAAGAGGACGCATCTACACTCGCCACTTTTGCTTTGTAATATTTGCTATTCAAGTGGATCCCTTCCAAAGACCAGTTTGTTGTTTATCCCAGAAGAGTGACACCAAATTTGACATTTAAGACAAAAATAAAAGGAAGAAAGGGCAAATAAGCTATGGAATTCATGTGGGGGTGGGAAGGGCCTTCCAGGATGCCTACAGCGGGCTGTGCCACCTGCCTCCCCTTAGCTTCGGTGCCTCCTTGGCTCCTTGGCCTGCTATCAACCTCGCCTCTGATACAGCCGTGGCGATAAAAAGAGTTAAGGCCGCTTCTGCAGCTAACACTTGGCCCTCCCAGCAGGGGAAGCTTTCTTTGCAACATTGCTCAGCTCTGTGAGTTAGTGGGGCCACTTCCCCCTTCCCTCTAATGCTCCATCTTCTCTTGCAGGTCATGCTCCCTTCAGCTCTGCCTTCCTCTCGTCCTGCACCAGTGGCTTTGGCGGACTGTGCTCCCCTGCTTGTTCTTCCCACGGATAGAGCCCCATCAGCATACGGGTTTGTCTTTTTCTTGCAGCGCTGCATGGATGCAGTCATTCCTCCGTATCTCCTCTTCCCCGATCCTATCTATGGCGACCTCTGCAGTTGCCCCACTTAGACAGTGCCTATCTTGTTGAGTTTGATGTAGGGACTGTTCAAATCTTCATCACTAGCCTGCCTCCACACAAAGGCTCTCCTGCAACTCATTCGCAGATTTCCTCCTGGGATATGCTCTGGACCCAGTAGGTACAAATTCAGGACACTGTTTCCCGAATGGCAGCAAGGCGTCTTGGCCATGCGGGCCTGCCCTTACTGGGGCAAGAGGGGATTTCAGGCCATGATGCAAAAAGAAACTGAAACCTAGCCATGGGTGCTGCTTGGCAATACCCCTGGAGGCAGTGCTGCCCCTCAAAACTGATTGCCTCACTCACTGCTGACTGCCTGCCTACCCACCCTTAGCTCTGAAAACTCATCTCGACCCTGAGACAGCAGGAAGGTGTGAGCGCTTGCCTCTGCCTGTTCCGTGATCCCAGTCATGGCTCTGTGGTGCTTCTTTCCCAGCCCCACCAGCCGTGGTTGTAAGGGAAGACAGTGTGGCTCTGCCAGGTAGCAGGTGCTGCAGTAAGGAACAGGATAAAATTTGGTTTTATAGGGCAGCAAATATACAGCAAGCCCTCAAGGAAAAGCCACAGCCTCAGTTCCCAAACCAGGTTGGTTCAGAAGCTTTGTGCTCTGGATTTATAGTGTCTGTACTGAGCCAATTTAAACAATTTCAATCAACAGGACCCATATGATAAACTGCACATAACTCATCCTGTAAGAGAGAGAATAGGCTTGGATTGAATTTGAACTTTTAGGGGTGGAGGGTCATCCAAGGAGCCTCAGAGTGTTCTCTCATAGACATTAAAACCAATAACTAGGCAAAAAAGGACCAGCCTGTATGTAAGCAACAGCACCTGTGCCTTGGAAACAGGATGGAGGCAGGCAGGTAGTCCCATTACAAAGGCCTAGCTGTGGGGTGCTTGGGGGTGGCTCTGTGGATCTGAGCCTTACCAGCAGGCTGGATTTGAGGGAGTAAAGTAACCTCACCAAATGTCATAATAATAATAACAATAACAATAATAACAGTATCTATTAATAATAGTATCTGTCTGGTTTTGAGTCTAAAAGAGATAAAATAATACTTAATATTCATTATGTACTTAATATGTGCCACATACTATTCTAACTGCTTTATATGTTCATGATGTGGTTCCCAGAAGATAGTAAGTATTCAATAATTGCTGAATGTCTTTTTTAAATAATGACAGTCAGAAAAACACTTTAAAAGCACACCTCAAGTATCAAAGCTCATTCTAAATACTTTACATATTGACACACTTAATCTTCGTAACAGCTCTGTGAAGCAGGTGCTACACCATCATCCCCATTTTACAGATGAAGAGACCAAGGTGCAGAGAGGCTAAGTAAAGGATTGCCCCAGGTGAAGAGCTAGTAAGAGGTGGACCTGGAATCTGAGCCTCCGAGGTTCCCGTAAAGGCCGGTTCTTAACTACTGGATGTCCTCCAATCAATACTGACTGAGTTCCTTCTAAATGTCAGGCACTATTCCGAGGGCTTGGAATACATTAGAGCTCCACACAGACAAAAAATCTCTTCTTCACCTCCTCGAGAGGGAGATAGACAATAAACAAGTCAAATCAGTAAAATATCTACCGTATTAGAAAGTGGTCAGCGCTAAGGAATACGAATGGAGCAGGAGAGGGCAATGAGATGTTGTTTCAACCTGGGGAAACTTTGGAAAGTCGGATCAGGAAAAGCCTCGCTGAGGAAGTGGT
The DNA here is from genome assembly GCF_009764315.1 of Trachypithecus francoisi. NCBI lineage: Eukaryota > Metazoa > Chordata > Mammalia > Primates > Cercopithecidae > Trachypithecus > Trachypithecus francoisi. Next base: position 119,217,933 of record NW_022681473.1, on the reverse strand, counting down.
GTGTGAGGCAGGACCTAAGGAAGTGGGAGAGCTAGCCCTGCAGCCGAGGGTAAGAGCATCCCAGGCGGAGGCAGCCCATGCAAAGACCCCACAACCTAGGTTGTCGGAATTAATTTCATTGATTGGATCCACATGCCCTCCTCATCTCAAATATCTGAGCTTAGCAAACATCTCAGTACCAGCGTGGAAGGCACAAGGGTTTGGAATTGGACTTTGAAATGTCCCTTCTTGCTTACAAATCTAGCTGGTAACCTCTGCAAGTTAATACGATCCATTCCTTCCATGAGCACCTGTGCAGGTTTGAGGACCAAGTTTGCGTCTTCTGCTCGCAGATGGAGAGTGTGAGAGAGGGTCTAAAGCTGAAGACAACTTTACTTAAAACCACTTTGATCCAAGGATTGTAGCCATTTAGTGCGTATTGATTTTTCTTTCCTATTTTTAGGAAGGTGGGAGCATGTTAATTAAACATTTTTGAGTAGAACTGGTTTCCAGGGAGGATGGCTTAAGAGCCCCAGAGAGCAGAATCTTTTATTTACCTTCCACTAGGGGCCCTAATGAATGCAAGAGCCAGTGGACCTGCATGTTCCACACCTCCCGGCCACCCCGGCTCTGCATCGGGGCAGAGGCTCTCTGAGCCCCATGTTGCCTGTGCCTCGTCTTCTATCCTTGCCTCCTGTGAGGAGAGGCATCAAGAGGATGGACAAAGAGAAAACGTTTTTAAACAAAAGATGAGGACAGCCCTGCCTTGTCTATTGGAACATGGCTCCAGGAAATGTGAGTCTGTCAAGACCAGACCCCCCCTAGAACCCCAGCTGACCCCACATGCTCAACTGAGGGTACCTGGCAGATGGTCACAGTTGGCCCTGCCACCAGCTTCTGGAAACACACAAGGGCTGAATGCCAGGGCACTGCTGGCTGGACCACCCCATCCCAAATGTTCTCAGCAGCACAGCCCAAGACGTTGCCTTCGCAGGAGGACTCTCCAGGGCTCCCGGGCCAGATGAGGCCCTCGAGTGCTTTATCACAGAAAAAAACACACAACACACCACCTTACATTTCTCTCTCCATAGATTTCTTTCCTTTCCAATTTTATATGTATTTCTTATTCTGTTAAGGGTCCAACAGTATTTTATTGTACTTTTAACGATAACAGTAACATTCAGCCCAACACTATCTCCTTTGCCTAATGGATTATTTTCAAACTCTGAAAGGCGTATATTATTATCCCCATTTTCCAGATAAGAAGGAAGGCTTATACATGTTATCTACCCCACTTAAAATCAAAAGTTAGTAACTGGCAGAGCTGAAGTTTGACCCAGATCTGAAGACTCCGCAGCACACGCTTTCAGGGTGGTATTAACTTTCCTGTGTCAGCTATCCAAGATCTGAAAATGTATATACCTATAAATGCACATCTATACATATTAATACAAATAATACGCATGCATACTGTAGGAAAAACAAATACTTTTTCCTGTTACCACATGTTACAAAACAGATTGACAAGAGAAAAGCACATGTATGTATTTAACACAAATTTTATATAACGTGAGAGCCTTCAGAAATAAACACCTCCCAAAACAAGGGAAGGCATGCATTTTTCTGCTGAGGTCTGGCGAAGAGTGGACAGCCGTGGGGAAGTGCGATTGGACATAAGGATTGGATCCAATGGCAATAAGCTGGGGATGGAGTTAACAAGGCCCTGTGTGTTCGGATTCTGCTCGGTGTTCAGGTGTCTTCAGAGATAACGGTACTCCTTCCCTCCAGGTAGAGTAAGGGCATCTCTGGAATGAGGGTCTCATGACCTGCTTCAGGGGAAAATGATGTGGGGAAGTGAGAGCAATCTTCCTGCTTCTGCCGTTTTCTCAAATGCCAAGGTGCTATGTTTTGCAATAGCGTGTCTTGAATCATATTAGTGCTTACACACACGTGTTTGCATGTGTGCACATGCACACACACACACACACACACACACACACACACAGAGTATGTTCGGCTATAGGAAGGATTGGAAAGAATTAAGAGTGCCATACACTGGGTAATGTTGCATGAAGCAGGGTATAGAAGGTGAATATGAGGCATGAAACGTAGTTATTGTGGGTGGGGAACGTTAATACTTCAAGCTCCAAGTGTCTCCCAAGGACCCTAGTAAGAGGGGGCAGGGCTGAGCATCTGTTTGCTGTGGGACTTTCTGTACATATGGGCTGAAAATAAAGCTGTTTGCACAGTATAAGCTCACATTAGAAAATGCAGACCACTGGCTGTCTCTCCGAGTGTCTGTGTGGTGTTTGCACACAGATAAGTACCAGGAGCCTAAGCGTATCTGTCCTGGAGGTGAGCAGAAGGACAGAGGCTGTGGGAACAGAAACATCCCACTCTGTGCCTGCCAGGCAGTGGACCTGGGCTCTGAGCATTTTCATCCGAGCTGGACTAGATGTCTTTGCCTCATCCATGACAGGAAAACAAGCTGGTTGTTGGATAGAGCACCCAAGGGTGGAAGTTTTGTTTTAAAAAGATAAACAAATGGTTCACTGCTCTTGTCCCTTCTCTCTGGTGTTTCTCATGCCTGGACAGACTACCTCAACAATGTAAACTCTTCCACTCCCTCAGAATGTTGCTGAAAACCTCTTCGCTCATCCACCTGGGATGCACTGCCTCCTGATATGGCATGGGGTGGGGTGTCTGCACATTTGTTTCTCTGTTCATCATAATATTCAGTGGACTCCTGCTTTCATAGGCGTGTTGTCCTGTGGAATCCTCCATCAACATTCCTGTGACTATTGTCTTAAATGATAACATCTACAGAGTACATCACACTGCAGACCTCATCGACACCCCTCATATCCCCTCCGATCTCTGTGCCCTTTCTCACACTAGGTCACACCACCCTCCACACAGACACTCACACTTTCCCCTTCTCTTCCCTCTCTATCAAATCAATTTCTTTTGTTTACATTTTCATTCAACAACAGAAGTTTTCTGAATACCCAGTACATGAAAGGCACCATTCTAGCACTATGGATACAGCTGAGGACAGAGCAGACAACACTTGTGAGGAGGCAGACAGTAAGGAAGATGACTGAAATATGTCAGCTTGTGAGAAGGTCAAGGAGAGGCATGAAGTGGAAGGGGAGAGAATGCATTGGAGGCATGGCAGTGCCACATGGGTGTCTGGAAAGGCCTTGCCGAGCTGGCAGGTGAAGACAGACCTGTAAGAAATGAGCGAATGAGCCATGCGTTCACCAAAGGAAGAACCTCTGGTACCAGCAGATGGTAAGGACCCAGGCCCTGCGTGGGAGCACACCTGGCCAATAGGAGGACAGAGGAAGTGCAGGTGTCCAGAGTGGAAGGAATGGTGGGAGAGAAGACAAGGCAGGAGGTGTACGGAGGAGGGGAGCTGTCGGTCATGCAGACTTGAAGGGAATTTTGAGGACTTCAGTTTCTACTGACCGAGATGGGAAGCTATGAGGGATTTTGACCAGGCGTGTGTTAATAGGATCTCTGGTCAGAGAATAACCTGAAGGAGGGGGAGAGGAGAAGCCACAAGACCCACCAGGAGGCCACTGCAACACGCTCACTGAGAAACACTAGCAGTGAGGTCCACAGTCCTGGCAGTGGAAGGGCCGAATTCTAAAGGACAGGCCTCTCTATTGGAGAGAAATGGAGCCAAAGGTGACTCCAAGGGCCTTTGAACTGATCAAGTGGAAGAACAGAGTTGGCATTTGCTAAGATGATTTGTGATTAAAAATCACTTTCCAAGCCCTGCTGATTTTATCTCTTAGGGATTTCTAGACTTTTTTCTTTCATCCCTAAGACAATTTCCCTAATTTATCCACCCATTGTTTCTCACAAGGATTAGTGCAGCAGATCTCTAACTGATTTCCCGTCTGCTAATTGTTCCCTAATGCGGCCTCGTCACAGAGTGAGCTATGCCAAATAAAAATCTGGCGAAATTACTCCCAGACTAAAATCACCATCCACCCCCATCATCCGCTCTGCCTACAGGGAAAATTCAAGATCCTTCACATGGCTCATAAGACTTCCCCTCTCTGGCGTCTACCTATCTGTTCACTCTTGACTATCAGTACAGCCTTCTTCGGAATTTGCGCTTCAACAACTTGAGGTCAACCACCCCACCCCAACACAAACACACACATAGCTGCCTGTGCCGTGTCTCATCTCTGTTGTTGCTTCTCTGTGGCTTCCGCTGCAAGGCTCTTCCTACCTGTTGTTTGCCTGGCTAACTCCTACAGGCCCTTGACGAGACACCTGAGGCTTCACTTTCTTCAAGAATCCTCTTTAATTGCCTCCTTACCCAATGTGTGTGTCCATACTCCATGCTGCCATAATCACCATGCAGCCTCCATGGTTAAGCTTGCCACATGCTTGCAGAGATGCTATTTCCACAGTGGTTGCCACCATGGAAGCTGGGCTTGAGGGTAAGGGTCATGGCTTAGTCATCTCTTTATCCTGAGTTCCCAGCCCAGTACAGTCAGAGATTGATACATAATTGAGAAATGAGTGAATCAAAATGATTGGCTGGACTACAATCTTGAGAGGAAAGTTACATATTTGATTTTAATAATTTTGCATTCTGTAATGATACAATAAATAAATAATTCAAGTTTCAAAAACAAATATTTATGAAGTGCAGCTCTTGAAAATATAACTTCACTTAGCTTCTCATCCAGGAAGTGTCAACAAGTCTCCTAATATATTTAAAAATGTATACTCAGTTTGAACTCTATTTCACAGCTGCTTACATGTAGATTGATAAGTGTTTCTGTATTGTATGAATGTGTATATGTACGCATGAGAGAAAGAGAAGGAAAGAGATCTCTCCTCAATTCCAAGCTTCTTGAGGGCAGGGGATTTTGTCAGCTACAATTATCCTACACTGGAAAACTTATGAATCTACAGAGAGAAAACTTCCAACAAACATTATGAATTACTAGAGAAATGTCTTTCTCACTGGCAGGAGATTTTAGTGAAATATTTGCCAAGTGACTTGAAACAACTTAGATGAAAGCCAGTCCACCTCTACCTCTAGAGCTCAGAAGTACCAAAATCTATCTTGCTGGGAAATCGAGCTGGGAATTTCTTTAAGAATTGTATGCACATTGTGTCAAAATGTGCAAATATGCTTCCAACACAGGAGAGTAGTCTCTCAAAAGCAAATTGCAACCTGTAAGTGTCTCCCTGAGCCAAAGTCCTACGGCAACTAAATTGCTGACTTTATATATATATTAAGAAAAACAGATAAACTCATATAGAAGAAAAAGCATTTAATAAAGTATTGGGACACACACACACACGGATACCCATGTTTTATAATAATCCTTCTTGCTGGGTCAATATTCTCTGCTATAGTTGGTCACACAAATCTCAGCAATGGAAAAAGCAGAAAAAAAGAAGGTCAAAGGGTCAAGCTGAAGACTTAATAAAAACCAGCGTAGGCTGGGCACAGTGGCTCACACCTGTAATCTCAATGCTTTGGGAGGCCAAGGCAGGAGAATACCTTGAAATCAGGAGTTCGAGGCTGCAGTGATCTATGAGAGCACCACTGCATTCCAGCCTGGGTAACAGAGTGAGATCCCATCTGTATAAAAATGTTAAAAATTTAGCCCAGTGTAGTGGCAAGAGTCTTGGTCTGTTGCCCAGTCCAGGCAATAGAGCAAGACTCTGACTCAAAAGAGAAGAAGAAGAAGGCGGCAATGAGACAGAAAGAGAAGTCATGGAGGATCATAAAGAAGCACTATCCCCTTTGAGAGATGAATATAGACTTTAGAAACTTCAATTACTTTTTAGATGTTGGACTTAGTCTTGAAAAATAGTAGAGCTCTGAGGCTGACCCACATGGAGCCTGGGAATATATTCCGTTTGTGCTCTAGAGGTGAGAGGGCATAGGAAGTACAGATACGAGGTTCACAACTTGTATTCTTAAAGATTTGCAGCAGTTTTTTTTTTTTTTTTAATTTGTTTGCTCATTTCTGATTTCTCTCCTTCATTCTCAGAAGACAGCCCCTGTCTTTGTTCTACAACAAGATTGCAAGAATAAAACAGATTCTATGGGATCATTTAAAAAGTCCCCAGTAGTGGTGGTTATTTAAGTAAAGGGACCTCGACTGAGGTCAAAGCAGAGATACAAATCCAGAAACTTCTCAATGAGCAAGTGACAATTGTTCCCTGGGTGGAGGCAGCAAAGCCACCCATGGTGAATTCTGGGGTCTTCTTTTTAGAGGCCCTGATGATTTTGTCATTG